>NW_027223754.1:174478029-175742672 GCF_028538775.1 Myotis yumanensis
TGATCCCATAGATTAGATTGCTGAATTATTTTTATTTGTTGGTTTTTAAAGGGAGGAATTTAATTTTTTACTACCAAGTTGTCTTTATGTATTTACCACCTTTTGTCTAAGTATCGCCATAATTTATAAGCTTAAAATATAGAATTTATGAATATAGACAAGGCACTATTTTTTTAAATATATTTTATTGATATTTTCCAGAGAGGAAGGGAGAGGGATAGAGAGGTAGAAACATCAATGAGAGAGGAACATTGATCAGCTGCCTCCTGCACACCTACTGGGGATGTGCCCGCAACCAAGGTACATGCCCTTGACCGGAATTGAACCTGGGACCTTTCAGTCCGCAGGCCGACGCTCTATCCCCTGAGTCAAACCTGTTAGGGCGAGGCATTATTTTTTAAAAAAATAAGAGCATTATACTTAAATTCAAAGTAGTTCCTTTTGTGTTTTTCTGCCTATCAATATTTTACTAATTACAATCAGTATTTGGGATCATATTTTCACTATAAATTATATGATAAGTTAATTTTAAAATTTATACTGCCAGTTTATTGCATTAGATAATAATAACATTTCCAGTTGTGTTTTTATTTTATGCTCTCCATTGTGATCTGTATATTAAGTAACAAAGAAGAAATTTGAACCTGGAACATATTTCAAAGATATTAGGACTCTTGATTTCATATTGTTTTACCTTATTATTTATATTTCTACTAGGGTAAAAATGGTGAGCAGTTATTTTTACTGTTGTAAAAAACATGACACCTTCTAGAATTCTATAAAAACAGGTAACAATTAATTGTTACATTATTTCTCTTGATTCCCCAATCTTATATTATTTCCTCTTTAATTCATTCAACAAATATTTTTGAGTGTTTGGCATGGTCTAAGTACTAGGGATACCAAAAATTATTTGAAGCATGTTTTGTTCATATATTTAAGATCAAGGGTAAGTAACCCCCAAATGAAGTCTAAAAATTAGTATAACCTTTTAAGAAATTGATAGTGGATTTTTTTTTTACATTTGTAAGTTTTTGTGTTTTAAACTGGTCCTTAAAAAAGTAGAGATTCTTTGTGGAAACTTCAATTTGGACATGTTTGTTTTCGGTAAATATTAATAACGCCTTCAGTTTTATTTTCAACTCTTCCATATGCCTGATTTATTAATTTTCTATTTCTTCTGTAAAATTCACCACAGGTTTAGTGTCTTAAAACAACACATTTATTATCTTACAGTTCTGTAGGTTATAAGTCTGACATGGTCTAATTAGATAAAAATCAGGTCTGTATTCTTTTCGGGAGTCACTAGGGAAGATCCATTTCCTTTTTTCCTGCTTCTAGGAGCCACAGTAATTCCTTTGTTTAGATTGGGCCCGCTTGGGTAATCTAGCATAATATTCCCATCCCAAGGTTTATAATCATTTTTAAATAATATGTTTTTATTGATTTTTAGAGAGAGAGGAAAAGAGAGGTTATATAGAGAGAGAAACATTGATGAGAGAGGCACATCATCAATCGGCTACCTCTTACACACCCGCTACTGGGTATCGAGCTTGCATCCAGGGCATGTGCCCTGACCTAGGATCGAACCAGTAACCTCCTGGTTCTTGGGTCCATGCTCAAAGGCTAAGCCACACAGGCCAGGATCAAGGTTTATAATCTTAATGATATCTGCAACATTCCTTTTGCCATGTAGGTAACATATTCACAGATTCTGGGAATCAGGATGTGGCTATCTTTGGGGTGCCTTTATTCTGCATACCATGTGTAAGGACAGTTTTATTTCAATATTCTAGAAAGAAAAGTAAATAGGCAGATAATGAAATGTATTATTATATTATTCTAGTCAAATGACATTTCCCTTTAACTGGAACATTGAGCAACACACAGTTCCAATACAGCTTACGAGTTTTTTATTGAGAAGATAATAATGAAACCTGAATGTCTTGGCTATGGGACCAAAATCCACAATATACAGGAGTATCATTTTCATGGCTAGCATAGTATTTAATTAAAACCTCTTTTAACTTTTGAAAAATCATGAAACAATTTTATATATTCAGATTATAAAATGAGAAAAAATGATATAGGTTGATATTTGCTTAAGAAACTTGCAACTCTAACCTTTCTTTAACTTTAAATAAATTTATACATAAATTATAGACATTTATACAAAGAAGAAGGAAAAAGGAAAGAAAGAAATATAATAACATGCCCTCACTCACCCAAATTCTTTGGAAACCTTGGTAATCCAGCTATGTAAACATAGATATAAAAGAATTTACATACCAAATAAAACATATATTTGAATTAATATATTTGCTATTTATGTTTTAGGAGACACTGATGACAGTATAAATAACTACCTACTTGAACACAGATCTTGAAAAAAAAACATTCGTATACTTCTTTATTTGAAACTAGGGGCCCAGTTGCACGAATTCGTGCACCTTAAGAGGAACTGTGGGCTGTGAGGCTGCAGTAGGCACAGGGGTGGGTCTTGGTCAATCCTCTGTGACCCTGCCCGGCCCCTTCCCCTGTCCCCTGTCTCTGGCAGCCCCACTCCCGCCGCCACTGCTCCCACTCGCTGACAGTGCAGAGCAATTGGGGCTGGCACTGTCGGTGGCTGCGAGTAGTGGCTGCTGCCCCAATTGCCCCTCAGAAGCAGGGGGAGGTGGAGAAGTCCTCAGGGGCAATCAGGACCAGTAGCCGCCGTTCACACCCGCTGATGGAGCCAAGTGAGCGGGATTGGTGCCGGGCACCAGCAGCAGGTGCGAGTGATGGGTCTGGCACCAGCTGCAGGTGCGAGCGGGCCCAGTGCCAGCAGCAGGTGTGAGTGCTGGGCAGGACTGCAGCACGCAGGAACAAAGTATTTTCAGTAACCCCCAGAGGCTCTCCCCAATGACAGCGACTGGCTCCCCACCTTGGTCTGGTTCCCCCGCTCACCTGCTCCACCATCCCGCCACAGCCAACACCTGCCATGTTGACCGATTGTTCGGTTGTTCTGCCATTTGGTCTATTTGCATATTAGCCTTTTATTATGTAGGATAATCATGTATGAGTTTTTAAAGAGTGTCTTTATGTAACTACAAATCTCAAACTTAACCAAAATTTAGTAGAAAAAAACATTTGTCATCAATTTGTAAAGAAATAGTTGATATATCTTTAATTTCTAATGAATCTCATGAGTATCAAGTCCTGCTTTACTAGCATATTAATATCAGTACTATGGACCTCTTTTTTTCCTTCTCTTATAATTGTTGAAAATGGAACTTTGTGGAAATAAGAGTAGCTTCTTTTTATCAAATTGTTGCTTTTAATTATTGTATGTGTCTCACACCACCAAATTTTCATCATGGAATCTGTCATATTTTTCCATATATCCAAAGGCCTGCCCAAAGTCTTATTCAAAAAATCTTTCTAGGCCAGTTTATTAAATGAAATTATTTTTTTCTATAGCATTTGATTTAAAGAACTTCAGTTTGATTACATAAATATTTACTGAGAATCCTCTATGTACAAAGTTAAGTTTATACTTTGTACAAAGTGGAAATAAAAACTAATAAAATACAAATTATGGCCAATAAATTTAATCAAATGGAAGAACCAGTATACCAAAAAATAGAGTATATGTCAACATATAAATACTATCTAATCATTTCCTGATAATATCCACAAACATAGTGTTGTCTACCCACACACACACACGCACACACACACGCACACACACACACTTTTTGGCACAGATTGTATCTCAGATGAAAATAGTATTTAAGATCACCTTTGGATGATGATAGAATTCTGAAAAAAGGAGATAGATGTTCCCTGAAGAGAAAACAGCAGAGGTAAAGAAAATAAATTGAGACTAGAATGTTTTCAGGGTGAAAAACAGTAGACTTGTGAGTGGGAATATGGGATGAAGGTACTACAGAGAACCCAAAGTAGAATGTGATATTTTAACTACAGTCAATAGGACCTTCAATACCATAGGGGTTCACATTTATTTTGTTTTTATTAGAGGAGTGAAACTACTGGAAATATTATCTTGTGTGGCATCTTGGTGTGTTTAGTGGATAGGAGTGGAGGATTATGAAATAGAGGACATCAGGAAGGAGTTTAACAGCAGTGTAAATTAGATTAAATAAAGTCTGATTGAGGCTGGAAGCAATGGAAATGAAAAGAAGGTAATATATGATAATGAAACGTTCTACATTCTAGAAGTATATGTTTTATGTCTGCCACTTGCCTCTGATTTCTGGAAGAAGCAATTATCTTAGGCATCTCTTGCACCCTGCATGGCATATATGAGCACTTAGTGGTTAATTTTAAAACAAATTTTCATAGAAGGTCAAGTGTAAGAATGTATGTAAGTACAAATCTACCACTGGAAAAAAAAAAACAATGTAGTGATGTACCCATCTGATTACAAATTAATAAACGTATGCTTAGTTATATTTGTTAACATTAACTACTTTCTATAGACAGGTTATTTTTTTATTAGTCAGTCTATGGCACAAATTTATTTGTAAAATAAACCAAGAATATTTTTATTTGTCAAAAATTCTATCAAATTGAAACAAGAGTCACACATTTTATATTCATAATTTCCTTGCTAATAAATTATTTCTATACAAGGAGGATTTATATTTTTAACAGAAATTATCAGGCATTTTTAAATTTCAAATAGAATGACAAAGGAAATAATAAAGGTGTGTCTTAATATTTATGTCCAAAAAATAATTTTTACTTTAGGATTATCTTACTATATAGAACAAATATTGCAAGCCAATCACCTCTTGCACAACAGAAATACCTCCAACGTAGGAAAAAAAATCACTTGAAGAATGGTGTGTATGTGTACCTATGTCTGTAATGTGAAAGAGAAATATTTATTTACATTCAATTATATATACAAAAAAAATCTATGTAAAAACCCACAAGAATTTAATAATATTAATTACTTATTGGAAAAATGGTAAAAATGGAATGAATATAGAAAAGGAATGCTTTTGCCAACATATTTCTTTATATACATTTTATTTTAAAGCTATGAGTATATTATTAAAATATTTTTTTCAGAAAGTTAATCATTATAAAGACTAATGTATTTTGAATATTTAAACATAGTTTTCTCATGCACTCAAGAAGCCATTGAAAGTAAAGGAAAAGCTTTTTTTTAACAGTACTAATTTTATTTTGCCTATTTGTTTATTTGCTCATCCATCCAATGAATATTTTTCAGCACCAACCGTGTTTTAGACACTCAGGAATTCTCACAAGAAAGGAAGGTGTATATGTATAACCACATTCACCTTGTTTGCAGCTATAAGTGCTTGAATGTGTTACCTTCTAAGGATCTGTCAAATACTGTTTGAAAGAGTAGGCCTTGACATGACAAATACAAGAAACTTGTGTCCATTGTACCAACCATTCAGAATACTAAATGCACTAGCTGAGCTTTGGTTTAAAGTAATGTGTTTTATTTCACACTAGAGGCCTGGTGCATGGATTCGTGCACCAGTAGGTTCCCTCGGCCTGGCCTGTGGGGATCAGGCTGAAACCGGCTCTCCAGCATCCCCCGAGGGGCCCCAGATTGCAAGAAGGCTGTTCTCGGGTGACGCACCCCGGAATCTGGTTCCCTCCTCTCTTCTCCCAATATTATGTCACTTTCTCTCTGTATCTGTCTCGCTTCTTTCATCTCACTTTACCCTAAGTTTGGTGGTAACTGATGACTTGTGGGCATTTAGTTACAAAATGCAATTATTTAGCAAACAGGGCTTACTTAGCATGGAATCTAGTCGGCCTAGGGCAGGATCCTTGCTCAATGTCAGGCTCCCGCCCAGGCCCTTCTGCCTAGGCCGAGTCCTGTGGCGGGAACCTCCTTCTTCCCACCTGAGCTGCTCCTTCGCTTCCTTCCCTCCCCGGAGGTTGCCTGCTGGTGCTACTGTCTGCCCGGTAGGAGGGAAGCCATGGCCAGTTTCCTAGCCGATAATGGTAGTGGGAAAATTCATTGCCTCCTCTGGAAATCAATATTAAGTGGATGGGCCGGCGCAGGCACCAGACACTGGGGCCACAGCCAGTAGGTCCTGCACATCCATCATTTAGCTAATTGAGTTGAAAAGTTTCTGTAAGGACCAGATCCATGACCTCTGCAATAGGGTAGAGGCCCAGGGGGATCCAGACCTGAAGTGGGGCGCCAATGGGCTAGAGGCCTGGTGCACAGATTTGTGCATCAGTGGGGTCCCTAGGCCTGGCCTGCAGGGATTGGACCAAAACCAGCTCTCTGACATCCCCTGAGGGGTCCTGGATTGTGAGAGGGCGGTTTTTGAGTGACACACCCCGGAGTTGGGCTCCTTCCTCTCTGGTTCCGGGTGCATTTCCCAAGAACCACAGCTGCCAAGTTACTGCAGCTCAGTAGCTCCTGTGACGAGCGTCTGCTCCCTGGTGATCAGTGTGCGTCATAGCTAGTGATTGGCCAGTCAGCCAGTCGGTCGGTTGCTTAGGCTTTTATATATACATAGATTACTAACATTTCTTTAAACCTCTAAAAAATTAATTTTTCTTATTTCTGTGAATATTTTTCTTTCCCCAACCATCCTGGACCAACCTTAAGATTAAGATAATACTGTATATTTTTGCGTTTAGCTATCAGTGAACTCTCTTATAAAGTTTGTTAACTATGGAATAACATTTTAAAGGAGGAGGCAAAATCCCAACCTCATTCTAAGGAAAACAGTGTGGTGGAAAGCAGGGCTGTAAGGAATCGATCTTTTTTATCAGGAGCTGTTTTGCAAGATCTCCCGGGTGCAGCCGGCAGTATCGTAGCCACAGGCCTGCGGATTGTCCACATCTGCTCCTCTGTGGGCATTCCTAATGTCCTATTTCATCTCTGCTGTAAACCTGACCCTGGAATGTCACAGATATCACATCTGCTAACAGGCTGCTGCCAATTATTAATGCAAATGATGCAAATAAACTCCAGGACCTTATCTGTCAGGTCTTTTAGCCATTTTGCAGGCATTAATAGGAAGCATCTATGTTGCAATACACAATTAAATTTAAATTAAGTTTAAAATAATAGAGTCTACCATGGACTATCACAAAATTATGAGAGTTTTAAAGCCTGATTCTTCTTGATGTTAATACTTGCTCAACCCAGGCCAACTGTTAAAAGAAACTTTGTTTCATCTTTGTACACACCTGTGTACATTTAGAGTACAAGGCTCAGTGTCCATTCAGGCTGTTTTGACTATATTTTGCATTTCAAGTGAAAAATTAAAGATAAATTGGCTTTAAAATAGCCTACAACAATTATATTAGCCTTTCTACTATCAGTTTAAGCAGTAGGTTTCTGTAATATTGATTACAGTGTTCTATTTCACCAAACAAAATATCAGAATTAAGCATATTTAAAACTTAAATTTGTGCCCTAACCGGTTTGGCTCAGTGGATAGAGCGTCGGCCTGCGGACTCAAGGGTCCCAGGTTCGATTCCGGTCAAGGGCATGTACCTTGGTTGCAGGCACATACCTAGTAGGGAGTGTGCAGGAGGCAGCTGATCGATGTTTCTCTCTCATCTATGTTTCTAACTCTCTATCCCTTTCGCTTCCTCTCTGTAAAACATCAATAAAATATATTTTTAAAAAAACACAAAACAAAACTTAAATTTGTGCCACCAAATTTAGACTTAATTCAACACTGATGCCATACTTTTTAAATAAATAAAGAATTGTTAGGTAAGCACAGTGTGATATTTTGATTCAGTGAAAGAATGTCATTCAGAACTTGGTAGTGAAAGGTAACCATATTTTAATCATGATATTTGTGGTTGATTATAAAGCAAGATGATTTTTTTCCAAATTCTTTGTATCTACATAATTTACAATCTAAATTTAATTGTTCTACCTCTAAAGATTACAATTGCCATCTAGCCCCTCCTTCCATACACCTCTCTCTCTCTCTCTCTCTCTCTTTCTCTCACTCTCTCTCATTGAAGCAGTGTAGCCTATATGGCTTTGAGCATGTTAATAAATCTCTAAGTTGTAATTATTTTATCTGTACAATGGGAATTATGACAAGGCAAGAAGGCCAACCATAATTTGTTAAATAAACTAAATAAGATACGTCCTTAGCACAAAGCCAGACATTTGTAAATTCTCACTGTATGTCAACTGCAAAGTATTAGCAGAATGATATCTAAGGATATATTTTTGGTTGTTGATGTAGCTTACATTTTAAATAGGAAAGTAGATCTTGGTGCTAAACATGGCTGACCTGTTACTAGGGTAGGAGCTACCTTTAGGTTGTGTTTTTCTACTTGGGTCAGAAAGTTTTGTGTGAGGAGTAATTTAAATCTTTTTAGTTACTGTATGCTGTGACTCTGTGAGTGGATACTAGTTTTGTTCTTTCTTTTTATGATGTATACTAGAGGCCCAGTGCACAAAAATTTGTGCATTCAGGGGGGTCCCTCAACCTGGCCTGTGCCCTCTTGCAGTCTGGGACCCCTCAGGGGATGTCCACCTCCTGGCTTAGGCATGCTCCCCAGGGGATCAGGCGTAAGCTGGCAGTCAGACATCCCTCTGGCAGCCCAAGAGCCCTCGGGGGATGTCCACTTTCCAGCGGGGAGCAGGTCTAAGCTGCAGTCGGACATCCTTAGCGCTGCTGAGGAGGTGGGAGAGGCTCCTGCCACCACCGTTGTGCTGGCAGCCATCAGCCTGGCTTGTAGCTGAGCAGAGCTCCCCCTGTGGGAGCGCACTGACCAACAGGGGGCAGCTCCTGCATTGTGCGTCTGCCCCCTGGTAGTCAGTGTGTGTCATAGTGGCCAGTCATTCCTAGTCATTCTGCTTTTAGGGTCAATTTGCATATTACCCTTTTATTATATAGAATAGAGGCCTGGTGCATGGGTGGGGGCCAGCTGGTTTGTCCTGAAGGGTGTCCCGGATCAGGGTGGAGGTCCCGCTGGGGTGCCTGGCCAGCCTGGGTGAGGGGCTGATGGCTGTTTTCAGGCTGGCCAAGTCCCCCAGCGGGGACCCTCACCCCATGGGGTTGTGGCCAGCATGGGTGAGGGGCTGAGGGCTGTTTTCAGGCTGCCCACAGCCCCTTCAGGGTGGGGGAGTCCCACTGGGGTGCCTGGCCAGCCTGGGTGAGGGGCTGATGGCCGTTTTCAGGCTGGCCAAGTCCCCCGGCAACCCAAGCTCCCAGCCTCTCCTTTTTTTTTTTGCTTTTTTTCTGGGATTTATTTATCTTCTATAATTGAAACTTTGTAGCCTTGAGCGGAGGCCATGGCCAGCTGGAAGCAGGTATCTGGGATTTATTATCTTCTATAATTGAAACTTTGTAGCCTTGAGCGGAGCCCAGGGCTGGCCAGGTCAGGCGGGAAGCTTGGCTTCCTCCATTGCCAGAGGCAACCCAAGCCTCCTGCTCACTCCAGCTTTGTGGCCACCACCATCGTAGTTGGGTTAATTTGCATACTCGCTCCTGATTGGCTGGTGGGTGTGGATTGTAGGTGTGGCTTGAGCATAGCAGAGGGATGGTTAATTGCCATGTTTCTCTTTTATTAATAGGATACATACTGTCGCCTAGCATGCCCTCATCTCCCACTCTTCCCTTTCTACTAAGCACTTCCTTCTGTGTTCCTTCACCAGTGTGTACATGCTCTTATAAAGTGCACCTTTTAAAACCTCAGGAGCTAAGGATGCTGGGTATCTTCTGTGTGTTTCCCTTTAAGCTCACTCTCCACTGTTCTCTTCCCTGTTTGGTGCCCCAAGAGGCTGCCTTGCTTGGTGCCAAGATTCTCTGCCTTCCTCCTGTGAGGTCAGGAGGAGAATGACATTCGGGTGTATTCTCTTCAGATCTTCCTCTGTGAGATTACCCCAGGCTGGTATGTCCTTCACCTGAGGTAGTTCTTCTCAGAGTAGACTTCTCTCTTGAATCCAGGTAACTGTCCCCTCCCTTGTCCTTTCAGACTTAGGGGTCCTTACAGCCTCTCCTGTCACCAGCCTCAGAACACGTGCACCAACTGTTGTCGTTTCCTACTTCCTGATCAAATCTCTGTAAGTGGTCCCTTGGTTAGGCCCTATGGAGTTACTCTAAGTTGTGCATGCCTTCTGCTTCCTCCTGGATCCCTGACTAATACCCTAAAGAAAGAAAAATATTCCTGATTACAATCAGGTTAATTTCCTTTAACCACCTAGGACTGTGACAGGTACCTACGATATTCTGTGTGTTCATTACCTTGGGAGGCACCAAATTAATTCCTTAAAATCTTGATATTAAGGCAAGCCTTTTCTTCCACCGCAGAAAGTGAGAGGGAACCCTGACCATTGCTAAAACCTTCTAAATTTTTATTACACAAAAAATTTCAAAGGAACTCCTAAACTAGAATGTCACATTTCATCAAAATTCCAAAAAGCTAGAGTTCCTGTCCCTTAAACTCTAGATTTCAGGCAAGAATAATATATTATTTATTTAGAACAATCTGGAAAAAATAATTTTACGTTAACTTTATAGGTTTCAGAACACAGATTTATCTATTCAATGTCTTACTTTAGAAATTTAAAATAAAAATTTCAGTGTTACTTCTAAAATGATATACCTGATCCTGCTTTTTAAGTAGAATCTACTGAATAATTTAACCTTTTCTTAATAGTGGTGATCTTTAGCACCAGTAACCATTACAATACATTTTTTAAAATATATTTTATTGATTTTTTTACAGAGAGGAAGGGAGAGGGATAGAGAGTTAGAAACATCAATGAGAGAGAAACATAGATCAGCTGCCTCATGCACACCCCCTACTGGGGATGTGCCCACAACCAGGGTACATGCCCTTGACCGGAATCGAACCTGTAACCCTTCAGTCCGCAGGCCGACGCTCTATCCACTGAGCCAAACCGGTCAGGGCTACAATACATTTTATAGTCAGGCTTTTATTTCTGTTGATTGCTCTTCTATTACACTGTTTTATCTCCACTATAAAGGTACATGCTTCCTGCATTCTTTACATCTCCAATTTGTTGCTTTCAGATTGTATAATAAAACACGAAGTTGGGAGACTTGTGTATAAATAAAATAAATGAATCTTAAACAAAGCCCTGAGATCTTGTTCTCAGAATAAAGTGCTTGAGACTTGTAACAGGTCAGGAGTGTTTTCATATTAACTTAAACGTTCATGGGTGTGAGTTGAGTAGAATTTTTGAGAAGTCTTATGTCTAGATCATATGAGCATATTATTATAGAACTGGTAGAGTTTTAGTGTGATCATTCCATTTTATAGTTTAAAACACCACTTAAATTCACTCAGACAATTAAAAAAACTAGACTCTAAACCTTTAATTAACTCTTAGTTCAGTGTTGTTTGCTTTAATTTAAATCAAAATATTACCATGCTAAAAAGAAATTGACTCTTTTTAACATGAAAGTTCAACTTTTGACTTACAGAATTGAAATCTCAGAATGCTTATATAGTTTAAATTAAATTAAATGTTAATGATACTTATGACAAATATATATATATATATATATATATATATATAATCTTTACAACTTACAATCTTATAAAATCCATCTTGTTAACAATTTTTATCTAAATTCATGGAGAACTAAGCAATAATTCTGAGCATCATTCAAACAAGCAGTTGGTATCAGTGTTACTTCAGGAAATTTCTAGGCAATGTTTTTCTCTTAAATGTAATTAGTGAGAACCTTATATTTGGGATATAATTTAACTGGATCATTTGCATCTTGCGGTATTTTACAGCTTGGAGGTTGTAGGAGGTAAGGAGAAGCTTTTTAGCCCCACAGTGTTTTAGTAATATATGGTCTGTTGCAGGTTTTAGAAGTTTAGTATATTCCTAAAGGTCCTGTTGAGTTACCCTATCTCTCTTGCATTTAACTAGTTTAGTCATTAATTATTAACATGGTATTGTATAGTGAAAAGAATATGCAGTTCAATTATAAGTGTGAATGTTCAAAATATTTTCCTCCATAATAGACTTCATTAAACAGTTTCCTGTAAATCAGGTAACTGATTTTCTAATTTCTAAACATTTTATAATAATATCAAACCCATAGGAATATTTTGAAAATAAAATGAGATAATAAATGTGAAGTTTCTGTAAAATTTAAAGTTGCCAAGTGTCATAATCTTGCACGTAAAGAAAACAACTGTTTGCTACCCAATTGGTAACTGACATCCCAATTACTTTCATGTCTTGAATGTCTCACCCTAATATTTAAATTTTTAAAAGTATACCCTTGTGTATTTTTTAATGAGTGAGAGATACTTATTCTATACTCTTTAACTCAATCTTGAAATTGCATAAAATACAACAATGTTGTAAAAGATTATACCATGGCATACATTGCATGAAATCTTTCCACAAACTAAGTAAACCAAAGATCTTACTGACCGAACATCAATTTTATTGATGTTTTCAGGGGTGTTTTAATTTCTAAAAACTGTGCACAATCCCATACCCCCTGGTAAGTGAAGGGATGCTTTACAAATGTTGTAGGCACCTATCAAATACCAGTCTACAGAAGACCATAGAGAACAAAAGCAGAAAATCATGCCAAATAGATTGCTATCATACCAAGTAGACTGCAAATGTTTTAACTTGTGATCTAGTTGTATAGAGAGAAGCAATTGTTATATCGTGCTCATCCAGAGAAAATAATGGCTAAATAAACATTTTGTAATAGAGGCTTGCTACCTGCTCTGTCCACTTGTAGAACAAGCATTTTAAATTCATCAATTCAACCAACTTCTGTTTAGTTTTTCTATTTACCACCCACTCTCCTGCATGTTACAGGACATACAATGTCCCCATTGTCTGAGTCCTACTTTGTAAGAAAGGAGACATGTAATAACAAAGGAAATATATAATATGCCCAATGAATGCAAGTGCTTTAAGAAACATGAGGCAGGGTAGGGGATAGGACGTGGTTGTAGGGCAGGGACACTCTAGATAGGGTGGTCAGATAAGGCCTCTGATGAGAGCGATAGCAGATGAGATCAGAAAGACAGCTGAGGGTCAGATTATTGAGTGGCCTTAGGCCATGGAAAGAACTTTGAAATTTATTCTGAGTGCCTCTGGAGATTATTCATGACTTTTGATCAGAAGTGAGCCATCGTCTCATGATCAATAAATCTCTGGCTATTATGTGAAGAATAGACTTTGGGGAACAGGAATGAAGCCATGTGAACCAATTTAAGGTAGACTCGAGAATTGTGAAGCCAAGTTCATCCCGTCCAAGGTTATGTACAGCAATACTGACAGGGATTCCTTTCGTCAGGGATTTTGTAAAGACACTTAAAAGCATCAAATACTCTAAGGAGAGCTGCATACAGTTTATTACAATAGTTTCTATGCCCCTATCCTATCTAATAATAGACAAGGATGCAAATTGATTGTACCTTTGCTACGACCACCATCGGCTAATCAGAGCGATATGCAAATTAACCGCCAACAAAGATGGCGGTTAATTTGCATGTACCGGCAGGGAGCGAAGACTGAAGACACTGCAGAAGGAAGCCGAGCAACAGAGCTGAGGTAGTGGAGGAGCTGAGGTAGCAGAGACGGGAGGGAGAGAAGCGGCAGAGAAGGGTGGGGTAGGAAGGGCAGAGAAGGGCGGGGTAGGAGGGAGAGAGAAGGGTGGGGTAAGAGGTGTAGAGAAGGGCGGGGTAGGAGCAGCAGAGACGGGATCGAAGTCCTATTCTTGCAGGAATCCTCCTGCAACGGGCCTCTAGTCTATAAATAATGATTAAGGTTTGAGAATAAGCCTCTAGCCCTGCTCACCAAGAAGCTTAAGATATCTTTTATCCAGTATGATAAAGGGAAGAGTTCTCATCAAATTTGTGTCCTCTTCTTATGTCCTAGATTGCTCTTGTCCCAGTGTCTGTATTGGGCTTTGCTTCAGGCCCCTCTTTGCTTCAGCTCCTTATTACAGAGTTAGGAGACTTGATTTGTTAAATCCAGGAAAGGCTGTTTTAAGGCCTCAGCTCTATCTCTACAACCTGAGCACATCATGGCTGGTGGTAGCTGTCTACAGCTGTGTAGGATAGAATAAGAGCTAACCCGTTTTGGCAGGCAGAGATATTTCCCACTTGCATTGGAGCTGAAAATGGTTCTCCCACTGAGCAGCCACATGGCAGGATTCAATAGCATCCCTGGCAACAATTGCTCTGAGTTGCAACTGTTAATCACTTACTGCTCGTTGGGGTTTGTAATTACCCCGTCTCTAACACTGCCATGTTCTCTGCCCTTTTCTGCCCTGAGTTCAGAAAATTTCACCTGGATTGTGTACCATGGCCAAGCACAACTCCTAATAGTCTGTGCTTAATCCAAAGTGCATCTCTTCCTTCTTGCAGAAACACAAGCAGGTCCTACTGAAGGGGACCTGGTAGCATTTCCTCTGTCTTCAAGTGGAGATGGCAGGAAAGACTCCATGATGGAAAATGTGATCGAAAACTCCAGGAATTTAACTAGGTTTTGTGAGAGGACCCTCCTTTGCCTCTTCCTGCCCCCACCCTCATTGAACACAATGAAATCTAATTTAATCAGAACCACCGGGAGAAGAAAGGGCAGGGAGGATGTGCTGTGTGAAAACTGTAGTTCTTTGAAAGAAAAGGAGGGAAGCGGGCTAGAAAGTGAGGAAGGGTTATAGTGTTAATTACATTTCCTAATTGTATATCAAGGTAGGAAGCATATCAAACAGCTTCCTCCTTCTCGTGTGCCTCTCAGAGTCACTAGACAGCTTCTGCTGGCAGATTGGAGGAGGTGGCCAGATGTTCAAAGACAAAAAGCAATTTATACGCCTCAGGGATCCATTTGGCTCCGAATGCCAATGTGCGATGGAATTATAACACACAGTATCCCAAATCACACTAGACCAGAGGGACCTGTAGAGAAATAAAGTTCAGTAAAACTAATCGATAAGTATCCTTTAACTTCAGCTCCCCAAACCATAAATATATCTTTAAATGGCTCAGAACTGTTATGACTATTAGTTTATTGTACTCTCAGGGCCACACTATATGGACATGCCCTTGCACAGTTCTCAGGGGTCCCACTCACAAAGCCCACAACACCCACAAACAGTGTTGCAATTTGCTCACTTGTCTCCTGCTTACTGAGTAGCCTTCACTCTTTGAGCAGCCATCCCTGCTGCCATTGACATCATGATCAGAGCTGATGGTTTTTCCATTTATTCATTCACTTCTTCACTCAATAAACTTTGTATTAAGCATCAACCTTATGCCAGTCACTGACCCCAGAAGAATTGTTTTCAACAAGAAAAAAAATGGTAATGTTTGAATATCTACTATGTGTCAGGCAGCAAATGAAACCCATGACATACATTATCTTTTTATATTAGCCCTTTTAAATCTAAATACAACCTACCCAGGAAATTGTTATTGGCTATGGAAATGGATCTCATTCTGACTGCAGAGAAAATCAGGGTTGACCTGAATAAGTATTCTGAGGGGTCCTGCGAATACGGTCAGTGTGTTGCCATTTAAATTATACTCTGCCATTGCCAGAGCCTGTGGTCTCTGTTTGCCTTCTGGTCCTTGTGGGACATTCCAACCCTCAAAGCCTCTTTATATGCATCTCCCTCTGTTTTTAATTCCCTTTACCTTTACTCATTCTTAAAGGTTCAGATTAAATGTCACGCATTTAATTACTCTGAAGTCCTCCGAGATCCTCATGGGAAGAATCGGGTACTTTTTATCTCTGTTGCTATAATTAAAACCCAAGAATTTCTCTAGAAATCCCTTGCAACACTGGAACAAAAAAAAAAAAAAAATCAACAAAAAAGAAAAACAAAAAAAGCATGTACTATAAAATTATGCAGACTTATGTGTTTCTGCTAGCTTGTTTCCTGATTAATTGCATGATATCCTGAGAGGTTACGTGACTTTATTTAAAAATCACATATAAATCCTATAAGGAGAAAAAATTTGTCTTGGTCATCAGTGTTTCCCCAATAATTAGAACATTGCCTGGCATTCTGGATGCTCTCAATAAACAAGAGTATACTAATGAATGAAAAAATGTTTAGAGATTGACATGGCATTTGATATCACTAGAGTGCAGAGTTTTGGAGTTGCGGAAACTTCACGAGAAATTGGTAAGATGAATGTGGAAAAACACGTAGGGACCAGATTCTTAGGAACCACATGTGTAATGTGGAGGAGGGTGGACTCTATATTTTAGGCCCTGTGTGCCCAACACATTTCAGAGAGTAAAAAAACAACCCCCTTGAGATTTTTAGCATAGCCAGGAGACAATATAAATGACAATGCACTTTCATTATCCTGTAAGGTCTTTCCTCGTGATCCCCAACCAGATCAACCCGGATGCACTCTGCCTTAAAGATTGCATCCTCCTCATCTAGTGTGTCATCTTGAAGTCAGCATGATAGCCATTTTGTATGACCATCTGTTCTTGAACTTGAAATCAAGTTATTAGCACCAGTTGATCCTTTGTGGTCTTTCTTATGAGGCTCCACCAGTTCTATAGCAAACAGGGCCTAAAAATGCCTGTCCGTACATTCTTGAGCATGCCTGAACTGTACGTGCTAAGTAATCTTCATTTTGCGAGTGCTTAAAATGACAAACTTTTAGAATGGAAGATAAATTAGTTCATCTCTTTGAGCACCTCATGTTACACACACACACACACACACACACACACAAAACTGAGGTTAAGTGTATTGCTCAAGGTTAAATGCCATAATTTTTTTTAGGCAAATGTTAGGTGTGCATCAGAGAGAGATAAAAATATCAGGGTACTTTGAATCCAGTAGACCGTTCTGAGTCTGCATTTCACTCTAGCTTCATTTTATGAGCAGGTGGATGAAGGACTAAAGTAATTTGATGAAGATCTCGTTTGCTCTAATAACACATTGTTCAACGTTGTGTGGAAAACCATCCGTTCTCTTGCCAACCAGGAAATGTACAAGGCAGGCTGCATTTAGAGTGCTAAGTGGATGTGATGGCTGCTGTCACCTTGGCAACCAACTGCTTGTTTAAAGGGTTTTTTTCCCCCAATAAGTCTTAATGATTTTTACTTTCTAATATATCACTGAATTCAAACCTTTCTTCAGCCAGCATCTCCCCACACCTGTTTACTTCAATGCCCTCTCCCTTCTATCTTTCTCCATCCTAACCTAGCTTCCTCAAAATAAAGAAACATTTTTCAAATTTTGTTACCATTCTTACTAACGGTAGTTCTCACATACAACATGATTCCTCGTCTTCCCTCTCAATCCCATCTGTTTAATTTTTCGAACCCCAGTGTAATGATTATTCTCCTCCTGGACTACTTCTCTTGGCTATCACACCCTCGAGTATGGAGCTCGCAGTGACTGCTCTAGGTCTCTTACACTCAATTGCTGTAGTTCGATCTTGCTGTTAGTTCTGTTAGTCCTAAAATAGGATGGGATGTGCAGTGCAACCATTTGTATATCAATTTATTTTTCCAATGGTTTTTATTTTGGTGAGACAGTGCATGGAACAAAACGACTTTATCACTGTGACTTCGTTTGTGAGGTTGACGATAGCCCTTCACCCAGCTCTGTGGAGCCTGGGTGAAGAAATCAAATGTACAGGCCCTGACCCAGCCAGAAGACTGTCTCTGTGAATGTTCAACCAAATACATTAGCGTGTCTGAAATGAAAGAAAGTTCTTAGAATACTATGTCCTAGACTTTATAGCCAGCTTTCAAATGATTATTTGCCCAAAGATACCAGTGTTTTAAAATTTACTATGTAAAGTTCATATTTATATAAAATTGCAGTAAATAAAATTACCCATAAATAAAAATTTCAGAAACTCAAAGCTTTTCATTGTAAGCCAAAATTACCACTTCAAACATTTTAAGGATTTTGGATAAAAATAACTGTAAAAAAAATAGTGTACATGTCTCTACCTTCTTCAATAGAACATTTAGGATATTTTCCCTTAGCTTGATGACTCAGAGTCATCATTTTGAATATTAATTTCTTTTCAAGTCTGCAACAAACTCTTGTTTTTAAGTTGCTGAAGCATTAATGTTAGTTCCCCATGATACAAAATGACCTAGATTGCTATCCTTTTGAGAATATTGGCTTCTCTTTTATATGTATGGCGTCTTTGCAATTATCATTTATTTCTATCTCCACTAGACCTAATGCTATAAGTTTCCCCACCTCCACATTTCCCATGAGTTTTGACCTGATATATATTGATATACTAAGTAAACATTCTAGTTAGAATTTTGTCTAAAATAATAGCAAATGTGTGTTAAATAAGAAATGATATAGTCTCATTAAATAAGAGGCTTATTTAAACTGCATAACTTTTTATATTTTTGCTGGTTCTTCAAACACCTTTCAACTTATTTCCTGATTCTTTGCTAGGCGTCAGAGGATTCAGATTGTTGAGACTGAGTGTGGCCTTATAAACCGTCGTGGTCTGGAGCAGAGAGGGAAGAGGCAGCAATTAGAACTTGACCGGCTCCCTGGAGTTGGGCCATCAACCAGGACAGACTCGGTGGTGGGCAGTGGGGATCAGTGCACACCAGCTCAGAGCACTGTGGCCAAAATCCAGAATTCTGCTGCTACATCTGCTGGAGGACCTTTTTTAAGGTCCCATAGCCACTTTTCTTCATTAAGTTCATTTTTCATGATTATCTCTTTGATCACTTCCAGATTTTAAAAGTTGAAGAATAATGGCATTTACCTTAGAGAGCATTCTGCCCTTTTCAGTATGTAGGCAGTTCTAGTTCTTCCACAGCTATATTTCCTGACGGGAACATTTAGTCTACTGAAGAATGAAACTTTTGTGCAATTATCATGGATGCATATTATAAATCAGTTTTTACCACCCAGTTCATTCCAATTTAAAAAAAAAATAACTCCTGACTACATGTAGTTTAAATATTTAAGTAGGTTTCTTATTACTGTACTAGGCATAAAGCCAGCTAGCTTGTTATTTGGAGCTACTCAGAGATCATGCTTTTTGTTTTCCATATATTTGGGCTAGTACTTTGGTCAACTCCTCACTTTAGACTCTGTGTTTACTAATACCTGTTAATAACGGTCAAAATTATGTTGCATCTGGATCCATAGAAAGGGTCTTTGAGAGATAGGACCAAACATGATGAACTTTCTTTGTTTCGGCTAGTAAGCATGTGATATGCCCAGAGAAGTACAAAATTACTCCCTCTGATTATTTAATGTGTAAAAGTAAATCCATGTCAGTCAGACACATGAAAATGTTTTATTTACGAATCCCTTTAGCTGCCTCGTCACACTTTTTTCGAGTTTGCACCTGGTGCACGTCCCATTGGATTCCAAGCATTTCATGTCTGAGATCATGTCTCCTATTTCATTCCTTGCTCCTCCATCACCACCTCTCACCCCCATGTTTCTTGGTGGAACTTGGTACCTTACTTTACCTTCATAATTTTTACCAGCTGACAACGCAATATGCTGACTCCGATTGATAGTTTCTGGGAGGAGGAATACCCAGTGCAGGAGGGGGATGGCTGCCTACAGGAAGCTTCAGCCCCTTGACTAAGCCTAAAGGAACATTTGGAACAAGAGATAAAAAGTGGAACAAGGAGAGAATCATCAGATAAATATAGAATTCAGAATTATTTTATTTGCCCTTTGCAGACTACTCTTCCTTTTCAACTGAGATCTTCAAGGGCAGAATCCTGCCATGTCTATCTTGGTGTTTAGCACCTACCATGAGCCCAGGAAGTAATACTCAGTACTTGCTTGGTGGTGAAAAGAATGAATCTTTGGCAGGCCTCCCCTATTAGGTCTTTCTCACTACTTTGGGTCTGCAACAATCCAATAGCACAGAGGAGACCCAGTTGGATATAACTTTTTAATAAAATACTTATTTTTAATAATTTTCTTGAAAAATAATAATTGCTTCACTTTATTAATTTTTTATTTATCCAATACTTATGTGTAAGGCACTGCTCCATGTGATAGCAATACAGCAACGAATGGCATCTTTTACCATATACCAGATACTGTTAAATAACTCGGGGTTTGTTTAGAGCAGTGGTTCTCAACCTGTGGGTCGCGACCCCTTTGGGGGTCGAACGGCCCTTTCACAGGGGTCGCCTAAGACCATCGGAAAACACATATATAATTACATATTGTTTTTGTGATTAATCACTATGCTTTAATTATGTTCAATTTGTAACAATGAAATTGGGGGTCACCACAACATGAGGAACTGTATTAAAGGGTCGCGGCATTAGGAAGGTTGAGAACCACTGGTTTAGAGCATGTTGATTAAAACCCCTGTGGCATGGGTATTTTCCTCAATTTAAAAATTAAGTTTCAAAGAGTCAAAGCCTAACTAACTTTTGTAGGATCTCACAGGTGAGGAGCAGAAAATGGGAGTCAAAACTAAGTTTAACTGACTCAAAGTTTATTCTGTTAATTATTTGGCTTTACCACTTCTAGACCATGAATAAAGAAATGGGAATACCTAAATCAGAACCTGATCTGTAAGAATGTGTCCAATAAATGATAATAGCTTCTCCTGAACAATTTTTGAGAGGTTACTTCTTGGACCTAAATGCATAGCAACCTATTAACCCCTCAAATTAAATCCACCACAAATTGTCTTAACTAGGAATGATTTGATTAAATCCTGTAAATGACTTTTTGAGAAGCATCCTAAATGTGCATTGTTCACACTCATTTTCATTTGTCCACAATCTATGTGCCAATGACAGCAAATATATCTATATCAGGGCACTGTGGACAGTTTATAAATGAAATAAAGTAGGTCATTTTTTATCCAGGTTACTTAATAAACTTTTCATTCCTTCAAAAAAATGCACTGAGAGCTAGCTATGCACCAGCCACTTCAGTGGGATGCAAAAATAAGACAGACAAGAACCCTGCTCTTATATATGGGAACCAGGGAAACAAAAGTGAAACTCAAGGATAATTTCTGATGATGATAACTGCTATGGAAAAAAAAATGTGAAGGATCTGTGAGTAGGGTGAGCATAGGATAGGAAGGGGGAAGGCCTCACAGGAGAGATGCTATTTGAGCTGAGTCCTGCATGGTGAAAAAGAGTCAGCCATGTGAAGATTTACAAAATAGAAAATTCAAGACCAAAAGCAAGAACAAAATCCATTTGAACAACAGAAAGAAGGGCAAAAAGGGCTTTTGTATCTGCATCAGAGTGAGCTGAGGGGAGAGGCAAGAGATAGAGTTAGAGAGATAGGCATGGTCCAAATCACACAAGGCCCTACATGTACACCCTTGTAATGCATTGTCCAAACAAAGACATATATAAGAATTAAAGGGGATGTTCTTAATAATTACACCAGACAATAGGTAGAAAGCCAGAATTTCCCAGGTACACCAGGATTTATAGTTATCCCACTTATATGCCAGGGTAAATAAGTTTAATTTTATTACAGTATAGTCATGAGCCTTTAGATGGTATTAAGTAGGAAAGTGAAATAATTTGATTTGTATTTATAAATAACCTCATTGACCACTGTATGAAGGTTAACTCCTGAAATGGGAGATCAGTTTTAGAGACTAATGAAATAATCCTGGTAAGATATGATACTGGCTTGAATGGTAGTAATATAGTTGAAAAGAAACTCAGTAATTTGGGATACATTTTGTAGATAATGTAGATAAGACATCGGTTGGATGTAGGCATGAGGGGAAGATAAGAATAAAAGTGACTGCTAGGTTTTTGGCTCCAGCTTCTGGATGAATTATGCTACTATTTGCTGATTATGGAAAGACCGACAGAGGCTTTGGTTTCAGAAGATGATAGGGAATGAGTGGAATCAACAGTCTGGGTTTAACTCTATTAAGTTTGAGATTCCTGTTAAAAATACAAGTGGAGCCTGGCTGGCGTGCCTCGGTGGTGGAGCTTCAACCTATGAACCCGGAGTTCATAGTTCAATTCCTGGTGGGGGCACATTCCAGGTTGCAGGCTAGATCCCCAGTAGGGGGGCATGTAGGAGCAGCCAATCAGTGATTCTCTCTCACCATTGATGTTCTATCTCTCCCTTCTCTTCCTCTCTGAAATCAATAAAAATATATTTTTTAAAAAAGAAATAAGAGTAGAGATGTTAAGTAAGTATTTGAGATAGGATATATTCTCTTTTCTTTCTCCACATGGAACAGCTTTCTCACAATGTTATTTGTATCCTCAATAAAACAATTTAAACTGACATTCAAATATTCTATTAAAGTGATTTTTCACTTAACCCCTTCAGTTACATTTTGTATTCACTCTCTGGTGTTTGAAATTGCTAACATTTCCAATTGCCTTTCTAGGAAAGCGTAGACCTGGGTGAAATCATGTTTTCCCTTTGTTATTTGCCAACTGCTGGACGTATGACATTGACAGTCATCAAGTGCAGAAATCTGAAGGCTATGGATATTACTGGCGCATCAGGTATGCACACAAGTAGTTAGTCAGCCAAGGATACATTCCCGAATAAAATTGTCCATGTACCTACCCAAACGTATGTGTAGCGATGGAATTAATGAGTTCATGTGTCTGTATTGGAGTACTATAAAAGTGGAAAAAGAGATTACCAACTAAAGTGCTCCAAATCACCTCTTTTATTTGCATTATCATCACAAAATTTTTAAAAGGTATTACCAAGTAGATTGACTTAGAACTTGGGTTTTTATTTTTATTTCTTCCTCTACTGATTAACTCTTTCTGAAAAGTATGTGATTTATCATCCACTTCCCTGCTTTCAGCTAATCACTTGCTTATAAAAGAAGATTCTTGGACTTGAAGGCATGCACTTCGAACTTGCATTAGTCTATGACTGGGGGCCACTTGAAAACATATTTAGACTGAATTTATTTCCCTAACCTGATCTGCAGAGGAATAACCAGGTTTCAAGACCACCATTTGCATTTGCATTCTTACTACCTAACTAAAAATTTGCCAATAATTGGAAATATGTTCTAAGGGATGGAAAGAAATAATAAAATAAATAAATGCTTCTTGAAGTTTCTTAAAAACATTCTTGAAGGAAATTTTTGTGTGTGTGCTAACTTTGTTAGTGTTAAAGCCACATCGTTCTTTATCCCTTCACTTATATCACTGCAGTTCTGGAGGATTATTTATAACTGAATATGTGACCTTTGGCATACTCTGGGGGAGGAAAAATGAGAGCAGAGTAGGGAGGTCAGTAACCATTTGTTGAAATGAACAGAAATAACAAGTAGTAATGGAGATACAGTAAAGGATGACATGGGGATGGGCAATTTATAATGTTGTGGTTCTTAAGAACAAAAATGCCCCCTAAATTTGCATTACAAAAAGCCTGAGGAAACTCTAAATTCTAGTGTGGAAAGAGGGACAGGATTTAGTATATAAATTAAAAGAATGAGATGCAAATGTAAGTATGGATATCATGCTCCCTTCTATGAAAGAATGGGAATTTTTAGGATATATGTTCATGTTGCTAATATTTGCATAAATAAATACTGGAGTGGTATGCAAAAAAATTGAGGTTGGATTAGAGAGGTATGGAGACAGATGGGAGACTTCTTATTGCACATCCTTTTCTAGCAACTTGACTTTTGAACTATGTCATGATTTACTATTTATTTATTTATTTATTTATTTATTGTATTTGTTGTCATTTTATTGTTCATATTTATTTTATTTTTTCTAATCTTTATTGTTGAAAGTATTACATATGTCCCTTTTTCCCCCCATTGACCCCCCACAGCCCACTCCCGCTCCCCACCCCAGGCCCTCACCAGCCCACTGTCTGAGTTCATGGGCCTATTCATTTTTTTAAAATTTGCAATACATAGTTGATATATAAATGTAGAAAGAAAGTAAGTAAATTCCACATTTATTTTTAATTAACCCAAGAAAAATTATTGGGTCAACAAATGTTGAAGAAGTTCAGTCAAACAGTGTACTCACAAATTATTGTTTATTCTTTCTACCATGAATCAAAAGAGATCAAATTTTAAGACAAGCAAACAGCATCAAAGTTGTAATTAAGTACAAGATTACTTTTTACTTATATGAGGCTTTTTATGAGATGAGTGCATGCTTTGAGAACACCACCTCATTAATTCTCACAAAAGGCTTGTGAATCAACTCAGGAGCCAGTAAATTATCCTTGCCATGAGTAGAGTAGAGAAATGTCATCAAAGACACGATGGGGGCATGGAAGGATAAATCAGGGCTTGTTCCCATTGTTAATGAAATGCACAGGCCTATGGGCTCATACACAAAAACAGATCACAAAAATGAGCTTCTTCCTTAGAACATATTTCCAGTTATTGAAAAATCTAAATATATACATATATATATTATTTTTTTGCAAAATAAATAAATATAAATAAATGGAAAGCAGCCATTGAACATTGTCCTTTCACCTTGTTTTCTTCTCCATACCTCAATTCTAGCCACAAAATATGTTTTTAACCCTTGGAGGATATGCTTATAAAATACATAGATACATTTTTCTAGAGCTCAAAAAACATTAATTTGCTCAACTAAATTAATATTGCCATCATTTTGGCCTATTCTAAGGAAATAAGACGTATTATTACATTGGTGGAAAGAGAAAAGGTGGTGGTGCTATAGTTGGAGGATGACCAGAAAATAAAAACATAAAGATAGAGCTTAGAAATGGATTATTTTAACCATCTACCATGCCAACACCCCTTCCCAAAGCCATGCCTCCTTTTTATAAAAAAGTGAAGGCTTTTAAAGAAACTTTTGTGTAATACTATATAACTTTCTCTAGTACTGTAACAGTTGTTCTACATAAGGTGTCAGGAGTAAGACAGTAGAGACAATCAGCTGGGCAGAACTTGTTAAGATCCCTTGGCCCATAAAAATATAACCCAACTAAATTTTTGTCTTTCCAGCTGGCATCATATAAACAATGTCATAACAGAAACCTTCCTTGTGGCCATTTTTAAAGCACATATTGCCCTCTTTTTGTATACTCTTGAGCATCTAATAATTATGTGTAGTAATCATTTCTTCAATCTGAGCTCTTTATTAAGCAGTAATGCTATGATTAAAATGAGACCTCTGATTGTAGTATGTTTTCCAACGATTGAAGAAAATGCCAGCTATTGTAGTTGTTGCTTTCTAATTTCAACTTGTTGTGATTATATATATTGGTCTAGATAGTGTTGCTCTTTCATACGTTTTAGTATTCTTATTATAAATTATTTTGAAAGAAATTAACTTTAATATAATTATCCTTACTTGTTAGGATTCCATTCCTTAGAAATCACTTCTAACAAGCTGTGTCCTCAAATAGCTGTGACATTATAGCTCTGGATTGGCTCTTGAGAAATGAGTGAGCTTTCTCTGTTATGGTACGAATAGTGAGGTCAAGTTAATTATTTTTTAGTTCGTTCAAGATAAATGCTTTTATTTAAAGTAAGAAGTCCTAGAGAGTCTATTGCCCCCAAGTAAATCATTTGAATTTAAAGCTGGTAATACTAAATAGCTTAAATGCCACTTTTCTTGGTAACAATTAACAGCAATTTTATTTCTACTTCGTGCCATTACTTTTATTTTAACAAAATGACCTTCCCACTCCTAGATCCTTATGTCAAAGTGTCTCTGATGTGTGAGGGTCGAAGATTAAAAAAGAGGAAAACAACTACAAAGAAAAACACTCTAAACCCTGTGTACAATGAGGCCATTATTTTTGACATCCCTCCGGAGAATGTGGAGCAGGTCAGCCTCTCCATCGCGGTCATGGATTATGACAGGTACGTGTATCTGTGTACTCACTGATGAACAGTCATGTTTAGTTATATGCAAACCATAGTCCACTATAGCGGTTTTAATGTCAATTGGAAGAGGAAAAAGTTATTCCTTCAAAACTCATTTATTCCATGTTTTAATATTTCTTTTTTTTTTTTCTTCTCCAAAAGAAGTCACTGTTAAGTTGAAGAATGGGACACCTGGGGCTGGTGAAAGAATGGGTACAGACAGACGCAGTATGGAGCACATTATAGAAAGCACTGTGTGAAGCCTTTTGACAGTGACAACAGCAATTAAAATCAACGGAGTTTGTTTTCCCAACTGGGCTGGAATATGAATATTATGATTCTTAACAGAGCTCTATCATTAACTGGCTGTGTGAAAGGGAAAGTTATGCAATCTCTTGGGGATTTGCTTTTCCCATTTGTAAAGCATCAGCATAATATGGAACTGTGAACAGTGAGCATTAAGAGGAAAAGTTGAATAGTGGCCATAGGAATGCAGCCTTGATGCTCTGACATCTATCTTAAAACATTGCTTTGTGGACAGCTCTTCCAGCTCACACACACACGGAGTCACTTATCCTTTCATGAGAGAAATTGCAAACTCCCAGGTACAGCTCTGAAGGTTCCTCCTACTGCAGCCCTTACCTTCATCTTCCCATCCTTCCCGTGTCTGAGATAGTATCACCTTGCTCTGTGTATCTCATCCCACCCATGCCTTACAGCCCTGCTCAAGTCACCACTTCTGTGTCTTTCTCCGCTAACCCGCCTCTTCTTCCTCTGAACTCTTATCCCACCTTAAACATTCATAACTCTTCTTTGGTCCTTGCTCTATGCTTCTTTCTATTGTTTTGCTTTTCATATTTATAAATTCTTTTTGGAAAGGACTATTGTATGTTTAACCTACAAAATTATCAGCAATAGACAGTATCTTGTTACATTTATTTTGTTCTAATAACACAAGTGGAATGGAACACACATTTATAAATATTTTTAAAAAGTGTCATCTGTAGAAGTACAGTGATGGCAAACCTCTGACACGCGTGTCAGAGGTGACACGCAAACTCATTTTTTTAGTTGATGTTTCTTTATTAAATGGCATTTAAATATATAAAATAAATATCAAAAATATAAATCTTTGTTTTACTATGGTTGCAAATATCAAAAAATTTCTATATGTGACACGGCACCAGAGTTAAGTTAGGGTTTTTCAAAATGCTGACACGCCGAGCTCAAAAGGTTTGCCATCACTGGTATAGGACCATGAAAATGGTAGTAACCAGGACCCTATAACCTTGAGAAATTAATATGCTATCTTCTGGCTCAGAGCTAACAAAATGAAGCAGTGAAAAATAAAATGACATGTATCATCTAATATTTGAAATTAAATTATATCACAGTTTACAAAGAAAGCTATCCTAAGAAAGAGAGTGCTCTTGAGTCCGTTGAAATTTCAAAAGCTAAACATGTGCTGTTTTCATTGGGAGCCCTTGTCCTGCTTTACCAAGAAAATGACTCCTATTGATTTCTCACCACAGTGATTGCAGGGAGATCTAGTTGAGAACTTGTCATTCAGACAAGTTTAGGGAAATGGATCCTGATAATATACAAAACAGGAAGATGAAAAAAAAAACTTATTTTTAAAAGTATGTTTGTTTGGGAAACTTAATATTGAGGAAAATGATAGTAAACATAAAAATCAATATCAATGACAGGAAGAAAGTAATGAAATGTCCTAAAAAAATCATCTCAAAGTCTCCTTAGAGATATCTGTCAAAATAACCTTTACAAATGCCTTTAAATTATACTTCATTCTTGAGAAGCAACCTAACCACTTGTACACTTGTGTCCATTGTCTCAATTCAAATGCTGCCTCAACCTTTTACTAAGTGTGTAAAGGCAGGCAGGTCCCTGCACTTCTGGGTGTTTGTCTCTGTCTGTAAAATGAGATGATGGTGATGATATTCATTGTCTTGGTGGGAGGATTTAGTGAGGCAGTACCTTTAAATTATTTAGAACAGTGTCTGGCATATAATAAGCTCCCAAATTATTAACCGTCATTATTATTTTGATTTGTTGCTGTAAAAACAGGACATGGATGGAAAATAGGAATGTTGTTCAGTATGCTCTGCTGCTATGCAATGATAAATCAAGTGCTGTGGTATTGAACATAGCCCTGTCCTGTTTAATTATAGTACAAGTATAACATTCACTGACATATCATTTAGAGTCAATTAAATATGGTCATTTATACCAAAAAAAAAGTGGATATTGAGGTCTTGGTGAGAAATATGAGCATACAAAACACTAAGCCTTGTGGAAGGAACAAGATTGTGATTCACATCACTTAATGTTAATTGCATTGCTTCCAAGAAAGAAACTCATCATATAGGTAAGGACCAGCTGGCATTCTTCATTCACACTACGTCTATCATTGTGCAACGTGCTCAAGGTACGGAGCACTAAAATGGTTTGTATGTGCACCCTTACAAATTCATTTTTGAATGCTGCTTCTGTTTAGTAACTTTTAGTTTGCTTAAGATTATTAAACTTGCCCTAAAGTAGTTTGATTTGCAAAATCATTTAGAACCTGCCACAAAATCTAGTGTTTTAATCATATGTTTAAAATTCTGCTAAGATGTGTGAAATTCCATGTATCTTTGAATATGGAAATGAAAATGTAACATTCTCTGAATTGCAGGGTCGGACACAATGAGGTCATAGGGGTGTGTAGAACAGGACTGGACGCTGAGGGCCTTGGGCGAGACCACTGGAATGAAATGCTGGCCTATCACCGAAAACCAATAACGCATTGGCACCCCTTGCTGGAGGTGAGCGTGATTCCCTGACACCTACTCTCTATTTAAAATCTCTTTTGCTTACATATGTTATCTCTAACCATTCTCTGATGTTTTATATATTCACCTATTTTTTAAAAAAAACACCACACAGATGTTGCTCTTGCTTTGCCCCAGAGACGCTGTCATCCAGTATTCAAAGTTCTGTGTGTCTTGTTGGATTCCCAAAAATTACTCAACTTTCTGGGTTTGAAATTCCTCTGGACAGTAAGCCCCTAAAAACTGCAAGTCTATTATTTTCTTTGCATAGCGGGAAAGCTTACATCAATGAATGGTGGAGTGTTCTAGTAAATTCATTCTTAACTGGAAAAGGAATGTCGGTGCTTTTCTTTTGTGAAAACTGCCACCTCACCTAAACTTCTCCAGAAACCCTAACTAGAGGTCCTGTCAATGAATACCATTCATCTATGTAAAAGGACAGGTATATCTACCCCCACTCTGGCCAGGAAGTAAAAGTGCTCACAGATCTTTTAAATATAGAGGCGTCAGCTTGCTTGAGACCAAAGCGTGCCTGTGCTGTGTGACCACATATCGGAGAAGCTTGGGGCGAGTTGCCTTAACCTAAGTTCTGCTATGACTCTGTAATAGTAGTAAACTGAGAGAGTAAAACTAAATAAAATGCTGAATGTTGAATTCTTAGCCCTGAGTGTGACGCAGTGTTAGCTTTGATTATAATGATAGGTTATTTAACCAGAATGGATATCGATACCGGCTTCTATCAGGATTTTTAGCTGTAAAGTTAATTGTCAGTCTACTGGAAACACTGAGTGTTGCTAGATGAAAAGGCAATTGCCGGAGCCTCTGGGAGAGTCACGGAGTAAGTCATTTATATGGCCTACTTAACTGAAAGGTGATGCATGTTGGCAAAAGGATTCGTGGCAGATGATGGAATTTATGCAATTCAATAAAAAGAACAGTTATGATAACCACATGGTAAGTAGATGATGTATTGCTGTCTCGCTGTGGTTACGATTCTGCTTCTTGTTCTGGCACTGCGTGCAGTGTAATTAACTATTAAATGTCAATGGGCTCTGGTTCTAATCTTAGCTTAGTCACAAAAATGTGACCTTGGCCATGTTACTCAGGACATGATAGAGAAAACTGGATGAATGTGGTGTGAATGCATGCCCAGACAACAGAGGTGAACTGCCATCATAGATATCTGCTTATATGTGTGTGTTTCACATGTTTACCTCACATCATCATTTAAAAGTCAGACACTTACACAAATGCCCATGTGCACAGCACTTTCCCCTAGAGTGGTTCAGAAAGATAGACAATATATCCTCTAAATATTTCAGTGAGTCTTGGGAAGGTTGTATTTTATTTCAACAGTGTTTTTGTCTAAAGTATACTCTACTGCTTATTGTACATTTACGATCATTTTCCTGATTTTCATCTTTGTTTTTATTTAAGGATTGAAAAGTGAATATTAATTTCTTTTCTTTTTAAAATATGTTTTTATTGATTTTTTTTAAAGAGAGAGAGATGAAGGGAAAGGGATAGAGAGATAGGAAGACTGATGTGAGGGAGAAACATCAATGGGCTGCCTCCTGCTCACCCTCCACTGGGGATCATGCACACAACCTGGGCATGTGACCCAAGCGGAAATCAAACCAGTGATCCCTGGTTCACACTGGCTGGGTGCAAAGTATATATTAATTTTAAGAATCTAGACATGGGAGTAAAATTTGCTGGGCAGAGAACCACACTGAAGGGGAGACGGGGATTCTAATCCTTGCTCCTCTGGCTGGATAATCCTGGGCAGACCACTCACTCTGCCTACAGTTGCATTTCTCCAGAGCTAATGAAAATGGAAATGCATGCCCCTCAGACTTCACAGGCACTATGTAGGGAGAAATGAGGTAATCTGAGGAACAACTTTAATGAAAGGGCATATGTTGTGCAACCCAGGGCATATGATAATGACATATGACTGTTTAATAAGCAGTTACACATTTATCTGATGAAGGGGAGCTATGGGCTAGGCATGTGTTTGTGTCAGTCATTGTAGGATATACAGGAAAAATAAGCTGCAATATGGATATCAGAAGATCCCAGATATTTTTTCTAGCAGTGGAGTATCAGAGGACAAGTGGACTAAAATATTATGCAAATATACTTTCTCCAGCAAACAGCACCTTTTTTCCAACTCCTGTACCTACATTCAGTGGTCAAACAGAACATATGGACTAGAGACCCATGAACTGGCTGGATTTTGCACTGTGGGAAAGTGATGCGTGTGTAATTATGTGTTTTGTTGCCAGAGAAAAGATTACAGTTAGAAGGGAACAATTCGAGAGCTGGGTAAGTTGGTGGGACAGGGACTAAAGCATCATTTAGAAAATCTGGTTACTTCTACTTAATCACGAATTTATTCTGTTGTAACTAAACTTTTAAAACACACATAATATTTGGGGACTGAGAGACATTATTCTTCATCACTTGTGGCTCCCATTTGCCAAACTTAGTCCCTGTCATCTCATGAATTGCGCCAATAAAAGTCACTTCCTGCTTTAGAGCCAGTGAAATGCAGTCTCTTGTGTCTAGAATCTCTTATTGCATTTACCTGGCAATTGCCCCCTCCCCATTACAGTAAACCAATAATTACTTTACAATAAGAACTAAGCACCTGTCATAGAACATGAAAGGAATAGTTGTCCATGCCTGGCTGCTGTGCATACCATCTGTGTACCACACCCTGCCTACATCTCTATGAGATATTTGTGTCCTCTCATGTGCCCTGAGGAGTTGAGTTGTGGAGGGCAGGGGGCGTTATGTATATTTTCTCTTCAGAGGCTTGCATATCATGAGTGAATATTCACTGTTAAAAGGTAGCAACAGCCCGGCCAGTGTGGCTCAATAGTTGAGTGTTGACCTATGAACCAGGAGGTCAAGGTTCAATTCCCAGTCAGGGCACGTGCCCAGGTTGCAGGCTTGATCTGCAGTAGGAGGAGTGCAGGGGGCAGCCAATTGATGTTTCTACCTCTCTCTCTCATCATTGATGTCTCTCTCTCTCTCTCTCTCTCTCTCTCTCCCTCCCTCCTTCCCTCCCTCCCTCCCTCTCCCTTTTCCCCGAAATCAATAAAAATAATTTTTTAAAAAATAAATAAAAGGTAGCAATAATTACCCACTTTATTATTTTTATACTAGGTCATACATTGTGAAATTATTGTCTTTCAGTTACCTGGCCGGGCGAACAGTTTTGATAGTCAAGGATCCTGTTCATCTCCCAAACCACCTTCCACACCGTAATGCCTCCAAAATAAGATCATTGTCGTGAGGACCCAGGACATGTGCTCATCAGATCAGAAAGAAAGCAGAAGGTTTGGTTTCCTCATTTAAAATATATTCTGGTAGTAAAGGAACTTGTGCAATTTTTCATTTACATTTTTGTCTGTGTATTAACTTTGGACATCTTGATATATTTTACTTGAAAACAGATAGTCCTTACTTCCACGAGGCATTTTATTCTTCTTGTCACATGCCTATTAGCACAGAGTGTTTTATTAAGTTGTAATTCTAAGCAAAGAATTACATTTTAAAAAAGAATCAATACTTATCTAAATTTTAATATAGTCTATGCTGCTATTATATAAAGTAGCACGTCACATATGTAAGGTTTGGATTTTATTAATCTGTTCATTTCTCATTATGCACATATTTCTATATAAGCTTTAATGGAAATTTTGAACGTAATTTGCACAGGATTAAGTCCTTGTGCCATCAAATTAATGTTACTTTTCTGATAATCTTTCATTCTCAGTAAATTATTTTCTTGATGAGGTTTGGCTCTGCTAAACTCAGAACGTTGTCTCTCAAGCTTATCGTTTAAAACATACAGTTAAAGCTATAATTTAAAGAAACATTTTGAATATAAACGTAAAAAGTAATATTTAGTAACTGGAAAGTGGAGGTTGAGCCACTTGGGCTACCATTTTATACCGTCTTAATGTTACATTAGTTCACACATCTGTTACACTGTTTAACTGATATTTTAAAATTCTAATAATCTTAATCTCAAATGTAGCACTAGTATTCCTAAATAAATAGAATTAGAATTCGTTCATTTTTTGTGTTCGTAAGGTTTTCAAGTACTGTGATGTATATTTTGTGACATGAAGCGTTCGTGTAGATCTTGTGTTTCTGACAGACCATACTAACAGACACCAAAGGTACAATAAATGTCTGTGCTCATTGTCATTTAGGTTGTACACAGTACTGGTGACTTTCAAACCCAATCAGAAGCTAATTGTTAAAATTGGGTATTTTCTTAAAGAAAAGGATGACCTATTTTTCAGCAAATTATAGAAATATACCATAAATAATACAATTTCAGCATTTAATAAAAATAAATTCTGACGGCCCAGACCCACAGTCCTTTCATAAAAGGCATTTGCCTTAAATAAGGATCAAGGATCAGGCCACTAGTGGTAAAAACTATGCAAATGTTTTTACAAGACAGAACTTTCTTTTACATCATGTCAACTTTTTATTGTCGTACTTCTCGGTCCTCTTGGAAGGTATCTATATTGAACAACCCAACCTTGCTTTGAGATTTGTACTGTGGATAGTGCATATTTCAAGCTTATCCCAAGATAGGAGGTTAAAAGAATATAACAAAAAGGCAAGAAAATCTGTACTTAATATATTAAAACACCTTCATCAAAATGAGAAATTTGTATTAGGAATTATAAAATTTTATCCCATATTTCTAAATATTAAAAAATAAAAAGTTTCAAAAGACTTGAAATTTTGTTTATTGGCATCTCTCATAATGATGGCATCACTGTTCATTAAGATGTAATTTACACTTTTAACATTATAAAGGCAAACACAATTTCCTAAAATTCTTCAAATGCTTGTTACCATCCTAATGAAGATGAGTATTTCTAGCTAAATTTTCTGATTGAAAACTATAGAAAGAAACCTGTTTGAAAATACCTGGCTATCTTATGAAGCCTAAAAGAATCATTGCTGTAGACAAAATCACTGAATATGACACTCGCATTTTGGAATTCTTTATTTTACTGGGAAATAACAATTGTCATATGGGAAGACAAGTTATCCTCTTAATAAAATGACATTTTTGGAGGCACTTGTTTTATTAGTAGATGTAGCTGCAGCTTACGATTAATTAGTAAATATATTTCCTAAGTGAGTGTAATAATTATTTTCATCTGCAAAGATATTTTCAGGACTGTATACTCATTCTTAAAGTTCATGCTTTTCTTTGCCCCATATGGAGAAAAAGCCAATGCTTGTGATGAAAAAAAAAAATGCCATCAGCCAAACAGGATTGTAGATTAAAATAAGTTTTAAAGGTAATTTTTAAGAAATATTTCCCATGGATTAAAATAAACTCAGCATGCCGGAGGATTTGTTAATCCTGTGAGAGGGATTAAGGAGAGAAAATTCACCACAAGTCGTCTTTCATGCAATACATGAGAGAGGTTTACACTCATATTGATAAAGCATTTAAAATGATAGTTCATATTATAAAATTGTAATCCCACCACTTTTTAATACAACACCTCCTCACTCTACACAGCCACACGTTCATACAACCAGAATGTATCCTCTTTCTACTTGTGATTGAAGGTGAAATGTGTTTAAAATAAGGTTTGATGTTACAGATTTCCCCCACGTTTGTGTGGGATACCACATTTTAATGATAACACTGACACGTTATGAAGTTGCAGTTCAGGTATGTAATGAATACCTAATTTTCAGGGATTTATTCAGGGACTTGCCAAACTTAAGTCTAGGAAAAAGGAGCCAATGTTGATTCATTCGCATAACAACACCAATGATGTTCTTTTGGGGTCATTTATTTATTTATTTTACCTGATTCACTAAGTGATCAGGAGAATGAGGAAATTGAATATGAAAAGAGCATTAGTGTTTGTGGAATATGTAATCTCACAGAATTCTCAACAATTGACTTTTTTTTTTTTTACACTGGCTCCTTAAAAATATTTTTCTTGATAATTTTAATTTTTTGGTCAGACCAGCTCTGTTTCTGGTACTTTATTTACATGCAAAACTCATGATATTCATACATTCACAGTTTAGTGAATATTTCACCCAGATTATTGCCAGGGAATAAGACACAGGAAGGCAGAGCCAAGCACCCACTTTCTTATGCTGTTTTGGGGAGTGAGTGCATGTTCTAGTTACTGCAGGGAGATCACACTGATCAATACTGACTCAGGTTTTAGATAAAAGCAAATATATTTGAACTTGTTTGGTTGTGATATTTAATTGACATTTTCACCTGTGTTTATTCTCCTGTGATGTTTATTATTTAAACATTTTGCAGAGTCAGTAAAGAACTATCAATGTCTTAAGGCTTTCACTTACTTAATGATTAACTGTTTCAAAAATGAAAAAGCCAAACTTCCGCTGTTTTATCAAATTTTACTATCCATAAAACAAATTGTAAGTTATTTCAGAATGAGTTATCCAAAGAGCCAAAGGACTATTACAAATAAAAAGATACAAAATCTTAACATTGAACACGTGGTAATTTCTTAAATTACTTCTTTAAAAAGAGTACTTGATATTATTATCTCAGAATGAATGTTTTCATAGACTGGAGTTTCATGTGAATTTTTTTTTGCTACCTTAGTTGTGACTATGATCAGGTAATTTAATAACCCGATAATTTTAAAAAGAAAACTAGAGTTGATAAGGATGTAACAAAGAGATTCTCTTAAATCTAAGTGAAAATGTGGCGATCTGTTTTCTTTACAACTTGTTTTTGAAACAACTCCAGTTATTCCAAGGTACTTCAATTGATACACTCAGTTTCCAAGCTAAAAATGTATTGCTGCCAATAAGAAATTATACAAAGGCAAGGAACATAAAATAAAGTAAGAATCTATATAAATAAGTGGTAAACGAATGCGTTATAGCATATGGAAATAAACATATTTGAATGCAAAACAAAAAACTCCTTGGTATTTTAACTTTTAATGGAAAGTGAATCCTCTAATATTATTCCAAAAACAGCAACCCATGACACAGTATTTCATCAGTTAGTGAAATGGCTCAGGATATGATTCATCTGAACCTATTATGACCCATTATGTAAAGAAAATAGTGAATTTGAATTTTACATAGGCAACAGAGCTAATTAAACTAAATGCTGTTTCTAATACGTTATTCAGTGATGCTCTTTAAAGTAAGAATTTTCGCTTTCATTAAAACATTTCCTACATTGACTCAATCCTACATTAATTAGAGTGAATTGTAATTTAATAAAAGATGCATTGTCTTCTGCCATTAACAGTTCACCAAAAATATGTATATTTGAACAGAGGCATTTAACTAATATTCAGTTCAAGTGTTTCTCATCAAAGTAAAGAATTGTTTTTATTTTTGTCCTGTTCATCATGAAGATAGGTAACCAGGGTTTGACTTGATGGGATGACAATATCATGCCATAGAGACTTTAAAAAAAATCAGTGAATTAAGGTTTGAGATGGGATTTAATGACTTATTGAATGGCAACATTGTAAATACTAGAAATGGTGATTGGAAGAAAAAGTGGAAGATGTTTAAGAGAAAAACAGATGTTTTCCTGCCTGAAATGATTTAAATATACCCCTACAAGGAGGAATTGATTAGAATAATCCTATTTTTATCTATGCTGACACACTGGAAGTGACTTGATATTGACTGATCTAGAGATGGAGATAGTATTTATATGGAAACACTTTCATCTCAAACTGACAATAACTTCTAAGCTCGCCTGGGTCAAGAGTACCTTCTCCAAAGAGCAAACTATGCCTGATCTTGTCATGAAAGGGTAAAAATAGGCCATTTTCTTTGGAAATTAAGTTGTGATTTGCATCTGCTATGCACAGAATCCCTATTTACTGTACAGGTTGGTGGATTTCGATTATTCAATTTCATGTTTTGTTCCCTCAAAAACTAATTTGTTAGAAAACAATGCATGTTATAGAAATGAGTCAAAATTGTTAAGAGAAGTCTCAACGTTGAAAGATAAATACATTGGATTTTTGTCTTTTTCTGTCTCTCAAAGAAAATTTTCCCCATTTGAACACCAATACATGAAATTATGTTTAACTAGAATTTTGCTGTAGAATAAAGTTTGTGAACCAAAAATATCCCTATCATTCCTAAAGCTATGTGCAAATTGGCCATGGAATCATTTACTATAAAAATTGCATGTTTTTTTCTATTTATATAGATTGTTTGTGGGTTTTATTATAAATCTTTTTTCTTTTTTTCTTTAAAAAGACGCTCTAAGCTTTCTATTTTAAAAAAACACAATAACCCCCAGTGTGACTAGCTCTATAAATTCTGTAACTGTATAAGAAAGAAGCAGGTAGACCAGATATAAAATATTTGCATTTATAATTTTTTGTAAACAAAAAGTTCAACCCAGGTTTATATCATTCGCATTAACTTTTTATTGACCTTTTCAACTGAAAAATGTGATTTGGTTTATCTGAAAAATAGGGATAAATTATGGATCACAATGAAGTGAGACCTTCATTTTATTATGAAGAATGAAGAAGTCAAAATAGAAAAAAACTGCCTGACATTGTAAATGTAGCGATTTCACTAATGAATAATCCAATATATTTTCCAATTATTGTAAACTGACAGCAACCATGAAAATTGAATAATTTGGATCCATCATATTTAATCCTGCTTTGTATCCTTCAGTCATTGTTCATAAGGTGACTTTTTAACTGAATTTTGTGATGTAATACGTAGCCATTGTTCAAATCAATATCGTTGACTTCCGTATTATAGAAGAAAAATTTTTAAATCGTTTGAAATTCGTGTTTCTGGCTTTTGTACACAGTAACCAGCCATTTGTGAAACTTGACAGCATATAATTGTATTCCTGAGAACAAATGTTTTGCAACCACCTTTAAAAGATGTACACATTTCAGTATTTTTACAATGTCTTCTTTAGAATGTGTGAACATATTTGTCAGGTTCAGATGAATTATGTAACAATGAAACCTCAAAGCTGTTATGAAGTGTACAGTTTATGATTACTTTTGTAAAAGAAAATGGAAAAGCACTTGAAATATAATTTTACTGTTTCATATGTATTTTGAAAAAATAAATAAAGTGATTATAAATTATTTTTGTCTGTCTTTGAAGAAAATAACTTTTCATATCTAATTTTGAGACATCTGTGTTGCTAAGTATTTCTTTATTAGTCATCTTTTTGGCACTCAGAAGAGAGCAGTGTAACCCATGTATCAATATTTCAACAGTTCAAGCAACTGTCTGTATCTTAAATCAGCGGTTCTCAATCTGTGGGTCGCGACCCCTTTGGCGGTCGAATGACCCTTTCACAGGGGTCGCCTAAGACCATCCTGCATATCAGATATTTACATTATGATTCATAACAGTAGCAACATTACAGTTATGAAGTAGCAATGAAAATAATTTTATGGTTGGGTCACAACATGAGGAACTGTATTTAAAGGGCCAGAAGGTTGAGAACCACTGTCTTAAATACTTTACTTAATACATACATTTTTTCAGAAAATTATTAATTTAAGGTCCTCGACAATTTCCATTAAGGGGTAATTAAACAATCATTAGTCAAGTGTTAAAAGAGGTAAATACCACTTACACATATTAGCTACATTTTTTCATCTGGAAAAAGTCCCTATAAATACCTTAGCAGGTGATCCATTAGTTGGGGTTACTTTTTGTTTGTTTTTGCTCTGCCTCAAATTTTCAAAAAATATTTTCAGAAGGAATGTTTGTAGCAACTAGGTTGTCAATGCAGCACTGGCTCAAAGAAGTTATATTCGTTGAAAATGCAGATGTTCTGTACCTAGAATCATTGTTATGAAAGAAATATAGCTAAAGAAGCAAGTAAATAAATCTGTATAGAATGCAGGGTAAAGAAGACTCGATGATCTGACTTGTCTGTCCTTGCTTAAGTCTTCACTTCCAAAAAATTGGGGAGCCTGATCGAAATCTAAGCTTCTGAAAACAAATGGTCACTTCTTGTTAATATTTCTAAATATTTCCCCAGAAAGCATTTATATTTAATTTTTAGGAAGTGTATATATTTATATTTACAATAATATATATTGTAAATATATGTGTATATTTATAATAAAATATATGTATATATTTATAATAAAAATCTATATTCCCACTAACAATACATGAGTTTCTAAATACTCTGATAAATACATGGCATTGTTATTTGAATCTTTGCCAATTTGCGCATGACAAACATGGTATCTCATCAGTGTTTTAAAATTTTTTTCTAGTGGTATTGATCATTTTTCATATATATTGATTGGCAATTTGGATTTCATTGTTTAAGATTTTTTCCCATTCTTCTGTTAGAATTGTCTTCCTAATTGATTTATAGAGGTTTCTATTCTTGTTTTCTTTTTAATTGAGACAAATTCTTCCTATGACCACCTCTCAAACTGATCTCCATTCGCAAAGCAGAAGGTATAATATTAGGTTATAATCTGTAAAGACAATTTATACAAAATATATGAATGAAAAATGTATACATTGAAAAACATGTGAGAAGTAGAAAGCAAATGTAATTAAAAGTTAATGAACTCTTGAAATGTATGAGTTGTTATACTGACAATTTTCTAGGTAATTTTGGGCTGTCACCACTGGTGTATCTGAAAGAATTTGAAAAACATCCAATTCATGGATAAGTCATTATTTATGCTACTAGAGTCCTGTTGCAGGAAGATTCCTGCAAGAACAGGGCTTCCTGAGGCCAGAGCAAAGCAGAGAAGGGAGCGAAGCAGGAGATGGGCTTCGCTCCCTCCCATCTCTGCCGCCTCAGCTCCCTCCCTTTCCCGCCACCTCGGCTCCCTCCCTTCTCCGCCACTTCACTTCCTCCCATGTCCACAGCCTCAGCTCCGCTCCTGTCTCTGCTACCTCTGATCCATTCCCTTCTCCGCCACTTGGCTCCCTTCTGCAGTGCTTGGCTTCCTTCTACACTGTCTTCAGTCTTCGCTGGGCACCTGTGTATGCAAATTAACCGCCATCTTTGTTGGGTTAATTTGCATACTCTTCTGATTGGCTGGTGGGCATAGCGAAGGTACGGTCAATTAGCATCTTTGTCTTTTATTAGTGTAGATTGTTTAAAATTCCTTTTTGTGCTATATTTAAACATTTTTTTATTCTATTCACATAAAATAATACAGAACAAAGGGAAGGCATGTTCATTAATGTCTACAGAGAATACAACCAAAAATGTGAATAGTAACCACAAATAAGACACTTGACAGTTTTCATGTTTTTTAAACTCACTTTCTTTCCAAATAATAAAAAAACAGCCGAAACCGGTTTGGCTCAGTGGATAGAGCGTCGGCTTGCGGACTGAAAGGTCCCAGGTTCGATTCCGGTCAAAGGCATGTACCTGGGTTGCGGGCACATCCCCAGTAGGAGATGTGCAGGAGGCAGCTGATCGATGTTCCTCTCTCATCGATGTTTCTAACTCTCTATCTCTCTCCCTTCCTCTCTGTAGAAAATCAATAAAATATATTTAAAAAAAATAATAATAAAAAAACAATCATTCAAAGTTCCAAATGCAAGTGTATATTGCTTAAACAGAATCAGTTCCCACTGTGAATGCATTTAGTGAGTAATTGTTTAGCTTGTGTGTATTTTCATGATCAACTATTTTTCTTTGACAAATTTCACATCATATATGACTGAAAATGTTACTTTGAATGGGAAACTAAACCTGAGTCAGTGACGGGAACACAAACCAGAAAGTAAAAGACCTAATATGTAAGGATCATTATGGAAACACAAGACACAAACAAGCCACCAAATTGCACAACTCCTGGAGGCATCAATCACACTATAGCCTATATAATGATGCCTCCCAGAATACACAAATACTATTACCTGAATAATAAGGGAGAAGCAGTACTGAAAGTTACAGTCATCTTACCCAGAAGCTGTAATTGAAAGGTAGAGTCATGAATTAGATTTTTTTTAAGTTGGACATATTGCCTAAAACATACAGAACATGTACCATGCACCTAGCACTGTGCTCATTGCAAACCTATCCCTAATCTGTACAAAATCCCTGTGATGAACTATGATGACTATTTTAAGATCTGAAAATTGAGGCTCAGATTAATTGAGTGGATATACATGTAGTTAATACGAGAGCACAGCTTTGAACACATGGTTAACTCATTCCAAAGTCTGACATCCTAGTCTCTACATATCATGAAATATGAAAAATAATATTTATTCAACTTAAAAAATATTTTTACACTTGCTGTAGCTTAAATCTTAACACAAATCCTTTAGTCATTAGTTCATTCAATAAATACCTACTCAGCAGCTACTCTGTCAGTCATTTTTCTTGAGTTGTAAAATGTATAAATGATCAAAAATACAAAAATAATCAAAATCTGTGATCTTACGGGAATTAAATTCTAGTCAGAGAGTCAGACAATGGAAGGGCTAACATCTGGCTGGGAGAGGGAAAGCAGGGGGTTAAGAGATAAATTAGAGGTGAGGGATTTTGAGTCAGTGAACATGAGATTCTGTAAAAAGCAGAAGAATGGAACTGTATTTAGTGGGGAAAGTGGGATGAAATATTTAAATATTTTTCAGATGGGAAAAATAACATCATACTTTTTGAGAATAACAGTGTAAACTGGGAAAACATAATACAAGAAGTGGGGGTGGGGGAGGGGGCAAATTTCTGGAGCAATGTCTTTACCTGAGTGAGAGGAGCTGAGGTCAAATGCACCAGTGGAAGGATCCACCTAAATCAGGTGCAGGGACAGCTCATGCACCAATGTGTTGTCAGAGCTTTTAGCTACAGGTGTTGGTAGATTAGCAGATATGGTGGTGGGACATAGGGAAGCGCTCCTTTGAATGCTTCAGTGTTCTCAGGGGAGAAGGAAGCAAGGATGTCAGTTGAGGGGGAAGTCCACAGGTAAGTATTCAAAATAAACTGATGAACAAAATAGATCCAGAAACATAGAAGCAAAGAACAGACTGTGGAAACCCAGAGGGAAGGTAAGGGAGGTTGGGTAGGTGGGAAGAGACTAACCAAAGAACTGGTATGCATATATGCATAATCCATGGTCACTGGCAATAGGGTGGTGAAGGTCTGGGGCTGGGGGTGGGGAGGGGGTGGGCTAGAAGAGATCAATAGGGGATAAAAGGGGACATATATAATACTTTCAACAGTAAAGATTTTTTAAAAAATCCTAAGAAAGGACGAGATGAGAAAATCTTCCAGGAGAGTGGAGGGTGAGCAGCCTGGGGGAAATGTAATATGATTGCTGGGCAGAATTAATCTTTACTTCAAGGTTTGTGGCCATGGATTTAAACTAGGAACAGTTAGCATGGCTGTGTGCTTTTCTCCAGTCATGCTCAACTTCAGGGGTATAGGCACAGAATTTTGATGGAATAGGATTAACAAAGAAAGTAAGCTGGAAAAATAGGAGCTAGTGACCCAAGAGCAAGGCATGAAATTGAGAAAATAGAAGGGCTGCAGTTATTTATGTCTTCTATGAGAAAAGAAAATTATACTGCTGTTAGTCACAATAAAAAGGAAATAATTGTAGGGTTTTTTTAAATTAAATTTATTCTGACAACATTGGTTAATAAAAGTATATAGGTTTCAAGTGTACAATTCTATGATACATCATCTGTGTATTGCACTGTTTACCACCCAAAGTCAAATTCCCTTCCATAGCCATATATTTGACCTCCTTTACCCTTAATACCCCCTCTCTCCCCATTCCCTCTGGTAACCACCATACTGTTGTCTGTGTCTATGAGTTTTTGTTTGTTTGTCTTGTTTGTTCATTTGCTACTTTCAGTTTTATACTCTACATAGTGAGATCATATGGTTCTTTACTCTTTCTGTCTGATTTATTTTGCTTGGCATGTTAGTCTCAAGATTTATCCATGTTGTTGCAAATGGCAATATTTCATCTTTTCTTATGGCTGATAGTATTCCATTGTATGTATGTAACACATCTTCTTTATCCAACTTTCTACCAAAGAACACTTCAGTTGTTTCCATGTCTTGGCCACCGTGAATAATGAATGCCACAATGACCTAGGGGTGCATATATCTTCACAAATAAATGTTTTCAAATGTTTCGTGTAGCTACCCAGAAAATAGGTTGTCGTGTGATATGGTAACTGTATTCTTTATTTTTGAGGTACCTCCATACTCTTTTCCATAGCAGCTATATCATTTTACATGCTTACCAGCAGTCAATGAGGATTCCTTTTTCTCCACAACCACTTGAACACTTGTTATTATTTATCTTGTTGATAATAGCCATTCTAGCGGGTGTGTGGTGGTATCAAGAGGAGAGTGGAGGGTGAGCAGCCTGGGGGAAATATAATATGATTGCTGGGCATTTCCCTAAAATCTAGGAAGTTGAGCATCTTTTCATATATCTGTTGGCCATTTGTATGTCTTCTTGGGAGAAATGTCTGTTCAGGTCCTCTGCCCATTTTTTAATTAGATTTTTGGGGTTTTGTTGTTGTGTTGTATGAGTTCTTTAAATATTTTGCAATTTTTAAAGTGTAGTAAACAGGCTGATTTAAAGTCATTCCTTCACTTTTTAAAAAGTGTATATTTTTTTATTGACTTCACAGAGAGGAAGGGAGAGGGAGAGACAAATAGAAACATCAATGATGAGTGAGAATCATCGATCAGCTGCCTCCTACATGCCCCCTACTGGGGATCCAGCCCACAACCTGGGCATGTGTCCAGATTGGGAATTGAACCATGACCTCCTGTCCTGGTTCATAGATGAATACTCAACCGCTGAGCCACGCCAACCAGGCCATTCACTTTTTTCATGGATGTTATTGATCATCTATATGAGTAAACAAAATTGATCTGGACTCTACCATGATAGAGCATAAATTGGGGTGGGGAAGAGATTTTAATCAATACTTCTAATTGAGACATGCAACTTTTTAAGACTGTGTAACAGCTAGACCTAACCTAGTCTGCTGGAGCTTGGTCAATGGAAATTTCATTAGAGGAAGGGATATTTTAGTTGAGTCATGAAGTCTGAAAAGGTGGTAGGTGTGATGGAAAGCAGAGAGGAGTGCCTGTGCAAAGACCCTGAGTATATTAGAAGAAATAAAAGATGCTGACTATGGATGGAACAAGAAGATTAGCAGTGAGGCTGGAGAGATAGCTAGGTGGGAGCCAGCTTGTGCAGCAGTATGACTACTAATCATTTGGACTTTCTAATAGGAAAATGGGATCCCCACAGACAGGAGAGTTACAGGTTGACACTTTTTAAATATTGAGAGAATAGACTATAAGGATACAAGAGTGAAACAGAGAACCCTGAAGAGGGGGTATTTTTTGATGGAGGAGGGGAGATTAAAAAATATTTTCCTCATACTCGGTTTGAGGTGAAGGAAAGATCTAAATGTCTATGGCAAGTAGTCCAAATCATTTGCTGAGAGTAAGATGGAAGTAAGGTGTTTAAGGATATAGAGGAAAATTCTAAAATAGTTACTGAAGAACATGAGAAAGTTACATGTGTTCACTAATCTTATTGTAGTAATCATTTTGTAATATCTACATCTATCAGTCAAATTGGTACAGGATACTTCTCAAACTTACACAACATTATGTGTCAATTATATCTTAATCAAATTGGGGAAAAACAATTATGCCAATAGGCTATATAAGCTGACAAGTAATATAAGAAGTTGTGGCCTTAAGTGAAATTTCTAAATTAGTTATTTTAAGGTTGAACAAAAGGTACAGGATGAACTTGGGGAGGTGAACTCTCAGGTGGACAAAATAACACCACTTCAGGCAGGTGGCCAAGGCATAGTAGCTTAAGTATTTCATATGATCTGACCTAGAGATGAATGTGAGCAGGTGAGCAACCAGGAGGAGGCCAGGTTAAGGCAAACATGTGGAAGACACTGAGGCTATACAATATTTTGCTGATCATGGATGAGGAATAGCAAATAGCACACACAGTGAAAGGGGAGTGTAAAAGGTGTGAGGGACTAGAATAGTAGAGAAGCCCCAGAGCATTGTGAGAATGTGAACTTGAAAGTGGTTGAGAATGACTAGGCTGTCTAGAACCACAGGAATGCCAAGCAGCAGATTTCACTTCAGTAGTTCCTGGAGGATGGTGGGCTCTCAGCTTCCCAGGGTTGCTGAAGTTTGGAAAAGACGCCCTGTGGTTTGTGATGGGGAAAGGGGGGGAAGATTTCTTGATATCTTTAAGTGACAGCTGTGGAAAACTCCTAGGAAATGTTTCTTTTATGAAATTGCATTATCCAACAGCTTAATTATCCAACTTCAATTCTCTGAAAAAGTTAACAGTTTTCCCCCAAAAAGAAGAAAAATTAATAGCTTTTAGTGAGGGTTGGGAGCATGAGTCTCTTCATCCCCAAGAACCACCCCCTTGCCCTGTGGGCGAACCTAGAAAGCAAGCTCTCTAACATAAAGTAGGTATTTTCATTTTCTGCTGCTTGATGACACTTACCTTTGGATCAAGTGGTATGTTCCTCCTCCATCAATGGAGACTCTTTAGCTGAGGTGTCATACAGTCTTCAATTAATCGATTCTCTTATTCTAAGTTGTTTTTGACAAGTCAATTTATGTAACCCATTTTGGCTAAATGAATCATTCTCATACTCTTATCACTTGTGTCTATATTGTGAAAGCAATGACTAAAGCAGTTCAGAATCTCTCTATGTAATGTGATTTGTTCACCCTCAGTAAGAAAAGTCTTATGAGTTCAGGCTGTCTATTAACTGTCATGTGTGTGGAGGGTGCCATACGCAGCCTCTATACTAAACCTCTCAAAGGGAGAGGCACCAATATGTTTATCACTTGAGCTTCTGCCCTGAATCTCTCTCCCTTATTTGTACCTTAGAGAATAAATTGCGACAATTTAGGAATTTAAAAAAGAGGTTCTGCTTTAAGCTTTCTCTCTCTCTCTCTCTCTCTCTCTCTCTCTCTCTCTCTCTCTCTCTCTCTCTCTCCTCTTTAACCAAAAGCACAAAGCAAACCCCCAGAAGATAAATGACACATTATCTTGGCTTCTCATTCCCCAGAATTCAAAACTCATCTCCAATAGCATGTATTCCTTTCATTAGTTGGGAGAGCCCTCCAAAACCCCAACCTGAAAAGGTACCACTTCCCAAACTTCAAATGACCATGAACCTTCCTTTGCTTTCTGAATTTGGTTATCCCATTTCTTCTCTTAGGAGAGCTAATACAATTAGTAGCCCTAACAGACTTTGAGTGCTTATTAAGAACCATTTATCCATAATTGACTATGTTTTTGGTAGGAGCATTTACAACTCTAGTTTACTAACAGATAAAGAAGCAGCCATGGAACATTCCAACAGCCTCCCCTGAATCACACTAGTTATAAATAGTAGGGTCAGGTTTTTAGTCCAGAAGCCCAACTCCAAAGACGCACATTCTGAAAGTTGTACTCCACCACCTTAAGGAGGCTGAAAGAGGGGGTGGACTTTTCCTTTCCTCCCAGAGTATAAGATTTTGTTCTATTGTCTCTCAATCTCTTTCCACATTCAATGCAGTGATTATAATTCCTAATATAATATTTCATGTTCTGAAATGAAATTGATAGCATGCGGTAAAGGATTAACTCAGCAGGCCTGGGTTGTCCAAACCTTGCACATTCCAAACAAAGGTTTGGCCCTTGACTGGCTCCAGGAAGGTAATATCTAAGCCCTTAGAATCTTATGCCTGAAAAGAGTATCTTTGTTTACCTATGGCTTTGGGTCACAGCAGACAGTTTATGTTAACAAAGTAATTTATGGGGCCACATAGTGTCAATTTGATCTTGGAGTTGCTGGAGACTGAGTAAGGTCAGCCATATAGGTATTCCATAGCTATGTGACTGACCCCCAATAAAAATCCTGGGTGCCATGCTAAGTGAGTTAGCAACACTTCATGCATGCTGTGGCTGGAAGAATTAAACATGTGACTCCACTGGGAGACAACAACCATGAGCTTGAATCTGATCTCCCTGGACTCTGTTCTAAGCATACAAGATATTTAAGATAAAAGAACACATAAAAGAAAGCTATCTACACTAATAAAAGAGAAACATGGTAATTAGCGTACGACCGCTACCCTTCCCATTGGCTAATCAGCATATCCTTATGCAAATTAACTGTCAGCCAAGATTGCGGCTGGCAGCCATGCACTGAAGCGAGCAGGGAGACTTGCTTGCTCCAGTGACTGCGGACTCCAACGTTCCCCGCCTGCCGCTGCCGGCCTCTCAGCTGCAACTCTAAGTAACTATGTACTATGTTGCAAACATAGAAGCTAAACAAAACCCCAGAAACCGGCTTTCATTCAGCCTGGCTTCAGCCAGCCGGACCGCAACATTGTATCAATGTTTTCAGCAGCGAGGCCTCAGAGCTAAAGCTGGCCCAGAATAAAAAAGAAAAAGAAAAAAAGGAGCAGTTGGGAGCTTCAGTCACCCGCCAGCCTGAAAACGGCCCTCAGCCCCTCAGCCAGACTGGCCAGGCACCCCAGTGGGGACCCCCACCCTGATCCAGGACACCCTTCAGGGCAAACCAGCCAGCCCCTACCCATGCACCAGGCCTCTATCCTATATAGTAAAACGGTAATATGCCTCCCAGCACCGGGATCAGCGGAGCAGCGAGGCTCCCGGCACCGGGATCAGCGTGACAGGGGGCAGCGCCCAAACCCCCTGATAAGCCCTGCTCTGTGCCTGATAGGGGGGAGCTCCCCAATCCCCTGATCGCCCTGCGGCTCTGTGTGTGACAGGGGGCGGGGCCACAACCTCCCTATCAGCCCTGCTCTGTTCATGACAGGGGAAGGCACCCAACCCCCTGATCAGCCCTGCTCTGTGCCTGATAGGGGGGAGCTTCCCAATCCCCTGATTGCCCTGGGGCTCTGTGTGTGACAGGGTGCAGCGCCCCAACCCCCCCCCCCCCCCCACGAGCCCTGCTCTGTGTGTGACAGGGTAGAGCCATAACCTCTCCATCGGCCCTGCCCTGAGTGTGACAGTGGCGGCACCCCAACCCCCTGATCGGCCCTGCTCTGTGGGTGATAGAGGGTGGCGCCCCAACCCCCATCCATGGGCCTTGCTCTGTGTGTGACAGAGTAGAGCCATAACCTCCCCATTGGCCCTGCCCTGAGTGTGACAGGGTGCAGCGCCCCAACCCCCTGATCCGCCCTGCTCTGTATGTGACAGGGGGCGGTGCCCCAGCTCCCCTATGGGTCCTACTCTGTGAGTGACAGCGGGGAGCTCCTCAACCCCCTGATCGGCCCTGCTCTGTGTGTGACAGGGTACGGAGCCCCAACCCCCCTGATGGGCCCTGCTCTGTGAGTGACAGGGGGCAGCACCCCAACCCTCTGATCGGCCCTGCTCTGAGCCTGACCAGGGGCTGCACCTAGGGATTGGGCCTGCCCTCTGCCACCCGGGAGCAGGCCTAAGCCAGCAGGTCGTTATCTCCCGAGGGGTCCCAGACTGCGAGAGGGCACAGGCCAGGCTGGGGGACCTCCTCCCCGCCCCCAGTGCACAAATTTTTGTGCACCAGGCCTCTAGTCTATAATAATAAAAGTGTAATATGCTAATTAGGTCGATAGCCAAACGTCCTTCCAGACAAAGCCGGGGCTGCGAGGGCTGAGGCAAGCTGCCGCAGCTGTGAGGGCCAAGCCTCTTGCACGCATTTCGTGCATCAGGCCCCTAGTTTGTAATAAAATAATAGATCTTTAAACATGGAATTGTCTGGGCATGACTACAATATATAATGTAGTCAGATGCTTGGACTTAGAACTAAAGCTAAAGGACACCATTTATCTTTGGAGGCATGATTTTTCCAAATGGTTAACAACTCTCAGCAAATTTCAAAGTAAAGTGTAATCTTCCCTCAATAGCATTATTCCTGGAACATTAGATGTATTTCAACACTATGCAAAAATATTTTGGGTTTACATGTAAAACAGAGGTAAGTTCTAAGTTTAGATCATTATGAGTAGATTTTTATCTATCTGATGTTCTGTGGATCAATTGAAAATTATGCAGAATACTGAACAATTCTTTCTTGTGAAGGCTGCCCCTGAATATTTCAGGACAATACCACCCCTGGTCTTTTCTCATTAAATGAGTTAGGACTATGACATCCTGGGAGAGTTGTCATTCCTATTGACAACTACTGATCCAATGATATTACTTCTTTCTCCATGGTTTAAGCCCGTGTGACATTTCTAAACATGCTCCAATTGTTCACCAGTTCTTGAAATTCCTTCTGAAGGAACAAGAAAGGATCTTGTAACATTGTACATGCATACATGAATACAACCAGTGGCACGACAAGCATGAGAGGAAACTATTTTTAGAGGTTTAGCAATGTTGTTGCTTTTTCCTTCCTCCTTGGAGTTTACTTTTTCTTACCTCTTTCTTCTTCTGTTTGCCACAGTCAAAGCAGCTATATTTTCCATGATCATTTTCTCAGGGGAGAAACATAACAGAAGAAAAAAAGAGTTTCTTCTTGTTTTTTTTTTGTTTCAAAAGCTAACACTCATTGGGGCACAGAGATGACTTTGTCCAATTAAGGCAGAGTTTTCTTCCGCTTCCACTCCTGTGAGACTAGAACAAGTTCTATAGGCTGGGTGGTGGGGAGCTGAGGCAGGCTGAGAAGACCTGACATGACAGGAATGAGGGATTTTGAAGCAAAGGATCACTCTCAGGAGGCATTTTATTCAAGGACTTGGCAGCTACAGAAAAGCTGACCTTCCCCAGTTACTGTGGAGGAAGCACCACCCATTCCCATTGGTTAAGCTCCCTACTGATTTACAAGACTTCTCTGGCACCTCTAAGCTGAGTGTCACCTAGCAGGGAGTGAGTCTTCCAATGCTGTAATGCTGCTTGGACCCTTGCTGATGTATTCCAACCACAAAGTACTCACTTTGATCTCTTGGAAGAAGGGGTGGAGATTGGATTTGTAATAGAACTGAATTTAGGGAATGTCACTGTAACTGGTTTTGGGTGGGAATGCAGCTCATAATCTTTCTAAGCTGCTCAGTGGCCTAATGCATACCCACTGTGCTAGCAAAATGGAAGCCAACTAAGGTGTGGTGTCACCTCCACTGAGACACAAATGAAGATGCTCATCTCATTTCTCCATACTGGAAAGAAAGTGGTTTAGCTATTCAAGGATAAGATTTGGTTTGTTTGTTTGCTTGTTTATTTGATGTGAAGAAGCAAGGGGCATAAGAAGAAATGGTGATAGGTTTTTTTTGTTTTATTTTATTTTGTATTTGTTGTTTTAGTTTGGCTTTAGAAGCACACAGATATTTATGGCAGATGACTCAGCTCATTTCTACAGATCTGGATGCTCAGTAGGGTCTTCCCTGAATGTGCACATGTGCAACCCTGTGGAAAAAAAATTGAGCTGCTCTTGACTACTGAGCCATTATGTTCTAAGGACGATAGACTGGATATAGGCAGACATGGCTGCTTCACTTAGCCCAGATTGTCCCTCACTTCCCTTCACCCTCCTTCTTGCTCCCTTTCTCCTCTTTCCAAGTCTTCATCTTGAGAACTTTCTTGCATTCTAAAAGATATGAGATTAGAAGTTGCTGCTGTGGCTCTTGTTCCAGAATAAACTTGCTTGGACCTGACTTTGCCAGTAGGGACCCACCCTGAACACAGCAATGTGGGTGCCTCCCAAGGTCCTCCAAGTCCCCATGTCAGAACATAAGGGGCATATGCTGAGTGAACCCCTCGCACAGAACCTACTGCCCAATGAAAACATGAAGAGATTCTGAAAGCAACTTGTAAGCATTACATTGGGCACTGGATTACATGTGTGTTAACAGAACAAGACTGGAATAACTTCTTATGTATTCATAGAATCTTTTATTAATAATATGTTTTAAACTTAAAATTTTTTAAGACTTGGTTGTATTGAACTGTCTAATGCAATGATAGTGTCACATTAAGGAAGACAAAGATGATTTTGATAGGTATATCAATGTTCACGAGCTAGAAAGCAAGGCTGCTGGCCCAAGTGCTTCTGGTCTCCCACCCCAAATGCACCTTGGTGCTGTCGGGTCTCAGGTTAATGCTATGTTCTTTGTTTTCCAGCCTCATGGCTCAGACAGTGTAGACCCAGGGAAGCCAGGATTCACAGTCATGTCTACATGTTCACACAGAGTTCTTGGTTTGAAGTTTTGTTTAGGGGAGAGGGGCAGGCAGTGGTGTTTTATATTTGAATTCTATGCTCACCCAGCAGGTTTAAGCAAAAGTGTAGTGTATACATTTCATGGAGAAGGTACCTCCCAGCTCCTTCTGGGCTTTGCTTCTCAGATTGAAACTCTGAGGTATGCCTGCTGAGTACAATACAGGGAACAGAAAAGGGGTGCAGCCACCAATCTCCAGGTAATGCCCCAACCTGTCTTCCTAACTCCTGGATACTGCAACCAGTTCTGCAAAGCATACTATTTCTTTACTGGCATACTGGGTGTTTTAGGTCTGGTCAGGCTGCTATAAAAAATACCACCAACTGGGTGGCTTAAGCAACATATGTTTATTTTCTTACAGTTCTGAGGGATGGAAGTCCAAGATTAAGGTGCCACCAGGGTTGGTTTCTTGTAAGGCTTCTCTTCCTGGCTTAAAGATGGCCACCTTCTCACTCTGTCCTTTATATGACCTTGCCTTTGTGGACACAGAGGGAAAGAGAAAGAGGGAGAGATTTCAGGTGTATCTTCTTCTTAGAAGAAGAATACTAGTCCTATTGGATTAAGGATCTAGCCTATGATCTCACTTAATCTTAATTATCTCCTTAAAGGCTCTATCTCTAAATATAGTGACATTGGGGGTTAAGTCTTCAACAATGAATTGGGTTGGTGGGGGGACATAAATCAGTCCATAGCAATAAGTATTGAATTAAAGGAAAGAGCTGATAATTCGTATTTTACTCATCATCCAGTCTCTCTCTTTCCCTTTGCCTTATTCTCTCTCAGTTTATCTGTCTCTATGTATGTCTCTGTCTCTAGTTAGCTTAATCCTCTTTGTACCTCTGCATTTCTACTTTCAATTTCTTTCATATATACAACATAGCACTGGGAAGGTCCTATAGCTTCTGAATTTTGATAACAAGAGAACATATTCCAAGTTAAGTGGTCCTAAATCATTTTCCCCAACTTCCCAGAAGCCACTAATCTTAAATATTTCTATTTGATATTAAAAACCCCCTCCTTGCCTAGCCAGTGTGGCTCAGTGGTTGAGTGTCAAACTATGAACCAGGAGGTAATTGTTCCATTCCCAGTCAGGGCACATGCCTGGGTTGTGGGCTTGATCCCCAGTAGGGGGCATGCAAGAGGCAACTGATCAATGATTCTTTTTCATCTTTGATGTTTCTCTATGTCCCTTCCTCTCTGAAATCAATAAAAATATGTTTTTTAAAAAACCCTCCTCTTTGGAGCTACTTAAAATTTGATGCATGCCATATGCAAAAATTGTCAGCATCACATGGTACTTCTCTCGTATGACATATTTCACCAAATTTTGTTGTTGTTTTTCTCCAAAATACAATATATGTTTCAGATGCTAGTACCTGAAACAATCCTGACCATATGTCTCACTTTATTTCATTATCTGGCTCAGAACATTTTGTCTTTCCTCTCTGAGTCACAATGTGACCTTACCAGTTAACCTCCTATTATTGAAATAAAATCTAAATAACTTCCAGAGCTAAGGCTGTGTCTCAACACATGCGGCAAAATTGAAAAACATTGAATGTGTTCTAATTCAGTTGTTATAAATCACCCCATGAAGCCTGTTCATTCCTATGAACAGCAAGAAACCTGGAAATCCTAGAGTTCTGAAGGAAGCACTATACACATTGTGGAGGGTTGGTCCAATGAAATTTGGGGATTAGACAAAAATTTACAGCCCCAGAAGGAAGAAGTTTGCACACCCTTTGATGGAAACTGGCTTCTTTTCTACTACATCCTCTCCTTTTTCCTTCTCACCCATCCAGTAATTTAATTCCTATATCCCTTTAAAGATAATCAAAATCACACACTCCTTAATTAATGTCCCCTTAAGATTCCAATATGCAGGTTTTTAAAAATCTTTCAGCTTTTATGTTATAAACTAGAACTTAATAATATCTATAATGAATTGCACTTTCTACTTGTTTCCTTGTCATGGTCAATAAATTTACAGCAGCAAAGACCATGAATTTCTTCATACAGGGGTTTGAAAATGTAGGTTTATAGTTGTTCACAATAATAATACAAGAATAAACTCTGTGTTTTTTGTACTCACAACCATAAATCTACTTTTGCCCACTCCTGTAGTAAACAATATAGACCTAGGCACATTTCAGGATTATAAAAATGTTTTTTTTCTTTATTGATTAAGGTATTATATATGTGTCCTTCTAGTCAATTCTTAATTCAATTAAGGTTCCTCCTCCAAATTTTTAATTGCACAAAATATCTTTGGTTTAATTAAGAAAAAATTCTGAGGAACATGATCATTTTAGCAGAATCAACAAACCATAGAAAGGCTATAAATAGCATAATGTAGGACTAAATTTTTCATATAGCATATTCTTGTTTTAATTGTCTCGATTTTATTTTCTATTTGGTCCAGAAAATTAAAATCTGAATAAAAAAATCATCCTGCATATATCAAAAATATTACTACAGAGCATTTTATTATTATAAATACAAATTGTCAAACCTGATTTTAGCTAAGCAGCTTATTACCATTACTCTGTTTCACCTGGAGAGAACTAATGAAAGAGCATGCCTTAGAATTTGTAATGGTAAATTTCTGCACACAAAAAAATTATTGTGCTGTTTCTTTTTCCTCCAGAGAATATTCTATGTTCTCTCTAGCAAAGAACTTAGATGTAAGAAACTATGAAATTTTAATCACAGAAATAACCCTCCCAGCTTGATAGTCAACAAGCACTATTGCAGGGAATAAAGATTTGCTAAAACTAGAACTCAAGGTAACCAATAATGAAGTGAAGGAAAATACTTTGAGATAGAATAACAGTGGTGTTTGGTCTGATTTTAGATGAGATCCCCTATGGAACTTGTATCGGGCAATGCTGTGAGCATAAATAAGGAAGGCAATGGCATTTCTGTGGACCTAAGAAAATTAGAAACAAGCAAGCTAAGTCAATAAGAGGTGAGATGACTACAGAGTAACTCACCAAGGAAACCATGATCAAAATGAGATGACTAGAGATTAACTCGCCAGGGGGATCATGATCAAAATAAGGACACCTGAAAACGTTAACACTCTGTTTCTAATGAGACTCAACTTGAAAGTCAGAGTCCATTATATAAATATAATGATATCTAGTATTTTTCATTTGGGATTATTTGTAAGAGAAATTCAAAGCTTGATATAATAACTACAAACAAGTGAAACACAATAAAAGTAGACTAGTGTGAAAAACCAACCATATACATAAGTGCATGTCCTATGGGTATAGAATAAGATGAAAACTGATATAAGTTGGAGTAAAAACTAAGATCTAGAACAATAATGGGGAAGGCAAAGGATAGATGACCCAAAAGATGGACACAGCCAAAAAAGGAGCAGGCTGACTGTGGCATTGGGGTGGTAAATCTTACCATTAACTCTTGGGGAATCTCATGTTATATTGGAAACAGCAAAAGCTGACTCAATACTGAGTGGATATTCAAATGGCACAGATTCTAAATTTCTCTCTACTTAAGTATGGAGTATATCTATACCTATAGAGGAGGTTGAATAGATTCAGTTTAGAGAAATGTAAAGGTGAGCGTTTCAAGACCTACAACATCCTCTGGAAGTCAACTTGACTTTAAAAAGAATAAACCTATTTCAGAATTGTAGAATGCCAATGAATGTAGAAAATAAAGTACTGGCTGTTATAATCTCAGAGTTTGACTTAAAATAATTTTAATTATATATTAAAACCTATTTGGTAATTATAGTGTTCATGTGACATGCCTCTCAAATAAATGTGCTTCAAATTAAATTGACACAATCTTATCCACAAAGTTTACTCTTGTGTTTTTAAACTTATGACCTTCAAAAGGAATCATGGGAGAAGTAGAAGTGTATGGCACTGTTGATTTCTATTTTAAGAACATTAAATCAATATTTAATTCGAGTAAATGATAATCTTCTTCCATACTTTGGCACTCTCAGTTTAGTTTATACCTAGAGTGAAAATACTTAATATAATGTCCTCCAATAATATAGTTTATTTCTAGAAATTGGAGACAGAGATTACAAAGTAACAAAAAAAACCCAACATGTGGTACACATTTATTCATTCTGTTACCTTTCTCAAAATGACAGCTATAAGCCAGGCACTGCTTTGGTGCTAAGAATATATCAGTAAGAAGATACATAAAGTTGCTGTGGTCAGAGAGTTGACATACAGATCTGAGATAGAGAGATAGACAATAAAAATAAATAAAAAGATAATTCCAGATTGTGATAAATGCTAAGATAAAAATAAATAAGGTGATATTGTTATCAGAGAATGGGGTGGATTGCCCTTCTCTGTTGCTAGTGGGAGTAGGATTCATGGGGTGCCACTAGAATATGAATTCCTGGAGGCCCCCACGGGAGAATGAGATGTGATAGGAAGCTTTATTTGTGTGGAATTACATTCCTCAAGTTGCAAAGTCCCTTTTCCCTTAAACCAGTCCTGGAAAAGGTGCAGCTGGGGATTGAGCTGAGCTAGAAGTAGAGTCAGAGTCCAAAGTTTCCATTCCATGGAGGACCTTGCACAGCACCAGGCTAGTTCGAGTCCATCAGTCCATTGTATGTGGGGTCCACATGGCTGTGGGCCCTGTGGGTGAGTGCAGAGTGTGAGAGCACTGCAAGCCAGTAGTCAGGCTGAGCAGCAAGAGCAGGCAAGAGTGTAAGAGAGGGACCTTTGTTCAAGAGCTTACATATCGCAGATTTCCCACCCTTGCAGTGGCCACACCCATTCTGGTCAGTGACCTGCTTCTAGATGTGGCCAAAAGTCAACCATCTTTCCTGAGTCACCCAGACTTTACTGGGAATGCCTATAATATTTGGTTTTCCCTTTGTTTCTTTCCAGTTAATTAACAGCTGGGTTAAATATAAAGATATCAATATGTTGAAGAGTAAATGAGTGAACCCACTTTGAATATGATAATCAAAGAAGACCTTTTAGAGGATGGCACATTTAAGCAGAGACCTACAAGATGAGAAGAGAACAAGAGACAACTAAGATGAAAGTCAACAGTAAAAGCCAATCCCATAGGCAAAGGAGAGACTGGAGGAACCTGGAGAAGACACGCTGGGATCAATGTCCTTTCAGAGCAAATTATTACACTGAAATAGCCCTGTTCTCCACCTCCCCAAAGGGACTGCGTCCAAACCTTTACTACAGACATCCAAAACCTGCAGGAGACCTACAGCTGTTGCCTGAAGCAAAGTGAATGGGATAGAGTAGCATAAGATTATAATGGAGCTACGACTGAGAGCGCCATGAGCAGTGGGAGCAGCTAAAGAGGAGTGTAGACATTACTCATTTGCAACAGGAATCCAGAGTATTAGTCAAGATCATGACATGAAGCCATTTATATTTTTGATCGACCCAGTGGCTTCCATGTTTATTCCTTAACTCTACTGGTCCCCTTTTAGGAAATGGCCAGTCCAATAGCAGCAAATGGAAGCCTTGCCAGTTGAACAAACAGCGTAAGCTCCACAAGGCTGAAAGGTTTTCAGGGGTTTGTAATTAAGGAGTCACAGTGACTCTTGAGGTCAGTCCGTCAATCTGTTGTTTTTTCAAGAAAATATCACCCACAGCAGGGGACAAGGCAAAGGAGCCACAGAAGAAACACCCCAAGTTCTGTGTGTTCTCTGAGGGCAATTATCACCTTGACATGGCCCTGTTTCCACCTCCTGAAACAGGCTGCTTCCAAGCCCTTAATAGAGATGTCAAAAACTCAAATGCCTCCCAGAGCCAGGCAGGGAATATAAATGATTGAAACAGGTGAGGCGGGGACCAAATCATATACTTCATCTAAAGAGGTCAGCAGCTTATTAGCTATAGCAGATTGTTGCCTTGTAAATGAATATCTTTTTTTTTTAATTCTTTATTGTTGAAAGCATTACATATGTCTCTTTTTCCCCCATTAACCTCTTCCATATTTTAAAGAGCAGCCAGGATCTCTATGTTAAATGCGAGTAACTAATTAAAAACTTATTTAACTTAACTGAAAGGATCAAAATTTTAATAAGCAGCAAGGAATTGCAGTCTTGCATCTTGGATCTGACCTGTCAGTAATGAGTTTGCAAATTTTCTTTTTAGGTACCTTTGGAAGCTCACACCAATTTAAATCTGTCTAGACCTCCTATTGCTTCCTGAGCCACCAATAGAGTCTACTAAGATTTAGAAAAACTTCTCAGAAGATCCAGTAAATAATACACTAGGGGTAGAGGATCATAATGTATGCAACTTTGCCTTAAATCTTCCAGAGGAGAAAAACTTTCTGATCTTCCACGCGGGTCATTTATTCATGCACTCATTGTTCATTCACTCAACAAACATCCTCTATTTCATATGCCTTATTCAACATTGCCTCCTCAAATAGATTGCCTGCTATCTGATATGTGCTTAATAAATATAATACACAAAACTATGTTATCTTATCACATTCAAAAGATACAGAAGTCGCCCTAGCCAGTTTGGCTCAGTGGATAGAGCGTCAGCCTGTGGACTAAAGGGACCCAGGTTCAATTCTGGTCAAAGGCACATGCCCAGGTTGCGGGCTTGATCCCCAGTGGGGGTCATGCAGGAGGCAGCCAATCAATGATTCTCTCTCATCATTGATGTTTCTATCTCTCTCTCCCTCTTCCTTCCTCTCTGAAATCAATAAAAATATATTAAAAATAAAATAAAATAAAGATATAGAAGTCCAGCTCCATAAAACATTAAGAATATTGCTGACCTTTATTACAGTTCAGTTGAAAATGTATTGGAATTACTTTCCACATTAAACAGTAAAACGTTCCCAACTCCCTCTAAGTGTCACTTTAAATAGCAGCAACTGGAGTTTCTAAAGCATTCCTATTTGCAAAATTTAACAAAGCCCTTGACTTCCAATCTCAGATAAATTTATCTTTGGCATTTCCTGTACTGGTGATCATTATATCCTTTTAGTTTCTTCAAGTGTCCCTACTCCTATATTCAGCACGTTTAGAGTCTTGTGAGCACAACAAAGACTTTTAGCTGAGCAAGCTACAAGTCATTCTTCCTCCTTAGAAACCTGGGCCAAATGGGAGAACAAGTTTGGGGAGGAGATGAAGGTAAAAAGGAAAGAAAAAGACTTCTAAGAAATGTTCCTTTATTCCCATTGATAGGGGCAGAAATAGAATATTGGGACAGGCTATAATCGTAAGAAATATTAATCATGCTCTGTTAACCGTGATTGTTTTGTTCTGATTAAAGAAGACACATTCTAACCTGGCTGGGAGTTGCATGTGGGACCTGCAAGCTCACCTGGAAATGCAGCCCATCCTTCCCATCAGGGAGCTGTCTATTATCATGGAAAGATTAACAACCTTGTTGCAGAAACCAGAGATGCCAGCTCTTTGAAGACCTCCAGCCCTTTGCATACCCTCGGGTCTTTGCAAATTTCCAGCCTGCATTACCTAACTTCCCATTTGGCATGCCCTTTGTAATCTTTGTCCTCTACCCAATATAAGCAGCTGGTTTATGGTGGGGGGCAGAGCAGATTTTTGTGGATGACCTACTGCTTTCCCATACTGCTGGCAGTATTGGAATAAAATGCTCATATGATTCAACCCTGTCTCTGCTTAATTGACTCAAGTAGTGATAGGCAGCAGGGACCCATTGATTGTCTGGTTACACTATCACATAGATCAGCGGTTCTCAACCTCTGGGTCGTGACCCCTTTGGGGGTCAAACGACCCTTTCACAGGGGTCACCTAAATACATCCTGCATATCAGATATTTACATTATGATTAATAACAGTAGCAAAATTACAGTTATGAAGTAGCAACGAAAACAATTTTATGGTTGGGGGTCACCACAACATGAGGAACTGTATTAAAGGGTTGCGGCATTAGGAAGGTTGAGAACCACTGACATAGATGTATGTGGAATAAAAAATAAAAAAAAACAAGATTCCTCTGCAGTTTCTTCAAAATGAAATTAAGGTAATGTCTTGCCTTGAGAAACTCCCAATCAGATACCAGTCTAGATAAAGTCACAATCTGGTATCCAATCCCCCCAAAATAAAACAAGTAAAAAAGAAAACGATCTGATTCATGTAGTAACAGAACCAAACATATACTATAAGAATTTCTGTTGGTGTGGTGACCATATACGGCCTGAGACAGTACTGGTTTATGACTGGAATTCCTGTGTGTGGTATCGGTGTGCCCTTCACTCTCATTGTCTCAATTTGGATGAGAAATTATGTTTGCCATATCCATCAGCAAAGCAGAGTGAAGTCTAACTTTAATATGAGAGAAGTCTCTTTTCAAAGACAGAGGTGGCCTATATCCACAGGACTTCATAATAAGCAGGTTTTCACTGGAGAAATTCTTCAGGGGAGATGTAGGCTAACCTCTGACTGCTACTATGAAAAGAAGATTCCTGTACATTGTAACATTAGCTAGGCCCCTTGGGAAACTGCATACTCTCTCACCTGTTCAAATGCCAACGTCCACAAGCATTCTGAGCTCAGAGAAATTGAATACTGATGATATTTATTCTAGGCTGGGCTTTTCCTGACCCCCAGGGGACTAGCTGGACTTTGGGTGAGACAATGAATAAGATTAAAATCCTGATTCTCTCCAACTTCAAGGACTAATTTTGATAAATCCAATGATGTCAAAGTGTTATCCTAATAGAATGGTCAAACAAATCAATGATCAATTCTGAAGTGAAATTAATAAAGGCTTCATAGATATCTACAAATTGATACAGAGTGATATTTTTAAAGCAGAGGTTCCAAAATAGGGGGAAAAAAAGCATAATCTATACATATGAATGTGTATATTTTATATAACAGGTGGGCATTAAAAAAATCTTTATAGAACTGAAGATAAAAGAATTAAATATAAGTCATTTCTAGAACTTCCTTCACTGTCCTTATACCTTTGACTAAAAGGTTTTCTGCCTCAAACATCAGCTTCAGACAACCAATTAAATAAGTAAACATTTCTGAGAACTCAATTATTTGACTGAGCGGAGTGCTTAGCATAGCTTCTTGGCTATTCTTTTCTATTGAATGTTCCAAACTTAAGTTCATCGCTGCTAAAATTTGTATACAAAGAATGCAGGTCTTTTAAACAATATGATTTTTAGGGCTTCTTCCCCATTTTGTAAAAAGCCCCCAAGGGATACCTTACCTACCCTTTCATAAGAAACACAATCTGAAAATGACTAGGTACCAAAAGGCATCAATTCATCTTGCCATCCTATACCATATAACCCTGTTAAACCCTAATGAAGTCTGAAGCTATACTTTAAAGTTTTCCATGTCTTCTAGCTTCATTCACAATCATCTTAATCTTCAAAGTAAATCATTTTGATAAAACAAGTCCTATTCAAATATAAATGTTTTATAAATAAAATTAACCTGAGGAGATACTGCTCAAATTTAACAAAACAACCTTTGAGCTTTATTATGTATCAAGTAGTGTTAGGTGCTATGAGAAACACAAAGATGAAGATGACACAACCTAGTCCTCCAGGAATTCATAATCTAGTAAAAGGGAGAGAAACACATAAATAAATCATGCAATACAGACTAAATAAGGCCCAGAATAAGGTACCGTGGAGGAGTTGTGAGATAACAAAATGAGTCTCACTCTGGAGGGATTTACAATTTCCTGGCAGAGACAAACATTCTACCAGTGCTAATACTAAGTAGGATGTCCTAGGACAGTGGTTCTCAACCTGCCTAATGCCGCGACCCCTTAATACAGTTCCTCATGTTGTGGTGACCCCCAACCATAAAATTATTTTTGTTGCTACCTCATAACTGTAATTTTGCTACTGTTATGAATCATAATGTAAATATCTGATATGCAGGATGTATTTAGGCGACCCTTGTGAAAGGGTCGTTCAACCCCCACAGGGGTCAGTACCCACAGGTTGAGAACCGCTGTCCTAGAAGGTTTATTAGAAGTGTAGAGTGAAATCAGCTCAGGTACAACCATTTTTAAAAGCTTCTACACTTGCCCGTCTCTTTGTGTGACTCTGGCATATTTATTAGCCCATTTAAAGAAAGCAAACATTAATTCTGTGGGGACATAAAGGAAGGTTTGATGGTAATCTACAGACTGGTACAGAAGCAGCAAAATCAAGAGTTTATCATCCTGGCTGCTCAGACAGATTTGGCATTGTGCTCTTTCTTCTCTCCAGCACCTAGACATCTTTTTGTAAGGCAATTGCACAGGCTGCATGGGCAGTAGCCATCACTGAAAGGGTGAGGACTATGCCCTCCATCTTACCCTGTGTCCTCCATTTTTGAGCAGCCATGTGCTCAGTGGGGCTTCTTCCTGGAAGTCCAAGCCTCTGCTAGCCACACCCAGGATTTCTTTGAACTAACCAATGACAGTCGAGGGACGTGCACACCATAGACATTACCGCATCCTGTGTAACAAGACCCAGCTGGCGCCTGGCCGATCGGCAAGGCCCACAGTCAGCTCTCCTCCCCTCACTCCACCCCCCTATAAAAACCCTGTTTTTTCCCATGGCGGCCTCTCTCTCCTCTTGCCGTTACGTCGGAAGAGGCTGGGAGCCAGACCCGGGTCTGTAATAATAATAAAGGACTCTCTGCTTTTGCATCGGACTTGGCTGGCTCCCTGATGGTCTATTGGGGATCTTGAAATCTGGGCATAACAATCACCAAGTACACAAATTATGGAAAGGTGATCAGGAAAAGTATGGAAACAAGGATTGCTTTAGTAAGGCTTATTATGCATCGTAAATCCCTGTCTTTTCCACTGTAAGAGTTATTGAAGAGGACTCCTCTTCTTGATAAATTTATACAATTAGAAATTTACTTTTTAAATGTAAATTTTTTTTGCAAAAGTAAAGTGTATCCTATTTTTTAGAGCTTTTTCAGCATCTGCAGGTTCTCAATGGCCTTTTGATAAGGGTTAGCTAGCTAGCTTAATTAGGCAGACAGGAAGGGGAGATACAGGAAGGATGGAGGCATTTCTGGCCTGAGCAATTAAAACAGCCATAAACCAAGGAAAGAGGTATCTCTGGCCTGAGCAGCTGGGAGAACCATAAGGGAGAATAAAAGCAACTCCAACCAACAAGACAAGGGGGAGAGAAAAGGGGGGCACCACGTGGGCTTTGAGCTTTGAAACTTACACTATGTAGCAGCGTGACCAATGGGGAAAGCATGGGGGTCAAAAATTAAGGAAAGGGACCAATTATAAAAGTTCATGATCAGACAAAGAGTTTTTATAAACTGGAGACAAAGAGACTCAGCAGATTCAGATTGTTTAGATATTTTCCCATTAGAGAGAGAGAGAAAGAGAGAGAGAGAGAGAGAGAGAGCAGGCCTTTCCCATTTGGGGACCCCCCATGCCTAGATGGAGTTTATATATGCTTCCAATAAACTTCTACATTTTTGTTAAAGAAGGCTTTAGTCCACAAATTTATTTTTCAACTTCCTCAGACAAGGACCCACAAGAAGTCTGCACCCTGAACCTCACATTTTACTTTGACTCAAAATCATCCATATGCCAAGGAGAAATATTTTGGGGTGGCAGATTCCAGTATCCCTTACTGATCTTTAACTGCACATTTTAATGACTTGATTTTCATATGTTAGAGTGACCTGTATACTAAAGTTGATGTTTATACTTCCTCAATTTTTTTAGTTTATAGGCTCTGCAGATGACTTTTATAAGGGAGAAATTTCTTAATGTTATCAATTTACACTTAATGAACTTCATTGGAGATATATTCATTTAGTTTTACTAGGTTTAGGAGTATTCCTTAGATTCCTACCTCAGTTTATTAGCACTTTAAATTTAACTGTCCAATGTAACAGTATTATTCTCAACTTCCATTTTAAAAGATTTTTTAAAAGAAGAAATGTTCCAACTACCAAAGATTTATTTTCTCAAATATTTTAACCCCAAAATTGTTACCATGTCATTAAATATAATTACAGTGAATGTTGCCTTATTCTGTGTTCTTAAATACATTTAGACTTCTCCAATCTGCATTTTGGTTTTTCAAAACAACTTAATTTTCTTCCTGGCATTAATTTACTATCATTTATCTGATAAGGTATCAAATTTTCTTAAAGACTACTGGTGAAAATGTTGATTTATGTTTTCAAATGCCTTTATATAAGTATTTTTTAATTTTTAATAAATATTTTTGTATCAACTTTTATATAGATTTAGTGCACATGACTTAGTCATCATAGGCTAGCCTCTACTTTGGGAAAAGGAAAAAAAAGAAATCGAAAATCTTAATGGTTTAATGATTATTTCTTGCTCGTATCAAATCCAATATGAGTTGGCCACTCCTCCATCTTGCAGCTATCTCTGTAGCATATGGTTTCCAAAGTCCTCACCTCAGAGGAAGAAATACTGTGAGCTGTTTTTAAGGGACAAGACATATGTGTAACTTACCTTAGCAAATGGCTAAGACCCAGTCACTTGTGCCAATTTAACTACAAGGGAGCTTGGAAAAATGGTGTATTCCAGTGTACCCAGGGAGAGGAAAATGAAAGTTGATATACACATAAGCATTGCCCTTGCCACGCCAAGTGTAAGAAGAATGCCAGTGGGGGTGGAGAAAACAATGAAGCATTTTTTTTTTAACTGAGAAAAATTTGGGTTAATTTCATGCTAGAGTGAACTACCATTTTAAGTCATGGAGACAATGAACCTCATTGTGAGGGTAGAAACTAAAAATTAACTTCTTGATTTTAAAACAAATAAAAAAGCACCATATGCCTTTTAGTGGAAGCTACGGTTACTGTTTAAAATGTGACACTGGTCTCCTACAACTCAAAAGCAAAAAAAAAAAAAGAAAAGAAAGGAAAAGAAAAAGGTGAGTAAAGCACACAAATTGTCTAATATGAGTTTATTCTGACATGGGAACATTCATAAGTAAATGTTGAATCTGAGCATTTTGTACTGGGCTTGATGAAGAGTGGAGAGCTGTGGAGAAATATGATAGGACAAAGGGGTACGAACCATGTGCAGTAAACTGGGGGGAACTTAGCAAGCACTGCTCAGATTCCTCCTGATGTCCCTCCAGTCTTCAGAGATAAGGATGCTCCTTTCTATGGGTATAGGAAGAGCACCTCTCGTTTGAGGGTCTTGTGATGCTTCCAAATACATACATGCAGATCACCTGTAATGAAGAATAATTCTCAAACCAAACATGAAAAGGATGAAGAGTCCTGTATTAGCAAGGTTCTCCAGAGAAACAGAACCAATAGGAAGATATGTAAAAAGAACTGCTTTAAGGAATTGGCTCATACGATCATGGATTGGCAAGTCCCAAGACCTACAGTGTGATTTGGCAAGCAGGAAACCCAGGAGAGCCAGTGGTGTAGTTCCAATCCAAAGGCCACAAAGCTAGAGACCCCAAAACAGCCAATGTTTTTATTTTTAGTTCAAGTCTGAAGGCAGGAAAAAAAAACTGATGTCCCCATTTGAAGACCATCAAGAAAGACAGAATCTCTATTACTCAGGAGAGGTTCAGCCTTTTTAAAAATATTTAAGCCTTCAACTGATTGGATGAGGCCCACCCATATTAGAGGCAGTTCAAGATGCTTTACTCACTCTACCAATTTAAGTGTTAACTTAATCCAAAAACACTCCCATAGAAAAACCCAGAATATTTGACCAAATATCTGGTCACCCCAAAGTCCAGTGTAGTTGACACATAAAATTAACCACCACATGTGCCCTTTCCAAAGCTTCCCACATCAAAATTGCACTTAAAGAGTTTTTAGATATTTCACACTCATGACTTTTACATTTTAAGCTCATCTTTTATGAAACAAGAGAACCTACATATTTTAATGACTTTGCTGACACATCTCTAAAGAAGGCACTGCACACATTTATTCCAATTGAGTCCTTTAGAAGCTGAAACAATAGGTGAGCAATGGCATGTCATCCAGAAAAAATACAAAAACTTAAAAAAGAAGACTAAGTTTTACCGAAGACAGACTTTTTGGATAGGCTGATTTTACTCCCACTTTTCTGTAAGATCTGTTTTACCCTCCAAATCTTCCATAGATATTTTATATTCACGAATAAAAAATGGCTTATAGTAAAGGAGCACCTGCAGGGCCTGAGCTATATAGACCTACCATCCTTCTCAGATAATACAAACTGCTAACATCTCCACTGGAAAAAAAAAAAAAAAGTCCTAACTTTTATTTGGCTCTGAACCTACAAAGACACTAATAAGAAAGCATGAGAAACAGTCATCCTGCCCAAAAAGGTAGCTGCTTTAAGACCTTACAGGTGTCAACTATGACTCAGCCTTCTGGTGCCTGAACACACACTACAAGGTGCAGGAGACCTAAGAAGGAAGTCCTCAAACACTCAAATCATCACTCACTCTAAAGCCTATTCATTACAGTATTAATTTTTAGATCTGCTTATATTTTCATTCTACTCAGATAGAAAGGTCAACATGCACACAGGCAGACTATGTGAAGCGAGTAAGCTCTACGGTAGAGCTGTTTCCAAGGGACTCACATCTCACGGCCCGTTGCCTATTGTATGTCAGATATGCGGACTGCTTCCTTGAATCTGTTGCACATAATGTGCTCCGCTTGAGCAGCGTTCTCCAGTCAAACACAGAGTGCACATGTGTTCTCTCTCTCCTAGCTGCTGAAAGCTTAATTGCAGTCCTGTCAAAACGATCACAGCAAACCATCTATTCACTTCTCATCCTTCTCATTCAAGTCTGTCTTGCAGTAGTGTGTTTGAATTTGTTAAGTAGCAACATGACTATGTAAAGTGTGTATTTTTATAGTATGAATGAGTAATCTGTAATACGTGGGGGTTTTTTAAAGTGGAAAACAAGAGCACTGAGTGGACAGAATATTTATTGGCTCTACTTTGAGCAGCGGTGGGCAGAGACTGTAACAGCAGCATTCTCCACTTATCTGCCGTTTTGATTTCTGTGTTCCAGTTACCCACAGTCTACCGTGGTCCAAAAATATATAAACGCTCATGTATACTGAGACTTTTTTTTTTCCAAATCCTCACCTGAGGATGTTTTCCATTGATTTTTAGAGAGCATGGAAGAGAGAGGAAAGACAGAGAGAAGCATCCATGTAAGAAAACCACACGGATTGGTTGCCTTCTGCACGTGCCCTGACCAGAGCCCCGGATGGGAAGGTATATGCCCTTGACGGGAATCGAACCCAGGACCCTTTGGTCCATAGGCCAATGCTCTATCCACTGAGTCCAACCGGCTAAGGGCTGAGACTATTTTAATGATTAACAAAATACTCATGGTTAAGTGAGATGGCGACATGTACCCCTCCCCAAAACGGGTCCTGAATAAGTACCATAGTTCTTTTCCATTTACCTCTCAAACATATGTTTCTATTGAGTGTAACTTCTGACAGAAACCTAGTTACTTAAGGTTAATTGTATTTACATTGTGAAACACATTAAACACCAGATAACTCCTAGTCACACAGAGATTGCTCAGACCCCCTTTCCTCAAAATTGTTTTACTGAGGTTGTGACGGCAGCAACCTCCACTCACCTGCAGTTTTGATGTCTGTGCTTTCAGTTACCCACCGTCTACCATGGCCTGAAAGATAAAACGTGGAAAATTTCGTAAATAAGCAATTCGTGCGTTTTCAATTACACTCCATTCTGAGCCGAGCGATGAGCTCTCGCGAGGTTTCCCAGGACGGGAATGGCACACTTCCGGCCCGTAGGCTCGCACTGCAGCCTGGAGCAGGGGTCCTCAAACTACAGCCCGCGGGCGGGCCACATGCAAATACAAATATTGTATTTGTTCCCGTTTTGTTTTTTTACTTCAAAATAAGATCTGTGCAGTGTGCATAGGAATTTGTTCATAGTTGTTTTTTTTTTTAAACTATAGTCCGGCCCTGAGGGACAGTGAACTGGCCCCCTGTTTAAAAAGTTTGAGGACCCCTGGCCTGGACTCTGGCTGGGAGGCTTCCCGCTGCCTGTGTTCAGGTAACGCTTACTTTACTGAACAGGGGCCCCAAAGCGCGAATTCGTGGTGCTCGATGCGAGTATGCGAAGGGGAGCCTGGGGTGCTGCTCTCCGGTGAACATTCTCAAGGTCATAAGGAAACAACGTCGTTTGCTGAGGTTGCCCAGGTTTATGGTCAGAGGGGATCGTCCATCCGTGAACCTGCGAAGAAGGAAAAAGAAATTCGTGTCTCACCTGAAGCTGCCAAAGTGACAGCCGCGGTGCCTAAAGAGCGCTGAGTGAAGATGGAGAAGGCATCCATTTGTGGGCGGAGGACACGAAAGAAAACGCGTCCAGGGTGATGGCAACAGGTGGCGCCAGGGAGCGCCAGCCAGGACTCCACCGCGGGGTCCCCTGGGAGAGGGAACGGCCAGCCTTTCACCACTGGAAGGGCTGGCTCCGCAGATTCAGGAATTGTTCCGGCCTTTTATCATCGCGCATCGGCACAAGAAGGTGAGTACAGTGCGGTTCGGTATTTTGAAAGATACCACATTCACATTCAGATACCTTTTGTTACAGCATCTTGTTATAATTGCTCTATTTTATTATTGTCGTTAATCTCCTACAGTGTGTAACGTATACATTAAACTTTATCATAGGTATGTAAGCGTAGGAAAAACAAATTATATATATATATATGTATATATGTATATATGTATATATGTATATGTATGTATGTATATGTATGTATGTATTTCAGTACTATGCAGTTTCAAGCATCTCCTGTGGGTCTTGGAACATATTACCCGTAGATAAAGGGCCGGGGGGAGTGTAATGGTAAAAATGAGGAATTATGCATCTAAGTGACCTCCCCTATAAATCTACACAAAGCAGTGGGTAAGCAGCTAGAGTTATCTTTTGTGTCCCTTATCAAGATCTTACTTGAAAGATAATACCAGCTATAGACCATACTGCCTTAGATTACTTTAGTTAGAGCTTGGGAATAGAAGAAAAATGACAGCAATATTATCTATCGGTGAGAGTGAGATTTAGCTGCATGTGACAGAATCCAGCAGTACTACTAGCTAAAGGTCTGTGGGGCTGTTTTTCTCTCCGTTTTAAAAAAGTCCCAAAACAGAGGCCAGGACTGATGTTACTGTTTCTTGGTCATTAGTGTCTATGTTTCTATTTGTCCATCCTAAGTGCGTGACTTTCAACTTCAGTGTCCTCGTGTTCCAGCATGGATGTTGGGGCATGGTCATCACTTAGTTATTCCAGGAAGGAAACAGAAGGAAAGGAGGCTAGAAGGGAAAAGAATCAATCTATATAGTCTCAATAACTCCTGAATGTTTGGAATTTATATATTTTTGTGTTCTATAATTTTAAATCACTATTAAAACTATATAAAATGTTTATAATTATTCCATTGCCACATGGGAAAGGTTATAGTCTCTATAAATTATGAGTTTTTCTTTATAGATTTCAAATAAACCTTGTCATTTAGCACCTTTATTTTCTGACATGCTTTTTAGATTTATTTTTAAAGCTTGAAAAAGCTCTCCATATGATTACGTTTCTGAAAATATTTTCCTATATCTTTAAGAATTTTTTTTCCATATATTTCAGTGCGATTCTGTTCAGTGATTATAGATTCAACATCCCTTCTGTGGCATATTTAACCTTTTTATAGCTCCTTTTCCTTATCTATAAAATAATGATAATATCAATATCTATCTCATAGAGATGTTATAAAAATATACATGAAATATTTAGCAGAATGCTTGTCATATATTAAGTGCTAAATTAGTTAGTCATCATTTCCATGAAAAATAAACAGTAATAAATAAAATATGGTATGATTTTAAGTAATGGGATATAATTGAAAGAAAACTTTAAACCTTGTTAGAAACATTTCCTTCAAGTAGGCAATGACAGTGACATTGTCTCCACAGAGTTGAAAAATTCAAGAAAATGTAAGTCCTCTAAGGGCATAGGTTATTTACCTATCCTGTTTACTGTTATATCTTTGGTGCCTAAAACAGTACCTGACATAGGATAGGCACTTAGTAAATACTGAATAAATACTTCTTGTTCTGGGTGTAAAACATATCTGGTGTCATCCTATATTAAACATGTAATACTAGAGGCCCGATGCACAAAATTTGTGCAAAGGGCTTGGCCCTCGCAGCCCCAGCCAGCCCTTGCAGCCCCAGCTTCGTCCAGATGGTCGTTCTGTTGTTCAGTCTAATTAGCATATTAGCTCTTTATTATATAGGATGGAAATGGTCCTTATGCTGTGAAGCGTAAGACCGACCTTGTAATGACCAGATCACAATCAGCAGGAGAGTGGGGCAGTGAGCTACAAGCAGGAAGCAGAGAGTTACAGGAGGAGGCAGGGCAGCAAGCTATGAAAGGAGGTGGGGGGGCAGGCGGAGGGAGCTATAGGAGGGAGCTATAGGAGGGTGGGGCAGCAAGCTACTGGCTACAAGTGGGTGGTGGAGAGCTACAGGAGGGGGCAGGACAGCAAGCTATGAGGGGGGACGGGGGAGCTACAGGAGGGTGGGACAGTGGGTGGAGAGCTACTGGAGGATGTCAGCAAGCTACTGTTGAGCTATTGGCACATGGATTCGTGTGCAGGGCTACTAGTAATAAAATAAATGGTGTGCTTATTAATTTTCAACATCTAAAGTCAACCTGTGGACAATGCACTAATCCTTGGTTTGGGTAGCAGAACAGAATGTAAACATTGGTAGCCTTTGCAACATAAAAGTAAAAGTATAACTGACAGAAGGTAGGAAGTAAAAACAGAGAAAGGAGTTATGATAATTCTTTTTTTATATATTTTTTATTAATTTTTTACAGAGAGGAAAGGAGAGAGATAGAGAGTTAGAAACATCAATGAGAGAGAAACATTGATCAGCTGCCTCCTGCACACCCCCTACTGGGGATGTGCCCACAACCAAGGTACATGTCCTTGACCGGAATCGAACCTGGGACCCCTCAGTCCGCAGGCTGACGCTCTATCCACTGAGCCAAACCAGTCACGGCAGATAATTCTTATTTTATATCAAGTTGTGGCAAGATATTGAGGAATGTTGATTAAACACAAAATAGGGGTACTTTTATTATTTCAAAGTAGCCAATAATATAACAAACATTTGAAGAATGAAAAAGGAGATCATGAGGTGAGATAAATTTTCCTCTTCATAGCAGAGTTGATAAATAAATAGATATACTAGTATGAGCATAGTACTTAGGGCTAGTATATGCAGTAATCCACTGTCATGCTTCCATTTTGTGAAGAAAATCAATTGTACAGAAAAGACCTTGTGGCAATAAACAGAGGTTTGGATAACTAGAGTTGTATTGCATCTTTAATTACTTAAGTTCTTCTTGAACTTGCTTTACAATTTAGAGGCATGTGTCTAAAGCCAGGCTGCCTGCCTAAGTACAAATCTCAGCCTAATTGTTAAGACAATTTACCTCACTTCTGTGTAGCTCTAAGAAATTGTATCTACCTCCTTAACTTGCAAGATTTAAACCTATTTAAACTTTTTAAAAAATGTTAAGAACAGAACCTGTTAAGATAGACTGAGACTAAAGTTTCCCTATTTACCAGGTCTCAAAAACAGCAGTTTAGAGAATAAGAACATAGACTCTGGAGGTTTGAATCCTGGCTTCACCACTTACTCATTCTGTAACCTTTTCATCTTTTCTATTCCTCAATTTCCTCATTCATAAATGGATTTGTTAGAAAAATTGAGTTTATATTTCTGAATTAAGTGAGTTAGTTTGTGATTAAATAAGTTAGTTTGTAATTAAGATAATATATAGAAGTACCTGGCTCATAGTAATTATTACAAACATAACTTTAAAATAAATTTAAAATTAACACAAAAGTCCTCATGGAGACTACAGATTTTCATAGTTATTGTAGCTCCTGTTCTTTATGTTTTAGAGGTTCTGTTTTTTTGTTTGTTTGTTTTGTTTGTTTTGTTTTTGCTGGACAATAAGGCATATTGAAAAATTCTGGGCTTTTCTCCCTGTTATTCCTATTAAGTTATTCATTCTCTCTCTCTCTCTCTCTCTCTCTCTCTCTCTCTCTCTCTCTCTCTCTCTGTCATCAATTGAAGTCTGTATCAATGGAAGTTAAACACTTCTCATTAGTCACCTGGAAATTTTTGACAGATCGTTGATAGCATCTGAGTGATACGGTTTTTTATGACACACTAATCAGTCACTTCAACCTCTCCTAGCTTTGAAAATTTCTATGTTCTATTCTGAGAGATTTCTTCTGTCATTAAATTACTTGGCTTGTGACAAGTAATCTTCTGTACACAATGTAACTTTACATTTCAATGCGGCATCACAATGCAGTCTTTTCAAAGACACTTTAAGCAAGAATTAGGAATTCAGAAATAACTTATTCTATTGCCTGTGGAATTAGTTATCAATTTAAGTGACTCTATTGAGGTGACAATCAAAGGAACCTCTGTAAAAAGGAACCTCACAAGCAAAGGCAATAGAAACTTACTCCTTGTCCTGGTGGCCAGCAAGTTTCTTTTGACATTTCTAAGATACATCCCAATTTCAGAAAGAAGGTAGAGAAAAATGTGCAATTTGGAAGAGAGGAAAAAAGAAAAAATTATTGAATACCTTGAACAGATTCTGTGCAATTTATTTTACATATTTTATCTCTACTCCTCGTAATCTTTTTTTAGGTGAAAAAAATTATAACCTCAAAAAATTTGAACTAACCCCAAATCACATAGTGATACACATTTACCTCAAATATTGCTGAAGTGGGAGTTTAAGCCAGGCATGTCAAAACGTAAGGTTCAGTTTATTCCATTATGTTCCTTGCCTATCAAAGTAACATGTACTATGATATAGAGGATTTAGTAAATAAAATCTAATTTTCCATTAACATAACTAGCATATCATGACCTTAAAGAGAATATCAAAACTTACTGAAGCAGAAGCACTTTGGTGATCTAAACTTAAACATTGTCCCCGCTCCATCCTTTGATCCATTTTCCTTAAGTTCCCATGGAAATCATCTATTTTGGGTCTATTATGTATGGCTGTACCTTGGTTGCTCAGATTTGGGCTACTTTTGTCGGTCTTTATAAAAACATTCTTGAATATAATATTATAATCATACTAATTTTTATACCCTCTCTTTCCCCTTTCTAATGTATTAATGTTAATTATTCTTGTTTCTTTTATTTTTCATGCCAACCTATTTACAGTTTTATATCTTACCACATTTTAATTGTGCCCAGAAGTTGTCCTGGACAATCATTAAATATTGAATCTTTCTTGATCTGCTATTTTCATAACCTTAAACCTTTCTGCAAAATTACTCTTTTATTCTGTGATTTTGCTATTTTGTCTAAATATCTTCACCTTTAATTTTCTAGCCTAAAACTTAATTAATTGAGCGTGTAGTAAAGAATATCAATTTTTGCTCTTTAAACCTTATGTTTTATCCTTTTGCATGATAATTCTCCCTGCTTTATATTTTTTGTCTCTTCACTTTCTGACCTTTTGAAAAGGAGAATTCCTTCTGGTAATTATATTGACCTACATTTCATTTTTTGTTTCCATATGAATTTGCAAATCTTCCATACACTCTGCATAATTTAAAAAATTAATATTTCCAGAGCATTTAAAAACACAGTACATATCCCAGTGAGCATTAATATACTACTATGTGTGTGTTTATTTTACTCCTACTTTTTTATATCTCTCATCTGGGCTCACTTGTAAAATCAAACATACTTTGCATTCTGTTTTTTAAAACCTTTGTAAATACTATGTTTCAGAGTATTTACAGTTAGTTGCATATTCGTTATCTCAAAATAGAGCTAAAATTCCCAGCCCAGAAAGACTCTAAATTCTCGATTTTCCCTTTCACACAGCTCCATAGGTTAACAGTTACAGATTTGACCCATTACTTTCCTTCGTTCATTTCCATGATTATACATCTGCAACCCAGGATTCACATATTTTGAACATCTATGATACATGAGCCCAGCATTTCTTGAATTATTTATTTAACAAATACATACTGATTACCATCGATGTTCCAAGCCCTGTATTGTGTGCTGAGTATAATAAGAGTGCCAACTGCCTAAGCACTTCCCATGTATCAGCTTATGTCAATGCCCTTTAGCCAGAGATCACCAGGAACAAACTCCTGGCCACCATGGAAACGTGGAGCTGACCCCTGCCATGGAGAGAGCTTCCTAAACTCAGAGGAGGAGGCAGCATGCTTTTCTGCTTCCTCTCTTCTTTTTAAGGACTGGTCTTTTCTTTCTGACAATTATACAAGAACTCCAAGCGTATAATTTAGGGAAAAGTTACCAGTTCATCTCTTTCTCTTCCCCTACCCTTGAAAAAAGACCAGATACAGCAGTCTCATTTACGATAAGCTATATCCTCATTTATGACAGAACCTCTTTTATGCAGAAAACTCTGTGTGTCTTTCTTTTCTATATCCAAAATATTTTTCTGATTGTACATTTCACTAGATGAATATTGGAACCACATCTATAGCCTCCCTTTTTTTTGTTCCCAAAGAACCTAGCATAGTGTTAGGTTATTAAATGCTTGTGGGTAAGAAATGACTTAAAAGAAAATCCCTGAGCTCTGTTGTTAACAGTGTTGTGGAATCGATATTATTCTGTGTTATGGGAAGGCAAGGGAGGTAGTTAGCTATAGAGAAAGAATTCTGAACTCACCGTATTTAGAGCCCCAAAGCAACTCCAGCTGATGTATTTTTCATGTTAGTTCCATTGGGGCCTACAGCACCTTCCTATTCTCTCTTCCCTTCTCTTACTTTTGTCAAAAGCTGAAAACATCTCTGTAGCAAGTAGAATTCTAGTTTTCATAATATTAAGGTATGTTAAGACATAAAATATGTATAAAATAAACTCTCAAATAATGTGATTCTGAACAGGCATCTAAAGAGAAGGTGAATTAGGAATTTTGATTCTCTGATACACTTTCCACATCCTAAATTATAGGACCCACTTTGCCACTTCAGTTACATGGGAGTCCATGCTATGAGATGTCCTGAATGCTTTGCATTACTGCCTTTTCATAGCCAGTGGTCCCCAGGCAAATCCATATTAGTCATCCCTATAAAAAAAAAAAAAGAAGGGATTCATCACTTACTGTCACCACAGACGTACTTCCTGACAGCAGCAGGTTTCATTCATTTGCTTTGCTGTGGCTGTTGTAGAAGAAGGACGTTTCAGGGTATAAAGCTTCATAGGGGTGAAGGTAAGAGAGGCCTGAAGCCTAGAAGGCACTAATTTTTAGATTCTAGATTACATGAAATATTAACTCAATTCACATATGTTATTTATAAAAATAATAGTGAGTTATAGCAGTCCCTTGGAAGTTGACTGAGACACTTCTATTACTTGTGTCATGTGTCTTTACTTTGGATCCCTATTTTCTAGTAGCTAACCAAATAAAAAAGTCAGAAAATCATATTCCCTAAGATTTGAACACCTCTTGTTCCTACTGACCATAACCTTGGGGATGGGAAGGAAAGTAAGTTGTAACCCCACCAGGATGATCCTTAGGAGTTTACTGCAAAGACACAGAGGCGCCCTTAGCCTATGGCTCAAAGACCAACATGTAGTTCTCTTGGAGGCTGCCATCTGAAAAAAAATGTAAACATTTAGCACCTGGCATGCTGGGGTGACAGGGAAGGACATTTCCTCTACACTATTTGGCAAAATTTCTGGTACCAGAAAATGAAGACAAAGCATTGAGGTATTTGGAAGAAAAATCCTATTAAGGAATATTCTATGCTTAGTGCCAAAGTGTGTGTGTGTTGGGGGGGGTGCGCTAGTGGGGGAGTCTGGTATAGGACAAGAGGTTCTAAAGCTTTTGTAATGCCAAAGAGAGAGATATTGGTAATTCAATGGATGACTTCAATCACAAGGATAGCAAGATAATAAACCTGTAGGCAAGATAATAAACCTGCTTTCAGCTCTCCACTATGCTAATTCTGTGTTTCACTCCTTCCCCTCCCTGAGAATGACAACTGCCTTGCTGAGGAAGAGGCTCGTAGTGTGGTCCCTCTCCAGTTTGCTGTATTTCTCATTCCTTCCAATTCAGCAGTCTCTACCATTCAACATTTAGAAATACAATGTCCCATTCTCTCTCTCTCATAGTTCAGCTTTGTGGGTGGGTAATGCTAATCTTGGCAATTGGATTGACTCCTTTTCATTCCCACCCGAAGGTACTACAAATCTATGCTTGAACCTAACATTCTATCCTCTTGTGGGAACAGGGTTCCACAGTCGAATAGACGATAGCCCTTCTTAAACATTATCATAATGTCATAGACACAGCTGTCCTGTTACTATATTATCTTTATTTCTGTGTGCAAAGCTTTTTTTTTTTTTCTGAGCTCATCTTTAGCATTTAGGTTGTAGAGACACTGTTGTAAATCCATTCCTATTGTCCAAAATAGGAGACTCTCCAAAAGGAATCAAACTGACAATTGAATATATAGTTATATATGGGAAAAACCTTAAATGTACATTATCCAAAAATATTTGAACTACTTAAAAGGAAGAATATCTTATGAAAATTATATAGGATATTAAAGTATAGGACAGTGCTTCTGAAATGAACAGTTTTCTCATAGTGTAAAACAATATGATCAGATGTCCAAAATAAAATCACAGGTATCTGCCATCTACTTTTCTGTGATTGCACTGGCAAATGCAATTTATGGTTGTGAAATTTAATGATTTTACTTTCATTTATTTTGTGTCTTTTCAAATTAAGTTATGTGATTGGTAGAAAAATTTGGTAGGAAATGTAAACAGTGTAAGAATATACTCTGAAAACCACATCTTTTTCTGAAAACAGATATCCAGACTCTCATCCCCACATCCCAGAATAAATAGCTATTCCAAATTTTTTAATGTGAGCATAACAAATATATTCTAGCAAAAACATATGCCCAGCACTGTTCTGATTATCTGACAAAGATTTATCAATTCCTCATTGTAACCAATGAGTACATATTCTTTTTAATATATATATATATATATATATATATACACACACACTCATTTTCAGACGAAGAAATTGAGGTATATAAAAAATGAGTAACTTGTTCACAGCCCACATTATATAAGCAGTGGAACAATAATTCTATCACAGAAAGCCCAGTTACAGATAATATGCACTTGACCACAATGCTCTACTTCCTCTCTATAGCCCTTGTCATTAATATTGGATACCATTATACACATTTCTTCAATTTACATTCAACAAGTACAACAAATGCGAACCTAGATTAATTTGTCACATTTGTATGATAATGCTCACATTCTCATCTTTTAAAACCTAGTCTCCGCATCTGCAAACGTATGTTAGGAATGTAAGAAATATTTTGTGTATGAGGTTAAATATTAAGTCTTTTGTAAAGTTACACATTAGGACTTATTTTAGAGAGAGAATATAATATGAAATTGAATTCTTTTCTCTGATAGTTCTCAAATATACTTTTATCAAACTCCTGTAGGAGGGTGTTTGCTCCGAAATGCAATCAAGAATCTCACTAGAAAGTAAAGAGTATCAGTGTTATCATCTGTAAACAGAAAATTTATTATATTTGCCTTAAAGGGGTAAAAAAGAGAATAGGAAAACAGAGATTTATTACAATATCACTACATTAGTATTCTCATATTTTGAATTGGAATGCAGGTACAAAATAGCAAGAAATACACATAGAACTACAAACTGAAGAATGTAGTGTAACACAATAGGATTTTCCTGTGAATAATTATAAGGTGAGGCTATAGATACAATCAGAGCATATAAAGTCATGTTGATAACAAAGAATATGGAAATTATGGAGATGATTAAACAGATCTAAAAGCAAAAGAAAGTGCCCTCAGGAGGTGCTGACTTCCCCAGTCCTGGGTATTCACGGCAGCGGTAGAGCTTCAAATGTTAACAGCCAGGTAGGATGACAATAATGATTCCGCCAAGTACAATGGCTCACTTTGCCATTCTCATGCTGCTTCATACTCTTCTACCTGCTCCCATGCCAAATGATCCACCCAACCCTGTTTGGAAATTCTCCATGACATTTTTGCATGTCTTGTCTGAGCTATTGTTCAGAAGTATCTTGTAATGATAATTGTATAACAAACAGATGTGGAAGATAGAGGTAGTGGTGTGGGACTGAGGACAGATTTCTTTCCTGACCAAGAAAATTAAAATAGTGTCTCCCTCTGGGGGAAAGTTGGGTGGGTTTGCTAGCAGACCTTTTAAAGGATTAGAGTTTCCTAATCTTGGAGTTGCTCAGCTGTAGCACAAGCACACTGTGTGGGCAGCATCCACCTGGGCCTGCCTCTGCATTGCCCCCAGGGCACTTGGAGTAAAAGGGAACTCATGCAAACATGAAAACCATGCTGCCTGCTGTAGCAGGAGTAATAAAGTCCTTTATCTCTGAGTTATTTCTTTATCATCAGCCAGCACCTGGGAAACTGGTGACTAATTTAACTTGCAAAGGGTTACAGTCTAAGAGCCTTCACAGTTCTTGATGAGCTTTTCTCTAATACAATCAATATGTGTCTTCTTTAAGTATCATTGTGGGCATCTTACAAAACAAGTTCTAATTTAATCACTGTTTTTCTTGAGATGTTCAGTGTATCATTACCTATGTGCTAGCAGTTTGCATATTTATCCCTTCATGCACCACCCAAAAGCAATTAGGAAAGCATTCTTGTTTTTGACAATGATAAGGTGTTGTAGGCTTTGGAGAATATTCCTATTCAAAATATAGAATCATCTAGTCTCTAAAAAGCTCTTAAGCAGAGAAAGGGGTGGAAGAAGGAAGAATTGTGAAGCTAACTGAAACCACAAAATGTTTTGCAGCAAAACAGGATAGCAGAAAAACAGGGTATTTTGAGGCAAGGATGTTTTTCTTGCAAGTGAAAAATAAAATGTTGCCAAAAGGCCAGGAACCAATCAGAGAGCAGCACAGATAGACAAAGAGAGGGCCTTTAGCAGATATAAGGGGAAGAGCAGATTGCTTTGGTGGCAACCCATTTGGATCTTCTCCCCGAGTGAGGAGCCGGTGTTTGCTTGCAATAAACTCCTGCCTTGTTTGAACTCCTCTGGTCCGTGGCTTCATTCTTCGATTCCGTGAGACAGGATCCCAGGAAGAATTTCTGATCGCTGGTTCCAGTATCAACACCTTACAATTATATCTGAAAGAGTAAAAGAAACTCTTCCTTCTTGCTATCATTCAGGGTTCCATTTCAAGCAATAGAGAGTCCCTTACTATAAAAGGCCAAGAGGAATTAAGTGCTTCTAAAATTCTTTTAAGAGGTGCAGGAGAAGTTTCTAGGATGGGTTTCCAGGAATAACTACTTGAACCACGTCACAGAATAGGTGTGTCCAGGGAACTGCTTCTCAAGAACAGTAGGGAGCTGAGGAAACAAATGATTATTTCTTATTTCTTCTATCTTCTATTTCATACATTACATAATGACAAGATTATCACATTTCACATATACATTTCATAGGTACATAGATCATATTAAAGGAAAGTTCTAAACACACTACTCTGAACAGATTTTACCTTTGTTATTTTGGTCCCCAAATTCTGTTTTTGTTTATTTTCAAAATTCTAGCCCAATATGAGCCCTGAACTGAATCTATTCCCTAAAGTGTGGTCAGCATATTTTATTTCTGTAAAGTGTCAAAGAATAAATATTTTAGAATTTGCAAGACAAGAAGCATAATTAAGAATGTTATATAGATATTTATATAACCACTAGTGGCCCGGTGCACGATATTCATGCACGGGGGAGGTGGGTGTCCCTCAGCCTGGCCTGCACCCTCTCCAATATGGGACCCCTGTGGGATTGGGCCTAAACCGGCAGTCAGACATCCCTCTCACAATCTGGGACTGCTGGCTCCTAACCGCTCACCTGCCTGCCTGCCTAATCACCCCTAACTGCTTCTGCCTGCCTGCCTGATTATCCCAACCCCTCTGCCTGCCTTCCTGATCAGCTCTAACCTCTCTCCCTGCCTGCTTGATTGCCCCTAACTGCCTCTGCCTGCCTGCCTGATCGCCCCTAACTGCTCTCACCTGCCAGCGTGATCTCGCCCCCAACGGCCCTCCCCTGCCAGCCTGATCACTCCTAACTGCCACTGCCTCGGCCCCCAACACCATGGCTTTGTCTGGAAGCGTGTCGGATGTCCGGAAGATGGTCGGTCGACCTGGTCTAATTAGCATATTACCCTTTTATTAGTATAGATAGATTATATAGGATAGGATTGCTTAAATGGGGGGGGGGGGTCTTTTTCAGCAGGAGGAGATGCTCTTGGCAGACAAAAATACATAATCCCTATATCTGAACTGATAGCCAGCCATATGCACCCTACTGCCAAACCGGTCATTAAAAAATTGAACCGCTTTCTTACACCTTACACCCAACAGCTGCTGCCCTTAAAACCCCTCCTCAGCCCCCACCTTAGGTTCTGCCTTTGCAGTTCATCCAGATTAGGTTCCGATTGGTCGGTCTCTATGCCAGTCAGCATCAAAGGCTCCACCTCCTAGGCAGCCATTGGCTCCTGGCACTTCACCCAGATTTAGTTCTGATTGGTCGGTTTCTATGCCAGTCAGTGTCAAAAGCTCCGCCTCCTAGGCAATCATTGGCTCCTCGCAGTTCACCCAGATTTGGTTCTGATTGGTCAGTTTCTATGCCAGTCAGTGTCTTCGGGCCTATCTCTGGGGCTGATCAGTAGCCACCCCAGGCTGCTAGTGAGGTCCAGAGAGAGAGAGGCATGGCTGCTGGCGAGGCCCGGAGAGAAAGAGAGGCAAAAGCTGATCAGCAGGTCAGACCCTGCTTCTCTCTCCAGGCCTCGCCAGCAGCCTGGGGCGGCTGCTGATCAGCCCCACCTCTCTCTCTCTCTCTGAGAGGTCAGCAGTTCAGCCTGCTCACCAGTCCCCACCCACCCGAGCCTGCTGCATGCACAGCCTGGTGTTCGGTCATCCCTTCGGTCGTTTTGGACATTACGGACCCTGCCTCTTTATATATATAGATTAGAATATAATCATTTAAAAATGTAATGACTGTTCTTAGTTCAAGAGCTGTACGAAAACAGGCAGTAGGCTGGATGTAGCCTCCTGGATCTAGTTTTCTGTCACTTGCCCTACAGCACAACATCCTTGTTACCTAAAATTCCATTGACAATCATTTTTTAAACCCAGTCATAAAATCTATTAAATATTTCTTTTACATGTTCTCAGTCATCATTTGTTTTTTTTCTAGCTTCTCCTTATCTATCCTAATCACATTATTTCTTCTACTTTAATTTAGTGAATGATTAAAATTACAAATGAGACCTTTCCATTCAAAGTTCCATCTTCTTTTCTCTGTGATATCTTTAGCAAAAGTACTTTTTGAGAGAGGTTGGACAAGGTAGGTAATAAACAGTCTATTAGAAAACCTGCAGTGAGTAAGCCATAGGATTTTTGCAATATAGGGAAAGCAGCTTAATTTAAATAAAAGCACATATATTTTAAATAGTGAAGTGACAAAATTAAGAGATAAGCATATAATAATATACAATTTATGTTAATATAGAAAAATATTTGGATGTTCAAATTTTGTCTTTTCAGTCTGAAACACTAAGCCCTCTGCCATAATTACTACCATCAGGAGCTCCAGGTTATTTCTAGGGGCTATAATTTTATGTTATGACCTTTCCTTTCTTCATAGTTCATGCTCAGCTCTATTATCTTAAATATAAAAATATTTTGAGCATTAAGTGTATAAAACTTAAAAGACAGGTTTTGTTATTGTATTAAAAAGTCTAGCCCTGGCTGGTGTGGCTCAGTTGATTGAGGACCATCCCATGCACCCAGAGGTTGCCTGTTCGATTCTGGGTCAGGGCACATGCCTGGATTTCAGGCTCAATCCCTAGTAGGGGGCGTGCAGGAGGCAGCTGATCAATGTTTCTCTCTCTCCCTCTCCATCACCCTCCCCCTCCCCCTCTCCCTCTCCTTTTCTTCCCCTCCCCCCCTCTCCTGCTCTCCCCCTCTTTCTTTCTCCCCCTCACTTCCTTTGTCTCTAAATCAATAAAAATATAGTCTTACAAAAAGTCTGACTCCACAGTTGATGTTTGCTGACAATTTTAAAGTTCCACCCTTCTCTCCCCGCCCGCCCCCCCCTCATTTCTACTTGTGGACAAACTGATACAAAAATTAAAAATAAAAGCCTACAGTTCCCTCTTTGGGAACTTCAAACTACTTAAACCCTGTCCCTCTCCAGGTCTCCCCTTTAACCATAGTAAACAACCAAAGCCACTCACTTCCCCCTTCACTCAGACTATTGGGGAGTAACTTGGGTGCCTATCCTACTCTCCCTAAAAAGCTTCCTATGCAAATAATAAACCTTTTCATACCCTCATTGTGCATGTGTGATATCATTCTCAACGTTCAAACCTCCTTTGGGTGAGTGTAGACTAGAAGGTGGCTGCTATTTGCCATCCATGTGGCAACAATAATTATGGTCTATTTACTATAATTCTGACAGCCCACTTAGGGCCACCTTGTTAGCAGAAGTATTTATTCTCTTTCTAAGTGAGAATTCAGCATTTTCTTCTGAATTTCAACTTAAATCTATATCTAGTTGAAATTGAGTTCTCACATTTCTTTGACCAAGGAAAGTGATTTCTTTCATTGAAGTTGAAGTTATATGTTAACCCTGAATAAGTTTGGTTGTCTGAAGGTCTATACAGTTTCACTGCTCCCATAATTCCCAAAGGGTTCCCACTAAAAATTCATTTGCACCATTATCTCTCTGCCTTTATGTAGACATGTGGTGCCCATCTTCTATTCAGAGTTTATATTAATCTCATGTAATTTAACCTTTTTTAAAAAATTTCCTCACCCGAGGATATGCTTTTTATTGATGAGAGAGAAAGAGAGAGAGAGAGAGAGAGAGAGAGAGAGAGAGAAACATCAATGTTAGATGGAAACATCTATTGGTTGCCTTGCATATGTGCCACAACCCACAACCTAGGTGTTTGCCCTGATGAGAACCGAACCTGCCACTTTTCAAGCTGACGCTCCAACCAATTGAGCCACACTGGGCAGGGTGTAATTTACCTATTTGTATAATTATATCAATTGACATTTTGACACATGATTGCTCCATAACCCCATCACATATAAAGACTCATTGCAATAGAGAGTTTTCATCACAATTTATCACCTCATTTAACTCCATGTATTTTGTTGGGATATTTGTCTCTCATATACTTGCATTAGGTGACTAGTGAGGCCAGTCTTTACAACTAGTATTCAGGCAATTCATATCATTCCACAGTGTCTATCTCTGTCTTTTCCCCATCACAAATGGGTTTAATTGTTAGAAAGCATAAAGAGAGCAACCTTATTTTTCTCTCACTCTCCATTAAACTTATTCCATTGAGGAGTTTTTTTCAATCCTCTGAGTGAAATCGCAGTGAACCTCCTATATCCTATATCCTATATCAGTGATGGCGAACCTTTTGAGCTCGGCATGTCAGCATTTTGAAAAACCCTAACTTAACTCTGGTGCCGTGTCACATATAGAAATTTTTTTATCTTTGCAACCATAGTAAAACAAAGATTTATATTTTTGATATTTATTTTATATATTTAAATGCCATTTAACAAAGAAAAATCAACCAAAAAAATGAGTTTGCATGTCACCTCTGACACGCGTGTCATAAGTTCGCCATCACTGTCCTATATCCTATATAATCCTATGTAATAAAAAGCTAATATGCTAATGGTCATGATGCCCTCACGCCATAACGACCGTTCAGCAGGAGGCTGTGTGCGCAGCGGGGCAGAGCCCGGTCTTCCCAATTAAGATTTTCAAATCAAGGTCTTTTTGTGCTTCACTTGAAAATGGTCATAGGCTCTTCAACCTCTCTTAGGTATGATGGATGTGGCTGGTGGGTGAAGTTTGACAGAGAAGGCTTCCCAGTCACTCAGAAAGTATTGTGTATGTGGTCTAATCTCTAAGACCATCCTGCATATCAGATATTTACATTATGATTCATAACAGTAGCAAAATTACAGTTAATGAAGTAGCAACAAAAATAATTTTATGTTTGGGGGTCACAAAATGAGGAACTGTTTTAATGGGCCAGAAAGTTGAGAACCACTGGCTAAGGACAAAGAAAAATATTTTATTCTAAAAATAAGAGACCATCATAAATAATGCTACTATGAACATGGACATGCAGATACCTTTTTGACATTTGACAGTGTTTTCATTTCCTTTGGATATATTCCAGGAAGTGGAACTCCTTAATCATGTAGTAGTTTATTTTTAATTTGTTGAGGAACTTTCACATGGTTTCCATAGTGGCTATAGCAATTTATAATCCCACCAAAGTTGTACAAGGGTTCCCTTTTCTCCACATCCCTGCCAGTATTCATAAACAATTACTACAAAAATAGTTTCCACACATCTTTTGAGTTTTGAGTTATTAAATTGCATATAAAAATATAAACTATTTCCTAAATTACACATGAAATAGAGGGCAGAATGTGGAGAAAAACACTTGTATTTTTTATGATGGTCATTCTAACTGGCATAAAGTGGTATCTCACTATGTTTTTGATTTTCATTTCTCTTATTATTAGTGATGTTGAGCTCCTTTCATGTTTAGATTTTCTGCCATGTTTTTCTTACGTCAAATTGGTTTTGTTTTGTTTTTTGCTATTGAGTTGTATGAGTTCTTTATATATTGTATATTAACCTTTATCATATATATGGTCTGCAAATATTTTCTCCCATTCTGTAGGTTGTCTTTTCATTTTGTTAATTGTTTCTTTTGCTCTGCAGAAGCTTTTTATTTTGACTAGTTCCAATTATTTTGTACTTTGTTGTTTGTGCTTCAGGTGTCATATCCAAAAACTCACTGCCAAGGCCAATGAGCTTTTTTCCTGTTTTCTTCAGTGAGTTTTATGATTTCCAATCTTTTATTCAAGTATTTAATCTATTTCAAGTTAATTTTTGTGAGTGGTGTCAGATAAGAGTCTAATTTTATTCTTTTACATTTAAATATTCATTTTTTCCATTAGCATTTATTGAAAAGACTGGCTTTTCTCCCTTGAGTATGATTAGCTCCTTTGTCATAAGTTAGTTGACCATATATGAGATTTATCCTTGATATTAATTTACCTAAAATAATCAATGATACCACATCAGCCCCAGAAGAAATTCAGGTCAACCTCATTGGCCAGGGCTGTTTTAAATGATAGAATCATCCTAGACTTCTTCCTTATAGACCAAGGTAGAGTCTGTATAATCATAAGTACATTTTTTTGCACTTGGCTTAATATCTTGTGCCATTAGAAGAAGTTAAAGCATAAACTTAAATTTTAAAACTACCTGGCTTTCTAGGTCGACCCTTTGGTTTAAGTGACTTGTTCAGCTAATTATGTTTAGAACATTGATGGTATGGATAAGGTCAGTATGGCAGGTTGGCCTCATGGCCTGTCTTACTGGTTGCAATGTTTGATAAAACATTAATTACATGTTTTATGAGAAATGTTGAATGGACATGATCCCATCATCTGTTAGTCAGATTAATCAGAGTAGCCAACATAATGACATAATCATTGCAAAATTATACTTAAGTCAATATAATGTAAAAAAAAAAAGGAGTAGATACTTTATTAAACAAGGAAAGCTTGAGGATCTTACCCTTACACTATTTTCTCTGTAAAATGGCATAACAATATAATTATAAAAAGATAATAAATTTGTTGAATGGATTAATTAAATTAACTCAAGGGAAGACCTTAAAACAATGCCCAGCTAATGGTGGCCTCAAATAAATGGCAGGTATTGTTACTACACTTATGTTCTGCTTTGTGCTCTTTGTTGTGTAAGTTCTGTCATGGTCCCTTGGTTCAGAAACAAAAATGTGGAAATGATACTAAGTTTGTGCTTTTATCTAGACTTACCTAGTCTTTTTTAATAGTCTCTTTTGTGTCTCCCTGCCTCTCATTTAATCCATCTTCCATACAGCATCTCATACATCCATCACCACTAGCACCCACCATTTCTATGGCAACCATTCAGTAAGTTGCCATCAACTAGGATAAAATCTGCTTATCTGAGCATGACTCAAAATGCCCTGTAACCTGATCATGTCTTCCAGTCCCAACTCTGGTCCCCCATGTCGCAACCTTTATGAACCACCAATGTTCAACTTCCATGAAAGCTGATACCGCCATACATTGGTCCATATAGTCAATACCCTCTGCCCTGGATGCCCCATTCCTTTTTCTCTCATTTTGTACTCTGGTCCCATCAGCTTGGCCAAAATCATCTCCTGCTACTCTTTTCCCTCCATCGACATGTTCCAACCACACTGGCCTTTATGGAATCTCAAGGCTCCAAGGCCTTTAGCCACACTCTTCCTTCTCTTTGAAGATTCTTGTCAGCCACCCTATCTTTTACTCTGAGAATCCAACTCCTATTTAAGTCTCACTTTCTCTAAAGGTATCTGACCCTCTAATCTTAATTTGATATGTTGCCATCTTATAATGATTAATTATTTTCCATCAGATCACATATCTTAAGGTGTAGTTGTATATTTATTTTTTACTTTGTTTTTAATGTATAGCTCTCCTACTAATTCCAATAGCTTCTACTGAGCTCTATGAAAGAAAAGTGATGTCTGTTGTTACCATGAAATGCTCAGTACCTAAAGAGAATGCCTGGCATAAAGAAGGCCCTCAATAAAGATTTGCTCACTGAATAAATATTTGAAGAATAGATGGAATTATTAGTCCCATGTGAAAGCCTACTCAACATCCATTCTGTACTCTTCCTACAAACAGAATCCCAACTGTATTTGAGGCATCAATATAGTAAAAATCTATATTCTCCTGTCTTTGCCTTTTCTCTTTCTCCTTTGTCCTGTCTCGAATATTGCACTTACGTGGATGTTGATAGATAAACTAGAAGGAGCCTGCGTCTTTGATGATATTGTGGGGTTACCATGCCTACATTATGGCAAAACTAAAGTCAAGTCACACAAAGTGAACTATAGAGCCCCAGGGGACATTAGGAAAATCCAGTTCAAACCTGCTTTTTACAAATGAGGGAAGTGAGGCTCAGCGAGGTTACGTGGTGAAGATCTCATAGGTAGTAAGGAGTAAATACAAGATTGTAATTCAGTTTCCTCACTTCCAGGTCAGTGCCGGGTTAAAACTTCTCTTAGAGTCTGTGAGTCATGGCTGTTGTTTTTCTCAAGTAGAAGAATTGAAATTTCTGCATAGCATTTTCCAGGAAGGTGGCATATAGGAGGGAGCCATCCTGTCAGTTTTAAGGACAAGACAGAGAGCAAGAAGCTGACTTAATAAGCTGGAAAGAAGTGGAGGCAAGAATGAAAATTAGCTACTTTAATAAGAGGCAGACTTTTTCTTTAGAACTCAGAGGAGATATTCAGGTTGATTTAATGGAAAATTGTCTTTCAAAGGAAGGGAGTAATAATATTTAGTTGTGTTAGTTTTGTAAGGAAAGAGAAGTTCCTAACATATTTATAGACTTAAGTTAACTGCTGTTAATGCAAACTACCAGTTTCCAAGAATATAATAACATTCCAATAATGCATTGACAAAGCTGGTACATTGCCACCATAAAATATTGCTATTTCATCATATGAGAAATGTAGGTAATTTTTTTCTGAAAAAAGTTTCTAATATGCCCATCAGCTTGGGCAGTATGACATTGCAGGTGAAAATACAGAAAAGGAGAGAGGGATATATTCCATTACATAGAAATATAGAATTCCTTCACATAAGTAACTTCACAGTGATCTTACAATTGTATGGGATTATTGATAAAGATATATGGGCTGTTATGTTTATGATATAATCCAGAATAACCTGAAATCAAATGCTCATACACCAAAAAAATTACATACTATTCCATCATAATGTAGAATAGTGTCTGGTATGGGGTGCCTTTTTAATAAATATTATTGAATGAATAACATTTCTTACCCACCTGTGAATGTTTAGTAAAAGAACATATAGTTCCTTCCTTGGGAATGAATACAACACATTAATCTGGCTGCTTTTTAAAATTCTAGGTAACGTCTACGTAATTTCCTGTAATAATGTGTTAGTCAAGATTCAGCTAGAAAAAGCAGACACCATTCTAGGCATTTCAATGCAAGATGGTAGTCTTCTTACAAGTCAGTTACAAAAAACTTTGAGGGAAATAGGAACAAAAATGGGGTGGGGTGGGTGGCCATGGAAGGAATAGGCATATTCTACAGAAACAAGGAATTGCAGGAAGCTACTGTCAGCACCACAGGAGAGGGCACCGATGTGGCCGCTATTGACTTGCATCCAAGCAGAAGTCTGCCTTTATTTCCTGTCGCTATAGGGGAATACTCCTAAGAAGGATGCCCAGGTTATTTGCCTCCACAACTGCAAAAGCTCATAAAAGTTCTCATTTTCACCTCCCATTCTCAGATAGGATGCCTCCCACTGGCAGGATCTATGCTTAAGCCCTGCTAGCAGCTGAATTTAGGTTCTAGCAACTGTGGAGGTCATTTATCTATTTGTATTGCACAAATTTTTAGCTATATAATAGTGAGAAAAGTCACAGTCCTTAAACTGTTATCATAAAAACTCATTCCCTGTGGGAACAAGATAATTATAAAAACAATAAATGTAAATACATATGTCTGTGTACATACCACATCCCATAATATAAATAACATCTACATATTAAAATAACATTTTTACTTATGCTATATATTTTAAATAATATATTCTTATTAATATATCCTATATAATAAAAGCCTAATATGCAAATCAATTGAATGGTGGAACAACTGGTCACTATGATGCACACTGAGCACCAGGGGTCAAACGCTCAACACAGGAGCTGCCCCCTGGTCGTCAGTGCACTCCCACAGGGGGAGCACCGCTCAGTCAGAAGCCAGGCTCATGGCTGGTGAGCGCAGTGGTGGTGGCGGGAGCCTCTCCTGTCTCCACTGCAGGCGGGTGGTAAGAAGCAAGGGGTCCCAGACTGCAAGAGGGATGGGGGGATCGGGCCTAAGCCAGCAGGCGGACATCCCCCGAGGGGTACCAGACTGAGAGAGGGCCCAGGCTGGGCTGAGGGATCCTCCCCACCCCCAGTGCACGAATCTCATGCACTGGGCCTCTAGTATTATATATTACATGTCAAGCACTATTCTGAATCCTTTATGTCTTAGCTAATTTGATTCTCTAAAAAAACATATGATATGTGATAAGCACTATTACTTCCATTTTACAGATGAGAAAACTAAAGCATAGAGAAGTTCAATAAAATTGCCCAAGTTCACACAGCTAGTAATAAGCAAAACGGGTTTGCACCCAGGTAGTCTGGCTCAAGTTCAGTCCCTAATGTGCTATGCTGCCTGTGCCTCTGTTACCCAGGATTAGGACAGGAGGAGCAAGATGCTATGGCAGCACATGGGGGGACAAAAGTTAATCTAACCTAGAAAACTTAAGAGAAGTCTTCCAGGAGAAAGTGATATTCAAGTGGAAGCCTTAAAGATGAGTAGAAGTTAGCTAGGTGAGCTGGAGGAAGGTGGCATATCCTGGAAGAGATAGCATATTCTTAGGCTAGAAAAAGGCATGGCTGTCCACACAAAAGTAAGTGAAAGCCAGTGAGGCTAGTCAGGGGTGGGCAAACTTTTTGACTCGAGGGCCACAATGGGTTCTTAAACTGGACCGGAGGGCCGGAACAAAAGCATGGATGGAGTGTTTGTGTGAACTAATATAAATTCAAAGTAAACATCATTACATAAAAGGGTACGGTCTTTTTTTTTTTTTTTTTTTTTTTTAGTTTTATTCATTTCAAACGAGGGCCGTAGTTTGCCCACGGCTGGTAGAGCATAGAGAGTGAAGAGGAAAATTGAAAGTAATGAGCCTGGAGAGGAACCTGGGTTCCCTTAGGCATTAACATATGCTGAGCTCTAACCCAGAGTGTCTGGGGAGCTGGAGATTGCAGCTAAAAGATGAATATTATAAGACACACTGCCCCCAAATAACTACCCTGTCCCAGTGTAAACTTCAGCAGTGCGCAGAACAGGAGGTGGACTGGTGTTGTAGAAAGAAGCCTTAGAAAGGGGAGTTGAGAAAAGGCTAAAAATTAAGTTAACTTGTAACTATCTCAATAACAATATCTGAGTCTATTTTCTAAAACACATTTTTTAACAAATACAAATAAATAGTTCCTTGTGGTTCTTTTTTATTCCCCCCATTCCACTGATCTTTATTGGGGAACCAATTGTTTGCTGAAAACAATTAAAGCCCTAAAGATAAAAAACAAATGACAGCCTCTGCACTCAATTTCTCTATATAAGTGCCCAGTCACCAGAACGGCAGAACAATCAGTGGCTATGACACACACTGCAGCAGCCAACCAGCCTGACCCGGGACCAGATTAGCCCTCCCCCGCCAGCCAGCCCGGCCCCAGATCAGCCCCCAACACCCCGGTTGGGGGTGGGGCCAGCTGGCCAACTGCCCACGGCCTCCCCCCCCCAAGCCTGGCATGATGGGCCCCCAATGGGGCGGGCCAGCTGGACCCCACTCATGCACAAATCCATGCACCGGGCCTCTAGTGTTATAATAAGTGCTAAGATTCCTAAGAACAAGGGGCTAGGAGAGTTCATGCCTAACCTAACCAGAGGAGAAAAGAGGTCAGGGAGGTCTACCCAGAATTTGGAGAGTAGAGGCATTATTAGGGGAAAATAGGGGCCATGATTAAAGACAGAGTTCTCATCCCAGAGGTCTGCAGAAGGTGCCAGGAGTGAATTCAGAAGTTTGGACATTGATAGAAACACTTGCTATGAGTGCACACAAATAAGAGCAGATGAGTGATGGGTTGGGATGGTGGCAGGACAGAAGCACATGGTAAATAGGCAATTGGCAAGGCATCAGAGAGAAATGCAGAGGGAACAGAATTAGTTCTAACTAAAGTACATTTGGGGGAAAACAAACAAAATGACTGGTGCTGTCTCAAAACTGATATCGAAATGAATTCCATTAATTGAGAAAATAACTTGACCATAAATTTGTTTGCTAATTATGATTTTCAACAAAATCTTTGCCAGGAAGTAATTTTGCTAAAAAACTGAAAAACTAACTGAAGATTGAGAGAATTAAATTTTTTTTTAAAATTTCCTTCTATTAAAGCCATTAGCTGGCAGCTAATAAGATTAGAGAATCCTATATAATAAAAGCCCAGTGACTGAAATGGCGGGGCGACCAGAATGACCAGAGACCAGAATGACCACGGTCCCTCACTCCCGCTTGCAGTCCCCCAGTGAGTGGCTAGGGGCGATCAGGCAGAGGCAGTTGGGGTGATCAGGCAGACAGGCAGAGGTGGTTAGGGGTGATCAAGCAAGCAGGCAAGTAGTTAGGGCAGTGGTGGGCAACCTTTTTGTGAATGCATGCCAAAACCAGCAAAATCTCTGACTCAAAATTCTTCTGTGTGCCAACCCTAATTTTTTGAGAACATGTTATACCTACTTGATATCTCTTAAGGTGTACAAGTATGTGAAGAGCCTTGAAGAAATAATAAAATTCATTCAAGCGACAAAAACACAGTATATGATGAAAAATACATTTATTTTTTAATGTATACATGTACACTGATAGTCTGACAGAAAACTTTATGACTCTATTTGATATTATCAGTGAGACTTTTGCTGCTGCATCACTGATGACACAGATTTTACATCAGGTTTATATTTCGTGACCTTCAGAGATATGCACGAGCTACTACTTTCCTCCGTCAGGCTACTCCTATTACGAGACTTAACAAAATTCATCACTGAGAACAAAGATTCACAAGTGTATATGGATGAAACCAAAACACCGGTTAGATCTAGGAAGGCAGGAAGAGTTAAGGCAGAGGCATAGAAATTGCTCTTCCCCTCTCTTGTCAATCCATGTCTATGGTCTTTAAGATAACTTGTTATGTAAAATTATTTATTTATCTAAGATGCACCTACACTGAATTTATCTGAAAAATAAAAAAGTCGATATTAAGAAAAAAATTGTAAATGGAAGATTATAAGAGAGGGTTTCGCATGCCAGCAAAAGTTACTGGCGTGCCAGCAAAAGTTACTGGCGTGCCATGTTTGGCACACGTGCCAGGGGTTGCCCACCCCTGGGTTAGGGGCAATCAGGCAGGCAAGAGGTGGTTAGGGGAGATCAAGCAGGCAGGCAGGTGAGCAGTTAGGGGCCAGCGGTCCTGGATTGTGAGGGATGTGCCACTGCCGGTTTAGGCCTGATCTGCAGGGATCTGGGATTGGGCCTAAACCAGCAGTCAGACATCCCCCAAGGGGTCCCGGATTTCGAGAGGGTGCAGGCCAGGCTGAGGGACTCCCTGCTGCACGAAATTTCATGCACCAGGCCTCTAGTATAATATAATAAAGCTATTCACAAGCATCCTGAACTTGTATTCTGTAATATAACCTTCAAAGCAATGTTTGACTAACTCACTGTGACCTTTCTTCAAAGTTAAGAAACTTTATTTGCCCAGTTTAGAAAACCGAACTTTTCTGCTCTTTCTTACAGGTTTTATTTTATCCAATCTAATCTGTTGACCACAGACCCTGTAAGTAATAGCAAAAGTCCTCCTCTTGGGTTTTCACTGGCAGAGCCTGAGATAAAATCCATGGAAACAAATGCAGGCAGCATTGTTTCTGAGGCACTTTCTGCTTGCTTGTTCCAAGGTTTATTTCTGCATGGCTTCACTATTTCTCTAGCTTAAAGACTGTGTATTTATTTGTTCTGTTTGCTCTGGCTTTGCTTTTGGTTTTGGTTTTGCTTTATGTTAAAAGTCAGCACTAATGCATATTACCAAAGGTTCAGCACCATGCAGGCAATAAGCAACTAAGATGTATAATTTAATGAATTTGATTATAACAATGGAGAGAAACTGGAAGGAAGGTATAAATGGTGAGCATTTGCTTCCAGCATTGGGAAACTTTCCAAGTGGCAGACAGGCCAAATGTGAAAGGGGAAAGGGAGGGGAAAGAAAAGAAATGGAAAACAATCTGAGCCAAGTACTGAGGGCCTCTTAAAAGCCCTTGTCCTCGACTTTACACATTTATTTCCTATGAACAGTGGAACATCTTAGCTACTTCCAGATGGAAGCATGAACACCTCTCCACTCTGTCCCTCCTCCCCCCACCCCAGACATGCTCTCTCTGCTGCTTCCTATGCAAGAGAATGCAATTACCATTCTCCCAAAGCTATAGTGCCCTCTTAGAAACCCTGGAGGCCTCACTAACAATTCCTTCAGACAGTTACCAAGTCCTAGTATGCATCTATAGGGCCTCTTATCCATCCTATATTTCTCCTCTTTCCATTTCCAAACCAATACTTGAAGTGAAGCCTTTAATCTCTCTTACCAAACTTTTAACTAATCTCCCGGAATCTGAAGTTTTCCAGGCTACTCCAGTCTACAGAATGTTAATACATAATTTTTTACAAATCACTACATTGATTGTGTCACTATCCTGCTCAAAACCTTTAGATGTTTTCCTTCCACCTGACCTGTTAAATACCAACATCTCTGTCTGTATTTAAAGCCTCACAGGACATGGCTGGAACTCCCATGGCTTAGACTGACTGTTCCACTTTATGTTCTCAATGACACATACAAATGAAATAATTCAAACCATTCCCTCCTGCTAAACTATTCCCTCTACCTTTCTCTCAAAAAATGCTCCGATTGGTCAAGTTCCATGAAGACTCCCAACATCCCCACAGCTTTTCCCTCCTCAGAGCTCCAGTAGCACTTTGTACTAGTATCTCTCATGGCACTTTCTCCATTCTATCTTATTTTTTATTTATTTTAGTGCCTGTCACTTTTCCCACTCGGTTTTATTAGGTGAAACAGTGAGGATATGATTAAGAATACGAGTTTAAATCTTCTGCTTCTTAATCCCCATGTGGCTATGGGCAATGATTGGCCTTCTTTAGACTCAACTTCCTCACCTGTAAAATGGGAGTGGTAATAGTATTTATCTCAAATAACTATTGTGAAGTTTAAATGTTAATACATGTAAAAGACATGGAAGCATGCCGATACATAATAAGTACTCAAGAGTGATCAATTAATTTTAGTATTATTTTTTTTATAATGGAGACTTTTATTTTTTTATTTATTTTTATTTTTTTAAATATATTTTATTGATTTTTTACAGAGAGGAAGGGAGAGAGATAGAGAGTTAGAAACATCGATGAGAGAGAAACATCGATCAGCTGCCTCCTGCACATCCCCCACTGGGGATGTGCCGGCAACCAAGGTACATGCCCCTGACCGGAATCGAACCTGGGACCTTTCAGTCCGCAGGCCGACGCTCTATCCACTGAGCCAAACCAGTTTTGACAGTATTATTTTTTATCTTTACAACTTTAAATACAAAAGTTAAATAGACATTGTGCCTGGGACTCCAGGCCAGTGTCCACCAACTGTGGCACACAGGGTCAAGGATTCTTTGCTCCTACTGTAACAGCCATATGAACTTTCCTGGAAAGTACTAGAAAAGAGAATGCTACTTATTTTTATATTGTGTGTATTTTGCCGTGGTCTGTTAATTTCCTGTTTCAGTGAGAGCAACACCTCAATAGTTCAAAATTGTGTGTTGGATAATTTTTTAAAAGCTTTTGATCCTCTGAAGTCTATAGATTATTTCCATATGAACTGGTTATTTGTATAAAGTATATTCTTAAAATAATAATAGACATTGTAAAAGGAAGGGGAGAGATGTTGTCATTGATCTAATAAAATAGGAAGGAAGAAAGGAAGGAAGGGAAGGAGGGGGTAAGAGGAAAGGAAGAAAGGGATAGACAGAAGGAGGTAAGGAGGGAAAAAATAAAGAAAAAAAAAGTTATAGTGAAAGTTTTGTTAATGCTAAATTTGGACAAATACATTTATATTGTGAAAGAGGCTTCCAACCAACCAATCCAGCTTGTTTATGTTCAAGTCCTGAAATATTTTTTAATACAATGCAAAGAAGTACAGTTTCACATTAATACGGTACATTACACTAAGGGCATTTACATACATTATTTCAACATATAGGACAGCAAGTGCCTAGGCATAAACTAAGGAGAAACCCATGTACGAGCATTTCTGTGGAGCTCTTCATTACTTCACTGGGTAAGAGCGAGAGCGAGAGAGTGAGAGAGAGAGAGAGAGAGAGAATACAATGTAGCCCTTCAACCACACAAAATCTCTAATTTATTTTATCTCCATGCTCTGAAAGTGTTCTGGTCGATGTTGTTTCATAGCTCTGTCAATAAAAACAAACAGATTGATGAGAGGAGAGATCGAAGATGGCGGCATAGGTAAACACCGGAGATTGCCGCCGTAAACAACTACTTCAAAAATACAACTAAAAGTCGGAACGGACATCAACCAGAACCACAGGAAGGCTGGCTGAGGAGAGACTCTTCAACTAGAAGCAAAAACAACAGCATTCCGACGCTCAGAGGAGGCGTAGTGTGGAAAATTTAAAGGTACGGTGGTGCGGTGGTGAGGTGGTGCGCGCGCAAATCGGACTGGTGGCTGAGGGCGCGGTTGTCATTTTCAATCAGGAGTGAGTCTCAGACTCTGGGCTACAGATCCGGGCGAGTCTCTAGGGACCCAGACTCAAACGGGAGAAGCGGGACTGTCTGGCTACGAGGTTTGCAGCGGTTGCTGGGACAGAGAGGCAGAACCCCTGGGGACGGACTGAGAGCGGCCATAGCGGCTCCCTCCCCCCGCCCTGTTGATCCCGCCCACCCAAGCCCTGCGCACAGCCATTTGCCGATCGCCTCAGGCAAAGGCTGGATTAGCGCCTCCCCAGAAGACAGACGTTTTCCGCACAGCTGATCCCTACAGCCAGTCGGCCTGGTGGTCAAATCCCTCTAGTGTTAACTACAACAATTAAGGCTTGGCTAGAACAAGACTGCGCACAGAGACCACAAGGGGGTGCACCAAGAAAGCATAAAAGATGCGGAGACAAAAAAACATGACAGAAATGGAGGATATGGAGCTAAGAATCGCAATTTTGAGGGCTTGCCATAAATTTGTGCAGAGCCTCACGAAAACTAATGAGACCCTCGATGCTACGATAAAGAAATTAGAAAGTAAGCATACACGGACTGAAATAAAGAATATTATACCCAATAGCAGACCAGAGGAGCTCAAGAATCAAACCAAAGATTCGACAAAAAACACCCAATTGGAAAAGCAAAATGAAAAAAGAATCCGAAAGTGTGAAGATAGTGTAAGGAGCCTCTGGGACAGCTTCAAGCGGTCTAATATCAGAATTATTGGAGTGCCAGAAGATGAGAGACAGCAAGATATTGAAAACCTATTTCAAGAAATAATGGCAGAAAACTTCCCCCACCTGGAGAAAGAAATGGACTTACAGGTTCAAGAAGCGCAGAGAACCCCAAACAAAAGGAATCCAAAGAGGACCACACCAAGACACATCATCATTAAAATGCCAAGAGCAAAAGACAAAGAGAAAATCTTAAAAGCAGCAAGAGAAAGAGGCTCAATTACCTACAAGGGAATACCCATACGACTGTCAGCTGATTTCTCAACAGAAACTTTGCAGGCCAGAAGGGAATGGCAAGAAATATTCAAAGTGCTGAATACCAAGAACCTACAACCAAGATTACTTTATCCAGCAAAGCTATCATTCAGAATTGAAGGTCAGATAAAGAGCTTCACAGATAAGGAAAAGCTAAAGGAGTTCACCACCGCCAAACCAGTATTATATGAAATGCTGAAAGGTATCCTTTAAGAAGAGGAAGAAGAAGAAAAAGGTAAAGATACAAATTGTGAACAACAAATATGCATCTATCAACAAATGAATCTAAGAATCAAGTGAATAAATAACCTGATGTACAGAATGAACTGGTGATTATAATAGAATTAGGGACATAGAAAGGGAATGGACTAACTATTCTTGGGGGGAAAAGGGGTGTGGGAGATGCGGGAAGTGACTGGACAAAAATCATGCACCTATGGATGAACACAGTGGGTGGGGAGTGAGGGTGGAGGGTGGGGTGGGAGCTGGAAGGAGGGGAGTTATGGGGGGAAAAAAGAGGAACAAATGTAATAATCTGAACAATAAAGATTTAAAAAAAAAATAAAAAAAACAAACAAAAAAAAACAAACAACATGGTAATATGTTCTGGGCAGATAAAGTTCTTATTCAAAGGGCCTTTGGACAATTTAAGATTTATATAAGTAAACAAATGTCATTCTCAAAGACAGATTTCATAATGCATGGGTGGAGCAGAATATAAAAGCTCTGCTTCTGATCATTGTTTAAAACGGAAAGAATACATGAGAATTATTGAAACTGCTCGGGTCAGGTAACAATTTGAAAAGCTATGTATGCTGAAAAAATGGAACATGATTGTTATCAAAGGGGACATTAATACAACCAGAAAACTCTCAAAGAGGAAGGAACCAAAACAATGGGGGAAAACAGAATTTTGTCAATTTTAACAAAGAGATCTTAATAAATTTTTATTTGAGACCAAAGGAATAAATCTAGGGTCAAATCATCTATTACTTTAGAATTTTTCTGTATAATATAATTACTTGAAACTAATAGCCAGGTAATACATGAGCTATGAATTTTGCCCTAGTCTATATCTAATCAGGCTATTTCTAAATCTATTAATGTTCAGATAGACACACTGACACAACATACTCAAAAGTAAACTAATTATCTATCCCCGTCCTCAGCCCAAACCTGCTATGTTCCACTTTCTGCCTGGAATGCCCCATTCTCCTTTATGCCTATCCCCAATGGCCCTCCCCTCCATCACACATCTAGAAATTTCTTCTCTCTCAGGCTTTGATCAAGACACATGACTTCCTCCACTATCCCCACATGCATTAACTTTTTTCCCTGCAAACCTAAGGCACTTTTCAAGAAATTAAATAGGCCTAACCGGTTTGGCTCAGTAGAAAGAGCATCGGCCTGCTGGCTAAAAGGTCCCAGTTTGATTCAGGTCAAGAGCATGTACCTCGGTTGCAGGCTCAATCCCTGGCCCCGGTCGTGGCGTGTGCGAAGGCAACCAATGTGTCTCTCTCCCATCGATGTTCCTCTGTCTCCCTGTCCCTCCCACTCTCTCTAAAAATGAATGGGAAAATATCGTCAGGTGAGGATTAACAAAACAAAACCAAAAAAAAGAAACAGCCCATCAAATTTTTCTGTTCACCTTACCAGCCTATGGCAGAGCTTTATCACAGTTTCTTTAACTCCCTCTCCCCCCCACTGCCACTTCCCAGAAGCTACCCCTCCCTGTGGCCACCTTCTTAGTTTATCTAAATTCTAACCTTCAATTTCAGTTCCAAATTTAGATCCCCCAGGAAGACTTTCCTAAATCCTAATTCAGATGCCACTGCTCAGTGCTCTACACATCTCTATCATAGTATTATCATATTGGACTGAAATTATTGATTTACTTATTATCATTACACTAGAGGCCCGGTGCACGAAATTCGTGCATGGTGGGGGAGAGGGTTCCCCTCAGCCCAGCCTGCACCTTCTCCAATCCGGGACTCCTTGGATCGGGCCTAAACCGGCAGTCGGACATACCTCTCACAATCCGGGACCACTGGCTCCTAGCTGCTACCTGCCTGCCTGCCTTATCGCCCCTAACTGCACCCCCTGCTGGCCTGGTCACCCCCAACTGCTCTCCCTGCCAGCCTAGTTACCCCCAACTGCCCCACCCCTCCCCTGCCGGCCTGGTCGCCCTCACCTGCCCCCCACTGTGGACCTGGTTGCCCCTCGCAGCCTGCTGCTGGGTCGTTTGGTCGCCCCTCACTAACCCCCCTGCCGGCCTGGTCAACCCACACAGCCTGCTGCTCGGTCGTTTGGTCGCCCCTCACTAAACCCCCCTGCTGGCCTAGTCGCCCCATGCAGCCTGTTGGGTCGTCCGTTCGGTTGTGATGGTCACTTAGGCTTTTATATATATAGATTATAGTCATGTTTCTCTGTGCCCAGGACTGAATCACATTCCACTTTGTATCTGCAGCATCTAAACTAGTCTATGGCCTATGGTGTGCTGAGAATGTGGCTACATAGTGTGCTGATAAAGTGGCTACATTTGAGACAGGCAGTAAAAAGGGAAATTTTTCAATTCTGCATGGTTATTTGTGGGGAGCTGATATAGGGTTAAGCCTCAGACTGACCTGTGGGCAAAGTCACAAACAATTCCCAGCTTAGAGGGCACAGTCCTCTAAGCATAATTAGGCTTGACCTTATGAGGCTCTCTAGATCTTATCTGTGAAGCTAATGGGCTGAGGGAAGTGCAGGAAGTGTCCAAAACAAGTGAAATTCACAAGAACTGTGTAACTATGGAAACCACTACCTTGTTTACCTCTCACTATAAAATAAAGGCTCAGCTTGCCTTGGGATCTCTCTCTGTAGCCTCAGCCAGGCACAGGGAAGATCCACGGAGACTAAGGAAAGCTAGAGAGTTCTGAACACTGTCTCTGTGTAAAACATTCTTCGCCGACTCCGTCCACACCTTTGGGAACCCCTGGACCGCTGGGGCTGGACCCCAGCAGTTATTCTCTTTGCAATGACAATTACCTTTTGTTAGTCATCTCTACTACCTTTGTGCATGATAATAGAAATTATTTTATAACTGAAAACAGCCTCAGAAATCATCTGGAACAAGCCTTTTGTACAAAACCACTAAGATAATATGTCAGTCACTTAAGGACACTGTAAATACTACATGTCCAAGACCAGACTCAACATTCTTTCTTCTAATGCACTTTCACTTTCTTATGTAGTTGGTATAGTAGGCATGTGTGGAATACCTGCTTATGACTGGTATGTAGCTAATAAGTTAATTAATGTGTTAATCTGGCCAGGCTATAGTCCTCTGTCATTCAAAAATTGTCGCAACCTTTTGCGGCAGGGGTTCAGTATCTGAAGAAGGGACTGTGCACAAATGACAACACTAGACAAGAAATATGAATTTAGAAGGCATGGGGGCCAGGTGGAAACCTCTCTCTTGGAGAGGCACACCGACTTCTGGCCTGTCTGCTTTTTATTCACTTTTAGATACACATCTTGCCCTCAGTAAACAGGTAGCAGACAGACAGTCTCAAAGGTCAGTAAAAATTTACTTTGAGGCTATTAGGTCAGGAAATTGCTTCAAGCCACCACTATCTCAACAGAACAATTGGTGCATGGTTTTAGCCCTGCTAATTGTCCAAGGTGCATCGGCCTTCCAAGTTGCTTGATGCATTCTCATGATAGTATTGACAATGGATGGCTTCCCGCATCAAAAAATTAATCCTGGTGTTGCTGTGAAAGCAGTTTGTACATGTGATTAACACCTTCCATCAACTGACTTTTAAATAAAAGAGATTGTCCTTGATAATTTGAATATGCTTCATCTAATTGGTTGGAAGGCCTGAAGAGCAAATGGAGGTTTCTCTAAGAAAGAAGAAATTCCACTTGTATACTTCAGCAAGAATTTCTAGCTTGCCCTTCTTGATGGCCTGCCCTATGGATTTCAAACTTGTCTTGCAAGTCCTCAGAATAGCATAAGCTGGTTTCTTGCAATAGGTAGATGATAGACAGACTAGATAGATAGATAGATAGATAGATAGATAGATAGATAGCTAGATAGGGATACCTACTGGACACTTTGAAAGGCACAATTAAGAGTATAGAGGTAAAATCTAATCTCTACCATTGAAAAATTCCTCTGAGGTTAAGAAAATGACAGCCTAGAAGAGCATGTTTGACTTTATAAAAGTAACTGCAAATAAAAGGGCATCAGCAATTGGTGGAGGGTCTCTGCAACACAAACATTCATCTGACCCAGACAGAGTCAGTTTTAAGCACAGCCAAACCCAAGGAGGGCAAATCCATATGACAACAGTACTGGTAAACTAGGCTTTTTCTTTGTCTTCTTGCTTCTATTTCTTCAGCGCCCTCTTTATCTCCTGAAGGGTCTGTAATTACAGCTAGAAAGTAGGAATGGCACAACTGAGAAATAAAGATGTCTGTTCTCTCTTCTCCTAAAGGAGGGTGCCATCTACAAGAGAGTGGAGATTAGGAAAAATATAAAAAGTTTTACCATTGAATAAGGTTGGAAGTATGAATTATTGCAATTATTGAATTAAGACCATATTTGCAAATTAAAGTGACTATAGAATTTTTATGCTTAATGTGTTTCAGATGAATACTATAATTATAATGGAGGGGGATGGGGAGTAAAATTGAATTAACCCAAGTAATTTATGAATACAGAATTTCACTGAATACCCTCAGTGTAATGTGTAAACATGTAAGTATATACATAATAAATCTGAAGGAAATTTTTGCTGAAGAGCAAACAAGGTATATGCATGGTCTTAGTGTATTCCACAGATGGCTTATTAAATTACAATGGGGGAAAATAGCAACTATACATAGAGAAATTGGACAACACCCTGACTGGGTGATCAAAACTGTCATTACTAATGATGGTCAGTCGGCCAAGGTACACCTCCAAATGGGATACTCTGAAAATGACACATCATCTATGAACTATTCTGTCCTAGAATGCATAACCTAAATATAGCAAAAAGAAACAGCAGACAAAGCCAAACTGAGAAACATTATATGAATTGTTTTAAAAGACTGTATTTTTTAAATGTCAATGTCATGAAAACCAGAGGAAACTGAAAAAATTTACAGATTAAAGAAGAGTGAAGAGGTATAATTAAATACAACTCCTGTTCCTATATTGGATCCTAGATTGAAAGGAAGGGAAGGGGAAGTGCTAAGAGGTCATAACGAGCTAATTGACAGTATTGGAAAACATATGGTAGGTTTGATAAAAGTAATATATCAGTGATAAATTTACTGATGGCAATAAATACACTGTACATTTGAGAACAGCATGGGGGCTAAATAAGAGCCTCCATTGCTGCAAACTGTGAAAACTACACTTGGGATATAAAAGGCCTTATTCTTAGGAAATGTTCACTTAAGAATTTAAGATTAAAAGGCCACAATGTATGCATCTTAATATCAAATAGTTCAAAAATATTATACAGATTGTATAGAAAGAGAAAGCAAATGATAAAAGCAAATGGGATAAAATGTTAATAATAGGCGAATCTGAGTAAATAGTATGTGGGTGTTCTTTGTGCTGTTGTCATTCTTGTACTTTTATGTAACATTAGGATTTTTTTCCAAATTAAATGTGTTTTGAGCTTTCTTATTTATTCTTCAATAATGTTTTCAGAGTAAAGCATTTCGGTGTAATCACCGTGCTATTAAAGTAAGTCTGAGGCTAAGAATTTTACTTAAAACCAAGTGTCCTGCTTTGGAAACTCTCTGGTCTTTCCTATTAGGGTAAATAATTCAATCAATGGAACAGAACTATGTGGGGCAACGGTGGTTGTGGGGATGCTATTTAGGTAGTTATTGAAAAGCATCTTCTTACCTATGTGTATTTACTCTATCAACTTATCCTATATAATAATAGGCTAATATGCAAATCAACGGAATGGCTTGAACGACAGGTCACTATGATGCATACTGACCACCACGGAGCAGACGCTCAATGCAGGAGCTGCCCCCTGGTGCTCAGTGCATTCCCACAGGGGGAGTACCGCTCAGCCAGAAGCCGGGCTCACGTCTGGCAAGCGCAGCTGCAGGGAGCAGGCCTAAGTCAGCCTCTCGGACATCTCCCGAGGGGTCCCAGACTGTGAGAGGGCACAGGCTGGGCTTAGGGACCCCCGCCCCAGTGCACAAATGTCGTGCACTGGGCCTCTAGTGAAAATATAAGTACAACTATGTTCATGTAGGGTCTTTGAATGTTTACCAATAAAAGGCAGTCTAATCCAGATTTATATTAAACTAACAAATATACATAATTAAATTCAAATTCTAGTTCTAAAATTTTATTCAGGGAGATTGTGAAATCTCAATTTGTATGCATTTTTTTAAGAAGATTGAATAAGATTACCATTAAGGTCTTTTAAATTGAATGCCTACAGTAATTTAAATGAGACCTGACTGAGAGAGGAGAGGGAGAATGGGGTGGACAAAATCACATATTCCCACATGAAAGAGACCAAAGGGAAAATACATTCTTGAGAAAATTAAGCAATGACCTAAAAATATGTAGTTTCACTTTACTTCCTCCTTTTACTTATATTTATGGAAAGTGTAATATTTTGACAATGAAGAGCCATTTGTGCCCTTTAATCTTGTCTTGGGACTGTGGAATTCAGAAAACATAGGAAGTAACCAAGAGCTTCAGTAAGTATACAAAGGAACAGTACAAATTATAGGGAAAAATGTTTGCTTTAAAAGTTTTAAAAACTAACTCTAAGTCCTGTGATGCTAAATTGATAAACGTGTTCTCCTCTCTCATGACTTAAAGAATATATTATAGTTATTGTATTATAAAGACACAAAAACAAAAGGTCCCACCAGAAGTTTTTGCTTCTTTCTGGCCAGTGATGACTAGACATCATTTTATGACATCCTTACTTAGAAATCAGTAAGTAATGTCTAAAACTGAAAAATCAAGTAATAGTAGCATATGCATATTATTTAGAAATTGCAAGATGAATACCAGAAGAAATAACTAAAAACTGTAGTAATTGCCTATGAAAAGGCAAAACTAGAAGAATACAAGGCTGAAAAAGTTTTCTTATTTCCAGTATAAGCCAATTGAGTTTTTAAAACTATGTGCACACAGTACACACATACTTAACACAAATAAAATAAAGGTAAATAAAAAGAATAAATGAGAAATGGCTTTAATACATTTAGTAGAACTTTAAAATTTATTTTTATTTTATTAAATACAATTGCACCTACCTACATTTGAATATATATATAGTCTTCAGTTTTCTACAACTCTGGCACTAACGTTTCAGCTTCCTAAGCATCCACAGCTCACAAATTTGGAAGCATTATTTTCAATCTTAAATTTTAACTCAGTGGGATCTAACTAAAAAGAAGCTATAGGGGTTGCTCAGAGGAAAAGGGGTTGTGAAACATAGTTTCTTATTTTATTGTGATAAATATATTGGAAATGTGGTACTTACTGGGGAGAGAGTAGTATAACAAATATATCATATTAAATCAAGGTGATGATTTTCAGAGTGTTTGTGAAAAACATAAAGCCTTAAAATCAACCCAATCTTATTTCCATTCCTCTTCCAAGAATAAGGGAGTAGATCCAAAACAAACAAACAAAAAATACACCTGAGGTGTTTTGTTTATTTTTCCTTTATGCAAAGAACAAACCTGAAAAATCACCTCCTCTGTAGAGTAACTAATTGCCATGTTGCTAGGGCATTTAATTGCTTAGATTATGCAACATCATGTTAGCTAATCTTGAGAAAACAGAGTACAAACAGTTTAAGACTAACCTGCACCTTCTTTTTCAAATTTGCTATATAAGAACATATCCATTCAAATGAAAAAAACAAAATACCTAATTCTATGCCTATCAGAGACTGTAGGCCAAGAATTAATTAAGACTTTAAGCCCAGAAAATACAAATGCATTTTATGTTCAGAAGATATGTCTCCAGAATTTTTGCTTTGAGGATTTCCCTGTAATTATACTAGAGGTATGAATGTCTAAATTACACTTTAGGGTCACAAAAAGAAAGTTTTTTTTTCACATTTTTTACTGCCCTTTTACCAAGTTACTATTAGACAAACATTTACTCTCTTCATACCAATGATTATGGCCAAGTCAATGTCAATTCAACAAAGATAAATAAGAGTTTTTATCTACCTTTAAAAAGGTTTCAGTCAACAAGGAAGAAAAATGCAGACCAGTAATTGCAAGGTGTGGTATATTCATATAATAAAACACTACTGCAATTAATTGAATAAATTATGGCTACATATAACAACATGAATAAACCTTCCTATATAATAAAAGGCTAATATGCAAATTGTCCCCTCAGGAGTTTGAACGCTCACTGTGACGTGTGCTACCACTAGGGGGAGGTGCGGAAAGAAGGAAGGCCCCAGCCAGCAGCCGGCAGCCGGCAGCCAGAGAAAAAAGGCCCCAATTGGCCCTGATAGCTGGCTAGGCCTAGGGACCCTACCCATGCACGAATTTTGTGCACTGGGCCTCTACTAAAAAGATAATATTAAGTGGCAGAAGATTAACACAGTATGATTCCATTTATAAAATATTCTAAAATATGCAAAACTGAACAACCTCTTGTTTAGGGATAAAACATAGCAGCAAACGATAAAGAAAAGTAAGATAAAAGTATAAAATGCAAAAGTTATTTCTTCTGCTCACAGCCAAAAGCTCTCTAAGCTGTCTTCTGCTCAACAATCTACCTTGTCTACCCACTGAACCTAACAGATTTCTAAAACCTCAGCCAGATAAGCCCTCACTGCCTCAAAAGAATAGCAATTTTATTTCATTTCATTTGAATGGAGGATACAATGACATACAATGGTGTTTGACTTTATTTTCTTTACACCTTTCAAATATTTTATAAATATTCTATAAATAATTTAAAAATTAGTGGTAAAAATGTAAAAACATCATGAAATGATCAGGAAATGGATCTGAAGAAGGGGCTGTGCACAGATGAAAACACTAGACAGATTAACACTACGGTGTCGGGTGAATTTCCCGCCAAAATATAAGATGGCACGGGCAATTATTTAGGTTTCCCGCGCAAAATCAGAGTTAGTTTAAAATGCCTATATCTTTTGAAGTATGGGTTCGATTGAAATGAAATTTTCGGTTTCTTGTGTAAAAAATGAAAATTTATTCAATCACAGACATTTTTTTATCTATTCAGTACATAAATAATTCGATATATATAAACTAAATACGAAAAACCCAAAAAATACTTATTACCTAAAAATATACACATATTTTTAAAGTTTAAAATAAAATTTTCATAATAAATCAAAACAAATAGAAATTAATAGTTTTTTAGCGTATGATATTTTTCAAAACACGCCCCTTTATGTAGAGGTATATTGCAAAATTTGCACATGTAGCGTGTCTCACTGCGCAATTTATGAACGGAACATACGCGACACCTTCTCAAAATGTTTTTCTTTTTTCCACTTCCAACAATTGCCTGTAACGTATGCTTTCTCATGTCCATCGATAGCCTGCATGGTGGATCAGATGTAGGTGGTTTAGCCCGCATTCCAGAAGTAGACGGTACTGGTTGAAGGTCTGGAACAATGTCCATGTCCTCTGGAATATCATCCGTCAACCAGTGGATAGCTGTTTGTTTCAAAAACATTTTAAAACCCATTTTTCTTTGCCTCACTGATTTGTAAACTGCATAAGAATTAAATAATGCGCAATTTATCATATACATTGCCAACCTTTTTGTCCATTTGACCGTCCTCCGCAATATCGAATAATATGAAAGGTATTGGTCGGCCCGGTCAACACCTTTCATATGTTTATTGTAGTCAATGAGTGCATTCGGTTTGACAATTTTCTTTTTTGATGTTCTGTCAATATTCTGACTTTCTTCCATCTCCGCAGAATGAATCGAAGAAATCAGGTATACAGGCTTTTTTGATTGCCACACTTGTAACAATATATCATTTTTCCTTATAAATTTTGTTTCACCTTTTTTCAAAGAAATTGTTTGAAAATCTTTAGGTATACCTCGATTTTTCCGGATTGTTCCACATATTCTGAATTTGTTTTTCATAAGTGCTTCACAATTTGCGACGCTATTATAATAATTGTCCATATATATATGGTACCACGAATCAGTGTATGGAGACACTACTGTTTGTATCGTTTCCAATAATCGCTTTCCTTCGCCGCAATAAATTTCCATGTTACAGATATATCCTGTATCACTTTCGCACAACAAACGAACCAATATTCCATATTTAACGATCTTGCCAGCATTATATACCCTAAAGAATAATCTTCCCCTCCAAGGTACGATCCCTTCATCTAGTGATAATTGCTGATGAGGTTTGTAAATATTTATAAATTTAGGCACAAAATAATCTAGTACTGGTCTCACTTTGCAAAGTCTATCTGATTCATTTACGATATCCGCATTATTATTGAAGTGCCAAGCTTTCCATATCTGTCGGAACCTGTCTCTCGTCATCGTTTTACCAAAATATGGCGTCTCCGTCCATGGCTCCGTGGTCCAATAGTCATCTCTTCTATCTTTGCGCACCTGTCCCATGAGAACAATTAACCCTAAAAACTTCTTCATCTCTTGAGGGGTTATATCTTTCCACTTTAGGCTTTTTTTTGAAAGTTTGAAATTATTCCTATTTTGATTATAATACCTGTTTGACTCCTCTACAAGAAATTCAAAAAAATCATCTCCGATAAATAATTTCACGGCATCTTCTATATTATTTATAACAGCATCTGTGTTTAATCCTTGATGCCCTAAAAAATCTTCTAAGACCGGTGGATTATCAACATGCGACCATTCTTCTCTCCCGCCTTCTATATCTGACTCTGAGTCAGAGCTGGAGCTCGAAATTCTTCGTCGCCTCAATGTCCTGGGACGCACCATTACTTCATCATCACTAGAATCTTCATCACTTGTACTCGCATTTTCAAGATCGCTATCACAAGAATAATTGGACAACTTGTCTGCACAAAACTCATCATCACTATAGTCTGAATGCTGCGACATTCTAGGTTAAAGCAAATAAAAATAATACTAACTGAAAATAGCGGTACTCCGATAGATATCTGATATAAAAAAATAATTATTATGCGAACACTTTGCGGAACGATTTTATTTTATTTGGTTAAAAAATTCTATATGAATGTCTTTATCACAATATATTTAAATATTTAAACACGTAATAATATTCACAAAACTCAAAACTAAAGACGTCCGGACACAAGAAGTATTTCTCAATAACTATTCTCTTTGCATGGTGAGATATCCAGGGATATCGGTTATAAAATGAGAAAACAATACATTGGTACCCTAACGGTATTGTACTCGACCAGCGCCATAAAGTGTTCTCTACTTACAAGGGATTTTTATGATACCTATTACCCCAATGGGTATGAAACGGTTCGCATACGCAGGTAGGTATCTTTGTGAACGGCAAACAAACAAATATTTGGTAATACGCAGTTACAATCGGCCCGAGTTTACACGTTTCCCGCACTCCACCGCAAATCTATATGAACCGAGTTAAGACGGCTCCCGCGGAGTACGCGCAATTCACGCGAGCCGACTTAACTCGTTTCCCGCAATCCAAGTGTTAAATGTGAGATTAAAAAAACAATGCCACTTCCCACAGGTAACATTTCTCTCGCAAGAGAATAGTTTTGACCTTTTGATTCTTTTTTTTTTTTTTTAAATATGTTTCTATTGATTTTTAGATAGAGAGGGAGAGGGAGAGGGAGAGAAACATCATTGAGCTACCTCCTGAACGCCCCCTACTGGGGATTGAGCCCACAACTCAGACATGTGCCCTGACCAGGAATCAAACAGGTGACCTGTTGGTGCATGGGACAATGCTCAATCCACTGAGCACACCAGCCAGGCTCAATTTTAAAATTGGAGGCAGTAGTGTCAAATGGTTAGACTGTTGTCACACTGTCCAGGTTCAACTCTTTGGTAGCTGGGAGACAAGTCACATGACATGTCTTCTGTCCCCATTTCACTCCCTGTAAAAGGGCTATCCTAATTGTCTGCCTCAATTGCAGTCATGAGGATTACATGAGGAAACATGTAAAATATTTAGCACAAGTGTTAACTGCTATGTGGCAGCTCTCTCTTCTTGAGTTTCCCGTGACAGACCAGTCACTATGCCAATTGCTTCATATACTAGTACATTATCATTTAATTCAAGCTCCCCAACAACTCAACAAAATACATATTAACTTTACATCACCAGTGAGGAAATTGTACTCGAAGAAATTCGGTAACTTGTATCTAGAAGTGGATGGACAAAAAACCAAGACTATGACTCCACACCCCAAGCACTTCTACTGTATCAGGTAGGGATCAATCACATCTCACTTCCATTTGTGTGTAAAGAGGAAAAACAGCTTGTCTTGAAGGATTTCTAATAATATTTTGTCTAATTAATATTCTTTTCTGCAGTACAAAACAGCAAATGTGGTTAATTACTACACAACTTTAAACTGCACACATCTAGACACCTACTACATGTTTAATAGCAGTGAACCCTTAGTGCTAAATATTTTACAGCATGTTACCTCATGACCTACTGACTCTTTTGCATCCTCTTCTTAGGGCTCGCAAATCCTTCTCTCCTCTCCTGCTTTGGGACAGCTTCACACCATTCATCACTCTCAGGATTTCCAGTTGTGGCCCGTTTAAGAAATAGGTGCACCCTCTTAAATGAATTAAAATATCTCTGGAAATGTTGCCATCACGTTGAGTGCCTAAAATAATAATAATTATTAGTTCTTTTCATTAAACCCAAAGTATGTAATGCATCAAATGAAAAAAAAATCCTCAGGTCTTACAGGATTCAACCTGTAATGATTAAAACTAACTTGACAGCATAATTCTTCCCATGGATAAGTGCTGGCAATTAAGTTTAATGCAAAATATTGATTTGAAGTAGTTTCTCAATTAGATTTAGGCTTCCTGATGCTTTTATCTGTCTCTTGAGAGTAACTTTTCTCCATTTACCAGGATTTAAAAATAAAGTAAAAAATGGCTCCCCAAAGGACCGCTGAATGAAATTAATATTCATAAAAATTACTGTAAAGTATCATTCTTGTTCTTATCCTGCAGAGCCAACACCTGTGAAAGTCCTACAGTTCTCATAGGCAGCCACTCTGCAATAAATACTTTCTGTTACTAAAACCATTTCTCGAATCAAACAAAAGCTATTTCATAGCAAAATGATGCCAAAGAAACCCAAGAGAGAAATTTTAGAACAAGTCAGACCCCCCCCCCCCCCCCCCGGAAGTGAACATAGGGCAAATAGTGGATTTGTTGGTTGCCAATTTGACCCTATCGAAATAAACACTGAAGGAGCATATCTGCACCAGAGAAAATCAAAGTAAGAACTACTATGCTACATGTATATATTATATATAATATACTAGGCTTCAGCTTAAGCATGAAACTTAGGCTTCATTATGAAGAAAAGTGGTTGGATGTTTAAAGTCTTAAGTTCTTGAAATATCAATAATCATTATATACCATGTATTCTCAGACCATGGGAAAATATCATTCTGTAAGTAGCATTAACTTCTGTGGGTGAATTAAATTCATTCTGCCTTATGGACTTCAGTGTACAGCTTCTTCCTACTGCTCTTTTAAGTGCTTCTATGGGCACAATCAATTCTTCCTGCAGATGGATGAAGGTTGCCACAATAGAGCTTGGAGAGTTTTCCTGGAAAAATAACAGTACAAATATAATAGAAAGCAAAATAAAGTTTGTCTGTTGACTTAAAAATATCTAGGAGCATAGGACATGCGTAAACCACAATATGTCTCAAATAAAACCATAGATCTGTATTAAAAATGCATCTTTTCAACACAGTGTTAAAGTAAAAATAATGAAAATTGCTGAGGACATATTCCATACAATACTGTTTTATAATTATGACCAGTTAGGATTTTGTTTGATTTTTTTTCCAAATCAAAATGAAACTATGGCTATGACCTTTTCAAAGTCTAATTTCTTTAGTGGTTTATTCTTTCTGCTTTACATAGAACCATTTATCAGGTAACTAGATTACTTATTAGGTAACCAGATTTTGGGAAGGGGGGACTTAAAATGACCCATTTGTCAAAAGTGGCTGTGGAGCATGCTGCAGTAAGGAGACAATGCAAGTGCAAGTTTGGCATAGTTTGGAGGATGAGTAAGGAAGAAAGGTTGTGAATTGGAATGCCATTTAGGTTATCTGCAGGTCCAGTGTGCAAGGACTCTGCCACAGTAGAAAAAGGAGCTATTGCCACAATAGTCTCTGTAGTCAAGGAACATCACAAGCCCACTCTCTTCATGGCTTAATAAATAAACATATCACAGGCAGCCCAAGGGGACGGACCCCAAGCTAGCATGCAGAGAGTAGGGGCAGAACAGAATAGAGGAAATATATACAGTCTTCTCAACTAAAGGGATATCTCATAACATTTATCCCAACAGTGTGGATTCAAGGCTCTCTGTGGTCTGACCTCAGCCTAAATCATCTGTCCTATTAGATATGCTGTGTGGCCTACAATCCATTTTCATAAGCGGTCACACTACATATACTAGTAACCACAAACCCTGCACTTATCCCAAGTTAGCACTAAGAATAATTGAAACAGTATGAGCTTAACTACCTGAAATACACACCTAGACAAATCATGAATGGATGCATAATAAATGTTAAAAAGTGGTCACTTTTCAGATATACTATGATTCTTTTTTGCTAAATATTAAATGAGCCTGCATGAGGTTTCCTTTGTGAGCGGAAAGCATTATGTGCACATCTTTCTCTGAATATAGAAATATGTTTTTCTTTCTTCCCACACATTCAAGCAGTTCATCTTTTTCTTTTTTTTCTAGTTCATCTTTTTCTTAACAGAGTAAAATAAAACACAGAGCAAACAACTAAATTTTATATTTTCTATTTTTCATTTATCCATAATCATCTTTGTTACTTCTGACATACAAAATTATACAGCAAGAATTATAAGATTTTTCTTAGTGCCGGTTGTGGTGATAGGGGGTGGGAAAGAATCATTTATTTATATAGACAAGTGTGTTGTTTTTTTTAATGTTTTGCCTGCTTCGCTAAGGATTGAATAAAATAATCTCTAAGGCCCCTTCTGGCAGTAAAATCTGTGATTCTAAGTTTATTTCTGTGTTCAATCTCAGTTAACAATTTCACTTGAGACTTTGCATGTATTTGAATATTTCTACTTGCTGGTCTGTCCTTAGTTCAACTTTTTTATAAACTTTGTCCAAACTCTAGTAAAACTGAGTTAGTTCAACTCTTAAAATGTGCTGAAAGTCTGCTATTAAGCTGTCTGGTACTTGACAACATTATATTTAGTGTAACAGAATGGTATTAATTTGTCTTCCATTCTGAAATTTTGCTGTTCAATAGTTTTTCCATTTCTCTAAAAGAACAGTTACCTTGAAATTATGATGTGTGGTGGATTTTAGAGTTGTATGCCTTCATATTGCTCATGTTTTGACAATTTTATGAGAAAATTGATTTGTTGCTGGGGCAAATGTGTAAAGCCTTTCATTGGAAGATGTAGATGCTGTAGAATTTATACCTTTTAGATAGAAATGTATCCACTCACAATGCATTTATTTATTTAGAATTCATTTTAAAAAATGAATATCTGAGGCACAGTTTAACACTCTCTTCAAAGTCTGAGGTACAGGCTTAGACTAAAAATGCAGAGGCAGCAGAATATAGTAAATTGATCAGGATTAAAGCAGTCTTTCTGCTCTGAGCTGTGCTCCCCCATTCTCTCTTTCTCATAGAAAATAGGCAAACACAAAGTACAGTGAAGCTTCCCCATTTTAATAATGTTTGTCTTTCATATCCAGTTGATATATTCTCATAAAAACCAACAGACTTGATTTTAAGTTTCTTAAATATACTTTTATTGATTTCAGAGAGGAAAAGAGAGGGAGAGAGATAGAAACATCATTGATGAGAGAGAATCATTGATTGACTGCCTCCTGCACACCCCCTACTGGGGGTGGAGCCTGCATCCCAGGCATATGCTCTGACAGGGAATCTAACCATGACCTCCTGGTTCATAGGTCAACGCTCAATTACTGAGCCACACCAGCCAAGCAGATTTCAAAATTTGTTGATCTATTTTTATTTTTCTTAATGACAAGATGGACACTAGGATATAAATTCCACAAAGAACACACCCTATTGGCCTCATGCTGTCTGGCATCACTCATGAAGAACACATAGTTACTGGGCATGGTTTGAGTTAAAAAATGAATGAATGCAAAAAATAAATGAATCTTAAAATATTGGATCTAGAAGGGATTTTAAAGGTCAAAATCCTCATATAAAGTTTTAGGTAAATCACACAAATAAATAATGCTAAAGCCAGAATCAAAGCTATGGTTTCTGGTTGTCTTTTCTTCTCTGTTATACTGTTCTTGTCTGTCTCTGTTCATTTTTAAGTTTATCTCAATTCTTGAGTATACATATAGTAGATATATATATTTTTTTTCTTTGAAACATAATACAGAGAAAAAACACTTTGCAGTATCTAGATGAATTTTATTTTTACTTTAACATTTATTGAGTTTTCTTTTGCAATGACACAATGCAATAAGAAGAGGTAACATTTAAACCAAGACCCAAAAGATGAGAAAGAGAAAAGGGGAGTGTGGAAGTACATACAAATGCCTTGAATCAGGAAAAAGTAAGAAGAATGTGCATGTAAGAAATTGAAAGAGGCTGAGAGATATTTGTGCATCATAATTCTTCCCTTTGTATAACTTATAAAATGCTTATTTTTAATTATTTTTCTTTCTGAAATCCTGTTTTGTAATTTTATATTATTTTATTATTTTTCCATCACCTTTTATCTCCTCTATTCCCTCTTCCACTTCCACCCATCCCCCCTCCACCTCTGTTATCATCACACTGTTGTCCATGTCCATGAGTTCTCTCTTTTTTTTTTCATTTTTGCTCAATCCCTCCACCCCACCCTGTCATCCTCCACTCCCCAATCCCCAGTGCTGTCTGCCTATATTCTATGAGTCTGTCTCTATTTTGCTTGGTAGTTCAGTTTGTTCATTAAATTCCACATATGAGTGAAATCATATGGTACTTGTCTTTCTCTGACTGGTTTATTTCACTTATCATAATGTTCTCCAGGTCCATCCATGCTGTTACAAATGGTAAAATTTTATTTGTTTTTACAGTAGAGTAGTATTCCATTGTGTAAATGTACCACAGCTTTTTTATCCACTCATCTACTGATGGACACTTGGGCTGCTTCCAAATCTTGGCTATTGTAAATAACGGTGCAATAAACATAGGGACACACATTATTTTCAAATTACTGTTTTGGGTTTCTCCAGATAAATTCCCAGAAGAGGAATCACTGGGTTATAAGGCAGTTTCATTTTTTATTTTTTTGAGGTAACTCCATATTCTTTCCACAGTGCCTGCACCAATCTGCATTCCCACCAACAGTGCATGAGGGTTCCCTTTTCTCCACATCCTCACTAACACTTGTTGTTTGTTGATTTATTGATTATAGCAGTTCTGACAGGTGTGAGGTGATATTTCTTTATGGTTTTAATTTTCATTTCTCTGATAATTAGCATCCTTTCAAATGTCTAATAGCCATCTGTATGTCCTCTTTGGAGAAGTGTCGATTTGGGTCTTTTGCCCATTTTTTAATTGGATTGTTTGGAGGTTTTTTGGTGTTGAGTTGTATAAATTTCTTTATAAATTTTGGATATTAGTCCCTTATCATATGTATTGCTGGCAAATATGTTCTCCCATTCAGTGGGTTGTCTTCTCATTTTGTTGATGGTTTCCTTTGCTCTGCCAAAACTCTTTAGTTTGATGTAGTCCTATTTGTTTATTTTTTCTTTTGTTTCCCTTGCTTAAGGAGATATATCAGAAAAAAATATTGCTATGAATAAAATGCTTACTTTTAAATTTTCCTTAGCCTCTCTGATAAATTATAAATTTATACTTATAAGAGCTCAATCTAGCACAGCTCCTTGCTATAGAAAATGATTAACAAATATGTCAATAGGATCTACCAGACACCAAGGCAGAATTAGAATTATAACTCAATACAGAGATGATAGATGATAGATAGATAGATAGATAGATAGATAGATGATAGATAGATAGACAGATAGATGATAGATAGATAGATAGATAGATAGATAGATAGATAGATAGACAGATAGATAGCAGAAAATCCTCCGCTCTCAGAAGGTCTGTATGTCTGTCAGCCCAGGTGGCACTCAGCACAAAGGCTCTTGTTAGACGATACTGGGCAGGCTGTGGTGAGCCTTGTACCACTGCTGTGCTCAATCATCACCTGGAGGTTGCCAGGAGGAACATGGCCTTGGATCTAAAGTTGAGACAATCCTGAAAGGATCCACAGCAGGTAAATAAGTGCACTCCTGGTGACAGGCTCTCTCTTAAAGGAATATCTGAGCCACATACCTTCAAGGCTACCAAAATAACTATCAGCTGAAGTGAATAATAAAAATATAGTGTACGAGCTAAAATTGGTTAGTATCAAGGGCCTTTGTTTTACATCTGCATTTTCACACACACAGAAAAAAAGATCTTAAAAAATGATCTGCTAAATACATAGATATCACATGAATAATTGTGTTGTGAAAACCCATGCCTATTTGTATTAAAACTCTAAAAGTATCACAATGTTATATGTTGTCTCTGAGAAAACATCTTTAAAACTGTGGTTCTAAATAAATTTGTATTGATAATACCGAAAATCTTATTCAAAGAGAGAAATATATCTACACATGATGGTAGTCCCTTATTTTATATATTCTTATCTTGATGTATAGAAATAGGTTATAACTCTTCAATGTCTCTAAGAATGCCTTAAATGATGCCCAGGATTGATGAGGGTAAAGTAAAAATAAACAGAGCATCCTTTTCTTAAAAAAATTAAAGTGTAATTAACATACATAAATTGGCTATTCTTACACATTTTTGGTGTAAAAGGATGTTTCCTTTCTTGAAAACCATTTGCAAGAGATATAAATATAAAGTATATATACACTCTGACCCAACTGTTTTTTCAAGAAAATTTTTCTAAAGGAATAATAACAATGTATGTAAGTATTTATATTTATACTATCTATGTATAAAGCAGTTCATTACAACATTGTGAAAACAAACAAAACAATTAACTGTCCGACAATAGGGAGTTCATTAAATACACTGTTGACTATCCTTACACAATCCAAGCGTCTCCCTCAATATTGACCAGCATACCCTTCAGTTTCAGCCTTGTCTGCCACATATTGTGAAACCAAAGATTGTATCCTGCATCTCTCTGCGACACTTCCATGATGCCAGGGCTATCATTTGTTAGCTGCTGTCCACTACCTGGAACTCCTATTTCTGACCCGTCAATAGCAAATTGCTTTCTCACTTCCGGTTCTAGAAGAAAGGTTGTTGAGGGCAGGCCATGCTTCCCTTTACTGCTCCAGCCTTTTATTCTGTAAAATACCATCACAGTGCACAGAATACCGGACAGGATGGGATAAAATGAACCACAGCACAGAGGAGGAAATTCAGAGCTCTGTACAGTATGACATTTCCCTTAGCCCCAGGGGGGAAAGCAGCCTGAATGTGAACAGCTAAGGCTGCTTAAATGCTTGCTCAAAGAAGGCCTGGCTGAATAGCTAGAGGAGTCAGAGGCCAGGGAAATGAATTACTACAGCATTTTCTCTAATTTCTTAGAGGAAGAATGAATTTGAAAGGCAAACTGATTTCTAAGAACACCCATATTACATATCATTTGTACTTTGTAAATTAGAATGTAATTGGGCATATTGTTCTCAAATAACTGTTTGAGGCAAGTCTATCTTGATTCTCCAGCGATGTCTATACTTCTTTGTATGTACATGTAGATGCTAGAAAAATACTGGGACAATAGCAAATATTGTCTTTATTGAAGGAGCAGCCTACAGATACAGCTCTCATTGTATCTTTAAGCAAATATAATACTGAAAACTTAGAGTAAAATAAAAAATCTCAGTGTAAAATGTTCCTGTTTTCCACAAAGGCAAATAACTTAACTTTCCTTTTCCTCTTACTAAATAGCTAAATATTTATAGATTCTTTCCAGTCCTACCAGCCAGATGGCAGTTACCATTGTCATAAATACTAAGCAATGATCATACCCAATATTTTACTTTGTCAGGTTACATGGAAAGCAGATGCCCCTTTAGTTCTAGTAGTCCTTATCTCTTGGTAGCACTGTTTGTGATACCAAGGAGCTCCTCTTCTTGACTCAACTGAATGACTTTAACTACATGTTTTTACCACCTTTGCATATTTAAAATAAGGAGAGAGAAATATCGCTGAGGTACCTTTTACCCATGACACTCTGAGATTCTTCTTAATGAGTAGAGACTAATTGTCAATGAATAGAAGTTTCAAAAAGAAGTTTCTGCTTCCATCCTTACATCTTGTCTCTCTGCTTCTGATCATCCCACCTCCCTCTTATGAGGACCTTTGCCATTATGTTGGGCCCACCGAAATGGTCTAAAATAATTTCTTCATCTCAAAATCCTTACCTTGGTCACATTTACAAAGTTTTGTTTACCATGCAGGGTAACATATTCACAGTGTTTGTGGATTAGAATGTAAATATGACTAGGAGGTTATTAGTCAGCCTATCACATACTTTATACCGCTCACCTCACAAATTTAATAACCTCACATGTTTTGAGTATACTCCCATTTACCCATCCACTCAATTTTAGGGTAATTGTCATCATCTTCACTTCTATATGTGTTATAAACACCATTTTATGATATTATTTTTGTTTTAAACAGTCAATATTTGTAAGTACATTAAAAAAAGAAAGAACACTTTTTTTAATATTTGCCCATGTATTTAACATTTCTGGTTTTCTTTGTTTCTTCATTTAGATCTGAATTTCAATCTGTTAACATTTTCCTGTAACCTGAAGGACACCCTTTTGCAAATGAAATTTTTTTCATCCCCAAATTATCTAAAAGCTAAAATATAACCGTTATAGTATAAACTTCTTGTATGAGATAGCTACCCGACAATCACCCTGTTAGCTCCAACTGTAAGTGCCGTAACAGAAAGTTCCTATAAGCGTTTTCTTCAGTTTGAAAAATTGTGTTTAAGCACTGACAATTTAAATTTTTTTTTCACAGATTGTTTTTCTGTTATATAAAAAGCAGTATGTTTGGGAGCAAGTATTTTTATTTTCTTGTTTCAAGACATTATGTTGCAGGTGGTAGGAAATCAGTAAGAAAAAGAAAAAAGGGAAAGTGAAAACGATATATGAGGCCTGCATTCAGAGTACTCAGCTTGGGCTAATGGCTGTCTTTTTTTATCTGCTGGTCCAGGTTTTCTGGCTTTGTGTGTGTGTGTTGCTTGGTTACAAGTGTGTATTTTGTGTAATCCACAAAAAACCAACTGGCTGAACAGGTTGTTCTACACCAGCCTAAAAAAGAAGTCCATGCTATTATAATTGAAATTTCTAGTTAAGAATACTTGTTAGCACTCATAGATACAGAGAACAGGCTGTCAGAGGCGGGCGGGTGGGGGTGGGGTGGGGTGGATTGGGGAGCTGGGTGCAAAAGGTGAAGGGCTTAAAAAAACAACTCATAGACACAGACAACAGTATGGTGATTACCAGAGGAATAGGGGTTGAGGGGCGGTAGAAGAGGGTAAAGGGGGATAAATGGTAATGGAAGGAGATTTGACTTGGGGTCGTAAACCCACAATACAATATACAGATGATGTATCATAGAACTGTATGCCTGAAACCTATATAATTTTATTAACCAATGTCAACCCAATAAATTCAATGTTAAAAAAGAAATAAAACGAATACTTGTTAGACTTCTTATTTGAAAGACTTATCTTGGCTAGGAAAGGTCATTAAAGATTAAGAGATTCAAGACACTTTAACTTTTCTTCATTGCTAAAGCAGACATAAGCATTGTAGGAATAAGGAATGCCCGAGCATCAGGTAAAGCCTATTCTCACTAATCCTGTAACACTGGGTATTGTAGTGATGGAAAGCAGATGCAAATTGGATTATGATGCCTCTGATGACCAATGTCCCAGGTTTTACAGAGGAGAGAGAACTATATGCAAATAGACTTTCCCTAATCAAGTTTCATCATTATCTCTCCCTGGTAGATGAAAACATATCCAATGTGAAATACACTTTAGAAATGCTAGTGACACAACAAATTGGCAGACTGTTACTAAGAACGGGCCAGCTGGTAATGTGAGTCTTAAACTGAAAAAAGGACAGCAGCTTGGAGTCATGGTTCTTAAACAAGACTAGCATATCAAAAACTCTGAGACCATTTTCTTATTGACTTTTTTTTATAGAGAGAGGGAGAGAGAAACATGAATGTGAGAGTGAAACATTGATAGGCTGCCTCCTACATGCCCCTTATTCGGGATCCAGCCAGCAATCTGAGCATATGCTCTGACGGGGAATGAACCAACAACCTTTCTGTTTTTGGTGCACAGGACAATGCCCAACCAACCGAGCCACACTGGCCAGGGTGAGACCTGTTGTGTGTTGTTTTTTAAATGTTTGTCTTTCCAGCAAACTTTCTTCATTTCCCTTCCTCCAACAAGACTATAATACCCTGAGAGAGTTGGCATTTACAAATTTTTAAGCATGTATCAGAATCACCTGAAGGACTTGTTGGGACAACAATTGCCTGACCCCATCTCAAGAGTTATTTATTCAATAGGTTTGGGGGTGGGAGTTGATAATTTGCATGTCTTACAAATTCACAGGTGATACTGATTCTACTAGTTCAGGGACCATACTTGGAGAATCGTTGGCTTAAAAAGAAACTAGGAATGCAAGAGTAGTGATCATTCCAGTTAGAGCAGTGGTTCTCAACCTTGGCTGTTTCTTTGTTGTGGGGTGGGGCCACAACATTAGTAACAAAGAAACAGAATTTCCAGAGGATGAGACCCAGAAATCAGGATTTTAAAAAGATTCCCAGGTGATTCTAATGTGCAGCCAAGGTTGAGAACCACTGAGCTAGAGAGACTTAACATATTGCAGAAAAGAGTACACTAATTGATGTGAGATAAATCCAGGGCAAAAATCAGGGAAGAGAGAAAAGTCACTGTTGGAGATATTTCCACACAAAACAGAGGCAGCAGAGGCCCCCAGCCGTGGTGGTGGTGTGTGGGGGCCAAGGCAGAGGCGGCTGCCACAGTGGCAGGGGCCAGGGCCCTTGCACGAATTTTGTGCATTTGGCCTCTAGAAAAAAATAATATTCTCTTGGGCAGAATTGAAAATTAGCCAACATATTTGGGAACATACCTGGAAAAGGACTGTTAAAACCTGATCATAATGCATTTTATGCCACTGGGGAGCCATCTCTTTTGGATAACTAGGAAGAGGCCATAAAAGATGAAAGCTCATAGCACTATCCTAACTGATTAGGATGTATTAATTGCAAAGTTGGCAAGAAAGAAAGTAGAAGGAGGAGTTGGGAGAGTGGGGGAAAGAGAAAAAAGAGAGAGAGGAAGATTCCAAATTTTAAAATGGCCAAAAAAAAACACACCACACACCTGAAAAGATATTTTTCCAAAGAAGATATTCAAATGACCAATAGGTGCGTGAAAAGGTGCTCAACATAACTAATTTGAGGAGAAGTCCAAATCAAAACCACAATGAGGTATCACCTCATACCTGTAGAAATGGCTAACATCATAAAAACAAGATGTGACAAAAGCTGGGGAGGATGTGGAGAAAAGGGAACCCCCATGCATTATTGGTCAGATTGCAAATTGGTGCAGCTGCTGTGAAAACAGCATGGAGGCTCACCAAAAAATTAAACATAGAACTGCCATACTAGTATGTGATGCAGCAATTCTACTTTGGGTGTATATCCAAGCTATGTCAAAGAGCCTGCGCAAAAATAGGTGCCCAAGTGTGTGGTAGTTCTAGCAGCAGCAGCAGAGAGCCATACAGCTTTAAGGCACTCAAATATCTATAAAAAAGCATTTGTTCCTTTAGTTCATGGAGATTGGTTTTGAGCAAATCAAAATCTCACATATGGCTTCTCTCACATGTCCCTCTTTCCACATGCATTCAGTGATGGTGATAACTGGGAAAGTGTCAGTATGTAAGATTATGTATGAGACATGTAGTTAGAAATTCCAGACTGGAATGCATAGTCCCCATAAATAAAGAGTGGTACACGGGGGCAAAGATAGAAGCTATCTGGTAGCAGAAAATACTGGAAATTGTGGTATTTTGTGCATCCCATTTGTTTAGATAATGAAGGTAGGAGATCGTCTTATTTTAGGCCAGAACAGCTAAGACAAATGAAAGACAACTGGATACTAAGCCAGAAGCTGTCTTTATCTGCCCTCCAGCTGTGGATGAGAAGGGTATTGAGTCAGCCAAGTAGACAGAAGGGCACCCAAGGCAATTCACTGGCACTCTCTGCAAAAACACTCTCCACTGGCAAATTTCAGGCTCAATCAATTTGTTATTATCTGAGGACAAGTAAAACAAAAACATCACAAATGACACAGATGGAGGGGAAGAGAACCAAAAGAGAAAATGTACATAGAAAACTTTAGGAAAATATTTGGCATCTTCAATTGGACTAGCAAATAGATGGCCTCCCTGAAACAGGACCAGAAAGCCGTAAGACAAGAAGGTGAAAGTAATGCAGCATTAGAGCAGTAGGAAACAGGTGAGATACAGGGCTATAACATGGTAGAAACACTTTCCTTGACTGAATTGTATTGCTAGCCATTACCTCTTTCCAAGATGTGTGAAATTTATAAGAAATATAAATAAATAAAATGCTACTTCTGAAATCAGCTCATCATCTTTGAGATGTTTTTCTACAATTTCTGTGCAGATGTTTTTATTATTAATTTTAAATTGAGAGATATCTATGTTTATAGGTTTCTCTTTAATAAAAGATGTTGGGCAGACAAAACCAAGAGAGAATGAGATCCTTTCCCAAGTCCTTATTCTTCCAGTTTTTTAAAGCAATTTAAAATCACGCTGCAGCTCTTAGAGAAATGATAGTGAGCAGGGCTTGGAAAGGCTCAGCAACTGTATGTTCTTCCATGCAGGCCTGCATTTGTTCCTCTGCTGCTGTCTGTGGGGCTACATCTTAGTAAGATTAATGGACCTTGTTGGTGGGTATGGGCCTTCACCATTAGTGTGTGTGTGTGTGTGTGTTTGTGGTTTTTTTTTTCTCTTCTTCCTTAAGTTCTTGACAGTTTTATATGTGGGGGTGGATAGAGTGAAGGAGCGGAAATATTTACCAGCTTAAGCAGTGGTCATAAAAATCTTTGTTCAAGATATTCTAGGCCCATACTAATAACCCATTGGTTTATTAAAGTCTACCCCAAAAATATATTGCAAAGAAACTATAAATGCAACTGTGGGATTACAAACTTTCATAGAGTGAACAAAGAGTGAATCTGATACTACAAAAATATAATTGTTTCATAGAGGGTAAAGTTTGTGAGGTTTCCCATAAATAATAGAACTATAGAGAAGAAAAATATAGTGAGATTTAGTCATGACAGTCTCAGGCCATGGGTCCAAGTAATATATCAGATAATTTACAGAAAAGACAATGATAAAAAAAGAAATAAAAGAAAAATTTCTGTGATGAAATTCCTATATGTAAATAAAGGCAGATTGAAAGAAATATCTGAATTCCATTCAAATTTAATTTTAATTCCACTCAAATTTTAGAAGACAAAATTTAGAAGTATACTCCAAGTGTGGTCCTAGAAATTTTTTTTATATTTCTAAATAAAGAAAATTTTGTGTACATTCAAGCCAAAAAATAGCACATGCCCACAGAGACACACCCCCCCACACACACACATGTATACAAGAACAAAAGTCAAACTTGTATCACATTTATTCTATGCTAAGAAGTCAATAGAATGATATCTGTAGAATTAAATAGTAAGACAATAATTAAATATTGTATGTCCAACTAATTGGCTTTGTACTGTCTTCATAAGTAAAAATAAATCTATCTATATAAAACCCTAATATGCAAATAGACCAAATAGCAGAACAACTGAACAACCTAACAACCAGTTGCTATGATGTGTGCTGAACACCAGGGGGTGCATGCAAAACATGGCGGGTGTTGGCAGCAGGTGGCAGAGCACGGAACTTGGTAGGCGTTGGACATGGCAGGATGGTGGGGCAGGTAAGCAGGGGTGCCAGACCACAGTGGGGCACCCGTCATTGTCATCAGGGTGAGCTTCTGGTAGTTACTGAAAATTCTTTGCTCCCATGCGCCACAGTCCCACTGGGTGCTTGCACCTGCTGCTGGCGCCAACCCCGCTCACACCTGAGGGCTTCTCCACCTCCCCCTGCTCCTGAGGGGCGATCCGGGCTGCAGCTGCCACTCGCACCTGCTGACGGTGCTGGCCCTGTGCACACCCACTGCTGGCACTAGGCCCCAATTGCTCCGCACTGTCAGTGGGTGCGAGTGGGGCCGGTGCCGTCAGTGTGTGGGAGCAGTGGTAGCGGGAGCGGGACTGCCAGAAGACAGGGGACTGGGGCTAGGGTGGAAGGGGCCGGGCGGGGGCGTGGAGGATGGGCCAAGAGCTGCCCCTATACCCACTGCAGCCTCATGGCTCACAGTTCCTTTCAAGGTGCACAAATTCGTGCACTGGGCCCCTAATATTCTCAGTAATGCAAGAACTTAGGAAATGTCCCATATAACCTTCATGGGGAAAAAATGGTCATTTCATTTGACTGAAAAATAAACCAATTGTTTGCCCTAGAGTTAAAAGTTGTCACCTAAAAAAAAAAAAAAAAAAAAAACAACTAGAAATACTTGTCTATGCCTTATTAAAGACCATAAAGCATAATTGTGGAAAAGGTTTGATCCTATATACTAAAGAGGTATATGCAAATTAACCCTCACACCTTCACAAGATGGCTGCCTACAACCAGGATGGCAGGGGGGTTAGTGAGGGATGACCAAATGACTGAACAAGCAGGCTGTGTGGGGCAACCAGGCTGGCAGAGGGGGGATTAGTGAGGGATGACCAAATGACTGAACAAGCAGGCTGCGTGGGGCGACCAGGCCGGCAGGGGGATTAGTGAGGGATGACCAAATGACTGAACAAGCAGGCTGCGTTGGGTGACCAGGCCGGCGGGGGGGGGGGGGGGCGGGGGGGGGGGTAGTTAGGGGTGACCAGGCAGGCAGGTGAGCGATTAGGAGCCAGTGGTCCAGGATTGTGAGAGGGATATCTGACTGCTGGTTTATCTAAACTGGCAGTCGGACATACCCCAAGGAGTCCTGGATTGGAGAGGGTGCAGGTTGGGCTGAGGGGACCCCCCGCCCTACATGAATTTTGTGCACTGGGCCTCTAATTTATTATAACAGCAAAAAATCTAGGAGTCCAGAGAACTGTTTTTGAACCTGAGCTCCACCAATTATCTGGATACCTTGTTGGTTCTGCCAGTCAAGCGCCATAAAATTGGTTTCCCTGCTTTCATCCTTACCCTGTTAAATCTCTTCTTACAATGCAGCCAAAGTGGTCCTTTAAAAAGTTAACTCGTTAAATCGCTCCTCTGCTTAAAACCTTCTAATGCTTCCCATCTTGCCTCAGGAAAAGCCTCACTTCAGGACCTTTATACTTGCTGTTTGCTCTGCCTGGAATGCACTTGCTCCAGGCTTACACTTGGCTGGCTCTGTCTCTCTCTCAATTCCTTCAATTCTTCAAATGTCAGTTTTTAAGTAAGGTTTCCTCTATGGCCCTGGTTTAAAAGACTACACTTTTCCCCATGCACTCCCATTCTTTCCTCCTGGCTTTTTGTTCCCCTGCCATAGCACACATAGGACTTTTTTTTCTTCCCTTTGGTCTGTCTCTTTCCACTGGAGTGTAAGCTCTATGAAGGCATGGATTTTTGTCTGTTTTGTTCACTGCTATACCTCTAGCACTGAAGGAAGTGTCATAATAGATGGTTCATAGGTATTTATTGAAAATCAGTAGTTTTAGGATAGTTTTCATTCTAATATTATGTGTTTATCAATTTTGCACAATGGGCATGAATTACTTATAAAATAAAAAATGTTAAGATAAACATAAGGAAAGTCTTAAATCTACATTTAATTGTCAGGAATAAAAGAAAAATAATGGCAGGTCCAGATAATTTAATGTTTCAAGATTTAATATCTCAAACTATCCATTTGTTATCTTGAACTATTTAAGTGATATTTTCCTCGTCTATGAAACTATCATTCTCAGACACATTTTGTCTAATATAAATTTTTAAAGCTAGTCATATGATAGCTGAAGAAAAATATGTAAATTAAGGTTATTTTAGTTGGAAAAGTCTAAGTCCAAAGTAAGAATTCTACAACCTTTAAGCTTCCATTTTTTTATTGATTGAAGAAACTATTAATAATGTCAGTTTTATAGCAGCAATAACCTACTGAGTGAAAGAGCTTTAGGATGGAAACAGCACAAAATTAAATTAGTTTCCTTGGTATTTGATCTAAACTGATATAACTTGTTGACAGCAGAAGCTTTTTAATTTGTCTTTTCACCCACCCACTTGTCTTTCTTTAGCAAAGATGACCCAGGGGCTGAGGTTGCCCTTAAAAGTTAATTCATTTGCTTTCTCCTGGCCATCAGTCACATGTGCATGTGGGGAAACGAGCAAAAGAACATTGAGTTTTCATATAAATCAAAACAGGAAAATTGATTTTTTTTTCCATTGCGGAACTCACTGAGAAACAGATTCCCCTTTGCAGGTGTGGAAAAATGTTATATTCCTTAGCTGATGCTCAATGTGCTAAAACCCTCCACTGGGGACATCCTGTCTGTCCTCTTAGTTCTAGCCTCCAGACTCTGTTTTGCATCACTTGCCACTCTCTGGTAAGTTGCCCACCAGTTGTCCACCTCAGAGAAGCCCACTAGCCATGAAGCCACTCTCTCATGTCACCACAATGCCCCTTCTGTCCACTTAATAGTTCTGTTTTCCTGACTAATCCTGCAGGTGGATATTTATTAATGTTGGGGTAGCTTGTGGTCTGATAAATATCAACTCTCTATTCTGCCTGATTTATAAACTAATTACAAGTTATACTAAAAATATTTAAACATCTCCCCTCCTTGAGTGTGTATTGTGATTAGTGACATTTCCAACAATTACAATATAAAAAAGGGAAGTAGGACGAATAACTTTACAGGTACTAAACCTGGAAAACACTACCTTGGCCAAATGATGAAGGTTTATATCATCAGTGATAAGTCAGGTTGATATCACGCCCCCCTGATATGATGCTGCTATGATGTGATGAGGGCGGCATTTCATCTAGGTAGCACTCTGACTCAAGGCCATGATTTCTATCTAAGCGTGAGAGAAACATCACACACACTTACTTGACTGCGCTACAAATTACTTCCTCATCTCAAAACTGTAAAGATCATGTAAAACAAGGAATGTCTGAGAAACTGTTCTAGATTAATTGATTATTAATTTGATCCTGGAACAATAAAAAGGAATTAGAGGCAAAACTAGTGAAATCTGACTAAACTGGATTATGGTGACTAAATATAAGGGGAATATATAAGTGTATATAGGAGATGGACGAGTGTGGATTAGAATGAAAGCGAGAAACTCCTGGGGGCTTTGTCACCAGGAATCCTTCCAGGCACTTATAGAGAAAGGTCTCTCCCGTCTGTCTGGGGAAGGAAGGATAATCATTGCAAAATATAAACAATCCATTCTCCCTAACAAAGGACAGTTCTCCAGAAGAAACTTTCCAGTCATTTTGCCTGGAGGTAGGGCATGTCTACCATGCTAGCCCGCTCTAGCCCTTCTGTCCCACTGCAGAGGGGGTATGGCTATAAAAAACCTGTGAAGGCCCAGGAACACAGTCTCACTAAAAATGGAGATTTAACCAAATATTATAAAATGCTTCCCCTCTTTCATTCATTTTCATCATACCTACAGGGCTCCAATATAACATCTGAAAGAGCTGTAAGACACAGACTCTCTGAAGAGGAGCTTAGGGGAGTCCAAAGTCAACAGAGAAGACAAATAAAATACACTAGAAGAATTTGAAGCCTCAGCACCTGTTGCTACAGCAAAAATTAAAAATAGCCCGACTCCTAGCCAGATTAACATAAAACTTCACACTAATGGCCTGTTTATCTCAGTTAGTATCACTGAACACATCATGTCATTTTTTACAACAACAAATTACAAGACATTCTAAAAGGGGAAAAACTACAGTGTAAAGAGAAAGCAGAGGCAGATTCCAGAAGATGGCGGCGTAGGTAAACACCGGAGACCGCTGCCGCAAACAACCATTTCAAAAATACAACTAAAAGACGGAACGGACATCACCCAGAACCACAGGAAAGCTGGCTGAAGAGAGACTCTACAACTAGAAGGAAAGAGAACAGCAAACCGAGGCTCAGAGGCGGTGCAGTGTGGAAAATACAAAGGTACCGAGGTGCGCGCGCAAAGTGGGCTGGTGGCTGAGGGCGCGGTTGTCGTTTTCGGTCGGGAGTGAGTCTCAGACTCTGGGCTCCAGATCCGGGCGAGTCTCTAGGGACCCAGACTCAAACGGGAGAAGCGGGATTATCCGGCATCAGTTGGAACCTGAGGGCAGCTTTCTCTCCGAGGTTTGCAGCGGCTGCCGGGGTTCTGAGAAGCAGAGCCTCTGGGAACGGGACTGAGAGCCGCCATAACTGCTCCCTCCGCCCGCCCTGTGGATCCCGCCCCGCCCAAACCCTGCGCACAGCCATTTGCCGATCGCCTCAGGCAAAGGCTGGATTAGCGCCTCCCCAGAAGGCAGACGTTTTCCACACAGCTGTTTCCTGCAGCCAGTCGGCCTGGTGGTCAAATCCCTCTAGTGTTAACTACAACAATTAAGGCTTGGCTAGAACAAGACTGCGCACAAAGACCACAAGGGGGTGCACCAAGAAAGCATAAAAGATGCGGAGACAAAAAAACATGACAGAAATGGAGGATATGGAGCTAAGAATCGCAATTTTGAGAGCTTGCCATAAATTTGTGCAGAGCCTCACGAAAACTAATGAGACCCTCGATGCTACGATAAAGAAATTAGAAAGTAAGCATACACGGACTGAAATAAAGAATATATACCCAATAGCAGACCAGAGGAGCACAAGAATCAAACCAAAGATTTGACAAAAAACACCCAACTGGAAAAGCAAAATGAAAAAAGAATCCGAAAGTGTGAAGATAGTGTAAGGAGCCTCTGGGACAGTTTCAAGCGTACCAACATCAGAATAATAGGGGTGCCAGAAGATGAAAGACAGCAAGATATTGAAAACCTATTTCAAGAAATAATGGCAGAAAACTTCCCCCACCTGGTGAAAGAAATGGACTTACAGGTCCAAGAAGCTCAGAGAACCCCAAACAAAAGGAATCCAAAGAGGACCACACCAAGACACATCATAATTAAAAGGCCAAGAGCAAAAGACAAAGAGAGAATCTTAAAAGCAGCAAGAGAAAGAGACTCAATTACCTACAAGGGAATACCCATACGACTGTCAGCTGATTTCTCAACAGAAACTTTGCAGGCCAGAAGGGAATGGCAAGAAATATTCAAAGTGCTGAATAGCAAGAACCTACAACCAAGATTACTTTATCCAGCAAAGTTATCATTCAGAACTGAAGGTCAGATAAAGAGCTTCACAGACAAGGAAAAGCTAAAGGAGTTCATCACCACTAAACCAGTATTATACGAAATACTGAAAGGTATCCTTTAAGAAGAGGAAGAAGAAAAAGGTAAAGATACAAATTGTGAACAACAAACATGCATCTATCAACAAGTGAATCTAAGAATCAAGTGAATAAATAATCTGATGTACAGAATGAACTGGTGATTATAATGAATCAGGGACATAGAAAGGGAATGGACTGACTATTTTTGGGGGGGGTAAGGGGAATGGGAGATTCGGGAAGAGACTGGACAAAAATCGTGCACCTATGGATGAGGACAGTGGGTGGGGAGTGAGGGCGGAGGGTGGGGCGGGAACTGGAAGGAGGGGAGTTATGGGAGGGGGGGAAGAGGAACAAATGTAATCTGAACAATAAAAATTTAATTAAAAAAAAAAAAAATAAAAAATAAAATAAAAAAAAAAGAGAAAGCAAGAGGTAGGATTAGGTATTTGAATTACTGGACAGTGAATTTAAAATGACTATGATCAATATGTGAAGGGCTCCAATGAAAAAAGCAGATAGCATGCAAGAACAGATTGTAAATGAAAGCAGAGAGATGGAAACTAAGAAAATTCAAAAGCAAATACTAGAAGTCAAAAACACTGTAATAAATATTAAAAATGCCTTTGATGGGCTCATTAGTAGGTAGATGAGACAAGGGCAAGAAAGATATCTAAGTAAGCTTAAAGATAGAGCATTAGAAACTTCCCAAACAGAAAGGCAAAGGAAAAAAAAAGAATGAAAAAATAAAAAGAAACCAAACAAAGCAACCAAGAACTATGAAACAATTTCAAAAAGAGTAACATAGGTGTGACTGGATTACCAGAAAGAGAAAGAAAGAAGGAGCAGAAGAAATATTTGAAGTAAAAATGAGATTTTTCCAAAATTATTGACAGAACAAACCATAGATCCAGAAAATTCAGAGAACAACATGTAAGATAAATATCACAAATCTATTCCTTGGCATATCATATTAAAACTGCAGGAAATCAAAGATAAAGAAAAAATCATGAAGAAACGAGAAGGAAATAGACCTATTATCAGAAAATTGTGCTGATGGAATTTCTCCATTACTAGTGGGAGTGGCTTTCTTGAGACACTGCTGGAGTAAGAATTTCCAGAGGCCCCCATGGGAGAGAATAAGATGTGATAGAAAGTTTTATTTGTGTAAAATTATATCCTTCAGTTTTCAAAGTCCCATTTTCCTTAGACCAATACTGGAAAATGTGCAGCTGGGGATCCAGCCAAGCTCAAAGCAAAGCCTGTGTCCAGGGTTTCTGTTCCATGGTGGAGCTGAGTCTGGCAGAGCATCAGACTAATTCCACTCTGTCAGTTCATGGTGTGTGGGTCCACATACATGGCTGTGGGCCATGTGGGCGAGTGCAGAGCGTGAGAGCCCCACAAGCCAGGAGTCAGGCCCAAGCAGCAAGTGAGAGGGGGCAAGAGGGCCAAGAGAGGAAACTCCCTTTGTTTAGGAGTTTCTGTATCTCAGATTTCATGCCCGTGCAGGGATCACGCTTCTTGTGACCAATGACCTGCTCCCAGGTGTGACAGAGGAAATCATCTTTCCGATGTCATTCAGACCTTACTGGGCATGTGTCTATTCTTTCCTTGTCCAGTCCCTTCCCCCAGGATTTGTGGGGAAAGAACCTGGAGAGTGTTAAATTGCAGCTTTATGGCACAAATGCATGCACATATTATCTGGCCTTCCTTTTGCTCCTTTCCAGTTATTAATTTATAACTAAGTTAAATTACAATGTTATCAGACCCACCATCCATGAAAGAAATAATTGATAAGTTGAACTTTGTTAAAGTTAAAAACTTTGGCTCTGTGAAAGATATTATCAAGAGAATGAAAAAGCCAAGCCACAGATTGGGAGAAAATATGTTTTCCAGAAAAAAAAGTATGTGGTAAAGAACCATTATCTAATATATACAAAGAAATGTTAAGACTCAGTAATAAGAAAATGAACAATGCAACTTAAAAAAAATGGGCAAAAAAATCTGTATAGTCACTTCACTAAAGAAGGTATACAGATGACAATAAGCCTATGAAAAGATTGTCCACATCATATGTCATCAGAGAATTGCAAAGCAAAACAATGAGATACTAGTTCACACCTTAGAATGACAAAAATACAAAACACTGACAACACCAAATGCTACTGAGAATGTGGAACAAAAGAAAGTCCCATTCAGTCCTACTGGGAATGCAAAATGGTACAGCCACTTGGGAAGACAGTTTGATGGTTTCTTACATAAGTAAACCTTACCTTGTCATATGATCGAACAATTCTTGGTAGTTACCCAAATGAGTTGAAAACATGTCTGTGGAAAAACCTGCATACAGATGTTTATAGCAGCTTTATTCATAATTACCAAAACTTGGTATTAACGAAGATGTCCTCCAGTGGGTGAATGGATAAACTATTTACATCCAGACAACAAAATATTATTTAAAGCTAAAAGAAAATGTTAAACTAGAGAAGACAAAGAGGAAATTTAAAGGCATAGTACTAATTAATAGAAGCCAATATGAAAAGATTACATGCTATATAATTCCAACTATAGGACATTCTGAAAAAGACAAAACTATGGAGACAATAAAATTGCCATGGGATGGGGGAGGAAGGTATGACTAGGTAGAGCACAGAAGTTTTTAGGACAATGAAACTATTCTGTGTAATACTATATAATGGATACATCTATAATAATAAAAGTGTAATATGCTAATTAGACCAGACGTGCTTCCGGAGGACCTTCCAGACGAAACCAAGGCTGTGAGGAAAGCCTGGGTCCTGCGTGCCAGAGGGAAACCGGTGCTGGTAGCCGGGGGAAGGCCTACTCTTGCACAAATTTCGTGCATCCGGCCTCTAGTGTTATTATAAATTTTTTCACTGAGGCGGTTGGGTGGAGGTAGAAGAAGGCATGGGGGGATAAATGGTAATGGAAAAATATTAAATTTAATTTTAAAAAATAATTTCATTTTTGTTGTTCATATTCACAACAGAAAGACAGATTAAAGTATATAATAGAAATAGATAAAAACTATGTTTAAATAAATAAATAAACTTGTTCAAACCCATAAACTGTACAATGCCAAGAGTGAACACTAATGTAAACTATGTACTTTGAATGATAATGATGTGGCAGTGTATGTTCATCATGTAGCAAATGCACCACTCTGGTCAGAAACTTTCATCATAAGAGAGGCTGTGCATGCAGGGAGACAAGGGGTATGTATATAGGAAATCGTGTATCTTTCACTCAGTTTTGCTCTGAACCTAAAACCGCTCTAAAATTCAAAGTCTATTTAAAAACTAAAAATAAAATTACTAAGTTTATATATTAAAAAATAAAATATATTGTCTTTGTTGCAAAAAATTATTTGTTTTATTCTGTCAGGTTGCCAGTCATTGTTGCCAGCTTTCTGGAGTCTTTGAACTATACACTTAATTAGAAAAATTTTCTATCAAAATAATTATAGTAATACCCCCTTATCCACTGTTTCACTTTCTGTGGTTTCAGTTACTAGAAGTCAACTTTGGTCCAAAAACATTATATGAAAAATTCCAGAAATAGACAATTTATAAGTTTTAAGTTGCAGGTCATTCTGAATAATGTGATGAATTCTCACAGAAACCACATTCGCAAAACTTTTCTTACAATATATCTTTATAATTGCTCTATTTAATAGTTATTACTGTTAGTCTCTCACTGTACCTAATATATAAATTCAAATTTATCATAGGTAGGTATGTATAGGCAAAAACATGGTATGCAGGGTGAAACAAAATTAGGTTTACAGTTGTGAGTACATGAAACAGTTTATTCTTGTATAGTTATTTATTATTATACTAGAGGCCCCGTGCACAAAAATTTGTGCACTCGGGGGTCCCTCAGCCCAGCCTGTGCCCTCTCGCAGTCTGGGACCCCTCCAGGGATGTCCACCTGCTGGCTTAGGCCTGCTCCCCGGGGGATTGTGCCTAAACTGGCAGTGATACATCCCTTGGGGGATGTCCACTTGCCAGCAGGCCGAAGCTGCAGTTGAACATCCACAGAGCTGCTGAAGAGGCAGGAGAGGCTCCCACCATCGCCAATGTGATGCCTTCAGCCTGGCTTGTGGCTGAGCAGAGCTCCCCCTGTGGGAGTGCACTGACTACCAGGGGGCAGCTCCTGCATTGAGCATCTGCCCCCTGGTGGTCAGTGTGTGTCATAGTGACCAGTCATTCCCAGTCGTTCTGCTGTTAGGGTCAATTTGCACATTACCGCCCTAACAGGTTTGGCTCAGTGGATAGAGCATCGGCCTGCGGACTGAAGGGTCCCAGGTTCGATTCTCGTCAAGGGCATGTACTCTGGTTGCGTACACATCCCCAGTAGGGGGTGTGCAGGAGGCAGCTGATCGAAGTTTCGCTCTCATCGATGTTTCTAACTCTCTATCCCTCTCCCTTCCTCTCTGTAAAAAATCAATAAAATATATTTGGGGAAAAAAATTGCATGTGCACATTACCCTTTTATTATATAGGATAGAAGCCTGGTGCACGGGTGGGAGCCAGCTGGTTTGCCCTGAAGGGTGTCCCAGATCAGTGTGGGCAGGGGACCCCCAGCTCCCTACGATCGCCCATGCCGCCCCTGCTCACGATTGCTGGCTCTGCCCATGCTCACGCCTAACACCTCTGGCCAAGGCATTAGGCCTGGGCAGGGGACCCACAGCTCTCCAAGGGACCTCCTGCTCCACCCCTTCCCAGGCCTAATGCCTGCGGCCAAGGCATTAGGACTGGGCAGGGGACCCCAAGCTCCCACCATCAGCGACTGTGCCCCTGCTCCCCATGATCGCTGGCACTGCTCCTGCCCAGGCCTAATGCCTCTGGCCAAGGCATTAGGCCCGGGCAGGGGACCCCCGCAGCTGCAGCCTCCCAAGATCATGGGCTCCACCCCTGCCCGGGCCTTACGCCTCTGGCTGAGGTGTTGGGCCCGGGCAGCAGGGACCGCCAGCTGCAGCTGCCCCTGCCCCGGCCTAACACCTCCTCTGGCCGAGGCGTTACGCCTGGGCAGGGGACCCCCCCAGCTGCAGCCGCCTGCGATCGTGGGCTCCACCCCTGCCTGGGCCTTACTCCTCTGGCTGAGGGTGAGGCCCGGGCAGTGGGGACCCCCAGCTGCAGCCGCCCCTGCCCAGCCTAACGCCTCTGGCCGAGGCATTAGACCCAGGCAGGGGACCCCCCCAGCTGCAGCCGCCCCCCGATTGTGAGCTCCGCCCCTTCCCGGGCCTAACGCCTTTGGCCAAGGCATTAGGCCCCGGCAGCAGGGAGCCCAAGCTGCAGCCGCCCCCCTATCGTGGGCTCCGCCCCTTCCCGGGCCTTATGCCTCTGGCCGAGGCGTTAGGCCTGGGCAGGGGACCCCCCAAGCTGCAGCCGCCCCCCGATTGTGGGCTCCGCCCCTGACCGGGCCTTACGCCTCTGGCTGAGGCGTTAGGCTGGGCAGGGGGCCCCCCAGCTGCAGCCCCCCCATCGTGGGCTCCGCCCCTGCCCAGGCCTTATGCCTCTGGCTGAGGCGTTAGGCCCGGCCAGCGGGGACCCCAGCTGCAGCCGCCCCTCCTGGGCCTTTTGCCTCTGGCAGAGGCTTAGGCCCGGGCAGAGGATCCCCCAAGCTGCAGCGCCCCCCGATGGGCTCCGCCCTTGCCCGTGCCTAATGCCTCTGGCTGAGGCTTAGGGCAGCGGGGACCCCCAGCTGCAGCCGCCCCCACACCCAGCTGCAACCGCTCCCTGATCGTGGGCTCCGTGGGCTCTGGGCAGCGGCTGCAGCCACCTCGAGATCCCGGGCTCCACCCCTGCCCAGCTCCCATTGCTGGCTCCACCCCTACTTCCTGCTATCACTGGCCAGTGAGGCAAAGGCCAGGATTCTCGATCATGGCTGGGGGGCAGGGCAAAGGCGGCCCTGGGGGCCGCCTTTGCCCTGCCCCCCCGGCTCTTAGCTCCCCCCTGGGAGTGCCAGGGGGCTTCTTCTGTGCTTTCCATTTTGCCTCCCTGCATTGTGCCTACATATGCAAATTAACCGCCATCTTTGTTGACAGTTAACCGCCATCTTGGCTGGTGATTAATTTGCATATCTCGCTAATTAGCCAATGGGAAGGCTAGCGGTCGTACGCTAATTACCATGTTTCTCTTTTATTAGTGTAGACTAGTGGCTCGGAGCATGGATTTGTGTACATTGAAAGTAAATTAATTAGAAGAAATATTTTAATATCACTATTCGCCCTTTCTCTATAATAGAAGTGCCAACCAAATTCACAATCGACAATGACAGATCGAAACACATATGTGCGATTGGCGCCAGCAAGAGCTTTATATTTATCTCGCCTGTACGAGTCAACTTACACTTTTATCCTATCTGATAATAGACAAACATGGTAATTGACCATACCTTCACTACGGCTCCCATTGGCTAATCAGCACGATATGCAAATTAACCCAACCAAGATGGCAGCCGGCAGCCACGCAGCTGAAGCGAGCAGGAGGCTTGCTTGCTCCAGTGATGGAGGAAGCCAAGGTTCCCTGCCTGCCACGGCCTGGCTCTGAGCTCCGAAAGCAACAAAGTTTCAATTATAGAAGCTAAACAAACCCCAGATACCTGCTTTCAGCAGGCTGTGGCCTCAGAGCTGGAGCGAGCAGGAGCCTCTCAGCTCTCAGCTCCAGTGACGGCAACAAAGTTTCAATTATAGAAGGTAAACAAATCCCAGAATAAAAAAGAAAAAGAAAAAAAGGAGAGGCTGGGAGCTTCAGTCGCTGGCCAGCCTGAAAACAGCCCTTAGCCCCTTACCAAGACTGGCCAGGCATCCCAGTGGGGACCCCCACCCTAAAAGGGATGTGGCCAGCCTGAAAACAGCCATCAGCCCCTCATCTAGGCTGGCCAGGCACCCCAGTGGGAACCTTAACCCTGAAGGGGGTATGACTAGCTGCAAACAGCCATCAGCCCCTCACCCAGGCTGGCCAGGCACCCAAGCGGACCCCCCCACCCTAATCCTGGACACACTTCAGGGAAAACCAGCCGGCCCCCACCCATGCACCAGGCCTCTATCCTATATAGTAAAAGGGTAATATGCAAACTGACCCTAACAATAGAAAGACTGGGAATGACTGGTCACTATGATACAAACTGACCACCAGGGGGCAGACGCTCAATGCAGGAGTTGTCCTCTGGTGGTCAGTGCACTCCCACATGGGGGAGCTATGCTCAGCCACAAGCCAGGCTGATGGCTGCCAGTACAGCGATGGTGGTAGGAGCCTCTCCTGCCTCCTCAGCAGCGCTAAGGATGTCTGATTGCAGCTTAGGTCTGCTCCCCACTGGCAAGTGGACATCCCCCTAGGGCTGCTGGGCTGCCAGAGAAATGTCTGATTGCCGGCTTAGGCCCAATCCCCCAGGGAGCAGGCCTAAGCCAGCAGGTGGTCATCCCCTAAGGGGTCCCAGACTGGGAGAGGGCACAGGCCCAGCTGAGGGATCCCCCCCCACAAGTGCACAAATTTTTGTGCACTGGGACTCTAGTATATATAGAATAAACTTGCTTAATTAGACCTGCTTTCTGATGTAGCTAAAATTTTCCAGCCCAGGGAAGCACCCCAACTTCTCTTTCAGTAATTGTCAGCAACACAGCAGTAAATATCAACACAAAGCAGATTATTATTGTAGATCATCCAGGGAGAACAAAGGGTAAAATATTTAACTACAGCAGTGTTTGACTATATTCTGAGCAGTGAGAAAACCTGAAGTCATTTTCAAGGTTCACCATTTCTTCTTTTCAGTTGGGTCAAGTTTCTAATCTTTCTAAATCTCCGTTTTTCGGCTAATGAAAAGAAAATAGGCCCTAGCTGGTTTGGCTCAATGGATAGAACATTGGCCTGCAGACTGAAGGGTCCCAGGTTCGATTCTGGCCAAGGGCACATGCCTGGGTTGCAGACTTGATCCCCAGTAGGGGGCATGCAGGAGGCAGCCAATCAATGATTCTCTCCCATCATTGATGTTTCTATCTCCCCCTCTCCCTTCCTCTCTAAAATCAATAAGATATATTTTAAAAAATAAAAAATAAAATAGGATTCCACTGAGTCTCCTATCTACCTGCTCCAGGACTTCTATGAGGATCAAATGAGATGAGGCACGGGAAATGCTTCACAGACATTTGGCCTGTGTCCCACTTGGGGGAAGCCAAGTGTTGCTTTGTGGGCACCAGGTCTGTGGTGCCATTTCTCTGTGTGCATCACAGCAGCTCCTGTATTGAGCGTCTGCCCCCTGGTGGTCAGTGTGCATCATAGCAACCAGTCAGATGGTCAGACACTTAGCATATTAGCCTTTTATATATATAGACTAGGGGCCCGGTGCACAAAAATTTGTGCACTGGGAGGGGGTTTCCTCAGCCCAGCTTGCCCCCTATCACATACTGGGAGCCCTAGGGGATGTCCTACTACCTGCTCCCTGCTCCCCTTGGGGAGCGGGCCTAAGCCACAGTCTGGCCTCCCTTTGTGGAAGGCGACCGGGCTGATCAGGGGAAGGCAACAGCCCCATCACCCCGCTGCTGCAGCCACTGCCAGTCACCGCAGCCACCAAGGTGTTTTCATCAACACGGACTCCAGTCCCTTTACCATGAAAAAATGACAACTTTCTTTAGGCATTTTCAAGAAGTGTCTTTCATAGGATATGACATTTCTTTCTTTCTTTATCCTCACCTGGGGATATGTTTCCATTGATTTTTAGAGAATGTGGAAAAGAAAGGGAAAGACAGAGAGAAAAACATCAAAGTGAGAGGAACACTTTGATTGGTTGCCTCCTGCATGAGCCCTGACCTGGGCCGGAGCCAGGGAGGAACGTGCAACCTAGGTACATGCCCTTGGTCAGAATTGAACCCAGAATCTGCGTTGGGCAGGCCGAGGCATTATCCACTGAGCCAAACTGGCTAGGACAGGATATGACATTTCTTAACCCTCCAGCAGCAGACCTTCATTTTTTTCTCCAGGAGTGTGGTAAAAAAAACCCTAGATCACTTTTTGGACTCTTATTACCCAAGTTACTAAGAATATTACCAGTGGCATACAGAGAGCTTAACCAATCAGAGGTCAGAAAAGGTGTTTCCTCTGTAGTTCACACCAATTGCTGGTTTGGCCCCTGCCCAGGCCTAACGCCTCTGGCGAGTCATTAGCCCTGGGCCAGGGCACCCTCAGCTCCAAGCCACCGTGGCCATCAAGGATCGCTGGCTGGCTGCACCCGGGTTCGGGCCGCCACCACCATCAAGGATCACTGGCTGGCTCCTCCCCGGCCCAGGCCTAAAGCCTCTGGCCCAGGCATTAGGCCTGGGCCGGGGCACCCCCAGGTCCCCGCCACCGCAGCCATCAACGATCCCTGGCTGGCTCCTCCCTGACACAGGCCTAAAGCCTCAGGCCGAGGTTTTAGGCCTGGGCCGGGGAACCCCCAGCTCCCGCCGCAGCTGATCGCTGGCTGGCTGCTCCCTGACCCAGGCCTAAAGCCTCAGGCCGAGGTTTTAGGCCTGGGCCAGGGCACCCCCAGCTCGCCGCCGCCGCCGCCGCCGCCGCCGCCGCCACCGCCACCGCCGCCATGGAAGATCGCTGGCTGGCTCCTCCCCGGCCCAAGCCTAAAGCCTCTGCTCGAGGCTTTAGGCCTGGGCCGGGGCACCCCCAGCTCCCCGCCGCAGCTGATCGCTGGCTGGCTCCTCACTGCCCCAAGCCTAAAGCCGGCCGCCATCTTGGCTGACAGTTAATTTGCATAAGGATATGCTGATTAGCCAATGGGAAGGGTAGCGGTCATACGCCAATTACCATGTTTCTCTTTTATTAGTGTAGACTAGAGGCCCGGTGCACAAAAATTTGTGCACGGGGGGGGGGGGGGGGGGCTCAGCCCGGCCTGTGCCCTCTCGCAGTCTGGGACCCCTCAGGAGATAATGACCTGCTGGCTTAGGCCTGCTCCTGGGTGGCAGAGGGCAGGCCCAATCCCTAGGTGCAGCCCCTGGTTGGGCTCAGAGCAGGGCTGATTGGGGAGTTGGGGCGCCGCCCCCTGTCATGCACAGAGCAGGGCGGATTGGGAGGTTGCGATGCCACCCTCAGTCATGCTCAGGGTGGGGCCGATTGGGGGGTTGGGGCACCACCCCCTGTCATACTCAAGGCAGGGTCGATGGGGAGGTTGTGGCACCACCCCCTGTCACGCACAGAGCAGGGCAAATCAGGGGGTTGGGGCGTTGCCCCCTGTCATGCACAGAGCAGGGCCCATCAGGAGGTTGGGGAGCTCCCCCCTGTCATGCACAGAGTAGGGCCGATAGGGGAGTTAGGGCACCGCCCCCTGTCACACACAGAGCAGGGCGGATCAGGGGGTTGGGGCGCCGCCCTCTCACCCACAGAGCAGGGCTGATCAGGGAGTTGGGGCGCCGCCACTGTCACACTCAGGGCAGGGCCGATGGGGAGGTTATGGTGCTACCCCATCACACACAGAGCAGGGCCCGTGTAGGGGGGGAGGGTTTGGGGCGCTGCACCCTGTCACACACAGAGCAGGGCCCATCAGGGGGTTGGGCGCCTTCCCCTGTCACGAACAGAGCAGGGCAGATAGGGAGGTTGTGGCCCTGCCCCCATCACACACAGAGCTGCAGGGCGATCAGGGGGTTTGGGCGCTGCACCCTGTCACGCTGATCTGGTGCCAAGAGGCCTCGTGGCTCTGCTGATCCCAGTGCTGGGAGGCATATTACCCTTTTACTATATAGGATAGAGGCTTGGGGGCCGGCTGGTTTGCCCTGAAGGGTGTCCTGGATCAGGGCGGGGGTCCCCACTGGGGTGCCTGGCCAGCCTGGATGAGGGGATGATGGCTGTTTGCAGCTGGTCACACACCCTTCAGGGTGGGAGTCCCTACTGGGGTGCCTGGCCAGTCTGGGTGAGGGGCTGAGGGCTGCTTTCAGGCTGGCGGTTGTTGACTGAAGCTCCCAACCGCTCCTTTTTTTTCTCTTTTTTTAATTTTATTCTGGGCCAGCTTTAGCTCTGGCTCTAGCTCTGAGGCTTCATATCTGGTTTGTTTGCCATTCTATAATCAAAACAATGTATAACTTCAGCTCTGAGATCCCGGCAGGCTGAAAGCTGGTTTCTGGGGTTTTGTTTAGCTTCTTATTTGCAACAAAGTACATAGTTGCTTAGAGTTGCAACTCAGAGGCCGGCAAGTCAGGCGGGGAATGTTGGAGTCTGCAGTCACTGGAGCAAGCAAGCCTCATGTTCACTTCCAGCTGCCTGGCTGCCGGCTGCCATCTTGACTGACAGTTAATTTGCATAAGGATATGCTGATTAGCCAATGGGAAGGGTAGCGGTCGTACGCTAATTACCATGTTTCTCTTTTATTAGTGTAGATTATTTTCCATATGAACAATAGTAAACCTACTGTCTCCCCTACCCTGTGTATAGGATTCAGTGCAACCTGAGGCTTCAGGCATCTACTGGAGGTTTTGGAACATTTTCCCTGTATCCCCCAGGGATAGGGAGGGACTACTGTGATGTGTACTTATTATGTCTGAGGAGGGAATCGACCTGTGTATAGTTTTTCACAGCTTTTGTGATTTGCTACACTTCTAAAAAACTGCAGAACTTTACAGTGATGCCAGTCTCAGTCTTATTTTAGGTGTCTGTTTTAATAACCAATATTTTCAAAGCCATGACATCTTGGGAGTAGACACTTTCTACCCTGTGCCAGTGGTTGCTGTCATTACTGCTTGCTTTGGAATAGTGCAAGCCTTCTGGGAAAGGTTTGTCTCTTATCTCTGGTATTCTTTCTGAGGGAGAATCACTCCCAGCAGATTGCCAGACAGAAACTGCTCCTAGTGCTTCTGCAGTGCGTGCTCTGGGGGCTACAGAGGACTAATGCTTCCTCTGTGTGCTTTCAAGGCACGCCTTCCCACACTTTGCAACATTTCCAATTTTGAGTTTTTCATTCTGCTCCATCTTTTTCTGTAGACAGATGAGATACCTCTAATCATTAATTTTCCTCTGCTCTTCTCCTAAAGCAGTGGTTCTCAACCTTGGCTGCACATTAGAATCACCTGGGAATCTTTGTAAAATCCTGATTTCTGGGCCTCATCCTCCAGAAATTCTGTTTCTTTGTTACTAATGATGAGGCCCAGAAATCAGGATTTTACAAAGATTCCCAGGTGATTGTAATGTGCAGCCAAGGTTGAGAACCACTGTCCTAAAGCAAGGGAAGCTCAAATGGGCTTCCTATAATTTAACCTATAACTGAAATTGATTCCTTCTCTACAGCATGAAAGGCCAGTACTACTGTCTGGAATTAAATGCCTCCTTGCTTTCTCTTTGAATTCTAGTTGGCATTTGTTGTCCTATGATGTTCTTCTAAACATTGTCTTTATGTTTGATAATAAGAAAAATGAAATCAGTAACTTCTAGATCTGTGAAAAGGAACCATTGTTCACAAAATTAATCTTCTTTTATTTTCCTGAAATGGATAATCCTACCCATGAGGTAATCTTTTCCGTATAATCTACTCCCTCCCATGTTATACTCACTTATGGAGGCTATAGCACCTACCTGAATCTACCAAGGCATTCTGGATAGTTCAAGATCAAAATATAACAATGTGTACACTAAGTCCCACATGTTCAGCACCTCCTGAGACTTTTCCTTTTCCTTAAAGTATTTAATGTTGAGGATCCATTACTCAATCCCCATTCTTAATTCATTCTAATTGGAAAAGTTGGTACCTTCAATCTACACTCACCAAACTCATGTGCAGCTAGGATTCTTGTTGCCAATTTGGTTCTGTCAATTAGATGAACTCTTGTGAGACAGAGAAAATAAACATAAGTCAGAAGTCATCTAACTATGGCTCTTAGCTGGTGTTTGGTTTGTTTATTTGTTTGTGTGTATGTATTTGTTTATTTGGAGAGAGAGAGAGGAGAGAGAGAGAGAGTGAGGGAGAGAGAGAGAAATGTGAGGCTTCTGTGGGCAGATTTTTAGTGCCCATTTTGCACTTTCCTTGAGTATGAAAAGCAATTGTGGTGGCAGTAGCTTCCTGCTTTAACATAACTTCAAGTGTGATTTTGGAGGTAGTAACTTTCTCAGTGAATCAGCCCTATATTGTCCTATAAATCTTTACAGGAGGCCCAACTGAGAATCTAAATCTTTGAGTACTTCCAATAATTTTCAAAGCACCTATATCAATTCTCAAATATGTTTTGTTCACAGTTTTACCTCAATTTCGAATTTGAGGAACCTCATAGAATCAATGGCTTTATTACAATCATTGTTAGCCATGTAACATCCATGACACAATTTTTTTGAAATCCTTCCATTAAAAACTTTTGTTAAGATGTGATGGCACCAACATCAACACAGCTTAGAGTAATTTCAAATATAAATCCCATCACATGAGTTTTTTAGAGTATTTTGTGTTTTCTGCACTAAACCATCATTAAAAGGTAGGTGAGACTTATCACCATTTGCTTAAGGTCTCATGAATACTACTCTATCTCTATACCAGACTCTTCCCAGCTAAGAAGGAGCTCCTTGCTTGGGGGAAGAAATCATAAGTTGTAATGCCTTAGTGTAAAAAACTACTATGACTACTGCTTAATTCTAAAGCTGCCTGCCCAGGTTGTAAGAGTTAAAAATGGACCCTTAACTGCAAACTCCAGCCACATGGAATAATATGAACCATGACAACATTCAAAAACCCAATTTGAAAAAAATTGCATCAAGCTAAAAATGATCTAGTCAAAGTTATTTTGCTCACCAATAGCCAGGTTTTATCTATCTCTCAAAATTTCTGACACATTGATAAGAAGTTGGTATTTCAAGAGGGCTTATAAATAGCATACATTTTCCCTGCCCAAGTTATAAATCACTTGAAAAATAAGACCAAAAAAAGTTTTGTTAAAAGACAACAGATAAGACTAAGATAACAACATCATTAGTAAAGTTGTGATCATGGCTTAGTCATGCAGCAGAAATGGGCTTCCTAAGTATGTACTGAAACCCAGAATTAGAGAAACTTACCATTCACCAAAGACAGATTAAATAACCCCACTCCTTCACTCGTGGGCTCTGTCCCTTAAACATATAGTATGAAATGTGTTTCCTGCAGCCAGAAGCCTCTCAAGAAGAGAAGGGAAGAAAGATGGGATGAGATTCACATGCCCACTTCCTCCCCAAATCTCAATATTCACAAAATAAGAAAGGAAGGAAAGAAGTGAGTAATTGCTGGGAGCCAGTCCATCCTTGCTGCTTGACACAGTCGCTGCAGAGAAGAAACGTCTGCACAGCATATGTTTCAAGGGACCTGGCGTATATAGCATGCTGTTCTTAATATGTTTGCTCCCCTTAGCGCTATGTGTTTTAACCAAGGTCACCTCTCCGAGAAAGGTTGTTTCCCCAGGTAGGGATTTTCCCATGAGGTTAGGGAGGGGATACAACCCCTTAATTAAGTGCCAGGCGGGTAGTTAAGCTACATAATCTTTACTCCCTGGCATGGAGATAAGAAACGCCCTAACCTTTGTAATAGAAATTGACAGGATTAAAATCAGCTGGTATAAATATAGATGTAACAAGACAGTAAACATCAGATCATCATCAGATCCTGATCAGATCTTAACCAGAGCTTGGCTGGAGTTCCTAACCAGAACTTTGGCTGGAGATCCCGGCTAGAGGTCCTGACTAGGCTGCTGATCAACTGAAGGCTGCCTTCGTGTCATTCCTTCTTCGCCGACTCCATCCACACCTTTGGGTACCCCTGGACCTGCTGGGGTTGGACCCCGGCGGCCAACGTGGGGCACGAACCCACGACCCTGGGATTAAGAGTCCCACGTGTCGGCGCAGCGATGGCGGCGGGCTGCAGCGACCCGCGGGCTGGCGACGTAGAGGAGGACGCCTCACAGCTCATTTTCCCCAAAGAGTTTGAAACAGCCGAGACGCTTCTAAATTCAGAAGTTCACATGCTTCTGGAACATCGAAAGCAACAGAATGAGAGTGCAGAGGGCGAACAGGAACTTTCTGAGGTCTTCATGAAAACTTTAAACTACACAGCTCGTTTCAGTCGTCTCAAAAACAGAGAAACCATTGCCAGTGTCCGTAGCTTGTTGCTCCAGAAAAAGCTTCATAAGTTTGAATTAGCCTGTTTGGCCAACCTTTGTCCAGAGACTGCTGAGGAGTCCAAGGCTCTGATCCCAAGCCTGGAGGGGAGATTTGAGGACGAGGAGCTGCAGCAGACCCTCGATGACATCCAGACCAAGCGCAGCTTCCAGTATTAACCTCCAGCATCACTGCTGCTGAGGGAGCCCCCAGCGTGGCACCTGTCTCCCAGGACCTGAAACTCTATCCCAGAAGACACTGGGGACACTGGGGACAGCACCTCCGCTGGGTCTTGGTTTGGGTTGCTGTTTCAGACTTGGCTGTTAGATCCTTGACGACCACGGAGTCTTGGAGAGGCCTTGCGGCGGCTGCTTGCTGGCTTCCTGAGCTCACCTCTGGAGAGGGTGAGGTGGGGTGCTGTGCATATAAACTATGCTGTTGAATACCTCATACCATGGATTTTGCCCCCTGTGTTATTTTTTATTCCTTATATTTCATGTTTTGATTTCAATGTGTTTATAAGTTTTCAAACTATAGTAGAGCATGTAAAACCGGAATGGTAAACAATAGTTTTATTTAAATGCACAAGGAAGAAGTATTTTTTTAAAAAATATATTTTATTGATTTTTCACAGAGAGGAAAGGAGAAGGATAGAGAGTTAGAAATATCGATGAGAGAGAAACATCGATCAGCTGCCTCCTGCACACCTCCTTCTGGGGATGTGCCCGCAACCAAGGTACATGGCCTTGACCGGAATCGAACCTGGGACCTTTCAGTCCGCAGGCCGACGCTCTATCCACTGAGCCAAACCGGTTAGGCTGCACAAGGAAGAATTAAGCCAGACCTATATCGATGTTTGAAATTCTTGAAGATAGGATGGTGGTGTTGATTACCAGAGAAAGCCTTGACATTATTGTGCTTAACCAGGGGAGAGGAGGAAGTTCACTGTAGAAAGCAGTTTCATCGGAGGATCACTGTGCTGAGTGAGTGGAGCCCGTAGCTTTGAGGTAGAGAGCACGTGGCCTTTTTCCTTGCACTGTTGCAGAATGTAGTTGTAGTGGACCCGCTGGGGCTGGACCCCAACAAGTAATGGCAGAAAAAGCCTATGATCTCAAAGAGATTTTGTGGGAAAAACTAATCTTTATAATGGCAGAGACTTTGTCTTATTTAACACTGTTCTTGGGGCCTAAATCAGTTCTTGGCACTTAGTGAAGGTCAATATTCGTTGAGTACTTATAACAGGAAATAAAAAAAAAATATTCATGTTAGCCTTTTACATTTTTTCCTGAGAGTAGCTAATTCAGAATAAGTAAGCAAACTGTTTAGTCACATAATTTTCCCCAAGAAACATATCACCAGCAAATCGCACTATTTACCCTAAGTACAGCTCCTCTTTCACCCCTACCTCTCCTGCGGCCAATAAGCATCATTAAACCAAAGAAGACCCAAAGGATTTCAGAAAACCTTCTGGCCCAAAAGACCCTTAAATGCTTCTGCCCAACCAATAGTCAGTCCCATGCTTGCTAGAGATGTAGCCACTTTGCAAGATACAATTAAACAGATTTTTCTGGTCTTATCTGTTGATCACAAACAAGAATGAAGAGCACATGCAAATGGAAAGGAATTAAAAGTAAAGTCTTCTTTTGCACAGCTTCTAAAAGAACTGAAGAAATTATAATGATAAGCCTTTATTCATATAAACCACACTACAAATCTTACATTATTAAGGCTGTCGTAAGGAGTAGATGATAATCTTGACATTACCAGCAAAGCTGCCAGGATATAATTAACCATTAAAGGTCTCTACATACAAACCCTGTGTGGGGAGGGGGTATCCTCTATTGGAAACTCTCAAGCAGTGTGAACTCTTCTTTTTTTTTTTTTTTGAAAGTTTTGCGAGTTATCAGGTATAATTTAGTTGAACCTCAAAACAACTTAATCTAAAGGGATGCAGTATCATTGTCTATGTATATATGAGAATAAGGTGGAGACAAAACTGGGAAAACATGATGTTGGGTTATTTGTGTGGTTTTAGTTTTGTTTTTGTTGTTGCTGTGACTGTTCACAATAAATCTGTCTAAATTTTGAAGTCATATCAAAGTAAACAAATAATAATATTTACACTAATAAAAGAGAAACATGCAAATTGGTGTCACTCTGCTATGCCCACCAGCCAATCAGATGAGTATGCAAATTAACCCAACAAAGATGGCAGTTAATTTGCATATGCAGCACAGAGCGAAGACTGAAGGCTCCAGCCGGAGTGAAGACTGAAGACTGAAGACTGAAGACTGAAGAGGCTTGGCTTCTCTGCTGCGGCCTCAGCAGAGAAGCCAAGTCTCGCTGCTGTGGCCAGAGCAGAGAAGCCAAGTCTTGCTGTGGCCGGACCAAAGGCCTGGGTCCCAGGTGCCGGAGGAAAACCGGTGCCATCAGCCAGGGGAAGGAAGGCCTATTGTGTGAATCTTCGTGAAACAGGCTTCTAGTCTACACTAATAAAAGAGAAACATGGTAATTAGCATACGACCGCTACCCTTTTCATTGGCTAATCAGTGAGTATATGCAAATTAACTGTCAGCCAAGATGGCGGCCGGCAGCCAGGCACTGAAGCGAGCATGAGGCTTGCTTGCTGCAGACTCCAACGTTCCCCGCCTCACTTGCCCGCCTCTCACCTGTAAGTCTAAGCAACTGTGTACTATGTTGCAAATAAGAAGGTAAACAAAACCCCAGAAACCAGCCGGACTGAAAGCCAGCGGACCAAAACTTTGTATCCATGTTTTCAGCAGTGAGGCCTCAGAGCTAAAGCTGGCCCAGAATAAAAAAAAAAAAGAAGAAGAAAACAAGGAGCGGTTGGGAGCTTTAGTCACTCGCTTCCGGAAAACAGCCCTCAGCCCCTCACCCAGACTGGCCAGGCACCCCAGTGGGGACCCCCACCCTGATCCAGGACACACTTCAGGGCAAACCAGCCAGCCCCTACTCATGCACCAGGCTGCTATCCTATATAGTAAAAGGGTAATATGCCTCCCAGCACCAGGATCAGTGGAGCAGCGAGGCTCCCGGCACCGGGATCAGTGTGACAGGGGGCAGCGCCCAAACCCCCTGATCAGCCCTGCTCTGTGCCTGATAGGGGGGCGCTCCCCAATCCCCTGATTGCCCTGCGGCTCTGTGTTTGACAGGGTGCAGCACACCAACCCCATGATCGGCCCTGCTCTGTGGGTGATAGAGGGTGGCACCCCAACCCCCCTTCACGGGCCCTGCTCTGTGTGTGACGGGGTAGAGCCATAACCTCCCCATTGGCCCTGCCCTGAGTGTGACAGGGTGCAGTGCCCCAACCCCCTGATCCGCCCTGCTCTGTGTGTGACAGGGGGCGGTGCCCCAACTCCCCTATGGGCCCTACTCTGAGTGACAGGGGAGAGCTCCTCAACCCCCTGATCGGCCCTGCTCTGTGTGTGACAGGGTATGGAGCCCCAACCCCCCTGATGGGCCCTGCTCTGTGCATCACAGGGGGTGGCGCTGCAACCTCCCCATTGACCCTGCCTTGAGTGTGATAGGGGGCGGTGCCCCAACCCCCCAATCAGCCCTACTCTGAGCGTGACTGAGGGTGGCATTGCAACCTCCCAATCCGCCCTGCTCTGTGCATGACAGGGGGCGGTGCCCCAACTCCCCAATCAGCCCTGTTCTGAGCCCGACCAGGGGCTGCACCTAGGTATTGGGCGTGCCCTCTGCCCTCTGCCACCCAGGAGCAGGCCTAAGCCAGCAGGTTGTTATCTCCCGAGGGGTCCCAGACTGCGAGAGAGCGGAGGCCGGGCTGAGGGGCCCCCCCTTCCCCCCCCAAGTGAACATATTTTTGTGCACCGGGCCTCTAGTCTACACTAATAAAAGAGAAACATGCTAATTAGTGTATGACCGCTACCCTTCCCATTGACTAATCAGCATATCCTCATGCAAATTAACTGTCAGCCAAGATGGCGGCCGGCAGCCATGCACTGAAGCGAACATGAAGCTTGCTTGCTCCAGTGACTGCGGACTCCAACGTTCCCCGCCTCACTTGCCGGCCTCTCAGCTGCAACTCTAAGCAACTATTACTATGTTGCAAATAAGAAGCTAAACAAAACCCCAGTAACCGGCTTCCATTCAGCCAGGATTCATTCAGCCAGAGTGCAACATTGTATCGATGTTTTCAGCAGCCAGGCCTCAGAACTAAAGCTGGCCCAGAATAGAAGAAAAAAAAAAGAAAACGAGGAGTGGCTGGGAGCTTCAGTCACTCGCTTCAGGAAAACAGCCCTCAGTCCCTCACCCAGACTGGCCAGGCACCCCAGTGGGGACCCCCACCCTGATCCAGGACACCCTTCAGGGCAAACCAGCCAGCCCCCACCCATGCACCAGTTCTCTATTCTATATAGTAAAACAGTAATATGCCTCCCAGCACCTGGATCCGCGGAGCAGAGAGACTCCCGGCACCGGGATCAGCGTGACAGGGGGCAGCGCCCAAACCCCCTGATCACCCTGCGGCTCTGTGAGTGACAGGGGGCGGGGCCACAACCTCCCTATCCGCCCTGCTCTGTTCATGACAGGGGAAGGCACCCCAACCCCCTGATCAGCCCTGCTCTGTGCCTGATAGGGGGGAGCTCCCCAATCCCCTGATTGCCCTGCAGCTCTGTGTGTGACAGGGTGCAGCACCCCAACCCGCCCCCCCCCCCACAGGCCCTGCTCTGTGTGTGACAGGGTAGAGCCATAACCTCCCCATTGGCCCTGCCCTGAGTGTGACAGGGTGCAGTGCCCCAACCCCCTGATCCACCCTGCTCTGTGTGTGACAGGGGGTGGTGCCCCAACTCCCCTATCGGCCCTACTCTGTGAGTGACAGGAGGGACCTCCTCAACCCCCTGATTGGCCCTGCTCTGTGCGTGACAGGGGGTGGCGCCGCAACCTCCCCATTGACCCTGCCTTGAGTGTGATGGGGCGGTGCCCCAACACCCCAATCGGCCCTACCCTGAGTGTGACTGAGGGTGGCATCACAACCTTCCGATCTGCTCTGCTCTGTGCATGACGGGGCGGCACCCCAACTCCCCAATCGGCCCTGCTCTTAGCCCGACCAGGGGCTGCGCTTAGGGATTGGGCCTGCCCTCTGCTACCCGGGAGCAGGCCTAAGCCAGCAGGTCGTTATCTCCCGAGGGGTCCCAGACTGGAGAGGGCACAGGCTGGCCTGGGGGACCGCCCCCCCCCCCCCCAGTGCACAAATTTTTGTGCACCGGGCCTCTAGTCTACACTAATAAAAGAGAAACATGGTAATTGGCGTATGACCGCTACCCTTCCCATTGGCTAATCAGCATATCCTTATGCAAATTAACTGTCAGCCAAGATGGCGGCCGGCAGCCAGGCAGCTGGAAGCGAACATGAGGCCTGCTTGCTCCAGTGACTGCAGAGTCCAACGTTCCCTGCCTGCCTTGCAGTTCTCTGAGCTGGCAGTTTGAAACTGTAACAAATATAGCCGGCTGGGATCTCAGAGCTGAAGTTATACATTGTTTCGATTATAGAACGGCAAACAAACCAGCAGCGGAAGCCTGAGAGCTAGAGCCAGAGCTAAAGCTGGCCCAGAAGAAAAAAAAAAAGAAAAAAAGGAGCGGTTGGGAGCTTCAGTCAGCCTGAAAGCAGCCCTCAGCCCCTCACCCAGACTGGCCAGGCACCCCAGTGGGGACCCCCACCCTGAAGGGTGTGTGACCAGCTGCAAACAGCCATCATCCCCTCATCCAGGCTGGCCAGGCACCCCAGTGGGGACCCCCATCCTGATCCAGGACACCCTTCAGGGCAAACCAGCCGGCCCCCAAGCCTCTATCCTATATAGTAAAAGGGTAATATGCCTCCCAGCACTGGGATCAGCGGAGCCAAGAGGTCTCCTGGCACCAGATCAGCGTGACAGGGTGCAGCGCCCAAACCCCCTGATCACCCTGCGGCTCTGTGTGTGACAGGGTGTGGCATCCCAACCCCCTGATCGGCCCTGCTCTGTGTGTGACAGGGGGTGGCGCCCCAACAACCCCCGCCCCCCCACGGGCCCTGCTCTATCTGTGACGGGGTAGAGCCATAACCTCCCCATTGAACCTGTCCTGAGTGTGACAGTGGTGGCGCCCCAACCCCCTGATCCGCCCTGCTCTGTGTGTGACAGGGGGCGGTGCCCTAACTCCCCTATCGGCCCTACTCTGTGCGTGACGGGGGAGCTCCCCAACCCCCTCATGGGCCCTGCTCTGTGCGTGACGGGGGGGGGGGGGGGGCAGTGCCCCAACCCCCTCATGGGCCCTGCTCTGTGAGTGACAGGGGGCAGCGCCCCAACCCCCTGATTGGCCCTGCTCTGTGCATCACAGAGGGTGGTGCCGCAACCTCTCCATTGACCCTGCCTTGAGTGTGATAGGGGACGGTGCCCCAACCCCCCAATCAGCCCTACCCTGAGCGTGACTGAGGGTGGCATCACAACTTCCCAATCCGCCCTGCTCTGTGCATGACAGGGGGCGGCGCCCCAACTCCCCAATCAGCCCTGCTCTGAGCCCGACCAGGGGCTGCACCTAGGTATTGGGCGTGCCCTCTGCCCTCTGCCACCCAGGAGCAGGCCTAAGCCAGCAGGTCGTTATCTCCCGAGGGGTTCCAGACTGCGAGAGGGCACAGGCCTGGCTGAGGGACCCCCCCCTTCCTCTAGTCTATATATATAAAAGACTAAGCGATTGTTCGACTGGTAGCTATGACGCGCACTGACCACGAGGGGGCAGACGCTCAATGAACAGTCATGGAAACTGGAAAAATATGATGTTGGGCTTTTTGTGTGGTTTTAGTTTTATTTTTGTTGTTGCTGTGACTGTTCACAATAAATCTGTCTAAATTTTGAAGTCATATCAAAGTAAAAAATAATAATATCTACACTAATAAAAGAGAAACATGCAAATTCCTCCACTGAGGCTGCAGCAAAGAAGCCAAGCCTCTTCAGTCTTCAGTCTTCACTCCGGCCGGAGCCTTCAGTCTTCGCTCTGCACAGCATATGCAAATTAACTGCCATCTTTGTTGGGTTAATTTACATACTCATCTGATTGGCTGGTGGGCGTAGCGGAGTGAATCTCAGACATGTGAATCTCAGACTTATGAATCTCAAAGGGAAGGGGGAAGTGGGGAGGGCTTAACCAAAGATCTTATATGTATACTAGAGGCCCAGTGCATGGATTTGTGTACCAGTGGGGTCCCTCGGCCTGGCCTGTGGGGATTGGGCTGAAACCGGCAGTCTGACATCCTCCGAGGGGTCCTGGATTGTGAGAGGCTGCAGGCCAGGCTGAGGGATCCCATTGGTGCACAAATCGGTGCACCAGGCCTCTGGTATAATCTATATATTGATTATAATTAAGATTGAGTTTCTACACATACTGCATGATTGCATTAATAATATTTGGTATCAAATAGCCAATGCTTAAAAATTTGGTTACCTATGTTGGTGCATCTAACATCTCCCCCATATTCTTTCATTTGGAACATGCATCTCTATATTTTTGTCTTATTTTTTAATTCATATTAGAGTGTAAAGTTCTAGATTAGGCTATGCCCTTTTTTGCCTGATATGTATAGCACAAAAAATGGTATCTGCAAATGCAGTAATTTAATAAATAGTGTTTAAATTCTACAAATATTTCAGGGTAATTAAGAGTTTGAAAGGGTTTAATTTTCTGTATAATTAAATTTTTCATCTTGCAATATCCTTAAGTAAATACAGATAACTTCTTTATCGCCTATACAAGATAAAAATGTGTAAGTCCTATACTTCTAGCATTAAGTGTATTTAATTTTTAAAAATTTATTTTTGATAGATCACAGATGTTCCCCACTTTCCCCATTTTCCCCGCCTCCACCTAGCTCCCTGCCTTCCCCAGCCCTTCCCCACACTATTGTCTATGTGCATGGGCTATTTATATATGCATACATGTTCTTTGATTAATCTCTTCCCTGCCCCCACCCTCTCTTCTGAGGGCTGTCAGTCTGTTCCATGCATCTGTGCTAAGTGTATTTGAATTTAAAATGGTAAAACTCCAGTGCCCTAACAAAGGTCATTTAAGAACTTTTATAACACTGTGCTGAATATGTGATGGTCTATTATTTAAAACATTGAGGAAAAATAAGTTCATGATTCCCAAAGTAGTCAGTGTAAGTTTCACAAGATATACAGAAAAGTCTCCCTAAATATCTAGACCACATGGCCATTTTCAACTCCTGACCTATGTTAGCAGTTACCCCTGAATCTCTCTCCAGGCTAGCATGTATACAATGCTTGCACTACAAAATGGGCCCCATAATCTGGGAACTCAAACCTGGCTCCTAGAAATAAGATTAGGATAGGGTCATTAATGAAGATAAAGACACACAGGCCTTATATATGTGAAGTTATCTCCCACTTTTCTACCCTTTTACCCTGGTATGGCTCACACACACTTATGACCCCACTAGAAATTGGTCAGGGGCCTGTATTTGCTCAGATCTGTCAATGAACATGTGACAGCCATTCGTTCCATAGACATTTTAAAACTCATACACATCCCTGGTAGAATTTCCAGGTGGAAGGTGTATCTATATGCTGCCCACATACCAGAGTCTTTGCTTCTTTCTAATTTCTTTTTCCAGGCTAATTTCTTAAGGTCACATGTGAACCCAGGACAGCTGGGCTATAGTGGCATAGGAAAAGGAATATTTGCGAAATATGTGGCAAATTCACTACATATTGTATTTCTGCTGCATCACATCTGTCTGAATCATCTTAATGCATCTACAGTTGTGGCAATTGTGCGTTGATGTGGCTACTTTTATCTTTAGTAACACAGCAGGTAGAAAATCTGGCAGTTTAGGGCAGTGATGGCGAACCTATGACACGCGTGTTAGAGGTGACACTCAAACTCATTTTTTTGGTTGATTTTTCTTTGTTAAATGGCATTTAAATATATAAAATAAATATCAAAAATATAAGTCTTTGTTTTACTATGGTTGTAAATATCAAAAAATTTCTATATGTGACACGGCACCAGAGTTAAGTTAGGGTTTTTCAAAATGCTGACACGCCGATCTCAAAAGGTTCACCATCACTGGTTTAAGGTAAGCCTTTGAAAAAAGATCTGTCAAAGAGCAGTGGACCAGAACACCTTACCCCCAAAAGTGCTCCTCTTTCCATGCTCCCTAAATTGGTGAAGGATACTACCATTTAAACTGCAAGATACCCTAAATTACTACCTCTCCCTCACACAAGCATATGATTAAGGATAAAAGTTCAATCAAGGTAACTTCTTAGATAACTCCAAAATTAATTTCCTCGCTACCATCACCAGCATCTGCCTCTGATCTGAGTTACTTCAATAGCCTAACAGTCATTTCCCTCCTCAAGGTGCAAATCTGATCAATCATTCTCCGTAGCCTCCAGATAAATTCCACAGGCTTCAATAACCTAGCTTTTGCCTAGTTCTCTAGCCTCACCTACTATTTTTGTCTCCCATATCCTTTCTTCAGTTAGTCTAAGCTGCTTGCATTTCCTAAAACATACCACCCCCATATTTATTTAGACTGAGCTACCCCACACTCCCTGTGACTTAAAATTCCTTTAAAACTTAAACTGAGATTAAACCTTCCAATAAGACAGAAAGGTTACAGCCCTGTGTTGAATAAACATTAACCTGGAGCAAATCACTACAGACTTATCCAGTGAAAATCTGAAGCTCTTAAATCAGGGCATATAAAAGTGATGGTGGAAGTTTTCTTTCTTTTCCATGCAGTTTTTAAATTAAACTTATTGGGGTGACATTGGTTAATAAAATTATATAGGTTTCAAGTATATAATTCTATGATATATCGTGATATTGCATGTCATATTGCATTATGTGTTCCCATGCAATTTTTAGAGTTAAAAAGAGTTTTAACTGAATACATTCAAAGTACATCTGGTATAATTGTCACCCTCATTTTAAGATTTTTAAAATTGTTGTTTTTCTCCTATGACATTTTATCAGAAATTAATGAAGCACATTTGAGATTCTGGTTTATTTAACATTAATGACTTCCTTCACTGGTGTGATACATATTTCATCCCAGTGGTTGGAGATACAAAGGAAACTACCCTCTCTGCAGTGGAGCAGGCAAAACAACCTCAGCAGAGCTGCCAGTTCCATCAGGGTGTCTGTCTACCAGGAAGAGATGGCATTTGGGGTCAGCCAAAGGCAAACATCCTAAGTAGGTGACATGTGCCATCTAGCATTTTTAGCTTCTCTGATTTAGTTCTTTTCCCATTTTAGTGTCCTGTCTCCCTCCTCAGGCACTCTAGATCAGGGGTCCTCAAACTACGGCCCGCGGGCCACATACATATACAAATATTGTATTTGTTCCCGTTTTGTTTTTTTACTTCAAAAATAAGATATGTGCAGTGTGCATAGGAATTAGTTCATAGTGTTTTTTTTAAACTATAGTCCGGCCCTCCAGTGGTCTGAGGGACAGTGAACTGGCCCCCTGTTTAAAAACTTTGAGGACCCCTGCTCTAGATGCTTTGCTTTATCCAATCCCCTAACACCTCTTGTCAAAATTTTCAAAAGTGTCCTAATAAATTCATCCCCACTCAAGAATGAATGATAGATATTGTGTAAACTGGAACTACTTCAGGAGTACCTGCAGTTATTAACTTTCAGGCCGGACAAATAGGTGGGGAAGGATTCCGTTTGGGCATGAGGACTGCTCAGTCCCTAGGAATCACATTGATATGTCCATGCTGAAACCAATTCAAGTAAAATGTCTATTTGTATATGTTCTGGAAAAGGTCCAAGATTTCTTAGTATCTGCTAAAAAGTCTCATCTAAAAAATACCCACTGTCACAGTCAAATTAGATTATACATGTCTAAATGCTTTTTAAAGTTAATAGGGTACTTACTGATACTAAATCCTATTCTATTAGCTTTACCTGAGTAACTTTATTCTTTATAATAGCCTTAAGAGATTTGTTCTGTTATCCCTATTTCAGGAATGAGAAAATAGAGACAATGAGAAGTTAGGTGCAGTTGCCTTGAACAATGTGGCAGATAGGGGTGCAAATGCCCCCCACCCTCTTGCAGTAAAAAAGCCACATATAACTTTTGACTTCCCAAAAACATAACTACTAATATTCTACTGTTGAACAAACGCCTTAACAATAACATGTATTATATACTATATTATTACAACAAAGTAAGCTAGAGAAAAGAAAATGTTATTAAGAAAATCATAAGAAAGGGAAAATACATTTACAGTACTGTACATATATATTGAAAAAAATCTGTGTAAGTGGAGCCATGTAATTCAAACCCATGTTACTCAAAGGTCAACTGTAGTTTTCTTAAATTCAAAAAACAAAAAGTGATCCTCTTTGTAATCTATAACCCAGGGGTCCTCAAACTACGGCCCGCGGGCCACATGCAAATACAAATATTGTATTTGTTCCCATTTTGTTTTTTTACTTCAAAATAAGATATGTGCAGTGTGCATTGGAATTTGTTCATAGTTTTTTTTAAACTATAGTCCGGCCCTCCAATGGTCTGAGGGACAGTGAACTGGCCCCCTGTTTAAAAAGTTTGAGGACCCCTGCATAACCTATCTATACTAATAAAAGGGTAGTATGCTAATTAGACTGGACAGCTTCCAGGTGACCTTCTGGGCATCCTTCCTGACAAAGCCGGGCCTGGGCGAAGCTGCCCGGGGTCCTGGGTGCCTGCGGCCGGCCAGAGGAGAGAAGCCTGGGTCCTAGGTGTGGAGGCTGAGGCAGAGGCGGTTAGGGGCGATCAAGCTGGCAGGGAAGCAGTTAGGGGCAATCAGGCCAGCAGGGGAGCATTAGCACAATCAGGCCAGCAGGCAGAGGTGGTTAGGGGAGATCAGGCAGGCAGGGGAGCAGTTAGGGGCAATCAGGCAGGCAAGCAGTTAGGAGCCAGTGGTCCCGGATTGCAAGAGGGATGTCCGACTGCCAGTTTAGGCTTCGGGATCAGGCCTAAATCGGCAGTTGTACATCCCCCGTGGGGTCCCAGATTGGAGAGGGTGCAGGCGGGGCTGAGGGACCCCTTCTCATGCACGAATTTCATGCACCGCACCTCTAATCGCTATTATAATCATATTATAATAATTATCAATATTATTCTCAGAGCTTGTGGAGTGTGGGGCGGGCTATAAGAGGAAATGATGAATAGCCTACTTTGTATATTGTGTTACTTATTTAAGGAAAATTACAGGCAGCACAGTTATTACAAATGGTAAGCCCAAGTATGTGTATGGCCCAAGTATGTGTATGGCCCAAGTATGTCCTGAAATTATGTCCTCTTAGTTCTCTTCATTTAACAGATACACAAAACCAAGTCTTAGTGCTTCATCTAAGATCATACACTTAGCAAGTTTTAGTGTGCATACAAGATTTCATCCTAGGTGGCCAGCCATTTATTGGGTACTCATAAAATGCCAGAGCACTGTATTAAGGGCTTTCATACTTTATCCCATTTAATCCTCACAGTAGACTTATGAGGAAGATTGTATAGGTGGGGAAACTGAGTCTCTGAAAAGTCAGATGATTTGCTCAAGTCTTCCCAGCAAGAACATTTTAGACCTGAGTTTGAGCCCAGGCATGTGTGATCTTCAACCCAAGCTCTTATTTGTTATCCTTTCTATTAAAATAGCCAAAATATGCCCCAACCGGTTTGGCTCAGTGGATAGAGCGTCGGCCTGTGGACTGAAGGGTCCCAGGTTTGATTCCGGTCAAGGGCATGTACCTTAGTTGCGGGTACATCCCCAGTAGGGAGTGTGCAGGAGGCAGCTGATCTATGTTTCTCTCTCATCGATGTTTCTAACTCTCTATCCCTCTCTCTTCCTCTCTGTAAAAAATCAATAAAATACATATTTTAAAAAAATAAATAAAAAAAATAGCCAAAAGAAATATTTTGTGGTCCAGTTTCTTAACTCTTCCCCTTGGTGCAGAAGTTATGGTATGTGAGAAAGTTACGGAATACTTAAGAGTAAGGATGAAAACCTGGGCAGGAGGGTGAGGAACACATCAAGAGCCCTCTACTACAGACTATGCTTCTCAATTCATAGATATTTTTACACTTAAAAATGTCGAATTTCGTGCTGAAAAAGCATTTGTAGGAAGTTTTAATTCATTACTTTATTTTGAAGAAAAGTGTTTGCTGAAAGTTATATTATACTTTGGGAAGCTCATGGTGAATATGCTCCATCTCAAGATACTTGTGAATGCTGGTTTAAATGCTTTAAAAGTAATGATTTCGATGTGAAAGATAAAGAACGTCCAGGTCAACCAAAAAAGTTTGAAGACCAACAATTACAAGCATTATTGGATGAAGATGCATGTCAAACTCAAAAACAACTTGCAGAAAGATTAAACGTTGCTCAGCAAACAATTTCTGATTGTTTACAAGCAACGGGAAAGATTTTAAAGGAAGGAAAATGGGTGCCACATCAATTGAATGAAAGACAAATGGAAAACCGAAAAGTCATCCGTGAAATGTTGCTTCAACAGCATGAAAGAAAGTCTTTTTTGCATCGAATTGTGACTGGTGGTGGAAAGTGGATTTATTTTTAGAATCCCAAATGCACAAAATCATGGGTTGATCCAGGTCAACCATCAACATCAATTGCAAGGCCAAATCACTTAGGAAAGACAATGTTCTGTGTTTGGTGGGATCAGGAAAGTGTGATGTATTATGAACTTCTAAAACCAGGTGAAATCATTAATACTGATCGTTACCGACTGCAAATAATCAATTTGAACCGTGCTTTGATCATAAAACGACTAGAATATGCCAGAAGACACGGCAGAGTAATTTTGCTTCATGATAATGCACCATCACACACTTCAAAACCAGTTAAAAACGTTAAAAGATCTTGCCTGGGAAGTATTAACCCACCTGCCGCATTCACCAGACCTTGCTCCTCCACTTGTTCCAATCGATGGCACATGCACTTTCTGAGCAGCACTTCAAAACATACAAAGAAGTGGAAAATTGGGTTTCTGAATGGTTTGCCTCAAAACAAGAAAAGTTCTGTTGGGCCGGTATCCACAAATTACCTGAAAGATGGGGGAAATGTGTAGCTAGTGATGGACATTACTTTGAATAAAGCACATTTGATGTTTCTCTTGAAATTATTGTGTTTTCTTTGATTATAAAATCCGCAATATTAACTGGTACATCTGGTAAAATCCTTGCTGGTTTAGCCTTTTTGAAATAATTAAATTAGCCTTATGGTCGATTATAGAGAGTTCCTAGCCTAACAAGTTTACTGCCCATGATGTTATAGCAGTTTATCCTTAGAATGTAAAAAATTCCCTGGATAATTCCCCTCCCATCTACCTAATGTCCCTGCTCCAATAAGCCAAAGATTCAATGACAAGTCTATGCCTTCTCACTCAGACTTGATTATCACCATGCTTCTTCACACATGTCACAATCCAATTCAATCACACCAATTTATCTAAATTGATTCTTACCCAGAAACTAGACCATCAGAGAAAAGGAGGTTGGTGGTCATCTGGTGGCAGCATTGGCCATATTTGCCAATTAATGTGAAGAATTGCAGTAGCCGTAGGCTTATTCAGCTGACATGTGAGAATTTCACTCACTTATTGGTATCTTTTGATAAACAGAGGTTTTTAATTTAAATGAAATCCAATTTATACACCTTTACTTCTATGGTTAGTGCTTTTTGTTTTCTGTTTAAGAAATATTTCCTTACCTCAAGGTCCTAAAGATGTTTTCCTATATTATCCTGCAAAATTTTTATTTTATTGTTTTATATGGCCATCTATTAATCTCTAAGTCACCTATAATTGAGTAAATAGTGTGAAATGGGTAAATTTATTTTTATATGTATGTCAAATTGATTCATTACCATTTGTTTAAAAGAACATTCTTTTCCCACTATTCAAGTCCCTGCAAAAATTAATGTTATTTTTCTAAAAATAAAAAGTAAATTTAATTTGAATAGTAAGTGGTAAGAATTCACTCTATCAAATAAAATGTATAGAAAATTAGCTGCATTTAAATTTCAGGTCTGCTGTAATACTCTGTCAGAAAAATGTTTTGTGTAAACAAAGATAATTATAGAAATGGTAAAATGGTGACCATTTATTTTATGTGAAATATAAATAATGATTAAAAATCATAGCAAATACTTCCATAGCATTCACCATATACCAGTCCCTATATCAAACATTTGTGTACATTTAATTCTCACAGCAATCTATGGAGGAAATAATAAGAGTATCCTTATTTTACAGGGAAGGAGACTGAGGCACGGAGAGGTTGACTATCTTGCCAAGGTCACAAAGCTAGTAGACTAATGGATCCAATATTTAAACCTACATATAATGGTGGTTCAGTTAACTAAAATGCTATGCAACCACTTTTTGACAGCTTGCAAGCATTTTGACAAATTGAGTAACAAGGCTGATAAAAGATGTGTAGTGTGTTTCAAATGCATTTATCGTAATTTATTCTATGTCCCTGTTTTTCTTGACTGTCAATTATCTGTAAGCACAGAACTTAACTGCTCAAAACCAATGCTTAATTTCTTCTGCACTGTGCCTGCTTGAGTACACTACTGACAGGGAACAATCATTCTGAGAACACATTATTTTTTCCGAATAGCAAGTCACTCATGACTGCCTGGTTTGTATTTGTGTGATTCTAGATTTTCCTTCTATACAGAGAGAATTCAATCTGAAGTTAGTTTTGGTGAGGAGATCTTTTTTATTTTTTTAAAGAAGTATAGAAACATAAGATAGTGATATACAACATGGATCATGGAGCCAGATTCCTCCATCTAAAGTTCAATTTCACCAGTTGGGCAAGTAAGTCACTTAACCTTTCTTCATCTCAGTTTCCTCACCTGTAAAATGGGCATGATAATATAGCAACTACCTTCTAAGTTAACTATGAGGATTAGATGAGTTAATTCACACACAGAAACTCTGATTATAGATCATATGGGCCATATAAGTAAAATAAACTTGACAACTATCAATGACCTTATGGCAGCAATTAGTATCAAACCCTCTGTCAGACACCTAATGTCCCCTGGCCAGGATTAAGGCATTGCTATCCCCTAGGGCATCACTCTTGTGCATATTGGCAATAGAGAAATAAAATCACGATAATATAGCATATATATTCATATATATTCAACCATATTTTATATATTCATATTATTGCATATACATATATAGTCACATCTGTGACATACACATACATAAAAATTATATGTATTAAGAACTATTATAAATGACCAGTTAGGTTTTATTTTTCTCCCCTCAATATAGATACCTGGAAAAGTCTTATAATCAAGTTACAGTTTCTGTAAAGTTCAAGAAAGAATGGCTTAGAATAGCATCCTTGAGTTGGAGTGAGATCTAAAGCTTGAACATTCAAGCTTCTTCTAATACAACTACCAAAGAATAAATTGGAGCTTTGGTGAAAGAGCACTATCACATTAATCTTATGGAAGTTACAGTGCATTGTCATAAACATAAACCAACAAACAACTTCACTCTAAAACAACAGTGTCATTACTTTAAAATTTAAAATAAAATTTAAATGGTTTGAAAATTGCTTTTAGTAAACATATAACCTAGATTTATCATTGGTTTCTGGGCTGAGTTCTACAATTCCATCACCATCATCTTACTACTGTGGCCATGGTTATATAATATTATTTGTGCCTCTTACTCCATAGTCATATTGCAATTATGTGACTGCCTGCTGCCAAGCCCGCTGCATCACCCAGGGCCTCATGACTGCATGACTTGCCCACCAAGCTCACTGTTTGAGACACAGGCCCCAGGTGTCCCAGCACCTGGGCCCTCCAGTCTCAGAAAGCATGACCTTCCTGCCAATCCCCCTGCTGCAGCCAAAGGCCCCATGTGATTCAAAAACTAGATCCTTTGGTGAGAGCAGAAATGGGGAGACTAAGAAACAACCCCCAAAGGAAAGAAGAGGAGTCCCCAGAAAGGGTACTAAATGAAATGGAGGCATGCAATATGTCAGAAAAAGAATTTAGAGTAAGGGTCATACAGTTTCTAATCTATCTGGATAAGGAAATCAACAATTTATGTAACAATCAAGAGGAAAGAAAGAGTGATATAACTACAATAAAAAAACACTATCAAAGGTTTTAACAGTAGACTAGAAGAAGCAGAGGACCGAATTAGTGAATTAGAAGACAAGGTAGAGAAACACACCCAATCTGAACAGCAATTGGAGAAAAAAATTAAAAAGCAGGAGCCTAAGGGAGCTTTGGGACAACATGAAACAAAGCAACATAAATATAATAGGGGTGCCAGAACAACAAGAAGAGGAACAAAGATTAGAAAACCTATTTAAAGAAATAATGTCAGAAAACTTACCTGATTTGGGGAATAAAAAGTCACACAAGCAGAGAGTCTCAAACAAGATGAACCAAAAAAGACCTACACCAGGACACGTCGTAATTACAATGCAACTGTTAATAACAAAGAGAAAATCTTAAAGGCTGCAAGAGAGAGACAAAAGTTACCTACAAGGGATCTCCCATTAGATTATCAAATGATTTCTCAACAGAAACACATCATGCCAGAAAGGAAAGTATATAAGGTGATACAAAGCAAGGGATTGAATCCAAGAATACTCTATCCAGCAAGGCTATCATTCAAAATTAAAGGGGAAATCAGGAGCTTCACAGCCAAAAAAGGCTAAGGGAGTTTATCACCACTAAGCAATGCGAGAAATGCTAAAGGGACTGTTGTAAAAAGAAGAAATAGAAAGGGAAGAAGGAACGCAGGCACAAAAAATAGCAGTGGCTACAAACAAGTAACTTTGAATAATAACGTTAAACATAAATGGACTAAATGCTTGAATCAAAAGACATTGAGTGGCTGAAGAGATAAGAAAACATGACCCATATATATGTTGTCTACAAGAGACCCACCTCAGAACAAGAGACTCACACAGACTGAAAATGAAGGGATGAAAAATATCTTTCAGGCAAATGGAAATGAAAATAAAAAGCTGGGGTAGCAATACTTATATCTGACAAAATAGACCTCAAAGTGAAGGCCATAATAAGAGATAAGGAAGTCCACTTTATAATACTAAAGGGATCGATAGAACAAGAGGATATAACTCTGGTAAACATATATGCACCCAATGCAGGAGCACCCAAATACATAAAAAAAAAACCTTCTGGAAGATATCAAGGGAGAGATTGACAGCAATACAATCATAGCAGGGGACTTTAATACTGCATTGACATCACTGGATAGATCCTCTAGACAAAAAAAAAAAAAAAAAAAAAAAAAAATCAGCAAAGAAACATCAATCCTAAATGACTCACTAGATCAGATAGACTTAATTGACTTCTTCAGAACATTTTGCCCCAAAGCTATGGGATATACATTCTTCTCAAGGGCACATGAACCTTTTCAAAGATAGACCACATATTGGGACACAGTCAAAGTCTCTCCAAATTCAAGAAGATTGAAATCACATCAAGCATCTTCTCAGATCACAATGGCATAATATTAGAAATCAACTACAATAAAAACAATGAAAAAAATTCAAACACTTGGAGGCTGAATATCATGCTATTAAACAATGATTGGGTTACCAAAGAGATCAAAGAAGAAATTAAAAACATCCTGGAAATGAATGACAATGTAAACACAACAATCCAAAATCTCTGGGACACAGTGAAAGCAGCCCTGAGTGGAAGTTCATAGCATTACAGGCCTACCTCAAAACACAAGAAAAACTGATAATAAATTATCTTACTCTATAACTTAAAGAATTAGAAGGAAAGTAACAAGAAAAGCCCAGAGTCAGCATAAGGGAGATAATAAAGATCAGAGCAGAAATAAATGACAAAGAGAACCCCTCCCCCCCCCCAAAAAAAATACAAAAGATCAATAAAACAAAGAGCTGGTTCTTTGAAAGGATAGACAAAATTGATGAACCTTTAGCCAGGCTCACCAAGAAGCAAAGAGAGAGTACCCAAATAAACAAAATCAGAAATGAAAGAGGCAAAATTACAACAGACCTCACAGAAATACAAAGTATTATAAAAAATACTATGAATAACTCTATTCCAACAAACTGGAAAATCTGGAAGAAATGGACATATTCTTAGAAAAATATGACCTTCCAAAACTAAATCAGGAAAAATTAAAAAATCTGAATAGACTGGAGGAAATTGAAGCAGACATCCAAAACCTTCCAGCAAACAAAAGCCCTGGGCCAGAAGGCTTCACAGGGGAGTTTTACCAAACATTCAAAGAAGAACTAAAACCTGTCCTTCTCAGACTATTCCCAAAAATTCAAGAGGAAGGAACACTTTCAAGCACTTTCTATCAAGCCAGCATTACCCCAATCTCAAAACCAAATAAAGATATTAAAAAGAAAGAATTACAGGCCAATATCCCTGATGAACATAGATGCTAAAATCCTCAACAGAATTCTAACAAATCGGATCCAGCATTACATTAGAAAGATCATACACCATGACCAAGTGAGATTTATTCCGGGGATGCAAGGATGGTACAATATCCACAAATTAATAAATGTGATATATCACAAAAATTTGAGAGATAAAAATCACAGTTATATCAATTGATGCAGAAAAAGCATTTGACAAAATCCAACACCCTTTCTTGATCAAAATCCCCAGCAAAGTGGAAATAGAGGGATCATACCTCAACATAATAAAAGCCCTATATGACAAACCTACAGCCAACATCATACTCATGGGCAAAAACTAAATCCATTGCACCTAAGAACAGGAACAAGACAGGGATGCCCACTCTCACCATTCATGTTCGACATGGTACTGGAAGTGCTAGCCATAGCAATTAGACAAGAGGAAAAAATAAAAGGCATCCAAATCAGAAAAGAAGTAAAACTGTCATTATTTGCAGATAACATGATATTGTACATAGAAAACCCTAAAGACTCCATCAACAAACTGCTGGACTTAATAAATGAATTCGACAATGTAGCAGAATATGAAGTTAATACCCAGAAATCTATCGCTTTTTTATACGCTAATAGTGAACTTACAGAAAGACAAATTTAAAAAACAATCCCCTTTACCATTGCAACTACAACAACAACAAAAATAAGATCCTTAGTAATAAACTTAACTAAGGAGGTAAAAGACCTGTATTTGGAAAATTATAGGACAGTGAAAAAATAGATAGAGGAAGACATAAACAAATGGAAGAATATACCATGTTAATGGATTGGTAGAATCAACATCATTAAAATGCTCATACTACCCCAAGCAATCTATAGATTCAGTGCAATCTCCATTAAAATACCAACAGCATATTTCACAGACCTAGAACAAACTCTCCAAAAATTCATGTGGAATAAAAAAAACGACTCCAAATAACCACAGCAAACCTGGGAAAGAAGAACAAAGTAGGAGGGATCACAATACCAGATATCAAGCTATATTGCAGAGCCACTGTCCTCAAAACTGTTTGGTACTGGCACAAGAACAGACATACAGACAATGGAATAGAACAGAGAACCCAGAAATGGACCCAAACCACTCTGCTCAATTAATATTTAACAAAGGAGGCAAGAGCATACAATGGAGTCAAGACAGTCTCTTCAATAAATGGGGAGGAAGCAAGATGGCGGCGATATAGGCAGACGCGTCCCAGGTCTTGTCCCGGAGCAAACGGAGTAAGCAGCTGAAACTAATAACACCCACCCCGAATTGGCAAATTTACTCAGCTGGTGAGACGGCTTGCAGCCTGGAAGGGCAGACCTCCCCTGGAAAGGTTAAAAACCAGGGATCTGGGCAGGAAAGTTTGCCAGACCTGAGCCCAGAGGGTCGGAGGGAGACCGCATGGCAGACAGCCGCGTCTCTTGGGACAGACACAGACCCTGACCAGGGTAAGGAGTTCCGCGGGTTTGCTGGCGCCAGGAGATTTGAGATTTGGATTTTGTGATTGCGGAGAACTGAGACTAAAGGGGGCATCCTGAGGAACTGATCAGACCGTGCAGTGCCCATAAGAGAGGAGCGTTTCCCAGACCATGCAGTGCTGGTAAGAGGAGCGTTTCCCAGACCGGACCAAGGCGAACCAGGCTGAAGAGTAGAAGAACCGAAAGACCATCACTACTGCAAATTTTTTCTTTTTCTTTTTCTTTTTAATTTTTTCACCTTTTTACTAAGAAACCAATTTTTTTTTCTCTTTTTCTTCTTTTTCCATCACCTGATTTTACCCTTTCAATTACCACATTTTTATTTTTAACCAGTATTATTACTCCTACCATTTTACCATTTTTTAAAGTGCCATTTTATTTTCTCTTTATTTTCTTTTGGGATTAGTGTTCTCCATTCTATTTTCATCGTTCCTTTAGCATTAATTTTCCCTATCTCAATTCCACCTCTTTGCTAAAACCCTCTTCCTTACTTTTCCCCTTTTGGTGTCCTGTTTCTCTTACCCTATTCCTGCTCCAGACTTTCCCAATTCCCTCTTTTTACCCCCTGTCTAATTCCACCCTACTTATATATCCTATTTCCAATCTACTGCTCTAAATCCTTATACACCTATTCTTTATCCTTCTTCACTTTCCAACCATTTTTTTTTCTCTCTTATCTTTCTATTGTTTTCTTGATTGTTGAATATATTGGGCTTTTTTTTTTTTTTTTTTTTTTTAATTTGTTTGTTTGTTTTGTTTTGTGTTTTTTCTTCTTTTTTAGGACTGGTTGTGAGGTTGTTTTTCTTTTTCTTTTTCTTTTTCTTTTTTTTTTCTGCTGGTTTTTCCCTTCCCTCCCCCACCCCGCCCCAGCTATTTTTGTGCTTCTGTTTTCCCTTACCCCTCTGGATATTATTGGTGGTTTGTAGTTTGCATTCATCTCCAGGGATCTGTTGCTGGAATTTGTTGAGATTAGTGGCAGTTCTATTGGAGTTTGCTCCTCATACGGGGAGTCTCTTCCCCACTTCTACTTCATTCTCTTTTTTCGCTCTCTTTTTTTCCCCCCTCTTTTTTCCCAATTCTATTTTTGCACTCCTTTTTTGTTTGTTTTTTTCTTATTTTTCTTTTCTGTTCTCTCTTTTATCTTCTTCTCTTCTTTCTCCCTTATCCCCTAATTCTCTTAATTCGGGTGGTCACCTTTATTTGGAGTTATTAATATTGTGAATATACTTGTGTTCAGTGCCTGGTACGTTGTGCCTTGCTCTGTTGTATTTTGTGCCTTTAAATCAACGCAGCAGATCCAAGCAACAGCAGCCCCCTGATCACCGCAGCCTCCTGATCGCCACAGCCTCCTGATCACCACACCCTCTGTCTGTGGAACAGCAACTGTACGTGAAGCCTCCCCCCACCAGCCAGAAGAGCCAACACAGCTGTGAACAACACCCACCAGAGGAGCTGCTGCCAACTGGAAAGCAGCTGCTACCGCAACCGTCTGAGCAGCAACCACAACCCAAGGAGCCCCTGCCACCCAGGGAGCAGCCACTGAACACCTCAACATCTACATATGTCAGCGAGATCAAACATGGGTAGGCAAAGAAACCCCCAAAGGAAAGAAAAGGAGGACTCGCCAGAAAAGCAGCTAAGTGAGACAGAGATATGCAACATGACGGAAAAAGAATTCAGAATAAGGTTCCTAGAGTACATGCACCACATGTTCAAGAAGCAAGAAGAAACAGATGAAAAACTCAACTACTTATGCAAGAAGCTAGAAGAAACAGATGAAAAAATCAACAACTTAAGTAAGTCCCAAGAAGAAATGAAGAGTGACATAGCTTCAATAAAAAACTCCATTGAAAGTATCAACAGTAGACTGGGAGAAGCGGAGGACCGAATTAGTGAATTAGAAGACAAGGAAGCAAAACACACTCAAACTGTACGGCAAATGGAGAAAAAAATTAAAAGACAGGAGGAGAGCCTAAGGGAGCTTTGGGACAACATGAAACGAAACAACATACGAATAATAGGGGTGCCAGAACAACAGAAAGATGAACATGGATTAGAAAACCTATTCGAAGAAATAATATCAGAAAACTTCCCTGAGGTGGGGAAGAAAAAAGTCACACAAGCCCAGAGAGTCCCAAACAAGGTGAACCCGAAAAGACCCACACCAAGACACATCATAATTACCATGGCAAATGTTCAGGATAAAGAGAGAATCTTACAGGCTGCAAGAGAGAGACGGAAAGTAACATACAAGGGATCTCCCATTAGATTATCAAATGATTTCTCAACAGAAACACATCAGGCCAGAAAAGAATGGACGGAAATCTACAAAGTGATGCAAAGCAAAGGACTGAATCCAAGAATACTCTATCCAGCAAGGCTATCATTCAAAATTGAAGGGGAAATAAGAAGCTTCACAGACAAAAAAGGGCTAAGGGAGTTTATCACCACCAAGCCAGCCATGCAAGAAATGCTAAAGGGACTGGTGTAAAAAGAAGAAATATCAAGCTCAGAAAGAAAACAGCCACACACACACACACAAAAAGAAATGGCTACAAACAAATACCTTTCAATAATAACTTTAAATGTAAATGGACTAAATGCTCCAACCAAAAGACATCGAGTGGCTGAATGGATAAAAAAACATGACCCATACATCTGCTGTCTACAAGAGACCCACCTCATTAGAAGGGACTCACACAGACTGAAAGTGAAGGGATGGAAAAATATCTTTCACGCAAATGGAAAGGAAAAGAAAGCTGGGGTAGCAATACTTATATCTGACAAAGTACATCTCAAAGTGAAGGCCATAACCAGAGATAAGGAAGGCCACTTCATAATACTAAAGGGATCAATACAACAAGAAGATATAACCCTGGTAAACATATATGCACCCAATGCAGGAGCACCCACATACATAAGAAAACTTCTGGAAGATATCAGGGGAGAGATCGACAACAATACAATCATAGTAGGGGACTTTAATACACCACTGACATCACTGGATAAATCCGCTAGACAAAAACTCAGCAAAGAAACAGCAATCCTAAATGACTCACTAGATCAGATGGACTTAATTGACATCTTCAGAACACTTCACCCCACAGCTGCGGAATATACATTCCTCTCAGGTGCTCATGGGACATATTCAAAAATAGACCACATATTGGGTCACAAGCAAAGTCTCCACAAATTCAAGAAGATTGAAATCATAAAAAGCTTCTTCACAGACCACGATGGCATAATGTTAGAAATAAACTACAATAAAAACAACCCAAAATACTCAAACACTTGGAAGCTGAATAGCATGTTATTAAATATTGATTGGGTTACCGATGACATCAAAGAAGAAATTAAAAACATCCTGGACACTAATGACAATGAAAACACAACAATCCAAAACCTCTGGGACACAATGAAAGCAGTCCTGAGAGGGAAGTTTATAGCTCTACAGGCCTATCTCAAAAAACAAGAAAAAATGGTAGTCAATCATCTAACTCTACAACTCAAAGAATTAGAAAGAGAGCAACAAGAAAACCCCAGAGTGAGCAGAAGGAAGGAGATAATAAAGATTAGAGCAGAAATCAATGAAATAGAGACCAAAAAAACAATACAGAAAATCAATGAAACCAAGAGCTGGTTCTTTGAAAGGATAAACAAGATTGACAAACCCCTAGCCAGGCTCACCAAGAAGCAAAGAGAGAGGTCCCAAATAAACCAAATCAGAAATGATAGAGGCGAAATAACAACAGACCCCACAGAAATACAAATGATTGTTAAACAATACTACGAGCAACTCTACTCCAACAAACTGGACAACCTGGAGGAAATGGACAAATTCCTAGAAAAATACAACATTCCAAAACTCAATCAGGAAGAATCTAAAAACCTCAATAGGCCAATAACTATGGAAGAAATTGAAGCAGTCATCAGAAAGCTTCCAGCAAACAAAAGCCCAGGGCCAGACGGCTTCACAGGGGAGTTCTACCAAACATTCAAGGAAGAACTAAAACCTACCCTCCTCAGACTACTACAAAAAATTCAAGAGGAAGGAACGCTTCCAAGCTCATTCTATGAAGCCAGCATCACCCTAATACCAAAACCAGGTAAAGACATCACAATGAAAGAGAATTACAGGCCAATATCCCTCATGAACATAGATGCCAAAATCCTCAACAAAATCTTAGCAAATCGGATCCAGCAGTACATCAGAAGGATCATACACCATGACCAAGTAGGATTCGTCCCAGAGATGCAAGGATGGTACAACATCCGTAAATCAATAAATGTGATACATCACATAAACAAATTGAAAGAAAAAAACCACATGGTCATATCAATTGATGCAGAAAAAGCATTCGACAAAATCCAACACCCATTTTTGATAAAAACTCTCAGAAAGGTGGGAATAGAAGGATCATACCTCAACATAATAAAAGCCATATATGACAGGCCCACTGCCAACATCATACTCAATGGACAAAAACTAACACCATTTCCCCTAAGAACAGGAACAAGACAGGGATGCCCACTCTCACCACTCCTGTTCAACATAGTACTGGAAGTATTAGCCATTGCAATTAGGCAAGAAGAAGGAATAAAAGGCATCCAAATTGGAAAAGAGGAAGTAAAACTGTCCTTATTTGCAGATGACATGATATTATACATACAAAACCCTAGAGACTCCATCAAAAAGCTACTAGACTTAATACATGAATTTGGCAATGTAGCAGGATACAAAATTAACCCCAAGAAATCTGAGGCATTTCTATACACCAACAGTGAACTTTCAGAAAGGGAGATCAGAAAAACAATCCCATTTACCATCGCACCAAAAAAATTAAGATACCTAGGAATAAACTTAACTAAAGAGGTTAAAGACCTCTACTCAGAAAACTACAGGACGTTGAAAAAAGAGATAGAGGAAGACATAAACAGATGGAAGAACATACCATGTTCTTGGATTGGTAGAATCAACATCATTAAAATGTCCATACTACCCAAAGCAATCTATACATTCAACGCACTTCCCATTAAAATACCAATGGCCTTCTTCAAAGATCTAGAACGAACTCTCCAAAAATTCATCTGGAATAAAAAAAGACCCCGAATAGCTGCAACGATCCTGAGAAAGAACAAAGTAGGTGGGATCTCAATGCCAGATATCAAGCTGTATTACAAAGCCACTGTTCTCAAAACTGCCTGGTACTGGCACAAGAACAGACATATAGATCAGTGGAATAGAATAGAGAGTCCAGAAATTAGCCCGAACCAATATGCTCAATTAATTTTTGACAAAGGAGGCATGAACATACAATGGAGCCAAGATAGTCTCTTCAATAAATGGTGTTGGGAAAATTGGACAGACATATGCAAGAAAATGAAACTAGACCACCAACTTACACCATACACAAGAATAAACTCAAAATGGATAAAGGACTTAAATGTACGACAGGAAACCATAAAAATTCTAGAAGAATACAAAGGCAACAAAATCTCAGACATATGCCAAAACAATTTCTTCACTGATACAGCTCCTAGGGCAGTTGAAACTAAAGAGAAACTGAACAAATGGGACTACATCAAAATAAAAAGCTTCTGCACAGCAAAAGAAACCATCAACAAAACAACAAGAAAACCCACCTCGTGGGAAAACATATTTGCCAACGTCATATCGGATAAGGGCTTAATCTCCAAAATTTATAGGGAACTCATACAACTTAACAAAAAGAAGATAAACAATCCAATCAAAAAATGGGCAAAGGATCTAAATAGACACCTTTCAAAAGAGGACATTCAGAAAGCCAAGAGACATATGAAAACATGCTCAAAGTCACTAATCATCCGAGAGATGCAAATCAAAACAACAATGAGGTACCATCTCACACCTGTCAGAATGGCCATCATCAACAAATCAACAAACGACAAGTGCTGGAGAGGATGTGGAGAAAAAGGAACACTTGTGCACTGCTGGTGGGAATGCAGACTGGTGCAGCCACTATGGAAGGCAGTATGGAGGTTCCTCAAAAAATTGGAAATGGAACTCCCATTTGACCCTGTGATCCCACTACTAGGAATATATCCCAAGAAACCAGAAACACCTATCAGAAAGGATATATGCACCCAGATGTTCATAGCAGCACAATTCACCATAGCTAAGATCTGGAAACAGCCTAAGTGCCCATCAGTAGATGAATGGATTAGAAAACTGTGGTACATCTACACGATGGAATACTATGCTGCTGTTAAAAAGAAGGAACTCCTACCATTTGCAACATCATGGATGGAACTGGAGAGCATTATGCTAAGTGAAACAAGCCAGTCAATGAAGGAAAAATACCACATGATCTCACTCATTCATGGATAATAAAGACCATTACAAACTTTTGAACAATAATAGATACAGAGGCAGAGCTGCCTCAAACTGATTGTCAAACTGCAGTGGGAAGGCCAGAGAGAGTTGGGGGGCAGGAGGGAGGGGAGTAAGAGATCAACCGAAGGACTTGTATGCATGCATATAAGCATAACTAATGGACATAAGACACTGGGGGGTAAGAGAGGGTAGTGGTTTGTCAAGGGCGGGGGGGGGAAAAAGGATACTTATGTAATACCCTTTGTAATACTTTAAGAGGAAAATAAAAAAAAATAAAAATAAAAAATAAAAAAAAAAATAAATGGGGGTGTTGGGAAAATTGGACAGATAGATGCAAGAAAAATAAAAGAAAGAAACTAGACCACCAACTTACACTGTACACAAAAATAAGCTCAAAATGGATAAAGGACTTAAATTTAAGATGGGGAAACCATAAAAATCTTAGAAGACTCCACAGGCAGCAAAATATCAGATATATGTCATAGCAATATCTTTACTGATACAGCTCTTAGGGCAATGGAAATTAAGGAGAAAATAAACAAATGGGACTGCATCAAAATAAAAAGCTTCTGTACAGCAAAAGAAACCATCAACAAAGCAAGAAAGCCCACTACATGGGAGAACATATTTACCAATGTTATCTCTAATAAGGGTTTAATCTCCAAAATTTACAGGAAATTCATACAACTTAACAAAAGGAAGATAAACAATCCAATCAAAAAATGGGCAAAGGACCTAAATAGACACTTTTTGAAAGAGGACATACAAAAGGCCAAGAGACATGTGAAAACATGCTCATAGTCACTAATCATCCTTAAGATGCAAATCAAAATGACAATGAGGTACCATCTTACACCTGTCAGAATGGCTATCACCAACCAATCGACAAAGGACAAGTGCTGGTGAGGATGTAGAGAAAAAGGAACTCTCATGCACTGCTTATGGGAATGCAGACTGGTGCAGTCACTATGGAGAGCAGTATGGAGTTTCCTCAGAAAATTAAAAATGGAACTACCATCTGACCCAGTAATCCCTCTTCTAGGAATATATCCCAAGAAACCAGAAACACCAATCAGAAAGGATATATGCACCCCTATGTTCATAGCAGCACAATTATAATAGCTAAGATTTGGAAATAGCCTAAGTGCCCATCAGCAGATGAGTGGATTAAAAAACTGTGGTACATCTACACAGGGAATACTATGCTGCTATAAAAAAGAAGGAACTCTTACCATTTGCAACAGCATGGATGGACATGTGGAGCATTATGCAAAGCAAAATAAGCCAGTTGGAGAAAGATAAATATCACATGATCTCACTCATTTGTGGAATATAATAAGCAACACAAACTGATGGACAAAAATAGATCCAGAGTCAGAGAAGCATCGGACAGACCATCAAACCTCAGAGGGAAGGCAGAGGAGGGTGAAGGGGGGTGGTGGTAATAGATCAACCAAAGACTTGCATGCATGCATATAAGCATAACCAATGGACACAGACACCAGGGGGGTGAGGGCATGTTCGGGGGGGGGGGGGGGGGGGGGACGGGGCAGGGAATGGCTGAGGAAAAGTCAATGAAGGATAAAGGAACATATGATTACTTTAATCAATAAATAATTTTTAAAAAGTCTGTCCACATGTGCAGTTAATTATTTTTAATGTTATTGAAGATTAGGAGGGATTGAGGGTGAGGCCAGACCTACCACACTATCTTTTAGTGATCTTTATTCCTAGCCTCTCTCTGGAGTTCTGGATCCTCAATTTGGTAATTCTTTCTAATTGTCATATTTTATACGCTACAAGAGGCCTGATGCATGAAAAGCTCAGCCCGACCTGCACCTCTTTCCAATCCAGGAGCCCTCAGGGGATGTCCAACTGAAGGAGGCGACCGGGCTCATCAGGGGAATGCGCCGCCCCCATCACCCCGCTGCTGTTACCACTGCCGGCTGCTGCAGGCACCAAGGTGTTTTCATTAACATGGACTCCAGTCCCTTCACCACGAAAAAATGACAACTTTTTTTAGGCATTTTCAAGATGTCTCTTTCATAGGATATGGCATTTCTTTCTTTTTATTTTTTTTATTCTCACCTGAGGATATTTTTCCATTGATTTTTAGAGAGCATGGAAGAGAGAGGGAAAGACAGAGAGAAATATCAATGTGAGATGGACACTTTGATTGGTTGCCTCCTGCATGAACCCTGACCTGGGCCCTGGCCAGGGAGGAGCCTGCAACCTAGGTACATGCCCTTGACCAAAATCGAACACAGACCCTGCAGGCCAAGGTTCTATCCACTGAGCCAAACTGACTAGGGCAGGATATGACATTTCTTATCCCTCCAGCAGCGGACCTTCGTTTTTTCCTCAAGGAATGAGGTGGAAAAACCCTAGGTCACCATCTTGGATTCTTATTACACTGCGATGTGGCGTACTGGGAGCTTAGTCAATGAGCGGTCAGCAAAGGTGTCTCCTCTGCAGCTCACGCACAGAGGCGGGACTGCTGGTGCACCCCGGCTGGCAGGCCCTGTTCTCTGCAGGCCTCCTTGTCACAGCTGCGACTGGCAGGCCCTGCTCCCTGCTCCCTGCTGTCCTGTTCCGCCCTGCTCTCTGCAGGCCTGCACCATCCGTGGCTTGCCTCACCATGCAGCAGTCCCCTCCTGCCCACCTGCGCACGCAGTCTCCCCCTGAGCAGTCATGACTGTGATGGCGTCCTGGCTAATTTGCATATTACCTCTCTCTCTCTCTCTCTCTCTCTCTCTATATATATATATATATATATATATATTTTAGATTCCTTGTCAGGATTCTGTTACATTTATTTGGTATTATAACTCAAGAAGCCAAATCTTCCTTTGATCTTTGATACTATCTATCTATCTATCTATCTATCTATCTATCTATTACTGTTCTTATATCCCTTTTCAATTTTTTTCCTGATACTAGTATGTTTAAAATTTTTATCAGTGGAAAGGAAAGGAAAGTTTGTCAGCAATCCTTATGGTGATGTAGTAAATGATAAATCATATAAGAACCATTTTTTAACCAAGTTATTTTCTCTATATATAAACTGGGAAGAGCAATATGTTAAGTGAGAACTCTGAAAACTATGAACATCTCTCAGTGAAATACAAATTACTTCTCCCTCAAAATATTTTATAAATATAAGAGGGTACCAACAAACAGGATAGTGTGAGGGCAGGTAAAAAAAATTCAAAGCATCTGAATGTAGCAACACTAATAAAAGTTATGGTAAATAATGTAGAAACCAAGAATAGAACCAAGAATGGATGGCTATTAAAACATGATTTTAATAGAATGTTTGAAACAGAAAGCAGTAAGAGGAAGTTGAAACAGTACATATTGACTAAACAAGGAAGGAAATAACAGTTCAATAAAGTCTAAGGTTGGAGTTTATTTATAGGTGAGTAAGAGGGTCCACAAAATGCAGTAAAAAAGACTAGGAGGAAGAAGGAAACTGGCCAAAATGGGAGTGTTGATAAATTGAATGGCCTTTATATTAAAGAAGACAAGTTAGAAAAATTGCATGAAGTATGGTATATGTATATGTTTATATACATATATATCCATGAACATATATCGAGATTAGGTAGATGATAGATGATGATAGATAGATAGATAGATAGATGATAGATAGATAGATAGATAGATAGATGATAGATAGATAGATGATAGATAGATAGATAGATAGATAGATAGATAGATAGATAGATGATTGATAGATCTTTACAACAGGGATGAAAAAGTAAGTATCTTGGAAGATAGTCCAGAAGAATATAATGAAGGGAAATTAATGATTTTAGCAGTAGTCTCATAAAAGACTGTTTTCTGAAGTGGTGTTTCAGTTTATCAGGAAAGCAAAAAGTAATCCACTGGAATATAGTGATAAATTATTAGAAACTATATGAAGTTCTTTTACTTTTACTTAAGGGAGACAAGTTTTACGCAACTGTAATAACTAAATTGACAGTCCTGTCTTACATGTGTCAGACATGCCATGTGAGGTTCTAATGTTATTCTCAAGGAAGAGGGGCCTTAAATAAGGAAGAGTAAAGAATGACTTCATTATTCATTTGTTTTAATTCAACATTACAGTTTCAAAATTCATCCATGCTTTTTAAGTAGGGGATGTTTATTCATTTTTATTGCTGTATATTTCATTGTATGAATATAACAAAACTAGAGGCCCGGTGCATGAAATCTGTGTATGGGTACAGTCCCTAGGCCTGGCCAGCGATCAAAGTGCAAGCATCTGGCATGGAAGGGCAGGTGCCAGCTGACCTCTGGACCCTGGGCAGAACCTGGGCCCCTGCATGCCCCCCTCCGCCTGAGTCATTGGGCCCCCGCCTGGCTCCCTCAGTGCCTGGGATCCAGGCAATGGCCCCAACCCCCGCTGCTGCTACTGATTGCTGTCTGTGGGGCAGTTAGGCCCTGCTCACACCTGCCTTGGCCTGGCACCACCTGCTCACCTGCTCCACCATCCTGCCGCAGTCCCGCTCTCGTCGGGACACATTGGGGCCAGCATCGCCTCCACTGCCACCCATTGCCATGTCACCAATGCCTGCCATGTTTCTGTGCCGCCCCCTGGTGGTCAGTGCATGTCATAGCGAGCAGATAAAATCTTGGTCAAACTCCCGGTCGAGGGGGGTAATTTGCATATTAGGCTTTTATTATGTAGGATTTGGTTATCTATCCTATTGTTGGTGGACACTAAGAATTTTTAGATTAGATTTTTTCTATTGTGAATAATTGATGATATACAAACATTCTCATGCATGTCTTTTGATATACACATGTATGCATTTTTATTAGAGACTAGAGGCCTGGTGCACAAAAATTTGTGCACTCAGGGGGTCCCTCAGCCCGGCCTGTGCCCATTCATATTCCAGGACCCCTTGCGGGATGTCCACCTGTCGACTTAGGCCCACTCCCCAGGGGATCAGGCCTAAGCTTGCAGTCATATATCCTTCTGACAGCAAAGGAGCCCTCGGGGTATGTCCGATTAAAGGCTTAGGCCCCCAAGGGATCAGGTCTAAACCATTAGTTGGACATTCTTAGTGCTGCCACAGAGGTGGGAGAGGCTCCTGCCACCACCTCTGTGCTGGCCAGCCATGAGCCAGCTTCTGGCTGAGTGGCACTCCCCATATGGAAGTGCACTGACCACCAGGGGGCAGCTCCTGCATTGAGCGTCTGCCCCCTGGTGGCCAGTGCGCATTATAGCAACAGGCAGTTGGCTTCTGGGGCTTCTGGGGCCAGCCAGCGGCCTGGGATCGGATCTGAGATCACTTCTGAGTGGCAGGCAGGCAACTTCTGGGGTCTCACACGGGGGCCTGAATGGTGGCTCATGCTGTCCCGCCCTGGCCACAGTATGCAAATTAGCCGCCATCTTTGTTGGCAGGTAATTTGCATATCTCGTTGATTAGCCAATGGGAGGTGTAGCGAAGGTACAGTCAATTACCATGTTTGTCTATTATTAGATAGGATAGTGAAATTCCTAGACAATAGAGTATACATAAATTTACCTTTAAGAGATAATACCAAACTTTTTCTGAATTAGGTACTTTATTTTACATTTCCATTAGCACTAAAGGAATTCCCTTTGCTCCACAAAACCATCAATACTTTGTATTGCTAGTCTTTAGTTTTGATATTCTAGTGGAGATATACTGGTATCACATTATAATTTTACTTCCATTTCTCTAATTTCCACAGAGCTTGACTATTGCATCTATGTACTGACCACTGGACATTCTCCTTTGAGCAGTGTCAGTTTATGTCCCTTGCACACTTTTCTATTGAGTTATATTTCTTATTGATATACTAGAGGCCTGGTGCATGAAATTTGAGCCCGGCCTGAACCTTCTCACAGTCCAGGACCCCTCAGGGGATGCCCAACTGCCCATAGGGAGCAGGCCTAAGCCGGCAGTCAGACATCCCTCTCGCAGTCTGGAACCCCTCGCTCCTTACCACCTGCTTACTCACTGCTCCTAACCGCTTGGCTCGCTGCTCCTAGTGCTGCTGCAGAGGAGGGAGAGGCTCCTGCCACCATCGCAGCACTTGCCAGCGTGAGCCAGCTCTGGCTGAGTGGCACTCCCCCTGTGGGAGCGCACTGACCAACAGTGAGCTCCTGCATTGAGCGTCCGCCCCCTGGTGGTCAGTGCGCATTATAGCGACCAGTCGCTCTGGTTGTTCTGCCATAACAGTAGCTTAGGCTTTTATTATATAGACTGGAGGCCCGGTGAACAAAAATTTGTGCACTCGAGGGGTGGGGGGGGGGGTCCCTTAGCCCGGCCTGTGCCCTCTCGATCGGGCTTAAGCTGGCAGTTAGACATCTGTCTGGCAGCCCGGGAGCCCTTGGGGGATGTCCACTTGCCAGTGGGGAGCAGGCCTAAGCTGCAGTCGGACATCCTTAGCACTGCTGAGGAGGCGGGAGAGGCTCCCGCCACCACTACTGTGCTGGCAGTTGTCAGCCTGGCTTGTAGCTGAGCAGAGCTCTCCCTGTAGGAGAGCACTGACCACCAGGGGGCAGTTCCTGCATTGAGCATCTGCCCCCTGGTGGTCAGTGTGTGTCATAGTGACCAGTCATTCCCAGTCGTTCTGCTGTCAGGGTCAATTTGCATATTACCCTTTTATTATATAGGATAGAGGCCTGGTGCATGGGTGGGGGCCAGCTGGTTTGCCCTGAAGGGTGTCCCGGATCAGGGTGGGGGTCCCACTGGGGTGCCTGTTCAGTCTGGGTGATGGACTGAGGGCCATTTTCAGGCTGGCCACACTCCCTTCAGGGTGGGGGTTCCCACTGGGGCACCTGGCCAGCCTGATGAGGGGCTAATGGCTGTTTGCAGGCTGGCCAAGCCCCCCAGCGGGGACTCTCACCCCATGAGGGTGTGGCCAGCCTGAGTGAGAGGCTGATGGCCATTTTCAGGCTGGCCACACACCCCCGGCAACCCAAGCTCCCAGCTTCTCCTTTTTTTCTTTCTTTTTTTTTGCGGGGGGGGGGGGGGGATTTATTTATCTTCTATAATTGAAACTTTGTAGCCTTGAGTGGAGCCCAGGGCTGGCCAGGGCAGGTGGGAAGCTTGGCTTCCTCCATCGCCGGGGAAACCCAAGCCTCCTGCTCACTCCAGCTCCGTGGCCGCCAACATCTTAGTTGGGTTAATTTACATACTCGCTCCTGATTGGCTGGTGGGCATGGCTTGTAGGTGTAGCGGAGTGGCGGAGTGATGGAGTGATGGTTAATTTGCATCTTTCTCTTTTATTAGTGTAGATGAGAGTTCTTTATATGTTCTGGGCCACTTGTTGGTTATGTATTTTTCCCTTTTTCCATTCTGTGATTTGCCCTTTCACTTCTGTAATAGTGTTTGATAAACGTAAGTTATTATTATTGTTGGTCAGATTTATCAATCTTTTACGTTGGATTGGTGCTTTTAATTTCCTGTGTAAATTGTTTTTCCCTATCCCAAGATCATAAAGAAAACCTCATAATCTAAATGCTTTATGTTTTCATTTTTACCTTTATTGCTGCAATCCACCAACAATCCTTGGTCATTTTTGTGTATAGTGTTAGAGTCAAGTTTACTTTTTTCACCTATGTATATTCAGCGCTGTTGCTCTCTCATTAATTGAAAAGTCTATTTTCTCCTCACTTCTGAAGTTTCATATTGTCATGAATCAAGTGTCCATATATCTTTGGCTTTCTTTGTGGACTATTTACTCTTTCCACTGGTCTATTTTTACACCATTATCACACTCTCCTATTACTGTACTTTTCTAATTAATATCATCTACCTGAAAAAGTCCACTTTGACTTTTTTGTATATAGTTTTTTCCATATAAATTTTAGAGTCATCTTGTCAAGATCCATAAAAATATTCATAAAAAACCTATTAAGATTTTGTTTGCATTATTTCTATGGATCTGGTGATGATTAGTATTTTTACAATATCAGATCTTCAAACGAATGTATGAATATATTGCATATATCCATTATTCTAGATTTTCTTTCATTTTTCTCAGTTGAGTTTTATATTGTCTGTATAGATATCTTAGACATCTTTTGTTACTTATTGCTAGGTATTTATTATATCTGTATATTTTTAATGGTATCATTTCACTTTCTGTTTGTTGCAGATATATTAAATTGAATTCTATATAATGAAATTATATCTATTAAACTACCAAAACTATCTTATTAAGTCTAATTATTTATTCATACATGGCTTGGATTTTCTATTTACATAGTAATGTCAATGAATAATGACAAATTTTATTTCTTTTTTTCTGACCTTTTAATTTTTATTTTATTTATTTATTTATTTTATTTTTTTTACCTTACTACATGGGGAACAACTTCTGCTACAATCTGAATAAAGATAAGATAACAGTTATTCTTGTCTGGCTACCAGAGAAATCTTTGAAACTTTCACCATTAAACATGATGTCCTTTGTAGTTACATAGGCCTTATCAGTCTTTAAAAGGTCACTTAGTCTTGGCTTCAAAGTGTTTTATGTGAATGAATGCTAAATTTGTTTTATTCTTGTTACTACATTGTATGAGTTCTTTATATACTTTGGATATTAACCCCTCATATGATATATGGTTTACAAATATTTTCTCCCATTTTTTAAGTTGCCTTTTCATTTTGTTGATTGTTTCTTTTGCTGTGCAGAAGCTTTGAAGTTTGATGTAGTCCCTCTTGTTCATTTTTGCTTTTGTGGTTTGTGTTTTTGGTGTAACATCCAAAAAAATCATTGCCAAGACCAATGTCAAGGAGCTGCTTCCCTATGTTTTCTTTTAGCAGCTATATGGTATCATATCTTATGTTTAAGTTTAAATAGTTTTTAAATAATTTTCCCCAGATTTATTTGTTTTCTTGTGAGAGGACTGGGTTGAATTGTGTAAGCTGGCACTACCAAAGATAGTATCCAAATTCAGCCTTAATTATTTTAATTTTAGAGCTATAAAATTATATATACCTTATATAAATGAAAAGAGGTTGATAAGAAAGGCATGTAGAACTCATTATGAACACTATAATTCTAATGTACCACTGAATCATTTAGTCTGACTATTCCTCAAATGCTAAATAAATACTATTTATGGCTGAGACATCTATATTGCTAAAGTTTTAGATCTCTTTTCTTACTAAAAACTCAGCCTACCAAATGAATAAAGATAATTCTGATTTACAGATTTTCTACTGTAATTACTGTTAAAAACTATAATCATTAAGTATAATTAGCATCAAGTAGAATTTTACACAACAGTAAATGGTAGCATAATTGCAGATTCCGGCTGTCTGCTACTATGAAATTAACTAAAAATTTTAAATCAAAATCTGTATTGTAGTTAATACATATTCATGTGCATACAGTATATTACCCATAAACCCAAGATATTAAACTCTTTTAAATTTTATTTCAAAAATTTCCATAATATGTTATAGATTTCTATTAAATTTAATGAAGATAAAAATAGAAAATAAACAGTTTACCTCTCAAATAACTTTGGTTACATTTGTTCCCACATCCTTCCCACAAAACAACAGAAAACTAACCAAAAACAACAAAAAATTTTAAAAACAGAGAAAATCATCCATATTCAATGAATTAAGTTAACTCTCTCAATTCCAAAGTTTAATCCATGAAGTCCACCTTCCAAACACCATGGAATCTAGGCCAGGAGGAAGAGAATTGTTGAGAGTGAACTCATGCCTACTGGGACTTTGGCAAGTACAGAATTTCCCCCAATGAGCACCTCAGTCCAGTAAAGCTTAACCTATAATTCTGATTAGAATGTCAAAATTGAAAAGATGAATGAGCAACAGCAAAGAGGTGGTCCTGTGAAAATTACTAGTATATTACTTTAAATATTCATACAACATCATTAAATGTTAGGGGTCAAATTATGCTATCAGACTATATTATTTATTCCCTAGATTTTCAGTAGAGCAAAAATTACCTGAAGTGTATGAGTGATTTGGAGGAAGAAATGGAAACAATTGCCAGATTTCAATACAGTGAGCCTATGTCCTTAATGGACTTTGTCCTGAGACATACCATCCTAGAAAAACTGATGCATCCCAGATAAAAAGGTAATAAATGACCGATCTAATGAAAGGCTCTTCAAGGCCACAAATGGTAGCTATAGTAGTCATAGGTCTCTTCTTGCCTCATATATCTGCTCCTGTTCTCATTCTATTTTTTCAGGGGTTAAGCAATTCCATTTGAGGATAAATCATAATCAGAAAGAATTATGCAGTATGCATTACAAAATATGCCTAAAATATGGGAGAAAGATGAGAAACACAAACCAAATGGAAATTTAGGTAATGAAACATGTAAAGTCAGACAAATAAAGGGTTCCTATTCTCTCAGAAATATTACAGCACAACTTTTTCTTCTAAAAAAAAGGTCAATGAGCAGGTTCAAAATGTTTAAATAAGAAACTACAGAAAGAGGTGAAAAATGAGTTTAGGAGCTCAGAATAGAAAAGAAAAAGAACACAATAGAGACAAAATAGAAACAAAAGCAGATTAGTATCCAACACACACACACACACACACACACACTTGAAAACACACAGTCAGGAACATATTGAATAGGATATTGTAATTCACAGAAAACAAAATGTAAAAGAATCATGATTTTAAATAAGCATACAGAATAAATAAACACACATGTAAAGAGATCTAACAAATTCATACTTGGTATGTTTTCCTGAAAAAGAAAAAAGAACTGAAGAAACAGAACAGAAAAAAAACACACATTTAAATCTAAAATAGAAGAAAAGAATCCTGAAATGATGGTTTTAGTTTGCAGTTCAAAGAAGTATATTATGTTCCAGGAAAAATCAATACAGTAGGATCAGCACTGAGACATAACTTCAAAAGTTGCAGAACTATAAGAACAAAGAAAGAATTATAAAGCTTCAAGGTAGGAAAACAAAAATTCACATGACAGGTTGGCCTTAGGGTATCAATATAAGTAGTCTTGCTAAAAGACAATTAAACAATATAGTCAAATATTGAAAGAAAGACCCTAGAATTTTATACTTAGTATTAAATATTAATTAGTATGTTTTATTAGTCAAGTGTTAATTATTAATTAGTATGTTTTAATCTACAGACCTTTTTCAGTTGTTCCAATATTATTCTTTATTACAAAATAAAATCCCAGATCATGCATTATGTTTCATTGGCATGTCTCATTAATCTCCTTTAGTCTGGAATAGTTTCACAATCTTTTTATTTTTTTATTTTTTGCATTTCTTCACATTTATACTTTTTAAAAAAGTCTCTTAAATTGGTGTTGGTTGACAAACTGGCCTTCATACATAGAGGGCCAAGAGAAACTGAAGAAAGAAGCAGACCACTCCAGATTGGTAGATGGTAGGTTTAATAAGCAAGGGACATATCTATCAACAATTGAATCTAAAAATCAAAATAAATAAACAGGAAATCTAATGAACAAAATAAACTGATGAATAAAATAGAACCAGAGGCATGGAAACATGGAACAGACTGACAAATCTTAGAAGGAAGGAGGGAGAGGGGAGCCAGAAGAGATTAACCAAAGAATTTATATGCATATATGCATTACCCATGGGCACAGACAATAGGGTGGTGAAAGCCTGAGGTGGAGGGGGATCTGGGTAGAAGAGGACAATGTGGGGGAAAAGGGGGAGCGGGACATCTGCGATACTCTCAACAGTAAAGATATTTTTAAAAATAGCAAGAAAATTACATATGAAGCTTGCCTTGGGCAACAGCAAGATGAGTAGATCTCCACCCTGCCCACTAGAATACTAAATGTTTATATAGAGGCCTTAACTGGGTTCAGTAACGTATTCAGACTAGAAGCTCTCAATACCTTATTCTCTCAAGGCTATCCTTGGAACAGCTCCCACTGTGGGAATGGTAGGCAGAGTATACAATCCAAGAACAGGGGAAGGACTGAGGAACCTTCCATTGCCTGGGTTCAACAATTAAGTATGCATGATGTTTTCTCATAATTATACTCAGGTTATATATCTTTGATAAGAATGCCATAGACACAAGTGATCAAATTAAAATCACTAGTCATGAGACAAATTCACATCATGTTTCTCTTCACATATTGAACGGAGAATAACCACCCAAAATTTGAAGTCTTAACAGATCTGATATAAACTAGTAACATTACTGGTCATATTTTTTAAATAAAGTATACACAGTAGAATAAACTTCCTGACATACCATTATCCCAACTCCCAAATTTATTCCTTCCCCAAAAGAAAATGCTTTTAATGATTTAGTGGGTACTTGTCACACCTCTTTCTGTGATTTTACATATATGCAAAATATATTTTTGTATTGTTTTTTGGGGGGAGGGAGTGAATATAATCATACATCATATTTTCTCTTCTGGTTCACTTTATTCATTTAATATATTTCAGTGTGTTTTTCATCAGTGCTCATTTTTTATCTGATGATTAATATTCCATGGAATATACGAAGCATAATTTATTTAACTATCCTTAAATTGATGGACATTTAGGATGCCTCCAACTTTTTAATATTTCAAATGATACTGTATGTAATAAGCACTTCTGTACATGTCTCTTCATATAGATATACAAATATTTCTGTAAATAATAATGATACTTAGTAATGAAATACTGTAAAGATTCTTTTGACAAATCCTGCCAAGCTACCCTCTAAATAGATTCACCATTTTATGCTTGTACTAAATATATAAGGTTTCTTCCATATATTTGCCTACACTTATTATTAACAATTTTTAACATTTGCTAATCGATTAGAAAAAAAGTTTTATTGTCAGAGAGGTTGGGTGGAGCTAAAAATATGAATACTTTTCCTATTACCTTCTAAGTTCTTCTAGGCTGGGCTAATAATCAAATTAACAAAGACAGTAGAAAAATCAAACTTTTAATACATGTGGATGGGGAATCCATCACATGGCATGAAAATTTCAAAGACAGTGAGGCAACATTAGGTATACAAGACATTTTGGACAAAGAAGAAAAGGTGGGGGGGAATGGGTCTTAAATTTCAGAAGTGAGAATGGAGGATTTACAGGTAGTGGAGGAAGAGCAGAACACACATGGCAGAAAAATTCTTGCTAGGTAACTCAGAAACAATGGGACATAGATTATCTAGTCCAACAGGTATGCCTGAAGCCCTCTTGTTTACTTAACATACTTAATTCAAATTACACTAAGGCTACATCCTAAGATCTCCTTCCTGAAGCATGTTTTTCTGTCTGAATCTCTTGGACAGGTTAGAGAAAAGGGTCAAAGTTTCTTTCTTTCTGAGTCTTGTTTTGTAATAAACAGATTAAAATCAATATTCCATAAAGGAGCTTCAGGCTAACAAAACTTTGGTTCCCTTCATGTGTCTATCTTTTAATATATTTAGTAGACATTTTTTAATTACAATTCTTCTATAAATTGCCTATTTGTATCCTTCACACACTTGTATTGTGCACATTCTTATTTATTTTTAAGCTGCTCTTTATGTTTCTTTGCATGTTAATCATATATGATACTTAGGTTGCCAATATGTGTTCTCCCAAGTGTAGACAAATTTTTATTCAAGTAGACTTTGCACTAGATCCCTGGCAGAAATTTAAAATATCAAAAGTCCCATTGTCTTGCTTTTACCCAAATGAAACCTAAGGCCTATAATGAGGGTATATTTATTTATTCTGAGTCCTTCGTCTTATGTAAGGATGTTAAAATAAGTTTAGGATGGTGGAAAATAAATCTACCATTGGGCAAGAACTTTAAGTGCCCTGAAGAAGAATACAACTTAGAATCAAAAGGCATAGGTTCAAGCCTTGTCTCCTCTTTTTACTAGCTGTGTGGGCTTGTTGCAAATTAAATTCCTCATTTGTAAATGAGACTAAAAATATATGCCCTACATATTTCAAGTTGGTGAGGTGAGAACCAAATGTTAAGAATATGAAAGAGCTTTATGCCTTTAAAACAGGATGCAAATACTGGCCAAACCAAAGTGACTTTTATTAATGTAAGGTAACCCCCAAATTAAGCCACTATCTCCTAAATACCAGTATTAATGAAAGAGAAAATAATGTTTAATATCATAAACAAGATGATAGAGATTTCTGTTGCCCAGAGATTCCCATCCTTCCCTGACATTAATCGTCACAAATCCAACATTAATTTTCAACAGGCCACACACCCATCAAGCTACACTAAATTTCTATCATTTCTTACTATTTCCTTTACATTTAGTTTCAGTTTACTTGGTTTAGAACTTGAAATTAAAACGCTCAAATTTAGTTTTAAAACCTAAGATTGAAAAGTGTTAAAAACAAACTTTATGGCATTGGTAATTCAATTTTTAATCTTCTCATGAAAAAGAACTGCCTGAAAGTATAGAAGTTAATCATTATTTTATATGAACTATAAACCCAACTATCAGCATATAGCAAGTTGTCATGAAATCTGCCATAATTGACTAAGAATTTGCTTTTATGTGATTTGAGTCCTTCTGTAAATATTTTTCAATTTAATCAGTCTGTCTTCTCAGAGAAAGATGAGTAAATGAAACTATTACCAAGCACATGCAAGGTCATCTAATGCCTTTCTGCAGAAAAATTACTGAAGGGAAATAAAACCATTATTAAGATATCCATTGCTTTGATGAAACTGTGGATTGAAATTCACTCTCATATATGTCCTATTTCTTTTGGCTTCAGAATAATGTGTATTAATAGAGGCTAAGGACTTCCTTATCAGCTTAATATGGTAGCTGAAAACAATTCAAATGCACTAGCATTCAAGAGGACTTTTTAAATATAAAGGTTTCTTCTTTTACAAAAAATTGATTTTATAAAATACCTTGGATATTTTCACACTAATGTTTTACTGTAAAATATGAATTGTAGGAGTGATAACATGTTAATTGCAATTAGCCAAATATGAATACTCTAAATGTTCTCAATTTTAGTTTAGCAACACTAAAAAGATGAAAAAATTTGGTATAGTATCCATGTCTAGGAAATTATGTATAATAGACTGAAACAAACAAGGAGCATGCACTGCCTTAATTAATAACATATATAAATGCATCCAAGAGTGCAAAACACCCTGCTTTCCTTATTGGAGGTTTAGTACTTCAGAAAAATAAATAAATAACACAATGTGTAAATTAAAATAAAACATTTAAGTCCTATTGTTTAATGTTTTCCTTGAAAATGTTTGCCTATGTTTACTCTTTGATAATGCCCTTCTTCTGCAATTTTATTATATCTAGCCTTTTTATATAAAGGACATACAGAGGTTCCTATTTTAAAGTCAATGTGTGTGGATTGAATAAAGATCACCTTAGCGTGATTTGTAGGTTAGAAAAAGCCTCACTATTCTTGATTTCCATGGCAAGGCTCCAATCAAGGTGGCCTGCTTCTCAATACTAGATTCTCAGTGAATGAATCAATAAACAACAGTAATTTGAGCGTTTCATAGAAGCTTTCCTCTTTCAAACATAGCCATTTGTTTAATTTTGATCATTTTCTGATTTTAAGCTGTAACACACTTTCTGATTTTAGCTTTAGCCTTTTTCATTTAAAAAGAGATCAGAAATATATTTTTAATTGAAGACCCCAGGGTGGTGGACTAGTCCTAAACTTAAATAAATAAGTAATCTCTAAATCTAGGAGCAAGGTCAGAAATCCCCACTGTCTAGTTAAAATACTATAAACAAGCAGCCAATGGCATAGTTGTGTGTTTTTCACTCGATTAAAATAAATAATAAAAAATGAGTGAATTACTCGTATTTTAAAATAAGAATATTTCTCATGAAATTTGTGTGTTCAGTTTCCCTTGGAAAGTGAAATAACTAGACCTCAACAACCACATATCCATATGGTGGTATTCACTGGAGTTAACCTGAGGCTGCCGCCTTCAGCTGGGGAAGGTACACTTCAGACCCCAGCACTTTTTAAATATATATATATATAATTGATTTCAGAGAAGAAGGGAGAGATAGAGAGAGCAAAAGAGAGATAGAAACATCAATGATGAAAATCATCAATGGGCGGCCTCCTGCATGCCCCCTACTGGGGATCAAACCCACCACCTGGGTATGTGCCCTGATTGGGAATCGAACCATGACCTCCTGGTTCATAGGCTGAAGCTCAACTACTGAGGGATAACAGCTAGGCCAGACCCCAGGATTTTTATTTGGTTCGCTGGCCTCTTTTTCTTCCTCCCTTCCTCCCTGCCTTCATTGTTTCCTCTCTTTCCATTCTTTCTTTCTTCCTTTCTATTCTTGCCTGGCCTCTCTAGGCATTTGGACTTTAGATCTCAAACTGAAAATAAACAAAATTACCACAGAATTGAGAATATTAGATGAAAATGTCATTTTACTTTGAGCTTGAAGTGTTACTTTATGAAGTGATCTTCACTTTCCGAAGATCTATCCCCTGATGTATCATCATGAAGCTGTCATTTAAAAACTAAGGAACACTTTAATCTTGGAAACTGTAATTTGCTATAGGACTTTTAGGAACTGAGTCAGTAATATTTATTAAAGTTCTCTCCAAGAGGGACAGTGTTTGGGAACACAATGACCCAGCTGGTGGTCTCCTCAGGGTTTGAGTTGGATGCAGAGGAGCTGTGGTTTCAGTGCATAGAGCAAAAATTAGCTGAAGCAATACCTTGTAAGGTTGCCATGCCAGAGCCAAGATAAAGAGCCCTAACTGAGTTATTGAACTGAATATGGAGTGTCGATATTGGGAATAGCAATACACAATTCATGTAAACCAAGAAACTAGGCAGCAGATTTATGAGAAAAATTACAACCCTACTTTCTTGCATGTTTAGGTATATTAAATGTTTAGAACAGTTAAAGGTATGGAAACAGCATATGGCAGTTAAAACTATGCGTAGATCTTATTTTGGTGTGTGTATGTGTTTGTTTCTATGTACATATTTCAAGTTGAATTATTTATTTTCATTTTTATAATAAAAATAGCCATTATTTTAATGAGAATGTTGAAGAGAAATCTATCTAAAGCAGTGGTTCTCAACCTTCCTAATGCCGCAACCCTTTAATACAGCTCCCCATGTTGTGGTCACCCCCAACCATAAAATTATTTTCGTTGCTACTTCATAACTGTAATTTTGCTACTGTTATGAATCATAATGTAAATACCTGATATGCAGGATGTATTTTCATTGTTACAAATTGAACATAATTAAAGCATAGTGATTAATCACAAAAACAATATGAAATTATATATTCAATACGTGTTTTCCAATGGTCTTAGGCAACCCCTGTGAAAGGGTCGTTCTACCCCCAAAGGGGTCGCGACCCACAGGTTGAGAACCCCTGGTCTAAAGTCTTTATGAAAAACGAGAGGCTCCGTGCATGAAATTCATGCACTGGGGGGGCGGGGGGGGGGGGTGTCCCTCAGCCCAGCCTGCATGCACCCTCTCCAATCCAGGACCACTGGCTTCTAACCACTCACCTGCCTGCCTGCCTAATGCCCCCAACTGCCCTCCTCTGCTGGCCTGGTTGCCTCCAAGTGCCCTCCCCTGCCTGCCTTGTTGCCCCCAACTTCCCTCCCCTGCTGGCCTGATCTCACCCCCAACTGCTCTCCCCTGCCAGCCTGATCTTGCCCCTAACTGCCTCTTCCTGAGCCCCCACCATCATGGCTTTGTCTGGAAGGAAGTCAGACATCTGGAAGATGGCCAGTTGACCCTGTCTAATTAGCATGTTACCCTTTTATTAATATAGATTTATTAATATAGATAGACTAGAGGCCCGGTGCACAAAAATTTGTGCACTCAGGGGGGAGGGAGAGTCCCTCAGCCCGGCCTGTGCCCTCTCGCAGTCTGGGACCCCTCGGGAGATAACGACCTGCTGGCTTAGGCCTGTTCCCGGGTGGCAGAGGGCAGGCCCAATCCCTAAATACAGCCCCTAGTCGGGCTCAGAGCAGGGCTGATTGGGGAGTTGGGGCGCCGCCCCCTGTCATGCACAGAGCAGGGCGGATCGGGAGATTGCGATGCCACCCTCAGTCACGCTCAGGGTAGGGCTGATTGGGGGGTTGGGGCACCGCCCCCTGTCATACTCAAGGCAGGGTCGATGGGGAGGTAGCGGCGCCACCCCCTGTCATGCACAGAGCAGGGCCAATCAGGGGGTTGGGGCGCTGCCCCCTGTCACTCACAGAGCAGGGCCCATCAGGGGGTTGAGGAGCTCCCCCCTGTCACTCACAGAGTAGGACCGATAGGGGAGTTGGGGCACGGCCCCCTGTCACACACAGAGCAGGGCGGATCAGGGGGTTGGGGCTCTGCACCCTGTCACACTCAGGGCAGGGCCAATGGGGAGGTTATGGCTCTACCCTGTCACACACAGAGCAAGACCTGTGGAGGGGGGTTGGGGCGCCACCCTCTATCACCCACAGAGCAGGGCCAATCAGGGGGTTGGGGCGCCACCACTGTCGCACTCGGGGCAGGGCCGATGGAGAGGTTATGGCTCTACCCTGTCATACAGGGCCCGTGGGGCGGGGGGTGGGGGGGGGAGGTTGGGGCGCCGCACCCTGTCACACACAGAGCAGGGCCGATCAGGGGGTTGGTGTGCTGCACCCTGTCAAACACAGAGCCGCAGGGCAATCAGGGGATTGGGGAGCTCCCCCCTATCAGGCACAGAGCAGGGCCCATGGGGGAGGGGGGGGTTGGGGCGCCGCACCCTGTCAAACACAGAGCCGCAGGGCAATCAGGGGATTGGGGCGCTGCCCCCTGTCACTCACAGAGCAGGGCCAATCAGGGGGGTGGGGCGCTGCCCCCTGTCACTCACAGAGCAGGGCCTATAAGGGGGTTGGGGCGCTGCCCCTGTCACGCTGATCCCGGTGCCGGGAGCCTCGCTACTCCGCTGATCCCGGTGCTAGGAGGCATATTACCCTTTTACTTTATAGAATAGAGGCCTGGTGCATGGGTTGGGGCCGGCTGGTTTGCCCTGAAGGGTGTCCTGGATCAGGGTGGGGGTCCCCACTGGGGTGCCTGGCCAGTCTGGGTGAGGGGCTGAGGGCTGTTTTCCGGGTGGCGAGTGACTAAAGCTCCAAACCGCTCCGTGTTTTCTTCTTCTTTTTTTTTTTATTCTGGGCCAGCTTTAGCTCTGAGGCCTCGCTGCTGAAAACATGGATACAATGTTTCGGTCCGGCTGGGTTTCAGTCCGGCTGGTTTCTGGAGTTTTGTTTATCTTCTTATTTGCAACATAGTACATAGTTGCTTAGAGTTGCAGCTGAGAGGCCGGCAAGTGAGGCGGGGAACGTTGGAGTCCGCAGCAAGCAAGCCTCATGTTCGCTTCCTGCTGCCTGGCTGCCGGCCGCCATCTTGGCTGACAGTTAATTTGCATATACTCACTGATTAGCCAATGAAAAGGGTAGCGGTTGTACACTAATTACCATGTTTCTCTTTTATAAGTGTAGATTATATAGGATAGGATTGCTTAATTGGGGGGGGGGAGCCTTTTTCAACAGGAGGAGATGCTCTTGTCAGACAAAAATACATAACCCCTATATCTGGACTGATAGCCAGCCATATGCACTATACTGCCAAACCAGTTATTAAAAAATTGAACTGTTTTCTTACACCTTACACCAAACAGCTATTGCCCTTAAAACCCCTCCTCAGCCCCCACCTTAGGTTCTGCCTTCGCAGTTCACCCAGATTAGGTTCTGATTGGTCGATTTCTTTGCCAGTCAGCATCAAAAGCTCTGCCTTCTAGGCAGCCATTGACTCCTTGCACTTCACCCAGATTTGGTCTGATTGGTTGGTTTTTATGCCAGTCAGCGTCAAAAGCTCCGCTTCCTAGGCAACCATTGGCTCCTCGCAGTTCACCCAGATTTGGTTCTGATTGGTCAGTTTTTATGCCAGTCAGCATCAAAAGCTCCACCTCCTCAGAAGCCATTGGCTCCTCTGGGAAATCCAGAATGGCCCTGCCTTCATGTCAGCACCAGCCCTTCAGTCACGCCCCCAGTCTGCTACCGGGTGTATCTCTGGCTGCTCTGAGAAGTGGCACGTCAGGTCTGTGGCAATTTTGAATTCTCACCCCTGACCTAACCTTCTTACAGTGCAAGCTCCATGAAGGCAAGCATTTGTCTTGTTCATTCTTAGTTCACTCATAGACTACCTGGCAGGGGAGTGCATCTATGCTAGCATCGCATGGTGACCGGTCAAATGGTCATTTCCATCATCACGGTCACTGCCTTTTTATATATATAGATATGTATCAAGTACTTTTTATGTGTCATGTCTATTCTGGTGCTGGAGATACAATGATGAGTAAGAGAGTTCCTACTCTCAAGTAGCTCAAAAACCAAAGCCAGACAAACAAATATATAAAATAAATGAAATTAAATGAAATAAATAAATAAATAAATAAATAAAATATAAAAAAATAAAATAAATAAAATAAAGATTGAAATACTCTTCATAATAAGTGTTATGATAAAATGTGTTCATGATACTGTGGAACCCATAGAGAGGCATCTCATCAAGCAGGGAGAATAGTATCTTGGAAGTATGAGCCCTATAAGCCACGAATGGATAGAGTGGATACCACAGCATCATTCAGTGTTGCAGAATGCATACTCACTATCTATCAAATATAGGTTTCTACCCATGTGGTGGAAAATGTACAATCACCAGCCAGAAAGCACTGTTTAAACTAACTGCTCTCAAGAGTACACTGAAGTTCAACTGAAGCAGTAAAGTTTGAGAGTATGAGCACCTATGGGATTTGTACCCTGCCTATTTTTTAGGTGTTTTGTGTGTTCTCTACTTATTAAATTACAAGTAAGCAAACAGTGTACCTGGATTATGTGAGCATGGATACTAGCAGGTGTTTTTAAAGTTACCATGTCATATCATTTGAAGATTCTAGCTCTCACAGTGGAAATATGTTTCTACTTGGCATCTGGCATCTCTTATGTAAGAAAACTACCAAAAAATTTCTCCTAAAATTTAGTAACAAGAAAAAAAATGTCCTTCTGAACAAAGTCATACTTTGATTTTTTAAATCATACCAAAATTATGATTCATCCTTTTTTTTTCCTTTTGTAGTGAGGGAAAGAACATACAAATACAAGATTTAATTGTTATAATTATATATCCCAGGACAAATATTTTTTCTTCTAAATTATTTCTTACCATGATTATCATTTATTTAAGCCATTTATTTCTTTTATATATCCAAACACCACAATTCATTAAAAATTCTTTTGAAATAAATATTCTACATTATTAATTGATAATAAGTGGACAGAGAATGAATGGATAGATAGATGATTTCACAGATAGATAAATAAATTATAGGTTCCATTCTCCAAAAAACTTAGAACCTCACATATAGTCAGTTAGTATTATTCTTTTGCTACATTATTCTTTTCTACGTGCCTTTTAATCAACAAAATTTTATTACTAAATTAATTAATAAAATATATTTGAGAACCAAGAATGTGTTTATCTTTAATGATTATTCAAGTCACCATGATATACATATTTATATTTTTAAGTTATAACACAAATGAATTAATATTTTAAATGCACTTAGAATACCTGGCATAAAGTGCTACTACATATGTGCTTATTACATAAAATGACCTAAAAATATTACAAACAGTTGCTAAAACTTGAGAATTATCAAGAAGGTTAATTATAATAGGGCATGATTAACTGAGGTAATACAAGTATTCCAAGAAAAAAAGCAATAGTAAATATTTGTAATATTTCCCAAGACCCTTGAAATAGTATTTCAACAAAGCATCATCATTGTCTCTTTCATGTTGTATTAACATTTAGAACAAATGTTCCTTAGGATAGAACTGACCCCAATAGAACACTTCCCAAAGAAGTTACAAAACATCACTTACTGAGTCCAAAATACAAAAATATTTCGTTAATTCTGACCACCAGGGACTAGTACAGAGGCAGTACACAATGTACAACTGCATACATTGATATCAATTATACATGAGAGTAGATTCATGATTTTACCAATTATCAGGGCACTCTTGAAACTCAAAGCTAAAAATGTGGGATAACTGAAAAGAAGACAGTCTCTCAGGCTCTGGATACAATAGCAGTGCTATTAGGAGCCTAGAGGTAAAAGAACAGAAAGGAATCAAAATTCTTCAGAGTATTCTCCAAATTCTTTCATCTTAGGACACAACTATGGGCATGATAACATTTGACTAAAGAAGAAATGAAAGAAGTGGCGTTATAAAAAATTGAAGCATGATTTCTCTGAGGCTCATCTCCATGCAGGGTCAGAACCACTACAAAAGTTAGACCCAAAGGAGCTTTCTACAGTTCATTAGAAAGAAGCACCACCTAGGGGTCTATTGAGCAGTGAGAACACCAAGCTCCAGTTAGAAACTGGAAGAGCCTGACAATCCAATTGGTATCAAGTTTTATCCCAATGGATCACAAAGATATTAGCAATACTATCGCCTACATATGGGAGTTAGGTTCTAACAGTGAAGTATTCAGCTGGGGCAGAATTTTAAAGAGACCCTTTAATTTGAGCTCTGCAACAACTTCCAGACCCAGGTAAATCACCTAGCCTTATATTTGAATCCAGTTTGATATGCAGTACACATTGTGGATTGCATCACACATTTTGGTATATAGAATACACTTGAATGGTGCACCTATGTGTAAGGTTCTGTACCTTTAAAACTGACAGTGATAACAAAGCCAATTTCAGGTATCATATGTGAAATGCAATAGTTACTCTCAAAACAAAGACAAGCAAATTCTCAAATGTGTGCTTCTTAGTCTAGCAACAACTTCAATCTTCTGCTTGATAACCAATCTTCTGTTTAAGCCAGAGAGTGAATATACCTCTTCTCTACCACTGATTAGGTGTAATGAGACCTGTTTCCTCATCTCTAACATGGGGATAATAGTAATAGCTACCCCACAAGAGTAGTTTGTGGATTTTAAAAGACAATTTGTGTAAAGCTTTTATCAGCATGCCCTAACACAGTGCCGTGCCATAGAAATATGTTAGCCACAAATGCAAACCACATAATTATAAATATTCTAGTAGCTGCATTTAAAAAAATAAAGCAGAGGAAATTCATTTTAATTACATATTTTCTTTAACCCAATATATCCAAAATATTATCATTTTAGCAAGCAATCAATATAAAAATATTAATGAGATATTTTATATTTTTCCTATAACATCTTTTATATCTGATGCATTTTTTACACTTAGAGTACATCTCAATGTAGTCCCATTTCAAGTATTAACAGCCACATGTAACTAGTGACTAATATATTGAATAAGGTAGCCCTAGAATACAGTTAACACTCAACAAAAATTTATTAGTATTAATTATTGCAATAGTACAACTACTTGGTATTAGTATTAATATTGCTCTTACAATAATCCTAAGCAGTGTTCATAACTATAGAATCATAAAATAATTTAAAATATCTTTCTAATTTTCAGAATATAAAAGCCTCCAGTGATGCTGTAAAGCTAATAAAAATAAAAGCGGATATGCATCTTAATATGTTAGGTAAAATTACAGAAGAAAATTGCCAGAGTACGGCAAATGTTCAGGGAGGAAAAAAATGGAAGGATGTGGGGGAAAATATTATACAGAGGATATATTTTAAGAAAAGGTTTTTAAAAGGCAGGATTTAAGGCTGTAAAAAATAGGTTTAAATTTTTGCATATAGCCAGCGTAATGGGAAGTAGTAACTAAAAACCTCTGTTTGGTGATTACCCAGAAAATCCAGATAGATTTAAAGGCATATTAGATGTACAGTTTTAAATTAAGCAAACTCAGAATTGTAAAAGACCTTCTAGAATGAAATTATTTCATGCCAGAGAGCTTCATTGGAGTGATACAAAAGGTAAACAGAGTGGTAAGAGATTTATACTTAAAGGAATATGTAGGCCTTGTTACCAGATTCCAATCAAGGATCTTCACAGGAGAGTGAGCCTCCTAGGGCTGGCTGAAGAGTCCACTGCCCTGAATCCACAGAGCATTCTGTCTCTCACCCTGATCTTTTTGGCAAATTCCTAATCATGCTTAAGATATAAACTTAGTATTTCCTTCCTTAAGAATCCTCTCCTGACCCTAAAAGATGCTGACATATGCCCATGGCACCCTCTTTTACCTTTATGGTGATTCTTACCACAATGTATTTCTTTTCCAAGGATATATGCCACTTTGTTTTAACTTTTTAATATTTTTTTCTATTTTTTCCTTAATTTATCTTTATTGTTGAAAGTAGTTCAGATGTCCCCTTCCCGTCCCCACCCCACCCCTGCCATAGACCCCTCCACCCTGCTCCCTCCCCAGGCCTTCCCTACACTATTGTTTGTTCATGGGCTATGCATATATGTATATAAGTTCTTTGGTTAATCTCCTCCTGCCACCCCTCCTTCCCTCTGAAATATGTCAGTCTGTTGCATGCTTTAATGTCTCTGGATCTATTTTATTCATCAGTTTATTTTGTTCATTAAATTGCACATGAGATCATGTGATACTGGTCTTTCTCTGACTGGTTTATTTCGCTTAGCATAATACTCTCCAGGTCCCTCCATGCTGTCGCAAAGGCTAAGAAATCCTTCTTTTTCACAGCTACATCTTTTTTCTTCTTGAGATGCCTTTTTTTCTTGTTTAGTTTCTATTTCTAAGAGAATCTTATAATTTCTTATGCTTTCAGCTATCTATGTATAGCTTCAAAATCTACATTAAAAAATCTGTTAGAATTCTCCACTTCTATATATAAAAAACTAAAATCATTCTATTCTTTCAAAACCAGCTCCTCCTCATGATTCCTTGTTTCTTTTAACAGCTTTTCTGTTCTCTTGGTCACAAAGAAAATCTTAAATTCACTCTTGGTTCTTCCTCTCCCTATGCCATCCAGCTCAAACATGGCCAATCCTGTAAGTAGTCACACTAACCACTGTTTTCAGAATGCATTTCCATTCAGAGCCTCATTAGTTCCCACCCACACAAACACCTAGCTGGCCCTTGAATTCAAGAGTCTCTCCTACCCTCGTCTGCTGATATCATTGCTGCCAAATTTTCTTAATGCATCTGTTTGTCCATGTTACTTTGTTCAATTCCTTTTGCTTGTCATAGCATATTAAATCTTAACCCCCAAGCCTGGCTTTCTAAATCCCTCACATTATAGCCCCAAATTATCTTCCAATCTTGTTTTCAACAATTACCCTCAGTTAATTAAGTGTTCTAGCCAAATTAATTCTCTGTTCCTCCAAGGAGCCCCTATACTTTTCTCAATTTCATTATTTTCATTTCTTCTGTCTAGGAAGACATCACCCACATAATTACCATCCCAATGTTTTTCTGATCCTGTTTTAAAAAAGTGATATTTTCCTCACTTGAGCCCCCACCTATATTTTGGGACTTAATTTGTATTACTGAGTTCCATTTTTACTTGTTTTATAGCTTTTAGTCAATTTGAAGTTCCTTGGGAAGAACTCATGTTTTGGTTTTCTTAGTATTGCTTTCAGTTCACCTCCTTAGAGGAAAGCGGTAAAAATAGGAGCAGAAGAAGACTCCCCAGATGATATCCCTGCGAGTGTCCCATGGTGTATTAGAAGCAATTGGAAGAGTCTGGTTGTGCCTTAGAAGAAAAATCCAAATTAGAGTAGGCTTTCAAATTTGTGGGAACTTTGAAATATCACAGAGAAAATTGGTAGGTAAATAATGGAAAAATATTTGTGCATGTCAATTATTTAATCACCCAGCACTTATTAAATGCCTACTGACATCCTCAAAAAATTTCAGATGCAGAAAGAAGTTCCAAAGAGGACCCAATACTTTTACCATTTGCTCTATTCAAACATCCTTCTAAGTGACTGTACTGTGAAGTTTCCCTCAAGAATAAAAGATCAGCAAAACCACCTTTGTTTTCAACGGCAACTTTTAATTCGGAAGCTTTCTGGAGTTGAAAAGGTAGTAACTCAAAAGCACTGAGCAAATGAACTCAAGTCGCCTCTGAATATTTTTTATTTTTAGTGGTTTTTCTGTTTGTCTTAACACATATAAAAAAATGAAAACTAGCTCTTACTAGAGAGGAGGCGCTATACTTGCAAATAGACAACAGGCAGTTAGATAATAAGGAAAACAATGCAAGTAAAACAGCAAATGCGGTTACAAATAAAATTAAAATGTCAACTATAAAAAGAATTGTGGCTCAAGATTATAACAGATGCAAGTGATTTTAATAATCTAAAAAGCAAGATCAGAGAGATTTAGAAAGAAAACCAAAATAATAAATGGTGGGGAGATCCAAGATGGTGACAGACTAGGTTGTATATTACACTCACCTCCTTCCAGACTGGAAATACAACTAAAATACAGAACAATCAACCAACCGAAGACTATCTGAATAGAAGTCTTATAACCAAGAATTTACAAAAGCCACATCAAGACTAGTAGGAAGGGCAGAGACATGAAAAGGGCGGCCCTGCTCTCATGGGCAGCAGTTGAGAATTCAGAGGGATGTTGCAGCTGCAAATGTTCCCCCTGAGGAGTGCAGGGTCTCAACCCAAAACTGGACTCCCCAGCCCAGAGCACCAGAGCCAGGAAGAGGCGCCCACATAACATCTGGCTGTGAAAATCATCAGGGATTCTGTCTGCTAGGGTGAGACATACAGGTGCCCTCATTAAGGGCCAACACACAAAATCCCACTTGCAGCCACTCGCCCTGGGCTCTGGAAGAGAGACGGCAGAGCAGACTGAATTCATGTGAGGAGAGACTGGGGTTTGTGGCTCTGGGGAGAGAGCTGAAGGGGCACCCCGAACTGGCACTGAGTTTTAACCTGTAACTGGGACCCCTGTGCTGAGTCAATCTCCTGCACTGTGGAGGTCATCTTTATTGGATTGAGCACTGTCCTCTGTGTGGCATGAGACTGTGGGAATGCAATAGCCTCACCCTCTGGACTCCCTCTTGCCCCACCTTGTGGAGCTTGTGCCCTGCTGAAGAGTCAGCTGCCTGAGACAAGCTGTACAGGTCTAGGCAGAGCCAGGGGGTTCAATGACTCAGGGTGTGGCTTTGGGGCAGGGGCCATTTCCCCCATTTCCCCATGAACCTGATTGGTGCCTCCTCCTCATTCAAAATCCTCTAGCTCCAGGCTCCAGGTAGCTCCACTTTCTGTACTCCAGGTGGCTCTGCCCTGTGGAGTTCTAGGAAGAATCCAGGACAGGCTGAGTTGTATGGCTCTAATGTAGGGGATACTCCTCCCATCTTCCCCCCAAGTCTGATCAGCACCTTCCCTTAACAAGATATCTACTAACCGCAGCCTCTTGACTCCCAGTAGCCCTGCCCAGTTGAGATTGGGCTCCTGGCAGAATCTTGGGCAGTTGTGTGACTCTAGGATGGGAACCATTTTCCCCTCACAGACCCTACTAGAGAAGAGCCCTTCCTTCACACAGAAAATCTTGGTCTATTATGGCCTGAAAAACCTGGCTGCCCTCACCCTGACAACTCCCTGAGACTCCATTCAACTACAAGGTCTGTGGGCACCCAGCAGGTGGAACTAAACCTGATATAACCTGGGACATGCGCTGAGCAGCCTCAGACCCAGAACTGGCATTGAGTTTTATCCAGTGTCAATCTGGTGAACACCACTCTCCCCTCCTGGTGACTCACTGAGAACCTACCTCATGCAACCCGAGTATTGCCAGAGGCTCTCTCAGTGACTGAGCCAAAGAAGGACTTTACATAATGCTAAAGGGATCAGTCCAACAAGAGGATTTAACCCTTGTAAGCATGTATGTACCCAACATAGAAGAACCTAAATATATAAAGCAAATCTTGCTGAATGTAAAGACAAAGATTGATAGTAATGCAGTCATAGTAGGGGACTTTCACACTCCATTGACATCAATTCAGCCCTTTCTTGATTATAAGCCAATCCATTAAAATGTTTTACTTAGAGCCATTTGCACTGTTATGTTTGAGTCTACTGTGACGAATGCCACGATGCCTCTGACTTCAAGGGACTTATGGTCATACGTAGAGACAGACATTTGATCAACAACATTCATCCATGAAGACAATCTGTCATGTGGTGTTATGTGTTGTATTCACATTGACAAATAAAGTCTATGGTCTTAAGGAGATGAAAATAATTGGGACACAATATGACAATTACCAATGATTACATATAAAGTGTCTGATAGGATTTTATAATAGTAGATTAGTATTGATTCATATACCTACACAAATTAATAATACAGCATAGACCAAAGATTGCTAAATTTGTTAATATAAATTCCTTTGTGCAAATCATTTTGTTGTTATTTCCTGGAAAAACTTAGAAACATGTATTTCTTTAAAGAGGACTCTCAATAAAAAGATAAAATGTTTTACCATCCCAGATAATATTTTCATAATGTAAGGATGAAGGAAACAAAAAAGAAGAGTTGTTATTTTGAAATTTATTCTTATTTTAGGCAATGTGATAGTATAGGCAAGTCAGTACAATATACACTGAGTGGCCAGATTATTATGACCAGCCAGATTATTATGACCACCCCATCAGTACTTCATTGACACTTCCAAAAATACTGAATATTGAAAACTTCCTAAGCAAATACTCTCAAGTTTTTATTATTATTATTATTTGCATAACTAGTTCACTTCATTGTACTGATGGGGTGGTCATAATAATCTGGCCGGTCATAATAATCTCGCCACTCAGTGTAGTGTCCCGGGTGGATTCTCAGCCAACTCAAACACATCTGTGCTTGCACCCTCGAGTAGTTTAGTACTTTCTCCGTGCCTGCATTTCCTCAGCTATAAAATGGGAAGGGAAATAATATTACTCTCCTTGTAGTAGCATCTTTGTAAAGATTAAATTAGTTATGGCTTTTGTAAACCACTGTATCTGAAACATAATAAGTGCTCAATACAATGTAAGTGATTATAGTGTTAATATTCCAGATGGTCTTTAATAATAGGATGAAAATTCCATTCTTTGCATTGAAGAAAGATAAAAATTCCCTGATCTTCCACCGGACCTGAGTAACCAAAGAAGCTCTCTGATTGCTGCACTCCTTATGAAACAAGCACCTCGGTAGGTCTCAAATCTCTTTATCACACAGAGCACCTAAACTCTTGGGACTCTTTATGGAATCTGATGCTTTTGCAGAGCAGATGAAATGTAAATACATTTAATTCTATCCTACATACTAGCAGAAAATATTGTTATAATGTGGTTCACATATTACTACAAATACATGTTCCCTGAACAAACTATGTTACTATTAGTTACTAAAGATTATTATTTCAACATTTATTTGGTGTACTAACATTAATACTCATTATTTATTTATGATTAAATAGCCTCTATAACTAAAGAAAACCGGTATTAGTATCTGAGTTATTTTTTCTTTATATTTCTGTGCATAATTTTTAATTTGTTTATTTTTCATAGGCGTAATTATACTGAAAAAACAAATTTGTAACCCATTTTTCACTTTCTCTTTATGACAGAAACATTCTTCCACCTTAATATAAATTCTCCCACTATTAATAAAAACATAAATTAAGTGACTACATAAGATTATGACAATTGTGTATATCATATCACCATCCACCATGTTCACCCTCCAGTCATGTAGCTACTAAACAATGGGAAAGCATTTTTTATTAATACAGCATTAATAATTGATTGATTACTATTTGTCAGAGGAACATGATCAAGGGAGATAATAGTCTCTCTGTCTTTCTACTGCCAGATGACATCTGGGATATTATATCTGGTTCTGAGTCTCACTTCCAAAGAGGGGCATCCAAAAAAAGTGATATCAGGATGATTAAGGATTGGAGATGAGAAGGAAGGGGGGGAAAAGTGCCCTCAGATATTTGAAGGGCAGTCACTGGGAAAAAAAACAGGGTTCAAACTGCATTATTTCAAGTACATAACACATTCAAGTAGCTAAAATTTTCAAAGAAAGGGACTACCCCAGGAATTAAACAATCTTTCATTAGTGGACAAGTTTAAACACAAAATTGAGGTCATCTATCAGAAGTGGCAAAAATCTTTACAACACCAAGGAGGAAATTGAACTCGAGTGCCTATACAGTTTCTCTCAACTGTAATGTTGCAATGCTCTTAAAATCTAAAATCAAAAACAAAAAAAATCCCTAGAGATTTCTATAACTGTAATATCTAATTTTATTAAAATCTTTTTAAACTTGGTTACTTCCATTGGGGTCTTGACATTGCTCATAGGCAATTCTGCTGGAAAAACAAAACATGGCTTTTAGCCAGAGAAGGAAACAATATGTGCAACCACATCTTCCCTTGATCTCACTCTATTCAGAAATCCATTAAAGTTATTGAGAATAACTTCAAAGTGGCACTTTGTAATAACTGGCTGAAAACTTGGCAAAATGAAGGGAAAAGCCTCAGCTCTAACATATCTTTTCCTTCCTGGGGGGTGGGGAAAATGGGGATAAAATGAATTTAACATTATTATAAAACCCTAATGAAATTTTCATTGATATACTAATCAATGATATCTTAGAAAATGGACATGAAGTCAAACTTAAATTATCATGTTAGAGTTAATGCTGAGATAACATTTCCATTGTGGAACTTGCTTTTAATTTAGCAACTTTATATCTTCTGAGAAAATTACCCGTAATGAATAATTCAAGTGTTCTATTTCTAAGTGAATTTTAATGGGGAAATGGTTCTTGAAAGCAATCAGAACTACTCTTGTAAAGTAAAGAGTTTTGAGAGTCAAATTCTTCCTAGTGGTGGGTTCTTCATTATTGATAAAAATACAATTAGTTTTTACAAGCCCTTACTAATATTAAATAATATATATTTACAATTATATAAAAAGCAAGAACACGGATAAACTATGATTTTAAAAAATAAAATCTGGTAACAAAATTGAGGGAGAAATATTAATCTAGGCTTTCAGCAGGATTTCGATCAGAAGGCATTAGGAAAATGGGTGGTGGAGGCAATACAGAAGGAAGAAAGAACATAAATTAAGCATGGGGCAGGAAAGGCAGAAGATGGTCCAATCTGGCTATGTTCATGGAAGAAAGGTGTAAAGTTATTTGGCAAACTTATTCTGAAAGAGCTTAACATAAAATTTATTAACCTATTTGATTTTGAAATAAGATGCCTGTGATCTTGGATTTACTATAAATAATTTTTCCTCAAAGAATCCAGGGAAGTAGAAGATTCAAATAGCAAGACTGGATAGGATTTGAGATAAACAGAAAAGTTTGGGAAGAACTTTTAAAATGAATGAACTAGATCATAAGAGATCAAGATGACCAGGAATTCATGAGAGCTCATGTGAAATTAGAAATCATCTGTCTGTTGTTCCCACTTCTTTTAAGGCTATAGGATGTATTTTACCATATCTGGGTAAAATATTAGGTAATTTTGGGATAGTTTATCTTAACTGTAATATGTGTCCCTTTTTCATAATCAGAAACTTACATTTAAATATTTTACTCAACATACACTTATTTATATCACTTTCATTTTTGAACTTTATGAAATTATTTGCCTATAATGTAAAATTGTAAATTAAATTTCATCTTTTGCTTATGTTTTATGAATTGAGAAGGAAGCACCTTAAGTGTTCATTAATTTTTTTAAGTGGATGGTTTTAGTTCATTTCTTTGAATACAGGTAGGAAATTATGCCAGCAAAACTAGCATAATGAAAATGAAGAATCTGGATTGCACACAGCATTGCACTTATACTGTCTCCTACCACCTCATGAGAGCCAATAGAGCATATCTCTTCCAACTCCATGATCAATTACATTATGTTGATAATTTAAAATTAGCCATGATGGAAATATTTACACCACAGAAATTGGCAAAGCAAATAATTCAAATCAGAACTTGCATTTTTTTTTCTTTTCAGAAAGCCAGCTGTTAAAATTTCCCTGCATGGAGGGAAAGCAGCTGGATGGGAAGGGGGGGCATAGGAAAGAGGGAGGGGCAGAAGAAAGTTAGTTTCAAGAGCACAATGCAGACTGGTGCAGCCACTATGGAAGACAGTATGGAGTTTCCTCAAAAAACTAAAAATGGAACTCCCATTTGACCCTGTGATCCCACTTCTAGGAATATATCCCAAGAAACCAGAAACACCAGTCAGAAAGGATATATGCACCCCTATGTTCATAGCAGCGCAGTTCACCATAGCTAAGATCTGGAAACAGCCTAAGTGCCCATCAGTAGATGAATGGATTAGAAAACTGTGGTACATCTACACAATGGAATACTATGCTGCTGTAAAAAAGAAGGAACTCTTACCATTTGCAACAGCATGGATGGAACTGGAGAGCATTATGCTAAGTGAAATAAGCCAGTCAATGAAGGAAAAATACCACATGATCTCACTCATTCATGGATAATAAAGACCCTTCAGACTGCTTTCTTTTCTTTCTCCTAGTCTGCAACCAATTTTTCCATTTTTTGCTGGGTTGAGGGGATGGAACCATTTTCTTTTAGTTTTGACTTTTTCTAATTGGGTAACATAAGGTTCTTAGGCCAGAATCCTTTGTGCAATACTTGGTGGATAAAATTATGTATTCTCTTCATGTTGAGTCCAGAAATCATGTTCCCCAAGAGTCATAAGATTTTTTTTTCTTCCCTTATCTCTATAAATGATGATGACAAATTTACGGAGTTTGCTAACTGCTTTTATTGTGCAAGGCATTGGTAATCTCAAAATGAATGAGAACTCATCCTTGCCCTGTAGACACTCATGGTTTCAGGGAGGAGTTTGGTTCATAACCAGATCATCACACTGCAATGTAGAAAGTTCTATGATAGTGGTATACCTTGGGTACCAGAGAGCGCTGAATTGGACAAGTCATCCAGCCAGAAAGTAAAGGAGAGGGTAGATTAGTGATGCTTCAAAAAGGAGTACTTCTTTACTGAATCTTAAAGGTAAGTGGGATGGGACATTCCAAGCAAAGGTAAATTATGAACAGAAGGGAGGAAACATCTGGAATGTGCACAGAACAATAAAGCAATTTGTGGTTATTAGAGCAGGAAGTATGAGGCAGATAATGCTGAGAGATGTACTTGGAGAGGGCTTAGGTTAGATCATGGAGGACCTCATACACCATCTTAAAAACCTTTAGCTTGATCCTACAATTGATGGTTAACTTTTGAAGAATTTTAGATTAGAGAGGGACAAGTTTAGAGATACATTTTGATCTGGCTCTAGATTGAAAGGTGGATGAGAAATAGGAATAACACTATAATCAAGGAAACTGGGTTGAAAGCTGCTACGATAACCCAGGGAAGAGATTATAAGAACCTAAATGAAACACGCTATATGCAGGGAGTACTATTAGAGAAATAGTGTGTATATCCATTTAATGAATATTTATTGAGCATGCACTATTATGGACACAGGGATATAACAGCGAACAAAACAAATCTCTGCCCTCATGAAACTTACAAGGCAGTGTTAAAGTTCTTTCAGATCTGTGGATCAATTCATACTGATTTACTCATATTACTAAAGGCTGACCTTCACACGACTTTTGGCCAACCTTTAAAATATAGTCTTTGTCAAAAGAGAAGACAAGAAACCCAGGTCCTCAATCACATAATGCTCTAAATCTTGAAAGACCTGATTCTTATAGAATATTAAAAGAAACCCACCCATTAGTGTACCTCTCTGATGAATATAAATAACTCTCATAGCTCTCTGCAACACCTTTAACATTTTCATCATTTGGAAATACAGCTGTTACCTCCCAGCTTGCTTTTTCTCGGCAGCTTTGATAGTGTGCTAATGTCAGGATGTGACATTATTGTTTACCCAGGCTGGGCATTGATGATTCCATTTTTGTCATAAACAGTGAGGCCCTTAGTAATCTTTGGGGACCACTTTAAAATTCTTGCACAACCTCAAAAACTTGGCAATTTGTGAGACATCTGTTACCCTCAGCCCTAATTTTGAAGGCAACCTTCTTAGAGCATATTTTACTAACTCAGGAAGATTTTCAAATAGTTTTACAAATTTGCTTTCTTAATCTGTTTTAAACAAAGTATATATGTAAGCAATAAGAACCTGAAATCACTTTCTATTAGCTAAAATTAAAGTATTTACAGGAGTAAAGTATGTCTGGGAATTATAAATAATAGCACTTTCCCTTCACCCAATATGTAGCAAAGGAAATTTCTCTACATTTTCTATACTTGTCAGGCAATCAGTTTTTGCTAGTACTTGTTCTACCTCAAGTTTTCTGGATGACCATGATAAAGATATTTATACCACCTTTACCAGTGTTTCTCCTAACTTGAAAATAGAACTGAATGCAAAGATTCCCTCCAGTAAAGTGATTCTAGGTTTTGTAATTAATAAGAACAATTCCAAACCAGATATTGAATCCCATGTAGACAAGAAAATAATTTTTAAAATGTTTAAACCAATCAAAATATCTAAACCAAACAAAATATATCCCAAAGTATTAAAAGAATGTACAAATACAATCTTAGGATGACTGGAAGTCATTTTTAAAATATTATGTATAATAAATATTTCTGCTAGAACACTCTAGACCAGTGGTTCCCAAACTTATTTGGCCTACCGCCCCCTTTCCAGAAAAAATATTACTCAGCGCCCCCTGGAAATTAATTTTTTTAAATTTTAATAGCAATTAAACAGAAAGATATATGTATTAATGTTTCTACCTTTTTCATAAAATATAGTAAAGAAAGGTGTAAATTAGAAACATTGAAGTTTGAAATTATGAAACTATTTATTGAACTCAGAATAGAAAGGTAATACATTATAAACATGATATTATTAATTGTAAAGCGCATATAATTATTACAAAATAAATAAATAATACTCACCAATTATAGTCGCACTATTTGTTAGTTAACTTTAACTTGTCACAATATCACAACAATCTAACTTAGAGTTATATTACGCCGTAATTTTCCCGTAATAATTATGGAAAATCTCCTGATTCATAGAGTGCTCCAAAATCTGCTGGTAGTACTGCTAGTAGCCAGTACTGCCGCTGCCGTTCCAGGCTTTGGCCTTGCGATCGACCAATCGCACGAGTGGCAGTTGCCCGCAGCAATGCTCGTAGTGCTCACGTATTTTGGAACGGCAATTCAGTGGCACCATGTGAACAGTAGCAGTGCGCGATTGCACATACCTTAATGCAAGTGAGGGAGTATGCGGGAACCGAGCCAACGTCCAGTACGTTGTTCAAAGAAAAATTAAGCATTATGAGCGGAATACATAAATCAATTTTTCTAAATCTTCTCTTCTTTCTTTTATGCTTTCACCGCCCCCTTACAGTTATTCATCGCCCTCAAATGCACCTGTGGCCATCACCGCCCCCCCTGGATCGCTGCAGCGCCCACCAGGGGGCGGTAGCGCCCACTTTGGGAATCACTGCTCTAGACATAAAGTCCTTATAGTGGGTCTTTGACAGTGTCTAATTTCCTTTGTGGTTATTGGTTGTTTATGTATTTCTCTCCCTTTAGGAGTTAATTTGGGTAGCATATTTCCTGGAAAATCATCCATTCAAGGAGCTTTTCACATTTATTAGCATAGATTTTTGAAAACTATTTTCTAATAGCTCTGTTAACTATTTCTGTACTGGTGGATCATTCCCTGTTCTCATCCTTAAAACTACATATATGTGCTTTCATCTTTTCCCATCTATGCCTTTGATGAAGCTAAGTGAAAAATTACTTATTGGAATAGGTTTTTTGTTACTATTACTTAAATCTCAAGGTTATAGCAAATTCTTTCTATTTCTAATTTATGCTTTTATCTTTATTAATTCCTTTATTTCTTTTGCTTTCCTTGGACATATTTGTTCAATATCTTATGCTGAATGGTTAATTATCTTTATTCTCTTTACCTTACATTTTTATATGTAGGGTTCTTAATCTTATTTTCAAAATATTCTGCATGTGACTGTGTTTAGAGATAGGGCCCATAAAGAAGCAATTAAGATTAAATTAGGTCATTAGGATGGTTCCCAATCCAATATGACTGTGTCCTTATAAGAAGAGGTGATTAGGACACAAATACACACAGAGGGACAACCAAGTGAAGATAGACAGAAAGGTGGTCATCTGCAAGCCAAGAAGAGAGGCTTCAGAAGAAACCAAACTTACTGACACCTTGATTTGGACTTCTAGCCTCCAGAAATATGATAAAATACATTTCTGTTGTTAAATCACCCAGTCTGATATGGCAGCCTTAGCAAACTAATACAAATGGGTATGTGAATTTCTTATTGAAATCAGATCAATCAGAACCAAAAAGATTCAATTCTAGAAATAAATTTTTTCACTATTGCATTTGAAGCTGAGTGAATTCAAGCTGAGGATTGCTGCTGCCCTCTTGTCACCATAAGGCTAGACCTGTCAAAGAATGTATTCGACAAAGAGGAATGTTGCTGAAGAATTGTATCAATGAGAGAAGTACAGTGCTGTCATTTGAGTCCCTGAGATAAGGTGAAGTTGAAGCCGCATCTGCTCATGGACTTTTCACTTTTGTAAGTCAATAAAAATCCCTTTTAATTATATAAATTGAATTGTCTGTCTTCACATCCAAAAGAGTTCTTACTAATAATTTTAATATTCAAAAATTCTAAGCCTAGAATTATCCAAACATACAGGTTGCATATTTTTAGTTGTTTTTGCTACATAGCAATTGTTTTCTAAATTATACCATTTTATGGAAAGATGTCATAGCCCCTTTTTACAGAAAAATAATTAAAAATAACAATTAAAAATTTAATTATTTTTAAAAATAATAATTAAAAATAACAGGAAAAAGCAATTTTATAGGAAAGTTCCTTGGAAAATTCATCTATTCTATAAAAGTTACTTCTTCTAGAAAGTGTGATTGGTTTGAATTGAAGGGTTTAGAAAAATTTGAGCTTTTATATGCTTCTTGTTTTATTTTTTACTACAAACATACTATTGTTAACATTTTGAAATAATGAAAGTAAAGGGCAGTTGGGGGTGACCAGAATGTGAAGAAAAATGACATAGCTCTGGGATCCTGAGTGTTGACTCCACAAGTTAACTTCTTGTAAGTATTACAATTAACTGCACATTATTCCAAACACCACGTTTTCACTAGGAAATTAAAGTTAAGAACTAAGGCAAATGCCCAGATTCTTAAGAAACCATCCTTATCATGTGAGCTTTTATTTCTTTCAGGCCTAACACATACATATCAAACCTATATCCAGGCACACACCACACACACACACACACACACACACACACACATTTCATTCCAACCAATTCAAATTGGTTCAGAAATAAGAAGCCATTAACTTTAACATTAAGGTAGAGTTGATGTAATATACATTTTCACATGAGCAATATTTTGATGTATACATATTTTACATGAATAATATTAAGAATCTTAAAATGTTGGAATAATGTACAGTAATTTTTATATATTACAAATTAATGTCACATCTTTAAAATATATTACTATAGTATATCTTATATATTTTTACAATAGAAGTTTTCAACATTTTTACTTTTAAAAACATGAAACACATACCTAGAAATCAGTACTCACATTAAGTTTCAAAAAAATTATTATTTTGCTTACTTTATCTTCAGCATTAGTGAACACCAATATATAAATTAATGTTATTTGGAGCATTCATGCTGGATACAGTATATATATACTGTTCTCTCCATGTCCTCTTGTTTCTACAAAATAATGTCAATAGCTCATTTGTAATTATTTTATATTTCATGTATCCCTCTTTACAATTTCACTCTTGTTCTGGATATATGTGGCTCCCACAATAATTTCTCAGAGTGCATTTGTGAGTGTGTCTGTGCATGCTATTAGCAGACCATAATTTACAGCACTCTCGTGCTTGCAGTGATGGCCATAATTTTAGCCTCCTATTTGAAATGATAAAATTTAGAGATAATTGCATACTAATTGGTGAACAGATTCTAAAACCTGTGAATTAAATTGCAGGCATCTATCTCCCAGAAGCTCTGGAATCTTTTATGTTCCAAAAATGACTAATAATTTCTCTTTTCTCACCATTACACACTGTTCCTAATCATTTCTCTCATATAAACATCGCTAGAATGGTAAATTTAAAAAAGTGTGCTTTACCTGTTGACCTGAGAAACATAGGAAGTTATGAAGTGCCTGTTGATTTCTTCATTGTATTGCTATCACACCATCCAGAAAATCAAAAATAAGTAGATCCAAAGCCAAAGGAAGGAAAGAACAGGTTTTGACTAGTGAAGCATCATCTAAATTAGTGTAGAATAATGAGACCAACTAGTCCTGGCTGGGTAGCTCAGTTGGTTAGAGCATCATCCCGATATGCCAAGATAGCAGGTTCCATCCCCAGTCAGAGCACATACAAAAATGAACCAATGAATGAGTGGAACAACAAATCTCTCTCCTCCCTCTCTCTCTAATATCTATCTATCTATCTATCTATCTATCTATCTATCTATTTATAGATAGATAGATAAAGAGCCAGGGTCTGTAACATCCAAAACAACTGAAGGGACAACCAAACACAGCTGCATGCGCAGCAAGCTCAGGTGGGCGGGGACTGGCAAGTGGGCTGAACTGCTGACCTCTCAGAGAGAGAGAGAGGCGGGGCTGATGAGCAGCTGCTGCGGCTGCTGGCGAGGCCCAGAGAGAGAAGCAGGGTCTGATCCACAGCCTCCGTGGCAGCTGCTGATCAGCCCTTGCCTCTCTCTCTCTCTCTCTTGGCCTTGCCAGCAGCCACGCCTCTTTCTCTCTCTCTGAGAAGTCAGCAGTTCAGACCTGCCAACAGCCTGGGGTGGCTGCTGAGCAACCCCACCTCTCTGTTCAGGCTGGAGATAGGCCCAGAGACGCTGACTGGCATAGAAAGTGACCAATCAGAACCAAATCTGGGTGAACTGTGAAGGCAAAACCTAAGGTGGGGGCTGAGGAGGGGTTTTAAGGGCAACAGCTATTGGTGTAAGGTGTAAGAAAGTGGTTCAATTTTTTAATGACTGGTTTGGCAATACAGTGCATATGGCTGGCTATCAGTCCAGATACAGGGATTATATATTTTTGTCTGCCAAGAGCATCTCCTCCTGCTGAAATATTCCCCCCCCCCCCAATTAAGCAATCTTATCCTATATAGTCTATCTATACTAATAAAAGGGTAATATGATAATTAGACTGGGTCAACTGGCCATCTTTCGGATGTCTGACTTCCTTCCAGACAAAGCCATGGTGGTGGGGGTCAAGGCAGAGGCAGTTAGGGGCAATCAGGCCAGTAGGGGAGGGCCATTGGGGGCAAGATAAGGCTGGCAGGTGAGGGCAGTTGGGGGTGACCAGGTCAGCAGGGGAGGGCAGTTGGGGGTGAGATCAGGCCATCAGGGGAGGGCAGTTAGGGGTGATCAGCCAGGCAGGCAAAGGCAGTTAGGGACGATCAGGCAGGGAAGCACGTGAGCGGTTAGGAGCCAATGATCCTGTACACATAAATATAGGTGATTATATGAATATTTATTCAAAATGCCAAAATTCTGAGGAAGTTGAGCTGTCCACCTAAGAACTGGGTTTCATTTTTTATTTCCTTTCTCTCTTTCTTTCTATCCCTTTCCTACACCCCTCCACCATACACACATCAGCTGCCTGCTTCTCTGTGGAGCTATTTAATCAAGGTATCAGCTTGAATATGTGGTCAAGAAAGCAATACCCATCCTGAAACCCTGTGTTGCTAATGTATTGACTTTCTCATCCACATCACTCACTAAGCAGACCAGGTAACAGAAGATATCTTACTCTGTACCTGGTATGCAACTGAAGAATAACAACAATTTTAATTCTTATATCAAGCAATCCTCAGAACAATACTATGATAGGTTGAGAAAATCAGATTATTAGTCATCCCTTCCTTAAGACACTTGTATAGTTTGGTGAAAAGGTAAAGATTCTTATAAGAATTGGAGAAACCAAGATGGCGGCATAGGTAAACACGGGAGTTTGCTGCCTCGAACAACCACTTCAAAAATACAACTAAAAGACGGAACGGACATCATCCAGAACCACAGGAAAGCTGGCTGAGTTGATGTTCTACAACTAGGAGGAAAGAGAAAAGCATACCGAGGCTCAGAGGAGGCGCAGTGCTGAAGTAAAATACTAAGGTTCGGAGTGCATGTGGAGCGGGCTGGAGGCTGAGGGCGCGGTTGTTTTCAATCGGGAGAGAGTCTCAGGCTCTGAGCTCCAGTTCAGGGCGAGTCTCTAAGGACCCAGACTCCTAAGGGAGAATCGGGACTGTCTGGCATCGCTCAGAACCCTAGGGCAGCTTTCTCTCCGTGGGGCTTGCAGCGACTACTGGGACACTGAGAAGCAGAGCCTCTGAGGGCAAGACTGAGAGCAGCCATAATTGCTAACCCCGCCCTGTTGATCCCGTGGGACCCGCCCCGCCCAAGCCCTGCAGGGAGGCTTTTGCTGGATAGCCTCAGGCAAAGGCTAGATTAGCACCTCCCTAGAGATCCAGGAGCCAGGAAGCCCAGAGGTCAGAGTGGGACCATCCAGCTTTAAGCTCCGTGGAACCATAAAAGACACACTCAGGAGGCAGACTCAGTGAGCACCAAAGCCCCATCGAAGCAAGTCTAGCCCCAGAGGGGTGTCTCCAGCACAGAAGTTCTCCCACCGCAGACACAGCTGATTCTCACAGCCAATTGACCTGGAGATCAATTCCTCACAGTGATAACTACAACAATCAAGTCTTAACCACAACAAGACTGTGCACAAAGCCCACAAGGGGGTGCACCAAGAGTGTCTACCTTAGGTAATTGGGACACTTAGCACAGAAAGGCACTCTATCGACACAGCGAAGCATAAAAAAATGCTGAGACAAAGAAACAGGACACAAACGACAGAATTGGAGGAAAGCAAACTGTTGGATATAGAGTTCAAAACCACACTTTTAAGGTCTTTAAAGAACTGTTTAGAAGCCCTTGAAAAGACTGGTAAGACCGCCGATAAATGTAGTGAGATCCTCAAGAAATCTAATGAGACCCTCGATGTTGTGAGAAAGGACCAACTAGAAATTAAGCATACACTGACTGAAATAAAGAATATTATACAGACTCCCAACAGCAGACCAGAGGGTCGCAAGGATCAAGTCAAAGATTTGAAATACGAAGAAGCAAAAAACACCCAACCGGAAAAGCAAAATGAAAAAAGAATCCGAAAATATGAAGATAGTGTAAGGAGCCTCTGGGACAGCTTCAAGCGTACCAACATCCGAATTATAGGGGTGCCAGAAGATGAGAGAGAGCAAGATATTGAAAACCTATTTGAAGAAATAATGACAGAAAACTTCCCCTACCTGGTGAAAGGAATAGACTTCCAAGTCCAGGAAGTGCAGAGAACCCCAAACAAAAGGAATCCAAAGAGGACCACACCAAGACACATCATAATTAAAATGCCAAGAGCAAAAGACAAAGAGAGAATCCTAAAAGCAGCAAGAGAAAGAAAATCAGTTACCTACAAGGGAGTACCCATACGACTGTCAGCTGATTTCTCAACAGAAACTTTGCAGGCCAGAAGGGAATGGCAAGAAATATTCAAAGTGATGAATACCAAGAACCTACAACCAAGACTACTTTATCCAGCAAAGCTATCATTCAGAAGTGAAGGCCAGATAAAGAGCTTCATAGATAAGAAAAAGCTAAAGGAGTTCATCACCACCAAACCAGTATTATATGAAATGCTGAAAGGTATCCTGTAAGAAGAGGAAGAAGAAGAAAAAGGTAAAGATACAAATTATAAACAACAAATACACATCTATCAACAAGGGAATCTAAAAATCAAGTGAATAAATAATCTGATGAACTGGTGATTGTAGAATCAGGGACATAGAAAGGGAATGGACTGACTATTCTTGGGGGGGGGGAAGAAAGGGGTGTGGGGGTGAGTGAAGAGATTAGACAACAATCGTGCACCTATGGATGAGGACAGTGGGTGGGGAGTGAGGGCAGAGGGTGGGGTTGGAACTGGGTGGAGGGGAGTTATGGTGGGAAAAAAGAGTAACTAATGTAATAATCTGAACAATAAAGATTTAGTTAAAAAAAAAAGATTCTTATAAGAATTTATTAGTAGAAATGTGTTTGTTTTTTTCTCAACGAGTTTAGCTAAAAGTCAGAATGATAATGTTGTATATGTTCCTATATTTATGTCATCTGAGAAAAGTATCTGTTCTATTTCATTCCTAAATTGTAATGACTGAAGAAGCCTGAAGAATGATATACAATATCTTTGAAAAATACTTCAAATTTCATGTAAAGTTAAGTTTCTTTATGGAAAAAATTTTGTTACAGTGTTATATTTAAGGACAAAAAGAGATAGTCTAAATATTTATGGTATTTTCCCCTAATGTTAAAATAAAACTTGACAATTATTGTGACTTAAGTTTTAGTTGGGCAACTTATGTCATTCTAGAATTTCTATAATTGGTATAGGAACCAATAAGAAGATTTAAGAAAATATTAAGATTAAAACAAAAAAATTCTTTAATACATGCTCTTCTGTCATATATAATTGCATTATTGATTTTTATCTAATCATAGAAATATCAGCTCTATTATATTAAATTCTCTTCATGGGCTGACAATTACCCAATTTGGTTTTCTTAGTTCAAATACAGAAATTTATATTAACTTGAGATATCACTGACTTTTTAAAAATAAATATTATGTTTTATATAATATTAGCTTTATAAAAAAATTATAAAGACAACATACTATAGTGAAAAAATCATATGCGATGTTCTAATTTTTTAGCTATATATTATTGGACAAGTAATTAAACCTTATTGCCCTTTATTTCCCCCATCTGCAAATATGGATAATATACCTATTTTTACATCTGATCATTATAAGAATTAAATAAAATAGTATGCACAAAGCACCAACATATTACAAAGGTTATATATATATATATATATATATATATAAAACAATATAATATAATTACAATATATTCAAAAATATATATACAATGTATTTCTTGAAAATAATACTGATAATATTGCTATAGATATATACTTTTAAATTAACACAACAAACAAATTTACAAAAGAAATAAGCAGAGTATAAAGTGCATGATTTTTAAATGCATTCTCTAAAAGGACTATTTCACTGCAAAAATCCTTTACTTTGGAGTCCTCCTAATCATCAAAAAGATGGCTGGATGTATAAAAATATGATTATATACAACAGAGTGTAGCAGGAACAACAGTAACCTGTTGTCAGAGAGATCCAGAGTGAATCCTTACCAGCCTGTGATCTTAGGTAAGTTATTTAACTCATCTGAGTCTCCATTTTCTTTTCCTATTTTTCTGGCACTCCACTAAGAAATATTTCCCCTTCCCACACCAGAAATAGCCTCTGCACCAGGATGATCATTATTTTTAATTTAATTTATCAGGGTGACATGAGTTAATAAAATTATGTTTCAGGTGTACATTTCTATAATATATCATCTGTATATTGTATTGTGTGCTCACCACACCAAGTCAAGTCTCCTTCCATCTCTATTTATCTCCCCTTTACTCTCTCCTACCTCTCCCATTCCCCTTTCTCTCTGGTAATCACTATACTGTTGGCTGTGTCTATGCATTTTTGTTTTGTTTTATTTTTGCTTAACCCCTTCAGCTTTTTTTACCCAGCCCCCAAACCCCCTTCCCTCGGACAGCTGTCAATCTGTCCTCTGTCTCTATGAGTCTGTTTCTATTTTGTTTGTTAGTTTATTAAATTGCAAATGGTTTAGCACGTTTGGAATCCTCTCAGTAAGCATAGAAGAGTATTCTATTTATTATTCAAAATAGACTTGAACACCTCATCTGCACCTGTGTGGTATTAGCAGCCAATATTTCTGACAAAGCCACAAACGGGGTCTAGTTGCTTTACATCCTTTCTTTCCAGCTCTGTCTTGTACCATAAGAGACTTAATTAACAAGAGTCAATAACTCCAGGACTTAGAGCTGTGTTTCAGAAAGAAAAATAACTAATTAATTATTAATAAAATGAAATATAACAGGCCCAACTGCCAGGTTTATTTATGCCAGTTGTCCTTGCCTGACTTTCCTCTGAAGATTCATCCAAGCCAGGCTCCAACCTGCTTGTCAGAACACCAGGATTATTCTGTTACAATAAAGCAGGAAACATTGTTTTACACAAAGCTTCAGGATTAACCTCCTTCAGACAACAGAGAAAACAATAATGAGATGGCCAAGTACAACTAAAATTTTTCTCAAGGGTGAATTGTATTTTCTTAGGTTCATGGAAGCAAATGAGTTTGCAGAATTCCATCTCAGGAACAAAATGCAATTGTACTAACAATAAACACTGTCTTTATCTGTTTCCATAACATGAATGCTAAAATGTGACTACTTTTAAGAATTTGCTTTGACAGCTTGGATTTTTTTTTTAAATCAATGTTTGCCATGCCCAACTGCCATTGGCTTAGGAAACTGTTGGCAACACTATGCTCTCTGCTCTGTTATGTAATAAATAGTTGAGATATTATTGTGTTTAACATAAAGGATTTGAACTAAGTAAAAAATAAAATCAAAGCTCTCCCCCTAGAAAACATTTATGGCAATACAGTCTACGCACAATTTATACTATTGATCCGAAAGTGCTAATCCAGATCTATGCACTTGAAGAGAAGTTTCAAACTCCAATCTTCCAAACTCTACTACCAGTTTATTAAGCGAGCACTCATACAGTTTTTGTGTTTCCACTTAACCTCATAACCCAGTGGTTCTCAACCTTGGCTGCACATTAGAATCACCTGGGAATCTTTTTAAAATCCTGATTTCTGGGCCTCATTCCGGAGGATGAGAACCACTGTCATAACTGCAGAGGTCAGATAATGAATATTTATTTGATACTTTCTCCTATATGTCATTTGAGTATGAAGTCCTCCTATTGTTTTGTGGTCACATAATTTCTCTGGATTTCCATTTCTTCCTCAGTAAAAATGTTGATATTAGAACCTATCTTATGGTGCTGTCAGAAAGGTGAATTAAACAATTTATAAAGTCTTAAACATAATAGACCGTAATAAATAGCTCATTACTGAGGGAAGATCAAGTGAGTTGCCAATGCCTACTTACCAGGAAAGGAGTACTAGTAAGAAAGGGGCAATTCCATTTAGAGCAGGCGGAACATCCAGGGTCCTAGACTCAGTTTTCCACTCAGAAGAGCCTGCTGGCCCTATCATCCCTCCAGGGAATAATAAAGATCCCTTTAACCAGTGGTTCTCAACCTGTGGGTCTCGACCCCTTTGGCAGTCGAACGACCCTTTCACAGGGGTCGCCTAAGACCATCCTGCATATCAGATATTTACATTATGATTCATAATAGTAGCAAAATTACAGTTATGAAGTAGCAACGAAAATAATTTTATGGTTGAGGGTCACAACATGAGGAACTGTTTTAAAGGGCCAGAAGGTTGAGAACCACTGCAAATGATGCATAGCTATCAGGTGATAATGCTTTAAGTGTAGATAAGAAACACCAGGGGATTCACTATCATTGGCGCAGCTACCCACACCTGGCACAAGGGAAATTAGGGAGTTAGCTTTCTCTGTCACTTTCACACTGCTGTCTGACACATAGAAATCAGTCTTCTGTTCTTATGTCACCCCGGGCCCACTATGAACCCAGTTTCCTTGCTTGGGAATCATTCTGCTATTGTTGCCCCTCACCGGGACACCAAAAATTTTGTAAAACTATCCCCCCAGGTCTTGCTCCATCAGGAAACAGGCATGACATGTTCTTACCTCTCCCAGATCCCACCATATCACCTAGAGTTTTGTATTCACTCCATCCCAACATAGTTTGGCCCCAGAAAGCAGAGCACAGAACCTACTAGCAGATAGTGAGTAAGTATAGTTACTGTCATTAACATGATCATTATTGTCTCCATTTCATCATCTACAAAAGATATGATAAAATATCTTTTCTGGCTTGTAATGAAGCTCAAAGAAGCCATCATTTATCAAAAGCAAATTATAAAGTATATTTAAATGCTATTTTTTTCCTTCTGACTGAATTATTTGAGGGAAGTGACTGTTTAGTCTTCAGTTTTATCTATACCATTTTACATAGTAAGTTGTACATAATGTGTTCAGTAAAATGATTGCCAAAAACATACATAAAACAATCTTATAACATACGTGAAAATATTTATTTTCCATCAAAGTGAGCAAGAAGGATGTCATGGAGACATTTGTAGGCCCCAGAATTTAATAGAGTGGCAAACATGTAACCAACAGGAAAGTAGTGAATATTTGTGGAGTGATTGACTCACTTTATCTCAATATACCTAATTGGTTAATGCTAGCTCTTAAAGCAAGAAAATAATTTTGAGCCCTGACCGGTTTGGCTCAGTGGATAGAGCATCGGCCTGCGGACTGAAGGGTCCCAGGTTCGACTCCGGTCAAGGGCATGTACCTTGGTTGTGGGCACATCCCCAGTGAAGGGTGTGCAGGAGGCAGCTGATCGATGTTTCTCTCTCATCGATGTTTCTAACTCTCTATCCATCTCCCTTCCTCTCTGTAAAAAATCAATAAAATATATTTTTTTAAAAAGAAAATAACTTTGAAAATGCCTTATTTGTCTTGTGGGAACAATGAGAAAATCACGTTAAAAAAATCACAAAATGAAAATAATTTCTGGAAATATTATTTCCAAATATGGAACAATGGAAAAATATTAGGTTAAAACTGTCTCAAAAAGACCCAATAATAGAGTGGCAAGGAAAGAAAAGGGAATTCATTTCTCTGTCACATTCCACTAAGGTCAGGCTGGAGGCTCTCCTTCACGCAGTCATTAAGGGACCCAGGTTCATTCCATCTTGGCCTTTGGGGTTCCCTAAGACTGAATCACAGCATGTCTGTGACAAGGGAGAAGGCCCACAAGTAGCCCCAACGTTTCTGCTCACATTCCAGTGGCAACAATTTAAGTTATGTGGTTTAAGAAAACCTACCAGGGAAACTGGGAAGAAAGGGAGAACAAATTTTAGTAGGCAACTAACAGATATAATTACCTTAATAAAAACATTTTCTGTCTCAAATAGGTGAACACTGGTTAATTTACAAATTGTTTTGGTATAGCCAAAACAGTAAGGCAGAGGAGTTGATGTCCGACTGCACAATTTATTTATAGCTACCAACTATAATTTGCCACAACTATATATGATATATAGTCAACAAACAGTGGGCATTTATTTCATAGGTAAAAAAAAAAATAGGACCTACAAGAATCTCTCTAGTCAAATAGAACAGTTATAATGAATAATATTGTTTGACTTGTATAAAACCTACTAAAAATGGAAGAAAGAAACATTAATTAATTAAAAATACCTTCTTTTAGAAACCATTTTAGTTAGGATTCCTAAATTGAAGTAGTTTATAAAAATGAGCACCATACACGTATCACCTCCCCTTGATCTCTCCTCTTCCTGGAGATGTAATAAGCATATCTGTCCTAAAAGGGAATCAGCTCCATCCACTACACCAGGGGTTCTCAAGCTTCAGCAGCATCAGACTCACCTGGAGGTGATTGTTCAAACACAGTTCGCTACTCCAGTGTCTGACTCATTAGGTCTGGGCTGCGGATGAAGTGCCTGCATTTCAAGCAAGTTTCCAGGTCCTGATGCTGTTCTTTGGGGTCACCCTTGGAGAAACACTGCACCCCACTATTTCAAGCTTACTCCACCTATTTCCTTTCAACAGAGTATACAGCACCTTGAAAGTGGGGAAATCCAAAGAAGATAAACAAAATAAGGCTGAGTGGAGACTGAGAATCTGTAAGTGTTTTTTCAAATACTATCCTGTCACAACTTCCTGGGATAATAATAGTTCTTTTATTCATTATTCTGGAGTTTTTTATTCTATATTTAATTCCCCTTTTCTTCCTTTTCTCCTATGAATTAAATGTTCTTTCCATGATTATTTACAGCATCACTCTGTCAACTTGTCCCTACCCTGGCAACAATAACTTCTCAACATGCCCCATTTTTTTAAAATATATTTTATTGATTTTTTTACAGAGAGGAAGGGAGAGAGATAGAGAGTCAGAAACATCGATGAGAGAGAAACATCGACCAGCTGCCTCCTGCACATCTCCCACTGGGGATGTGCCCGCAACCCAGGCACATGCCCCCGACCAGAATCGAACCTGGGACCTCTCAGTCCGCAGGCCGACGCTCCATCCATTGAGCCAAACCGGTTTCGGCAACATGCCCCATTTTGATTTCACTCATTCACTCAGAAATTATTTACTCTGTGCCCATATCTTATCTCTTATGTCTGAATTCACTACTGTGAAATAGTGTTGTGCATTTAACGATTATCTTCACCAGTGTGAGTTATGGTAGCACATACAGAGAGGGAAAACCACAAACCCTGTGTGGAAAAAGCTAGGTGACCTGCAAGCATGGCTATAAATGATAGAATTACCCCTAAACAGAAAGATAGCAAGGTTTGTAAACAAGCACAACCCCATAGAACAGTGGTTCTCAACCTTGGCTGCACATTAGAATCACCTGGGAATCTTTGTAAAATCCTGATTTCTGAAATTTTACAAAGATTCCCAGGTGATTCTAATGTGCAGACAAGGTTGAGAATCACTGTTACATAGCAGGTAACATGATGTGGAGTGTAGGGGCCTTGACATATGTTTCTCATTACACCCAGAATTGGGTCGGTTATAATCATGCAGATGGGTGGCAGGTGGACTTCATGGAGAAGGAGTTGTCTTCATTTTCTGTACTAAAAACACCCAATTCAATAAAATACAGTTAGTAACTGATGATCATGTCCACAGACAAGTCATGGTCTCTAAAAAGTTCACGTTTCTTCTTTCTTACCCCCAATTTCTGTGCATTCTTCAGCTCAAATTGATGTTTATTTGTGACATTTCACCTTGTTTTTGTCTCTGTGACTGAATCTCTCATTCTTTATAATATTGTTTCAATTATAAAATGGTAGTGAATGTGTAGCAAAAGCAGAAGTCTTTCATTTTATCTTCCTCTGCAAAGGTCCCAAATTCCCCAACTCTTTTTTTAAATTTATTTTTTTAATTACAGTTTACTTTCAATATTATTTTGTATTGGTTTCAGGTGTACAGCATAGTAGTTAGACAATTATATACTTTACAAAGTGTTCCCCCTACCCATTCCCAGACACACCCATCCCCCACTCTTGCCATCCTGCCCTCTAGAGAAGTATACATTTTCTGGGCATCTTGGCTAATGAATGATGTGTGAAATTTGGAAATCATTTGTTCCTTACTAAAGAAGATGTTTAAAAAGCAGGAAAACAATGTTTATGAAAAAATGTTAGAAAACTATCATTATTAAGAATGGAAATTAAAGTTTAAGAATTAATTTAAGAATCCTCTTCAAAGATATAAAGGGTATCTAATATGTTAAGATTGAGGGGGGGAGGAAGAGGAAAGCAAATATAAGAAACCAGGGACTATATAAACTAGAATAAAAGTTTTTTCCACCTAGCAGGCAGTTCAGTGTTAATTGGGCATCTGAAAAAATTCTGGGAATCTTTAAAAACAGAACAATATTATATTTCAAAACTTGATTAGGTGTGGTCCTATAGGGAGACAGGTTAGTAGAATAGATAACCTTCTAAGTTCCCTTCCCACCCTACAACTTTATCTTTTATAATAGCAGTCAGAGATGGTATTCTGCTGGGCAAAATTGATTTCTGGCAAAGGACACATCTCCAAAGAACCGTTTTTCATGGCTTTGTATATAATTTTTATTGATGCCATAATTTTCAAAGACTAAAGAGATGGCTCCAATGTAATGAAAATTCTTGGGCTTTTCTGTCTGCTTGGAAAGATTTAGACTTCTATGATATCTGAAAGTTTTTAACTCATTGTGACCCCAATCTAACACTTACTTTATATGAAACCTGGTTAGCAATAAGAGTATGAGGCTACAGTAATATAAATTTGAAAAATAACTCCACCCCAAAATTGAAAATACTATATTTATGACAGAGTTTTGTCTTTTTCATTTTATTTTATTTCTATTCATAGGGTTCTATAAGGATTAGTTTAATCAGGTAGAGAAAAACAGCCTGAGAGGGATAGACTCACTCTTCAAAGAGAAAATTGTAAGCTGTAATGTACCTACAATAGTCACCAATGTATGGGTACTAGAATTGGGGATAGAAAGTTGAAGAACAGAGAGAGGCACCAAGGAGATAAATTTCTCTCAACCTGGAAATTTCTTTAAGGCCTTTCAATATATCAAAATTCTATTGTACCATTAAATTTCAACTCAAATATTACCATGTCTGGGAAGCCCATCATCACTCCCATGGCTTATGGTCAAACCACTCAGATACCCCTTAGTTTAAATAATAGTCTCAGCATACTATCTATAAAAACTTATACATTTTACTTAACATTTCTTAACCTCAAAATAAAATTGGTTCATGCATGTTTGTGAAAACATCTAGGACAGTGTGATACACAAAATAGGTATTCATCTAATATCAGAAGCCTCCTCCAAACTTATAATGTGTCATTTTTATATGTATGATAGCAATTACTTTTCCTTGTGAAATCACTATTGCTTATTGTATCCTATCCCCATTAGATATAATTTTCATAAGACCAATTACTGTGTTTTAGTCATTTACAAATCCTTGATTGCTAATGTAGTACTGGCATATAGTAGGTGCCAAAAAGGTATATGTATTAAATACAGTTTCTAAAGTTCAAAAAACACTTAGTGTCAATCATCTTAAAAGATACTAGAAATTTTTAATAGTATAAAATGTCTATCATGATCTTAACCTCTGACATAAATGAAAATTCTAAGTAAACAAAAAAATATATTAGCAAAAAACAGAAGATAATCTGTCATTTTCTAAAATTTACTGCCATTCCATTCTCTGAGCTGATTTCTGGGAACTTGTGGAAGGAAAAGAAAAGTACAGTGGGGCCTTGACTTACGAGTGTCCCGACTAATGAGTTTTTCGAGATACAAGCCATCTCTCAGCCGATTTTTTGCTTTGAGTTGCGAGCTAAAATTCAGGTTATGAGCCAGCTTCAGATACCCCACCGCTAGTTGGCGCAGTGAACGTCACAGTGAACGCCACAACATCAGCCCAGCATCACATGTCTCACTCGTTCACTTTAATGATTTGACATACGAGTAATTTGAGTTACGAGCTCCGTCACGGAACGAATTAAACTCTTAAGTCAAGGCCCCACTGTACAAGGACTGAATATCTGTGTTTCCCCAAAATTCATATGTAGAAACCCTAATCCCAATATAATGACATTAGGAGGTTGGGCCTTTGGGAGGGAATTAGGTCATGAGGGTGGAGCCTTCATGAATGGGATTAGTGTCCTTGTAATAAGAGGCCAGAGGTCCCTTTCTCAATGAGAGACACAGATGGAACATGGCCCCCCAGGAGGAGGGTCCTCACCAAGAACCTGACCCTTACCTTAGACTCCTAGGCATCAGAACTGTGAGAAATAAATGGTTGTTATTTAAGCCACACAATCTATGGTGATTTGTTATAGTAGCCTGAACTCACAAAGACAAAAGTATAGAGTGTTAAGATTATGTAGATAGAAAAAATTAATTCTGGCTATCATTATTTTAATATAATACCTAGCATAAATTAGGTATGAATGATCAAAATTTAAAATTAGGGCAATGTAGAAAGAAAAAACTCACAATACAAAGACAAACTACCTTTATCAATTTCCTTCCAGTATTTTCTGTGTGCTTTACCTATTTCTGATCATACTGTATAAATGTCTGTCTTTTTATTTATTTTTATTGTTTAAAGTATTAAATATGTCTCCTTTTATCCCAATTGACCACCTCCCCGCCACTCCCGCCCCCCAGGACAAGCCCCCACCGCCCCAGTGTCCGGGTCCATTGGTTATGCCAACATGCATGCATACAAGTCCTTTGGTTGATCTCTTACCTCCCTCCCCTCCCCCCGGGCTTCTCTTTGAGGTTGGACGGTCTGATCAGTGTTTCTTAGTCTATGGATCTATTTTTGTTCATCAGTTTATGTTGTTCATTATATCCCACATATGAGCAAGATCATGTGATAATTATCTTTCTCCAACTGGCTTATTTCGCTTAGCATAATGCTCTCCAGGTCCATCGATGCTGTTGAAAATGGTAAAAGTTTCTTCTTTTTTTATAGCAGCCTAGTATTCCATTGTGTAGATTTACCACAGTTTTACAATCCATTCATCTGCTGATGGGCACTTAGGCTGTTTCCAAATCATAGTTATTGTAAATTGTGCTGCTATGAACATAGGGGTGCATATATCCTTTCTGATTGGTGTTTCTGGTTTCTTGGGATATAGTCCTAGAAGTGGGATTACTGGGTCAAATGGGAGTTCCATTTTTAACTTGTTGAGGAAACTCCATACTGTTCTCCACAGTGACTGCACCAGTCTGCATTCCCACCAGCAGTGCACGAGGGTTCCTTTTTCTCCATATCCTCTCCAGCACTTGACTTTTGTTGAATTGTTGATGATAGCCATTCTGCCAGGTGTGAGATGGTACCTCATTGTTGTTTTGATATGCATCTCTCAGATGATCAGTGACTTTGACCATGTTTTCATATGTCTTTCCACCACTGTATGTCCTCTTTCAAAAAGTGTCTATTTAGGTCCTTTGCCCATTTTTTGATTGGACTGTTTATCTTCCTTTTGTTAAGTTGTATGAGTTCCCTGTAAATTTTGGAGATTAAACCCTTATCTAAGATAACATTGGCAAACATGTTCTCCCATGCAGTGGGCTTTCTTGTTGTTTTGTTGATGGTTTCTTTTGCTGTGCAGAAGCTTTTTATTTTGATGTAGTCCCATTTGTTTATTTTCTCCTGAGTTTCCATTGCCCTAGGAGCTGTATTAGTAAAGATATTGCTACAACGTATGTCTGCTATTTTGCTGCCTATTGAGTCTTCTAAGATTTTTATGGTTTCCTGTCTTACATTTAATTCCTTTAACCATTTTGAGTTTATTTTTGTCTATGGTGTAAGTTGGTGATCTAGTTTCATTTTTTTTTTTTTTTGCATGTATCTGACCAATTTTCCCAGCACCATTTATTGAAGAGACTTGAATCATTGTATGCTCTTGCCTCCTTTGTCAAATATTAATTGAGCATAATGGCTTGGGTTGATTTCTGGGTTCCTTGTTCTATTCCATTGGTCTATATGTCTGTTCGTGTGCCAGTACCAGGCAGTTTTGAGAACAGTGGCTTTGTAATATAGATTGATATCTGGTATTGTGATCTCTCCAACATTGTTCTTTTTTCTCAGGATTGCTGTGGCTATTCAGGATCTTTTTTTATTCCATATGAATTTTTGGAGAGTTTGTTCTAGGTCTGTACAATATGTTGTTGCTATTTTAATGGAGATTACATTGAATCTATAAATTGTTTTGGGTAGTATGGACATTTTAATGATATTGATTTCTACCAATCCATGAACACGGTATGTTCTTCCATTCGTTTATGTCTTCCTCTATCTCTTTTTTTCAATGTCCTGTAGTTTCCCTAGTACAGGTATTTTACCTCCTTAGTTAAGTTTATTCCTAGGTATCTTAATTTTTTTGGTACAATGGTAAATGGGATTGTTTTTTGGTTTCTCTTTCAGTGAATTCACTATTGGTGTATAAAAAAGTGATAGATTTCTGGGTGTTAATTTTGTATCCTGCTACATTGTCAAATTCATTTATTAAGTCTAGTAGTTTTTTGATGGAGTCTTTAGGGTTTTTTGTGTACAATATCATGTCATCTGCAAATAATGACAGTTTTACTTCTTCTTTTCCAATTTGGATGCCTTTATTTCTTCTTCTTATCTAATCTCTATGGCTAGCACTTCCAGTACTATGTCAAACAGGAGTGGTGAAAGTGGGCATCCCTGTCTTGTTCCTGTTCTTAGGGGAAATGGTTTTAGATTTTGCCCATTGATTATGATGTTGGCTATAGGTTTGGCATATAAGGCTTTTATTATGTTGAGGTATGATCCCTCTATTCTCACTTTGCTGAGAGTTTTTATCAAGAAAGGGTGTTGGATTTTGTCAAATGCTTTTTCTGCATCAATTGATATAATTATGTAATTTTTGTCTCTCGTTCTGTTTATGTTATGTATCACATTTATTGATTTGAGGATATTGTACCATCTTTGCATCCCCAGACTAAATCCCACTTAGTCACGGTGTATGATCTTTCTAATGTAATACTGGACCCAATTTGCTAGAATTTTGTTGAGGATTTTAGCATCTATGTAAACCAGGAATATAGGCCTGTAGTTCTCTTTCTTTGTGGTGTCTTTATCTGATTTTGGAATTAGGGTAATGCTGGCTTCATAGAAAGAGCTAGGAAGTGTGCCTACCTCTTGAATTTTTTTGAGTAGCCTGAGAAGGATAGGTTCTAGTTCTTCTTTGAATGTTTGGTAGAACTTCCCTATAAAGCCTTCCAGACCAGGGCTTTTGTTTGCTGGAAGATTTTTTATTACTGTTTCAATTTCATCAGTAGTTATTGGCCTATTCAGATTTTTTTAATCTTCCTGATTTAGTTTTGGAAGCTTGTATTTTTCTAAGGATATGTCCATTTCATCTAGGTTGTCCAGTTTGTTGGAGTAGAGTTGTTCCTAGTAATTTTTTATAATCCTTTGTATTTCTGTGGGGTCTGTTATTAATTCACCTCTTTCATTTCTGATTTTGTTTATTTGGGTCCTCTCTCTCTTGGTTTCTTGGTGAGCCTGGCTAGGAGTTCATCAATGTTGTTTATCCTTTCAAAGAACCAGCTCTTGGTTCTGTGTGTGTGGTTGTTTTTGAGTGTGTGGTTGTTTTTGTTTTTTTTTTAGTTTTGGGGAGTTTTTTTTAGTCTCTATGTCATTTATTTCATTCTGATCTTTATTATTTTCTTCCTTCTGCTTACTCTGGGCTTTTCTTGTTGCTCTCTTTCTAATTCTTTAAGTTGTAGGGTTAGATAATTTTTTCTTATTTTTTGATGTAGGTCTGTAGAGCTATGAACTTCCCTCTCAGGACTGCTTTCACTGTGTCCCATAGATTTTGGATTGTTGTGTTTTCATTGTCATTTGTTACCCGAATGGTTTTTATATCTTCTTTGATCTCTTTGGTAACCCAATCATTGTTTAATAGCATGCTATTTACCTCCAAGTGTTTGATTTTTTTTCATTGTTTTTATTGTAGTTGATTTCTGATATTATGCCATTGTGATCTGAGAAGATACTTGATAGGATTTCTATCTCCTTGAATTTGAAGAGACTTTGCATGTGTCCCAATATGTGGTCTATCTTCAAAAATGTCCCATTTACACTTGAGAAAAATGTATATTCTGTATCTTTGAGGTGAAATATTCTGAAGATGTCAATTAATTTCATCTGATCTAGTGAGTCATTTAGGATTGATGTTTCTTTGCTGATTTTTTATTTAGAGGATTTATCCAGTGATGTCAATGGGGTATTAAAGTCTCCTACTATGACTGTCTTGCTGTCAATCTCTCCTTAATATCTTCCAGGAGGTGTTTTGTTTTGTTTTTATGTATTTGGGTGCTCCTATACTGGGTGCATATATGTTTACCAGGGTTATATCCTCTTGTTGAATTTCTCCCTTTAGTATTATGAAGTGGCCTTCCTTATCTCTTGTTATGGCTTTCACTTTGAGGTCTATTTTGTCAGATATAAGTATTGCTACCCAGCTTTTGTTTTTCATTTCCATTCACCTGAAATTTTTTTTCCATCCCTTTACTATCAGTCTGTGTGAGTCCTTTATTCTGAGGTGGGTCTCTTGCAACAGCAGATACTAGTATATGGGTCATGTTTTCTTATCCATTCAGCTACCCTATGTCTTTTGATTGGAGCATTTAACCCATTTACGTTTAACGTTATTATTGATAGGTACTTGTTTGTCACCATTTTTATCCTTTATGCCTGTGTTCCTTCTCCCCTTCCTATTTCTTCATTTTACAGCAGTCCCTTTTGCATTTCTTGCATTGGTGGCTTGGTGATAATAAACTCCCTTAGCCCTTTTTTGTCTATGAAGCTCCTTATTTCACCTTCAATTTTGAAAGATAGCCTTGCTGGATATAGTATTCTTGGATTCAGTCCCTTGTTTTGCATCACTTTGTATATTTCATTCCATTCCCGTCTGGCCTGATGTGTTTCTATTGAGTAATCAGTTGATAGTCTAATAGGAGATCCCTTACAGGTAACTTTCTGTCTCTCTCTGGCAGCCTTTCAGATTCTTACTTTGTTGTTGGTATTTGCCAATTTAATTATGATGTGTCTTGGTGTTGGTCTTTTGGGTTCATCTTGTTTGGGACTCTGTGTGCTTCTTGAACTTGTGTGAGTTTTTTTCTTCCCAGTATCAGGGAAGTTTTCTGTCATTATTTCTTCAAACACGTTTTCTATTCCTTGCTCAGTTTCCTCTCCTTCTGGCACCCCTATTGTGTGGATGTTGTTTTGTTTCGTGTTGTCCCAAAGCTCTCTTAGGCTCTCCTCCTGCTTTTTAAGTTTTGTGTGTTTTTTCCAGTTGCTGCTCTGCTTGGGTGTTTTTTCCTACCTTGTCTTCTAGCTTGCTGATGTGGTCCTCAGCTTCTTCTAGTCTACTGTTGATGCTTTCTATTGTTTGCTTTATTGCAGCTATGTCATTCTTCATTTCTTCTTGGTTCTTGTTCATTTCCTCTTGATTCTTACACATGTTATTGAATTTGTCTTCCATCCTTTCCAGCATCCTTATGACCATTGCTCTGAATTATTTTCTGACAAATTGCTTGCCTCCATTTCGTTTACTTCCTTTTCTATTGATTCTTCCTTTTCTTTTGTATGGGGGCTGTTCTTTGTCTCCCCATTTTTTGCTCCTCTCAGGGTGTTTGGTTATGTGGCTCACTCTCTACCATGTTGTTAACTTGATAAGACACATCACACAGGGAATAAAACATGAATGTATTAATGACATTGATAACCCCAATAAAGGTGACCACCAGAGAAAAGAGAATTAGGAGAGAGAAAGGAGCACAAAAATGATACCGAGAAAAGGAAAAAAAAGGTAAGAGAGAAAAGCAAAAGAAGAAAAAATGGGGGAAATATATGTATATGGGGAGAAACCTCCACAAAACAAACAAATAAACCAAAAAATGCAAACAACAAACACCCATCTACACTAATAAAAGAGAAACATGGTAATTAGTGTACGACCGCTACCCTTCCCATTGGCTAATCAGCATATCCTTATGCAAATTAACTGTCAGCCAAGATGGCAGCCGGCAGGCAGGCAGCTGGAAGCGAACATGAGGCTTGCTTGCTTCAGTGACGGAGGACTCCAACGTTCCCCGCCTGACTTGCCGGCCTCTGAGCTGGCAGTTTGAAACATTCTAACAAATATAGGCCGGGATCTCAGAGCTGCAGTTATACATTGTTTCGATTATAGAACCGAAACAAACCAGATACCTGCTCTCAGAGCTAGAGCCAGAGCTAAAGCTGGCCCAGAATAAAATAAAAAAAAAGGAGCGGTTGGGAGCTTCAATCAATAACCGCCAGCCTGAAAGCAGCCCTCAGCCCCTCACCCAGACTGGCCAGGCACCCCAGTGGGGACCCCCACCCTGAAGGGTGTGTGACCAGCTGCAAACAGCTATCATCCCCTCATCCAGGCTGGCCAGGCACCCCAGTGGGGACCCCCACCCTGACCCAGGACACCCTTCAGGGCAAACCAGCCAGCCCCCAGGCTTCTATCCTATGTAGTAAAAGGGTAATATGCCTCCCAGCACCGGGATCAGCGGAGCCGCGAGGCCTCCTGGCACCGGATCAGCGTGACAGGGGGCAGTGCCCAAACCCCCTGATCACCCTGTGGCTTTGTGTGTGACAGGGTGCGACGCCCCAACCCCCCCCGCCACCACCACAGGCCCTGCTCTGTGTGTGACAGGGTAGAGCCATAACCTCCCCATTGGCCCTGCCCTGAGTGTGACAGTGGCTGCGCCCCAACCCCCTGATCAGCCCTGCTCTGTGGGTGATAGAGGGCGGTGCCCTAACTCCCCTATCGGCCCTACTTGTGTGTGACAGGGGGGAGCTCCCCAACCCCCTGATGGGCCCTGCTCTGTGTGTGACAGGGTATGGAGCTCCTCAACCCCCTGATCGGCCCTGCTCTGTGAGTGACAGGGGGCAGCACCCCAACCCCCTGATGGACCCTGCTCTGTGCATGACAGGGGGCAGCGCCCCAACCCCCTGATTGGCCCTGCTCTGTGCGTGATAGGGGGTGGAGCCGCAACCTCCCCATCGACCCTGCCTTGAGAGTGACAGGGGGCAGTGCCCCAACCCCCTGATTGGCCCTGCTCTGTGAGTGACAGGGGGCAGCGCCCCAACCCCCTGATTGGCCCTGCTCTGTGCATCACAGGGGGTGGTGCCGCAACCTCCCCATTGACCCTGCCTTGAGTGTGACAGGGGGCGGTGCCCCAACCCCCCAATCAGCCCTACCCTGAGCGTGACTGAGGGTGGCATCACAACCTCCCAATCCGCCCTGCTCTGTGCATGACAGGGGGCAGCGCCCCAACTCCCCAATCAGCCCTGCTCTGAGCCCGACCAGGGGCTGCACCTAGGGATTGGGCCTGCCCTCTGCCACCCGGGAGCAGGCCTAAGCCAGCAGGTCGTTATCTCCCGAGGGGTCCCAGACTGCGAGAGGGCACAGGCCGGGCTGGGGGACCCCCCCCCCCCCCGAGTGCACAAATTTTTGTGCACCGGGCCTCTAGTAAGCATATAAAAGGGGGAACTGAATCTGAAGGGGCAGAGCTTATTTCCAGAAGGTAAGGTAAAGAAATTGAATGAGTGGGGGAATGGCCACAGTTCAGTATAGAGGAGGTAGAAAGAGAATGAGTGGAAAAGAAGAAAAGTAAAAATAATAAAAAATAAAAATAAAAAAATAAATGATTTAAAAAATTTTCTCCTTTCTTTAACTTATCTATCTATATATTCATCTATTTTTGGAAAAGGAGAATGGAGTAGAGAGCAAATAGGCTTAAGTTTGGTGAGTGAAACTAATTAAGCAATTAGGAGAAGAAGAGAGCAAGTGAGGAGAGGAAAAAACAAAAGCATAAAAGAATTGGCTAGCAAAGAAATAGAAAAGAGAAGCGTGTATGGACTTGGAGCAGGGGAGAGGAAATTAAATATATGAGTAAGCCAACAGAGACTACTCTAATAGTAACATGTCAATAAAGCAGATAAAGAGACCAATTTTTAACAAGGAGTAAAAAGATAGGAGAGAGAAAAACTAAAGCAGGAACAGAAGAGAAACATGATGAAAAAGAGAGAAGTGAGGGAGAAAGGGTTGGCAAAAAGGAAAAAATGAAATAAAGTAAAATAATAATATAAAAATAGGATGTAGAACACTGATCAAGAAAAAATTAAAGGTTTAAAAAAGATGATAATAAAATAAAATAAAGAAAAAAATTTTTTTCCTTTTCATTTTTAAGTAAAAGATGAAAAAATAAAAAAGTGAAGTAGTGAAATGCCATTCGCTTCAGCTGAGTTTTAATGTCCCATGGGGCTGGTTTAAGTCCCCTCTCTACTGCTCGGTTTGCCACCTCTCAGCTTCCTGTTAGGTAGTCAGCACCATGTTGAAGTTCCCAGCAATCCACCACTCCTCTGTGTCTGTCTCCCCAGCTTTGGTTTCAGGCAGGCAGGACCAACCTGCCTGCTTTGTCTGCCTGCTTTCAGTCGTATTTACACAAGCGTCTATTTCTGACATGGATTCTAGGTTGCAGTGTTGATGTATTAGTCTCTGGGACCAAATGGCCACTCAACCTACTCCCCAAGGCCTCCCTGGGGGTATTCAGAATCCTTGTTTTCTGCAGAGCTCGAGGTTAGGTGTGACTATGCTGCTAAGAGGGGCTGATTCTTCAGGAGAAAAATAGCTGTTTAGGGTTGGAGGGGTTGGACTGTCTCAGAGCTGGATTCCTGGTTGTCTCTCCCTGCTCTGCTTCCCAGCCTCCACAAAATCACCTCCACCTGCATAGCAGCCTCGGAGAGTGTTTGTAATTGAAAGATCCTATGTACTGGGATTAGTGAGTAAAAGCTAGGAAAATATAAAGACAGAGCAACCACACCGCAGCACGTTTCTCTCATCCAGCACTGCACGGCTAGTGCAGAACTTTAGGCTGCCTTTCTGGGCGCAGCCTCCCATGACTATGGACTTAGATCTAGAGTCCCTGGCTGCCAGCAGCACTGTGGACCCCCTTCCACAGTCTAGTGTTACATGTGTCCCCAAGGGATGCAGACTTGGTGCAGCACAGTTTCCTTCTGACCCTCTGGTCCCGGTGGTCGTGCGTCTCACTCCAGCCCAGATCCCTGATCCTACCGTTCTCCAGGTGTCCTCTGTCCTTTCCAGCCATGGATTGTCTCACCAGCTGTGTTTAATTCACCAATTCCGGGTGGATGTTATTTGATTTAGTTGTTTCTTCTATTGTCTCCATGAGAAAGGCGCAGGACATGTCCACCTATTCGGCCATCATTTTGTCTCCCCCCTTCCCCCACCCCCTGTCTGTCTTTTTAGTTGTTGTTTATTTAGCCTAATATATGATAAAAAAAATTTTTAATGTTATTACAAACTTTTTAAAACATTACTTGTTTTTAAATATACCTTTGTACATACATGATAATTATAGTCATTCCCTTTTAATTTTTTACCTCTAAATTTTTATTTCATAAATACTTATTTAAAGAAATCAAGAAATCTAGTTACTGTATTGAAATTTAAAATAATAGAGCTAAATCTAAACAATACCATCAAAACAATTTAAAATATTATTGATTAGATTACCTTAGCTAATAAATTATTAAGAATTTTATTTATACACAAAAAAATATTTCACCAATTATTTTACAACAAATTTATGGTTATCTTAAGACAAAGTTTAAGACTTAGAACCACAAAAGTCGAACATTTACAAATATTTTACTCTTATTTTGTCCCGAACTATTACTTCTTATCAAGGAAGGGGTGAGGAAGCCAGCATGGGGATGAAGGGAATATGGAAACACAAATCACTATCTATTACAAGACCTTTATTTTTAAAAATCCCTCATGTGTACCATATATTGATAGAAACACAAAGACTAAAAGAATGAGCCAAGGCTGGTATGTTCAAACTCCATTAGAGTTTTCTTTGGTAACCAAATTAAAGATATATTCCACAGCTTAGACTACAGGATGCTCCAAACTGTGACCCCAACCCTCCTTCTCTGACTTTATCCTCTATATCTGCTCTACAAATACCCTTCAGTCCAACATACACAAATTATTTGGCATTCCTGACATGCTCCAGGCCTTCCCACTCATCTCTACACATTAAAACCTTGCCCTGCCCTTCCTTCAAGACCCACTTCAGACACCATTTACTGCCTGATGCCCTTTCTAATAGCTCTCACTTGGGTACAGTTTTTCCTTTCCTTCTATTTTCAGATACGTTTCTTCTGTTCTGTGGCACTTAACTTGTTTCATATAGCTTGGTAGTATAGTGGAGTGTGTAGATAGAATTGTAAGATCTTTTAAGAGTAAAGGGTTTGTCCAATTAAATGGTCCTTCCCAATAGTTCTTATTTAATATTTAAAACATAACTCTTTAATGCGTACCATGTTGCAGGCCCCATACTGGGTTCTAGAGACAGAATGTTAAGCAGTCAGGAAGTGGTCCCAGCCCTAACAGAGCATATGACATCCAGCAGAGGATAGAGAAAAGAAAATAGAAAATGAAACTAAAGTGGGACACATAGTGCTATAGCAAAGCATAGTAAAAGCACCAACCAGTCTAGATTGAGGGAGAGGAGACGTACTGTTCCAGGCAGAAGGGACAGCGTTAAGAAAGAGCCTAGAGCTCTGGCTGGTTTTCTCAGTGGTTAGAACATCGGCCTGAAGGGTGGCAGGTTGGATTCTAGTCAAGGGCACATACCTTGGTTGCAGGTTTGACCCCAGCCCAATTGGGGCTGTGTGCAGGAGGCTACAAATTGATGTGTCTCTCTCACATCACATTGATGTTTCTCTCTCTCTCTCTCTCTCTCTCTCTCTCTCTCTCTCTCTCTTCCTCTTCTTCCTCCTCCTCCTCCTCCTCCTCCTCCTCTTCCTCCTCCTCCTTCACAGGTGAGGATTTTTTAAAAAGAAAGTAAAAGAAAGAGCTTCGAGTTGAGAGTACATGGTGGTTGCAAAGAGCTGAAAAAGATAGCTGAAACATAAAACAGAGGCTCTGAGGATGGAAATACAGGCAGGGGTATGTCATCAAGGCGCCATAAGCAAGGCTAGGTGTTTAGACTATTCTGAGGTCACTAGACATTGTTAAGCAGACATAATTTGATCAGAAGTGACACTGATGCTTACAGAAAAAAAAATCCATATGTATTAGCTTATCCTATATAATAAGAGCCTGATATGCTAAGTGTCTGGTCATCTGGTTGTCCGTTCAACCAATCAAAGCATAATATGCTAATGATATGCTAAGGCTCAACCTCTTTCTGTGACATGCACTGACCACCAGGGGGCAGTCAACCAGCCGACCAGTCGCTACGACATGCACTAACCACCAGAGGGCAGACGCTCCAACTGGTAGGTTAGCTTGCTGCTGGGGTCTGCTGATCAGGACTGAGTGAGATGGGCCGGACATGCCCTGGAGCCCTCCTGTGGTCCCTCCCCAGCTGACCAACCTCCCACATCCCTCCCCAGCCCCGATTGTGCACCAGAGGAGTCCCTTGGCCTGGCCTGCGCCCTCTCGCAATCTGAGACCCCTCGGTGGATGTTGGAGAGCTGGTTTTGGCCTGATCCCTCAGGCCAGGCTGAGGGACCCCACTGTTGCATGAATTTATGCACCGGGCCTCTAGTTTCTTAATAAATGGATATGATTTGTTAATACTCTGTCTCAATTCTAAAAATATTTGATGTAGCTATAATATTGATTTACCATACAGTATATACAAATTAGCTTATTTCCACTTTTAAGGAGTGTTTTCAAAATACAAGAAATGTTGACACCAAAATCAAGGATGCATAAAGCCTGGGCACATTTCACGGAAAGAAAAAGAAAAAGACTAGCCACATAGACGATTGAAACGTAACAGTACCATGTGATAAGCTTGTTACATTTTCTGTAATGTATGTAACCTTGGCCTTTGTGAAGAAGATACATTCTTTAAATCTTTGTCATATTTTTCTATAATACCAAAGCACTCATTAAAAGCCTTTAAGCCATAGACATAAAGAGAGATACATTCTACATTTTAAAAAATTAAATATTTTACCTTCCAGAATTCCCCTTGAGGGGAAGATTACTTTGGGAGAAAAGAAATACTTTGATAAATTGTTTACCCACCCCAAGAGCCTACTCAATTAATGAAAAAAAAATTACTAAAATGCTTCCCCAATATAGAATGGAAGGAAAAGAACTCGGTTGCCCTAAGAGAAGGGATAAGAAGAAGATAAGGCAAAGGAATGATGAGGAGAGATGAGGCAGCAGCAAAAGGAAATGATACATGTATGATTCTATACTATAACTCGTCTTCAGAAAAAATAATTAAATTCACAAAATCTTGGTGTATTGCTTTTATAACTGAGAGGGAATCCAAGTGTTATGTCCAAGTGAAATAAGGCAAAACAGGGGTAGTAAATATAGGCAGGCATATAAACAAGCGAGATCGGAATGCTTTAGATGACACTGAATTACATATATTTTGCAACAGGTCAAAATGTCAAGAGATTATTTTATACAAAATAGAGTCTTCTGGTTGCTGGTAATGATAAGGTGAATAGTACTTTTAAAAGAAAAAAAATAAAGAAATAGTTATTCGTACATGTTTTGAGATTTTGAAATATACTTGTTGGAACTTTCTCAAAGATATAAATCAGAACAGAACACAGACCTCCCATAGGTTCTCTATGTAAGTAAAGGAAACTGTTGAAAGTAGATATTCTTTCTGCTTGCTGGAGTGGTGTCCAAGTTTTAGCAGATTGTGAAGCAGCTACATGTTTATCTACTGATAATTTCCACATCAGGCTATTTTCAAGTTATGAAGATTCATGAATTTCAGGAGGATATATATCAAGCCCATAGAAAACCAATGCACCTGCCAAAAGGGGTCATATGGCTTACTGATAAATGTTGATACATAGAAAAACACAACATTTTTCTTTTCATTCAGCTACTTGATCTAAATGGCATTTCCAAGTTAAATGGTAGAATGGGGGAAGTCACTGTTTTAATCAGAAAACTTAATATAGAAATATCGAATTCAGCCCAGCTGGCATGGCTCAATGGTTGAGCTTCAATTTATGAACCAGGAGGTCTCCATTCAATTCCCAGTCAGGACACATGCCTGGGTTGTGGGCTTGATCCCCAGTAAGGGGCATGCAGGAGGCAGCTGATCAATGATTCTCTCTCAGCATTGATGTTTCTACCTCTCCCTTCCTGTCTGAAATCAATAAAAATAAAAACAAATTTTTGATCTTTATATCCAAATCATAATTGTCTCTGAAATCAATACAAATATATTTCAAAGAAATATCGAATTCAAATACAATACATACCAATAGACCATCCAAAAAAGAGCAGCAGTTGAACTTGTGGACATTTGGATGAAACTTGTCCTGAATCTTGGAAGAGTCCTTTCTCTCAATTTTCACTCATACTAAAATGTCCATCTGAGAAAAATAAGGAAGGACATAAACTGTGTGTTTACAAAGATAATCCTTGTAATAGTAGCATTGCAGAGGAGAGTATAGTCTTTTTTCAACATTCTATAATAGTTTTATGCAATGTTCAAATTACTTGTTTGTGGACATATAGTAGAAATTTCCAGGGAAACATCTGGGAGCAAGTTTCTTTCTGGAAAATTTTTTCACTAAGAATATAATGTCCTTAATGTTTTTAGGATTACTCAATTTTTCTCTTTTATTTTGATACAGTTTTGAAAAGTTATTATTTTTTAGGAATTAGTACATTTTACCCATTTTTATTTATTAGCATAAAATTATCCATAGTGTCCTCTAAATTTTATATATATATATATATCAATAATTGTGTCCTTTTTCATTTCTGATATTTATAGTTGTGTTTCACTTCTATTCTTCTATCAGTCTTGCCAGAGGCTGTCTATTTTGTTAGTATGTTTTTTAATCAATAGTTAATTAGTTGGTATTCTCAAAGTTTGTTTTTACTCAATAACTACTGCTCTAACCTTTATTGCCCCCTTTTTTATATTTGTCTTCTGCCTTCCATTGCTATTGATGAAAAGTGGCAGACACCCTCACTGTGACTGTTTTGAATATCATTAGTCTTTTCTCTTTGATTTTTTGAGATCTCTTTATCTTTCTGTTCAGGTTTACATTTATATGATTAGGTGTGGATTTGGTTTCCCTTTGGGGGATTTGTTAATCTTTTTAAATCTATGAATTAATGCCTTTTACTACTTGGAAGAAATTCTGACTCATTGTATTTTTTAAATAGAACTTATTTTACAATAGATTTATTTTTACAGAATATTTTAGAAGAGTTTTTATATATTCCACACCTAGTTCTATTATTAACATCTTTCTTATTATATTTGTCACAAAAAATGAGCCTTGACTTATGAGTTTAAGTATATGAAACTAAAATTCTAAGATTTTTCAGATTTCCTTACTTTTATCTAATTTTATTTTCTGTTTCAGGATCCCATTCAGAATACCAGACTGTATTTTATCCTGTGTTTCCTTACCCTCCTCTTGGCTGTGACAGTTCCTCAGGCATGACTTCCTTCAATGACCTTGACAGTTTTTGAAGAGTACTGGTCAGGTATTTTGCAGAATCTCCCTCAATTGGGACTTACTTGTTGTGTTTCTCATTATTAGACCAGGGTTGTGGTTTCTTAGCAGGAAGATCACAAAGGTACAGTACTATTTTCATCACATAATAACAAGGGTCCATATTATCAATATTACTTATCATTGTTGTTGTTAACCTTGATCAGCTGGCTGAAATAGTTTGTTAGCTTTCTGGGTTGTAAAGTTACTCTTTTCTCCCTCCCAAACTGTACTCTCTTGGAAGGAAGTCACTCTGTGCAGCCCACACTTAAGGACTGAGGAGTTATACTCTATCCCTAAAGGCAGGGTAATTATATAAATTGTTTGAAATTATTTTGCATGGGAGATATGTATATTTCCCTCATTTATTTATGTACTCAATCATTTATTTATATCAGTATGAACTCATAGCTATTTTACACTTTGAATTACAATCCATTATTACTTTACTAGAGGCCTGGTGCACAAAATTTGTGCAGGGGGGAGGGGTTCCCTCAGCCCAGCCTGCACCCTCTCCAATCTGGGTCCCCTCGGGGGATGTCCAACTGCCGGTTTAGGATCGGGCCTAAACTGGCAGTCGGACATCCCTCTCACAATCCGGGACCACTGGCTCCTATCTGCTCACCTGCCTGCTGGCCTGATTGCCCTTAACTTCACCCCCTGCCAGACTGATCACCCCTAACTGCCTCTGCCTACCAGCCTGATTGCCCCTAACTGCCCCCCTCCTGCCAACCTGGTCGCCCCTTACTGCCCCCTCCCACTGGCCTGGTCGCCCCTTGCTTCCCCCCCTGCCAGGTTGGTCACCCCCAACTTCCTCCCCCCCAACCGGCCTGGTTGCCCCAACTGCCCACCCCCCACCGGCCTGGTCGCCCCACGCAGCCTGCTGTTCAGTCGTTTGGTCGTCCCTCACTAACCCCCCTGCCAGCCTTGTCGCCCCACGCAGCCTGCTATTTGGTCATTACTGTTACTGTGATGGCATCCCAGACAATTTGCATATTCCTCTATTATTAGTATAGATTTATTGTGTTGCTCAAATTGCTTTAGCTTTGACCATTGTGAACTCTTTTTGTTGGCTCTTGTGTCCTTTAGACTTACCAAAACATTGTGGTTTGCTCAAGTGTTTTATCTGGTTTTGTCTTGTCTTGTTGAGCATGTCCTTATTTTCTGGCACTACAAGATGATTCACACTCATTTTGTATATTTCCTGCCCCAGTTCTAGAATCAGTCACTTCTCCAATAAACCTGCATTCCTTTCACTAAAGAACAGTATGAGAAACCAAGTTGGGGGTGCTAGGTGCACTCATTGTTACTGTGATGTCATTGTTTTTCGCTCTATCTCTTGACAGACCAAGGAAATATATATTATATGTACCAGTCATTATATCTTATTAATGGGCTTTAGCAAAAGATTTCCCATATACCCCTTGCCTCCACACTTTCATAGCCTCCCCAGTTATCAACATCCCCCACCAGATTGTATATTTGTCTTCTGCCTTCATTGTTAACAATCAATGAACCTACATTGACACATCGTTATCATCCAAAGTCCATAGTTTACATTAGAGTTGACTCTTGATGTTACATATTCTATGGGTTTGGATAAATGTATGACATGTATCCACCAGAAAGAATAGTTTTACTCCCCTAAAGTCCTCTGTGCACTGCCTATTTATCTCTCCCTGCCCTCCCTTAGCTCCCACGCAGGAATCATTGGTCTTTTTACTGTATCCATGTCTTTGCCTTTTCCAGAATGTCATATAGTTAAAATCATACGGCATATTGTTTTATAGATTGGCTTCTGACATGTGGTAATGTGCAGTCACATCTTTTTATTGCTTGATAGCTTATTTCCTTTTAGCACTGAATAATATTCATTTGTCTAAAGTACCACAGTTTGTACATTCACTGACTGAAGGACATCTTAGTTGCTTCCAGGTTTTGGCAATCATAAATAAAGCTACTATAAACATGTGTGTGAAGGTTTTTGTGTGGGTGTAAGTATTCAACTCATTTGGATAAATATCAGGAAGCACAGTTGCTGAATTACATGCTAACAGAAACTTCCAAACTGTCTTACAAAGGAATTGTACCATTTTGCCTTTCTACCAGCAATAAATGAGGGACTCTGTTGTTCCACATTTTTGCTTGCTTTTGGTTTTATCAATGTTTGGGGTTTTCTAACAGATTTGTAGTAGCATCTCATTGTTGATTTAATTTGCAGTTCCCTACTGACATATGATTTTGAGCAATTTTTTATGTTTTATTTGCCATCAATGTATCTTATTTAGTGAAGTACCTATTAGATCTTTTACCTATTTTTTACTTCCACTGTTTATTTTATTGTTGTTGGCTTGCAAGTGTTCTTTGTATATTTTTGGATAATAGTCCTTTATGTGATAGGATTTTTTGCAAATGCTTTCTCCCATTCTGTGTCTTGTCTTCTCATTCTCTTGTCTGTTTTCAAGAGCAGAAGTTTTTATATTAATGAAGTTTGGCTTATTAGTTATTTCTTTCATGGATCATGCCTTTATATTTTTAGACATTGCTTTTTCCTATTTGTGTTCTCCTCCTGTGGCACAAATATATAAATGCTAAGCTTTTTACTGCCTTTTCCATCTTTTATATTTCTTTTAGAACTTTCAAAGCTTTGTCGCTCTGTGCTACATTTTATGTTGCCTGTGTGTAGTTATTTTAAATTGCAAGATACTCAGTTTCCATGGAATTTTATTTGTGGAAAATATTTATATTCTCAGACTTTTCTTTCATCTACCTAGTTCTATCTAGGATGACTCTAAGTTTTCAGAATGAAGTTTTTAAAAGTACACAGAAATTATAAATTCAGGCTGAATACAAATGAGATATTTAGTGCCAAATTCTTAGTGGGTTGTTGTTTCTTTTAATTTTGGCTTCTACTCAGCATCAAGTTCAAGGCAATAACTATTTCTTTGCCACATGAAAGGAACAAGTGTTTGATTTATTTCTAGTTCACCTTTATAATGACTATGATGTAGTAGAATCTTAGAGATATTGGAGGAATATATTCTATTAAGCTCACCAATTTGGTGGAGCCCTGGATTTTATCTCATATATCAGGTATCTAGCCAGGCCATGCAAAGCAAAACTCAATTGTATAACGCTTACCAAATGCTTGGAAGTTCTGTTCTTCACTGTCCTTTCTGAGATCTTACTTTCACTAGTTTTTTTTTATTTTTGGTACACAAAAATTACTTCCATGAAAGATCACCAATTCATTTTGATTATTGAAATTATTTGATCCATAATTTTAAGGGTTTTTCAGCAAAAAAAGATCAACTTAGGGGCCTAAGAAAAATTTCCCACTCAATTTTTCTACTTCTTTTCTCACTAGTAGCCCAGCATCAAGAGCAAATTCTAGAGAAATGTAATATACTTACCTTTCCAATAGTTCCAAACAGGGGCAAGCAAAGGCTTTAATTATCAGTAGAGTCCCACTAAGTTTTTCAATAAGATTTAAGCTCCCTTACTTCTTGCTATTTACCCTCCCTTTTCATTCTAGAAAAAGGTGCTCAGCATCTCTGCAATTTCATCATTTGACTTACGGGATCTAAAATATGTTGTGTATTTTTACAGAACCTACTATTTTTTAAAAAGCACTAAAAAAAGAGCATAAAAACATTTCTTAACCCGTATAAAATAATTTCTTCACAAGGCTTGAAACATTGCTGACAACTGATCTGGAAAACATAAGCAGAATGAATGATTGCTCAATCTTGGCGTATAAAGAGGCATTTTAAAAGAAAACCCAATATTTACTACAACATGGTTTCTTCCACTCATTTTCAATGGCTACAAAGAAAATCTGCAGAATTCTTCCCATTTTTTTCTTTGTTTTGCTATAGAGGAAAACAACCCCCTGGATTCCAAAGACCCTTTAGCTGGATTATTGGTTATTTTATTTGTCAAACAGAAATTGAGACTTTGAAATCTTTATTTTTTTCTAATCTGCCTCTTAGAAAAAAATATTTAGCATAATCGTTATGTCTCAATAATAATTTCTCAATAAGCTTGTTGTTAAAGGACTACTTAGGATATTGCCACTTTTGCTAAGCTGTAGAAAAGTCAATATATTTTGACATCTATCTAGGTAACCAAATATGGGCATCACTTTATTACTCTAATAATGATGATTTCACAGTTATCACAAAGTTGTTATTGCAGTTTATTGATCCTCAGGCCAACCAGCAAAAACAAAGTTAAAAGCCAGGCCCTATAAAAATCTTTCAAATGGCCCCCAAATTAAACCAGCCTTATAATTTTATATGACATAAAACATGAAGCCAAATTTGACAGACAGTAAGCCATCTATCAAAGTTTATGTCCTCGCTTCCAGTGGCAAGACCTAGTGAGAGTGGCCAGGATGGGGAAGGATTACAGAGAGATGCAGGATATCATCAGAGCAAAGAGCTTGCAGGTGATGAGCAGAAGAAAAAAAGATAGGAAATAGCCATAAAGTAAATCGTGGCTGGACAAAGCTGCTTTTGTTCTTTAATTGATTGTCCCTCCTATTTTTCTCCTCTTGGGCTTTGCCTCTATCCAGTCAGCCAGTTGTGCTTCAGCCTAGTGAAGCAAGGTGAAGTTGCTAACAAGGATCCTCTAGGCATTTTTTTTAATCAAAAAGCACACACCTAGTGAGAATGAAAAGGTTTCTAAGCATTTTTTGTAATATTCATGGGGAACATCTCTTGCATAAAAGAGAGCCTTTAGATAGCAAAACGTTTGAGAAAGAACCTGCACCCTCTTGCTGGGAAGAGCCCTGTGAGTATAGAGGTTGATTCCCATCTGAGGAAACATAAACTTCAACAGCCTTGCAAAGATCCCCATGGCCTCAAGTATGACACTGATGGGGTGGAAAGAGCCAGGTCCTGAAGAGGTCAGGCAACAGAAGCAAGGATGTCTCAGGCACAATCTGCATAGATTGATGGCCAAAGGATCAGAAGGGATGACATAGATCTCAGAAGAGATTCCTGTGGACCTGATATTGAGAGACAGACACACCTCCACCAGCCACCAAAAGCTGGACATGATAGACACCACCTTCCCACTGCATCTTAGTTTTCACGTGGTGAAAGGAGAAGAATCCTATATTTATGGAGATTGTTTCTTTTCCTATGTCAAAATGGGGCATAAAATAAATTAAAATGAATTGTGTTTTTAGAACAAAATTATTTTTTTCACATCTTAGTTGATAAGTAAGATTTGTATCTTCACAGCGTTAAAAGTAGATATTAATCCTTTTTATCCAAAACACATGGCGTCATGTAATAAACCGATGACACACCAATGAGAGAAGTCATTCTGTAAAATGTGGTTACAGAGAATTCACTGTCATTTTACCACCACACTGGTATTTCTTGTACCCAAAGTACCACAAATAGAATGACAGTTCTGGAAGTCTCTCTTAGTGACAGAGTTTTGAAAAACTGTGAAAATAGACTAATTTCAGAGTTATTGGACAGTGACAGTTATTGTAGAAAGAAAAAGTGGTTTGAGATGGAATAAAGTCAATCACCAGAATGAAGGCCATGAAAGTGATAAATGCCCCTGTCTGTATCTCGGATGGACAGTTCCCTGGGAAGTCCTGCTTAGGAGTTTAGTATTTTAAAGAAGAAGAATTGGTTGTTATGATTAGAGTAGGTGATATATGTAAATGAAACGTTGAGAATAATAAAAGCTACATTTATTGTATAACTGCCATGCCCAGGGAAAGTAGATAGAACCAGAATGTGTGTTGACTTTATCTGATGATTTTAGTAGGTAGATCTATGACTGTTTCAGCCTCAAACTTTGGTTCTCCAGATTTGTACTAGCAAGAAACCAACCCCCTGGAAGACTCACTTTTAATGCCCACATCAAATGAAAACATGGATGAAATCAAGAGCCATGGGGAAAAAATGAATGAGAGATGTTCTCTCTAAGGAGGGAGAATTTGTTTAATGCATAGCTATATATATATATATATTTTCTTCCCAGTATTTGGTGGCTAAAGGGGCAAACTGTGGCAGGAAGAATCACAAGAAAATGCATGTTCTTCCACTTACAGTATAGAGTTGTTAATGGACTTGGCTGCTCAGCCAGGATACATTTCCCAGCACCATCACCAGCCTTCTCTTCCTCTATTCTGCTTGCAGCTAGATGTAGCCATGTGGCTAGGTCTTGCATTGCAATGCTATGGCAAGTATCCACGTCATTTATGTGCCAAAACTTTTTAAAAGGGTCAGCATTCTTCATTCTTTCACTCTTTCCACTGGTCAGGCAGGAAAGACAACAAAGCCAGGGAAACTTGCATTGAACATACTGTTAACATAAAGCAGGTACCACATATGAATTGCTAAGGGAATATTAACTATCATTACAGTATTGAAAATTGTTGGTTTAAAAAAGTTTAAAACTAAAAATGTTTACTTCAGGCTAAGTTGCTATTATCAAAAACTCTTTTCAAACTCATGTATTAAGCTTCCCATTGCCATTCTCCATCCATTGAATTCATTTTCTACTCTCAGTCTACACCAAAACTAAAAAAGAAAAAAAACTCAATAAAAATTCTGGTACAAGGGAATTTTTGTGGTAAACTGCCTGAAGACGCAGAAATCATCCAAGCAAATTATATTTGTAAAAAAGAATCTGTATATTCTTTTCTTGAGAAGCGTATCTCTAATATTTCAGACCCACAGTTACTAGTAGTGGTGGACAATAATTAAAGTCAAAATAGATGGTTTTACCTGAGGAGAAAATAATGAATTAACTAGTATGAGAATGTGTTATGATGATGTATTACATGTATAATTTCTACCATAACACTGATATCCAAGTCTCTCCACCACAAATTTGATTTGATTCTATCAGCTTTCTAATCAATTATACCTGAGATCAGATACAGAGGATGAAATCTTCAAATATTTAAATCATGTCCAAAGGATTGCACAGGTAACCACCTCAGTAAACCAAATTCCACGTTCAAGTGCTAAGGTCCCTCTACTTGATACTGTGCTCAAGAATATTTTTAAGGAAAATATAAAATATTACACACACACACACACACAGTTTGGAGAGAGAGGAAAAAGAGGGAGAGATATCTCAAAAAAAAAAAAAGTGAGGAAATAAATTGACTCATATTATTTGATTGGGTATTAGTCAGTTCCCTCTATTTGAACAGGAGCATTCTGAATCATGTGCTTTAGATGATTTTGTGTTGGGAAAAGCAGTCTAATACATGCAGTCTTTTGACGCCCACTAGGCCACGTAAGTATGGGCCTTGGGCCCATAGCACCTCCTACCAAGAAATAGAATCCTCACCCTGTGCTGGACGTAGCACCTTGCGTGAGAGTATCTTTCCCTGTTTCAGACTCAATGTGTGCTCCTTTGTTCTGCTTTAGCATGTGCATCATATGGCACCTGGTCAATCCCACTGCTATATCTAAATCCCTACAGGGAGGGGAGGCTGAAGTGTTTGGACTTCTATCGCTGATAATAGGCAACAGATGCCACTTGCTCTATATTCTGTCTGCAGCTCAACAGCATTGCTCATTAAAGGTCTGAAGTGTAGTGCTTCTATAATTCTAATTGGTAGATATATTGGTTTCAAATTGCTGAGAGGACTTGACAACCACCGCTAAAGTGTCCTTCCAATGTCCTTACAAAGTAGGTTCGTCAAAGCGATGGTTAGTCATCCTTGCAAGTTAAATAATGATCCACATCACCGGGTTCTAAAACAATCTTTAAAATTAGTCTGTGTATCTACTGTGAACGTGAAAATGTACTAAATTCATATTTGTGAATCCCTCATTTCTTTTTCTACCTAAAACAACCTAAATTTTCTTCATTCAGCCAATGTTTATTGAGTGCCCCCAAGGAACGAGGCGGTGCTCCAGCTGATGAGGATAGAACAGTGAACAGAACAAAGTCCCTGCCCAATTGGAGCTACATGCTAGTGGTGCAGACAGCTACCAAACAAGTATAAAATCAGCTGATGATAAGAACTACTGGGGAAAGAAGCAGGATAAGTGAATAGAAATCAAGGGGATAGACTTTAGATAGGGCAGCTCAAAAGGTCCTCTCTCTAGGTATGACCTTTGAACTGAGGTCTGAATAAACTGAAGGAGTAAGTCATATTAGTATCCACTAAAAAAGTACTCCCAGGAAAAACAACGAAACTTCTCCGATTATTTTCTATTTGGACATCTTGTCTCACCCGGTGAGATTATAATGTTCTTAAAGACTTCTACTTGTATCTACTGCAGATAGATACTAGTAGTCTCAAGTGGATCTCTTGATTCTCGGTATATACAGAGAGGAGGAGGAGGATTTTTATGGAGCTAGACAGTCTATAAGTACTAATGTTACAAGTAATATTCAGTATCTTGAGATATAGTATCTACTAGACTACAGAGGGAGACAGCAAAGGAAACTAAAAAAAAACACAAAATAAATATTTGTCAGTGAGAGAAGAGGTCTAGCAATAACTTTGTGTGATCCACAAAAGTAAAAATCTGAGGGGAGGCTGTCATTGGAATCTGTCCTTTCATAGGTTCACTGTGTGTCACTGTATTACATGGATACTTCTTTTTTAGCAATGCACTCAAAAAACAGAAAGAAGGTGAAGGACGAGTAAAGATAGAAAAATGTGCGTGGGTGAAATCCAATTTTGCAGGAGAATTAAATTTTTAGAGATTTACTGTCCTTTAACTTTATTCAAGGATTTATAACTACCGTTTCCATTTTGGACATGTGAAGAAACTGATCAAGGAAGTAAAGTTGGCCAACTGGAATTGCATTTGTTTTTAAAGTGAATGAATTAATGCTAAGAAGTTGTACAACTTCTAACATATTAATTTAACATATTAATCCCTTCCGAATCAATCCATTCTATTGTGCTTCAGAAATCAATACTTTAAACCTTTAGCAATATTCTAGCTCAAAGCAGAATTTGTGCTTGATTTTAGCTAACATGGGGTTATATTTGTAAGTCTTAAAACAGCTCATATTTTATATTTCAGCCACAAATTTTATACTCATATGACTAACTTTATGAGGCAATCGTGTGAGAAAATAGACTTCCTGGTATACCTGAAATCTAAATAAATTGGTTCATTTTGATATCTGAAAATATGTTAGGAAAGGTTTAGGAAACAATAAAACACTGCAATTCTTAGGCTGTAGTCACCTTAAATATGACAGGTGAAGGATGCTCCTCATACTGTCCTGTGCCCTAAATTCAAGCCAGTTTCAGTCCACTCACCCCTTGAATGAATTGACTGCAAAATTAAACTGAAAATTCTTATTTTTTATGATATGCTATATTTTTTATAATGAACAGGGCTCCATGCAATGACTTTTGTTGGCTATTCTTGAAAATTGCATGACTTCTTTGTGAATATATCTTCAACAGAAACCTGAGAAAATCTGTCCCCTAGCAACAGCTCCCTGTAAGCTACACTCTTAAGTCAATACAAAGAGAGGGAGTGAGAGACATGGGGTTAGGCATTTGTGGTTTCTTGGTTGAGCATAATTTTTATTTTATTTTATTTTTTTATTGCTTAAAGTATTACAAAGAGTATTACATATGTGTCCTTTATTTCCCCCCGCCCTTGACAATCCCCTGGCCTCCCCTACCCCACAGTGTCTTATGTCCATTGGTTATGCTTATATGCATGCATACAAGTCCTTCGGTTGATCTCTTACACCCCTCCCTTCTGCCCCCCAACCCTCCCCAGCCTTCCCACTGCAGTTTGACAATCTGTTTGAGGCAGCTCTGCCTCTATTATCCATGAATGAGTGAGATCATGTGGTATTTTTCCTTCATTGACTGGCTTATTTCACTTAGCATAATGCTCTCCAGTTCCATCCATGCCGTTGCAAATGGTAAGAGTTCTTTCTTTTTTACAGCAGCATAGTATTCCATCGTGTAGATGTACCACCGTTTTCTAATCCATTCATCTACTGATGGGCACTTAGGCTGTTTCCAGATCTTCGCTATGGTGAATTGTGCTGCTATGAACATAGGGGTGCATATATCCTTTCTGACTGGTGTTTCTGGTTTCTTGGGATATATTCCTAGAAGCGGGATCACAGGGTCAAATGGAAGTTCCATTTTTAGTTTTTTGAAGAAACTCCACACTGTCTTGAGCATAATTTTAACTTGACACAAGATTCAGTTGATCCAAATTGATTATGGACTAAACTATCTCTGTTCCTCTTTGGCTTAAGTTCTGTATACCTCAGCTTCATCCAGAAAGATCCTGGGTAGATAAATATCTTTACTTTCTACTGTTTACAAACAAGGAAACCAATAAAATGGACTTGAACAACAAAAGAAAACAATATTAGCGGGCTTTTTTATATAGTAAAATATTAGTGGACTTTTTTATATGCATGAAATTCTTGCAAGAGTAGGCCTTCCTACCCCTGGCTGCTGGCACCAGCTTCCCTCTGGCACCTGGGACCTACGCTTCCCTCAGCTTCATCCAGAAGGTCGTCTGGAAGGATATCCAGAAGGACATCTGGTCTAATTATCATATTACGCTTTTATTATTATAGATAAATTTCCCACTTTTCATATAGAGTCTATCTTTCAAAGAACTTTCATATTTGATATAACCAAAAATCTTTTAGAGGCATTTAAATCAGAAAAATAAAGGAATGAGACAAAGATTGGTTTGTCCAAGATCACATGGTTACAAAACTTACTTCTTATCAAGGACTCTTCTACCCCAAAGAGAACATAACTTTTACTCTTCCAATGTTTGAGTTGCCATAAGTCTATTTAGGTGGCATAATGCCCAAAGTCTAAAAGAGGCCAAAGTGCTTCCTACACTTGATGTCTTTTGCGCATCCTTTTCTCCTGCCAACCGATTTGAGGCAAAATAAGAGGCAAGATTCGGGAGCCAAAATGTCTCCACCAAGTTCAGGCTATAACACTTGTACTCTGACCTTGGGTGAGTAACTTAACTTTGCTGTGACATAGTTTGTTCATCTGTAAAATGGAAATGATAATAATGGTACCTACAGCTTAAGACTATTTTGAGTATAAGTTAATATGAGGCAAGCACTTTCAACAGTGTATTTTACATAGTAAGTACTATATATGTATTTGCTATCAATATTATTTGTTTGTCGTAAAATAGTAAGCAGATGACACAGATATCAGAAGAGGGTAAAGTAATAGATCCATTCCTTCTAATTTCATCATTCAAGAATCCAGACACTCCACTGCGATTTTTAAAAGGAGAAAGAGATTTTGCCACAAATTCTGGAGGAAATTATTGGTAAAGAATGTAATAAAAACAAAAAAGAAAATTGAATATCTTAAGATTTTTTATACATGCCCTAATATTGAAGAGTTGGTTTGATATTTTGCTTATACACCTACCTTAAAAAAATATTTCCACCTTTCTCTTTACAATTAACTTCAATTTTATTTCTGTTCATTTCTGTGAAAACTCTCATGTTATAAAAACATGCCTTTCTTAATGTAAAAATTCAAGAAAGGGAAGAGGAGGTGTGGGGGGAAGGAGGTTGATAAGCGTAGTAAGTGCAAGGTAGCCAAAAGCAAATTTCACAAACTGACGTCCATTGTCACTGTTTTTACAGCTTCTCACCTGAGCTTTGTATCTCTTGAGAAATAGGTTGTGCCTTAAAATTTAATGTGCCTAGCTAGCATGGCTCAGTGGTTGAGCACTCACCTGTGAACTAGGAGGTCACGGTTCGATTCCCAGTCATGGCACATGGCCAGGTTGCAGGCTCCATGCCCAGTGCAAGTGCATTCAGGTGCATACAGGTGTGTGCAGGAGGCAGCCAATTAATGATTCTCTCTCATCATTGAAGTTTCTCTCTCTCTCTCTCTCTCTCTCCATTCCTCTCTGAAATCAATAAAAACATATATTTTTTAAATTCACGAATGACTGTTCCAAATTATTTCTCTCAAATTTGATGATGTGCTTCAAAGAGAGAAAAGCAGACCACACCCAATTTGCTATTTCATTTTTCAACTAGTTAAGCCAAACCATGTTAGAAAAATAATAAAAATATTTAAATACAATGTATTATTTGAATCACTATTACACCTATTAAGCACATGTTCCTCATCTCTATGATAAATATTTTCAATGTCATATTATTTAATCCATATTACTATGCTACAAAGCAAATATTAGCTTCCTGTTACAAATGATGAAACTGAACTCCAGTCAAATAACTTGCCCAACACCACAGAGCTGATGAGTGCAGACATCTGTGGAATTTAAATATGGGTCTAATTTTATTTGGAGAATGAGAGGGAAAAAAATAATTAAAAATTGAGCTCTGTCTCTCTCAATTGAAGAGAACCTAAAAGTACAGACTAGTTATTAGCAAAGTCCCTAAACAAAGAATGTACAAATAAGTAATTAGATTGAAACAGACAAATGAATTAACACTCAGTTTTCTTCTATCATAGGTGAACAAATTTTCTATGTAATATAGTTTCAGCTATTCAACATAAAAAGAGATAAAGACTATTTTGTCAAGTTTACTTTAATGTAGTTATATCTATAATACATGCTCTCATCTTTATATATCATAGAATTGCTTGAAGACTTGAAACATGATTTTGTGGGAAATACTGTTGTTGTTCATGAAATAGATAACTGTTATTTTCACTCCAGATGTAAATAACATTCCTAATTATTTTAATTGTTTTCTTTCTTTTCTTTGTGCTCCAAAAGCTATTATGAAGCCAGAATATGTTTTGGTTTTGAGATTACTGGCATAACTCTTTATCTCCCTTTTGAAAAATTAGTAAGATAAATTGAGGAGAAGTCTAGGAAAAGAGAGACTTTAAAAGAAATTAAAATACTTTTTAATGTTTTTTAAGGTTTCAGAATATAACTTACAAAGTTTTTTCATTGCCTTACTTTATATTAAAGGGAAGAATGGTGAATAATGAAGCCAAACTTGTTTTCCATTCACCAGAGAATTACATTGTCTCATTCACAAGGGAGGAAGAAGAGAATTTTTATTTTGTTTTGTTTTGCTTTTTAAAGAGAAGTTTCTCTCAGTCTTACTTGCTATATCTTTTGGGAAAGAATCAGTCTGTAGTCTATACATCTCATGAGTAACTCTTTTGTTGTTAGGTTTGTACTCCAATGTAATAGTGTGCACCAAACACCATTATTATTTATTTTATGTAAGTTATTTTGAGCTAAGAGTCAGAAGACATCATAATATATTCTATTCAATTCAGAAAACATTGATTGAGCTTCCTCTAGACATAAAGCATGGAGTATGTATTGTGTGAATGCAGTGATTAATCAAACACCATCCCTGACTTCCAGCAGCTCACATTTCAGCTCTTGAGTCTATGACTGTAATACAGGGCAGCATGTCATAAATTCTATAACAAACACTCAAACATAAGTGTTATATTGGAATAGCCTATTATGTCTTATCCAGGTCCTGATCCTGAAGACTTCACCTATGGTTATCAACCAATCATAATATGGAAAGGCTGTTTGTACCCAAATCAGTTGAGTTTGTTTTCAGTACCCTCGGCCTTTACAGATTCATGTGCACCAACACGCCAAGTACTAGCGTACACTTCCGTACCCTGCTCTCATGTGCCTGCTGAATGCCATGGCCAGTATACATTCAGGGTTTTTTGTGGGGGGGGTTTTAGCAGTAGTAGCAAAAGAGACTCTGCTGTTATACTCTGTAGTCTTGAAATAATTATAACACTCTGCCTGCTCTCTGGAAACGTTCTCCTGTACGAATGAGTTCATACAATCAGGAGAGATATCCACAAAGGGGATACCTTCAGAACACATTAGCACGGGCAGCCAGATGTTAGATTCGTCAAATCAGCTCAGACAATCAATTTTATTTCAGGGTCCTCTCACCTCCTCCAACTTTTCCTACCCTCGTTCTATCATGCTTTCCCCTAAACTCTGAGAGCACATTAAAAAGCACTATTAAGGGATATCTTTTTAGGTCAGTACTTCTCCCAAAATAAGCCTGCCTTAAAAATATATATAGTCCTCAGGCCTAATTTCTACAGATGACTTGTTAAGTAATGGCTAACTAATCCAATAAAGTAATCTGTGAGGGATGAATAATGAAACTATTTACCTCTGCCTTCCACCCTCAGCCAACTACCTCCCCTTCCAAACTGTATGAATGCATTCTAAAAGCCATTCCACCTGTTTTCTAACCACCACCCCTCTCTTAAAAAAAAAACAATTAATTTTTATACTGAGTTAAATATGGGCATTGTGTAATTATTTAGGGTAATTATTTAGGAGATATTTGAGGGGACGTGGAGTTTTACAATCTCTTCATATTCTCTTAGGTAAAAGAATACTCAAATAACATGTGTATAAAACATATAACAACATGGCACGAATACTAATCAGAGAAAAGATGATAAGTCTAGGGCTCTATCTTTTGTCCTGGCTAAAAGACTTTTCTTGGTAAATTAAATACTGCTTTATATATCCTCTAAGGATTTAAACTTGATCCTTCCCGTAGAACAATTATCAAGAACATTACCGTTCTCTCTGGCTGAAAAAACAACTACTGAGTTCTATTCCTGTGGGGGGGGTGGGAGGGGACAAAAGTATTTTGTGCCAATATAATTTTCAGGTCACATCTTAAAAAGAAAATCGAAATAGAAATAATTTTCACAAAAGGGACACTGAAAGTTCCTCTTTTAATATGATTGCTTTTCACAGGCAGATGCCTCATTGTAAAAAAAGCTAAAGGAATTATTTATGTAGTAATTGGAATATTTTCCATTTTAATATTTTTTAAATTCATATCAACTCATCATTTTTCTCTTAAGCAAAAATTTTGCCTGAGAATTTAAAATATAGTGGCTGTTCTGGATCCTGCTGAAACACATTCCATAAATATTTGATTTTGCATGCAAATATAGGTATTAGTTTTTATTTGTGTAAAAAATACTTTCTGCCCAGGAAAAAGAATCAGTGAGGCCGAGAACTCTCTTGTTTTGCTATCTTAACAAACACCTCAGGCAACTGAAAAAAAATCACAAAGGCATTGTTCTACTGGGGGAAAAAAAGAATAAGAAGGAGAGAATTCTCATAAACTTTAAGAAGGCAGCCATCAGGAAGCAGAAGAAATGTCTCCTTAACACTATTTGAATCAGAGGTGTTCCCTGGCTGGTGTGGCTCAGGGTATCCTGTGCATCCAGAGGTCACTGGTTTGATTCCTGGTCAGGGCATATGCCAGGGTTATGGATTTGAAGGGGGCATGCAGGCGGCAGGAGGCAGCCCATCGTTGTTTCTCTCTTTCTCTCCTTCTCCCTTCCTCAGTCTCTAAAAAAAAATCTATTAAAAAAAAAATCGAGGCCTGGAAGGAACCTGGGTAGTTTATTTAATTTACTGCTAATCCCATATCTAAATCATCTTTCAAAGAAGATGCCCTGCTGTTTGCTCATCTCCCAAGCAGAGAAAGATTTCACAGCATCCCAAACAATTTTTAAAAATGCAGGAAACTTTTGGCGGACATTTAGCTTTCTTTGTTATATAAATCTTCTTTATAACCTTTAAATATTTTTATATCCTTATGGAATGCAAGAATATCATGTCCCTTTCTGATTTCATTGACTATTGTCTTTCCTAAATTGACCTTCCAAGAGCTAAATAAACTCAGTTCCACTGACCTGTCTTCAGGTAGGCCAGCTAAGTCATTTAATATAATCTCTTCATCATTTGAGTGACTTGTTACTGAACCCTGCAGCATTTTCTACATCTCCATTTAAATAGGGAACCCAGATGTCACCAAGATAAAAAGCATAAATATTATTTTGTGTCACCTATATGTAATCAGCAATTACCTTCATGGTGATTTTAATTGTAATACTTTTGGTAGAGGTTTACTTCAAAAATTATTGAGACTCTAAATCAGGGGTCCTCAAACTACGGCCCGCGGGCCACATGCAAATGCAAATATTGTATTTGTTCCCATTTTGTTTTTTTACTTCAAAATAAGATATGTGCAGTGTGCATAGGAATGTGTTCATAGTTTTTTTTTAAACTGTAGTCCGGCCCTCCAACGGTCTGAGGGACAGTGAACTGGCCCCCTGTTTAAAAAGTTTGAGGACCCCTGCAAATTAACCTGATTCTCAAAACAAACAAAAGTTCATTGTAGATGCTATGGCTTTTGGTTGGTTTAATGGATAACTTTATTTAAAAATTTATCATGGCTTTCTACCATAATAGATTAACTGGTATTTGATTAGCACTCTCATTGTAAAAAACAAAACAAACAAACAAACAAACAAAAACAAGAATACTAGACTAAATATATGAAGCAATTGCTTTCATGAATTGAATTTTTTAAGTCCATGTATATTCCATATATTGGACAACAGACAGCATAAGATTATAATTCTGAGAGAAAGGAAACAAATTAGGTAAACCATTAGATTGCCTGGACTTTTTGCTGGAAGGCATATCCTGGAATGCCATACTGAAAGGGGGAATACCAACAGACTATTGAGGTGTCACTGGGTTGAGGAGACAGACAGCAGAGTTCTGAGAAATGAAAACTAGTATTAGCTGGGATTTGGAGAGCCAGGTACCTGAGAGGCAGGGCGGGGCAGTGGGGGGAAAGATGCAAAAGAAAACTCAGATCCTCTTGAGACTTTGATTACTAAACTGCACATAAGCTGGGAGTGAAATATATTGTATGAGGCTAACTAAAGAACTGCTAGGGGAAAAACAAATATCGGAATTCACACAAGGCTGGAAGATAGCCAAATTTCATTCTGCCAAAGGCACAAACCTCACTGATCACCTGGAACATTCAGGAGAGACACTAAAAAGATCACACCTAGAAGTAAGGCTAACCTCATCCTAGTGTAATTGTCCTAATTAGGTAGGTATTGATATTAATAAAGGGAAGAGAGCAAAGGGAAGTCAGAAATTGCTGAGCATATTCAACTGGTAAGCATACACCTGTTTGTTTCACCAGGAAGCTAGTTTCACACCCCAGGGAATGGCAGCATTGTCCCTCCAAGGGGATTAACACTCCTCCCTTCCCCCCTCCAGTATGTTGGTTTGTCCGGAGCAGGGGAAGGCAGACACAGAGAGACTCAAGCTAAACATGGCTTTTGAATAAGTGTCTTGCTATTCTCAAGAATAAAGATAATTACTTTACAACTATAACATATGGTAAACCTGTTAGATAATAAAAGCATTTTAAGACTTTTAAGAATTACAGATCTATATTTTCGATCTTTAAGTTAAAATCATTCAAACATTATCATGTTAAGGTAAAGTAATTGAAGTAAGTTGCAATAAAAAAAAGTATAGGAAATTAGAAGCAATGTGGAAAAATAAAATTTGGTATCATATGGCATAAAAAGTAGACAATGGGAAGGTAATCTGTACCTATTTTCCATTATATCTCAATTCTAAATTACTAACTTTTGTAGAGTAACATCTATTAAAACACTTTTCATTCATTTTCTCTTCCAACTTCCCAAGAACTGAAGAAGATTTTTTAGCTAAAGCATTAACTTTCTTCCCCAACCAAGGAAGATATGCAACTACAAATGAATATAGAAAAATATACCGTGTCTACAACTCAGAGAATGAAGCAAGGGAGAATTCTAGGTCTGAGAGCTGTCAGCAAAATTCCTGACCCTAAGCCAGTGATGGAGAACCTTTTGAGCTCAGCGTGTCAGCATTTTGAAAAACCCTAACTTAACTCTGGTGCCATGTCACATATAGAAATTTTTTGATATTTGCAACCATAATAAAAGACTTATATTTTTGATATTTATTTTATATATTTAAATGCCATTTAACAAAGAAAAATCAACCAAAAAAATGAGTTCACGTGTCACCTCTGACACGCGTGTCATAGGTTCGCCATCATTGCCCTAAGCTGAGCTTTCACACCAGGACTTAATATTTTGTTTAAAATATTCTAACTCTGGCCAGTTTTTCAGTGATTAGAGGGTTGGCCCGCAGACGGAAGGGTCACAGGTTCAATTCCCAGTCAAGGGGATGTACCTCATTTGCAGATTTCCCGGCCCCAGTAGGCGCATGTGCAGGAGGCTACCAATCCATATGTCTCTCTCATGTAGATGTTTCTCTCTCTCTCTCTCTCTTTCCCCCCTCCTTCCTCCCTTCCACTCTCTCTAGACATCAAAGAAAAAAATATCCTCAGGTGAGGATTAAAAATAATAATAACAATAAAGTATTCTAAAGCCCTGGCCTAGTAGCTCAGTTGGTTAGAGTGTCACCCTGATACTCCAAGTTTAGGGGTTTGATCCCTGGTAAGGGCACATACAAGAATCAACCAATGAATGCATAAATAAGTGGAACTATATATATATATATTAGAGGCCCGGTGCACAAAAATTTGTGCACTCGGTGTGGGGGGGGGGGTCCCCCAGCCCGGCCTGAGCCCTCTCGCAGTCTGGGACCCCTCAGGAGATAACAACCTGCTGGCTTAGGCCTGCTTCCGGGTGGCAGAGGGCAGGCCCAATCCCTAGGTGCAGCCCCTGGTCAGGCTCAGAGCAGGGCCGATTGGGGAGTTGGGGCGCCGCCCCTTGTCATGCACAGAGCAGGGCGAATCGGGAGGTTGCGATGCCACCCTCAGTCACGCTCAGGGTAGGGCCAATTGGGGGGTTGGGGCGCCGCCCCCTGTCACACTCAAGGCAGGGTCGATGGGGAGGTTGCGGCGCCACCCCCTGTCATGCACAGAGCAGGGCCGATCAGGGGGTTGGGGCGCTGCCCCCTGTCATGCACAGAGCAGGGCCCATCAGGGGTGTTGGGGCTCCGTACCCTGTCACTCACAGAGCAGGGCCGATCAGGGGGTTGAGGAGCTCCCCACTGTCACTCACAGAGTAGGGCCGATAGGGAGTTGGGGCACCGCCCCCTGTCACACACAGAGCAGGGCGGATCAGGGGGTTGGGGCGCTGCACCCTGTCACACTCAGGGCAGGGCCAATGGGGAGGTTATGGCTCTACCCTGTCACACACAGAGCAAGGCCCGTGGAGGGGGATTGGAGTGCCACCCTCTATCACCCACAGAGCAGGGCTGATCAGGGGGTTGGGGCGCCGCCACTGTCACACTCAGGGCAGGGCCAATGGAGAGGTTATGGCTCTACCCTGTCACACACAGAGCAGGGCCGATCAGGGGGTTGGGGAGCTCCCCCCTATCAGGCACAGAGCAGGGCAGATAGGGAGGTTGTGGCCCCGCCCCCTGTAACACACAGAGCCGCAGGGCAATCAGGGGGTTTGGGCGCTGCCCCCTGTCACTCTGATCCCGGTGCCGGGAGCCTCACTGCTCCGCTGATCCTGGTGCTGGGAGGCATATTACCCTTTTACTATATAGGATAGAGGCCTGGTGCACGGGTGGGAGCCAGCTGGTTTGCCCTGAAGGGTGTCCTGGATCAGGGTGGGGATCCCCACTGGGGTGCCTGGCCAGTCTGGGTGAGGGGCTGAGGGCTGTTTTCCAGAAACAAGTGACTGAAGCTTCCAACCGCTCCTTCTTTTCTTTTTTTTTTTTAATTCTGGGCCAGCTATAGCTCTGAGGCCTCGCCACTGAAAACATCGATACAATGTTGCTAAAGCCCGGCTGAATGAAAGCCGGTTTCTGGGGTTTTGTTCATCTTCTTATTTGCAACATAGTACATAGTTGCTTAGAGTTGTAGCTCAGAGGCTGGCAAGTGAGGCGGGGAATGTTGGAGTCCGCAGCAAGCAAGCCTCATGTTCGCTTCCAGCTGCCTGGCTGCCGGCCGCCATCTTGGCTGACAGTTAATTTGCATATACTCACTGATTAGCCAATGAAAAGGGTAGCGGTCGTACGCTAATTACCATGTTTCTCTTTTATTAGTGTAGATATATATATATATATATATATATATACACACACACTAGAGGCTTGATGCACAAAATTCCTGTAAGAGTAGGCCTTCCTTCCCCTGGCTGCCGGCACTGGCTTCCCTCTGGCACCGGGGACCGGGCTTCCCTTGCAGCCCCAGCTTCATCCAGAAGTTTGCCTGGAAGGACATCTGGAAGGAAGTTCGGTGTAATTACCATATTATACTTTTATTATTATAGATACACCTGTATGTGTATATATATATATATCCATCTCTCTAAAATCAATAAATGAAAAAATAAAATATTCTTAATTTTCAGGTTAACAAACTCAATTTTATCCAAGTAAAATACAAAATCATATTACAAAATTTGGGGAGGATTTCCCATCATTTGGGAAGGCATGGGTCTCCTCCAATGGCATGGACAATTGAAGGCTGGCTTGCTACACTGAAGATATAGTCCTAGCATTAAATACTGTTTGATGGCAGCAATAAGTATGGGAGTTGCTTACAAAGAAGATGTTTCTGACTAGAATGCCTTTGCAAGCTGATTTTTTAATGTTTCCCTAGAATTCTTTTAAGAAAAGAGAACTCTTAATTTAAGAAAACTTCCCTAGAATTCTTCAACAATTCTTTAAGAAAATTCTTTATTTCATTCTTAGACCTGATTGTATGTAGCAGGGTAGACAAAATATTCTTTTAAAAATCTGTCTAGTTCTTTGATTTACAATGCTTAAGGTGCCCCAATTTCTAGTTCCTTATTTAATCTCCATATGAGAAAGAAATACGCTTCTTAATGTTTGCCACTCTGTAAGATATCTTTATTGATGGGACTTCATATTTTTCAGGTACATTATAGAGAAGGGAAAAAAAGCTAAGGAGAGAGAAAAAGGATAAAGCATGGACGGAAGAACAGGGACAGGAAGATGGGATCCAATTGTGTTCTTCCCTTGTTTGGCTGCCCTTATCCAAAGCGATCTTTTAAAATAAAAATAAGGGCCCAGCTTCTCTTGCCTTCTTTTAGTATACCCAGCACCTAGAAAAGAAGTTCCTTCAGCTGTGAATGCTATTTGATTGTGTATTTTGTTAGAACCTCTTTTTCATCAAACAAAATAAGATCTGACCCTTTTCCAGCAATGAAGAGAGGCAGCCTAGCAAATACCTACTTCTCTGCTTTGAATCTCGGATCCATTGTTTACAGTGGTTACTTTAGCCTGATGGGGCCCACCACTTGAGGAGATAAATATTTTTTCCTTTCAAACATGCAGTGGAACATGAGCTTTGTGAGGGCTATTGGTTTTTCCTTCAAAATAACAAAATTGTTTGTAAAATACTATTTTTGATTCAGTACAGTCACCCGGGATATGGTCCTGTCGTGTTTTCTATTGGCCGCCAACAGTTTCATTATATTTTATAATGGCATTGGCACACCAAAGTTATTGCTTAACCCAGTTTTGTCTTGAACAGGGCAGCAGAATTGTCGATTGCTTACTTAACCTTATTCTTCCACATCTCTACCATTCTTTCATCCACATTCAAAGGAGTCTAATGTAATTGTATTGAAATTGAAGATATTTAAGCATTGTCTTTAAGAAAACCCATGTTACAGTGTTCCTATTAAATCTAAGGCCTTGGCCCACCTTACTCTTCGGTTTTTTACCTCCCTTTACTCCTCGCCCTTGTCCTCCATAGTCACAGTAACAATCATGGTGACAGTAATTTGCACCTTCTGTTTCATTTCATCCTTTTAAGAGCCTTCTCAGGGGTTATTTAAGACTATTACTTGCAAGTAACAAAATCCACTTTGAATAAGCATAAGCAAACAAGGGGGATACATTGGAAAGGTACTAGAGTGTCTCATAAAAACAAAGGGCAGGAAATGAAGCCTAGCTCCACTAAAGACAGGAACCAAGCAAAGAAACCAGTAACCCGAGTCACCAATCTCTCTATTTTTGCCTCTCTTCATGGGGTCAGCCTGCTCACGGTCCTCAGCTGCCTCATCTCCAGTTTACAAGACCACACAGTGCTTTTCAAATCACAATCCAAATTCTGAAAAGTGAGAAGCTAATTGTGATCTACCCTAGTCCCTTGACTGTAATCAAGACTTCAGAATCACATAGTTCAAATGTGGCTTTCAGGGTACCATCTTGGGGGCACAGGAAAATGGGTTATCAGAGAAAAGGGAGAGGTCCTAGAAAGATTCCCCCAAATGTTCCGACTACTAGGATGCAGGTTCTGTTGAGTTAACTCCATTTTAAAGATGTGAAAGCTAAAGCACATTTTATGTAATGGTCTTGTTTTAAAAGACTAGGGTTTTGGCCTTAGTTCTGTCACTAATAATACTTTTTTTAACTAAGTCAAAAATCACTTCATAATTTGCAAGGTTCCTTCCAGCATTAAAATATAGTAATTCTATGTTCACCTGAGATTGATTCTTTAAATCATCAATGTTCCTGCATAGATCATATTTTGTAGCATAACTAGAGGCCCGGTGCATGAAAATCGTGCACTTGGGGGTCCCTCAGCCTGGCCTGTGCCCTCTCACAGTCCGGGAGCCCTTGGGGGATGTCTAACTGACAGGGAGTGGGCCTAAGCCGGCAGTCAGACATCCCCTGAGGGGTCCTTAGCACTGCCACGGAGGCGGGAGAGGCTCCCACCACCGCCGCTGTGCTCGCCAGCCATGAGCCCACCTCAAGGCTTCTGGCTGAGCAGCGCTCCCCCTGTGGGAGCACACTGACCACCAGGGGGCAGCTCCTGCCTTGAGTGTCTGACCCCTGTTGGTCAGTACACATCATAGCAACTAGTTGTTCTGCTGTTGGGTCGATTTGCATATTGGCCTTTTATTACATAGTACTAGTAGCCCATAGAGTGATATTGCGCAAAGTAGGCCGCCTGCTGCTTTTGCAGGAGCTGGCGGGAACCACAACGTTCACCCGGGAGCCACACTGCTTCCATGGGAGCCATGCGGCTTCCGTGGGAGGCAGAAGCAAGCCACTGGCACCCACAGGAGCCGGGAGGGACCCATGCTGATTACACGAGAGGCGGGCCTGCTGTCTCTTCTCCAGGCCTGCGCTCGGTTGCGGAGGCTGCAGGCTGGCCCCCCTGTCCATGTCCATGTCCGCTCTGGCTCTGGGGGGCCTGCCTGAGCCAGGGCGCTGCGGCTCGCTGGCCCCCTGTCTCTGTCTCCGTCTCCGCTCCAGGCCTCAACTGCATGCGCAACCTCCTCCTGTCTGGTCATGACCTGTTACGGCGTCCTGGCCTAATTTGCACATATATATATGCAAACTTTCCCTGAATAGTTACTCTGGGCAAGGCACTATTCTAAAAAGCCCTTACATATATTAACTACTATGCAAATCTAACAAAACTTCACAGGTGAAGTCCACAGTTGCCTACAAGACTGCTCTCACTTCAGACGCCAACTGAAAATTAAGGATTCTCAGGCCATCCATACTACCAACCAGCCGGGTAAAATTCAGGGTTCCCAATACCCCTCAACTTCAATAATTCTCTAGGACAACATACAAAACTTAGGAAGGCACTTACTTACAATTACAGTTTTATTATAAAGGATACAAATCAGGACCAGCCAAAAGAAGAGATGCATAGGATGTGGTCTGGGAGGGTTCTAAACACAAAGCTTCTGAAACATCACCCTCCTGGCATATCAGTATATGATGACCAATCAGAGAAACTCACCACACTGGAGTGTCCGGGTTTTATTTACATAAGTATGATTGATTTAATCATTGGCCAAGTGATTGAACTCAGTCTCTAGATTCCCTCCCCAAAGGTCAAGAGGTCAGACTGGTATCACATGGCTCAAAGCCCCAACATTCTAATCCCATGGTTGGTCTTTCTGCATCCTGACACTACCCACAGGCCCACTATGAGTTGCCTTGTTAGTATAGTAAACTTAGGTGTGACCCAAAGGGCATACCATAAATCACAAAGACACTCCCATTACTCAGGAATTTCCAAGGAGCCAGGATTAAAGGCCAGCTAAATTTGTTATTATATAACATTAACTCATTTAATTCTCATAACCCTATGAGGTACAACCAATTGTTTTCACAGGGCAGAATGTGGTTAAGTAATTTGTCCAAGTCCACACATCTAATGAATACACAGAGAATCTGACTTCAGAGCCTGTGTTGCTAAATGTTATATACTTTCTTCTTCAGTTATTTGGCCCTTGTTTAGAAATAAAAAAAAAAACCCATCCCCCAAATCACAAATAATTCTTCTCTGACTTATCATGTCATACTTTCCAACTTGAAGATAACCACATTGTAGTCTTTTGTGTTTTCAAAAGGAAAGGTGTCCTAAATCTATGCTGTCACCTTCTTCCATTTAAAACCAGAAAACAACTAAGTCATAAATCTTCTGGAATGTGAAAAGTTGATGGCTTCACAGCCATTATCTTCAAAGTGACTAAATACAGAGAAAGTGGCATCTTTAGCCAACAATGGTTTCTAAAACAGCATTGGTCAGAGTGATTAATTCTAGTCACTGCAACAAACAGCCCCAAAGTCTTGGTGGCTTTACACAATACAGATTTCTTTTGCACTCATGTAGAGTCCGATGAAGGCTAGGATGCACTCCTCCAGCCAAAATTCAAGGATCCAGGCTCCTTCCATCATCTGGTCAAGCCATCCTGGAGCCCTTTGCCCCCCAAAAATAGAATTTAAAGTGACAGCACTGGAGGAAGGTGAGCCAGACATTTGACCCTTTAGCCCGGAAATGGCATATGTCACTTCTGATCATAGTCTATGATCCAGAAATAGTCAGATGACCAACTTAGGGAGCCTGGAAAATAGAGATACAGCACATGGACATTGCTCACATTATTAATAGTCTTTATCATCCTCTGCCTTTTAGTTACCAAATATCCATTTGGTTCCCTCTTCTTACATTCAGAAAACACCCTTGTCCAGGTACCCAACCCAAGGACACAGCCAGGTCATATCCAGCATCCAGTATTGTTTCACTAGCTGTGTAGACTTGGGCATGTTACTTACCCATTTTCTCCTCCGTAAAATTGGGGAAATCATTGTTCATACCCTAAAGAGTTGTTATGAGAATCATGTCTCCATGTCCTATCCATTAGATCCAGACATGTGCTTCCAGGTAAACTAAAGTGCAGCTTATATTCCTCAGTACATAGTCAGTACACAACGGCAGTATAGAGACAGGACACTGACACTGAATGCTCCTTCCAAAAGGGGAAGAATGGAAAGCAGAAAGCAGTCACTCATTTGCAGCAATTCTGAATTCTGAGGGAAAGACACTATGAAGTCTCTCTGCCATGGAGGATAGAAACTTTCAAAATCTGGTATTTTTGCTTGCTGCAAAGAACTGCCTTGTCCATGGTTCTCGGTGACCCTAGGGCACCACCCTCTAGACGGTCCTCTTATCCTAATGCTCTTCTTGGGAGTTGTGCAGTTGTCAAAGTTACCTCTGTTTATAGAAGGCTGAGGACACAAGAATGGCTTTAAGTTCTGAACAGTAAAAAGCTTTTTTATTCTATGTTCAGCAATATAATTTCCAAAATCCTAGCAGGCTTTTTAACTCTGATTGCAATTAGTTCCATGTGCTAGTAGCCACACTCAATGTTTATCTTAGGTATAATTCTCAGCCTGATCTATTTTGTTTATTTCTTTTCTCCCCCCTTCACCTCCCACCCCCCACAAGTTCCTATCCTATCTCTCCTAACAATTTCACTGTAATTTCCTGAGATTATCTAGCACAGTGGATGGAAAGACTATACCCTTAACCTCCTCTTTGCAACAAGTCACTTAATTCTTACTTGGGGGTGGAGAGAGGGTTAGAAGTAAGTAATTACCTTTCAATCCTTGAAGAACCTGAATTACTGGACTCTCTCTCTCTAGCTCCCCTCCTTTTTTTATTGAGGTACTAGAGGCCCGGTGCATGAAAATTCATACACTGGAGGGGGGTCCCTCAGCCCGGCCTGGCCTCTCTCACAGTCCGGGAGCCCTCAGGGGCAGGAGGTGACCCGGCCATCAGGGAAAGGCGATGCCCCATCACACCTCTGCTGCTGCCACTGCCAACAGCACAAGCCTCGGCCGGCCCTGGTTACCTGAGCCTCGGGCAGCCCTGGGCGGCTGGGCAGCCAACATCTGAGGCTTGCCTGTGCCTTAGGCATCAACTGGGCAGCCGCCATCCAAGGCTTGCCTGCACCTTGAGTGGCCCTGGGCAGCTGGGGGGCTGAGGGGACTTGGGGGACTCCAGAGGCAGGCACGCAGAGCAGCCGGGCCTGCCTGGGGTGGGCCCGGCCTTGCCACATGCCTGCCACTCCAGTTGGGCTGAAGGGACTGGGCGCCACCATCTTGTGGCTGTGGGCGCCTCCATCTTTGAGGGCAGGGCAGTCAATTAGCATATTCCCTCCTTATTGGCTGTGGGTGCCGCCATCTTTGAGGGTGTGGCAGTCAATTAGCATATTCCCTCCTTATTGGCTGGGGGCACCTCTATCTTTGTGATGGTGTGAGGGTCAATTAGCATATTCCCTCTTTATTAGATAGGATAATTGATATATAACATTATATTTGTTTCAGGGGTACAACATAATGATTCTGATGCTGTATATATTATGAAATGATCACCACAGTAAGTCTAGTTAATATATGTCATCATATATAGTTACAAATTTTTTCTTATAAGAACTTTTAAGACCTACTCTCTTAGCAACATTCAGATATGCAGTACAGTCACCATTTTGTACATTACATCCCCATGACTTATTTATTTTATAACTGGAAATTTGAACCGTTTAACCCCTTTCATCCATTTTGCCATTCCCAACCCCCTTCCTTTTTAAGATAGTTTTATTGATGTATAATAGACCAACAAAAAAAACTGCACATATTTAAAGTATGCAATTGACAAGATTTGATATATGTATACACCAACTACCACCACAATAAATAAATAAATAAATAAATAAATAAATAAATCATACTTCATCAAAACTAGAAACTTAATACATACTGTTAAGAAAATGGAAAGATAAGCCACAGACTAGGAGAACATATTTGCAAATCATATCTCTCATAAAGGACTCATACCCAGAATATCTATATATATAAAGAGCCAGCCAGGGGCCGTCACATACAAAACAACCGAACGGACGACCAAACAGGCTGAGTGGGGCGACCAGGCCAGCAGGGGTGTTAGTGAGGGACGACCAAACGACTGAGCAGCAGGCTGCGTGGGGCGACCAGGCCGGCAAGGGGGGCAGTGAGGGGTGACCAGGCTGGTTCTAATAAGGATTAATATGAAGGAAGGGTAATTAGCCAAGAGACAATCTGAAGGAAACTATAGATAGAGCGTAGAGATAGAAAATTACACTGCAAACATTCTCAGTTATTGAGACTATCATTAATTTGGGTTCCATAGATGGGGAAAGTTTCTTCAGTGAGCAATTAGTGAAGCAACAATTAGTCAATCATTTTGGGCTGAATTAAGGAAACTGAAGAGAAAGTTGGGTTATAAGCATGTTTTCATTTTTATCTGGAATTGTGAAGTACAACTTCAAAAAGCTACCACACATGGACCAAAATTGTAAAAGAGTCATTAAAGAGACTGAGCTTTACTGGGTCTTATGTGGCTCCCTAAATGCTCACTGTTGGTTAGAATATTGAACACTAAAATGATACTGATGCTAAGTGTTCCATGGGTGTACGTCTCATCATCTCGAAAGGAATGATGAGAGGAAAGATATTAGTGGACAGGGCTAAGCCAACTAAGGTGATTAGTCTCTTCCCTGTACCCTAAATCAATGTAGGTCTCACTTGGAAGCAGGACTCCTGATCGGCTTCAAGCACAGCAAGTTGACCACAGCTTTTAGTACCCAGATATCTATCTACAGCTAATTCATAGCCCCCAGCAGGGGTGAAGATAGCTGTACACCGGCTCTGACTATGACAGAAAGACATTTAGTGGCAATTTAAATCTTGAGAATTTTAACCCTGCTTATAGGAGTAGAACCCCTAAAGGAGGTGAAAATTAAAACCCAGTATGAATGTGTTGGCTCCCAGATATACCAGGAAAAAACTGATGGGCACAACCAGACCGAGCCTGGTAATGCCTGCCAATGAAATGAAGAAAAATCTTGTTCCCCTCAGAAAAATAAAAGAAAGGAATATTGAACTATGAGTGGGGAAAGGACTTTAGGAAGCAAAAACGTATACTGTGTGCCTCTCTGTGGAGCACTAGAGATTTTTGCTAAGGGAATAATGTAATAAGGTAGAGAATTACATGCAAGAGAATTCAGAATTACAAAGGGTTTGGGGAGCCTGCTTTGAATAAGAAATATGAGATAAACCATAATTGCCATGGAGCTATGGGATGGAAAAGGACAATTTTCAGAAGGGTGGTGCATAAGCATTGGCAGAGAATAAGGGAAGGAAGAGGGGAAAGCATCAAAATGGTGCGAGGCTACAGAAAGAGTCAGAGACAGATTTTTAGCAGTTGCCCTGAATTGGGAAACTTGGGTAAAGTGAGCAATATCTGAAGATGTTTTCAGGAAGATTTTTAAGTGCTAAGCTACATAAAACTTCTGTCTTCCTACTTCAAACAAATCAGTCATAAATGTCTACGCTGTTCCTTGTAAAAGTTCACAATAGGAGTGTTGGGTTAGGGGAGGGTAATGCGGGGAGGTGGGATGTGTAAACAAGCAGAGGCAGGCCAAGCAGCCCACTCCTGATTGAGGTACCTTTGGGGGGGGGGGGGAGATCCATGTAGCTAGGATCAACATTTATTTAAATATTCAACTTCAAAATGAAATCTCAAATTCATATGGCACTACTGGAATTTAAGATACATATTTCAGAAAGTGTGTGTGGAAGGAAATCAAAATCACTGAAGGCTTAGAGATCATCCCTCCCAACAGAAATCAGGCTCTCAAGGATGGGTCACTATGGCAATCTGCCCAAGGTGCCCTCACCTACAAGCACTGGGAATACTTCCCAAGGAGGGACTTTGATATCTACTTATCAAAGTAGATTGGCACCCACTTTGCACGTGGTCTCAGTTCAAAAATTAACAAAGTTTGACATGTTTGTTCAATGCTGTTGGGTGCAGTTGCCATTAGATACCCTGAGTAAAGTGAGTCTAATTTTCAGACTGCTGTTACATCAGAAGTCCCTGCTGAAAAGAATCCTTGTGAGGAGCTTCTGACAGTTTGGACTTAATTACTTTCTATAAAGTCTCCCTGAAGTAGAAAAGACAATAAACAGATGCTATTCAAGCTTATAAATTCTTTAATACACCAACCCATGAAACATCTAGAAAAGCTTGATATAGCGAACAATAATTTAAAATATATGTTTTCCTGTTACTAAGTGGAAATAAGATATAAGATTATTACTGTTACTTGGGGAAAGAAACCAAACCCTTTGATCTGATTACAGCCAACTATCTGGGGGACAAAATGATACTGGTGATGTTTTAAGGAGAAAATTACTTTTGAAACAAATACTTCACAATAATTATTATCATTAGGATAGTTGCATCATCCAATTTGGCTATTGTATTGTTCTCAGAGAGACACACTGCCTTCTCTAGCCACCTGTATTTACAGGTGGGAGTCATTTCTCTGTTTATAAAATCTAATTTATCAATTACCAACCCCGCTAAATGGAATCATGAAGGCTTGAAAGAGTTAATGCAGCTCTTTTGAAGGCCTACGTTGCTATGAGAAAACAGTTCAGGAACAAGCTGTGCTCAACCTCAGCTGCAGATTAGCACCAGTTGATGTGCTTTAAAACAAAAAACACCGATGTCTGGGCCCTATCCCCAGAGTCTGTGGTCTGGGTTGGGACTCAGCATCATTTTATAAAAGTTCCCCAAGTGATTCTAATGTGTAGCCACATTTGGAAACCATTGAATCAAGAAATTCTATATGATTAATGTTTTTAACTAGCACTTATTATAAATTTCAATATATTGAATGTGTTTCAAAAGATTAAGTCAACATTAAAGAAGGTTCACCTAGTGAAAGATGTCTTTCCAAAAGAATAGTAGCATCATATATAAGTCCTACTGGAACCATAATCTAAAATGACACATAAAACTGCCCAGATTTCCAAAACTGTGAATTGCTATTTTGCATAATGCATGAATATAAAAGAACATATCCATTATTTCAGCTTATCAGATATATCAACCTATGTGAAAGTACCTCAATTGCCACTATAAAAATGATATTTTTACATATGAAACAGTTTAAGTTTCTAAATGATGGCTTGTTCATCAGAACTAATCAAATTTTAATCTTTCTGAAAAGTTTTTCCAGTGGTTATTGCAGAACCACTTTTATGGGGAGCATTTTAAAACGTATGGGTTACTTCCTATACTGTTCCTTTTTACTCTCTTTATGCCCTACTCATTCACCAGTAGAAAACAGCAGAAATATTCCTAAGACCCAGTGCACAAATATAAGGCCTTTCTCAATGCAAAGGATGAACAAAAGCCTAGAGTCAGAACAAAGCAATGGGAGCAGGAAGCCTTCATAATTACAGCCTAGCTATACAAGGTACCTCACTCCTGCTACCTTGATTTGGGGGGCCCATTCCTGGGTAGATATTTATAGATAAGGAAAGGAAATATTGCCTTGAACTTGGTGTTTGTAAATTAAATTAGATTGAAATTTGGATTAGAAAGGTATATGCTAACTATTCTTCTATATCTTATCTCTGGCCTACAGTTACCATGAACTAGGGCAGCACTTTTCAAAGTGGGTCCCCAGGACAATTCTAGGGGCAGAAGGGGGAATGTCCCCTTTCAAGAGGTAGATGAAGTCAACATTTATTTTTATAATAATACTAAAAAGTATTTTGCCCTTTCAAAGAGTTAAAATTTGTACTGACAGTACAAAAACAAAGTGGGGGAAAACTGCAGATGCCCTAGCATGAAACAAGGCTTGTTACCAAGTAATCATGGTATTTTTTATTGCCATATACTCACAGGAAAAAAAGTTACCTGTTCTACTTAACAGTGATTCAAAAGATTGATGAAGCAATAAGAGTTATTAATTTTACTAAATCTCAACCTTTGAGTGCACATTTTTAAAATATTCTTTGCTAGAACTGTACATAAAGCACTTTTGCTGCACACTGAGGTATGATGTTTATCTCAAGAAAAAGCATTTGGGAAATGGCTGGAGTTGCAAGCTGAACCAGCCACTTTTTTCATAAAACACTGTTTTTACTTAAAAGAAAAATGGACAAACAATGATCTTAGCCAAAGTTTCTTCAAAATTGAATAAACTTGTGTTCATCAAATTCAGAAAATATCACTGCAAGTATTTATTGCCGGAAATAGAATACAAGCTTTCAAGCAAAAATTAAATTTGAAAACATATCTGCCAACATAAACTTGACATCTTCACAATGCTTAAAGACTCTTTTGACAATATCAGTGGGAATACTAACAGATTCCATTTTGTGTGTGTGATGGTGGTGGTTATATAATGAAATGTGTCAACATTTGGGATATCTGCATGACCCCGTGAATTAATATTTTGAAAGTGATCAATGCAGAAATATTACAAAATTGCATATGAAAAAAATATCCACCCATCCACTGAAAAATGGGATATTAATTTAACTAAGTACAAAAAGTTCTGTGATATAGTCTCAGAATTCTACCCTGCAATTAACCTTAAGAAAGTATCACTTGTCAAGCTTTGTTAGGAGCAAAGAAGAATGGCCACTATTATCTGAAAAGGCTATTAAACTACCCCTCCTTTTCCAAATGCATATCTATGTGAGGCTGAATTTTCTGCATGTAATTTAATCAAAGCAACATATCACAACTTATGAACACAAAGCAGACATGACAGCCCAGATGTCTTTTATTAAACCAAATACCAAAGAGATTAGTGAAATATAAAACAATGCTCTCTTCTCACTTATTTTGTTTTAGAAAATATTTTTTAATTAAAACTTTATTGTTCAGATTATTACAGTTGTTCCTCTTTTTCCCCCCACCCAGTTCCCACCCCACCCTCTGCCATTACGCACCCCCCCCCCCCCCCCGCCACTGTCCTCATCCATAGGTGTACGATTTTTGTCCAGTCTCTTCCTGCACCCCCCACACCCCTTTCCCCTCTGAGAATAGTCAATCCACTCCCTTTCTATGCCCCTGATTCTATTATATTCACCAGTTTATTCTGTTCATCAGATTATTTATTCACCTGATTTTTAGATTCACTTGTTGATAGATGTGTATTTGTTGTTCATAACTTGTATCTTTACCTTTTTCTTCTTCTTCCTCTTCTTAAAGGATACCTTTCAGCATTTCATATAATACTGGTTTGGTGGTGATGAACTCCTTTAGCTTTTCCTTATCTGTGAAGCTCTTTATCTGACCTTCAATTCTGAATGATAGCTTAGCTGGATAAAGTAATCTTGGTTGTAGGTTCTTGGTATTCATCACTTTGAATATTTCTTGCCACTCCCTACTGGCCTGCAAAGTTTCTGTTGAGAAATCAGCTGACAGTCGTATGGGTATTCCCTTGTAGGTAACTGAGTTTCTTTCTCTTGCTGCTTTTAAGATTCTCTCTTTGTCTTTTGCTCTTGGCATTTTAATTATGATGTGTCTTGGTGTGGTCCTCTTTGGATTCCTTTTGTTTGGGGTTCTCTGCACTTCCTGGACTTGGAAGTCTATTTCTTTCACCAGGTAGGGGAAGTTTTCTGTCATTATTTCTTCAAATAGGTTTTCAATATCTTGCTGTCTCTCTTCTTCTGGCACCCCTATAATTCGGATGTTGGTACGCTTGAAGCTGTCCCAGAGGCTCCTTACACTATCTTCGTATTTTTGGATTCTTTTTTCATTTTGCTTTTCCAGTTGGTGTTTTTTGCTTCTTCGTATTTCAAATCTTTGACTTGATTCTTGCGCTCCTCTGGTCTGCTGTTGGGAGTCTGTATAATATTCTTTATTTCAGTCAGTGTATGCTTAATTTCTGGTTGGTCCTTTATCACAACATCGAGGGTTTCACTAGATTTCTTGAGGATCTCACTACATTTATCGGCGGTTTCTAGAAAATTCTTGAAAAACCTTAAAAGTGTGGTTTTGAACTCTATATCCAGTAGTTTGCTTTCCTCCATTTCTGTCATTTGTGTGCTGTTTCTTTGTCTCGGCATTTTTTATGCTTCGCTGGGTCAATAGAGGGGCTTTCTGTGCTAAGTGTCCTATAGGGCCCAGTGGCTCAGCCTCCCCAATTACCTGAGGTAGACACTCTTGGTGCACCCCCTTGTGTGCTTTGTGCACAGTCTTGTTGTAGTTGAGCCTTGATTGTTGTAGGTAACACTGGAGGATTTGACCTCCAGGCCAATTGGCAGTGAGAATCAGCTGTGTCTGCAGTGGGAGAACTTCTGTGCTGAAGACACCCTTCTGGGGCAAGACTTGCTTCAGTGGGGCTTTGGTGCTCACTGAGTCTGCCCCCTGAGTTTGTCCCTTATAGATCTGTGGAGTTGTAATTGGATGGTCCCAGTCTGACCACTGGGTACACTGGCTCTTGGATCTAAGGAGGTGCTAATCTAGCCTCTGCATGAGGCTACCCAGCAGAAGCCAGCTGTAAAGCAATGCAAGTTGCCCTAGGGCCTTGGGGCAGCTGCAGTTTGTTAAGTAATTTTCAGATTACAAAGGGCCAGGCGTTTCATATGCAAAAGCTTCCATGCATGGCTTGGGCGTGGCAGGGTCCCAGGGGATCAACACGGCGGGTGGAGCGAGCAGTATGGCTGCTCTCAGTCCTGCCTTCAGAGGTCCTGGCTATTGCTGCCAGTGCCTCCGAGAGAAAGCTGCCCTCAAGGTCCGACTGATGCCAGACAGTCCCATTTCTCCCGTATGAGCCTGGGTCCCCAGAGACTCACCTGGAACTGGAGCTCAGAGCCTGAGACTCCCTCCCGATTGAAAAAGACAATCGTGCCGAAACCGATTTGGCTCAGTGGATAGAGCATCGGCCTTCGGACTGAAAGGTCCCAGGTTCGATTCCGGTCAAGGGCATGTACCTTGGTTGTGGGCACATCCCCTGTAGGAGGTGTGCAGGAGGCAGCTGATCGATGTTTCTCTCTCATCAATGTTTCTAACTCTCTATCTCTCTCCCTTCCTCTCTGTAAAAAATCAATAAAATATATTTAAAAAAGAAAAAGACAATCATGTCCTCAGCCGCCAGCCCTCTCCGCATGCACCTCCACACCTTTGTATTTTACTTCGGCACCGCACCTCCTCTGAGTCTTGGTATGCTTTTCTCTTTCCTTCTAGTTGTAGAAATTCCACTCAGCCAGCCTTCCTGTGGTTCTGGATGATGTCCGTTATGTCTTTTAGTTGTATTTTTGAAGTGGATGTGCGAGGCAGCAATCTCTGGTGTTTACCTGTGCTGCCATCTTGGTTTCTCCCTATTTTTTTTTTTAAAGGTGTCTTTTAGTTAGCATATGGTGGACTTGTTATTTTAAAATAAATTGATTAGTAGACATTTTCTTAATTTTAATTGCTAATATATTAAATACCATGGATATAACACATAAACTAAAGCTATTTGGTCATCCTCAATTTTGAGTGTAATTATTTGCAAACAGTTGCATTAGGTCAGTGGTTGGCAAACTCATTTGTCAACAGAGCCAAATATCAACAGTACGATGATTGAAATTTTTTTTGAGAGCCAGATTTTTTAAACTTAAACTATATAGGTAGGTACATTGTTATAAACGTAATTAGGGTACTCCTAAGGCTTAGGAAGAGCCACACTCAAGGGTCCAAAGAGCCACATATGGCTCTCGAGCCGCAGTTTGCGGACCACGGCCTTAGGTGAACTCTTTCCCATAGTTCATCAAACCAGTCTCTTAGTCAATCACTCAGCCTACAAATATTTATTTAGCACTTACTGCCAAACAATATTATAGGGCTGGTAATTGTAGGGAGCAGCTCTAGGGTCAAGCCTCAGGCTGACCTGTGGCAGGGCCACATCAAGTCCCAGCCTGGAGGGCAGAGCTCTCTTAGCACAATTAAGCCAGACCTTGTAGCCCTCCCTGATTCCTTCCTAAGTAGCTAATGGGCTGTGGGAGGTGCAGCAAGTGTTGCCAAAACAAGAACATTTGTATACATGTTAATCTACCCTTGTTTTAATCAGACTATAAAATAAAGCATCAGCTTGCAGGCTGGGTCTTTTGTGACCGCTTCCAGGCATGGGAGATCCACCAAGCCCCAGCTGTATTCTCTTGTCTGTCTTTTCTTCAATTCTTCACTGCCCCTCCTCAGGTTCACCCTTGGCCATGCTGGCACAGCACATAATAGAAGGGCAGTAAATAAAAGAGACCCAGTCTGTGTCCTCCTGGAGTTTATGTTCTGGTGGAAGTAGACAATACACAGGTAAACAGATGTATGAGTTAAGCAACTTCTAACAGTGGTAGGTACCATGAAGTCAGCAACACAGAGTGATATGATAGGGAACAACTCTCAAGATAACTTTAGGTTGGATTTTGAGGAGAGATGTCTATGAATCGGTGACATGGGAATTGAAACTGAATGACACTAAGGAGTCAGCCATGCAAAGATCTGGGGGAAGTCTGTTCCAGGGAAGGAAAAGAAAGTGTAAGGACTGAAGTGCAAAGAGGTAGGCTAGAGCCACATTAGGGAATGCTTAGATTTTATACATAAAGAGATATATCTGACCTACCCATTTTTCCTTCAACCAGCATACTCTCTGCCCCTCAATATTTGCACTCATGAAATTTATTCAGTCACCCCAACGGCTTCCCATTGTCCACTCTCCAAGCCCACACTTGAATCATATGCTAAGGAAAAAAGAAACAAAGCTTCTCAAGCTAGAAAGATTCCTATGCATACATGTGGAGTGAATCTTTCCGCAGAAAATGATTACACAAGGGTTAGCAGACTAATAGCAAGATCTTCTCTGCCTTCCCCTTATCTGCCTAAAAACAGTACATAAATTTCCCTTTGTGAAGGTGTCTCTGTCTCCCATACCAAGAAGAGAAACTCATTACTGGAGACAGAGAGACAGCATGGAGATGAGTCTGCATACACAAACCTTACTAAACCCTTAACTTCCATTAGTTCCCCTATATATTTCCTAGTTACTTCCCCACAATTTATATTCCCTTGAAGCCCAAATCCCCTTTCCTTTATTAAAATGGAATATAAGCCCCTGAGTCTAACCACCTTTTTTAATTTCACTTATTTTCTATGAATTCTTGTACATATAAATGTTAATAAAAATTGTGTGCCTTTTCTCCTGTTAATATATATTTTTTGTACTATAATTTACTGGCCCCATCACTGAACCTAAGAGGGTAGGAGGAAGACTTGTCCCTCCCAACAACAGCTTCAATATTCTCCTTCTAATACATAAGGCCTTTCCTCCTTCATTCACATAATTTTTTTGTTTACAATGGAAAGTGGTCCCTTATTGCAAAAAAATTTTTTAGATATGTATATATATATATATATATATATATATATATATATATGTATCCCAAGTATTTCAGTAATTTGTAGTACATCCAAACAGATGTAAGTCTTATTCAGGCAGCATTTTGTTGGCAGGCTTCTTACATAGATTTTCTCTCGATACAAAAATCTTTACTGTAAAATTCTGGCAGTGTTCAGTCAGCCTACAACCATACTTGCTGAGAATGCTTAAATTCATATTCTGGTGTGAGAACTATATATACTCTTACAATAATTTGTGTAAATATTATCAATGTTGTAAATGTTCTAAAGAGTAGTTTTTCATTGAGAGGAGGGTCATGACTCTCCCAAGAATCTGATAAGAGTTTTAAGGACACTCCCATATAAATTTTTATATACAAAAATATTTGCATATAATTTCAAGTAATATCTTAGATCCCTGAAGCTCATTCATGAAGTCAAGTTAAAAATCAATGCTAGACATTAAATGTTCATATCTTTCAAGTTTTTAACAAGTGACATGATATATATCTTATAAAAAGTAACTCTGAGCCGAGGCCGGTTTGGCTCAGTGGATGGAGCGTCGGCTTGCGGACTGAGGGGTCCCAGGTTCGATTCCGGTCGGGGGCGTGTGCCTGGGTTGCGGGCACATCCCCAGTGGGGGATGTGCAGGAGGCAGCTGATCGATGTTTCTCTCTCATCGATGTTTCTAACTCTCTATCTCTCTCCCTTCCTCTCTGTAAAAAATCAATAAAATATTTAAAAAAAAAAAAAAAAAAAAAAAAAAAAAAAAAAAGTAACTCTGATAGTTAATTAGATAATGATTTTTAGGAAAACAAGTAGTCTAATTAGAAGGATAGTGCAATGGTCCAACAATAGGTAGAGATACAAAGTGAGCAATGAGTTTCCTGCAGACAAGATAACCATCTCAGATAAAGTCATTGGAGATTACTCATGCAATGGAGTGTTTGCTCAAAGTGAGATAGAGGGGCCCTTTCATGAAGAAAGAAGTTTCAAGATAATATGGAGATCCAAAATTCTCACTTTTTTCATTATCTGTCCAAATTATCCACTCAAAGTACGGTACCATTCCTTCCCAAACAGTTTTCTGAGCATTAGAAACTTAGCAGGTTAATAGCCTTTGCAAATCTGCAAACCTTACCATCAGAGCTGGGGCCTGAGGCCCAGCAGTGTTTGCCTTGTGACTACATAAGAGAAGGTCTTTCTTTAAGGCCATCATGAAGGTTCTCTGATACCTCATTCATGACATTACTTGGAAGTCCAAAGCCTTAATTTTTTATTTAATTTTATTTAATTTTGTCCTTTCATTTTTATATGCTCTCCAGAAGCCTCATAAATGACCAGACTAACTAACATTGTAATTTAAAAAAAAAAAAAAGGAGAAACAAAACACTATCGCCCTACCACCATACCAACACCTTGCCTCTTCCAGCACTCTATTTTATGCCATTGTCAGTGATAGTGTAAATAATTGTGAAGCTGCCCAGCTGGTGTGGCTCAATGGTTGAGCATCAACCCATGAACCAAGAGATCACCACTTTGATTCCCAGTCAGGGCACATGTCCGGGGTTGTGGGCTTGATCCCCAGTAGGGGATGTGCAGGAGGCAGCTGATCAATGATTCTCTCTCATCATTGATGTTTCTAGTCCTTGCTCCCTCTCCCTTCTTCTCTCTGAAATCAATAAAAACGTATTTTTAAAAAATAATAATTGTGAAGCTGCTGTGTGCCGTGGAATAAATGTGCCTCATTCCCTCCAGCAAGCAGAATATGTGTGTATCATTAAATGTGTGAACAACGGAAACTCAGAGCCCCATTTGGAAGCTTTATTTCATAGCACCAGTCCAGTTCTAGAGCCATATATCAATCAGGGTTCTAGTAGAAAGATAACACACAAAAAGGATTAACTGAAGAGAACTTAAGGAGGAAAGTATTCAGAGATATGGACATGGTTACAAGTACAAACAAAGAATGGTAAGGCCCCCCCCAGGCCGACTTGCAACGGTAGGAAATCTCTATGACCACTGGGAACTGGTTATCAGAGGGCATGGAAACTAGGGCCATACAATAAGGAACTCCTAGCAAAATCTAGTTTAAAAGAAAGGTAGCCCCTGCTGAACCTGGAAAGAGTGGGAAGAATAAACACCTCAATCACTCACTCACTCCTGTTTTATTTTTTTCTGATCTCCAGTCCTGGCCCCTCATACCCAAACCCAAATAGAAGTAGGGAGCAGATTAGCCTGGTTGAGTCCCTAGCAGTCAAGCTGCCTGAACATATAAAAGGGCAGAGACAAATAAAGAAAATATCTTAGGGGGCAAATGAAAAACAAGATTGTAACAGCTCCCATATTTGCTCTATGAGGGCAGCATAACCATGACAATAAAACTTGACAGGATGTTTCAATAAAGAAAAATTACAGATCAGCCACATTCATAAACATAGGTAGAAAAACCCTGAACTAATTATTAGGAAACTGAATCCAGTAAAATATAAAAAGGATAATAAAACACAATCAAGTTGATCCTATTTTAAGAATGCAAAGTTATTTTAATGTTTGAAAATAAATCAATTTACCACATTAAATAAATAAGGAAAAATAGATCATTGTCTCAATCAATGCAGAAAAGACTTAAAAATTCATCATACATTCAAAAAAACACTTTAAAGCCTATTTCTGAACTAGAAATCAAAGATAATTTCCTTAATTTGTTAAAACATATATATAAGAAATCAATATCAAATATTATAATTAATAACATGTTTAAAACTTTCTCTTTGAGATTAAAAAATAATAAGTTCCCAGTCAGTGAAGTAAGGCAATAAAAAGATCTATGTTATAAGGGTTATGAATAAGTTTATTTAGTAAGGTTTCTGGATCCCAAGTTAATACCAAAATAAATTGCCTTTAAAATTGCCTTTATATACACCAGCTGTGAAACACTTAGAATATGAATTTTTAATGAGGCTATTTACCATAACATAAAAATATTGCATTTCTAAAAATAAATCTAATAAAATATATGAGGAGCTCTCTATAAAATATTATGGAGAAAAACTAAAGATCAAAACAAGTAGGAGAAAATCATGTTCATAGGCTGAGATATTCCATATTGTGAGGATATCAATTCTCTCCAGATTGATTTAGTTTCTGTGTAGTACCGATCAAAATTCCAAGTAAAATGCAACAAGTTGATTCTAAAATATATATGGAAATGCAAAGAATTGGGAATAGCAAAGGCACTGAAGAAGGAGGAGGCAGTGATTGTAGTTGTATAGATGGTGGTGGTATAAGAACTTAAGCTATAGTATATCAGGTCTTGCAATAAACATATGGTAATTAAGAAAGTGTGTTATTTTTGCAGGAATAGACAAGTGGACCAATGGAATAAAATAGCCCATAAACAGACCACACACATATAGATATGTATACCTGACCTAAGAAAAAGAAAGAGAAAGAATAATCTCTTAATAAATAGTCCTGAAACTATTGGATAACCATTTATAACAAATGAAACTTGTATTTAACCTCAGGCCATGCACAGGTGGCCAGTGATTTGAGTGGCCTGCTGGTTTCTTGGCTAATACTGGATATCCAGGGTAATGTAGGATTGCCAATCTGGGAGGCCTCACCTACAAATGCTCTTCTCTGCTTTACATGGTCTCTCGTCCTCCATAATCCAGACCAGTCTTGTTCACATAGCGGCAACTTTCCAATAGAGCGTTGATTCTTAACTGGGGTGATTTTGCTCCATTCCCCAGGGACATTTGGCAATGTCTGCAGGCCTGTTTTGGTTGTCACAATTGAAAGGGAGGGAGGCAGGATGGGGTATGGTGGTATGTGGAGAGGCTTGCTTCTTGGCGTCTAGTGGTAGAGGCTAGGGATGTTGATAAACATCCTAAAATGCACAGGATAGCTTCCAACAACAAGAAATTATCTGGTCTAAAAATGTCAATAGTGCTGAATGAGAATGAATTCAGCACTTCAGTAGAATGAATGAAGCTGCAAGGTCCCTTAAAGTCTATGCTTGGAAACCATGCAATATCATCAAAAGCTCATACTATGGGGGTGGGCTGAGGGGTTGAACTACTAGGTGAATGTTAATGCCTTTTCATGAAATGGAGATTGATACATAAATACAATGAAGTTAGGCAGAGGGATTCAAGGATGATTCCGAGCTTTCAGAGATGGAGCATTAAGGAGACAGAAAGGCAGTAGACTGAGATTAAGATGACAAGAATACAATGAAAAATTCAGGCCTGACATGTTGATTTTGAGGTATCCCCAAGACATGTAAAGAGGAGAACGGAGTCATTTGAGTTAAGTCCCCTGAATGCAGGGTACCAAGAAGCCTTGGCAGTTCATATGGATAAGTAAAACTTAAAATTCATCTTATTGCCAGGCTCATCATAATGTCACAACTTTTAAAAAAATCCAAGTTCAACTTAAAAAAAAAAAAAACTACAGAAAAATAATCTAGGTCTTCACTAAGGCCACTTGATGAGTCAGCAAAGGAGGAATTACAACACACAGCAAAACCAATGAGTTTTAAAACCCTCTTAGATACCACCTGCGCTCCCCCAAACTTCTATTGCATGTGGCAACTACTCCTCTTCCTTCCCTTACCCTTTACAAACTCCAACAACTGCTCTCAGCCTACCTGACTTTCCCTTTTTATTCCTCCACTACTTGTCTTCCTCCCTGCCACCTCCCACGGTTCTTGTTTTTCTTGGTAAGTCTCTATGCTTGCAAACTACCCATTTGCTTTTCCTATGCACCACTGCACTCAACAAAACCAAAGAATCCTCCCCTGTTCCCCACTTCCTCAGAAAGTGAGTGAAGTGGACGTTAAGTTTATTTATATTTTAAATTGTTTTAGCTCCTGGATAGCTTCATGGAGAAAAATGATTCTATGATACTGTCTTGTCTAAAACTTGTCAATCCATTAGCTTACAGGGATAAAAATGGGTCTTAGTTTCTATTTCCAGGTGTAAATGAGCAGAAAGACTTCAGACCCAAGGTATGAGCAGGGCTTTCCTCAAACTGCAAGTTGTCTCACTTGAAGTATAAGTTAAGAGAATACATAGGCAGAGCATACCCACAGGACACGATGCTTCCCAGAGAAATAGCATTCATCCTATTGTACAGTGTTTGAAGCCTATCAGAACTAAATAGTTCATTTCCACAGGTTCAATGATAGGACCCGTCTTGGTTTGCCCAAGCTGCCATCACTAAGTACCATAAACTGGCTGGCTTAAACAACACATTTATTTTCTCAAAGTTCTGGAAATCCAAGATCAATGCCAGCATGGTCAGGTTCTGGCAAGAACCCCATTCTGGATTGCAGGCAGTCACTTCCCCACGTGTGCTCACATGGCCTTTCCCTGATGAATGTGCACATAGAAAAGCTCTGGATGTCTCTTCCTCTTCTTACAGTTGCACTAATTTCATCGTGGGGGCCTCATTCACATAACATCATCTAAACCTATCCCCTCCCAGAGGCTGTTACATTGGGAATTAGGGCTTCAACACATGAGTTTGGGGGAAAGACCAACATTCAGTCCACAATGAGCCCAAAGATCTCAACAGCAGAGAGAAAAAAATTTATAGGAAGGTGTGAAAACCCTATGTTCACATATAATATTTTTCTGGAGTTGAATTAAAGCAGTTCTTACCTTCAAGATAATTACAATTTACTCTGCATCCAAACATTCAGTAAAATCTCTATTTCTGATTTTAAAATATTTTACTGCTTCTCACAAAGCCACAAGCCCCTGCTTTTAGTACTTTCCCCTAAAAACAAATATGCTCTGCTTTTTGAATATTTTTTGTAATTAAAAATTATTTTCTTTTTTCTCTTTTTTTGTCCCTTTTTATAGCAATATCTTCCCTTTTCACACATCAATTTTTCTTCTTTCTGAATTGCAGAGGTGACAAAAAAAAAAAAGAAGTTGAATAACGCTGTGAATGTAAACACGTCTGTTGCCATGGGAGCAGCAGCTGCTGAGTGATGAGAACCATTGTGGCTGCAACATTTGCAGGACACCAATTACCAAAACCTGGAAACTCTAATTCTGTAAACAGGGACAACAGTGAACATAGTTAGAGAAAATTGCTTATTTTCTTTGGAGAAAGAGAGTCAAGCCAGGAAACTTTGAGAACTATAGAAGGCAATGATGATGTTGATGAGCATGCTCAGTGCCTAATGAAGTGGTCATTTTCAAAGGGGCCTGGGGAAAATGCAATTTACAGCTACCATGACTACATCATGGGAGTCTAATATTACCTCCTGTGTTTACTGGTGGTTTCCCTTAGCCTGGTGAAGAGGCAGTGTGAATATGGTACCAACCTGCAATTTAGCAAACTGTTGCTAAGTTGTTGCCTACTGGGTACCACAAAATTGTGAGCAATGTAAAACAAGTCATGCACTCGGCTTTTATTTTTCAAACTCTGCATTAAATGTTCAGTGCCAAGGAAAGAAAGCTATAGCTACACTACTTATCCTTCTCCATCTTAAGAATGAGAAGATTAATCGAGGAGTCTTTTTATTTACTGAAAGCATCATTATGTCTTATGGGCCATAAGGGATTAGGGACCATCTTTGTGCATTGTGCTTTCCAGTTATCTAATAGGAACAACTAACCACACCCATGTTTCTGAGATTTTGCATACAAGAACTGAGGACTCACCTTATGAGGACATATTTATTAGAAGATGTGTAATAAAAATTATCTGTGTCCTATATATGTCATAGCCCTCGAACCAGAATGCCAAGAACTGGGCCCTGAAGAACCTGATTTGTCACAATCACAAGACACAGTCCCATGAACTCCTTGATGGCTCATTTGACTAGTCATGCTTTTTTTATCTTATTCACAAAACAGAACAGTTTTCTGTACATATTGCTACAAATGTATTTAGTTGACTATAAGTAGACAAAATGAAAAGTTGTTAAAGCAGTTAGTTGTACCAAATTTGAATAAATAAATATGATTCAAGTGCGATCAAAGATTTTAAAAGACTTTAATTTCTACATTTAAGTTAAAATAGTGGACTTAAAATTCTCATTGTAGAAATATTAAACCTATTTTTATGAACCTCAAAAATATGTTCAGTCTTGGTTTAGAGAGGCAGAGTTTGTAGAGTGGAAAAGAAATAAACAAACCCTGGCTGGTTTGGCTCAGTGGATAGAGCATTGGCCTGAGGACTGAAAGGTCCTGGGTTCGATTCCGCTCAAGGGCACATGCCTGGGTTACGGGCCTGATCCCCAGTAAGGAATGTGCAGGAGGCAGCCAATCAATGACTCTCTCTCATCATTGATGTTTCTATCTCTCTCTCCTTCTCCCTTCCTCTCTGAAATCAATAAAAATATATTTTAAAAAAAATTTTTTTCTATGTCCAGCTTGGACATTAATTGGTCACATGACTTTGAACAAATCATTCAAACTCACTTTCCTCATCTGTAAATGTTCTCCCTGGTGAGGTCCAAATGACTTTATATGTATGAAAGTCGTTCAAAAACTGTAAGCTATAAAATAAACCATATACACCCAGTCTCTTTAATGTCTTTCTCCTTTGGGTCTTTAGACAAATGCCATCCTTGGGCGCCTCGTCTAAAATGCAGCCCACTTCCAACACCTTTCCTGCTTTATTGGTCTCCTTAGCATTTTTCACCATGTTGCACAATACATAGCCTACTGTTTTGTGAAGGACTTTAACTTGCTATTACCTATACTCTATGAAAGCAGAGGCTTTTTTACTGTTTTACTCCAGCTATACGCAGGAGTAAATATTGACCTAAGTAGTAGGTGTTTATAAATCTTCTGAATGAATGAATGCACAAAATGAATTAATAAATAAGTCATTGTCAATATTTTTTAAATGGACTTTCAAAATGATGAGAACATAACCAGAGTGATTACATCAAAGCCTCTCAACCTATCTGTTACAGTCAACACACTCCAATCAGAGTTAGGGCATCCACAAAGTGGACCATTCTAGGCACACGTCTCAGCTGTTGCCTCTCTGTCACAGGTATAAGCCAGCCAATAACATCAGCTCCAGCCCCCTGATAGGCTTGTTATCAGCATAAAATATGATTGTGTGAGCAAAGTACCTTAAAAGTTAGAAGCACCAATAAAATATTGCAATCTGTACTATTATTAAACCCTGGGGCTTCCGGTGCCTTAATATTTTGTCAGGGACATTAAGCACAGTGGGAGCAAGAGTGACAGTGCAATGTAAACATTTTCCAAGGAGTGAAGAGAAGGCAGTGCAGCTGGTCTGGGCCTCTCTAGTATGAATGAGTCTGGAACTCAGTCAGGACTGCAGAGAAGGGCACAGATTGCAGAGCCCGGGCAGCCTACAGTGTTCTTCATGAAACTCAGAAGAGCTGAGTTATAAGGAAAACTCAGATATAGAAGCAAGCTAAAATGTGTACATTAATGTGCATTGTTCAGTTCAGCATCAAAAGCACAATTAAAAATATGTTAAATTAGTCATGTACCTGGAAATAATAAATCACTGCTTCCTTCAAAATGTCATGGAAAGGGGAAGTTTCTCCTGACACATTCCATTGTTCTTTGGGTACTGTTTTCTTGGTATGATGCCTTCCAGTGCCCCTGCATTTGATTAACTCTCAAATAACAGGAAGCTTTTAGGCATTAAAATTCAGAACAGTTTCCCATGCTTCTTATTCCTCTTTCCCTCAGAATGATTGTAAATTAGGGGCCAAGAATCAAGTCTCCTAGAGTGAGATGAGTCAGAAACAAGTGGAGTTCTAGGCCCGTGTGTTAACTGTTGTGATTGTAGGAGAGCAGACTCTGTGGAGTCACACTGCTCTGGGTTTGGGTCCAGCTCAGGACTGTTTTAGCCAGTTTCCCCAGCGGATTCCAAAAAAAGGTTTCAGAGGCTGGTAATCTGAAATGTGTAGAACTGGTGGACACATTCTCCCTTCAGATGTCTATTGCATGAGTTGATATATGCATGCGGGTTTTCAATCTTTGGCCTAAAAAAAGAGAAGAATGGTGGAGAGGAGTGGGCTATAACACCAGAGAGAGGAAAGAGTTGGGGAAGATGAAGAGAGTGAAAAGGTATTCATATTCATTCTCTCTCTCTCTCTCTCTCTCTCTCTCTCCCCCTTAGTTTTGAGCCCTGATGGAAAAAGGAGTTAGGAACAGAATTTGAAGAGTAGTAACAGGTGGAGCTGGGGTGGGGATGGAGACATGTACAAGCAATGCAGCCTCAGGTCCGGGTGGAAAGGTGCCGCATCAAAATAGAGATAAAGCCATCCTTGACCCTGAATCCCTTTACAGCACCCATGCTGCCACTGACCTCAATTCGGACTTGGTGCTGAGGGATCCAGGGGCAGCTGCCAACCCAGAGTGGCTCTGCTTGGCAGCAAGGCTTGGAGAGTGTGTCCCCAGGAAAGGTGATGCTGACCATGTCAATCAGAGTGGAGGGACCAAAGTAGCCTTGCTCTCAAACCCACATGAGACACCCATGGGGAGGGACTTGAAGGGTGGCTCTCACATTGGGAGGGCTAAAGGCCATTGGAATGTGGGTGTTACTGTTAACAGGACCTCATCTGTGCCCTTAGGTAAGACAGTGGGTTAATTGTTTACCTCAAAGGCCCATTGAAAGGATTAAATTAGATAATAATGAGGTGCATGGACCTGTGCTTTGACACAAAGAAGGAACTAGATAAATATATCAGTCCTAGAGGATTGCCAGGCCCCTGAATGCAAAAGTGCAGAAAGAATACCCGCAGACCCGTGTCCGTCTCCATTCCCACCCCCTTACCTAAGCATCTTTACCAAAACGATAATGGCTCAGGACCTGAGTAACTGTCCTAGATGGTGTCCTTTAGCTTCCTGCACAAACAGCAGTCTGGGCTTCCATTGCCCATTCATTGCACATCAGAGGACAGACAGTCGCGTTGCAGTATTCTGTATGCTTTTGTCCTCAACCTCACTGGTGTCTCTTAAGCATCTTGTAAATTAATAATATCCTTTGAAAGAGAGAACATTTTTTACTTAAAATAGTGCCAATATTAAATGAGCAAATCTGAATGAAGTTACTTGTACGCATGTTATCCGGCTCAGAGATTTTGATAGCCAAATCACCATCCCATTGTGATGTCTCACAGTTTCTGTTGGTTCAATATGCTATTTTTAAAGCCCCTGTAATGTTGCCCTCACAAAGGGGCTGTAGGAAAAGTAGTCAGAGAAACAAAACACCTAATCAAATAAAAATAAAAATGAGGCTGCATACCAAACCTGACAAAATAAAACATTGATCTCTCCCAGTGGCCTGCCACAGTTGGTTCTGCCAGCTCATGTACTGCTGAGAAGCCTACCTTGTCTTGATTACATCCAAAGCGAAATTGCACCTGTGTTATTTAATCCCATGTGTACCAGGAATGCAGTGCCTCTGACAAACATCAAGTGCAAGCAGCTGCCTTCCCTCTTTCTAGCTCTCAATATGCAATTGTGTAGACTTTCCGAGTAATGCAAATTTATAAAGTGGGTGTAAATTAAACTATTAAAAATTCAAGTTGTTTCAGTTAGATGAATGATTCAACGGACAAGAACGTGGAGCTTCGAGGCTATGCACTCAGTCTTAGAACATATTCATCAGGCCTGAGTAGAAGTGCTCTACTGCACAGAGTAGCATGTGCTACGTTACAAAAGATCGTCAGGTTGGGAGCTGCATTTTCTTTTCCTTATGAGAACTGTCCACTCTCCCAACCCTACTCCCTAACCCATTATATTACAATGTAGAATCATAGCTGTCTTTATATTAAACATAGAATTATAGCTATATGAGAGCTTTAATGGTAACCAGTCCAGACACTCATTTTAAAGATGAGAAATAAACAAAACTCAGTAAACTGTCTTTCTGGAAAGACAGTTTAAAATTCAGGAAAATGTTTATAAGGCTCTCTTTGCTGGGGTCTAACCTTAGAGGCCCCTAGAGGACTGCATTTTTGTCACCAAGCAAAAGGAAATATGATTCAAAAAAATATTTAATTTGGTCTCCCCAAGGAGACTATGAATTCTTCAAAAACAGGTATTATGTTCTATTATCTTTACATCTTTAACAATGCACATAACAGACATTAAATAAGCATGAAAAGAATAAACTATCTCCCATGTGTGATATATCAAATATTCCACCTCCTCATTCTATTTCAAGAAAAAATTGTCAGATCTTCCTGATAAATTTCTCCAGTTATGGACTGTGCCAAATATTATATGTAAATTAAATACTGTAGAACTATTTTTAGTAGTTAGTCTTAACTAACTACTTGCTTACTTTCTGCTCAGGGATAAGAGAAGATACGAAAGACAGCAAAGAGTTGAAAATATCCATATTTATATATACATGCCCAACTTTGGGTACTGCACATAAAATCGTTCTCTTTAAAAAAAACATTCTCCAAGTCACAAAGATCTTGGGATTGGGTTGTATTTATATTATCCCTCATTATAATAAAATCATTATTTCAGTCCTTGCTGCACTAATTATGGAAAAGCATCCTACATTATAGGCATTGTCTTTTTGCCTATAAAATATACTTTGTCTTGCTAAACTTGATTTGTTGGGTGAACTGTTGGCAGCTTATTGCCATTGAGATAGAAATAATAGCTTTGACCACCTCATTACAAATGTCCATACTAGAATGTGACTGCTTTTCTGCTAAAAGTTTCTTTTAAAAGCTACCCAACTGAATGAGATCTATAAATATATACACACTTTAACAGCTGATAGCTCAATTTTGAAAATGAAGTGTATTTTAATAAACACTGCCTTATATGTGATTATTCATTTAGGGGATACCCTACATATATACATATCCATCTATATAAAAGCCTAAGCAACTGAACGACCAGAACGACTGGTCTCTATGATGTGCACTAACCACCAGAGGGCAGACGCTCAATGCAGGAGCTGTCCCTGGTGGTCAGTGCGCTCCCACAGCGGAAGTGCAGCTAGCTGAGACCCATCCCAGCAGCCCACCAGCCTGCCGGCAGCCACTCACTCCCTCAGCAGCCCTGCAGGTCAAATCTCCAGAGAATGGGCCAGGCACCGATGAACCAGTGCTGCCGGCATGATCCTGACAGTGCCTCTGGCCTCCTGGAAGTCAGCCTCGGGCACTCCAGCCACTTCCCCTCCCTAGATGCTCTACGAGGAAGATACAATCTAAAAGCGGCTGCTAGGTGGCTCCCAGCAACCAGCACGAATGTCAACAGGACAGATCCAGATCCCAGGCCCACAAGGGCATCCCACCTCCCACCCAGAGGGCCAATCCTGTCCTGGAACACCACCACCACCACCCCCAACCTCCTCAGGACCCAACCTGTGCACGAATTTGTGCACCGGGCCTCTAGTACATATATAATATGATTTGTATACATTAACAATATGCTTATGTCAACAAGTAGTTCTCAAGTACTTTCTGAAAAGGCCTAGTGATTATTATATAAAAAGTGTGCCACACCAGCACAGCCAGGTTCAGTGAGCCTGAGAAGGGGCGGTGAAGGAATAAGAAAAGACAGACAAGAGAATAAAGCTGGGCACTAGGTGGAACACTGCCCTCTCTGATGGAGATACAGAGTCATGGCCTGCAAGCCTAGTCTTTATTTTATAGCCAGAGTCCATGAGGCAAAGTAAGGGTGTGGTCAAGATGTTTACAACATTCTCATGGGTTTCGAATCTACTCAATTACATGCACCTGGTCAAGCTTTGTTTACTTGCTGCACCTCAGGCAGCCTGTATCACCTAGCCACCTAGGAGCCCCTCTCCACATAAAAGTATTATTTTATTTAGTTCTTAATAAAAGAACTAAATAAAAGTTTATTTTTAAAAAAATATTAAAGTGCTACTAATTTAGTTCTCACTAGAGATTATCTGTCTTGAACTGACTTCCTCAGTCTTGTTTTTAAGTTATTTCTTTCTCTACTGTCCTCAAAATGAAATCAAAGTAAGAGAAAAATAATCTATCTTGAAATGCTTGTGATTTTTTTGTTTCCTCCATATCACCCTCTCCAAATCATGTTTTTACAAAGGGTCTGGATATGCAAAAATATTTACTAAAATATTTTCTGTGGATTCTAGTCCAACCACCTTGGAATGTATGTGATCTTTTACTTCCTATCTCAAGGATTAATTTTCTTTCCAAGACTTTAGTTCAGCTGAGGAAATACAATAAGCAATTCATCCAGGCTATAATTTCAAACTGTGGAGCTTCTGGCAGCCTGCCCCTCCTCCTCATTTCTTTAGATCTTCCTCCCCTCCTCTCTTCCTCCTCCTCACTCCCACTCTCCCACAGCCCCCAGTATCTCCCCTGTAAGCAATGCAGTTGCAAATTGGAATGGTAGGAAAGCTCCTCTGGTCACTTAAGCATAATAATTTGCTTTCTATTTTTAACAACAGATCTACTGGTAAAATAAATCAAGTGTTAGGAAAGTTCTATAATTAAATGTTGTGTTCTGTGCCTCTTTCTGAGGAACAAATAAATTTTTTCCTCCACAGGAGGAGTGATAAATGATTTAGAGATTTGGAAAAACTTCACCTCTGTCCCAAAATCCTTGATCTTGAAATATTGACTATGTTGATGAGAAATGCAGACGGTCCCCAGCAGGTCAGACTTAGAGAGTGCCGGGAAGCTTCCTGTGACTGCTCAAGAGTAGGAACAGCAGTGCCCCTAGGTTCCCTTTCAACATTCAGCTCATAAACTAGATCCCTCACTACCTGTATTGTGTCCACAAATTATATTTTAGTCTCCCTTTGCTTCTGCTCTGCCTGCTTGGAATGGAGCAATAGGAATTAAGGTGATAGATATCAAAGTAAATACCTTTTAAAAACCCAAGCTAGCCACAGAAAAGTAAATGCTCTTGTATTATCCTAATATATAAAAAGCCAGGGGCCAACACAACCAAAACAACCGGACGGATGACCAAACAGCAGGCTGCGTGGGGCAACAAGGCTAGCAGGGGGCTTAGTGAGGGACAACCAAACAACTGAACAGCAGGCTGCGTGGGGCAACCAGGCCAGCAGGGGGGTAGGGAGGGACAACCAAATGACTGAACAGCAGGCCGGCAGGGGGGGCAGTTGGGAGCGATCAGGCCGGCAGGGGGAGGGCAGTTGGGGGCAACCAGGCCCACAGAGGGGGCCAGTTAGGGGCGACCAGGCCAGCGGGGGTTGGGGGGGAGTTAGGGGCAACCAGGCTGGCAGGGGGAGGGGGCAGTTGAGGGCAACCAGGCAAGCAGGGGGGGTAGTTAGGGGTGATCAGGCCAGCAGGCAGAGGCAGTTAGGGGTGATCAGGAAGGCTGGCGGGGGGGGGGGGGGGGGGACGGGGCAGATAGGGGCAATCAGGCAAGCAGGCAGGTGAGCAGTTAGGAGCCAATGGTTCCGGATTGTGAGAGGGATGTCCCGGATTGGAGAGGGTGCAGGCTGGGCTGAGGGGACGCCCCCATCCCTCATGCACGAATTTCATGCACCAGGCCTCTAGTATATTTATAAATGTATACCCCAAAGCTTCTCATTCCATGTTCCTGTTTGTCTTAGAGGTGAGGCCACACTGATCCCCTCAGAGTGATTTTCAAAAAAAGTGGTAGCTAACGGCAAGTTCTGTGCAGCATGACTTCTGGGCATTAAATGCCATTCCCAGAGTGATTTCAGCAAAATCCCCTGATCTCAGGTATATCAGTGATGAATATTCTCATCACTCGCAGTAACCGAGAGAGGAATGCTGGTTATCAGAGGCTGGTGGGCGAGGGGAAGGGACAGATTCTGATCCAAGAGAACAGACTTTAAGAACTTAAGTTATGGAGACCTAATGTACAACCTGGTGACTATAGTTAATAAGACTGTATTGTATACTTGGAATTTTCTGAGACACTAAAATATATACAATGTTTATTTGTCAAAAATAATTTTAAATTTTTTAAAGTAGCATATACAATAATTAGAATGGAAAGTTTAGATGAATCGATATGACTTTCATTTGTAAACTGAATCAAGTGTTTGAGTGTAAATTATCTCTACTTCTTTCCCAGAACAAATGTGATTTTATTCAGTTGCCCCACATATTCTTCAGTTTTTAGCTCTATTTGTCACAAGATAGTCACTCAAATATTTGTTGAACAAATGAATTAATAGTCAGCCATTCTCTACCTTTTGTCTATGGCCCCTTTTTTCTCCCGAGTACAGTAGCTAGTTTTGATTTCTATTGAGCTTATTTAGCACTGATTATTCATCAAATTTTTCAAGGTTATTTTGTAAAATTACTTTAATCTTCCCAGGGATTAGGTACCTCTCAATTCCGCATGTCCCTTCCATTTCCTTCTTCTCCTTCTCTACTCCCAAATTGGAAAGCATGATTTTTTTTTTTTTTGGCATATCCTGTTTGTGTGCTCATTTTTTAAATATATCTTATTGATTTCAGAGAGGAAGGGAGAGGGAGAGAGAGATAGAAACATCAATGATGAGAGAAAATCATTGATCAGCTGCTTCCTGCATGCCTCACAACCTGGGCATGTGCCCTTGACCAGAATCAAACCTGGGACCCTTCAGTCTGCAGGCTGACACTATCCACTGAGCAAAACCAGTTAGGGCTGTATGCTCATTTTTAATCATTGATTTACAAATCATATTACAAGAAATTAATACTTTTTAGATTCAAAGGATAATTAGATGAAACTATTTGAAAATTTATTTCTTTGATTTGAAGAATAAATTACTGTGCTTAATCATATCATATGTTTTATTATTCTAGGTTAAAAAATAATAATTCCCTAATTAACCATGGGGGGATGATTTAGTTGTGAAAATAAATAAATATATTCCCATAAGAAAAATAAAATGTGTTAGATCAGCTCAGATTTTCTATAGTAATAGTTAAAATGTTCTTTGTTCATAGACTATTTGATGAGATGATGAATATCCAACCAAACTGATAATAAAAGATGATTAATACTTCTCTCTAGAAGGTGGCTGCCTTTAACTAAGTCACCTGTAAGGAGGAAAATTTCATAGGTGGAGTTTTGTTGTCATTGTTATATTGCTTCTAATTATTCTCCCTAAAGCATTTAAGACTAGAAGGAAAAATAAATTAACATTTATTAAGTGCCTATGATGTATGAGCTGCCTGATAAATGCTACCTCATTTAATTCTTAAAAATATATTATTAAGCAGCTATAATTATACCCATTTTAAAGATGAGGAAACTGAAACTTAGAGCACATAATAACTTAAATAAGATCTCACAGATAGTAGATGTTGAATTCAGGACCCAAACTCAGATCTAACTCCGTTTGTGCTTCTATACCAAAAGCCACCCTGTGAATTCTTACATGTTGCTCTCAATCAGAATATTATTACATGGATCTTCCCATAAATGCTATTTTTCCCATTTCATATTTCATAATGATCAAATTTCACAGTGATCATCTTAAATGCAATGAGATTCATCCCTACTGAAAATGTAAATTAGAACCTTAATTCTTTTTTTAAGGAGACTTTATTTCTGTTTATAGAAATGCTCTACCCACTGGAAAAAAGAGGCAGTAAGAAGTGACCTCTGCTCCGATTTAATTATGTTCATTTGTCACTGGGATTTTTCTCAGCATTTTAAAATGAGCCAATAGTGCAAACCAATTAACAAACAAAATGAGATTACACTCAAAAACTGTAAAGTCAAACATCATTCCTGGTAAATACAAATATTAATAATTAGGGTTTTAATTAGAATAAACTTTAAACCAAATGAGGTATGGAGATAAACATACCAATCACAAGTCATTGCCATAACAAGTAAATGTTTTAGCAGAAAATACTTAAGTATGCAAGTAAGCTCTGTAAAGTCTTATTACTCTCCCCTCTTATGCCAACTTTTTAAACACCTTTGTTTTCAATTTTTTTAATACCGACATCAAATATTGAAATTTTCTCACTGTGACAGCATGAACTCCAGGCCTTTACTAACCTCCATGACAAAGAGGAAACAAAAATAATGAAGTCAAGTGTCTGAAAGTGTTTTCTTCATATAGAAACATCTTGAGTTTTCTCTGGCAAACTTGAATCTCATTGCTCTATTTAAAAGAATCCTATCTAATAAAAGAGAAACATGGTAATTAGCGTATGACCGCTACCCTTCCCATTGGCTAATCAGGGCGATATGCTAATTAACTGCCAGCCAAGATGGCGGTTAACCGCCAACAAATATGGCGGCTAATTTGCATACGTAGGCACAATGCTAGGAGGCGAAAGGGAAAGGATGGAAGAAGCCCCCTGCCACTGACAGTGATCGGAAACCGAGGTGGGAGCTAAGAGCCAGGGGCAGGGCAAAGGCGGCCCTGGGGCACTGGCCGCCTTTGCCCTGCCCCCCAGCTGTGATCAGAGAACCAGGTGCCTTTGCCGCCCTGGCCAGTGATAGCGGGAAGCAGGGGTGGAGCCAGCAATGGGAGCTGGGCAGGGACGGAGCCGGCAGTTTGGGGAGCTAGGGATCCCTTGCCCAGGCCTAAAGCCTTGGCCAAAGACGTTAGGCCTGGGCAGGGGTTGAACCTGCAATCTTGGGGAGCTGGGGGTCCCCTGCCCAGGCCTAATGCCTCGGCCAGAGGCATTAGGCCTGGGCAGGGGCAGAGCGGGAGATCGCGGGGAGCTGGGGGTCTCCTGCCCAGGACTAATCCCTCCACCAGAGGCCTTAGGTCGTGGCAGGGGCGGTGCCAGAGATCGTGGGTAGCAGGAGCAGAGCCGGGAATGGTGGGAGCTGGGAGTCCCCTGCCCAGGCCTGACACCTCTGCCGGAGGCCTCAGGCCTGGGCAAGGGGCCGATCCGGTGATCGGCGATCAGAGGGTGATGAGGGTCAACTCCTCTGGCTGAGGCATCAGGCCTGGGTGGGGGGCGGAGCCAGTGATTGGGGGGATATGAGGGTCCCCTTGCCCAGGCCTAAAGCCTGGGTCAGAGGCGTCAGGCTTGGGCAGGGGGTGGAGCAAGCAATCAGAGGGAGATGGGGGTCCCCTGCCCAGGCATGATTCCTGGGCCAGAGGCATCAGGCCTGGGCGGGGGTCAGAGCCAGTGATCGGGGGGAGATGGGGGTCCCCTGTCCAAGCCTGACACCTCTGGCGGAGGCATCAGGCCTGGGCAAGGGGCCGATCAGGCGATCGGAGGGTGATGGGGATCGACGCCTCTGGCCGAGGCATCAGGCCTGGGCGAGGGCGGAGCCGGTGATCAGGAGAAGAGGGAGGTCCCCTGCCCAGGCCTGAATCCTGGGCCAGAGGCATCAGGCCTGGGCAAGGGGCCGATCCTGAGATTGGAGGGTGATGGGGCTCAAAGCCTGAGGGCTCCCAGTATGTGAGAGGGGGCAGGCTGGGCTGAGGGACACTCCCCCCCCACCCACCCAGTGCACGAATTTCATGCACCGGGCCCCTAGTAGCTATTATAACCTTGGAAGACACATTCTGAACTTGAAGTTTTTAAAAAGTAGAAAGATTACCTTATGAGCAATGTGAAGTAAAGCAGATAATTAACAGGGTGATTATGAATAGTATTGATACCTAGAGAATTATGTGTATAAACCAGTGATGGAGCTTTGTTGTATAAAGTGCAATCACTTTAAGGGAGACAAAATATTGCTACCAAAGAAGAAGCCTAATAATACAGGGAAGCCAAACTAGCTGTCTTGTCCATGGTGCTATAACTGACAAGTTTAAAAATGTATAGGATCGCCCAGACAGCTTTGCTCAATGGTTGAACATTGACCTCCACAGGCCAACACTCTATCCACTGAGCCAACCAGCTAGGGTGACTATAGCAATATTATTAATAGGAAAAAAAAAAACTTGAGAAAACTTAACAGTGTATCAGTGATTGATTTACCTTCGTAAATTGTGGTCGATGACCAATCTACTCAGTATACTTAACAAGGGGAGGAGAATTCCTGTAAACTGAATAAACCACCCCTCTGCCATCCCAGATGCCTGCTCCTTATTTGCTACCTTCAGGTGAATCTTGAAGAGCCTATTTGGTAGCATAACTAAATGGTCTTGGGTTTGTAAAAAAGAAATCCAAGAACTGCATGTGAAATCCAAGAAACCCAAATGTGAAGAACTGCAAAGGGTTCTACATTTTACCCTACTTGCAAGCTAACAAGCTAGTCTGCCACAATTTCAAGGATGCCTGCAGAAGACACCAGTACTTATTATTCACAGCAATACCAGTAGCCAGAGTTTCAGCATTTTATTATGCTGCTCCCTGCGCTCCAACTCCAATGGGATGACACAAGAGGACCAGGTGATTCCTGCGCACATGGTAGGCTATATTGCAGGAGAGGAATTTAGACCTTAGGGTAATGAATCTCTTAAAATGGGCAGTAAGCATATTTGCCCTTTGCTCTAGAGCAGCCGTGGGCAAACTACGGCCCGCGGGCTGGATCCGGCCCGTTTGAAATGAATAAAACTAAAAAAAAAAAAAAAAAAAAAGACCGTACCCTTTTATGTAATGATGTTTACTTTGAATTTATATTAGTTCACACAAACACTCCATCCATGCTTTTGTTCCAGCCCTTTGGTCCAGTTTAAGAACCCATTGTGGCCCTCGAGTCAAAAAGTTTGCCCACCCCTGCTCTAGAGGGAGGCTCTTTTCCAAGACTATAAACACATCTGGCTTTTCCCCTTGAAGGAGACATTGTCTCTGCCTTACAAGTCTATTCACCACACTAACATCCTTGAAAAGAAAGTTCAGAAGAAAGATAATCTTTGTGTCCCTGTTTACAAAATGCACAGAAATACAAGAGACACAAGGAGAATTGTCTCCCAACAAAAGCCACTTCTCATTTCCACACCATCTTGGCTTCTAGTGCATTTTCCAATGAGTACACTACCACATAGGCCACTTGAATTAGTCTGACAAACAGAGGCTGGGACCCAGTCCATTCAACTTTTCTCACTCAGTAATAAATAGTCTTAATTAAGATGAGCAACAAGACTCCACGCCCCAGGATGAGGCCAACCTACAGGATTGACCCCAACCATGCCCTGCTGGGTCCAGGACTAAGCAGCTAAACAAATACCAGAAACCATCAGGACCTACATTAGAAATCCAGCTGGCCTTCACCTTATGCTTCTATATTGACCTTTCCACTTAGCTGGAGCCAGTAATTTAGGTAAAGCAAAATACATATACTATCAGTTTCTCATTCTCCACCTTAGCACCCCCAAAAAGAAGTCTTAGGCAATTCTCTCACCCACAAAAATGCTTGTCAGAGTTGGCACTAATCTGAATGCATTTTTGCACTGAGTTGTTACACTTCAGTATATTTCAGAAAGTCAAATATTTCATACCACTTTATCTAATTGAATTCCTATTAGGGGAATAGCTATCTACAAAGTGAGCATAAATAACAAGTCAGTTATCCTTCTGGGAAGCTGCTGAAAGTAATAAAGGGTAACTTCAATTTGGAGAGATTTCTATAGTCTTCTAAGGACTATTGAATCAAGTGAAGGTCTTTCTTTAAACTCTTTTTCTAAATTTTTTGTTTCTTTATTGATTAAGGTATTACATATGTGCCCCCCCATTGACCCCCCCATCCCTCCCTCTCATGTCCTCACCCTTCTGGTGCCTGTGTCCATTGGTTAGGCTTATATGCATGCATATAAGTCCTTTGGTTGATCTCTCCCCCTTACCCCCACCCTCCCCTACCTTCCCTCTGAGGTTTGACGGTCTTTAAACTCTTAAAGATGTCTTGTGACTACCTCTTAGGTGCAAGTCACTGTATTTTCAGGAGGAAAGCAAATTAGTGCCTGGCTTCCACACAAGAAGTACATTCTCAGGGGTACATGTGGTACCCCTGGAGAGAAGTACTGTTTACATTTTGGGGATCCCCGAGAAGAGCTTACATCAAGCTAGGGGCCCAGGTTGACAGTGCCTCCAATGCAGCCTACCAGTGAGCTGATAAGTTTTAATATTCTCAGTTCAGTTCAAATAATTGAATTTAGGGTTTTCTTTGTTGTTTTTTGTTTTTTGGGGTTTTGTTTTGTTTTTTGTTTGTTTGTTTGTTTGTTTGTTTGTTTTGGAAGAACTGCCCAAGGGAAGTCAGAGTCCTCCATATTCTGTTTGTAGGCCACCAACTTGGATGGCACATTTATTAATCTCTCACAGAAATCACCTGTGAGTGTCTCTGGCGTCTGCCCCATCCCCATTGCCACAGCTGTTGCTCAGTCATTCCATGGGATGGACAAATACCATCTGATTGGTGTGTTAAAGGATTTTTACTTCCTTGGTTCTATGGAAAAGCAGGGAGAGAAAGAATAGTAAACTACACGGAATCCGAAGCTAGGATGCCTGGGTGTGGATCCCGACTAGCCACACTTTTGTTAATATTAATATTGATCTGATCAGGGGAAAAAATCTTTTTTAAAAATATATTTTATTAATTTTTTACAGAGAGGAAGGGAGAGGGATAGAGAGTTAGAAGCATCGATGAGAGAGAAACATCCATCAGCTGCCTCCTGCACACCCCCTACTGGGGATGTGCTCGCAACCAAAGTACATGCCCTGGACCGGAATTGAACCTGGGACCCTTCAGTCCACAGGCTGACTCTCTATCCACTGAGCCAAACCGGTAGGGCAGGAAAAAAAATCTCTAAGTATTGGGAAATGGTGAAGCTCACAGTATCACATACTAAAATTTATAAAGATTAAAAACTCCAAGTTCATCTCACAAGTCAATCACTCAAAGACTTGCTCTCCAGACAGCCATCACACTGCTATATACAGCAAATGGGCTGTATGAATACTTCCTATTTTGTCACCCAGAATATTAAGAAGATATGTACTCAAATGTTGGGATTTATTCCATTAACAATTTATATTTTATAAACAAAATTCTAATACATGAAAATTAATTTTCTAATTATGTTATCTTCCACAGACAATGCCTTTATCCTAAAGTCTATTTTAACAATGACCTTTTTTTCTCCAAGAAATTTTTATTTCATTATGAATCAGAAAGAAGAGAGATTTCCTTATTTATTTTTAATCCTCACCCAAAGATATGATTTTATTTATTTTAGAAAGAGAGGAATGGAGAGAGAGACATCAATGTGAGAGAAAAACATTAATCTGTTGCCTCCCATATGCACCCCAACCATGGATCAAACCCAAAACCTTTTTTTTTGTACAGGATGACATTCCAAACAACTGAGCCACCTGGCCAGAGTAATTCCCTTTTTAATAAAAAATCATTTGCTATTACATATTTTCTTCTCAGTTTTATTAAGGTATAATGGATATAAATATAATTTTAAGGTATACAGCATAATTGCTTGACTAATATTAATGATGAAGTGATGACCACAATAAGTTTAGTTAACATCCGTCATTACAAATTGATACTAAAAAAGGAAAGAATTTATTCTCAAAAATTCCATCTGTGTCTGATCATTAGTGATAACCAAATATCAACAACATTTTTAATATCCATGTTCAACTCTATATAATATTAATCTTTGGAGGTTTTAAGTTGCTTCATCATGTTTTATGATGGTCAACCTATCCAAAGAATTCTTCCCATCCAAATAGCCTATTCAAATAATTATTTACAAAAAAATATATTACATATCTGGAAAGTCAATTACATGACTGGAAAGTCAATACCCTGACAATAGCTGAAATATAATATTTTACATTATAATAGCTTTTAAGTGATGACTTGTTATATACATGGTTTATCACATTACAAAACCAAAGAAAATAATTAAAAAGCTATTTGACAAAGGAGGCAAGAGCATACAATGGAGTAAAGATAGTCTTTTCAATAAATGGTGTTGGGAAAATTGGACAGGTACATGCAAAAAAAAATGAAACTAGACCACCAACTTACACCATACACAAGAATAAACTCAAAATGGATAAAAGGCTTAAATGTAAGTTGTGAAAACATAAAAATCCTAGAAGAAGACATAGGCAGCAAAATCTCAGATATCTCTCATAGCAATATGCATATACATCTCCTAGGGGCAAAATAAACTAAGGAGATAAAAAAAATGAGAATAAATAAAAATAAAAAGCTTCTGCACAGCAAAATAAACCATCAACAAAATAAAAAGGGAGCCCACTGTATGGGAGAACATATTTGCCAATGATACATCTAATAAGGGGTTAATTTCTAAAATATATAATAACTCATACAACTTAACAAACGGAAGACAAACAATTAAAAAATGGGCAAAGGCCCTAGCTGGTTTGACTCGGTGGACAGAGAGTCAGCCTGCAGACTGAAGGGTCCCAAGTTCTCTTCTGGTCAAGGGCACATGCCCTGGTTACAGGCTCAATCCCCAGTAGGAGGCGTGCAGGAGGCAGCTGATTAATGATTCTCTCTCATCATTGGTGTTTCTATCTCTCTCTCCCTATCCCTTTCTCTCTGAAATCAATAAAAATATTTTTTAAATGGGCAAAGGACCTAAATAGATACTTCTCTAAAGTGGACATACAGATGGCCAAGAAACATGTGAAAAAATGCTCAAAGTCACTAATCATCAGAGAGATGCAAATTAAAACAACAAAGAGGTATCACCTTACACCTGTCAGGATGGCTGCCATCAACAAATCAACAAACGACAAGTGCTGGTGAGGATGTGGAGAAAAAGGAACCCTAGTGCCCTGCTGGTGGGGATGCAGACTGGTGCAGCCAATATGGAAAACTTAACGTATAAAATTAAATATGGGACTGACATTTGACCCAGGGATTTCACTTCTAGGAATATATCCTAAGAAGCCTGAAACAATCAGAAAGAATATATGCACCCCTATATTCATAGAAGTGCTATTTACAAGAGCTAAGATTTGGAAACTGCCCAAGTGCCCATCAGTAGATGAGTGGATAAAAAAGCTGTGGTACATTTATACCATGGAATACTCTGCAGCCTGAAAAAAAGAAGGATCTCTTACCTTTGAGATAGCATGGAGGGACCTGGAGAGTATTATGCTAAGCAAAATAAGCCATTCAGAGAAAGACAAGTAGCACATAATCTCACTCATATGTGGAATCTAATGAACAAAATATACTGATAATCCAGAGACATAGAAGCATGGAACCGACTTTGGGATCTCAGAGGGAAGGCGGGGGAGGATGGGGGGTGGGTTGGGAAGACATCAACCAAAGAACTTATAACCCATAGACACAGACAATAGGGTGGTGAAGGCCTGGGGGAGTATGGGGTGGAGGGAGTCAATGGGGAAAAATAGAGACATCTATAATACTTTCAACAATAAAGATAATTTTTTTTAAAAAGCTACAAACACAAAATATATTTTGAGTACTTAGAAAATTTTGGTTATGTTCCATTAGTTAACAAAAACAGGCCATAAATAGAAATTGTCCACCACTCTCCCCCTCCCCACTAATCTCCAACCACGTTAGCGTTTTTGCCATTCCTCAAACATGCCAAGTTTGTTCTGGCCCAAAAGATTTTGTACTTGTTATTTCCTTTTGTACTAATTGTATATTTCTGTGCAACAAGATACTTTAAACTTCATGACTTAAAACAATAGGCATTTATTATTCCACACTTTCTCCGGGTCAGAATGTCAGGAGAGGCTTCGCTGTGCGCTCTGGCTCCAGGTCCCTTGTGAGGTTGCAATAACACGTCAGCTCAGCTATCTGAAACTTGACTGAGGGCTGGAGGGTCCACTTTGAAGAAAGCTTCTTCATGTGGCTGACAACTTGGCACTGGCTGTTGGCAGAAAACCTTAGTTCTTCATCATGTGGCTCCCCCCTCCATAGAGTTGCTTGAGCATCCTCATGATACGGCAACTGGCCTTCCCCAGAAAATGCTCCAAGAGATTAAGGTGGCGATATCTGGCAATGCCTTTTATGTCCTAATCTCAGAATTTGCACTCCATCTTTTCCACTGTACTCCACTCGTCACATAGACCAATCCTGATACTGATACAGTGTGAGAGGGGACACAAGGACATAAACACCAGAGGCAAGGATCTCTGGGGATAGTCTTGGAAACTGGCTACTACACGCCTCTCAAATCTTTTTATTTTTTCTTAGCTCATCTATTCTGGTCTCTACTGAAATGTGATCTCCTCAAAAATATTTTCCTACCTGTCTAAATAGATTCCCTTTGCTCTGTGACCTTCTACTCCCTTATTGCTACATTACTATGACTGTACATTGCTTTTATAGGATTTATCAATGCCTAAAATTACATTATTTATTCACTTACATGTCTAATTTCTTTTATCATCTGTTCTCCAAGCTTCATCGTGGGAGAAACTTTGTCTATATTGTTCACAATGCAGACCAATCGCCCAGCACAGTTTTTGACATGTGATTTTTGAAGCAATGATAATGGATTTACACTCAGTCTTTATTCTCAGTCACACAGTTTGCAACTACACACAGAGAGAAATGTTAACCCAAAGGCTAACAAATCACAAGACTACAGCCCCATAATATTACTTTTAAGTGAATTATAGTTTTTGTTAGTAATTGAAGTTTTCATTATTAATATGAATGATTTTACCTTTCTAACGGAAATTTCCAGGATTTATAAAATTATATATATATATATATATATATATATAATGAAAAAAGTGAATGACTTTAAATATTAAGTCTAATAAGAAAGAGTAAAACAGATTACTTGGAAATATATGTAGATGAATAGAGATGTTAATTTTGGAAGGAGCTTAATGTCATTAAATACCATTACTAAAGTTTTTAATACTTCTGGTTCTTGTACCTTTTTATTATCTCAGTATACCTGATATACATGTAACATCTGTCATTTTGTCACTGAACAAAGTAAAGAAAGAAGTATACTTGTTTTAAATAAATGAAGGATAGTTCTTTCTACTGACCTGCTTTCCTACCCACAACTCTCTAGGAGGTAAAATTACAACTTGCCCCTTCACTGCTAGAATCAAAGTTAAACCTAATACTTAGGTTTCATCTAAGATACTGTAGTTTATATTCTTCACAAAAAAAGAATGATTATAAATGTTCTGTCAGGTACTCATTTCTGCAAAGTCATTTGCACCCATGCAATTACATTATCCTGGAGATATGCTCAGACTAATAGCTCTCATTGCAAATGTAATTATTCCAGCTTTAATCCATAATTGAGTAGCAGAGCTCAAATGGGTGGGGCAGTCCATAAGTGAACCTCTGACTCTAAGATCAAAGTAAGCAAAAGGATATTCATTCTAAAGATGATTGCTAAAAAATTTTGTCACAAATAATAGAATTATTAAGATGGATATAAAATTAGAAATTATTTAATTTATTCTCCTACCCAAAGCAAAATTTCCTCCATAATACCTAACCTCTGTTTGAACTCCTTCTCTCAATAGAAAATAAGACTTTCAATATGCTTTTTATGATGAGCCAAGTAACTCTCTATGAAGCTTCCACATTCAGATCCTAGCTCTCTATTCCATGAACCATGACAAAATAAGGCTTTCTACTACTTGTCCTCTAAATTCGTGGCTCTCACATTTGGGTGGGTGCACACTGAGTCATCTGGAGAGTATGTGATTCTAATGTGCAGGCAGGGTTGAGAACCACTGTGTTTGGAGAGAGCTGTCTTGTTCCCTACACTATTAATTTTCTCTTGCCCAAACGAATTCTTCCCTTCTCCTTCTATTATTCTTCATATGACAACATTTCCAAATTCACTCATCACCTTAATCCCCTGAATATGCTCTACTCAATGGAAGTCAATCTTTACATGCACTTAGCATTCTCCAGTGGTCTGAGGAGTGCAGAATAAAGTTGCCATTGTGATTTCTTATTCTTTACAGATTGAATTGCATTAGTGTCTGAATAACTGTGTGGCCCTGGTACACACAATGAGCCTATAGCCACCAAAGCTCTTCATTCTTTTTCACATAAACTAACACTAAACCATGAATCCCCAATCCTCATTATTCAAAGTTGATTTTGTGTATTTCCTGATTAAATTTTATCCCGCCAAAATTCCATCTTGTTAGTTTACTTTCATCTGTTCTATTTTTAAATGTTATTATTCAATTATACAATACATTAGCCAAGGGCCAGGCCAAGATTAGGGTGAGACAAATCAGGCACTCTCTTCAAAGACAAATTTTCAAGGGCACCAAATCAAGATAAAATTTTTTTTCAGCTTTATAGAAGTATAATTGACAAATAAAATTGTAATATATTTAAAGAGTACAACATGATGATTTCATATATAGACACATTATGAAGGGATTCCTACAGCAAGTTTTATTTATACCATACAGCGTTATCAACTATAGCCACTCTGTTATAAAGTAGATCCTCAGACTTACTCATAACTAGAAGTTTATAACCTTCTACCAATCTCTCCCTAGTTCCCCGACCCCAAGTCCCTGGCAACCACCATTCTATTTTCTGTTTCTGTAAGTTCAACTCTTTCTTTTAATTTCACATATAAGTGAATCCCTGCAGTATTTGTCTTTCTCTGTCTGACTTTTTTATTTAGCATAATGTCCTCAAGGTTTACTCATGTTGTCAAAAATGGCAGGATTTCCTTCTTTTTTATGCTAAATTATATATACTGGTATATATATATATTAGTGGCCCAGTGCACGGATTTGTGCACGTTGAAAGGAAATTAGCCCTGACCGGTTTGGCTCAGTGGATAGAGCATCGGCCTGGGGACTGAAGGGTCCCGGGTTTGATTCTGGTCAAGGGCATGTATCTTGGTTGCGGGCATATCCCAGCGGAGGCAGCTGATCAATGTTTCTCTCTCATCTATGTTTCTGGCTCTCTATCCCTCTCCCTTCCTCTCTGTAGAAAATCAATAAAATATATTTAAAAAAAGAAAGAAAGGAAATTAATTAGAAGAAATATTTTAATATTGCTGTTCGCTCTTTCTCCATAATAGAAGTGTCAACCAAACTCACTATTGACAATGACAGATCGAAGAACAGGTGTGTGATTGGCGCCAGCGAGACCTTTATATATATAGATAAACTAGCTTAATTAGACCTGCTTTCTGACTTAGCTAAACTTTTTCCAGCACAGTGAAGCACCCCAACTTCTCTTTCAGGGAATTGTCATCAACACAGCAGTAAATATCAACACAAAGCAGATTATTATTGTAGATCATGCAGGGAGAACAAAGAGTAAAATATTTAACTGCAGCAGTGTTTGACTATATTCTGCGCAGTGAGAAAACCTGAAGTCATTTTCAAGCTCCACCATTTCTTACTTCTTTTCAGTTGGGTGGAGTTTCTAAGCTTTCTAAATCTCTGTTTTCCGGCTAGTGAAAAGAAAATAGGATTCCACTGAGTCTCCTACTACAGGACTTCCGTGAGGATCAAAGGAGATGAGGCTTGGGAAAACACTTCATAGACATTTGGTTAAAGTATGAAATGTTTGCACCTGGCTATAAAGCAAGTCATGTTCCTGGGCTGAAGAAACTGCAAGGAATCTAGTCATCACTAGGGAGAGGAAACTTGGCATTGTTGCGTGATGTCATTACCCGGCGCCCGCAGTGACCGTTTCTAGGCTGGGCTGTGAGCCGCATTTTGCACCATGGGGTCTCAGCAGCATTGGTTGTGATTTGGTGGGGTGTCTTTTCAGAGTGGTGGTGGGGCCTATGTCCCACTTGGGGGAACCAAGTGTTGCTTTGTGGGCACCAGGTCCTCTGTGCCAGTGCATGTCACAGCAGGTCCTGTGTTGAGCATCTGCCCCCTGGTGGTCAGTGCTTGTCATAGTGACCAGTCGGACGGTTGGACACTTAGCATATTAGCCTTTTATATATATAGATATCATATTTTCTTTATCCATTCATTCATTAATGGACACAGAATATTTCCATAGAATAGCCTTGGCTATTCTATATAATAAAAGCCCAGTGACTGAACAGCAGAATGACCAGAACGTGGTTGACCAGTCATTCTGACGTGCATTGACCGTAAAGGGGCAGACGCTCAACACAGGAGCTGCCCTCTGGTGGTCAGTGCACTCCCATAGTGGGCGCACCGCTCGGCTGACTGGGATGAATGACGCTCCCACAGTGGGAGCAGCCACTCAAAGGGCGGGTCAACAGCCGCTTGGCTGACCAGGATGAGTGGTGCTCCCACAGCGGGCCTATCCCTGCAGGCCATGTCCCCCACCAGTGCACAAATCCATGCACAGGGCCTCTAATTATGAATAATCCTGCAATGAACATGGAAGTACAGATATTGTTTCAAGATAGCAAGTAATATTTTATGCAATATTTAAAAAAATAAAATCTATGCAAAAAAAGTTTTGATATACAAAATATCAAAATTTAAATAAGACAGACTATTCTTGTTTGTTTGTTTTATGACCCCCCACATTATTATGCAAGGGGAACAGTCATTTTCAAGCAGCCTGCAGATGCCAGGCCAGGGTAGCCACTGAATGCCCTCCAATCCCACTTCATCGCTAAACCAGTGGGTTTATGAGAGCTGAGGATGACATGCAAACAAACTGGCCAAATTGGAGCCATATATATATGGTTTTTTTTATTTACCTTCTCCATTTGGTTCACAAAATTGGAGGATATTTTTGTAAGTGTATATAATTCTTTTAATCTCAGGCTTCAGTAAGGTGCCCCACAGCACTGCAATAACCATTCCCAGATTTGTTACTGTAAATTAGATAGACCTGATTTCTATATCTTTGTCTAAGACAGTGGTTCTCAACCTTCCTAATGCCGCAACCCTTTAATACAGTTCCTCATGTTGCGGTGACCCCCAACCATAAAATTATTTTCGTTGCTACTTCATAACTGTAATTTTGCTACTGTTATGAGTCGTAATGTAAATATCTGATATGCAGGATGTATTTTCATTGTTACAAATTGAACATAATTAAAGCATAGTGATTAATCACAAAAACAATATGTAATTATATATGTGTTTTCCGATGGTCTTAGGCGACCCCTGTGAAAGAGTCGTTCGACCCCCAAAGGGTCGCAACCCACAGGTTGAGAACCGCTGGTCTAAGGCATTAATAACTATATTTTCCAGGAGAAATTCAAGTATAAACCTTAGTTCTCTGATTGAGAGAGCTTGCTCTAACTCAAAAATTGTTCAAGCAAGTAAAAATTCACTTACCTGCAGTCATTTGTTTCACATTTTTTTCATCTTCATATTCCTTTACCTGGGCCACTCATTACTAACTAAAATGAATTATATTCTTTTTAAAAAACATATTTTTTTATTGATTTCAGAAAGGATGTGAGAGGGAGAGAGAGAGAGAGAAACATCAATGATGAGAGAAAATCATTGATTGGCTGCCTCCTGCATGCTCCACACTGGAGATTGAGCCCACAACCTGGGCATGTGCCCTGACCGGGAATCAAACCATGACTTCCTGGTTCATAGGTCAATGCTCAACCCTGAGCTATGTGGCTGGGCGAATTACATTCTTCTTAATTTTAATATTTGATAAATTAGAATAAATTACATGTCAGAAAAATATCAGGAAACAGCGTTTTATTTTAAATTTGTTGTAAGTTTTGTCTTTATATTTCTTATCTACACAGAAAAGAATCTAATTCTTATATTTGATTTACTTAGGACAATTGCTTTTACGAATTATTTTTTTTCCCTTCCAATAGCCACACAGAATAAAAGGATGGAAGTTATAAACAATTACATATTTATGAAGTTAAAAAGAATTTTATAACAACTGGAGATGTTCAGACTTAAGGGTGAGCCAGTGATTTCCTTATCACTGGATGTGTTTAAGCAAAAAATGTACACCACTTGCTGTGAACGTGGTAGTGATACCCCAAATGGCAAGCTTGGACTCTTCCTGCAGGTTCTTGTCTTACAGTTTGAAGAATAAAATTCTCGGACTAAAAGATTTTAAGCAAAATGTGGAAGTTTATTGCAAGTGTATACAAACTCCCACTGGGGAGGAGTCCCCTAAATGGAGAACCCCCTCTCTCTCTCTCTCAAATGGGAAAGAGCCTAGTCCTGTGAGTCTCTTTGTCTACGGGTTTATAAACGCTAGTAGCGTCTTCGTCTGTTCATCTTTATTGGACCCTTCCTTATTTTATGTCCCCCGTGTTTTCCTAATTGGCCACTTTCCCCCTTTCCCTGCATGGTGTCAGTTTCAAAGTTTCAAAGCTCACCTGCTGCCCCCCTCCTCTTCTTCCCCTTATTGTATAACATTCTTGTAAACAATCTGGCGGCTTGGAACTGTCTCTGCCCATTATGCATGCATTCCTCTCCATGGACCTCCTTATCCCCCTAACTGCCTCTTCTGTCTCTAAAATCCTTTCAGTAGCAAAGATTCAAAAGCAGAGCAGAGAGGAGCTTGGTTCAATTACTCTGGGGATCCTTTCCAAACCTAAAACTCTGTGATATGGCCCCCATAAAATTATAAGGTCCCATATGAGTAAAATTAGTGGTTCTTTCAGCTGAGTATTGTATGTGACTATGAATCAGAAAGACATTTGGAAAAGAAAAAATATAGTTATTTTCATGATTTCAAGCCCAAGGGCTAAGTAGGTATTCTGAATCGTCCCAATCTCCTTCTAAGCAAGCATTCGGCATTCTGTCTATGCCCTGTGGAACCTATTCTATTTTCTGCCTGCATTGCCATTCTGATGGGTGCATTCTGTGGACTACGTACTTGTAAAGCAAAACGTCATGTTATTCTACTTGTTCTAAAATTGTCTCTTTCTTACCGCTAAGAGAAAATTAAAAGTCATTTCTATTGTCTCCAAACTTTCTTGAACAAACTGAATTTAAAGGTACTAATAAAAGTTTGATGATATATCTTAAAAGAATATGTTTATAGTGGCCAAAGAAAAGAATAACTTTTCTTTTCATTAGAGATGAAATATATATGTATATATTTGGCTTCTCTACAAGAGTGTTCTCAACCTGGCTATTCATTAGAATCACCTACAAAGTCTTTAAAATGCCCATGTCCAGGGCACACCTCAGGCCAATTAAATTAGAATCTCCTAAGGAAAAGGAGCATTTGTTAAAGATTTCCAGGTTTTAGTGTATACCCACAGTTGAGAAGCACTGTTTGTGTACTCTCTCTCTTTCTCTGGCACAGGTAGGACTTAAAAAACAAAAACAATCAGAGGTTCTCTACATGTGGCTGAATCCACACCAGTAACTGAGACACAGGTGCAATCAGAATATAGGGTGTCCCAAAAAATGTATACACACTTTAACAACTGATAACTCACTTAATTTTGAAAATGAACTGTATGTTAATAAACACTGGCTTTATGATCATTCAGACTGTGTATACATTTTTGGGACACCTTGTATTTTAAGTACCCAAAGAGGACAGAGTGGCAATCGCTGAATTCCAAAAGGAGTTTCCTCCCTCCATGTGGAAAAATAAAGAAATATTACTTTTTTTTAACCAGATTGAAAAACTATCCTAATGTAAAATTTTGGGTTCTCTTATTTTGTTTTATTTTACTATAAAACATAGTTAAGGAATAAGTAAGCATAATTTGGGACACTCCTAGTATCCTGATTGCTGGTAGGTTATATCATAACACTAATATGGGTTAATAATGAACATAATAATAGTGCTTTTTATATCTTAGATGGTTTTGATTTTAAGAACTCAGTTATAGGTCAATCATTTGTATCATTTATTTTAAGATAAACATTTGGTCTAGTCTATGGAAAAAAGAATCTAAAAGTCAGACAATAGGAGGTTGGTTCAACAGATCATAAATTTTTTTTAAAAATAGAGATATATTAAAGTAGGCCAATACTGTTGTGTGAATAATATCAGGTTTAAAAGTAGAATGAAGACTATAATCACTTTTTTATAAATACATATAGTTATAGACCAAATATATTATCATTCATATATATCTTTCATGTGTATTATCTTTCATATATATGAAATATGTATGCTTAATATATATAATACATATACTTACTATAAATTATATAATTTTTCCATTTGTGTGCTATTTATCTCTGGGCTTAGAATTACTAGTAATTTTTAAATTTGTTTCAATTTTTTTTTTTAAATATATTTTATTGATTTTTTACAGAGAGGAAGGGAGAGAGTTAGAGAGTTAGAAACATCGATGAGAGAGAAACACCGACCAGCTGCCTCCTGCATATCTCCCACTGGAGATGTGCCCGCAACCCAGGTACATGCCCTTGACCGGAATCGAACCTGAAACCTTTCGGTCCGCAGGCCGATGCTCTATCCACTGAGCCAAACCGGTTTCGGCTTGTTTCAATTTTTTATTCTTCTATTTTTATTTTAAATTTTTTGCACAATCAGCAGTGATAAAGAAATGAAGTGTTTTGTAAATTCATATGACTTGTAATTGCACCATTTTTCTTATGCTGTGACTGAGATACAGAAACCTGTTATAATAGATTACTTTTAAAGAAATAGAAGGCAATGCATTTTTAAGAATATCCCAGTTTCTCCTCTCCCTTAACTATTTTTCCTTCCTCTTTTTATTGTTTTATGAATGAGAGATATGCCATTTTTTTTAGACAAAGCACATATTTTGTTGGATTATAAAATATGAGAGTGACAGCACAGAAATGTCTGGGTGGTATTTAGGCATACTCCGTAATTCCACATATCTCAAGTCGTCACTAAGATCATCAAGGAAAGGGATTTGGGGGGACAGAAGATGAAATTACTAAATTCAAAGTTCCACTCAGCCTCTCGCTATTTTAGGCTATTCTTTAAAACTAGACCAAATCTCATCTACTACTGAAGCCTTCCATGCAGCCCACTATCTTCCCCTTCTCCCTTTGAATTCTAACAAACTTTTGTCTGTACAACACATTAAATCAATTCAATATCGAGTTATATTGTTATTTCACTTTTCATTTGTGTAAAACTGTCCTTTCCAATGAAAAAAAATATGCAAGCTCAGGACAAAAGCCCAACACAACTATCCCGTACCTACTTTTCACATTCATGGGGGGATGGATCTTCACAATGGACCTTGTTCAGTCACACTCACATGTAAGAGGTCCAAGTTTCTGCTAATCTCTTGATCTCTTGGCACCTACAGCTCCAGCAGTAGATTCTTTCAATTATCTATCACAGAAGATTATGCTCTAGGATTCCAATTTGTATAACCCATTGTTGCTTACATAACTGTCTTCCTCTGATCATGTGCACATTGCTTAATTAAACAAAGAATGTTTTATCTATGTAGTCCATAGGACTTTTTTCAAAGGAGAATTTAGGGTGGGTCTTCCCAATGGTTGCTTTGGGGGGACATGAGATCATTAACATACTCTGTTAAAAATAATTTCATGGTTAAATAAAAATGAAAAATGCTGCCTATTTTATCCAACTCTTAGAAATTCACCCTGTGCATTAGATAATTAATAAATGAAGGCCCCTGTGAATTCTTCCAGTGAGTCAGCCAGCTTAATTTTATTTAACCCAGCATTTCTCAATGAAATCATCTGTTGTATAGCATTCAGTAGCATTTTGCAGAACATACTTTGAAAAATGCTGATTATGAGATTCAAAATTCCATTTCCTCTTTCTTAAAGTTTATTCCAAAATATCACACTTTATCACTAAGTTATCACCATAAAGATTTAGGGTTAATTAAGAGAAACCTTAACATCGTAAGCCTTTGTTGTATCCAAGCTTCTCCTTAAAAATTTGTCATGCAGAAGATTGTCTTGCAGTGTTTGGAGACCCAAACAAACAATTCATATATTTTAAGGTTCTTAGAAACGAGGAAGATCATTTCATTTACCAGCTAGCCCCCACCAGTGCACAGGAAGACCATCAAGTTTCTGTTCACTAATATTTTCCCAAAGATTAATTCTCTTTCTCTGGTTTAACTGTTAGGTCACAATGGTAATACACCAAAATATTTTACCTGGAAATGACTCTATTAACACCAAAAGAAGCTTTGGATTATGCACAGTGAGACTGCTTGACAAAAAAGAATGATGAGAAGAATATCCATCCTGATAGAGAACAAAACCTCCTAGTTAAGTTTAAAATATTAAAATCTGGTTTGCAGCAGCTTCTCCCCTCTGTGAAAACAGAGAAAGATGGTGAAAGCGTAGAGCTGGAATAGGGTTCTGGGTGCCATAGTAACAGCATCTTCAGTGATGACATTATGTACCACCTGGTGCTCTCCTGACTAAATTGCATTATTATGTCTCAGTATTCACCAAGGTGGGACAAAGCCCAGGCATAAAACAGAACAATCACATTAAAGCAACAATTCACCTACAGGTTGGAGTAGGATGCATCAATCTTTTTTATTCTCCTAATAATGTCCTTTGTGCTATCAGGTGTTAGCACCATAGCAAGATTTATGAGAAGAAACAAAATTCAAAGTACTCTAAAAGTAAAACAGAGAAATATAAATTTGTAAGTCACAGACGCGCATAAAAGACCCTACTGAAATCTAATTATTTCAGTAAGAAAGTCTTGCCAAACTTTTAGTCTATTGAATCAACACAGATGCTAAGGCAGAGGCTGAATAACTACTTTGGGAAACATGGAGGAGGGCTGGCTAAAACCCGAGACCAGGAGAGAAACCAAGATGGCGGCATAGGTAAACACCTGAAATTGCTGCCTTGCACAACCACTTCAAAACTACAACTAAAAGACAAAACGGACATCATCCAGAACCACAGGAAGGCTGGCTGAGTAGAAATTCTACAACTACAAGGAAAGAGAAAAGCACACTGAGACTCAGAGGAGGTGCAGAAGTAAAGTGCAGAGGTATGGAGGCCTCTTAGGGCAGGGCTGAGGATCAGCCATAGCTGTTTGCTCTGCCCTGTTGATTCCTTGAGACCCCGCCCCACCCAAGCTGTGCACAGAAGCTTTTGCATATGAATGGTCTGGCCCTTTGCAATCTAAAATTATCTAACAAACTGCAGCTGGGTCAGAGAGACCCAGAACTTCCAAAAGAAGGCCCAAAGCCCCACAGCAGCTTGCATTGCTTCACAGCTGGGCCTCATCTGGGCACCTCCAAACCCCAAACAAAGAAGAGGAATCTGCAGATCTCTCCATAACTCCTGCTGGGTAGCCTCAGGCAGAGGCTAAATTAGCACCTCCTTAGAGATCCAAGAGCCAGTGTACCCAGTGGTCAGACTGGGACCATCCAGATTACAACTCCTCAGATCCATAAGGGACACACTCAGGGGGCAGACTCAGTGAGCACCAAAGCCCCACTGAAGCAAGTCTTGCCCCATAAGGGTGTCTCCAGCACAGAAGTTCTCCCACCATAGACACAGCTGATTCTCACAGCCAATTGGCCTGGAGGTCAATTCCTCCCAGTGATACCAACAACAATCAAGGCTTAACTACAACAAGACTGTGCACACAGCCCACAAAGAGGTGCACCAAGAGTGTCCACCTCAGGTAATTGGGGAGGCTGAGCAACTGGGCCCTATGGGACACCTAGCACAGAAAGCCACTCTATCAACACAGGGAAGCAGCCAAAATGCAGAGACAAAGAAACAGGTCACAAATGACAGAAATAGAGGAAAGCAAACTGCTGGATATAAAGTTCAAAACCACAGTTATAAGGTTTTTCAAAAATTTTCTAAAACTGCCGATAAATTTAGTGAGACCCTCGATAAATCTAGAGAGACCCTCTAGGATATGAAAAAGGACCAACTAGAAATTAAGCATACACTGACTGAAATAAAGAATAATATACAGAGATCCAACAGCAGAGTAGAGGATCACAAGAATCAAGTCAAAGATTTGAAATATGAAGAATCAAAAAAGGGTAAATTCTGAGAATTCCCCTTTTCCCACACCTTTATATAAATTGAAAATATCATTTTATATCTTTGTCAAGTGAACATTGGTGTATCACAGTCATCTTAAATTGCATTTTCTTAATTTTTAGGGCATTTCAACAATTGTATACATGTACTCTCAATATAAATTTTGAAATTGCTTATTTACCCTTTACCCATTTTTCTATTGATATGTTTGTTCAAGTGTTTTGAAAGGCAAATCTAGTTGGGGTATGCTAAATTGATTGAGGCATGTGTGTTGCCTGAATGTAACTGAAGGAAGATAAGATTTCAAAACCATAAATCTTTACTTCTTTGTACTGCTATAAACCTATTGCCTGTTTTGTTTAGGCCCAGAGTGATATTGTAGCCAAAAGAACAAGATAGCCAAAGTAATTTCAATTTTTAACCCAATGAAATTGATTAATTATGATCCAAGTAGCCAACGGTAATTTCAATTTTTAGCCCAAGTCCTTTATTTCTAGTTTTTGAACACTATGAAGGAAAACGGACATAGTGCCTAATTTGTTGAAAATTCTCTTTTTCTTCTCCCAGCCTTGCTCTCACTTTAGTGCCTTTTGAGCCTATTTCTCTCTTCAAGACCACCTAAAAACTCCTGTCCCAGTCCAGACAATTTTGTTCTCCTATTCCATCCCTCTCTCTCACTACTATGTATTATGTGTTGGGAAAATATAATTAAAAACAAAATCTCCTGCCAACTCAGATAACCTGTCCACAAAGGTAGAAGAGAAAGAAAACAGTTTTGGTATCAAATAAGCATGTGACTGTTATCACAGTCACTCGACTAAGAAATTGCAGACAGAAAGAGATCTCACCCTCCTATATGGCCAGGCAGATTCAGCATGACGTACATGTCCTCAAGCGAACTAGTAACTAGTCTACCAGTAAGAGGGGTGTTATTCCTGTTTACACCAGGGAAAATAAAACACGTAATTTTTCCTTTTTTGTTTTGTAGCTACCCTTGACATATGCAAACAGGTTTTACCTCACTGGGCCTGGCAACACCAAACCTTTCTACTGAGTACCAGGAAGACTAGGCCATAGCCCTTAGTTGTGAGAGGGTGAGGGGAGGTCTAAGTGTTCTATCCTTGGGTTTCCAATAAAACAATTTAAAGGTCTACCTCAGTTTCTAGAAATGTCCTTGACAAACAGCTCCTCAAGCTTGACCTCTTAACTGGCTAAGGTGTAGATTTTTTAAAAAATTTATCTTTATTGTTGAATGTATTACAGATGTCCTCTATATTTCCCCTATTGATCCCCTTCACCACTCCTGCCCCCTCCCAGGCCTTCACCACACTATTGTCTGTCCATGAGTTATGTATATATGCATATAAGTTCTTTAGTTACTCTTCCCTCCCCTCCCTCTGAAATTCGTAAACTCTTGACTTGATACTAAAACTGTTTGGCCGAGTAAAAATGTTCTAACCTATAGTTTTCAGATATACAGAGATAGGACCCTTGACAGTTCCTTCTCAATGACACAGATCAAATATGTCCTAGCTTAACCTATTAATAATTTTCTCATTAATTGCTAAAGCCCTACAGGATACCTCCAAATTAAAGAACTTTACATTTGACCTAACCTACAGAAGTAATTAACAAAGGTATATGAGACCCTCCTTCCTCAAAAAAACAAAAACAAAAAAAAGGTTTTCTACCCAGATTGTCAAAGCACATGAACTTTCATGTGAATTGTGCAGTATTAGGCAGATATTCCTTGTTAGCATTACAGAGAAAAAATAACATTTCATATTTCAAAACACTTAGCTCTAATATTCACTTTTGGTTCATCTAGTTATTTCATCAAATCAGTAAAAGAGACTGATCAGCTCCATATTTGAGCAATTTTTTCTTTTTTATATTCTTATTAAAGTCTCTATTGCTCACAAGGATCTCATAGAGTGTCTTTTAGGGAAGATAATATCATTAATCATCTAATTTGGACTGGAAAACATTTTGGTATTTCATTTAATCCTCATAATAAACTCACACAATTTACTATCATCCTCATTTTCAGAAACTTGAGAATGAGGACATTGTGATCTTGCTCCTCAGGATGATCTGATCCTGCCTTCAACTGCCCTTAAATATTTAATGATTATGTCTCCAGTAAAGAAGATAATGTGTTCTACGCGATCATTCTCAATGGCTGTTTCTCAAACACAAGCAAGACCTACCTGAGATTTCTGTACGAGTAGAAGAGGAAAATGTGCACACCTCTGCTAAGGTCAGGGATTTTATAAGCTATGCTCCTTGCTCATCTCCCATAATCCCCCAGCTCTTATGATGATAAAAACTGCCTCCCTATATGAATGTCAATTCATATATTATTGGGACTGATTATATTGTTCACTTAGCTAAACATCTCTATATTCAATATTGACAATATTTATTAAATATGATACTCATTTGATCCAAAGAAAAAAGTAATATATACTATCCTTTTCATAATAAAAAGTCATATAAATAGATAAATTGATAAAATATAATAAAATTATAGAAACAGATTATATATTTTCTTTATTATGTATTAAAATATACACTTTATATTTTTATTATGTATAGCATATAAAAATTACATATTTTACTATTTTATACAATGATGAATTATATTATTTTGTTACATATACAATTTATATAAAAATGATGACAAATATGACACCTCAAATCAGTGGGGAAAGGATAGATAAGTTAATAAGTCCTATCAGGAAATTATCTAATCTTATGCAAAAATATATTCTAGAATGATTAAAGATTTAAATATGAATAGTAAGGAGTACTAGGTGAAAATACAAAAAAAAATGTCTGTAAATATCAGGGTGGGGAAAGAGTTTATAATATAAGATCATAATACAGAAACTATGTGAGAAAGGCAAGAAGAGAGGCAATGTTGTCTCCAAAAAGTTATTGTTAAAAGTAGATGTTACCAAAAATGAAGGAGGGTTCTGAAGACTTTATCACATTATTCCCCTGCTATCTGACTGAGTGGTGATGAGCGGATGGGTCAGAATAGATGCATGCATACATCGGAGATTACCGTGTGCTAGGCAGCATGCTAGGCTATGGGGATGCTGAGGTGATTCCATCATATAATAGAAGAACTAGGGTCTTGTGAATCAGATTTCTGCTCATAATAAGGAGTCATGGTAGCAACAAGTTTTGGACAGGCAAGGAGACTCAGAGTTACTAATCCTAAGATTGGGAGAAAGATTTATATCAGAGGTCCTGGAAATGTTGAGAGCCAGAATAATGTCCTCTAAACAGGTCTCCTTAGATTTTACTCCTGTGCTAGAAATATTCTTGACAAATGACTTGTTTTCCCTTAACCTCAGCAACCTCATTTGTAAAATAAAGCTCTTAAGCTCATCCTTAAGGTCACTTCTTATTACAACATATACCAGCCTTTCAAGCAGCTTCAGTGTCATAAGACAGATCTCCAGGCTGATGTACACTCTAACCTGGAGTGTATGTATGAATCATATGTGCTAGGACTGCTGTGGTTTTGCCCTGCAAGTTTTTCCTGAGCTGAACTGTTTCTAGAATCGACTGTATCTATCTCTCACTTCTCTGGGGTCTGGGAACTCATGAAAAATTCTCGTAAGATTTCATGTACCATTTGTGCTGTCAGTTTTGCCTTCTCCTGAAGAGATTTGCTTTCTTGCATAACTCCTTAGAAAATTTTACAAATTTGTAATTAGATAGCATTTCAAAGACTCTTGGTTAAGAAGAGAGGCATTTGCTTTCTTAAGGGCATATGCTGTGTACATGGAAAGAGCATTGGCCTGGGAGTAAAGAATCTGAATCTTTGTTTCAGCAAAGTCACTACTAGACTATGTAGCATTAGACAATTATCTCACTAAAAGCAGGCAATGCCTGTGGAATTGAATTGGAGCTGCTAAGCCATTGGTGTGAAGGATTTTGCTGTTGTAACACTACCATCTAGTGGGAAGTCTGATCAGAAAAAAATTCAAGATATTCCTAAAAAGGTTCTTTAAAACACCTCTGAATGAAATATTGGGAGTTCATTATTAAACAACAGCAAAATGATAAGGCAGCATTCCTTGTAGTGTGATCATTGGAGTCACAATACATGAGTAAATGATACATTAAAAAAACGACGTTTGAGCTTTAAGCCATTGAATAGATCACATTCACCTTTGTGATAATTTTGGATAACCCAGAGTAAAACAAAAATAACAAGCTTTTATTATTGTGAGGTTTCTCAAGGCATTTAATAGGCTAATTTGATTTTGGCTCTCTGAGAAAAAGAATTTTTAATATATTCTCAATGCTACAGTGTACTTTTATTCACCTTGTAATGTTTTTGAAATTAAGAATTTGACTTATAATTGATGTGAATATTTAATGTATAAATTTTTATCCAAAGTTACTGAATCAATGGCAATACTTACAATTATAGCTACACTTTTATTGAGGATAAATATAGTAGGATGCAGATTTCACAACCTTTATTTGAATATTAGTCTCTTTTTTTCTTGGAACATCTCATAGATTATGTCCCTCAAAATACATTTCTATTATAGAGCAAATAAAAAATGTTGATCTAATTATATTGGAATGGTTATCATGAAAAACTGGTTGATCATGCACTATCTTGGCCCTCTTCCTCCGCAATCACATTCACCTTTGTGATCTATTCAATGGCTTAATGCTCAACAATTAGCACAGCTGGAAAAAAAAAAAAGTAAATCTGGCTGAAAATACTAAATTTTAGTAGGACCATAGGAGAATGGTGAGGAGATAGGGACTCACTATAAGTTTTTTCAGTATGAAGTTGTGTGCCAACAGGGCACTGCAGGAAACTTATAGGTACTTAAAAAACCATAAGGAAGGGGCACAAAATAGAACTTAGGGGCCAGGCACTGAACCTAGAACTCCATTACTGATACATTGTCTAACAATCAATGTATTCCACATTTCAGGTTTAGACTTGCAGCTTCAATGTAGTCCTGCCATGTCTGAGACACTGTCTGGAATTTCCAGATTAGAATCTCAGAAGCATTCCTAGCCAGGTTTCCAGAAATGAACCCGTGGTCGTCAGCAGACTTGTGTGAAAACAATAACATGTATGTCAGGTCCTGACTTTCCATCCACTCTGGCCCTCAGGCCATTTCCTTTGCCCCACTCTTCAACACTGACTCACCTGGCCTGACTCAGCTCACATTCTCATGCCCCAGGATAGTGTCTTTGAGAGGTTCCTGCTTAAACATTTTATGCCAAAGTTAGCATCAGTTATAAACAGTCACTGTAAATAAACTGGGAAATAGATGACGTGAGGTTAGATGTAGTAGCAAAATAACTATCAGATTTTTTAAAAAACCTTCAAAATATTTTAAAACAATACCTCAGAGAGGGGAAGTAGAGCTTGATTAGGGACTTCTTCTCTGAAAGACAAACGAACAGCAGTTTGTTAAAACAAGTGAAATGAAGCAACTTCCTCTGACAATAGTCTAACTGATGCAGGATTTAAATATTTAGTGAAAATATTCAAGTGGCCAGCTGTCTTGGTTTACCTGAGACTTAGGGTTTTCAGTGCTAAAACCAGAACTGACCCAGGCAAACCAGGATGGTTGATCAGCTTGAGGAAGTAACATGAGAAATGTCATTATGTAAATTTTCTAATATATAAAAATCTTACTTAATTTCTCTGGGCCTCACTTTGCTTGTCTGTGAAATAAAATTCAGACTGATGCCTGCCTCCTATGGTAGTTGTGAAGATTCAACAACCAATACACAAAAGTGCTTAGAAACAGTGCCTGGCACATGGCAAGTTACTCAATAGATTCCAGTTCTTGTCATAATTACGCTTGCTTTTATTTTATGAGGCACTCATGAATGTGTGCCTTGTGAAAATGTAATGAGCAACTGCAATGAATTCTATAGGTTTTGTTCTAAAAATATACACACAACATAATTTTAACTATTTTACACTTAACTGTCCAACACTTTCCACTGGGCATAGATATTCTTTTAGGAAATCTCCAGATGTGATTATTAAAGATAAAGTAAATAGAAAAATTAAGTACCCTGTAGTCTGTCGACAATCATTTAATATAGGCTCTAACTGGTCTCCACTGCCAGGATACAAATTAAAGAATTAAAGACCCCAATGATTGCCCATCTTAAGATTAAAATGATGGAAAATGAATTGTATCCAGAAAGGGATTTTGAGTTACAGGAAAATAATTTGCCTAATATCACATTGGAAAGCATCATATGTTCAGCATTCTGCTAGTGCTCATATCTTTAAAAATGCCATTCTCTTCTGGTGATTCTTACACCGGGATTCTGTGCATAGAAATCATGGTAGATCATCTTTATGTACTGATTGATTATTATATATCTCACTATCAACACCACCACTAGAATATAAGCTGTAAATTAGGGGCCTTATCTGTCTTATTCTCTATTGTGTTATAGTGTCTATCATGGTGCCTAACCTATAATAATTATTCAATTAAAAGAAGATATAGCAATGGTCTGGCTGGTGTGGCTCAGTTGATTGAGCATGGTCCCATGCACCAAATGGTCACCAGTTTGATTCCCAGTCAGGTCACATACTCAGGTTGAAGGTACGATCCGCAGTAGGGTGCATACAGGAGGCAACTGATCAAAGTTTTTCTTTCATATTGATGTCTCTCTTTCTCTCTCTCCCCCTCTCCCCTTATCCCTTTATCTCTCTCTAAAATCAATGAAAACATATTTTTTTAAAAAGAAGATAGCAATGTAAGCTTGATTTAACACCAGATTTTCCCCCAATGTTGAAATGCATATCTTATCTAATAAAAGAGAAACATGCAAATTGACCATACCTCCGCTACACCCACAAACCACGCCTACCAGCCAATCAGGAGCGAGTATGCAAATAAACCCAACCAAGATGGCGGAGGCCACAGAGCTGGAGCAAACAGGAGGCTTGGGTTGCCCCTGGCAATGGAGGAAGCCAAGCTTCCCGCCTGCTCTGGCTAGCTGTGGACTCTGCTCAAGGCTACAAAGTTTCAATTATAGAAGATAAATCCCAGATACCTGCTTCCAGCAGCTGTGGCCTCCGCTCAAGGAGGGTCTGGGAGCCTGGGTTGCCCAGGGCTATGGCCAGCTGGCAAACAGCCATCAGCCACTCACCCAGGCTGGCCAGGCACCACAGCGGGGACCTCCACCATGAAGGGGGCTTGGCCAGCCTGCAAACAGCCATCAGCCCCTCACCAAGGCTGGCCAGGCACCCAGCGGGACCCCCCCATCCTGAAGGTGGTGTGACCAGCTTGAAAACAGCCCTCAGCCCCTCACCCAGGCTGGCCACAACCTTCCCCCCAGCGGAGACCCTCACCCCATGGGGGTGTGGTCGGCCTGCAAACCACCACAGGCCCCTTGCCTAGGCCACCCCATGCCCCAAGGGAACCCCTACCCTGATCCGGGACACCCTTCAGGGCAAACCAGCTGGCCCCCACCCATGCACCAGGCCTCTATCTATACTAATAAGAGGGTAATATGCTAATTAGACTGGGAGACCTTCCAGACATTCTTCTGGACAAAGCCATGGTGGCAGGGCTGAAGTAGAGGCGGTTAGAGGCCAAGAGGGGAGGGAAGTTGTGGGTGATCAGGCTGTTGGGGGGTGGGGCTGTTGGGGGTAAGCATACCAGCAGGGGAGCCAGTTGGGAGCAAGGAGGCCATCAGTGGGGGTCAGTTGGAGGTGATCAGGACAGCGGGAGGGGGCAGTTTGGAGTGAGCAGGCCAGCAGGGGGGCAGTTGGGGAAGAGCAGGCCAGTGGGGAGGAAAGGTGGGGGCAAGCAGGCCAGCAGGGGGGGCAGTTGGGGGCGAGCAGGCCAGCAGGCAGAGTGGTTAGGGGCAATCAGGCAGGCAGGCAGGCAGGTGAGCAGTTATGAACCAGCAGTCCCGGATTGCAAGAGGGATGTCCAACTTCCAGTTTAGGCCCGATCCCTGTAAACCGGCAGTAGGACATCCTTCGAGGAGTCCCAGATTGGAGAGGGTGCAGGCCGGGTGAGGAACACCCCCTCCCCTGTGCATAAATTTCATGCACCGGGCCACTAGTTAAAAATATTAGCCAGAAGTAAGACATTAAACATCTCTACCACAGAAAGTGTCTGCCAGGTCTTACCTGGAATTTCTCCTTTTAATACACCATTTTAAAAGTTAGTGCTTTAAATTTTCTAAAGACAAGTTAAAAATAAGTGAAATCCAAACATTTTCTTTTCAAAATAATTTTAACTTAACAAGTACATGTTTGACTTTATTCAACAAATAAGATCTTCTTCCTAAATATTACCCCTTGGGGACACTTTTCCAGTGTCTAGACATAGGCACCAGCAGGAACCTAGATTTACATATTAATAGAATTATCATATACTATTGCTTTGCAATTATTTTCTTTATACTTATATATTGCTTTGTGCTTATATATTTCTTTATATGTTGATCTTTCATATCTTATTTACAACCAGATATCTTCAGAATAAGGGGAATGACAGACCATAGATCATGACACTGTTGACTAAAATTTGAGAACTCTACTCTCGGCTACACTCACCCTCATGTCCAACCACCCCCTCCAAAAGGAAAAGGTATGCCTCTCCAGAGATAATAAACATTAGTTTTCCTAGATTCTCCCATTCTCTCTCAAAACAGCCATTTGAGACCTTGTATTAGTTTGGTAGACTACCATAAATAAGTACCACAAAGTGTCTGGCTTAAACAATAGAAATTTATTCCCACACAGTTCTGGCAGCTAGATGTTCATGGTCAAGGTGTTGACAGGATTCTTTCTTCTGTCACCTCGCTCGTTAGTTTGCAGATAGCTGTCTTCTCCCTATAACCTCATGTGATCGTCCCTCTGTGCATGTCTGTGTCTTAATTGCCTTATGAGGAAACCAGTCATATTGGATTAGAGCTCACCTAATGATCTCATTTTACCTCTTTAAAGACCCTACCTTCACATATAGTCACATTCTGAGGTAACTAGGGTTAGGACTTCAACATATGAATTTGATGGATACAGTTTTGCCCATAACAGACCTATATTTATGTTTGCATAACATATACATTCAAACATTAAGTTTATCAGTAAAAATTTTGGGACTACAGTACTTAATCAAAATTCTAGATTAAGTAGTCCAGATAAGGTAACTACAACTTTGATTAGAAGTTCCAGTTATTGGCAGGGATAGAGATGGTTTTGCTACTTAATTTATTTGTATTACTTTTTCCATTTGGATTTGCTGCTCATCCATGCTTTTATTTATCAGACTGGATGCTTACTGGAAAACACACTAATCTTCTATGTGAAATCACCATCAGAAAGTAGTGGCAGCCAATAGCAGTTGAGGAGACATGAACATCTGGCATGCTGCAGTTGGTAAAAATGAAGTATTTAAAAAGCTTAATGTAGTCACTTATCATTTTGTCATCCAGGCATTTTGATTTCCCAGTGAGATCCGACCCTCAATTGCATCTTAAATTTATGCAGTATCTATTACCTATGCCATTTGATATGGCACAACCTTTTCACAAAGTACCTGCTGGGGAATAGTTTCTTCTTGTTTAGTGTTCACATTACTTTCCAAGACACCAAGGGCCTGCATAAAAATCAAGGTGCATATTAATTTCCTGCCCACTCAATTTTTTTATTCAAGAATTATTTTCATGTATTAACCTTGGGGTGAACAATTCTCAATACCTAGCCTACAAAAGGCAGCTACAGAGACAGAGCTCAGAGGCAGGACCCTCACTCACATAACTGTCAAAATGGGATCAGTGACCCATTTGTTTCAGCCTTTTATTGGGAAGTTTATCAGCGAGATACAACAAGCTAGTCTATTATTGTTGTTTTCTTGATTTCCTGTATATATGTGTGATAAACATACACTAGGCTTAGAATATGGACTCTGTGGGAGAAAAAGTTTGAGAAAACGTTAATATCAGAACCAGTGGCCTGTACAGAGAAAGAAACTAAGACCCTTATGTTGATGTTTTGCACTCTAACATCTCCTGTGATAATCAGTGGTCCCAAGATCACATTAAATTGAAGCCTCAGTTAACATAAGAGGGGACAATTATAAACTATTAGGTGACTTCAGTACCTCAGTTATATTGGCAGGTGAGAAAGAGATTATTTTTAATACCTCCATCCTGTATAAATAACCAGAAAGTACCTGCTGGGAATTAAAATGTCATGACTTAAACCTCCTCTGAACTTTGCCACTATAAATAGCCAGTGCATATAGACAGTTTCCAGGACACACTTCATTCTGAAAATGTAGTATTTTCCAAAACATAAAGAACACAATGAAATGCAACATCATAAATATTTAAGAACTAGAGTCCCAGTGCACAAAATTCGTGCATGGGTAGGGTCCCTAGTGGCTGCCAGCTGCCAGCTGGAGCCTTCCTTCATTCCGCGCCACCCCCTGGTGATCAGTGCATAGCGAGCAATCAAACTCACAGTCAGTCGAACTCCCGAGAGGACACATTGCATATTAGGCTTTTATATATATAGACTAGAGGCCCAGTGCACAAAAACTTGTGCACTCGGGGGGGGGTGGGGAGGGGGGTCCCCCAGCCCGGCCTGTGCCCTCTCGCAATCTGGGACCCCTCGGGAGATAACGACCTGCTGGCTTAGGCCTGCTCCCGGGTGGCAGAGGGCAGGCCCAATCCCTAAGTGCAGCCCCTGGTCAGGCTCAGAGCAGGGCCAATTGGGGAGTTGGGGCACCGCCCTGTCATGCACAGAGCAGGGTGGATCGGGAGGTTGCGATGCCACCCTCAGTCACGCTCAGGGTAGGGCTGATTGGGGGGTTGGGACACTGCCCCCTGTCACACTCAAGGCAGGGTCGATGGGGAGGTTGCAGCGCCACCCCCTGTCATGCACAGAGCAGGGCTGATCAGGGGATTGGGGCACTGCCCCCTTGTCACTCACAGAGCAGGGCCAATCAGGGGGTTGGGGCGCTGCCCCCTATCACTCACAGAGCAGGGCCGATCAGGGGGTTAAGGAGCTCCCCCCTGTCACGCACAGAGTAGGGCCAATAGGGTTGTTGGGGCACCGCCCCCTGTCACACACAGAGCAGGGCTGATCAGGGGGTTGGGGCGCTGCACCCTGTCATACTCAGGGCAGGGCCAATGGGGAGGTTACGGCTCTACCCTGTCACACAAAGAGCAGGGCCGATCAGGGGGGTTGGTGTGCTGCACCCTGTCAAACACAGAGCCGCAGGGCAATCAGGGGATTGGGGAGCTCCCCCTATCAGGCACAGAGCAGGGCTGATTAGGGGGTTGGGGCACCTTCCCCTGTCACGAACAGAGCAGGGCGGATAGGGAGGTTGTGGCCCCGCCCCCTGTCACACACAAAGCCGCAGAGCGATCAGGAGGTTTGGGCGCTGCCCCCTGTCACATTGATCCCGGTGCCGGGAGGCATATTACCCTTTTACTATATAGAATAGAGGCCTGGTGCATGGGTGGGGGCCAGCTGGTTTTCCCTGAAGGGTGTCCTGGATCAAGGTGGGGCTCCCCACTGGGGTGCCTGGCCAGCCTGGGTGAGGGGCTGAGGGCTGTTTTCCGGAAGTGAGTGACTGAAGCTCCCAACCGCTCCTTGTTTTCTTTTTTTTTTTTTTTATTCTGGGCCAGCTTTACCTCTGAGGCCTCGCTGCTGAAAACATCGATACAATGTTGGGGTCCGGCTGGCTTTCAGTCCGGCTGGTTTCTGGGGTTTTGTTTAGCTTCTTATTTGCAACATAGTACATAGTTGCTTAGAGCTGCAGCTGAGAGGCGGGCAGCGCCAGGCGAGGAACGTTGGAGTCCACAGTCACGGAAACAAGCAAGCCTCCCTGCTCGCTTCAGTGCATGGCTGCCAGCCACCATCTTGGCTGACAGTTAATTTGCATAAGGATATGCTGATTAGCCAATGGGAAGGGTAGCGGTCATACGCTAATTACCATGTTTCTCTTTTATTAGTGTAGATTAGTTTATCCATAAGCAAAGCTCTGCTACACCCTGGAAAATCAATTTTGTCAATGGGCATAAAGGGAGATGGGCCAGAATAGAACCACATTTCTCTTTTCAAAATTACATAAACCCAAAACTTGTATTAAAACCTGAAAAACCACAGCTTGAATTAGATCACTGAGAAATGGCCTCTATTCAACACACACACACACACACACACACACACACACACACACACACTTCCTATTTACAGATCTCTGTCTTTATATTCCCAAAGCTTCTAGGGAGAGCTGAATCTCATTGACCAAATGATGACAGACTTACCACCTCCCCTCTCCTCCATTCCTAGATAGACAAGGAAGCACCTAATAGATATGAAGTCCTCCTACTTCTCTCTCCCTCTAACCCAGGAGAGCCAAGCTTATGTCTTTTAGCCCAGCCCCCACCCAAGATCCATAGATTACAACAGGTCATGTTTCACCTCTCTCTCTCTCTCTCTCCATACTATTTAATAAAGAGGTAATATGCAAATTAACCCTCACGCCCTCACAAGATGACTGCCTACAACCAGGCTGGCAGGGGGTTAGTGAGGCACGACCAAACGACTGAACAGCAGGCTGTGTGGGGTGACCAGGCCAGCAGGGGGGCAGTAAGAGGCGGCCAGGCTGGCGGGAGGGTGCAGTTGGGGGCAACCAGGCCAGCAAGGGGGGCAGTGAGGGACAACTAGGCTGGTGGGGGGCATTTGGGGGCGACCAGGCTGGCAGGGATCGGGCCTAAACCGGCAGTCGGACATCCCCTGAGGGGTCCCAGATTGGAGAGAGTACAGGCTGGGCTGAGGGGACTCTTTCCCATGCATGAATTTCATGTACCGGGCCACTAGTGTGTGTGTGTGTGTGTGTGTGTGTGTGTGTGTATCTTCACACTTAGCCTGGACATCTTCTTAACTAGATGGCCTAATTTGTTACGTATATTTTATACTTTCTATGTTACCTCAGATGACAATGTTGTTAAACTTTCTGCCACTACTCAAGGATCCCTGCATCCAGTTTTCAAAAGCATTTTCCTCAAATTTTCTTTAAGTTCTCACTGGCAACCTTCTGAAAGGCCAGCAGGCTTCTACTAACAGTCTCCTCAGGACACCTTAGGCTTTCACTTACACTCTCCTCAAAATCCTGCCAGTTTCTGCCCCCTGCCAGGTCCCAAAGCCACTCCCACATTTTTAAGTTTTGTTATGACAGCACTCTAGACTTAGATATCAAAATATGTAATAGTTGTCTACTGCTGCGTAAAAAATTATTCCAGGACTTAGCAACTTAAAATAACAACCAACAATTATTATCTCCTACAGTTTCCACAGGTCAGGAAACTGGAAATGCTTGCTAGATGGTCCTGGCTCACCTTGTATGCTTTTCTCCAGTTAATTTCTCAGTTTACTTTTCAGACCCAAGCAGGGACCTAAGAGGTCAAGGAAAACTTTTTCCTCTCCTACTAGAGCCACATAGAATTAGAACTCCAGAGATCTGTAGGACTCCCTTAAGTCTTGGTCTGAGTTCTAATCAGCATTTGCTTATAAGGAAACTCCTGAGCTCCAGGGGAAAAACCAACAACCAGAAATGAGCAGAGGGAACAGTCTTCACAGCTCACACTAGGCTGGAAAATTTTCCTCTTCCCACTCAACAGAGTGCTCAAAAGGCCTCAGTATAGGGCCAAACGAGCCCTAGACTGCTCTGGTCCTGCAACAAAAGCTAAAAACAAGGCTCAAAATTAAAATGTTCCAAATAACTGTATCCCAGGATAATGCTCAGGAATATTAATAGAAAATGCAAAATACCCAGCACTGAACAGGTAAAATCCACAATATCTAGCATCCAATAAAAATTAGCAGACATGCAAAGAAGCAGGAAAATGGCTCCAATAATAAGATAGAAAGGCTCAGAAAGATACAGGTGTTAGAATTAGTTGACAAGGGCATTAAAACATATATATATGCTATATATTATTACTCCTTATATTCAGGGATGTAGAGAAAGACTGAGCACATTAGGTAGAGCAATACAGTGTCTTAAGTAAAAAAAATATATTGGTTAGGATGAAGAGCAGATTAGACCCTGCCAAAAACAACATTAGTAAACTTGAGGCATAACAATAGAAACTATCCAAAAAGCCATAAAAATAGAAAAGACTGAAAAACATTGGAACAGCACATCAATGAGCTGCAGGACAACTTCAAAGGGGCCTAATATACATATAATTGAAGTTTTCAAAGTAAGGGGATGTCCAGAAAAATTCTTTAAGTAATGGCTAAGATTTTTCCAAATCTGCTGAAATCTTTAAGCCTATACATCCAAGAAACTCAACAAATCCCAAGAATAAAGAAACATGAAGGAGAAACCAAGATGGCGGCATAGGTAAACACCAGAGTTTGCTGCCTCGAACAACCACTTCAAAAATACAACTAAAAGACGGAACGGACATCACCCAGAACCACAGGAAGGCTGGCTGAGGAGAGACTCTTCAACTAGAAGGAAAAACAACAGCATTACGAGGCTTAGAGGAGGCGCAGTGTGGAAAATTTAAAGGTACGGTGGTGCGGCGGTGCGCGGGCAAAGCGGGCTGGTGGCTGAGGGCGCGGTTGTCGTTTTCAATCAGGAGTGAGTCTCAGACTCTGGGCTACAGATCCGGGCGAGTCTCTAGGGACCCAGACTCAAACGGGAGAAGCGGGACTGTCTGGCTACGGTCCCTCCGAGGTTTGCAGCGGTTGTGGGGACAGAGAGGCAGAGCCCCTGGAGACGGACTGAGAGCAGCCATAGCTGCTCCCTCCCCCCGCCCTGTTGAGCCCGCCCCGCCCAAGCCCTGCGCAGAGCCATTTGCCGATCGCCTCAGGCAAAGGCTGGACTAGCGCCTCCCCAGAGGACTGAAGTTTTCCACACAGCTGATTCCTACAGCCAGTCGGCCTGGTGGTCAAATCCCTCTAGTGTTAACTACAACAATTAAGGCTTGGCTAGAACAAGACTGCACACAAAGACCATAAGGGGGTGCACCAAGAAAGCATAAAAGATGCGGAGACAAAAAAACATGACAGAAATGGAGGATATGGAGCTAAAAATCGCAATTTTGAGGGCTTGCTATAAACTTGAGCAGAGCCTCACGAAAACTAATGAGACCCTCGATGCTACGATAAAGAAATTAGAAAGTAAGCATACACGGACTGAAATAAAGAATATTATACCCAATAGCAGACCAGAGGAGCACAAGAATCAAACCAAAGATTCGACAAAAAACACCCAACTGGAAAAGCAAAATGAAAAAAGAATCCGAAAGTGTGAAGATAGTGTAAGGAGCCTCTGGGACAGTTTCAAGCGGAATAATATCAGAATTATTGGGGTGCCAGAAAATGAGAGACAGCAAGATATTGAAAACCTATTTCAAGAAATAATGGCAGAAAACTTCCCCACCTGGTGAAAGAAATGGACTTACAGGTCCAAGAAGCGCAGAGAACCCCAAACAAAAGGAATCCAAAGAGGACCACACCAAGACACATCATAGTTAAAATGCCAAGAGCAAAAGACAAAGAGAGAATCTTAAAAGCAGCAAGAGAAAGAGACTCAATTACCTACAAGGGAATACCCATACGACTGTCAGCTGATTTCTCAACAGAAACTTTGCAGGCCAGAAGGGAATGGCAAGAAATATTCAAAGTGCTGAATACCAAGAACCTACAACCAAGATTACTTTATCCAGCAAAGCTATCATTCAGAATTGAAGGTCAGATAAAGAGCTTCACAGATAAGGAAAAGCTAAAGGAGTTCATCACCACTAAACCAGTATTATACGAAATACTGAAAGGTATCCTTTAAGAACAGGAAGAAGAAAAAGGTAAAGATACAAATTGTGAACAACAAACATGCATCTATCAACAAGTGAATCTAAGAATCAAGTGAATAAATAATCTGATGTACAGAATGAACTGGTGATTATAATGAATCAGGGACATAGAAAGGGAATGGACTGACTATTCTTGGGGGGGAAAGGGGAATGGGAGATTCGGGAAGAGACTGGACAAAAATCGTGCACCTATGGATGAGGACAGTGGGTGGGGAGTGAGGGCGGAGGGTGGGGCGGGAACTGGAAGGAGGGGAGTTATGGGGGGGGGGAGAGGAACAAATGTAATCTGAACAATAAAAATTTAATAAAAAAAAAAAAAAGAAAAAAAAAAGAAACATGAAGAAAATTATACCAAAGCACCACATAATGCTTGAAATTAAAAAAGCAACTCTGGAGCCCTAGTCTGTTTGGCTCAATGGATAGAGTATTGGGCTGTGGACCAAAGGGTCCCAGATTTGATTCTGGTCAAGGGCACATGCCCGGGTTGCCAACTCCATCCCCAGTAGGGGGTGTGCAGGTGGCAGCCGATCCATGATTCTCTCTCAACACTGATGTTTCTATCTCTCTCTCCCTCTCTCTCTCTCTCCCTCTCTCTCTTCTTCTCTCTCTGAAATCAATAAAAACACTTCTTTAAAAAATGTTAACAATTGATGCATTCAATTTTTTTAAAGGTATCCCTGGAACTCCCTATCTCTTACCCTGCTGTATTTTCTTCTTAAAATCAAATTTTAGTTATTTTTATAGTTATTGGATTACTATTTCTTTCACACCCTTAAAAGATGAACTTTATAACAGCAAGAAATTTCTCTTATTTGTATGTATATATTTCAATATAGCCAACAAAATCATGCCTAACACACAGTAAACACTTAATAAATATATGTTTAATATTGATTCAGAAGTGAGTTTAATTATTGTTGACCCAATTATTTATCATACTTAAGGAAACAGAGTTTAGACTGCTTCATCTGCTATATTCACTTATTCTGTTCCATGCGACATGATACTGGCCACTGGGCTAGTTTTATAAGTGATTTTTACCAATTCTCTCAAAAAGTTTAAGCATTAACAGTAGGCATTTTTTTAAAAAAGGATAAGAGACAACTCAATAAACAAACAAAAAACATTAAAAATGGGCAAAGGACTTGAATAGACATTTCTCCAAAGTAGATACATAAATGATCAACAAAGCACATGAAAAGGTCCTCAACATCACTAATCATTAGGGAAAATGAAAAATCAAGACTATGATGAGATTCCACTTCACACCCACTGGGAAGACTACTGTAAAAAAATAAAATAGGAGTTCGGCGAGTGCAGCAGTGAGGGGAAGGCAGGAGGAGGGAGCGCGGATGCAGGGGGCGGGGAAACAAAAATTAATTAATTAATTAATTAATTAATTAGAAAATAACAGGATGTAGAGAAACTGGAACCCTGTCAAGGATGTGAAGGAATTGGAACCCTGGTGTACTGTTGGTGAAAACAGAAAATGTTACAGCCTCTATAGAAAACAGTACAGCAGTTCTTTAAAAAATTAAAAATAGAATAATTATATTATTGAGCAATTCTATTTCTGGATATAAATACAGAAGAATTGAAAGCAGAGTCTTGAAGAGATATTTGAATATCCATATTCATAGGAGCATTATTCACAAAAGCCAAAAGGTGAAAGCAATCCAAGTGTCCATCAGTAGGTAAACGAATAAACAAAATGTGGTGTGTATTTATTATCCAGCCATTAAAAAAAAAAATCTGCCCTGACCGGTTTGGCTCAGTGGATAGAGCGTCGGCCTGTGGACTGAAAGGTCCCAGGTTCGATCCTGGTCAAGGGCATGTACATGGGTTGCAGGCACTTCCCCAGTGGGGGGTGTGCAGGAGGCAGCTGATCAATGTTTCTCTCTCATTGATGTTTCTGACTATCCCTCTCCGTTCCTCTCTGTAAAAAAAATCAGTAATATATATATATATATATATATATAAAAATCTGCCCTAGCGGGTTTGGCTCAGTGAATAAAGCACCGCCTGCAGACCAAAGGGTCCAGGGTTCGATTCTGGTCAAGGGCAACAACCTCGGTTGCAGGCTCCTCCCCGGCCCAGGCCCTGGTCAGGACGCGTGCAGGAGGCAACCGATCTATGTGTTTCTCTCACATCAATATTTCTGTCTTTCCCTCTTTCTTCCACTCTCTAAAAATCAATGGAAAAATATTCTCAGATGAGGATAAAAAAGAAAAAAAGAAGAAAATTCTGACACAGTGATACAACATGGATGAACCTTGAGGACATTATGCTAAATGAAATAAACCAGTCACAAAAAAGACAAATATTATGTGATTTCACTTATATGAAGTACCTAGAGTAGTCAAAGACAGAAAGTAGTCAAAGGCAGGTGATTCCTCAGGGTTGGGGTTAGTGGGAAGTTGTTGTTTAATGGGTATAGAGTTTTAGTTTTATAAGATAAAAAGAGTTCTGGAGATTGGTTATACAATGTACTTAATGCCACTAAACTGTACACTTAAAAAAGGTTAAGATGGTAAGTTTAATGTCTTTTGTATTTTATCACAATTAAAAAATAAAAAACTAAATTAAAACAAATAACCTAAACATTTTTTTAAGAAAAAAAAAATTTTTTTAACAAAAAAAGAAGTTATTTTGAGTGAATGTACAAAAGGAAAAGAGAGAAATGGCACCCTATCACCCATCCCCCATTGTCACCAAACCTGATTCCATGTCTTGCTCCTCTTGTTACTTTGGCTGACCCTCCCCCTACATCCATAAATCCAACCCTGTCTTTCCAAATCTAGCTCAAATGTCACCACTCTTACTTTACTGATTCATCCAAATAAATATTTTTCCACCTTTGAATTTCTGCAGTACTTTATTGATCTTCTAGAATTCATTATACGTATATGCATGTCTTATCTCCCCTAAAAGATTAGGGATTCTTTGAGTGTCTAACACTATAAATGGTTATTTTAATATCCTCTCCCTTCCCCAAACTTCACATCACAGTTCACATAAACCTAATCCGCAGCTATTTTTCCTGCCCTATTTCCTTTTTTTCCTTTTTTTTCCTTTTTTTATTTAAATCTATTGGTGTAACTTTGGTTAATAATATTATATACATTTTAGGTGTACAACTTTATAATACAACATCTGTATATTCCATTCTATGCTCACCACCCAAAGTCTAGTCTCCTTCTGTCACCATATATTTGACTCCCTTTATCCTATTCATCCTTCCTCCAGCCCCTTCCTCTCTGCTAATCACCATACTGTTGTCTGTGTCTGTGAGTTTCTTTTTTTGTTGCTGTTTTATATCCCACATATGAGTAAAATCATATGGTTCTTTTCCTTTTCCATCTGACTTATTTCACTTAGCATAATATTCTTAAGATCTATCCATGCTGTCACAAATGGCAGTATTTCATCCTTTTTATGGCTGAGTAGCATTCCATTGTATATATGTATCACATCTTCTTTATTCAATCATCCGTCAAAGGACACTTCAGTTGTTTCCAGACCCGCCTCTGTGCCCACCACAATCTCTCAGCCCACAATTCCTTTCAAGGTGCACAAATTCATGCACAGGGCCCCTATCTACACTAATAAAAGAGAAACATGGTAATTAGCCGTACATCCGCTACCCTTCCCATTGGCTAATCAGCATATCCTTATGCAAATTAACTGTCAGCCAAGATGGCGGCTGGCAGCCATGCACTGAAGCAAACAGGGAGGCTTGCTTGCTCCAGTGACGGCGGACTCCAATGTTCCCCACCTGAGTTGCCGGCCTCTCAGCTGCAACTCTAAGCAACTATGTACTATGTTGCAAATAAGAAACTAAACAAAACCCCAGAAACCAGCTTTCAGTCAGCCAGGTTCAGCCAGCTGGACCGCAACATTGTATCAAATACAGAAAGAAAAACAAAGGCCAGAAACCGGCTTTCAGCAGCCGAGGCCTCAGAGCTAAAGCTGGCCCAGAATAAAAAAAAAGAAAAGAAAAAAAGGAGCAGTTGGGAGCTTTAGTCACCCGCCAGCCGGAAAACGGCCCTCAGCCCCTCAGCCAGGCTGGCCAGGCACCCCAGTGGGGACCCCCACCCTGATCCAGGACACCCTTCAGGGCAAACCAGCCAGCCCCCACCCGTGCACCAGGCCTCTATTCTATATAGTAAAAGGGTAATATGCCTCCTGGCACTGGGATCAGCGTGACAGGGGGCAGCGCCCAAAACCCTGATCGTCCTGCGGCTCTGTGTGTGACAGGGGGGAGCTCCCCAAACCCCTGATCGGCCCTGCTCTGTGGGTGATAGAGGGTGGCACCCCAACCCCCCTCCACAGGCCTTGCTCTGTGTGTGACAGGGTAGAGCCATAACCTCCCCATTGGCCCTGCCCTGAGTGTGACAGGGTGCAGCGCCCCAACCCCCTGATCTGCCCTGCTCTGTGTGTGACAGGGGGCAGTGCCCCAACTCCCCTATCGGCCCTGCTCTGTGCATGACAGGGGGGAGCTCCTCAACCCCCTGATGGGCCCTGCTCTGTGAGTGACAGGGTACGGAGCCCCAATCCCCCTGATGGGCCCTGCTCTGTGCATGACAGGGGGTGGCGCCCCAACTCCCCAATCAGCCCTGCTCTGAGCCCCACCAGGGGCTGCACTTAGGGATTGGGCCTGCCCTCTGCCACCCGGGAGCAGGCCTAAGCCAGCAGGTCGTTATGTCCCGAGGGGTCCCAGACTGCGAGAGGGCACAGGCTGGGCTGGGGGACCCCCCTCCCCTCCCGAGTGCACAAATTTTTGTGCACCGGGTCTCTAGTTTATGAATAATGCTGCAGTGAACATAGAGGCACATGTATCTCTATTTTAGGGATGGGGGGAGAGAGAGATTGAGAGAGAAACATCAATTTTTGTTGTTCCGCTTATTTATGCATTCATTAGTTGATTCTTGTATCAGTCCTGACTGGGGATCGAATCCACAACCTTGGCATATCGGGAGGACACTAGTCTAACCAACTGAGCTACCCAGTCAGGGAGGGCTACATATATCTTTACAAATAAGTGTTTTCAAATATTTTAGGTAAATACCCATAAGGGGGGTTACTGGATATATAGTAGCTTTATTCTTAATTGTTTTAGGAACTTCCATATTGTTTTCCATAGTGTCTGCAGCAATTTACATTCCCACCAGCAGCGTGCAAGGATTCCCTTTCCTCTACTTCCTCTCCAACAGTTACTACTTGTGTTATTGATAATAGCCATTCTAACAGGTATAAGGTGGTATCTCATTTTGTTTTTGATTTGCATATTCATTACAGCTAGTGAAGTTGACCATCTTTTCATATGTCAGCCATCTGTATGTCTTCTTGGGAAATGTGTCTGTTTGGGTCCTTTGCCAATTTAAATTAGATTACTTGGGGTTTGGTGGTTTTTGTTTGGTTTTTGTCATTGAATTGTATTATTTCTTTATATATATATTTTATATCAGCCCCTTATTCTCCCATTCCTGACCTAGTTCTTGCTTGACAAGAATAGAAAAGTAAATGCTTTTGGAAGTTACGTAGTCTAAAACCCATCTCTTCTCCTCCTGCTCATCTACCCAAGACATGGAACCTTATTCTAGTCCTATGATACTCAGAGACCCTTCCTCTGGATAAAAGAGATACTGGAAGATATTCTGAGTTTTCCTCTAAAAACACAAACAAACAAACAAACAAACTGTAGCTGATCTTGGTATATCCCATGCTGTCAATAATGTTCTTTATTCCCCAGGGTCAGTTTTGCTTATCAGAATTCAGCCCATTAGGCTTTCACATTCCCTAAATTGAAGTGATGAGGAAAGCTTATTAGCTCAGAACATTCTTTATGGAAACCAATAATAAGGAAAAAAGAATACAAGACAAAAGCCTAGGACCAAAAGAAATGTAGAGTATTAGATAGTGCTCCTCAATACTGGGAAAATCCCTCAAATTCTTGGGTCTTAGTTTTTCCACTTGGAAAAAAAAAAGGGAGAGTTAAAAGATCTCTGTAGGACTTTTTTTTTTTTTAGCCCAAATGGTTTATAATTTTATGAAACTTCTTTCTCAAAATAATCACCAAAGACCGTTTTAATTCTTACACACAGTGTTTGTTAGTCTTTTCTCATTTTCCTTTGCCTCTGCAGCATTTTTCACTCTTGACTACATTTTCTTCTTTCACTTGATTTAAATAAAAAGTTGTGATTTCCTTAGGAGCAGGTAACACGTAAGACGCGTATGGTTATGTAGGATGGGCATTGCCAACACACCACATCCAAAGGGCAGTATTTCCATCAAATACATCATACCTATCTATTTCCTCAACAATGACCAGCATGTATTCAAACAAAGTTATTTTTTAGCATTTACTCTTTTTTAATGAGAGAAAAAGAGAAGTTCACATAAACTGACCCATTAATTCTATGCTCCTTTCCATTTTCCAGCCACAGTATCTGCCAGTCTCCCTACCTTTGGTCTCATCCTCCACCAATATGTCTTACACAACACTACCAGTTATGTCTTCCCAAGACACAGGCATGGTCATCTCTTTTGTTTTCTTGACAACATCCATTTATTGCTGAAGAAAATATGAGTCATCCATGTTCTGGCCCCAGTCTACTCTTCTGGCTTATCTCCCGATTACTAAGTATTACACACTCATGGGTGGGGGAGGTGTAATAGAATGAGTTGGCAAAAGCGCAATTATTATTGGCTATAATATAAGTGCTTATACTATGTCTGTGTCCAAGTAGACACAGTTGTTTTCAATCTGTTTTAACATCTGATTGGGTAAAATATAAGTGAAAATTCTATCCTCTTATTTGGGGCCTTGAGATAATTTCATAGGGACTTATAAAGTTCCCAGTATTTCAATCCAGGGACACTTTCCATTTAAGATAAAGCAAAGCATTCTTCTCATCTTGGAATGATTCATTACTCAGAAGCTAAAGAAAAGTACTCATTAATCCCTCTCTATTATTCACATATGAATGTGACATGCAGAGGGGTGTCTCATCACTTAGTCATTCACAAGTTTTAGGACATTTAGCTCAAAAATAGATGATAACTCATAAAAGTTCTCTCCCCGTTTATTGTTTCTGGTCATTCCATTGTCTACGGCAGGAAGTCCATGACATACCATTATCAGCTGACTGCTGTTTTTAGTTTTTATATAAATGTTCCTCCTGTGAAGTTTCTAAATGGATAAGCCTTCTACCTGAGATGTAAAATGAGAAAGCATCAAAGAGCTAAACTGAGGGCCTATTCTTTCCCCCACTTAGAAGGTGGCTAAATCTAGAATTTTAAAATGAAACATATTTCCTTTTAGTTTCAGATTTTAGGAACATAAGATAGACATATTGAAAAAAAAATAAGAAAATGAGATTTGAGAAACACAGGTGCAAAAGTAAAGAGGACTTTCTGTGAATTGGTGACTTGGCTCTACAGTTCTTGCACTAGCATAGGCAGCTTGGGACTAGTGGCTTATCTAGTTGCACTTGCGGGATCTTGCACAAATCTTTGGTTCCATATACAAAATGATGGTCCCTGCGATCAAGAGTAATCCCACTTCCTTTTTTGTTTTTCTTTTTTTTTTTTTTTTTAATAATTCAGGGTTCTTCTTCTGCCAGTGTTTTGAAGTGCCACAGTCCAGAGTAACTAAACGTCTACATGCCAATTAATTGCCCAACTTCCTCTCTTTCTTTTATTTGTAATTTGGGTGTGTCTTACCCTGATCAGCAATTGTATTTCTTTAAACTGTGTATATCAAATATTTATAAACTTAGTCATATTATAAATATACTGTGAGATCACCGTTTAAAGGAAATCTTTGATGAATGTTATTATAGGTAAAAATAGAGAACCACCTCTTAATTTCTCTCCTATAAAATCAGGGATTTTTTTATGATTTCTTTAGCATTGTTATATTTTGGGTACCTGAATTTTAGCTCACTAGGCATGGTTACAAAAGGAGCTTTGACCTTTGTCATAAACTCATTGAATTTTCTTGGCATCAGCCCGAAGTATTCTCATTTTAGTCAAGTTCATAGTGCTCTCTCCTTGATGAGTCATATTGTTTTAAAACCACTGACAGTTTCATCAACATTATCATGGTTTTTGCATGTACAGTTTAGCTTAGGCTTTCTTTCACTTCACTGAAACCACCTGGTTCTAGAAACAACTAACAAAGGTGTTTATATTGGAGAGCACTCAAAGGATCCCATGTCAGGGTCAAATTTTTGTTGTTGTTTTTCTATTCTTTTAGCATTTTTTGGTGAGTAAAGTGTGCATAAACTAAAGAATACATCCTGAAACTGATGGGGGAGGGGAGAACAATACCCTATTTAAGTTAATTCATTTAAATATCAAAGTCCCAAATAAAAAGGAAAATACCCTATAACAACCACTTGATGTCACTGCTGTAGCTCCTCTCCAGCTTTAGAGAAGCAGGGAAGTTGGCTACTTCTTAAGGCACCAGCAAAGAGAAGACAAATATAGTTTTAATATTTTCTCATGGACATTTTTTTAAAAGTAATTATTGCTTCTGTTTTAAACTGGGTTATTCCACCATGTGTCTTTTACTTGCTCTGCAAAGAGAAGGGAATTGCGTGAAGGAACTGAGCAGATACTACTAGACAAACGCAAATATTTCATTCCCATGTTTGCAGTTCTCAAATGTAGCCATGTATCAAAATTTATCTGGAGATGTTTTTAAAAACACAGATCACTGGGCTCTACCCTAGAACTACAGAATCAGAATCTCTGGGGTGGGGCATGGACATTTATGTTTTACAAGTTTTTCAGAGTGATTCTGAATATCAGTAAGGTTTGAAAATCCCTGTTTCACTTTGTCCTACACCTCTCCTAATTTATAATGATAGAGAATGTAAGCTGACTTGATATCCTATCTAATAAAGAGGGAATATGCTAATTGACCCTCACACCATCACAAAGATGGCAGCACCCACAGCCAATAAGGAGGGGATATGCTAATTGACTGTCCCACCTTCAAAGATGGTGGCACCCACAGCCACAAGATGGCAGCGCCCAGTCGCCTCAGCCCCGCTGCGTGACTGCCTCTGGAGTCCCCCAGACCCTTCAGTCCCCCAGCCGCCCAGGACTGGCCCAAGGCTCAGGCAAGCCTTGGATGTTGGCTGCCCAGCCGCCTAGGGCCGCCCGAGGCTTGCGCTGCTGGCAGTGGCAGCAGCAGAGGTGTGATGGGGCATTGCCTTCCCCTGATTGCCAGGTCACCTCCCACCCCTGAGGGCTCCCAGACTGTGAGAGGCAGCAGGCTGGGCTGAGGGAGCCCCCTCCAGTGCATGAATTTTCATACACCAGGCCTTTAGTTCTATATAACTGAATAATTATACATTTTTATATCTTCATATGCCACTCAAAATGAACTTTTATCCCTCATTCAGCCCTTCTTTCTTTCATCTCCTTTCCTTCATGGAACTTCTTTATTTTTCTCTTCTTTAAATATTACACAGTATACATATCTTTAATAGTAATAACTACATATTTTGCTTGACTTATATATCTATTTTTTCAATTGTAGGAAAGCTGAGCTAATTCCACCTCTCTTTGCTGCTTAGTCTTTTCTTTTATGACAAGCACAATTTTAGTTTCAGCATTTTCCTAATAATAAAAACAAACTCCCTTATTAAATTTATACAATGTTATAGGTAAAATACATATGTGTTTTAAAATAATTCCCTTTACCGGCCAATTACATGCCTGATCCTATTTCGTATAAGTGCCTACATTCTCTCACAAAATCCTACGGGAAGTATACCATTAATGTATCTTTACAAATGAAACTGAAGCCAGAATATTGCCTCCTTCACCCCCACACTCTAATCTTAAAGTCAGAAATTCTAACACAAATACCTTTGCAGGTTTCAGATGCTGCTTTGTCCTTGTCGGAAATATGATCACCTTGCTACAGACCAATTTATTAAGTGTCCACTGTGCAGACTGCAAGTTAGATATGAAGAGCCTTACATAAAGTCATAGCAGGCAATCTTCTTGATGTGTTATATTGTTTCTGGTTACCAGGGAAAAGAAGCTAATGGCAAACCCCAGATCAGTGAGCCCCCTGCTCTATCAGAATCCAGCACACTTGGAACACTTGCCAAACTTTTGCTAAGTAAGGGACAGAAGAATCTATGCCTTGGAAAAAGAATCTAACGAGTAGCCCCACCTTTGGCTGATAAATTGAAGGTTATAATGTCTTCTTGGTTTTTGTTTTGTTTTTCAACAACACTCAGTGCATTTCAGCTCTTTTGTAGAAAATATCAACAATCTCAAGTTTCTTGCTTGCTTTTAGACTTGCTTTTAAAGGGGATTTATGACCAGAAACACATTCACCCAACCAATCATTTATGTAAGAAAGACTGATTCAATTTTAGCATACTGCCTAATTCTGCCTTCTTCCTAACACAACAACTGGGAAGAATATCAAAGCAAAAATTGCATACTGAAGTCTGATAATAGCCAAAATAATGATTATGCGAGCACCAGATACTTGAAAAACTGCCAACAGAAAAAAAAAAAAAATACCATTCATTTTGTCTGAGTAAAATTGAAAAAGAAATTCAGGTATTTTTTAAAAAAAATAAATGAAGTAAGCACATTACTCAAGTCTGAATAAAAATATTTTGTCAGTCTCTACAAGCAAAAAATATCTCAGGACAAAAGGGGACTAGTTTCACTCACATCTCAAACAGTTGCACAAATGCTTTTCCTCAAAACAATCTTCACACTTCTGTAGCAGCAGAAGTTCTTTACAAGTGTTCCCAAATTTGTCATTTGGGATTTCTAAAAGACACACACTCAAAGATCAAAGTTTAATAAAATGAATGATTGTTACCGCTCCATCAAGGATCCTCCTGAGTGAAAGCAGATCGTCTTCTTTAGCAAGTGTGTGCCAGTGAAGCCTACAATGACTCCTCGTGCAGTGCAGGGACACTGTCCGGCCAGCAGTTTTACCCACCACTGTTTTCCACCCGACTCGACTTTCAGCTGCTATCCACAGACCCCGGTAAACATTAGACTCAAAGAAGAAACGTTAAAAATCATACAGATTCTTGGGCTCCATTGCTCCATAAATCAGAATCTCAGAGGTAGTGTTGGGAATCTGTGCAAATGTCAACATGGTGGAAAAGAAAGATAAAGTTTTACTAGTATTATTATGAAAACAGTTTTACTATGGAGAACTCTATGAAAGGATCTCAGGGAACTCTAAGGGTATGAACACTATGCTTTAAAAACTATTGCTTTAAACTTAGAAGCCAACCAGAGAAGTTATACAGGAATTTTTTTTTAAGGCAGGACTAGAAATTTGAGATTCCCAAGCAAATCAGTAGAAAATGTGTCCCAAGAGTTGCTTGTGTTGAGAGCCAGAGGAGACAGAGGAAAGAAAAGAAGCAGTCTTAACCTCCTAAACAACCAAACTTCTTCATGGTCTTTTGAATAGTGCTGAACATCCTTTCCACATCAACAATGTTTCTGCTACTATTCCTTCCTCTGGCTGAGAAAAATACATACTCTAGAGCCCTATTTCCCCTTACGACCCCGATAACCGCTGCATTACCTCTATGGCAGTAGTTTTCAACCTTCCTAATGCCGTGACCCTTTAATACAGTTCCTCATGTTGTGGTGACCCCCAACCATAAAATTATTTTCGTTGCTACTTCATAACTGTAATTTTGCTACTGTTATGAATCATAATGTAAATATCTGATATGCAGGATGTATTTTCATTGTTACAAATTGAACATAATTAAAGCATAGTGATTAATCACAAAAACAATATGTAATTATATATGTGTTTTCTGATGGTCTTAGGCGACCCCTGTGAAAGGGTCGTTCGACCCCCAAAGGGGTCGCAACCCACAGGTTGAGAACTGCTGCTCTATGGGATCTCCTAAATGGAGATCAACTCGTCTCTACTTTCTTTTCTCTTCCAGGCCATTCTAGAGACTATAAGTAAGTAGATGAGTATCTTAGATCCATACCTCAAAGCACTGTCACTCCTCCAAAACTTTCTATGACTCTCCATTGACTAATTGCAGGTTTTTCGTAGAGTTGCCAGAGACATTTTCCCTATTAAAAAGTATCCATACATTACTAAAGTTTGAGAAGTACTTTTGTATACAGTACAAAACCTACTCTTAACATTCAAGACCTTGGAGTTTGGACCTCAGCTAAATTTCTTGCATTATAGCCCACTAATCCTTTTTTACCTGTGGATCCCAAACCTGCCTGTTCATCAGAATCACATTGAAAGTGTTTTCAAGCTACAGATTCCCAACACTACCTCTGAGATTCTGATTTATGGAGCAATGGAGCCCAAGAATCTGTATGATTTTAATGTTTCTTCTTTGAATCTAATGTTCACCTGGGTCTGGGAATAACAGTCAGAAGTACTCTAGTCAGACTAGGTTCTTATCAACTTTCCAACTATCACACGTTTCTTCTACCTCCGCACTTCTGCTGCCCACTTTCTTATACCCTCTACCCACTTGCCACTTAACCAATTCCCACTCTAAAGATGTATCTCAATTAATACCCAACCACAGTCCCTACAAATATCCTCTGTGATTGCACCAAGAGGAAAGCTATCTCTTATTCCTGGGACTTTAGGGATACTGTTTATCTTTTCAGTTTATTCAGCACATCACCCCAGAACACTCCCTTCACTGTTGAATGATTTTTGATATGCTATTGTTATTTAACCTTTACATGTTTTGTTTTATCTCCCTATCTACAATCCACAATGGAAAGGCCTCCGGGACAACAATGTGCCTTACCCTTTTGGATACCAAGCTCCTAACTACTGTCTTGCACATTGCTGGCTTTTCAAACAATCTGTTACTTTGATGACACATATCTAAAAATTCTAAAATATGCAAGGTAACATTTAACATTCACATAGCACTTTATGACTTATGAAAAATGTTTCTACCTATTATTTTACTTGTGATGTTATTTCTATTAAATGTGGTAGTATTTACTGCCCCCATTATTAAGGCAGAACTAAGGCTTAGGGAAGTCTAACAACCTGACCAAGGTTAAATAACTATTAAGCAGCAGAGTAGGGAAAATAATTCAGGTTCATCTAATTCCATATTATATTTCTTTATATACCATACCTTATTATTCATTTTTTAGCCCCTAATTTTTCATTTTAAGTATCTTATAAACAAGCAAACATAAAATGAGCCTCTTTATTCAGGACTCTAGGCTAAGCTCCTAAAAAATGTCATCTCATTTAATTCTCAGGAACAAAACCAAATGATACTAAGGAGTCTGTGGGTGGGGCAAAGAGAAAAAATGAGGACAGACGATGTCGGCCTTGCTAAGGAGAGGAAGCATGAACTGGACCTTAAGAGATGGGTAGAAATAAACCAGGCAGCCACTGAAAGGAAGAGGAAATGAGCACCAGTAATTTAGGAGATGACAAGAATTTTAGCCTGGCCACTTCAGAATCTTTGTGCTAGAGAGTTTCATATTGTAAAATAAAGTAATCTTGCTAGGTGAGGCTGATGGGCAAGATCTTACAATGCCAGGATAACTAATACTGTCTTGATCCCTTAGGCAACTGACTGTTACCAAGGTCATTTCCTCACTTAAATACTTTCCAGATAATATCTTTGAAATTTTATTTATTGAGTCAATATACTAATATCGATATTTCTGCTGAAATCTAGAACATTGAAATATGAGCAGGGTCAATCAAAATACCCAGCACATCATTCTGAATCTTTTCTTTAGAAGCTGTTGCCACAGTCACAACTTCAGAGGGACTTCTTTCTTACCTTTTCTTTTTTTTGTCACAGAGAAACCACTAGGATTCCTATTTGACTTCGGTTCTATGGTCAGAATTTTTTCTTCAAAAGATTTCCTGCTTTCTGAGATACACAATTTTAAGCTTTAAAAGAGCAGACCTGAACAGGCTCTAATCGGAACTTGTTTGGTTCACTGCAATAGTGATATTGAAGAATTTCAGAAAACTTGGGCTGTAAAGATAATACAAGAAGGCTCAGGAATGCAGAGTTATGTGTCCTGTTTAGACCTATCCCTGAAACCATGAAAATCGGAGCTTCTCAAAAGGTCTTTGCCCTTTAGAAGATTTGGGTCACAACTCTGGGAGATTTGCCAGAAGTCAGCAGTAAGCTGGGTTTCAGGTTCTAGGATCTACTACAAATTGTGAAAACAGGCAATTGCTCAACCTTACTTTCATTTAACACATTGTTACTCAGAGCATTAAGTTTCAAAATAAAAAATAATGAAATAAAATAAGTAAACAAATGTCAGAATCCCATCTCTAATTATAAACCATATATATAAAAAAAAAAAACACTAAAAGATTTATCCCCAAATTGACACTCTATTTAAAAAGAGAGGACTAAAATTAAGGTGTTTTTCTATTATGCGTTCATTTAACAAGTCCTGTGAGCTTACTAAATGTATAGATTCTAAGAACTACAGATGACTTGGTGAGCAAGAAAAAGTTTCTGCTTGCATGGGTCTTACATTCTAGTTGGGAAATAATACATACGAACATATATACCTCTGTACATAAGAAAACTATCAGGCCATGGTAAGTGCTTTGTGGAGAGTGACAGGATAGCTACTTAAGACTAGTTGATCAGGGAAATTCTTTCTGAGGAGGAGATACTTAAATAAATCTGAATGTCAGAAAAAAAGCCAATCCCTTGAAAATGCAGGAAAGCATCTTCCAGGAAGAGGAAAGAATAATGCACAGGTGTATTTTATAAAGAAATAAAAAAGAATACTATGCCCCCCTCACACACCCAACCTCACCTGGACAATTTTTAAATTGGGGTTTATGCTGCAGACCTAATAAAAGAGAATAAAACATAGTTGCTATGGTCTGAATGCTTGTGTCCCAAAAATTCATATATTGAAACCTAATGCCCACTGTGATGGTTAGAGAGGTGGGGCCTTTGGGAGGTACTTAAGTCAGGGATGGGGTTGGGGGATGTGGAGGAGAAGATAGAGCCCTCATGAATGGGAGTAGTGCTTTATAAACGAGACCCCAGAAAGTATGGACACAGCAAAAATGTGCCTTCTGTGATCCAGGAAGGGTCCTCACCAAATCTGCTAGTGTCTGGATCTTGGACTTCCCAGCCTCCAGAACTTAAGAAATAAATATTTATTGTTATTAAGACAGCCAGTTTATGGTATTTTATATAGCAGCCTGAACAAACTAAGACAATAATGGAATGACAATGTAAAATAATGGGGTTGGACTGACAATTGGTCTATCTTCTCTCATTCTCATCACTCTTTACAATTGTTATTCTTTTGAACTATAGCAACTATATTCTAAGTGAATAGTATACTTTCCTTCTTACTATTATAAAGGTATCATGTATTTTTCCCTTATCATTATAAATAGGGATGCCACAATAAAATTGTATGACATTGATCACTTTTGAGGTTCAATTTTTTTCATTTTTATTCATTTTTTAAATTTATTAATGAGTATACGCTGAATAAAATTCAAGATTATGATTGTTCAAGCACCAGTGACCTCACTGAGATGGTGAACAAACTGGAACTCCATTCACTTTTAAACCAGTAGAGGACAGACAGTGAATCCTTCGCATCCAGTGAAACACATCTGGATTAACTGCACTTGATTTGTAAAGATACCCAAGGTTCCTCTGAATAGAGTTTGCACTTCACTGATAGGACAGGCAGAGAGCTATTTGTATCCACTAATCTTGGGTAAATCCAGATTGCTTTTCTTTGGCTTTGTTCCTCCATCCATCAAAAGGTAATAGCAATTCTGCCAAATTCTGAGAGATATGCCAATTCTAAATAATAATAATGATGATGATGATAATAATAATAGCAACTACCATATATAGAGCAGTAAGGGTGTTATATGGCTTGTAAAGATGGTCACAATATCTCCTCCCATCCCTGCATGCACATCCCTTGGAATAAAACTTTGTGGTCTCTCCTTTAAGAAGTGGCATCTTTTTCTCTACCCCTTGAATCTGTGCTAGTCTTGTGACTTGCTTTAGCCAGAAGGATATATGGTGTCCCCCCAAAATGTATACACACACTTTAAATAATTATAAAGGCAGTGTTTATTAAAATACATTTCATTTTCCATGGGCACAGACAATGGTGTGGTGAGGGCCTGGGGAGGGGGCAGGGGCACGCTAGAAGGGGTCAATGAGGAAAAAAGGGGACATCTGTAATTCTTTCAACAATAAAGATAAATTTAAAAAATAATAATAAAATACATTTTATTTTCAAGATTGAGCTATCAACTGTTAAAGTGTAGATGCATTTTTGGGGGACACCCTGTATATGGTCAAAATGACATTAAGCAAGTGCCAGAGCCTGGGCCTAAAAAGACCTATTGCTTCTGCTCTTGCTCTTAGAATGCTACTGAAGCCGTCCCTGTAAAGAAGCCCCAACTAGCCTCCTGGAGGATGGAAGGCCACATGGACAGAAAGGCTCAACCATCCCAGCTGTTCCAGCCATCCCAGTTGAGGCACGGGACTCGTGAGAATGGCTGTCTCAGACCATCCAGCCCAGCCCAGTCACCAGCTAACCTCAGCCACATGAGTGAGCCCAGGCCAGACCCATAGAAGTATTGTGGAGTCAACCACAAAACCATGAGAAGGAAATCTTTCTTGTTTTAAGCTCTTAAATATTGGGGTGAGTTTTTTGCAATTATAGATTATTGATATGCTAAATATTGACTAGAACTAAGGACTTTATATTTAGTATCTATATGAATCTTCTTAATCCTGTAAGGTCAATACTATTAATGACACCATATTACAAATGAAGAACTTAAAGCTCCGTGAATTTAAGTAATTTGTCCAAGTCACACAGTAAAGAAACAAATCAAACACAGCTCTGGCTTCAAGCACACATTTATATCAACCTACTATTCTATATGATGTTTGAGGGAGGGGGAGGGGTTGGTGAGGCTTTTAAAATCTGACTCAGATTATTAGTATTATTTTTCTATATGGAATATAATGATTCTGTTTGGGGAATTTTAAGAAAATAGTAATGTGGTGTCCCAGAAAATAGTAATGTGGACCCAGCAGGTCCAGGGTTTCCCCAAGGTGTGGACAGAGTCCGAGAAGAAGGAATGACAGGGAGGCAGCGTTCAGGTGATCATCATAGCCAGGTTCCTCTTTTTATTGTCCTCTTACATCTGTATTTATACTATTTGATCTTAATCCCATCCATTCTATTCCAAAGGTTAGGGCGCTTCTTATCTCTATTCCAAGGTTACTCTATTGTTCTATTAAGCTACAAGGAAGTAACTGAAGGAGGTTATTCTAAGTAAAGATTATGTAGCTTAAGCGTGATTGTTCATAGTTAACTAAGCATAGCCTGGCACTTAGTTAAGGGGTTTTACTGATAAAAATCCTCACCTGGGGAAACAACCTTTCTCAGAGAGGTGGTCCTGTTTAAAACACATAGTGTTAAGAGGGGGAGCAAACATATTAAGAACAGTATGCCATATATGCCAGGTCCCTTGAAACATAAGCTGTGCAGATGTTTCTTCCCTGCAGCGACTGCATCAAGCAGCAAGGGTGGATCGGCTTCCAGCAATATATCAATTGATAACATATATATCAATCAATATCTTATGTTCAAGTAACTTCCAAGTAAATAAAAAAAAATATAGTGCAATAATTTTAATAATTTAAACAACATATGACACTGACATCTTAGATCCTCTGTAAAGTTATATATAAACTAGAGGCCCGGTGCACAAAAATTTGTGCACTTGGGGGTGGGGGGAGAGGGGGTCCCTCAGCCCATCCTGTGCCCTCTCGCAGTCTGGGACCCCTCAGGAGATAATGACCTGCTGGCTTAGGCCTGCTCCTGGTGGCAGAGGGCAGGCCCAATCCCTAGGTGCAGCTCCTGGTCGGGATCAGAGCAGGGCTAATTGGGGAGTTTGGGCGCTGCCCCCTATCATGCACAGAGCAGGGCGGATTGGGAGGTTGTGATGCCACCCCTAGTCACGCTCAGGGTAGGGCCGATTGGAGGGTTGGGGCACCGCCCCCTGTCACACTCAAGGCAGGGTCGATAGGGAAGTTGAGGCGCCACCCCATCACCCACAGAGCAGGGCTGATCAGGGGGTTGGGGTGTTGCCCTCCGTCATGCACAGAGCAGGGCCCATCAGGGGGGTTGGGGCTCCGTACCTTGTCACACACAGAGCAGGGCCGATCAGGGGGTTGAGGAGCTCCCCCCTGTCATGCACAGAGCAGGGCCCATCAGGGGTTTGAGGAGCTCCCTCCTGTCACTCACAGAGTAGGGCCAATAGGGGAGTTGGAGCACCGCCCCCTGTCACTCACAGAGTAGGGCCGATAGGGGAGTTGGGGCACTGCCCCCTGTCACGCACAGAGCAGGGCGGATCAGGGGCTAGGGGAACCGCCTTCTATCACCCACAGAGCAGGGCCGATCAGGGGGTTGGGGCGCCGCCACTGTCACACACAGAGCAGGGCCCGTGGGGGGGGGAGTGGGAATTGGGGCGCCGCACCCTGTCACACACAGAGCAGGGCCGATCAGGGGGTTGGGGCGCTGCCACTGTCACACTTAGGGCAGGGCTGATGGGGAGGTTATGGCTCTACCCCGTCACACACAGAGCAGGGCCCGTGGTGGGGGGGGGAGTTGGGGCGCCACATCCTGTCACACACAGAGCAGGGCCGATCAGGGGGTTGGGGTGCCGCCACTGTCACACTCAGGGCAGGGCCCATCAGGGGGTTGGGGCACCTTCCCCTGTCACGAACAGAGCAGGGCGGATAGGGAGGTTGTGGCCTCGCCCCCTGTCACACACAGAGCCGCAGGGTGATCAGGGGGTTTGGGCGCTGCCCCCTGTCATGCTGATCCCGGTGCCGGGAGGCCTCGTGGCTCCGCTGATCCCGGTGCCGGGAGGCATATTACCCTTTTACTATATGGAATAGAGGCCTGGTACACGGGTGGGGTCTGGCTGGTTTGCCCTGAAGGGTGTCCTGGATCAGGATGGGGGTCCCCACTGGGGTGCCTGGCCAGTCTGGCTGAGGGGCTGAGGGCCGTTTTCAGGCTGGCGGGTGACTGAAGCTCCCAACTGCTCCTTTTTTTCTTTTTTTTTTTTATTCTAGGCCAGCTTTAGCTCTGAGGCCTCGGCTGCTGAAAGCAGGTTTCTGGCCTTCGTTTACCTTCTGTATTTGATACAATGTTGCGGTCCGGCTGGCTGAAGCCCGGCTGACTAAAGCCAGTTTCTGGGGTTTTGTTTAGCTTCTATATTTGCAACATAGTTGCTTAGAGTTGCAGCTGAGAGGCTGGCAAGTCAGGGGGGAAGCTTGGCTTCCTCCGTCACTGGAGCAAGCCAACCTCCCTGTTCGCTTCAGTGCATGGCTGCCAGCCGCCATCTTGGCTGGCAGTTAATTTGCATATCGCCCTGATTAGCCAATGGGAAGGGTAGCGGATGTACGGCTAATTACCATGTTTGTCTTTTATTAGATAGGATAATCAATTCTACTGAATTTCTCTGCTACTTTCATAAGGTTAAAAATCACTAAACGGTGTTCTCCTCTGGGTACTCAAGTCACTTTGATGTTTTGTTTCAGGCCAAGTCACCTCTTCAGAATCCTTTCGTTAAGCTGCATCAAAATGCCTATAGGTGAGAGGTTACACTCATTATTTATTAAGCACCCGATAGTTTCTCATTGCAAGATTCAGGGTGGAGACCAAGAGGTGAGGATCATGGTCTCTAATGTGGACAAGAATATGTGATAGAAATCAACCAAATTGTCCCCTCCCTTCAGCCTCTCTGGCCTTCAGATGAGAGATCTGACAACCATTAATGTAGTCACCCACCCAGAAGGTAATCATTTTAACTCATCTACCAAGCTCATATGTGCCATGAGTCATGATTAAAGGAGCTGTCTTGAAAGCTTCAGTAACAAGGAACAAATTGTGCATTGCCAGCCCTAGTGGTTGCCCACCTGGTTTCCACCTCCCCCACCACTTAGGGGTCTTTTAAAAAGAATAATTTTCAGACCTACACACTCACAATATAGCCAAAATAGCAGACAACATGAACATCTGCATTAAAGACAAACACCTTAACCCTCACTGCTATTGAGAGTCCCCATTGGAGATGTGTTCCGTGCCTCCTTGTTCAGAGCGTCCTTTTCCAGTCCTGATCCACTTTCGTTATATGTGGCTAATGTAAAACTGCGACCCATTGCCTTGGCAACACGTCCATGGGCTAAAAAAGGAAATGAAACCTGAGGTTTATTTTAAATTTTCTACCTGCCAGAAATACTAATTTAAGAAATACTTTTTAAAAGCAATAGAAAATAATAGCCTATTAATAGTAACAGGAAAATAGTTCATGAGAGAAGACATTCATGAAAATGTATTAAGAGTTTATCTCTTAAATATGAATCAAAGAGTTTTGATGCTGTTCATGTTATTTAAAGTTCTCCATTAAAATAATATTTCCACTCTATAATTTATACTATATTTAGTCTTTTAGGAACTTCCTGAATGTTTTGCATATTGAAATTTCCCATAATGGAATTTATATATGGCTAAAGCAGTGGTTCTCAACCTTCCTAATGCCGCAACCCTTTAATACAGTTCCTCATGTTGTGGTGACCCCCAACCATAAAATTATTTTCGTTACTACTTCATAACTGTAATTTTGCTACTGTTATGAATCGCAATGTAAATATCTGATATGCAGGATGTATTTTCATTGTTACAAATTGAACATAATTAAAGCATAGTGATTAACCACAAAAACAATATGTAATTATATATGTGTTTTCCGATGGTCTTAGGCGACCCCTGTGAAAGGGTTGTTTGACACCCAAAGGGGTCTTGACCCACAGGTTGAGAACTGCTGGGCTAAAGGAAGTAAAATTACTCTGAGGAAGTCCTAACTGTAGATTTGAAAACAGTAAAACATTACTGCTTTAAAGATGGAGTGTGTAAATCAAAGAAAAATGCAAGTGTAAAGTTCAAGAATTTCTGAATCATTATTTTAAGTTCCCAGCAGAAGGAACTGTAGCCTCATAATTAAGTTATCTGTTATTTATGTTCCACTTCTACATTCCTGTGGTTCAAACTTTTTATTTTGTTTTTATCAAATTTGGTTGGTAAATGAAAAATCCTATCTAATAAGGAGGGGATATGCTAATTGACCCTCACACCGTCACAAAGATGGCAGCACCCACAGACACAAGATGTCCGGCAGGGGAGGGCAGTTGGGGGGGACCAGGCCTTCAGGGGAGGGTAGTTAGGGGCGACCAGGCCAGCAGGGGAGGGCAGTTGGGGGGGACTAGGCCAGCAGGGGAGGGCAATTGGGGGCAATCGGGCCGGAAGGGGAGCAGATAGGCATCAATCAGGCTGGCAGGGGAGTGGTTAGGGGGTGATCAGGCTGGCAGGCAGAAGCGGTTAGGGGCAATCAGGCAGGCAGGCGGGCAGGTGAGCAGTTGGGAGCCAGCAGTCTTGGATTGTGGAATCGGGCCTAAACAGGCAGTCGGACATCCCCCGAGGGGTCTCAGATTGGAGAGGGTGCAGGCTGGACTGAGGGACACCCTCCACCCTGCACGAATTTTGTGCACTGGGCCTATAGTAAAAGAAATAAAAGAGTTTTCAAAACTGGGCCTAAAGCCGAAACCGGTTTGGCTCAGTGGATAGAGCGTCGGCCTGCGGACTCAAGGGTCCCGGGTTCGATTCCGGTCAAGGGCATGTACCTGGGTTGCGGGCACATCCCCAGTAGGAGATGTGCAGGAGGCAGCTGATCGATGTTTCTCTCATCGATGTTTCTAACTCTCTATCTCTCTCCCTTCCTCTCTGTAAAAAATCAATAAAATATAAAAAAAAAACAAAACTGGGCCTAAATATTAAAAAGTAGCAGATTGTAGAGCAGCCAAACACCACAAAGGTCCTCAGAGCATTTTATTTCCACACTTCAACCTGTTGGCTGGAAGCTACTGTCTGCTGTCATCTCAGGGCTTGCTCACAATTTAGGAAGCTGGCTAGGCAGTTTTCCCAGGAAACAGGGCAGGGCCTGCATTTTGTTGGAATAGAAGCATAGCTAGACTACGTTTTGGGGCACAATGCCAGTCTGCATACTTCCTCACCTGGTAATTAACAGTTGCTATTACAACAGGATTCTTATCTCCAAAGGGAGCCATTTAATGAGTTTATATTATTTTCAAAAGGATTATTTTCTTGAATTATTGAATTCTGAAACTATTTAAAATTTATGTCAGTATAATTTTTTATTTATAGGGATTATTACATAACTATTAATTGAATACCTAGAGTACATAGGATATCTATCTGACTTTTAAAAAAATAAGTTACAGGCCCTGACTGGGTAGCTCAGTTGGTTAGAGTGTCATCCCATACGTCAAGGTCTTGGGTTCCATCCCCAGTCAGGGCGCATACAAGAATCAACCAATGAATGCATAAATAAGTGGAACAACAAGTTTATGTTTCTCTCTCATATGCATTTTCTCCAAAATCAATAAATTACCAAAAAAATAAATTAACAAGAGAGTATGGAAGCCTAAATAAGTACTATGAACAGTTGTTGTAGCAATTATTATGTACCATGTAACAAACTAAGTGCCTTTATGCATCATTCATTCACTCAACATATACCTATTATCTACTATGTGCACTGTTCCAGGACCTGGAGATCAGCAGTGAACAAAACAAAATCCTTGCTTTCATGGAGCTTATTCTACAGTAAGGAAACAATAATTAAATGACCAAAGTGTAAAGCACGTGTAATGAAAATAAGAGCTATGGAAAATGTGTATTTGAATAAGCGTCTCATTCAAATGATAAGTTGACATGAGCAGAGACCAAAGGAAGTAAAAAAATCCAAAACTGGATCTCAGGAGGATGTCTGTTAAAGATCATTGAACAATTATTTATTAAGGATTTCTTGTAACCACTTACCATTCAATCCTTACAGCAGCACTTCATGGTAGGTGTCTTATTGCTCCCATTTTGCAGGTCAGAGAACTGAGGCTTAAAAATGTGAGGAAACTTTCTTAAAGCCACACTATTTACAAAGGACAAGCTAAGATTTAACCCATATCTGCCTCAGTCACAAGCTGTGCTTTTGACCATCTTCCTTCTGTCAAATCACCCAACTACCCAAAAATCAAGATTTTTACATGCTCAATATTGGTGCTTATTTAATAGGATTAGTCAATGACAATATCACACTTAAAGAGAAAAATAAATAAATTTTGGGGGAAGGGAGTAAATGAGGTTTGGCTCAAATAAATAAATAAATAAATAAATGCTCTCCACTCCCCTCTTGAGGGATCTAGACCAGGGGTGGGCAAACTTTTTGACTCGAGGGCCACAATGGGTTCTTAAACTGGACCGGAGGGCCGGAACAAAAGCATGGATGGAGTGTTTGTGTGAACTAATATAAATTCAAAGTAAACATCATTACATAAAAGGGTACAGTCTTTTTTTTTTTTTTAGTTTTATTCATTTCAAACGGGCCGAATCCGGCCCGCGGGCCGTAGTTTGCCCACAGCTGATCTAGATGGAGGCAGAGCAGACCTTGTTAACTTATGGCTCTCCAGGCACACACACAAGGACTCCCTCGCTGGCCCTGTAGAGGCATGTCCTGAAATCGTCTTCCAAAGCAGCACTCTCAGAGCTGCCCAAAGAGGCCATGAGTAAGGAGAGGGAGAGAGAAAGAAGAGGCTAGGAAGGAGTTTGTTGTGGGAAATCTCTATCACCACTTCCCCTTCTGTTCACCCCTCTCTTTTCAACTGAATCTCAGCATCAGGGTTGGATATTTTCATTTGGCTACCTCACTGAGCTCTTCATAAGGTACAATCTACCTCAAGACTAGTCCTGCTGGGATGGAAGGAATTGCTTCCAAGACCTACCATCCCACATGACTTCCTTAAACACTAGTTCCACAAGGACTTAGCCATGTGGTTGGCTGAGAAAGGGTGGCAGAACTATCACCATTTCCTTATTCAGGATTGGAGCCCCTTGATTTCCCCTGACTCCCTGACAGCTCGTGTGGCTTTGCATTAAGGGTTTATGTAAAGATAAAGGGGCATGCATAGGAAAATGGAGAAGGGGAAAGCAGTGTTCTCTAGCCACTCCAGATCTGAATGAGTGGAGCTTTACAGTAATTGAGTGGCTTGAGGAAAAGCGAACACAGGAACCCAAGCAATCAAAGGAAGACTATCTTACTTAATACCTGGGATAGATGTTTTTCTTTCTGCCTCTCAAGTCCAAAGAGGAAAATCAGGATGAGTGGCTTAGGTTGTAAACTTTAAGGTCAAGGACCCTCTGTTGAGCTTAGCTTTCAAGTTCTCAGTAGTCAAGTATGTGTGAAACATATTTAATAGCGCGATAAATACAAGTTGTGGAAGATGAGATTAAAAGTCAGAGGTCCCTTCCATGGGTCCCCTACAGAGCCTGTCGTAAAGAGGACACAATCAACATTAGCAGGGCTGTTAAAAAGTATCACCTATTAAAAGTGTGCTCTTCCCTAGGGCCTCTAACTGGAGTTTCTCTGTGTGGGTGTGTTCCTAAGAGAGGAGTCGTGTGCAGAGAGTGTACTGGGTACAATGTGTATTTATTTGTAAGAGGAAACAGAAGATCTCAATGAGGAAGAACATATGTTTCTGAGACTGCATCTGTGCAAAAAGTACATAGTCCCTGAAGTTGTACTAAAGGAAAAAAACAACTACCGTATCATAAAAAAAACAAAATCTTTTATTTCACGCAAGTCCTCTTGGCACAATTCCCTCCTCCTGCTTTTTCTGCCTGACCAAATAATTCTTTCTCACCCTCAGGTCCAGGAAAACCACGAAATGTTTCGCACAGTTTGGCATAGCCTGACTAGCCAGGTTAGTAATCACGTGGGGATCCCAGAGGCAAACCTTAGCCCTAGAAGAGACGTGACTCTTCAGGGATCACCTGCCCGGGGCGCTACGCAATGGAGCTGAAATCATCCTTTGAGGGCTGGGCAGAGGCCCAGCAAGGAAACTAAAGTTGGGCGCGGCCCTGGCAGGTAGCAGCCTAGGTGATCTGGGGCGTGCGCGACCACCAGGTGTCCAACTCGCCAGGTGTCCGGGCTGGCCGCCGGCTCCGCCCCCGCCCCCGGGCTCAGTGCGCCTGTCTGGCGGGAGCCGCGCCACCTCGCCCTGGGAGGTTGGGCTCCAGGGCTCCCTTGGCCTTGGTCCCCTCCGGCCTCCCACCGGCGCTGGGGGCGGGGCCGAGCCGGCGGGGCGGGGGCGGGGGCGGGGCCGGGGCGGCGGGGCGGGGCTCGCACCAATGCCCCCGGCTCGTCGGCAGCTGCTTCACCCGCAGATCTCGCAGCAGGCGAGCGGCTCGGTCCCCTCCCGCGGTCCCATGGCAGACCCCGGCTCCGCCGCGGAATGCGGCTACATCCGGACGGTCCTGGGCCAGCAGATCCTGGGGCAGCTGGACAGCTCCAGCCTGGCTCTGCCCTCCGAGGCCAAGCTGAAGCTGGCGGGGAGCAGCGGCCGCGGCGGCCAGGCGGCCAAGAGCCTGCGGATCCAGGAGCAGGTGCAGCAGACCCTGGCCCGGAAGGGCCGCAGCTTCGTGGGCAACGGTGAGTGGAGCCCGCCACCCCCCTGCATCGCCCGACCCTCCTCCTTCTCCCCCTTCCCCCCCTCACCCCGTTTGCTTCGACTCCCTGCTTCCTGGGGGTGCGGGACCTGGTATCCTGCCCACCTGTTGCTCGCGGTCCCTTTGTACGAGCCGCCGCGCCTCGCGACTCAGACCGGCTTGCTTGGGGAAAACAGTCTTTTCTAAAATAACCTCCCACTCAGCTTTGTCCTGTATATATCAACGTATATTAAATGCACGTCTATATCTATGTGAAAGAATTCAGTCTAAGATTTTTACTCCTTCCTTAACCGGCTCCCCTCGCCGTCCTCCTCCCGCCCCGCCCCCCCTCGCCCCCCCCCCCCCCCCCAGGGGTCTTAATGGGGAGGCTCCGGGAGTCTGTAAACACTTTGAAATGCTGTGCTATGCAGAAAGTCGATAGGATCATTTTCCTAGGGGGAAGCGCCCCTCGGTTTTATTCGTTTTTTTAAAGAGTCTAAGGCCCCAATGAATATTTTGAAAAAGAAAACCTGAAAGTACTGGCGCTCCTACAAACTGTAAATTGGGATGGCGGTGCCTCGCCCAGGTACTTCGGGGCGCTCCACCCAGTGTACCGCGCCAGTGGTTGATCTAGGAAGTGAAAAAATTGGGAAGGAGGCTTTGGGCCAGGAACAGTCAGTGCCCCGCGGGGGGAGATGGGGGAGAGGAAGGGGACTTTGGCCGGGCCAGCCGCAGCACCCACACCCACACCCCCTCGGCCTCTCAGAGGCGAAAGGGGTTTTTATAAAGTAAAACATGTGTATCAGTAATTGATAGTCGGGGGAGAGGGAAGGTGAAGAAGATGGCAAACTAGTTCTACAAATTAGAAAACATGAAATATTTTCTCCCCTGCTAAAATCAGGTGATCGAAGCTACACAGTCCCATTTTTATTAGTTTTTTTTTTTCATTATAAAAGTATTGAAGGGTTATAGAAAAGAGAACAGGAAAGAAATCGAACAATGAATTAAGTTGGGATATCAGTTTGTTTCCTGCAATGTTGCACTGTTTCTCTAGGAAATAATTCGGCAATGGCAAATGGAGAACACATTAGGAAAAAGAAAAACGCTTGCAGGTCGGACTAGAAATTTAAAATAGCAGACCCTGGGAGGCCATATAGTTTTCAATTCGTGTAAAAGAATCCTAAAGGATCAGGCAGTCAATATTTACATATTTGAAAGGTAAACAGATGTTTGATGATTATAGTTAATGTAACTGAGTGTCTACTATGTGTCAAGAATTGGACTACATGGTTTATGTTCATTGTGTTATTTATGCCCCCCACTCCCCCAAAAAAGAAAATCTGTTAGGTAAACCCTTTAATCCCCATTGTACAGATGAAGACACTAAGCAGTTAGGTAAGACTCAGGTTCCCACAGATAGTAAGTAGCAGAACTGATATTTAACTTTCCAAGCCTGAATTTTTTAACTACTCATCAGTTATATTAAGCTTTTTGGTTATTAATACTAAGTAGGATCTTTATCAGACACTAAGTTCCCTCCCATTTTTTCCTTAAATAAAATTGAGGTGGTTCTGAGAGAGTGGGAGGTGTAGATAACACAGAATTGCCACAGTGCATGGAAAAAAACCTAAATTTATGTCTAGGAGGCTGACTAATGGTTTCAGGATAGCTGAAGTCAATTGTTGACCAATGGAGTCACTGCACCCCTTTAGTCTGTGCAGGTCCAGTGCTACACTAGAACCGAACTAGCTTCTGCTTGGAGACACAGGGATGCGCATTAGATCATCTTCCGTACCCTCTGAGGGTGGCTAGCCAGAAATAACAGGACGCCAGCTACGCAATAAATCTGAGGAATAGAGAAGGAAAAGGGAGCATTGCTGAGCATCGAGTATGTGCCTAACCCTATTTAAAAATATGTTTGCATTTTATTATATCCTTAAAACAATTATATGAGATAGACATGAGGAGTCATTTCACGTATGTAGAATGTGTTGGTCTCTCCACATTTATTGGACGCTTAGTCTCAAACCCACACATGATCTGTCTGTCCTCTCTACAGCATGATAAATTCATGTTGTTTCGTGAATTCAAGAACTATCAAATGAGTCTGTTCTTCATGAACGGCATTGAATTAAACATAGACTCTGCTTGCTTTAAAGCAAAGAGTTTAAGGTCTGAAGAAGGAAACCTACCTCTAAAAAAATGTATAAAATAAAACATGGTAAGTGACAGTAAAAAAGAACAGCTAATACATTATGGAGTTTAGAAGGATGAATTAGACCACTGACTGAAGGGACTTTGAGGAGCTGCTTGGAGGAATTGGGATTTCAGATTCCCCCAAGATTCAGTGGGATTGGACATAGAGAGGTTGCTGGAGAGAACACTTTAGGCGGGAATAGCAGGAATGTGTCATAGTTCACAGAATTGATATGATAGAGCAAAGTGCACTGTCATGATACTTCTGCTCTAATGCTAAGGGCAACTGGCTGAGTGGCTCTTCAAACTAAGGAACAAAGTGTTTGAAATACTTTGTTTGCAATGGGAGCTTCCCAAGCTGAAATGCACTCAGCAGCCTACACAGAAATGCAAGTCAGGCAGAGAGATAAGGCAGCAAACACCTACTTACTTTAAAGCCTCAGCTTTCTGAGACTCAAAAAAGTAATCCACTTGAAAGGAATTTAACATGAACGTGCCATGAACAATTACCAGAGGTGGTTCAAGTATGTTGTTTAATCCAAGTTCTTTGAAAAGGTCTGGGGGCTCTTGATGGTTGTATTGCATTTATTATTTCCGTATTACTGTCATGTCTCTAAAGTTGAAACAGACAAGCAATTGTTGAAACAGTGCTGGTCTGGAAAGAATCCTGTAGCAACACAAGAAATTCTGGGAAGAAATGACCCTGGTGTTGACTGTTTTTAGTTCCATGGGCCCTAGAGAATTCTGAATTGTTGACATACCTGTAAGATTGAGTCAGCAGATAAGCTGCTGAAAAACATGAGCTATATGGGGCTGATCTGCAAGGATCTTTAACCCGGTCAGTTTCTCTCTAGTGCCTTAATATTGGTGGGTGGTTTTCACTGTAAATCACTCTAACTCGTGTTGTTATTGTAAACTGTGCTGAACACTTTTAAAGTTACCTGTAACTCATGGGGGTGGAGGCAGAGGGGCAGAGGTGTACAGCAGCATTGTGAAATGAGTCTGTATTGTAGGGAGTTTTTAAAATTCTTTTGTAAAAGTCACAGAGAAGACATTTAAGGATTGCAAGTATTAGCAAAGGGAAAAATTTTAAATATCCATATCCTAGTTATTACACTTTGGGAATACTACCACTTTACATATTACACTGTCCCCCCCTGGGTGCCCATGTAGGAAGAAAGTCATGTTTTAAAGTGTTGTCTATAATACTTATAAAACACAATGAACAACAGTATCTTAATAAAATTTGCAACTTCTTTCAAATTTTACCTTAAAAACTTGAGGCATGCCATTTACTGAAATGGTTTCCTTGGCCAATATCTTTTGAATATCTGGCATCAGGGGGAATTCTGGAGAAAGGACTGAGAACTGGCTAAGGCAGCAAAAAGGCAATTGATAGGTATTACTGGGGAGAGGGAGTTAGACACTGTTCAAATCCTGTATGAATTCTTTTATTGCCAAAAAGGAATTCCAGGAATGAAGCAATTCTGGAAGCGAAGTGACTAGTCATTCTGAAGGTAGGAGAGATTAGGAGAGGGGAGGAAAAAAAAGAGTTCAATGATGAGGTGGTAAGGTCATGGCCATGCTGCACTGAATGAAAAGTGTTGGTAGTGCCACCTGATTTAATATTCCATGTCTGCCTAATATTGCCCAGGGTGACCTTTTGTCCAGTGTCTAGCAAATTGCTTGCAGAGAATTTTTAAAAAAAGTCTTTTGGTTTTTTTTTCAGAAATTCTTCTGATTATAATTAGTAGAAGGAAATAGAATGTTAAGACAATGCTGATTACAAAAAAATGAGCTCTTCACCCCTAGAAATGGTGAGAACACATCTTTTGTGGGTAAGGCAGGGTCTGGTAGAGAGGTTTCAGAATCAATGGAACAGTGTGTGATTGTAAATGTTCCTTGCCTATGTGTCACAGATAAGATACAGGAAATTACCTTAAGGAGAAGAAGACTGTTCACTCTGGCCTTTTAAAAGGCTCCATTAATGTTATCTATGCCCTGTGCTACTGGTTCCAATCATAGGAACACAGGGTAGCACACTTGAATTAGATATTCTAGGTATTTGTTGTTCACATTAGCTCATTCTCCTAAAGTGTTTTGGATATCAACTGTAAATGGCTTTCCCATATAATAAATTAAGGCTACACATATTTATATTATTTTCTCTTCAAATAGTTAACATTGATTTTACACTCAAATTGAATTTCTGGTCTGATCAATAAAAATTATTTTCTGAGAGGACACATATTATTGGCAACTTATCAATGATAATAATGAAATGTAATAACAAAATGTTGCTAAGACCTCTGGTATTTAAAAATCAGACTTGATTAATGTGACTTATAATAATACGAGAAGCCCGTTGCAGGAAGATAGCTCCTGTCTCTGCCCCTCCTACCCCTCCCTTCTCTGCCGCTTCTCTCCCGCCTGTCTCCACTACCTCGGCTCTGTTGCTTGGCTTCCTTCTACAGTGTCTTCAGTCTTTGCTCCCAGCTGGTATATGCAAATTAGCTGCCATATTTGTTGGCAGTTAATTTGCATATTGCTCTGATTAGCCAATGGTGGGTGTAGCGGAGGTATGGTCAATTTGCATCTTTGTCTATTATTAGATAGGATAATTTAGTTCTATCTCAGGTGACATTCAGGAATTTTAAGTTATACAATTCTGAGATTAATGTTTTCCAGCTATTTTGCATGTACACAAATATGTGAAGACAGAAGCACCATACTTCTCCTGGGGAAATAAACAGTAAAAGGCAGTACAAGTGGGATATACAAAATTAGAAAAAAACTTAATCTTTGTATTAGAATGAGCCATCTCACTCCCCTGCCTTATTAGGGTAAGAATAATAATAGAATTTCAGGTCCTCTTCCAATGGAAATATTAAGAAATCTATTGTGTATCTCTGTGTAATGCAGTTAATGATGATTGGATGATTGAATATGGGACATAAAAACAGTTGTTATGTTCTTAATAACTTAAAGATGAGCTAGGGAACCCAATATGTAGCCTTAGAGAAAAATGCATATTTACAAAAAAGAAAACACAATCACCACTACCATTAAAATAATTCACATATTTATATTCTTGGAATAATCAGCTTTAGGCTTTAACAATATTAATTGGCCAAAGCATGATAACCAGATTTCAGCCATTCCTTTATTTTCAGAAGAAAATATTGCTCATTAGAAGTTTAGTAAATTGTTCCCACTAAATCTTAAATCTCAGTAATACAACCATGGGATGGGGTTGAGAAGGATCACATCAGAATTATTGTATCTTGATTACCTTTTTTTCTTTGAAGGAAACAAACAGGAACTTTTCTTGACAGATAATCGGAAGTTATTATAGACCACCAAAATATTACAGATAAATAAACAAGCCACACAGAGAAGAGAATGAGAGTAAATATATATTAACCAAATGTCTAACTAATCTTGCCAAAATGAGCATAGTCAGCTTTCTTAGTCACTCAGGAAGAAAGTCTGCCTACATTTGGGAGAAATTTTTCTTCCCTATATGTTTCCAGAATGACAGAGAAACAGTAGAAAATATTTGAGTATCTTACATGTACTCCAAGGCAAAAACACACAAGCAACCACTTTCCTCACATTTTGGCTCCATGGTGGCAAGCCACAGGATACATGTCGACCTGAAGCATTAAGTGTCAACTGAATTGTGTGACTAGCAGATTTTGAATGGACAAGGAAATATGACTCATCAACAATTAACGTGTCAACTGCTAATGCAGGACTGTACTAGACATGGAAGTAAAGGATGTGAGTCTTCATGTTGAGGAGGTAAAAATTTACTGGAAAGATAAGGTAACCTCTTCCTGTTTCAGTCTGGCCTCACTCCAATCCATTCTCCCTATAGCTACTAGAGTAAATTTTCTGAAGTCTCATCAAACCATCTTCTGATTTATTATCCTTCTGATTCATTTTCTTGCTGTTATCTGCAAGAGTAAAATCCTCATTCAACATGGCATTCCAAAGTCTTCATGATCTAATGCCTGCAACTCCTCAACTGTCATCCTATCACCACTACTCCCACGGCCCACCAAACAAACATGTGCATTTATCTTACATGGTGTTCTTACGCCTACCCCTACCCCACTCCTCCCTCCCTTTTCTGGGCCTGGTTAACTCTTGCAAGCCCCTCAAAACGCAGTTCAGTTGTGTCCTCCATGGGCAGCCTTCCCTCACCCCTCCTCCACCTCACAGTATAGAAGGAGATCTTAATACAAGTTAAAGATTCGGTCATTATGAGTCACAGAAGATGTTTCAGCAGAGGAGAAACATGGAAAATGCAAAGGTTTTCTGAAACCACACTTGGCAGATTTGGTGGATTTAAAAGAGAAGGGATAGAAGTTGTGAAAATCAGTTGGAAGGAAAAAGGTTAGCCCTGGCAATTGAGAAGCTATAGAAATATGATGACTTAAGACTATTACAAAACCTGTAGTGAGTTTTATAAAGGAAAAAAAAATAAATTTGTGAGTTCTAAAAATTCATCTTTTTGACTGTTGCATCACTGTGAGAGTATAATGTGATACTTGTCATTACAATTCTAAAGTAATCATTATGGGGATATCTCAGCAAGTGAATTGGTAGGAACGCCAAAGGAGACAAATTATACGAATTAAGAGATTTAGCCATTTCCAGGCTGTAGCAATGTAGTGCTTAGCCAGTGCTAAGTTACCAGTTTATAATGACAAATTCTATAATCACATATTCTGGCTCCTCAAACAAAATACATTTATAGCCACCAGCACTATGAGAGGGACTTTTTAATCTGTATTTTTTTTGTAGTTATCTATTGCAGTAATTTGAAATTGGCCCCAAAATGCCATAAACTGATACATCAATTTGATAACCTCAAATTGCTTAGGGGGCTCCTGAAAAGTAAGGATTTTTGGTGGCTGGTTGGTATATCCATTGACTAGTCACAGAGTGGCACATGGAGCATGTGGCCCATTCTCCCAAGAGAGCTGGTCTGTCCCTGGCATAGTCAACTTTGTTGGGAGGCAGCTATGCTCACTACTATGCCACCAATGCCAACGGCTGGTATATTCAACTTAGTAAGAAATCATAGGCAGTACTATCCCGGCGTACCCCTGCTACACTGAATTGTTTCTTAGGGTTGATTATGTGAGCTGTGTTAACTGTAATAAGAATTACACAATAATCACTACTGCACACATTTTGTTAATTTCTCAATAATGTGAAACATCATTAGACTTTGATGTGCTTTAAAACATCTTTTCACCATTGTTTTTGAAACCAACAACTTCTACTCGTTTGCCAGCCTGAGCAAGTACCTACCTGGCTGGGTTCTATGCAATGTGTGAAATTGTTGCATATCTGGTCATTTTTCTTATAAAGCAATAAAAGAAGATAAAGGAAGTTTGCTTTTTTAATGTAAGTCTGGGGAAAAGAATCCTGTATTATATGCCTCACAGACAAACAAAAATGTGTCACCAACTCGGAGAGTCCTGATAATATGGTTCTTGATGGGTCCTAACATATTTCATATTCTCTTTTAAGTTACTGGTAAATAACTCTAAGGAGCCACAGAAATATGAATTGCTATACAGATTTCTTCTAGTAAGTTTCAAGATGCCATGTCTTACTTGTAATGGCATGCCCCCAATTTTTCTCTAATGGAAGAAGTGAAATATTTGTAAGGTATGCAGAGAAAGAGTGCTATTATTACCTAAAGGTTCCTGTAGAAAGACCAAGTACCAGAGATGATAGTGTTTAGACCTCCAAGTTCTCTTTCCACCAAAAAGACCATTGTGAATCCACACTGTGAAGGCAACTGCATTTGAGCACAGTTAAATGTAGCATTTATTATTTTATTTTACATTTTTATTGATTTCAGAGAAAAAGAAAGTGGGAGAGAGAGATGGAAACATCAATGATGAAAGAGAATCATTGATCAGCTGCCTCCTATAGGCACCACATTGGGGATCAAGCCCACAACCAGGGCATGTGCCCTGACCGGGAATCAAACCATGACCTCCTGGTTCATAGGTAGATGCTTAACCACTGAGCCATGCCAGCCATTAATTTAAGTGTAGCATTTAAATTAATACCAGCAGTGAATGCTGACTGATTTCTATGCATACATATTTCCCCCCAAATCAATACATGGCCTTTATTGCATCTTTAAAAATCAAGGTAAGGCTGAGGAATCACCTGACATCTTGTTGTTTCTATAGCTGGACAATGTAGATCTCATTTATCAGCCTGCTGACCTGTTCCTTTTTCAGAAACAGAGATACCATCCAAATATTTTCTGATATCCTTCTTTTTAAAGTTGTGGCTTGTTGAATCAAAGCAGCTGAATTTTATACAAGTTCAATGTCAGCTCCTTAAAAAATGTATTCATCTTTCTGGGCTTGAGATACTGAACAAGCAATGCCTGACCTCACCCGAACCCTGCAGATGTATTTTTCACCCAAGAAATTGTGGGTTTCAACCAAAGAACCATTCTCCTAAATAACAATGTTGGTGGGGAGTTGAGCGTACACAGACCTCATATTGTAACGGAAACCTGGTGTAACACCCTTGTTCTGTACAGGACAGCAGATAGTGCAAATGGTAGCTCATTTGTCAACCCAGAACCTATTTTTTTTTCCCAAGGAAACTAAGTTCTACATTTATGTGATTGAAGTCCCTCCACGGGGTGCCTTTGGGTTCCTTCACAATAACTGTGGGTCCCTTCCAAGTGATGTTGACTTTTTCTGGAATGTCGACAGTCTGATTGCAGAGAATGGTCTTCATCTACTCAATAGAGGTGGCAAAATCTGTGGCATACACTTAACAATACCTGTTTCCTAAGAATTCCTTGTCCCTCCATCTCTGTACATTCTCCTTTTAGAGCTCAGTGTGAACCAAGCAAATTAGTTTTTAACCAGGCTCAGAGGGTGCTAGATGCTTGAAAGAAAAGATGCTGTGCTGACTATGAATGCTATTCTCTTCTCTAATAGAAGGTTATCTAAAGGTTTTGTTTCCTTGTTTGTTTAGCAATTCCCTGTCATCTACTTACTTTAAGGCAGTGGTTCTCAACCTTCCTAATGCCGAGACCCTTTAATACAGTTCCTCATGTTGTAGTGACCCACAGCCATAAAATTATTTTCATTGCTACTTCATAACTGTAATTTTGCTACTGTTATGAATCGTAGTGTAAATATCTGATATGCAGGATGTATTTTTGTTGTTACAAATTGAACATAATTAAAGCATAGTGATTAATCACAAAAACAATATGTGTTTTCCAATGGTCTTAGGTGACCCCTGTGAAAGGGTCGTTCGACCCCCAAAGGGGTCGCGACCCACAGGTTGGCAACCCACAGGTTGAGAACTACTGCCTTAAGGGAAGCTGTAGTTGATTTTTTAAATGTGCCCAATATAAGTAATGGTGTCAAAATAGAGGCTTCTCATTGTGGTTTCATAAATGTATTTGATTTATCCAATTAGGAAATAAAACTGCTCACAAAACCTACAAAGAAAAAACTGATTATGGAAATCAACTTATTTTTTTAACTCTAAAATAATCCATTATTTTGGATAATGCATAGGTGAACAGAAATCAAGATATTTTCCTACAAGCTGTTTGGGTATAGTATATCCCTCAGATTAATATTCAGACTAGGAAAGAAAGAGAATTACATTGTCCTGTAAGGTCTACTACACCTCTGCCATCTTCTGAGCAATTTGTAATACTTCCTTCCATCAAAACCAGTCCCCTTTAGCCTACTCCTCCAGCCCCAGCCCCACCCCTACAATTGCTTTGACCAGAATTGCTTCCTATTTGGGGAGGGTGGAGTTTAAAGTTGTTCTGTAACTGCTTCTTTTATTTCCTTTAAAGTGGGTTCCATAAAATGTCCATGGTGTTCTCAGAAGAAAAGGTTTGGATAATTTTTCCTGAGTTAATATTAATTTGAAATATTCCCTATAGGTCATTACCTCCTTTTTGGAAACACCAAAAATACATAATGCATGATGCAAGTGAAATGAATGGCAAAAAAACCCCACTATAATGTTATTCTGATCCTCAGTGGCCCGGTCAATCAAAAATATCCTATTTGACTTTGTGTGGTGGACACACAATGCAATATACAAATCATGTATCATAGAGATATACAATTGAAACCTATGATCCTATTAATCAGTATAACCCAATAAATTTAATAAGAAAAAATAAAAAAAAATACCAGAAAAAAAATCAAATTCAATATCACTGGTAAAGTTACGAGAATAAAAGCTCTGAGGCACAACACAATGTAAAGCTTGCATACTAGCTTATTTCTCCTTCTAGAATAGATTAATTCAAGAAAAAGTGTGAAATATAAATTTTTTGTGATCCAAATTCTGTTGTAAAAACCATACCTCATTTTTGCATGTTGCTTTACATTTTAAAGCATTTGAATGAGTGCTTTCTCAGATAAACCTCTTTCTCAGCAACTCTGTTAGTAGCTGGAATTGAGGGAAACTGAGGCAGCTCAGTGATTTGACCAGACACATAGAATGCAGTAGAGTGGAGGCTCCAGACCAAGTCCACAGATTTCTTTGGTTTAGGGAAGATGCCCACCTCCTTTTGTGAAGCAAATGAATCCTTTGAAATATAGCCACACGCTCGTTTTCCATGTTAGAAAATGTGAGTTTCCATGTTGGATATATTTAAAGCAGGGTGCGCTTGTATGTATAGTATGTTTTTGTTTGCTCTCATTTCTATTTTTGGAGAATAATTCATGGCTGAATTATTTCATCTGTCCCATAGTCATTATTATGGTATATAATATTTTATCCTCTGACCGAACAGAAAATAATGACTTGCCTTAAAGAGATTAGTTTCCATCCTGATTAATACTTACCTTTTAAGAAAAAATTCCACCTTGTTCAAAATTTCTTTAAAATCTTAGAACACGGTTGCTAATTCACCTTTAATCCGCTATACTGATCTCAAACGCATGACTGTCTAGGCAAATTAATCTGCATTATTTGTCATTTGAGATTGGCCTTTTAACCAGAGAAACCATCCTTTGTACCAGCCTGCAGGTTGAATATCAGGAATCACAACTTCTCTGGAAAAGGAAGAGAGTTTGTGGTTTAAAGATCCAATCTTATTTTATTCCTGTTACCAACCCCGTTGTAGATACTTTGGGAACCAGTAAACCGGTTTCAATTCATACATCTGAAAATGCAAGGAGAAGCTTCCTTATAAGGACTTGTGTCAGCAAGTAGAGAACTAATATTTGCAGAGTATTTTGAGTTGCTCAGGCAAAGGTTCTAGAGCAGGATTGGGGAATGTCTGGCCCAAGGGCCTTATAAGGTCTGACCCTGCCAAGGAATTAGGGGGGGAGTTAATTAAATGTTTGACCAAATATAGCAGGCTAATTTTTAAGTTGATAATTTTGTATGGCCCGTGAATGATGTTATCAATATCCAAATGGCCCTTAGCAGAAAAAAGGTTCCCCACCCCTGTTCTAGAGGAAGGAGAATGATCGTTTTTTGGTCTTTATATCAAAAACTATGATGATAATCTCTTCAAGGTTTCATATTTGACAATTCCAGAAAAGTCGCCATGCACTTAAACAACAGAGACCAGTGGAAAGGAGGAACCCAGAGTTCAAACCTGATATTAAATCTCTTTGCAATTTAAAGCAGGTAATTTGTTTCCCTATTTATCAAGGGAAATGATAATAGCTGGCTCTGCATCACAGAATATTGAAAAGAAATACGTAAAATAATTTGAGCTCCTGAAAGAAAAGTAATATTGGAATGTAAGGAGTTCATATAAATTGCTTTAAAAAGCCTTACAGCCCCCAGCAACAACGTGAGTTAAACTTCTTACTTCAACAGGCCCGCTTATAAAGTTCAATGATTAGCTATTTTGATAGACTACACTGTTTCCCTGGGTCCTGATCAAAGATTCTTACACATTTTTAAAAATATATTTTATTGATTTTTTACAGAGAGGAAGGGAGAGGGATAGAGAGTTAGAAACATCGATGAGCGAGAAACATCGATCAGCTGCCTCCTGCACACCCCCTACTGGGGATGTGCCCGAAACCAAGGTACATGCCCTTGACCGGAATCGAACCTGGGACCCTTTGGTCTGCAGGCCAACGCTCTATCCACTGAGCCAAACTGGTCAGGGCGATTCTTACACATTTTAAAAATCCTTGCAGGAATCTTAGTTTGAAGATGCAAATAGCCCTCTAAACCCACCCCCACCCCCACACCCCCAAGCCCCCCACCCCCAATAACTGTTTATGAATATCTACTTGTTCCTGGACACTGCAGGGACGCCAGGCTAGAGGGACCCATTGAAGAAATGTTGAATTCCTAAATTCCTTTCATCATCTGCCATTTTAGTATAGAGTAACAGGAATTAATCGTTCTGGCAGCCATCCATATATGCCATTAGGATTTTCCCATTCTGGATTGTCCCTGCCTTTCATATATTTAGTTTTCATATAGTCTAAAATTCTGAACATGGATAACCTTGAACTACTTTTTTTTTCTTTATTGATTAAGGTATTACATATGTGTCCTTATCGCCCCATTGCCCCACCCCCACCTCCCCCACTCATGCCCTCACCACCCTGGTGTCTGTGTCCATTGATTAGACTTATATGCATCCATACAAGTCCTTTGGTTGATCTCTCCCCCTTACCCCCACCCTCCACTACCTTCCCTCTGAGGTTTGACAGTCTGATTGATGCTTCTCTGTCTCTGAATCTGTTTTTGTTCATCAGTTTGTGTTGTTCATTATGTTCCATAAGTGAGTGAGATCATGTGGTATTTATCTTTCTCTGACTGGCTTATTTCGCTTAGCATAATGCTCTCCAGTTCCATCCATGCTGTTGCAAATGGTAAGAATTCCTTCTTTTTTACAGCAGTGTAGTATTCCATTGTGTAGATGTGCCAGTTTTTTAATCCACTCATCTACTGATGGGCACTTAGGCTGTTTCCAAATCTTAGCTATGAACTAATGAGCTAATGTGCCACTATGAACATAGGGGTGCATATATCCTTTCTGATTGGTGTTTCTGGTTTCTTGGGATATATTCCTAGAAGTGGGACGACTGGGTCAAATGGGAGTTCCATTTTTAGTTTTTTGAGGAAACTCCATACTGTTCTCCACAGTGGCTGCACCAGTCAGCATTCCCACCCAGTAAACTAAACTACTTTTTATTAAAGTAATAAATTTAGTTTCTTATATATCAACTGACCAATAATTTTCTTCCTCACCATAACCTCTGTAGAATAGGCTTCTGTTTTATTGGAGGGGGGCAGAGTTTAAGCACTCCCCTGCCACTGCTAACCCCCTCACCACACCCCACTGCTGAGGACTCCCTGGTTCCCAGGCCTTTCAGAATTAGAGCCAGCATATTCCCTGGACCTGCTCAGTTAGCCTCCTTTCCCATACCAGCAGGACCTTTGCAGCCCTGCCACCCTGAAAGTCTGGGATGGATTTGGGGTGGGAGTGGAGGACAGAGGGAATGGTGAGTGGGGGCAGAGTTAGGGACTTCGGGCAGCCTGAGCAGGAGCTGGAGGTAGGCATTGAGAGCTCAGCCCTAAGGCCACTCACAACCTTTGCTCTGGGGTCTTAGAGAAGATTCCTTTCCCCCATTCATTGTCCCAGTTTTAGGCATTTTCTGTCATTGAGGTTAAAAGTTAAGGGGCTACTTGACCTTTTACCATCCCTTGTGGAGAAATCAGCCCCCTAGAAATCAGGCCTGGCTTACCTCAACTTCTCTAGTCTTTAGAGTGACATTTACAAACCTGCACTGCCTCCCCCAGGACCCCTCCAGGCCTAAAACTTGTTTACCAGCCAGATTGTTTAGCTCCAGGAAATAAGACACATGTACAGGCACATTTTGGGATGGATTCATTCTTCTTAGTGCTCTCACACAACAGCAATCTCCATTCCCTCCTCTCTCAAAATAACTTGTGAATCTATCTTTGAAACATTGACTTTATAACAATGTATTGAGAAAATATGTTGGTGTGTTCCAATTGTATTGGAAAGAAAAATCTAGACTAAAATTAGGGAATCAGAAATTTCCTAGGTTTTAGAGATCTTTGATTATTTTGACCAGCTTGTGTGTGTGTGTGTGTGTGTGAGAGAGAGAGAGAGAGAGAGAGAGAGAGAGAGAGAGAGAGAGAGAGAGAAAGAAGGCAGTGGGAGATTATAAAGGAACAAATAACAAGATGGGAGAAGGATCAAGTTGTAAAAGATGGTGACAACACTGTCTTCCACCACCTGCTCCTCAGAGGAGTGCTTTAAGAGACACACACATCAGCTGAGAGTCCCTGTGGGCCCCCAGGACTGAGCAGGAAAGGCTGTGTTCACAGCAGAGTGGGCTGGCTGTTAGATCACCAAACTAAGAATGAGCCAACCCAGCTCATTCCAAAAATGTACTCATTTGTAGGGCAGAGGCCTCGCTCTCAGACTGCCAAATACCTCCCTGCCCCTCCCCCCCACCCCCGGCCCCAGGCTTGGTCTTTGGAAGCTAAGTGGTCCTTGTTTACTTTGACCACACTGAGCCACCTTGTTGTTTATACAAGCTATCTTATCTAGTATTGTTGAGTCACCCTTGTATTTATTGCCTACACCTACTGCCTTCTCTGGTAGCTTCTGGGATCCTGCCCTGGGAATAGAGTTCTCTGACTTAAGAAGCTGAACTTTTTTTATTTTTTGAAGTCTATTTTTATTGATTTCAGAGAGGAAGGGAGAGGGAGAGAAACATCAATGATGAGAATCATTGATCAGCTGCCTCCTGCACACCCCCTACTGGGGATCAAGTACACAACTCGGGCATGTGCCCTGACTGGGAATGGAACTGTGACCTCCTGACTCATAGGCCCAGGCTCAACCACTGAGCCACACCAGCCAGGCCAAGAAGCTGAATTTTTATAGTATAGACCCACCTAAGCTAATCAGTGATTCCCAGATTTCTCAGCATATTTTATATTTGTAAAAATTTCCTCTCCCCTTTCTTCGCTTTCCTTTAAAATATTTAATTATATATTTTACTTTTAATTCAACTTTTATTTCGAAAAGCTTGTAGATAATGCTGTGATAACAACCTTTCATCCTTTGCTACATCCAAGGATAATGTTACACCAGCACGTAAAAACACCAATATAAATCTAATACTTGCTTTTGGCCTTAATACTTACACTTAAAATATGCTACTGATATACAGTGTTTACTACATTATTTTAATGTACGTGCTTGATTGCAGGAAATCTTCACCGAGCCAGCAGTGTTCCTGAGTATGTCTACAACCTGCACTTGGTGGAAAATGACTTTGTTGGCGGGCATTCCCCGGCTCCTAAAACCTATGACAGGCGAAAGGTAGGATGCCAAAGAACGCGACACTAGTTATCAGAAACATTTTCCATCTCCCACAGATTGGTTTTTAATGCTGCCTCTCCGAAATACTGCTACTTCCTAAATGAATTATGGGAAGATTGATTTTGTGTGGACACTGTAGAAAACTGGACATTGAAACAGCCTCAAATCCTGGTGCCAATAACGCGTCAAACCAGGTTAACCACGTCTTGTGTAGAAACAGATTTTCCCCAGAAAGGGCCCAGCTTCTCCAGGTGATTCAGAGAAAGGGACCCCTTGTGTAAGAGTCCCGGGATAGTGAGTCTTCAACAGAGATGGAGACTGACTGAGGCCTCATTTCACCTTTCTCTCTCCCTCGTGCAGTCAGGCATAACCACGGCGTACGAAGGTCGCTGGGGGAGAGGCACCGCGCAGTACAGCTCCCAGAAGTCCGTGGAAGACAGGTCCCTGAGGCAGCCTCTGCGGAGACTGGAGATCTCCCCCGACAGCAGCCCCGAGCGGGTCCGTTACTCGCACAGCGAGTACCAGTACAGCCAGCGGAGCCAGGCGGCGCACACGCTGCGGCACCGCGACAGCCTGCGGTCCACCCTCCTGCTGCCGCCCAGGTACGCCCGCTCCGAAATCCTGGGCTTCACGTCGGGGGCCGCGAGCCGCCAGCGCTACTACGACACTTACCACAGGCAGGTCCAGTACGGCTCCGTGAACGACTCCGTGTTCGACGGCGCCCCGCCCAACCCCGTGGCGCGGGCGTACCCCCGGCCCGGGACCAGCCACAGCATGAGCAACCTCCTGGAGAAAGAGAACTACCTGACGGCGGGCACGGCGCTCGGGCAGGTCAGGCCGCTGCTGCCCCTGCAGCCCGCCGCGCACAGCAGGGCCGCCCGGGCCTCCTGGCATCAGAGCTCCTTCCACAGCACGCGCACGGCGAGGGAGAGGGACGCGGGGCCCAGTGTCGCCGTGGATGCAGGCGGGAGGAGGACGCACCTGACCGCGGGCCAGGTGGCTGCAGGAAGCGGGGCCGTGCTGGCGGAGAGAGCCGTTTTCACCGACGCCCAGCTCAGGTGAGGCCCCTTCTCAGTCTGCAGTTCCCACGGCTCCCCCCAGGCCGAGCTGGCACTTCTGAGGCTGCAGAGAAAGGTGTTCAGAGATAAGTGTTCCAGGAACGCCTTTGCGGGCAGCTGCGAAATTGACAGGTTAGCCTATTTACCTCGGGGACAGAGGCCAGGCCGCCTGCTCAGAAGGCAGCCTTGGAGGGAAATGTGACAATCAGTCCATCTGTTACACTTCCAAATTCGATGCTGGCTGAAGGGTTGTGGCTCCCTCTCGGCTCAATGAGCGCTAACTCCAGTAGACCAGGAAATGGATCATTGCATGCATATTCTTGAAATAAAGGAAGGAAAAAGGCAAAACGGCGGTTCCAGGTGCTGAGTGAACCTCAGATGCTATTTTGATAACTACTACCACAGAAAGACTGATGGCTAAGCAAGGCAGCTAATTTTTAGATGTCTCCTTCCTTCTATAACCGATACATTTTTGTTTTAAAGAATGTTTTAATTTAAAAAAAATTGATTGATTGATTTTAGTGAGAGAGAAAGGGAAACATTGATTTGCTGTTCCACTTATTGATGCATTCATTGATTGGTTCTTGTATGTGCCCTGACCAGGGAAAGAACCCACAACCTTGGCATTAGGTGCTCTAACCAACTGAGCTACCCAGCAAGGGATACTTCTTTATTCAGTGATTTGGAGGGTATTTTTTGGCAATACCAATTAATTTTAAAAATTGAATTTTCAAAGTTATTCCTTTGCCTGTCTTACTTTGGCTTGACTAATCTTACTTTGGAACTAAATCCTATTCAAATTTAATGCTGGGGCACAAATTTTATAAACTGAGGAAAAAGTTACATAGAGAAAGGTTTAAGAAATGGATGCATGATTAAGTTACTAGGTCCTGAAATAATGATGTATCATTATGGTAAAATATTAAATATATGATTTTTGTTTGATTTTTAATGTTGCTTAGTGGCAGTTGTCACCTTTAATTATCACTTTAAGTGACATTGTACAGTAAAATCATTGACTCTGCAGGTACTGCTGATAGTAGATGATAGGGCTAGTCTAAACTCAAAGCAGGAAATATTTTTTATAACCTTTTCATAATCCCACCAAGTTTTCCTACCTTTCAGCATGGCACATAAGGCCCATGTTTTCCCCTGCTTATCACTCCAGTCTCATCTTTCTTATCTTCATCCTTTGTCACCACCCTCCCCACACCACCCCCACATAACACTCAAACCACTTGGAACCTCTTTTATTTCCCTTAATGGAAGATATTCAAGCATATATTTCCTTTCTTCTTCCATCTAGCTACCTAGCTACCTAGCTACTTACCTACCTGTCATCCCTTTCCCCCCAGTAGCTCTGATTTTGCCTGGCTTAGCTCAGATACACCTTTTCCCTGACCACTCCCCTCTCAGTCTAGTCTAGGTGCCCCAGTTAGCTGCACTGTGTGACTGTCTCTACCAGAATAATATATTATGGTTATCCATTTACTTAGCTGCTCTCCCTCTAGACTTTGAGCTTCTCGTGAGTGTGTCTTATCTTTATATTCTCAGCACCCTAAAACAGAGGTAGGTCCATAATAGTCACTATGTAAATGAATGGTGAGAGAATGAAGGAATTAAAGAAGGGAGAAATTAAATATAAACTCTTTCCATCTTTTATTACCCACATTCTGGAAGAAGTATTAACCACACTATTTCAGGTCATTGTTTTAACAAATAGGGTACATTTTATTAGAATAACTAGAGGCCCGGTGCACAAAAATTTGTGCACTCGGGGGGAAAGGGGGTTCCTCAGCCCATCCTGTGCCCTCTCCCAGTCTGGGACCCCTCGGGAGATAATGACCTGCTGGCTTAGGCCTGCTCCCGGGTGGCAGAGGGCAGGCCCAATCCCTGGATGCAGCCCCTGGTCGGGAGTTGGGGCGCCGCCCCCTGACACGCACAGAGCAGGGCCCATCAGGGGGGTTGGGGCTACATACCCTGTCACACACACAGCAGGGCCCAACAGGGGGTTGAGGAGCTCCCCTTCTCACTCACAGAGTAGGGCCAATAGGGGAGTTGGGACACCGCCCCCTGTCACACACAGAGCAGGGTGGATCAGAGGGTTGGGGCGCTGCCCCCTGTCATGCACAGAGCAGGGCCCATCAGGGGGGGTTGGGGCTCCATACCCTATCACCCACAGAGCAGGGCCCATCAGGGGGGTTGGGGCTACATACCCTGTCACACACACAGCAGGGCCCAACAGGGGGTTGAGGAGCTCCCCTTCTCACTCACAGAGTAGGGCCAATAGGGGAGTTGGGACACCGCCCCCTGTCACACACAGAGCAGGGTGGATCAGAGGGTTGGGGCGCTGCCCCCTGTCATGCACAGAGCAGGGCCCATCAGGGGGGTTGGGGCTCCATACCCTATCACCCACAGAGCAGGGCCCATCAGGGGGGTTGGGGCTCCGTACCCTATCACCCACAGAGCAGGGACCATCAGGGGGTTGAGGAGCTCCCCTCTGTCACTCACAGAGTAAGGCCGATAGGGGAGTTGGGGCACCGCCCCCTGTCACACACACAGCAGGGCGGATCAGGGGGTTGGGATGCCGCCCTCTATCACCCACAGAGCAGGGCCGATCAGGGGGTTGGGGCGCCGCCACTGTCACACTCAGGGCAGGGCCGATGGGGAGGTTATGGCTCTACCCTGTCACACACAGAGCAGGGCCCGTGGGGGAGGAGGTTGGAGCGCCGCACCCTGTCACACACAGAGCCGCAGGGTGATCAGGGGGTTGGGGAGCTTCCCCCTATCAGGCACAGAGCAGGGCTGAACAGGGGGGGTTGGGGCGCCTTCCCCTGTCAGGAACAGAGCAGGGCGGATAGGGAGGTTGTGGCCCCTCCCCCTGTCACACACAGAGCTGCAGGGCGATCAGGGGGTTTGGGAGCTGCCCCCTGTCACGCTGATCCCAGTGCTGGGAGGCATATTACCCTTTTACTATATAGGATAGAGGCCTGGGGGGCCGGCTGGTTTGCCCTGAAGGGTGTCCTGGATCAGGGTGGGGGTCCCCACTGGGGTGCCTGGCCAGCCTGGATGAGGGGATGATGGCTGTTTGCAGCTGGTCACACCCCCTTCAGGGTGGGGGTTCCCACTGGGGTGCCTGGCCAGTCTGGGTGAGGGGCTGAGGGCTGCTTTCAGGCTGATGGTTGTTGATTGAAGCTCCCAACGGCTCCTTTTTTTTATTTTATTCTGGGCCAGCTTTAGCTCTGGCTCTAGCTCTGAGAGCAGGTATCTGATTTGTTTCGGTTCTATAATCGAAACAATGTATAACTTCAGCTCTGAGATCCCGGGCCTATATTTGTTAGAATGTTTCAAACTGCCAGCTCAGAGCCCAGCAAGGCAGGCAGGGAACGTTGGAATCTGCAGTCCCTGGAGCAAGCAAGCCTCATGTTCGCTTCCAGCTGCCTGGCTGCCGGCTGCCATCTTGGCTGACAGTTAATTTGCATAAGGATATGCTGATTAGCCAATGGGAAGGGTAGCGGTCGTACGCCAATTACCATGTTTCTCTTTTATTAGTGTAGATTATATTTCAAAGAAGAGAAGGAACACTTGGGATTAAGAAATCTACACTAATAAAAGAGAAAAATGGTAATTGGCGTACGACCGCTACCCTTCCCATTGGCTAATTAGCGAGATATGCAAATTAATCACCAGCCAAGATGGCGGTTAACTGTCAACAAAGATGGCGGTTAATTTGCATATGTAGGCACAATGCAGGAAGGCAAAAGGAAAAGCACAGAAGAAGCCCCCTGGCACTGACAGTGATCGGAAACCCAGGGGGGAGCTAAGAGCCGGGGGACAGGGCAAAGGCGGCCCTGCCCCCCAGCCATGATTGGAGAATCCTGGCCTTTGCTGCACTGGCCAGTGATAGTGGGAAGTAGGGGTGGAGCCAGTGATGGGAGCTGGGCAGGGGCGGAGCCGCGATCCTGGGGTGGCTGCAGCTGTCTCCGCTGCCCGGAGCACACTATCAGGGAGCGGTTGAGCTGGGTTGGGGGGGGCGGCTGCAGCTGGGGGTCCCCGCTGCCTGGGCCTAATGCCTCGGCCAGAGGCGAAAGGCCCAGGCAGGGGCGGAGCGCACGATCGGGGGGCAGCTGCAGCCTGGCAGGGCGGAGCCCACGATTGGGGCGGCTGCAGCTGGGGGTCCCCACTGCCCCGGCCCAATGCCTCGGCCAGAGGCGTAAGGCCCTAAGGCCCGGGCAGGGGCGGAGCCCACGATCGGGGGGCGGCTGCAGCGAGGGTCCCCTGCCCAGGCCTAACGCCTTGGCCAGAGGAGGCGTTAGGCCAGGGCAGGGGCGGCTGCAGCTGGGGGTCCCCGCTGCCAGGGCGGAGCCCACGAAAGGGGGGGCGGCTGCAGCTTGGGCTCCCCGCTGCCCTTGCCTAACGCCTCAGCCAAAGGTGTTAGGCCCGGGAAGGGGCGGAGCTCACAATCGGGGGTGGCTGCAACTGGGGGGGTCCCCTGCCTGGGCCTAACGCCTGGGCCAGAGGCATTGGGCCCAGGCAGGGGCGGAGCCCACGATCGGGGGGCGGCTGCAGCGAGGGTCCCCTGCCCGGGCCTAACGCCTCGGCCAGAGGAGTTGTTAGGCCGGGGCAGTGGCAGCTGCAGCTGGGGGTCCCCACTGCCCGGGCCCAACGCCTCGGCCAGAGGCGTAAGGCCCGGGCAGGGGCGGAGCCCACAAAAGTGGGGGCAGCTGCAGCTTGGGCTCCCCACTGCCCTTGCCTAACGCCTCAGCCAAAGGCGTTAGGCCCGGGCAGGGGCGGAGCTCACAATCGGGGGTGGCTGCAGCTCGGGGGGTCCCCAGCCCGGGCCTAACGCCTCGGCCAGAGGCCTTAGGCCCGGGCAGGGGCGGAGCCCACGATTGGGGGAGGCTACAGCTGCGGGCTGAGGCTGCATGGGCGGCGTGGGCGATCGTAGGGAGCTGGGGGTCCCCTGCCCACCCTGATCTGGGACACCCTTCAGGGCAAGCCAGCTGGCTCCCACCCGTGCACCAGGCTTCTATCCTATATAATAAAAGGGTAATATGCACATGCAATTTTTTTCCCCAAATATATTTTATTGATTTTTTACAGAGAGGAAGGGAGAGGGATAGAGAGTTAGAAACATCAATGAGAGCGAAACTTTGATCAGCTGCCTCCTGCACACCCCCTACTGGGGATGTGTACGCAACCAGAGTACATGCCCTTGACGAGAATCGAACCTGGGACCCTTCAGTCCGCAGGCCGATGCTCTATCCACTGAGCCAAACCCGTTAGGGCGGTAATGTGCAAATTGACCCTAACAGCAGAACGACTGGGAATGACTGGTCACTATGAAACGCACTGACCGCCAGGGGGCAGATGCTCAATGCAGGACCTGCCCCCTGGTAGTCAGTGCACTCCCACAGGGGGAGCTCTGCTCAGCCACAAGCCAGGCTGAAGGCATCACATTGGCGATGGTGGGAGCCTCTCCTGCCTCCTCAGCAGCTCTGTGGATGTTCAACTGCAGCTTCGGCCCGCTAGCAAGTGGACATCCCCCAAGGGATGTATCACTGCCAGCTTAGGCACAATCCCCCGGGGAGCAGGCCTAAGCCAGCAGGTGGACATCCCCTGAGGGGTCCCAGACTGCGAGAGGGCACAGGTTGGGCTGAGGGACCCCTGAGTGCACAAATTTTTGTGCACCGGGCCTCTAGTATAAAATAAAGGGAAAGATATCTATTGACTAGAGCAGCAGTTCTCAACCTGTGGGTCACAACCCCTTTGGAGGTCGAACGACCCTTTCACAGGGGTCGCCTAAGACCATTGGAAAACATATATATAATTACATATTGTTTTTGTGAGTAATCACTATGCTTTAATTATGTTCAATTTATAACAATGAAAATACATCCTGCATTTCAGATATTTACATTACGATTCATAACAGTAGCAAAATTACAGTTACGAAGTAGCAACGAAAATAATTTTATGGTTGTGGGTCACCACAACATGAGGAACTGTGTTAAAGGATCGCGGCATTAGGAAGGTTGAGAACCACTGGACTAGAGGCTTAGCGCACGAAATTCTGGCACGGGTATGGTCCCTAGGCCTGGCCTGTGATCAGGGCCACCTTCCCCGGCTGCCCACAGCCGGCCCCGCCCCCTGCCGCCACCCACTCCTGGTTCCCTGTTCATCATTGGGCAATCAGAGCCTGCCGGCTAGAGGGAGGGACCAAGAAGTCAGCTGTTCCTGCCCGCTCACCAGCCCCGCCCCCACCGCAGTTCACCCTCTGTGTGTGGGCTGACCGGTGGGGTGGAGGCCTTGGCCTGGTGCTGCCCATGTCCCCTGCCACCCACCCCTGGTTCCCTGTTCGTCATCGGGTGATGGGAGCCTGCCAGCTGGGGGGAGGGACCTGAGAGGTGGTCAGTGCACCTCGTAGTGACTGGTTGACCAGTCATTCTGGTTGTTCCACCATTAGGGTCAATTTGCATATTACCCTTTTATTACATAGGATGATTCCTAAAGTTGCCATCCTAGAGATCAGAAACCATAGAAAGGAACTCTCTTTGAAAATGTTGCTTTCTACGGAAAAGCAGAGATATTGCCTATAATGAGGCAAATAGGTGATCAAGGTGCTGTGTATGCCTGACTCTCTTCCCTGCTTTGGTGTGCCCCTGGCTCATGTCAGTGTCTCAGGCTGTCCCCTGTGAGTCCTGCTGCTGGGGATGCTCTTCTTTGTGTTGTCTCGAATTTCAAACCTACCCAGCCCCTATTAACTTATCTTTATTGTTGAAAGTATTGCAGATGTCCCCCTTTCTCCCCCATTGACCGCCTCCACCCTACACCCCTCTTTGGAGGTGTAGCCCTATCCTAGTACCTGGGAACCAGCGTGCAGCAGGGCTGTGCTGTTAGCCAGTGGGGACACTGGTTGCTGAAGGATTGCACACATAAAAAAGTATTGTTTGTTATTTACTACTAAATAGTTCATATTCTGACCAGGGATATTTTACACTGCCTCCTCTTAGCGTTTTCATTTACATTGACATCGTTTTAATGTATTCACTAATAATATATTGAAAAGACTCAGTTCTAGAGAGTATGTTCAGGGGATAATGGGTCCTGATCCCCTCTTCCATTCCCAGCCCCATTCCCAAGCCCCAATTCTGCAGATTTTAGGAAGTGCTTGATGAGTGAGAGTGAGGAGGGAGGGAAGAAAGAAGGGAGGGAGGGAGGAGAGAGGAAGAAGGGGATGGAAGGGAGGAGTGCTGTAGGAGAATAGAGGAGGAAAGGAATAGCTCTAGCTGGGAATAGGTACACAAGAAAGATTTCACAGAAGTGAGGATATTTGGGTTGAATCTTGAAGAATAGCTAAGAATTAGGCAGAAGGGTGGGCTTTCTAGAGAAATCAGGGAGTGGTTTGTGAAGAGGCATGTAGTGTTAAGAAAAGGATTAAAAGTCACATGTGATTGGAGGATGGGGTGGTTGATCAAAGGATGGTGAAGAGGGGATTGAGGATGGTAGGATTTGGAGCCAGACTGGGGTCAAAACATAAGCTATGGCCCTGGCCGGTTTGGCTCAGTGGATAGAGCGTTGGTCTGCGGACTGAGGGGTCCCGGGTTCGATTCTGGTCAGGGGCATGTACCTTGGTTGTGGGCACATCCCCGGTGGGGGGTGTGCGGGAGACAGCTGATTGATGTTTCTCTCTCATCAATGTTTCTAACTCTCTATCCCTTTCCCTTCTTCTCTGTAAAAAATCAATAAAATATATAAAAACAAAACAAAACAAAAAAACACCCATAAGCTATGTTTTAGAGTTGGGCATCACAGACAGTAGCAAAACAGAAAATTGATACCCTAACAGCTGTAGCAAACCTTCTATTGAGGAAGTTTCATTTAGTTTGGGAACTATTTTTGATGATAAAGAAAAATGGCACTAGATTGGCTAGGAGTACATGCAGAGCCTCTTTGTGAATCACGTTCAGGAAAATAAAAGATTCAAATAATGGAATTATTTTTGGAAATTCAAACTCTCCTGAGTCATTTATGATTTATGAAGTGGATTAATGGTTGAATCTTGGGGGGGGGAAAAGCTATTCCAATGCTATGAGTGATCTTTTATCAATTAAAACACCTGCAGTGGCAGATGCTAAAGACTTAAAATTGCCATTAAAATGAGACTGGTAGACTTTTGGTGTCTCTGTAAAGGCATTGGAGTCTATGCATGAAAAATATTTCCATCTCTTTTAAAAGGGTATATATATATACTCAAATTCTGGTTTTAATGGTAATAGCCTGTTTTGGGGGTTTTTTGTGGGTTTTTTTTTTTACCAGTTAAATTAATTCCTCAGGCACAACATTTTAAAATATGAGATCATTATATAATTCTCAATATAGATGCCAGAATTGTTTTCTGCCTAATTTTTAATGCTCTTACACTCATGAGGTAACATTTCTGTGTTTGAACATGTGTTTCAGAGCAGTAGGTATTAGTTTTTAGTTATGAGGCTCACTTATCCCCTCACCTATGCCACATCCACCCTACACAAATACAACAGTCACAACACAACACATACTCACATCTGAATACGTGTGCATATATTGTGCATTAGTCTGATACAGGAGAGAATTTACTTACTGTGCTTGCTAGAAGATACTGGAAAACACCCTCCCACAGAGTTTACAACCTGGAATGAATCAGGCATAACCCTCTTTGAAGCCAAAGCAGGGTCATAGGTTACCTTTAAGACATGTTTTTAGCTACAATTCTAAGATTAACAGTTAGTGTCCTGTTGGTGTCACAGAGTCAATGCTTAAGGAAGCACATTGATAATAGACTGTCTAATCAGGTGTCCTTCGAGGCAAAAATAAAAGGGGAGAATGCAATGTCATTCTATGAGGCATTTGCGAGTTATTGTTTATTTTTTTACAAGTAGCATTTTAATTGTCCTCAGTAAATTATCCTCTCAATGTCAAACTGCCTCAGATTTTATCACCACTATAAATACCTACAATTAGTAAAGAACAAAAGTATGCTACTAGCTAGACATAATCTCAGTATCATTACAATAGCAAAGGAAATGAAAACATGATGTGTATAATATTTTTTAGGAAAATGCATATTTGTAATTGCATTAAATCATTACCTTTCCTGATAGATTTTTTCAAACCAGCATGACTTATTTTAACAGAACAGACTCAGTTTTCCTGGCTTTTACTGTTTATATACTATTATACTCATTGAATAAGAACACTTTTTGAATGCTTTTTTAGAAGCTCATTTTTAGCTGAAATAATAGATTCTGTGCAGCATTGAGAAAAATGTAATGATTTTTTAGGAAAGGTGTTTTCTTTACAGGTGAAACATTACCGAGGTAGCAATAATTTTTTATTCCTGTGACCAGATTTCTTTTAAATTTTACCTAAAGTGTTATTGTGCCTTTAAAGTCACTTTTAAGATGAAATGCTCACATTGTCCATATTTATCTTAAACAGAGTTCAGTTTCTTTCTTTGGTCTATGTTATGATTCTGCTCAATTCACTGATGTCTTCTGAGACTAGTCTGACCAGAGCTGGAGTATTTTTGCTTCTAGCTTCCTGTACCTTCTGATCTCAGATTCCGATTTTTTTCTTGGCTGAAGAAGAGCCAAGACTCAGATGTTTTAGGTATTTCCTGATATTAACCAAGTCATCTCTGGAAGATCAGGTTGGTAGGCAGGAGGGAGCAGGTGGGAATTTTGCTGAACCTGTGACTGTTTGTCTAGGAATGCAGACCTGGAGATGACCCTGGAGCGGGCCGTGAGTATGCTCGATGCAGACCACACACCACCCGCCAGGATTTCCGTGGCAGCCACCTTCATACAGCACGAGTGCTTCCAGAAATCTGAAGCACGGAAAAGGGTGAGTAGCATCTCAAGACTATTGCAAAACTACATTTCTAGTGGGGGGATTATAGTTCAAAAAGGTGTGCAGTGAAAACTGAGTTTCTCTCCTACTCCACACCCCAGCTTACCCCCCATTTCCCTCTTTTCCTCTTTCTCCCATTCTCTCTACTTCTCCCTCTCTCCTTCATTTTCTCTCTCTCCCTCTCTCTCTCTTTGTCTCTCTTATTAGTTTCTGGGTATCTTTCCAGAGATACTTTATGCATGTAAAAACAATTATTGGATGGGTTGATTTTGTTTGAAACAAAATTACAAGTGGTAGCAGATTATTTACAATACTCTGTACTTTGTTTTCATTTAATATCTTGGAAATCTTTCATAAATATTAGCTCTACTTTATTTTTTAAACTGCTGCATAGATTTCTGTTGTATAAATACACCAGTTTAGTTTGTTCATTTTTAAAATACCTTTATTAAGGTATAGTGTGACAAAGTTCTGACATGTTTTTGGCACTGTGAAAAATCATCACAATCAAGATAGTGAGTATGTCCATTACCTCCAAAGTTTCCTTGTGCCCCTTTGTAATCCATACATCCCACCCCTCCCCAATCCACTTCCAGGCCCTAGGCAGCCAGTGATCTGCTTTCTGTTACTATATGTACATTATAGCATTTTCTTTATCCATTCATCTATCAATGGACACTTAGGTTGTTTCCAAAATTTCGTTAAGAAGTTATACAGCTATATTTATAAAGGTTATTAATCTCTGATTTTCTTTTCTTGTAATGTCTTTGTCCAGTTTTGGATTGAAGGTGATACTAGCCTAACAGGATAAATTGCAAAGTGTTCTCTGCTCTTCATTTTCTGAAAGAGTTTCATTGTAGTTATTTCAGACAAGAAATCTCCTGTCATTCTTATTCTGCCTCTGTACATAATGTGTCTCTGCCCCTCCCCGACCCCATCAAGCCAAGTTGCTTGTAATAGTTTCTGTTTATCACTAGTGTTGAGCAATTTGGTCACAACATATCTTGGTGTAGTTTTCTTGTGCTTAGGAGTTCGTTGAGCTTACATTTGTGGATTTCTACTTTTCATCACATTTGGAATTTGGATTGGAAATATTTCACCATTATTTTCTCAAATATTTTTTGGCCCTCCTTTGGGAACTCGATTTACATACGTATCAGGCTGCTTGAAGTTGTCCCACAGCTCACCCATACTCATTTTTCTTTCTTTTTCCCCCCTGTGTTTCCTTTTGGATAACTTCAATTGCTCTACTTTAAATTCAGTAATCTTCTTCAATACTTAATATGCCATTAATCTTAGTCAGTGTATTTTTATATTTCATAAATTTTAGTTTTCATCTCCAGAAGTTAAATTTGAGTCTTTTTTATATCTTCTATGTCCCTACCTAACTTGTTCCATCTTTCCCCAAGATTTCTGAACATATGGAAGACTGTTTAAATTGCTGCTTAAATTACCTTGTCTGCTAATTCTAATATCTGTGTCCATTCTTGGTGGGTTTCAGTTGATTTATTTTTCTCCTCATTATGGGTCATATATCTCTCCTTCTTTGCATGCCTGGAAATTTCTTATTGAATGCCAGGTATTATGAATTTTATCTTGCTGGATGCAGGATATTTTCATTTTTCTGTAAAGACTCTCGAGCTTTGTTCTAGACGGCAATTAAGTTACTTGAAAACAGTTTGATCTTTTCAAACCCTGCTTTGGAAATTTGTTTGGTGGGACCAGAGCAGCATTTACTCTAGAACTAACTATCTTTTTATGGCAAGATACTTCTGAGAACTCTACCTAATGCACCATGAATTAGGAAGTTTTCTGGCTAAGTGAGAATAGGAGGGTTTGTGGTCCATGTGAGCAAGAGGAGCTGTTCCCTTAATCCTTTTAGGTGATTATCTCCCTGACCTCAGACACATACATTTATTAATACTCTGTTGAATACTAGAGTGTCTTTCTCTGCAGCTCTTCTCTCTGGTACTTTTCCCTGCAAACTACTGGCCTCTTTGTTTTTCTTAGACTCTGCACTGTCTCCTCAACTCTGCTTGTGGAATTCCACTTATTTCCCTCGATGCACTTCTATCGCCTGGAACTCTCTCAAGGCAATGATCCAAGACAGCAGTGAGGCTCACCTTGCTTGTTTTCCACATATTGAGTCATTTTCCATCTTTGCTCCCCACCCCCCCATGTCCAGTTATTGAAACCATTGTATGCTTTGTCTGTTTTTTTGTTTGTTTGTTTCAGGCCATAGGTAAATTCAGTCCTTTTTACTATTGAGTCATTTTTTATTTTGATAAATAACTCCTTAATAACTCCTCGCCCAAATTATACACATTTACACTCCCACCAATATTGTGAACTATTACTACCACAGGATATTATTTTTTTGTTTGCTTTTTTGTTCATCTGACAAGCCAAAAAAAGCATCTCTTTGTAGTAGAAATTTTACTATTTTTTTGAAATCAAGACTAATAGTTGATTAGTTAATCAAACAGAGTTACCGAGAAAATGTTTTTTAAAATTATACACATATACACTTACAGAGTTTGTTATCATCTTTCTTACATAAATGATGCTCTTTATGTATTATTTGCCATTTTTAGTTTCTTTAAAGTGAAATAAGAACTTAATGGCACTAATTCCTATGAGTTCAAATCCTTCTAGAATTGTATATGTTATCTACTCTTTTAAGTTAATGTTGTCTACAAATAATTACAGAGATTTTTAGAGTTCTTCACCTTTATGTAACCTTTCCAAAGCACTCAGATTAGTTTTCAGAGAGACAGGACTCTTTTCATACTTATATTTCATTCATTTTCAGAATCCTATATAATAAAAGGGAAGCATGTAAATTGACCATCCCTCCACTATGCTCACCAGCCAATCAGCAGTGAGCATGCAAATTAACTCAGCAAAGATGGTGGGTTAATTTGCATATACAGGCGCTGGGTGGAGAGCAGAGTGGGAGAGCCAGAGGCTTGTGGGGAGAGCAGAACGGGAGAGGTGGCAGAGAGTGGAGCAGCTTGGGGAACTTGGCTCCCCAAGGCACCAGACAGAGAGCAGAGAGGGAGAGCTGGTGGCTTGGAGGACTTGGCAGAGTGGGAGGCCGTGGGACAGAGACAGAGCAGGAAAGGAAAACCAAGAGCATGGGGAGCACCAGGAATTCTGGGAATAGTAATTCTGGTGGCAGCCCCCGCACCTGAAGCAGAAGCCCAGAGTGCGAGGAGCACCAGGAATGCTGGGAATCGTAGTTCTGGTGACGGACGGATCTCCTAGACACTAGAGCAGTGATGGCGAACCTATGACACGCGTGTCAGGTGACACGCGAACTCATTTTTTTGGTTGATTTTTCTTTGTTAAATGGCATTTAAATATATAAAATAAATATCAAAAATATAAATCTTTGTTTCATTATGGTTGCAAATATCAAAAAATTTCTATATGTGACACGGCACCAGAGTTAAGTTAGGGTTTTTCAAAATGCTGACACGCCGAGCTCAAAAGGTTCGCCATCACTTCACTAGAGCAAAGTGAGCCTGGAGCAAGTTACTGTTGCATTGGGGGATGGAGGGAAAGCAAAGGTGAGAGACATAAGTAAAATCAGAGTGTCTAGGAAAAATTAAAGGGAAGATATCCTAAAACTTCCAGGAAATCTCCACCAATGAAGCAAAGAAATAAAATGCCTCTATTATTCTGTGAGCAACAAACCAAATTAGGTTGGGGGTCTCAGACAATTCGCTCATATGATTGCAAAGTCAGGCAGAAACTCCCGGATTGGAGAGGGCTCCCCTGAGGGCTCCCAGAATGGAGAGGGTGCTGGTCGGGCCGAGGGACACACCCCCAATGCACGAATCTTCATGCACCGGGCCCCTAGTAGGTAAATAAATTGCCTTATTATAATAACCACTACAGTTGACATAAATACATTGGGAAACAAACCTAAATTATTCTTGTTAAACACATAACTCAACCAGTAGAAATAGGAGTGCAAAGCCCAACAAAGAATTAACCTACCAGCTTTGATAGTACTCAGGGAATCAGTAGATTTCACAGAGGAAAAAGAAAATGTGGTTAGTCCTGCAAATCAGGTGAGTCAAGTCAGACAAAAGCACTTCTAGCTCCAGTTCACTCATGAGATTACAGTCTGAATTTGGCCTAGAGCTGCTGGTGTCTAAAGGCTTGAATGGGGCTGGAGGATCTGCTTCCCAAATAGCTTCTTACATGGCCAGAAAGTTGGTGGTTGTAATTTGCAGTGGAATTAGGCTAAAAATTAGTCCTTTTATGGCTAATTCAGATAAATGGTCATAGGTTGACACTCAACCACTAAGCCACACCAGCCGAGCTAAATGTTTAAATCTTTTTTATTCCTAATCTTTCAAAACGGGACATTATATATGTACTTTTTATAATACGGAATTTTATAATATGGAATTACTTGAATTTTTTTTTGTTACCCAAGTTGGGGACAGATTTCTCCTATCTCTTTTTTATTTTTATTATTTTTTATTTTATTTTATTGATTTTTAGAGAGAGAGAGAGAAACATCTATGTGAGAGCAGAACATCTATCAGCTGCCTCTTGCACTCCACATACCCTGGATAGAGCCTGCAACCCAGGCATGTACTCTGACCAGGAATTGAATCCAGCAACCCTTTGGGGCACTGGATGACCCCCACCAGCTAAGCCACACCAGCCAGGGCAATTTCCCCTATTCCTTAAATTACTAATTTGATTTTTTTTCTTTGCTTAAATACAGAATAAAAGCTGTGTTTACCTTCTTAACTCTTATTCCCTGATAAAACTAGAACAAAGACTAGTTTTGAGAATAATGAAAACTATATTAAAAACTAAAAACATATGCTTTGTAGAAAATCTAAGAATGGAGATGTTGGAACCTACAAACATTAACAAAGTCCTGCTAATATTAAGCATGATGCTATAATTTTTAAATTTATGTATAAAAGACAATTATGAATTGGACATAAAGATCAAAATTTTAAGTCATAACTTTTAAAACCAGTAGCAACTTTTCAGTTCTTAATTTATATGATAGCACTCTCAGCATTTAACACTGTCCATCACTCTTTACTTTTTGAAACTTTCTTTTTTTGATCCAGAATCTCTGGATTCTTTTTCCATCTCTCTGGCTCCTTTAGGTTTCTTCTGTGAAAAATTATGCTTGATCTGTCCCTTAAATATTCGTTAGATGTCTTCCTGGGAGTTTTATTATTCAGCACCATCTTTTGACCTGCCTCATCCACGCTCATGGCTTCCATTACTGTGTGATCTAAATGCTGATGACTCAGAGCATCTCCAGCCCATATCTCTCCCCTGGGTTCCAAACACATGTCCATCTACTTCCTAGCCTTCCCACTAAACACATCAACCTATCAAAAAATGAACACATGATCTTTTGCTTTCCTTATCCATTATCCAAACCTCCCTCTATACTTGTTCTCCCTGCTGCGTTGAGGTAGGACACTTGGTGGTTTGAGCATTGGTGCTCACGAGCCATTCAGGGATGGGTTTGTATCCCAGCACCCTAATTACCAGGGTGACCTTGAGCAAGATATTTTGCCTCTCTAACCCTCAGCTTTGCTGCCTATAAAGTAGAAATAATAGTCCTACCTGCGAAGAGTTGTTGTGAGAATGCAATCAGATAACAGTGCAGTGCCTGCCCAGAATAAAAACTCAGAGAAGATTTTTTCCTCTGTGAGTGAGTGGTAGTTCACCCAGGTAGTGGTACACATCATCCCTGTCACCATCGTCCCTGCTAACCCAGCTGCCTCCTAATGAATCTCCCTTCCTCCACTCTTACCCACACCTAATCCATTCTCCTCGCACCACCCAGGAGACCTTCCAATAGCTGCCCTGATTGTCTCTGCAGGATAAGAACAAATTCCTTAATTTAGTCTGCAAGACCTTCTTAAACTGGCTTTATTTTATGCTCGTTTTAGATCTCATCACAGAGGCAGTGACTGCCATAACTGTTTTATAAGATCTACACTAATAAAAGAGAAACATGGTAATTGGCGTACGACCGCTACCCTTCTGATTGGCTAATCAGCGTATCCTTATGCAAATTAACTCTCAGCCAAGATGGCGGCCGGCAGCCATGCACTGAAGCAAGCGGGGAGGCTTCCTTGCTCCAGTGACTGCAGACTGCAACGTTCCCGCCTCACTTGCAGGCCTCTGAGCTGGCAGTTTGAAACATTCTAACAAATATAGCCGGCTGGGATCTCAGAGCTGAAGTTATACATTGTTTCGATTATAGAACGGCAAACAAACCAGCAGTGGAAGCCTCAGAGCTAGAGCCAGAGCTAAAGCTGGCCCAGAAGAAAAAAAAAAAAGAAAAAAAGGAGTGGTTGGGAGCTTCCCGCCAGCCTGTAAGCAGCCCTCAGCCCCTCACCCAGACTGGCCAGGCACCCCAGTGGGGACCCCCACCCTGAAGGGGGTGTGACCAGCTGCAAACAGCCATCATCCCCTCATCCAGGCTGGCCAGGCACCCCAGTGGGGACCCCCACCCTGATCCAGGACACCCTTCAGGGCAAACCAGCCGGCCCCCAGGCCTCTATCCTATATAGTAAAAGGGTAATATGCCTCCCAGCACTGGGATCAGCGGAGCCGCGAGGCCTCCTGGCACCAGATCAGCATGACAGGGTGCAGCGCCCAAACCCCCTGATCGCCCTGCGGCTCTGTGTGTGACAGGGGGTGGAGCCCCAACCCCCTGATCGGCCCTGCTCTGTGTGTGACAGGGTGCGGCGCCCAAACCCGCCCCCCCTCCCTCCACGGGCCCTGCTCTGTGTGTGACAGGGGGTGGAGCCCCAACCTCCTGATTGGCCCTGCTCTGTGTGTGACAGGGGGTGGCGCCCCAACCCCCCCCCCCCCCCCACGGGCCCTGCTCTGTGTGTGACAGGGTAGAGCCATAACCTCCCCATCGGCCCTGCCCTGAGTGTGACAGTGGTGGCGCCCAAACCCCCTGATCCGCCCTGCTCTGTGTGTGATAGAGGGCGGTGCCCCAACCCCCTGATCCGCCCTGCTCTGTGCGTGACAGGGGGCGGTGCCCCAACTCCCCTATTGGCCCTACTCTGTGCGTGACAGGGAGGAGCTCCCCAACCCCCTGATGGGCCCTGCTCTGTGCGTGACGGGGGGGGGGGGGGGGGCGAGGGGGGGGCAGTGCCCCAACCCCCTGATTGGCCCTGCTCTGTGAGTGACAGGGGGCAGCGCCCCAACCTCCTGATTGGCCCTGCTCTGTGCGTGACAGGGGGTGGCACCACAACCTCCCCATCGACCCTGCCTTGAGTGTGACAGGGGGCGGTGCCCCAACCCCCCAATCAGCCCTACCCTGAGCGTGACTGAGGGTGGCATCGCAACCTCCCAATCCGCCCTGCTCTGTGCATGACAGGGGGCGGCGCCCCAACTCCCCAATCAGCCCTGCTCTGAGCCCGACCAGGGGCTGCACCTAGGGATTGGGCCTGCCCTCTGCCACCCGGGAGCAGGCCTAAGCCAGCAGGTCGTTATCTCCCGAGGGGTCCCAGACTTCGAGAGGGCACAGGATGGGCTGAGGGACCCCCCCTTCCCCCCCGAGTGCACAAATTTTTGTGCACCGGGCCTCTAGTCTTATTATAAAACTAATACAAGTTCATTATAAGAAAGGGAAAAAAAGAAAAATATATACCCATGGTTCCACTATTATCATCATTTTGGTTTTGTTCACTGATTTTTTTAAGGCATATATAGGCTGAGGCAATCTTACAGTTGTTCGCATGGAAAATAATGCAAGAATCTATATATAAAAAAGGCTAATATGCTAAGTGTCCAGCCGTCCGACCAATCGCTATGATGCACACTGACCACCAGCAGGAAGACACTCAGTGCAGAAGCTGCTGAGCTGCAGTGACTTGGCAGCAGCAGTTCTCGAGTGATGTACCTCGAAACCAGAGAGGAGGGAGCCCAATTCCTCACGGGCTGCACAATTCCACCTTCGGCCATGGGTTATGTTGTTGCTGGGGCACTGTCGGCCCCGAATCTGGTTTACTGCACACTTGCGTTTTTATTCCACACCCTGTACGACAGCAACTTTGCAGAGTGCCCTCTCACACTCCGGGATCCCTTGGGGGATGTCAGGGAGCTGGTTTCAGCCTGATCCCCGCAGGCCAGGCCGAGGGACCCCACCTGCCGGAGGGACCCCACCTGCCGGAGGGACCCCGCTCACTCCACAGACACAGGGGAGGGACCATGGGAGGTTGGCTCCAGGGCCTGTCCGGCCCATTTCGCCCAGTCCCACCCCTCCGGCCACCTTCTAATTAATTTCTTTTCAATATGCACGAATCCGTGCACCAGGTCACTAGTTGATAAATAATAAGACAAGAATAAACTGGGTTTCATATACCCACAACTGTATACCTACTCTTACCCCACCCTGTATGTACATAGCTATAATCAAATTAAATATGTGCCCTTGTCTGTAGGGGTTTTTTCTTTTGCTTTTTAAAAGTATGCACAAATATATGTTTGCTGTTTAAAAATATACAAAGTAACAGGCCCCATTCATAATTTAAAACCCCATCATTTCTCCCAAACCCCCTCATCTCATTCCCTTCTTTATGTCTGTTTTTATGAGTAGAAATGCAAGTATTTTATTCAGCTTTTTTTCGGTAACATTATATCATAAGCATTTTCTCATAACATTAATAGTTTGTAGGCATTTTAATGGTGGCATATTAATGGTGATAGTAGCAGCTACCACACGTTAAGTAACTACTGCATGCCTCACACACAATCTTACACAGCCCTCTTTTGACGGATGAGGTAGCTGTGTCATTGTTCTGCCTTTCCCATGTATACCTCACCATGTGGATATGTGACAATTAATCATTAACCAGTCTTCCCCCATTGTTGGACAATTATGGTTTCTTATTTTTCACTATTATAAATAATGTAGTGACTATCATAGTGTCTGCATTTCAAATTGTTTCTGCATTTCAAATTGTTTCCTAACTAGAAATCTTTTTGACATAAATTGTCAGTTGCCTTCCTGAAAGGTTTTAGTACCAATTTATAGGGAGTGATTAATTCTAAGGGGACAGAAAGGAGAGAACGGGAGTGACATTTCACAGATGAGGTGACATTTGAGCTGGCTCCTGCAGGATAAGTAGGGCTTTGCCAGAAGAGAGGCAGAGGGGGCCGAGCATCCCCAACAGGAAAGAAAGAGAGCAAAGGCACCAAGGCACGAGGGGAGCCCACACCCCAAGAGAGGCGGTCTGTTCCCTTTGCGGATTTGCCACCAGAAATCCTAATCAGTTAATTATTTTAGAGTTGGCAGGGAAGAAAATCAGAATAGAGTCAAAAGAGAAACTTAAAACTCTAATATGTGATTTTGCCCCTGTATATATTTACAAACCATCTCAAAGGAAAGCTCCTTTGAAGTCCTAAGACATTCGTGTTAGTCTGTTTCTTTTTTCCTTCCCCCAAAGGGAGAACAAATCCCCTGAGGATTTAGTATAACTGGGAAACAGATGTAACCTCTCTGGCTCCAGCTGCTGCCCTGAATTTAAAGGAGCAGGAACAACACCTGTGACATTAGACCTGATGTGTGTAGGGTTCATGACCAGTGTCCTTCCAGTTCTATGCAATAAGGAGAATATCATCAGCTTCGTGCATTTGATAAGATTTATATCCATTTGCTTGATAAAAGGGGTAAAAGTAACTTTTCTATTTTTAAATATAGGGTAGATGCCAGACACTAGTGAGTCAAATTCTGCAGTGAAGTAGAGCTGTAGTCGGATTTCAGCATTTATCTGAGCATGGTGTGTCTACAGGTGCTGAAAGCCGAGGGATAGAAGTGGTCGGCTAAGAGAACAGGTCAGAGAACAGGTCAGAAGGCTGTGAAACAGAAGCCTGCAGCCCCGTTAGAGGTTTCCATGGGCCACTTCTCACTAACGCTGTCCTCCCGTCTGGAAATGCACGGTGGTCAGTAAGCCACCGCACATCATATTTAGAAGAAGGCAGCTTATAAATTATGAATTAAGTAATAAAATATTTCTAAATCTGCCAACATACCTTCAGGACAAATAGGATTTTCTTTTTGCATCTGATGTTTATGCTGCTCCTGTGAAGATTTCATCTAGCTGGCATTTGTGATGTTTATGGAGTGAACTGCCTCAAAACCTAACTATGAAATAGAATTTGAAGGAATTAGGGAAACGTGAGTTACAGGCTGTTTTTAAATAAAGTCTACCTTTCTGCTTTTAAGGAAATATAATGGAATAGATGAAGTGATCCAATAGATGATCAGGTTTCATTGATAGCTAGGAAATGAAATCTTTATCATTGGCATTGTCATACACATATATTACAATGGCTCTAGACATCATCCGTCAAAATTGGTGTGGTCCATATTCTGGTTGTCTCCTGTTCTGCAAATGTCTCCTCTGAAGGGAGCCAGTAAGTGGAAATATGACTCCTCATTACCACCAATGGAGCCTTAGGGACCAAAAGAGTACTTTCCTTTTAAGGTTCTAGCGAGCTATTGATTAGATAATACTTATAACACCCTGAACACTGTGCTAGCACTTCCTAATGATGGAAGTGGGAGGAGGAGTTGTTATTTTGTTTTATTACTATTGTGGTGATTATTTAGGTTATTTTATCATTTTGACGTTCATTCCAGCCTTTCTAGTCTTCTCCCCAATTCTAACAAAGGAAGATGTAAAATTGGAAGACTGGATCTTAATAATATTTATCTGTCTGTGGAAGGCAGGCTGGCATTTAATGAGACACAGGAAATATGAAAACGTGCCCCCTGGCCCTGACTGGTTTGGTTCAATGGATAGAGCGTCGGCCTGCAGACTCAGGGGTCCCAGGTTCAATTACGGTCAAGGGCATGTACCTTGGTTGCGGGCACATCCCCAGTAGGAGGTGTGCAGGAGGCAGCTGATCGATGTTTCTCTCTCATCGATGTTTCTAACTCTCTATCCCTCTCCCTTCTTCTCTGTAAAAAATCAATAAAATATATATATTTTTTTAAAAAAAAGAAAACGTGCCCCCTGGGCCAGGTGTGCAGCTCTCACCCAAACATGAACTGCTGTGTAATTAGGGCATCATAGGCAATGAACTTCATCTGAAAGGGAAACTCCTGCCCTTTCACAATTTATGTCCTAAAAATGTCTGCTTTAAGATGTTGGAAATGACTGGGATTTTTATCAAAAGTTCTTAACCAACTTTTTAAATCACATGCTAATGGAAGCCTATGGGAAAGAAAACTCTTAGTCTACAACTTAACATTTCTCTGCAGCAACCCTGTGTCCACCTCTTGATTTCTTTAAATAATATGTGCTGCCTAAAACACAAAATCTCCTTGCTCAGGCTGCCATTACTTGGCCTGTTCTCAAACAGCCATAGGTTTTGGAATCTAAACCATCTATTTTTCTTCTTACTCCTAGCTCTGGCCCTTTTTCTAATAGACAGCATGTCCTCTCTTGTGTATTTGTAAAGAAAAAATCTTTTTAAAATAGCACATTAAAAAGTGTAAAGTTATGTTATTTACTTGAATTAAAATGTTTGAATAATGTATATAAATCTTTTTAAATACTCAAAGCAATCTATATATATAAAAGCCAAGCGACCAGAACGCCAGAATGACCGGTCGCTATGATGTGCACTGCAGCTGACCAACTGGCCTGATGGGGGGGCGACCCCTCCCTCTGACTGGCTCTGGCCAGATTGGGGGCCCAGCTGGCTGGCCAACCTCCTATGGACCCTCCCCTCAGCCGGCCCCTCCTCCCAACCGGCCCCACCTCTGACCCCCCCCCCCCCATCTCAATCTGGGGTGGGGCCAGCCAGCCAACCTCCCCTGTCCCCTCCCTCCTGCTGTCCGGGCCTAATCAGCCCCCATTGAGGGGGGCCAGCCAGACCCCACCTGTGGATGAATTCATGCACCGGGCCTCTAGTTGATCATAAAAATAGTTTACATTAAGGGTTAGTTGGCATTGCTCCTGTGGTTGCCATGGTAAATGAATTTTTATTGCTATCATTGATGAAGGTAATTTCTGTTCAGTTTCTATTGATTATAAAGTTCTGTCCTAGAAAAAAACACTCATGTAATGTGGTGTTCTTCCATAAAACTTTCCTTACTCCTCAAACTCCTAGTTCTCTTCATCTTTCTTATGCTCAAGGCTTTTATCACTTAACACTTTCTATCCACTTAGCTATCCTTTTTCACCCTTTATCACTTAATTTTCTCTTTCATTTTTTCATAGGTTTTTGTGTTAACTTCTCTAATTTATTGTAAGCTCCTTGATGAGAGATGCCTGACAACAGGACTATATTGTACACCAAACATGTCAAACTCATGGCCCTCGAGCCGCATGCCTCGTTTATTTGGCCTGTGTTAGCCTTTGAGTTTGACATGTTTGTTTACACTATATGTATGCCACACATAGTTGTTGATTGACGGGAGTTAAAATCAACTTCATCTGTTCATTCAAATTTCACTGGATGTCTTTAATACCATGTCAAAATTAATACTTATGTACAGTATCTGAAATCTGCATCCATTTCTCCCCCAGGTCTATCAGCTTCAAGGCATCCCTAAGCTTCTGCACCTCCTAAAAGTTCAGAATGAAGATATTCAGAGAGCCGTGTGTGGGGCCTTGAGAAACTTGGTGTTTGAAGACAATGACAACAAGTTGGAGGTAGCTGAACTCAACGGGGTACCTCGGCTGCTGCAGGTGCTGAAGCAAACCAGAGACTTGGAGACTAAAAAACAAATAACAGGTAGTGTTTACTGAATATTTAAGTGTATAGACAGTGCACCCAGCCAAATGTGTTACGTCATCTCTTTTTCTTAAGTTTCCTGGGACAAATGATTGATGGGCTCATTGTTATTTGACAGATGACTTTTAAGGAACATTGTCACCTGCTGGCTAAGACCCCAGGTTCAAGTCAAGTTTGAATTCCTTTTCTTCTGAGGAAGAAATTACAGTGAACTTTGTAACAGGGTTTCAATGTTGTCCATGGTGTCCAAAACATTCTGAAGAAACCCAACAAGAACCACACTCAATTCATTTTATTATTCACTCAATACTCGGTTTGCTAAATCTATACAAAGAAAGTAAATTAGTCAAATAGTGTCCTAACATAGAGGATCAGTATAATCAACCTAACCAAAATACCAGTAACTGTACTTCCCAATCCTTCTGTCACCTGAGCCCCTCAAAATACCAGCTTCCTAGCCCACCTAGCCCTCCACCCCAAAAAAAGAGAAAAAGAAAAGAGAGGCTGGATATGTTTTTCAGTTCTGTACTTCCTGTATCTGTTCAAATACTGATTTGAGCAAAAAGAATATCTCCTTTCTACCCAATGTATTTTACACGAGGAAACTAAAACCCAAAGAAGTTAACCCTTTTAATATATAAATGTTTTTCAGTGGTAATAGTTGACTATTTTTACTTTAAAATGAGGTACTTCATAAATGTGGTTTTAAGTTGAATATATTGTGCTTATGTCATCCACACTTTATTATACAACAGCTTTCTTTTTTCTATAAAACTATTATATCCTCTCATTTATATCTTAAAATCTCACATTTTTTCTATCTTGATGTATTTTAATTTTATAAAACTATATGAAGGTTTGTGCCATGCTACCCTTCTGCCTGCCTGCTATCATGCCTCATGGCGTAGTTCCTTTCATATTTATGAGTCATATTAAAATGCCTACAAAAATTGAGTGATCTAGATACTCATTCATTTATTCAGCCAACATTTACAAGGCAGCCTACCATGGCTAGGCAGTGAAAATCACAGTCCAGAGAGGTGTTGTGGCTTTTATTTTCCAGCCATTAAAACATGAACAATTATGTAATGGTTGGCCAAAAAAAAACAACAAAAAAACAACAACTCACATTTAGAAACTAAGATTTTCTTCATTAAAATATAGAAATGAACCACAAGAGAGAATCTTGTTTTACAGTTAAAAAAATAAAAGACTTCATGAAGGAGGTATGTTTCATTGTAGACCTTAAAAAAGGGATAGCCTTGGGGCTGATGTTTTAAAGGAGAAGGAAAGTTACTCCCAGCAAAGGGAACATCACTACTAGCAAAGCAAAGCAACAGAAAGAAGCTGCTGGTCATTTAGAGGAAGCTTGGATAAGAGTGATGGAGGTTAGGGTACCGGGGTTGCTAGAAAGCTTGGGAGGATGTGTGGGTGTGTATCAAGGAAGTAATTCATTGACTCAGACTTCCTCTTCTTTTGTATAGGAAAATAGGAAACTTAGGTCAGAGAACATTCTGTGGTATTGCTGCCATGGCAACCATTCAGTCATCTTTAGATCATCTACAGAGCTGATCCATGGAGTTTGCTTGTGCTAGTCCCAGGACTTCTAATATAAGCCAACATTCCTACCAGAGGGTGTTCATTATATGTTCATTGAATTGAGCCAATACTTGAATGTTTGATACAAATCCTTCTTAATAACTTCCTTTAGTTCTATTAGTAGACAAGTTAAATAAGTGCTTTTTTGGCCTCAGAAATAAATTGTTGACTTGAATAGACATGTTTATATCTTTTGTTGGAAACACAAAGTGATTAGCCATATATGTGAATCTCTTCTTGTCTAGTTCATAAACATCTTTTTATTGAGTCCCTATCATGTGCTAGTCACTCAACTTGGGCTTTTCCTTTTTCATCTCTGTTCCTCCTGACAGCTCTAAAAGGCATTATTGAGGATTTACATATGATCATGTGAGGTTCAGGGGGATTAAATAAATGACCCAAGGTTACACTGTAAAGAACAAAGTCCAGATTTGAGCCCAGTTTTATCTGGGTGTTTTTGCTTTATCAGAGTGGCTCCCACTGACAATGTGGGGACACGGGGTGATTAATCTTTACTCATCTTTGAAAAGGGGCTTGTCTTTGAGAATCTCGGAGGAAAGAGCTCTCCCTCACTTCTCTTTGACCCTCCCTCTCTCCTCTTGTCACTGTCTGTTCTGCTCTTGTGTAGCCTTGGATCTGGCCTCTGTGATTCGGTATCGCACATTCCCCATCTATCCACCACTCTGCTAGTGCTTTCTTTCTAAAATGAAAATATTGTCTCATTATGCCCCCCATTGCCTCTAAGGTAAAGTCTGTACTCTGTAGCATGCCACACACAGATTTTATTATCTGAGCCTGATGACCTTGCAGCAGTGTCTCCTCTCCTACCCCTCCAGCCCGAGCTCTGCAATGCTAAAGGATCCGCCGGTGTTCCATGTTTCCCTTCTGTCTCCATATCTTTGCCACTGTTGCCTTGGACTGGCATCCTGTTCTACACTTAGAAACCTTCGATAGCTGTCACTTCTCTGAAGTATTTTCAAAAGCCATCCCTCTATTTACTTTCAGCCCCTCTCCCTTGGTTTGGAAGGGAGGGGCTTCTCTGATCTACCTTTGCATTCTTCAATGTTAGATTGCCACTCATTTCATGCCTGTCTGTTTATTGCCATAACACTGTGGTACTCATGTAAGATTCTCAACAACTCTGGATGTCTGACCAAATATTTTACAAAACCAGACTGGGAATATTTGGATTATACATAAATAAGAGAATCAGGTGTGTTTGCAGATAAGACTTTGATTTTTATAACCAAGTTATTAATAGAACCGTCAATTTATATGTTCTCTCTCTCTATCAGAGCTTTGTTCCCTATAGAGAATGTCAACTCACTGACCTTTCTGGCATTTTCTGTACCAGCCTCGGAGAGAAGCTCTTCCCTCTTCCAATGAAAAGACTTCAGGATCAAAGATCTCTCCCCTATGAGATTGTTCCCCCTTCCTTACCAGGGAGTGTGGTAGTGTACTTTGATTGAAATGAGAACAGTACAAACTAGTCTCAGAGATTCATTTTCAAGGTCACTGAGGAATGAGCACTAGCTGTAGTGTGTAGGGCTCTGCCTTGGATTAAAACAGACAGGTGTTAAGAGTTAGGGGATTCTTATCCCACTTCTGCATATTGCAAGGAAGAGTCAGGGGAAGACTGTCAATGAAATTTGTTGAAAATTTATTTTAACCTCTGTGTATTTTATAGAAATACTTTTTTGGATTGCTGTATTTTCATAAGATATCAAAACCATTTTTCTATAAAATATTCATTGTGCACCTTCTTTAAATAATTATATGTTATTTTTTTCTGCATTTGTAATGTGCAACAACATACCTTGGGTTTATTTTTAACTTGGAATAAATGGCCTTTGTGGTAATGTAATATCCCAGGTAAAATTTATAAAATTTAAGTGAAAGGAAGGGTATATTCTTGCAAAGGAGATTGTTTTTTTAAAAATCCTCATGCTCTGTGATCACTTTGAAAAACAAAGTTAAGCCCTACTAGGTTTGGCTCAGTGGACAGAGTGTTGGCCTATGGACTGAAGGGTCCCAAGTTCAATTCCAGTCTAGGGCACCTGGGTTGCAGGCTTGATCCCCAGCCCTGGTCCAGGCGCCTGAGGGAGGCAACCAATCGATGTGTCACTCTCTGATCGATGTTTCTCTCTGTCACTCCCTCTCCCTTCCACTCTCTCTAAAATCAATGGGAAAATATTCTCAAGTGAGGATTAACAAAAAAAAAAAAAAAAAAAACAGAAAACAAAGTTAAAAACCCCAGTCAGTTCTTTTCCTGCTCCTGCTCCCTTTCTCCTGCACTGAAGAGAAGGATTCATTTAATCATAAAATTCGCACATTTTGCTACCTCATTATCATGCAGGCTTAGTGAAATAACTATACTTCCAGTCCAGTGAAATAACTATACTTCCAGTTATATCTGTAAGATATTAAAATATAGGTAATATCTGTAAGATCCCTTTACAGATCACTAGTTAGCTATGTTTTGCAAATATCACAGTTGACAATAAATTTCTAGGTAATGCAGTTATCATTATTGCTAACTATTCAAAGTGTATCTCTTACTAGAATCCAGTTCCCTTTCTTTTTGGCTAAAATGAGAGCTTAGTGATAGAAACAATAGGCAGACCAGCTACAACAAAGAACTATAATAATTGAAATTTAGGCACTATGAATAAATTACCCAGAAGTTAAAGGTGAGACAAATGAAGACCTAAACTCTAAATATTATATCAGGGAGTCTAGAATCAGATCATTGAATAGATATTCAGTTTTATCTAGTCCACTAATTTCCCAATACCAGAAATGGGAATCATTTTGAAAATATGAATTCCTGGAATTCATCCTGAGATTCTGGCTCAGTCAGTTTGGTGTGTAACCCAGGAATACATGGTTCTGATTTGCCACTGGGCTCATTTGGAAACTGCTAGTTGAGTCTAAAACACTGGTTTCAGAATAAAGCCCTCTCATCAATATTTTGGTAAAAGATGAGCTCATTTTTATCAGCTCCAATGATGGAGATGGATCTTACAAGCAGATCTTTATGTTTTCTTCAGTGCTGTCTTAGAAGCTTATGCTTTCAGGGAGCCAGAAATCTCCTTCCCAATCATTTCCACTCATTGGTTCTGGTTTCATCTGCTGTAAATGATTTTTCACTGTTGAATTTGCATTTCTTCGGTTACTGGAGAACATGCATTCCTATGTATATTAGACTCTAGTATCTGTTAACTTGGGGTTAATTTTTCTACTAGGCATTGAATTTTAATAATTTATAGGAACTATGTATATTAAGAGTATTCACTCTTTGTCTCATATTGTCATACATGTTTTCCCAATTTGTAAGGGATCATTTGTTGGATTTGTGTGTATATGTGTGAGGGTGTGTTATAAGTGTGTATAATCTTGCATCTCTGTTGAGCATTTAAGCTCTTCCTAGCTTCGTGCCTTACAGAAATTTGGCAGGCATGACATTTCTGTACAATACCCTGCATTAAAAATTCAAAAATTATGTGTACTAAAACATCCCAAACCATAGAAATAGCATAGAAATAATAATTGCATGTCAAGCTATAAAGGACATTGGAAGGAAATTCCACTCCCTTTGTTCAAATTAATCTTCCCTGGGTTTTATTGTAGGTGTACTTTTCCTTTGCGTGCCCTGTGTGGTCCTTAATAAAAAAGAAAGTATTATGCTTCACACGTTTAAGCCTCTAGCAGGAAGAAACTCTTATTTATTTATTTATTGGGGTGATATTGGTTAATAAAGTTAAATGGGTTTCAGTGTACAGTTCTATAATACAATCTGTATATTGTCTTGTGTGTTCACCACTGCAAGTCAAGTCTCCTTCCATCACCACAAGCAGAGACTCTTAACTTGCTTGCTTATCTAGAACAGGAAGCTTTTTTCCCTTTTCTCTTTTTAACTTTCTTTGGTATCTTAGTAACCAAAACTCTACCTCAGACCTGCCTTTAATTGTTTTCAACCACCTGGGGTTTTATTCTGTCTCTTGCCCTTCCAGGGCCTCTTAAGGTGAAGTGGGAGGAATGAAGTCATTGTGTTGCAAAACCTGTGGCTGAGGGACACTGAGGATGACTAACTCCAATGCCAGTTTGATCAGGAAGAGACCTCTTCATTAGCCAGAATTCTAGTCCTTACAAGACTCGAGACCCAGTGTCGCCGTATCTAATGGAAGCTAAGTGTAGGTTGCAGTGGAAATTTGGTTATTGTTTTAGAAATTAGTCACTTGTACACAGCCAAAGTAAATTGTTTAAACACTAAGCCTAGCATGTTCTAATTGATGAGCCAACTACAAGTGTGGTTGAATAATTACCAAGCTATAACTGCACAGACTCTTATTTCAGTCATTACTGTTAGAGGAGATGATATCACCACATAATTCAGTCAAGACCGCCATCTTTGCTTTTTTTCATAAAGTAAACTGTCCTGTATTCCTATGCTTCCTCTTTCCTTTCATTCAGACAAAGCAGTAACTTTAACCCAGTGGTTCTCAACCTTCTGGCCCTTTAAATACAGTTCCTCCTGTTGTGACCCAACCATAAAATTATTTTCGTTGCTACTTCATAACTGTAATGTTGCTACTGTTATGAATCGTCATGTAAATATCTAATATGCAGGATGGTCTTAAGTGACCCCTGTGAAAGGGTTGTTCGACCGCCAAAGGGGTCGCGACCCACAGGTTGAGAACCGCTGCTTTAACCCATAGGCATTATTGACTAGGCAGTAGGAGAGTGAATGGGAAAGAAAATGAAGATCCCTTTTCTTTCTGTTCCCCCTCTTTCTCCTTTCCTGGATGCTAGTGAGTTAAAGAAGTTTACTGAGGGGTATGAAAGATGGCCAGGAAACTTTATACTTTCTGAGAGTCACTGGAATAGTAAGCAATAGGTATGTAGTCTTTCCACTGAATCAGAAGTATTTGAGCAAAAAATATATAAGAAAAACAAACCCTAAATGTATACACCATTTTGTATTCTTTCTCACTACCCAGCTTCAGACTGTCTCACAAATGTCTGGAAAGTACAGTATCTTATTGTCTTAATTTTTCCTGAGTTGGCTTATATGGCCTTTCTCTCTTTAATAGGGGTGTGGTATGGGATGGGGAGAGTTCAGAAAGAAAGGGAAAGTTAAACGAGCAAATGTGGTACCCGTCTTAGACCAATTCTCAGGCCATACAAGTTGGCAGATAAATAAAATACTCTTGTTTCTCCTTCATTCCCAAACTATAAATATAAGAAATAGGTGAGGTAGCCAGCATAAATTCCAGGAGGACATAAAATCTATCATGGGGTCGGAGTCAATAAATAGTAATTGGTAATGCTGATCAGCCTACTGTTGACAGGCATACGCATAGTTGGAGGCTTTCCTCAGGCCCTTCCTGTGAGTATTGTGAGGCAAATGTGAGGTGGAAGTTGCAGTAGTGAGGAGCAGGAAGCACAGTGGCGTATTCTCTCCATGCATCTAAAGGAGAAAGATAGGACCCTTTGAAAACTTTGAAGTCAGTTATAATAGGGTCTTTCAAGCCTCCCTCTTGGTAGCTCAGAATTTATTATTTCAGTGAGCTCAGCTTATGGTAGGGGCTTAAGAGAAGTGGCAATAAATGTTTAAGGATTTCTGGCTTTCATTCACATTCCTGATTAAATTTGCATAGTTTTATATTATAAGCTCTCTTCCTCTCCCCCTTCTCATCTATCTATCTATCTATCTATCTACCTACCTACCTATCTATTTTTCAGTTCTTATGGATCAGCTTCTATTGAATTCTAATTACCTCTAAATAAGTTTTTTCAATTGGAAAAGGGGCTGTCTCCCTACCCCCTACCCTTTTGGTTTATAACTAGTCATAGCCCTAGAAATGATGGCCTTAACTGATCTTTTCAACAGTTCTTTTGACCCAATCCTGCACTGTTTTGATTCTAGGTTTGCTGTGGAATTTGTCCTCTAGTGACAAACTCAAGAATCTCATGATAACAGAAGCCTTGATTATCCTGACTGAGAATATCATCATCCCCTATTCGGGGTGGCCAGAAGGAGACTACCCCAAAGCGAATGGTTTGCTCGATTTTGATATATTCTACAATGTCACAGGATGCCTAAGGTAATGCCACTCTGCAATCCCTCTCCACCACCCCCACCCCCCATACACACACACACACTTTTTTCTCTATGCACCTTAAATACTGTATTCATGTCTGTCTAAAACTCTACCCTACGACTGGTAAGGGGAAGCTGTAAGAATATAGATCTTTCTAACTACTAGAACCACTATGTAGAGACAGTGAGAACGGTTCAAATATCAATAGAGTATTGTTTCCAAACCCATTTGATTTCAGAAGCTACCCACCATAGCTCATAAGAGAGAGGGCATCATTTTCAATAGAGAACCCAGGTATCTGATCTGAACACCTAGAGGTCCATGCAGAATGGCCTTCACCATCTCACAGATTTTAAAGCAGTTTTCATGCTATTTTTAATTCGCAAAAATCTGCTTTAATGACATGGCTAAAAGACATAATTTTGAACCTGGTGTTTTATTTGTGTTATTTTTTATTGAGGGAGGTATAGTTGACCTACATCATATTATTTTCAGGTATATAACATAATGATTTGTTATTATATGTATTATGAAACGATCACCACAATAAGTCCAGCTAGCATCCATCACCATATATAGTTGCAGAATATTTTTTTTGTGTGATGAGAACTTTTAAGATTTACTCTCTAATATGCAATACAATTATAATTATAGTCACCATGCTGTACATTACATCCCTAGGACTTATTTCTTTTATATTTTTTCTTATTTATTGTTTAGAGCAGGGGTCCTCAAACTACGGCCCGCAGGCCACATGCAAATACAAATATTGTATTTGTTCCCGTTTTGTTTTTTTACTTCAAAATAAGATATGTGCAGTGTGCATAGGAATTTGTTCATAGTTTTTTTTTAAACTATAGTCCGGCCCTCCAACGGTCTGAGGGACAGTGAACTGGCCCCCTGCTTAAAAAGTTTGAGGACCCCTGGTTTAGAGAGAGAAAAAAGAAAAAAAAACTGATATGTTGTTCGACTTATTTATGTATCCATTGGTTGATTCTTGTATGTGCCCTGAGTGGGGATCAAACCTGCAACCTCGGCATATTGGGAGGGTGCTCTAACCAACTGTGCTACCCAGCCACGGCCTGTATTTTCACTTTTTGGCACCTTTCAAAAATTTTGCTAACACCCTCCATTCCCCAACTCCTCTCCCACCTTCAACAGTCTGTTCTCTATATCTGTGATTTTGGTTTTGTAGATTCCATATATAAGAGAGATCAGAGATTCCTCTGCTTGACTTTTTTCAGTTAGCGTAGTGCCCTCAAGGTCTATCCATGTCATCACAAAAGGCCAAATGTCTTTTTTTAAAATATATTTTATTGATGTTTTACAGAGAGGAAGGGAGAGGGATAGAGAGTTAAAAACATCAATGAGAGAGAAACATTGATCAGCTGCACACCCCCTACTGGGGATGCACCCGCAACCAAGGTACATGCCCTTGACTGGAATCAAACCCGGGACCCTTCAGTCCGCAGGCCAATGCTCTATCCACTGAACCAAACCAGTTAGGGCAAAATGTCTTTCTTTTTTATGGCTGAACAATATTACTGTGTGTGTGTGTGTGTGTGTGTGTGTGTATGTGTGCGTGCGCGCGCGTGTGTGTGTCTGTGCATGCCACATTTTCTTTATCCATTCATCCATCTATGGACACTTAGGTTGTTTCTAAATCTTGGCTGTTATGAATAATGCTGCAGTGAATATGGGGTTTCATATATCTTTTTGACTAAGTGTTTTAGTTTTCTTCAGATAAATATCCAAAAGTAGAATTACTGGATCATATGCTAGTTCTCATTTTGATTTTCTGAGGAACCTCCATACTGTCTTCTGTAGTGACTGCACCAACTTAACATTTCTACTAACAGTGCACAAGGGTTCCCTTTTCTCCTCATCCTCCCAACACTTACCTGTTCACATTTTGATAGTCATTCTAACAGGTGTGAGGTGATAGCTCATTGTGATTTTGATTTGTATTTCCCTGATGATCAGGGATGTTGAGCATCTTTTGTTGTTGTTGACTTTTCTTTTGGTGTCTAATCCCAAAAATCATTGCCAAGACCAATGTGAGAGAGGTAGCCTGTATTTTCTTCTAGGAGTTTTATGGTTTCAAGTCTTTAATTCACTTTGAATTAATTTTTGTGTCTGGTCCAGTTTTGTTCCTTTGCATGTGGCTGTCTAATTTTCCTAGCACTATCGATTGAAGAGACTTTGCTTTCCCCATTGTATATTCTTGACTCTTTATTGTAAATTAATTGTAAATTATATGGGTGGGTTTATTTCTGAGCTCTCTATTCTGTTCCATTGATCTGTTTGTCTGTTTTTATGTCAATTCACATTCTGTTTTTTAAAAATACTATACTGTTTTAATTAATTTAGCTTTATCATCTAGTTTGAAATCAGGAAGTGTGTTACCTCCAACTTTGTTATTCTTTCTCAAGACTGCTTTGGCTAATTGGGGTCTTCTGTGACTCCATACATATTATAGAATATGTTTTTAAATTTCTGTGAAAAATGCCATTGGAATATTTTAATCCTCACCTAAGGATATGATTTCTTTTTCATTGATTCTAGAGAGAGAGAAAGGCAGAGTGGAGATAAAGAAACATTGATGTTAGAGTGAAACATCGATCATGCCTCCTGCACACTCCCCACCAGGGACCAAGCCCACAACCCAGGCATATGCCCCAACCAGGAATTGAACTCACACCCCGTTGGTGCACAGGATGATGCCCAACCAACTGAGCCACACTGAATTTTGACATGGATTGTATTGAGCCTGTAGGTTGCTTTAGGTAGTGTGGACTTAACAATATCAGCTATTCCAATCCACAAGAGTGTGGTATATCTTTCCACCTATGTATATCTTATTCAATGTCTTACAGATTTCACCTTCTTATTTAAATTTATTTCCTGGGTGTTTTTAAATAGCTATAAGGCAACATTGCCTAAAAGGACAGAATGTCTTGCCATAAGAACCTACAAAAAAGCTAGTTTGATCAGCATTTCCTAACATTGGGATGAAAAATGCTTGAAATGTTATTTTCCCTTGGGTTGTCAGATGACAACTAAATCAAGAAGAAATAGAGCCCTCATCAGTTTGATTCAGTAGTTAGAGCGTCAGCCCAAAGACTAAAGGGTCTCTGGTTCAATTTCAGTCAAGGGCACATACCTTGATTGCAGGCTCGACCCCTGGACCGGTCCAGTTGCATGCGAGAGGCAACCAACCGATGTTTCTCTTTCACATAGATGTTTCTCTCTCTGTCTCTCCCCTTCCCTTCCACTCTCTCTAAAAATCAATAGAAAAATTTTCCTTGGGTGAGGCTTAACCAAAAAAAAAAAAAAGAAGAAGAAGAAGAAAAATAGAAGCACATTCAAGAGGAAGAAAAAATGCTAGTCTTAACTTCTCATATCAAGCTTTCTCATATTTGAACATATTCCTTGTTCAAGGATTAAAAGAAATCAGATAGAGGATGTAATAAAAATTAGGCAGCCCCAAAGAAGTCAAGATGTATTCTGCTTTTCAATCTTTTCTCTGGTTACAGAGTTCATTTTGTTGTAGTTTTTAGGGAATGTGGTTGTTAACTGAGGGAATTTATTATGGTAAAATGTTTCTCTTACCTCCACAGTTAGTAATGCATATGAGATACCACTTTTGTGTAATACAGTATGTTAGCTTTTGAGCGTTTTACAAAGAAAAATTAGAAAGTCCTTCAGGAGCTTTTAATCTAGCAGGGGATTCTGATGAGCAAACGGTGTAGAACACTGCCACATGAAATGTGTTAGAGGAGTGGTTCTCTAAGTGGGGCCCCCAGTAGCATCTGGAACTTGTTGGAATTCTTGGAATCAGACGCTCTCAGGGTGGGGCCCAGCAATCCACTTTTAACAAGCCCTCCAGGGGTTTCTGGTGCACTGTGGTGTCGTCAGAGGTCCAGGTACAGTGCCGCAGGAATGCAGAACAAAGGGCCATTCATGCCAGCTGAGTGAGATCAGAAAGACACTAAAGAAGAGGCAGAGGCGCCAGGTGAGCTGGGCCTTGCTGGACTATTTCAATAGTCAGGAATTCTCTAAGGACAAAATTCTTCAACAGTATAAGAGGTGCTTAAATGGTCTCCCTTGAATCCATCTCCTATATACAGTCCCTGGAACTGCTTTTTAAATGCATTTTTGAGTCTTTAAAACTTTGGATCCATTTTAAAACATTTTGTATTTTAAGATTTCTCTGTAGTTCCCTTTGCCTTACCATGTACAGCAGAGTTCTTAATGTGGCAAGTGGGTCAGTCAGGATTTTTTTCTGTTGAAAATGGCTGGTGCCAAGTTGGGATTCCTGGGCTCAGGTGGCTGAATATTGACAGTCATTATGGAATTGAAGGAATTACACCAGGAACCGTGGCCTCAAGGGCTGGGACAGACATTCAGCATGCCTGCTACTCACTCTTTTTTTTTTTGAATCTCATCTGTTTCCTTTCCTTTTGCATGTTGGGCTCATTCTTGACAAATGCAGGCAAGCATACACATTTTTAAAATCATTAATCACTAACACCTAGCAAGTTTCTGGCATATAGTAAGCAAATGTAAAGTATATGAATGAAAAGAATAAATGAATGAGTGAGCAATTAAAGATACATGGTGAATAATCGAATCTGTCAAGAATGCCAAATTTTGTTGTTGTTGTTAATCCTTACCTGAGGATATTTTTTTCCATTGATTTTTAGAGAGAATGGAAGGGTTGGAAGAGGGGTGAGGCGGAGGTAGAGAGAGAGAGAGAGAGAGAGAGAGAGAGAGAGACATCGATTTGTTGCTTCCTGTATGCACCCTGACCAGAGCTCAAGGATGGAACCTGTAACCCAGGTACATGCCCTTGACTTGGAATCAAACCTGAGACCCTTTGGTCCCCAGGCTGGTGCTCGAACCACTGAGCCAAACCAGCCAGGGCAAAAGTATCAAATTTGTGATAGGAAGTAATCAAACAGAAGTTGGAAACATAGGCTAAGGCCAGACTCTGGAGGCCCTGAAGGCCATGTTAAGGAGTTCAGTATGACCCTAGCAGGTTTTGTTCAGGATAGAGCGTTAGCCTGCATACTGAAAGGTCCCAGGTTTGATTCCAGTCAAGGACACATGCTCAGGTTGTGGGCTTGATCCCCAGTATGGGGCATGCAAGAGGCAGCCAATCAATGATTCTCTCTCATCTTTGATGTTTCTCTCTCTCTCTCTCTCTCTCTCTCTCTCTCTCTCTCTCTCCCCCTTCCTCTCTGAAATCAATAAAAATATATTAATAATTTTAAAAAAGGAGCTGAGCATCTTCTTCTGTAACCAATATTATCTAGTGTGGGGAGGATAGGAATATGATAAATTCTAGGTAAAGAAGAATAATTATATCAACAGGAAAAATATATTGAGATGGTAAAAATCTAAAGAGAAAGATGTTGCTTAAAAATCTCTTCCAGTATCACCCCAATAAATTCAAGAAAAAGGAAAAAATATCTTCCTATAGTCTTCCCTGTGAATGAGGAATAAAATACCTTTGTGGTTTGGGAAGATGTAATAGCTGAATACACTCCCATTTACACAGTCAATCCAAACTACCGACTTGAACTACTTTTAGAGGAGAATATAAAAAAAAAATCTGGGAAATTAAGCACCATAGCATATGCTTACTAAAATATCTGTTCTTATTTCATCTGTATATCTTCTTTATTATAATAATGGCTAATATTTATTTATTATGTTCTAGAAATTGTTCTAAATGCTTTATGAGGATTTTCTCAGTTTATCCTCACAGCAGCCGTTGTAAAGTATATTTTCCCCATTTATAGATGAGGAAACGGGCTCAGAGAGATTGAGATATTTTCCCATCATCATACAGCTAGTAAGAAACAAAGCTGAAATTTAATACAGGAAGCATGTCTCCAAAGCCAAAGCTCTTAATTAGCATATGGGATACATTAATGTCAGTCACATGTCTACAGACTGTGCTGATGAGGATAAAACCTCTTCCCTTCACAGCCTGGCAACCTCACAAGGTCAGGTAGGCCAGTTACAGACATGTTCACATCTCATTATGAACATTGTACCTGCGTTTTAAAAGTTCTATGCCAGTGGACCTCTGTACTGCATTTCATATAAAGAAAAGGTACAAAGGATGAAGCGTATGAAATAGGAGATCTTCCCAAGAGAGGAGATGGCATTGGAGACAACTACAGAGTAGAGGTTGTCAGAATGCATGTAAAAGCCACCAGGAGATAGGAATCAGAATGTAAGAAAGACCTGCAGGGAACCTGTAATCAAATACTCTCAGTTTCTGACGATAAGAGATGTCTGCTGAGGAGTTATTTATGACCCCAGCTTACTCTAAAAAGATTTTGAGACAGGTGCTGTATGATTCTAAGAAGAGTGAACCTTAGCTGCATAAAAAGGTCATAAATATCAGCAAATATCTTAATTGCTACAAGTTCACTCAGGTATCCTCTCCCCCAATGGGTAGAGAGCCAACAATGAATTAGCAACATGTGTAGTATTTCTGGCATTGTGGTTGACTTAGGTTAGTGCCACTAAATTCTTTCAATCGACTTTGGAGAAAAACTTCTGCATGCTTCAGTTCCCCTGGTCTGTATATAGCAGTGGTGCAGAGTGAATCTGCCCTGTAGTTGAAATGTTTGCTTTGTTAATGAACTTGAGGCAACGACTCTGGTTCTGCCCACTTGGAGCTGATACAGCAAAATTGTGTTTACATAGGAGAACATGCGCAATTTATCCTTCAAAAAGACTAACACTGTCAGATATACCGTCTTTGTCAAGGGTCAGATCATTTATTTATAGGATTAGCATCTGCCCACAGCAGCATGTACAATGGGCCTTGGTGCTTTCTTTAGGTCCTTTTGGAATTATATACTTTTCATGGCTGAACTTACTCGCTGAAAGGGGATACAGATTTTGCAATAGGGAAAACAATTTGTTCATGCAAATATAAACTTTTTTCTTAAATATTATACTGGCCTAATGAGTAGTAAAATCCAGGTTAGGCGAGGGCCCAGATTAAACAGTTGTACTTCACAGAAAAGATATGACATTTCCGTTTGTCAAAAAAATGTTACCTATCGGTCCATAAATAGTGACTGTCTAGTGTAGGCCCCAAAGTGTGTAAATTATTAAAGAAAATAGAGAAAATATGGAGGAAGAAGAATCAACAAAGAAAACAGAAGAATAATTTTTATTACATCAAGAAGACTGTATTTGCTTGTCTTTCTTCATCAGTTTATGAGTTGAGTCTTGAACAGAAAAAGAAATTACCAAAAATGTCTTTGTCAGAGATATTTAAAAGCTTCTTCATGTTAAAAAAAAAAAAAGAAATCTGCGAATACCTTACAATTTAAAGTAGTGTTTTACTAACTATATCTTTTGGCACTGAGAGTCTTTAAAAAAACAAACAAACCCTGAAAACTATCATCATAATCAGAACTACTATTAAAATTTTTAAAGTAATCATTATGAAAGAAAGAGTGAGTTGACATGTTTGGATAAAGCCACTGATGTCTTTCTTGTGCTTAGAATCTGCCCCTGTCTTGGAGGTGCAAGATATTGAAGCCGAATATGTTCTACTCTAGGTCTTGAGCATCTTCAGCAATTCTAGTCTGGCACCCCTAGACCTTCCCTTTAGGTATCAAGAATGTCTACTCAAGTTCCAGTGGCTTCTGGGCATGCTTTAGAAATTCATTTGCTGTTTATAATTGATTTTAAGTGGAACTTGGCACTTTATCTTGAACAGCCTGCTACACCAAGAGGAAATGACTGTTGCCTACCAACCAGATGATTACTGGGTGCGTCGGCTATTCAGAATACTTTTGGAAGACCCAAAAATGCAGGAAAGCAGAACTAAAGGATAGATTTTCTCCTCCGCATTCTGGTTTCTTGATGTGTAATAGATGCTGCCATATCCTTGTTCAGTTAATGTTCCTTGTCCTGGAAGAACAAAACGTGTAGGTTGTAGAGCTTTGTTCTATCTCCCAATGTTGCTTCTGTTTGCAGATATAACAGTTGACTTTGGCTGATGTTGCGGATACGTCAGGATCTGATGTTGACTTCAGAATAACAGGCAAGCCCTTCTTTGGGCGGAGACTTCTATTGCTCTGCCAGTTCAACTGAGGCTCCCCTTTTGTTCTGTGCCACCACAGGCTGCCTCTGCAGCTTTCTCTGGGTTAATCACAGACAAGGCCCAACTGTTTGATATGTATCAGCTGAGAGTTCAACAAAAGCCCAGACCTAAATCTCAAGTAACAAGAGGAAGAAGGATGCCTCCTTATCAACCAGTGTCTTATCAAGTGCCTATTGGGTCTTAGAATGGACTCTGAGGAAGTACTTAATTGACTGGTACTACTGGGGGCCTTACCCGCACAATTTACAACACATGGTGTTAGGAAGCCTATAATGGTTGGTGAACAGGAAGATGCACCCACAGTTTTTTAAAAACCGTTGAGGAGATCACTGTGTCAATGTGCTGGTTAGGACTTTAACACTGGTCCCATAGGCAGCAGGTCTTGCATACAAGGTGCATGTAAATTGTGCATTAGTATGAAACTGCACCTATTATCAGTAGAAGTGGCCCATTAAAAATATATATGCCTCTTAGAATTACTTATTTTGTTGAAAAAGTGTCTTGAAAAGATTTACTCCAACACTTTATTGTCTGCCATTTTCATGTCGTGGAAATAATTATACCCTTTTACTCCAAACATTTCATATCAGCACATCTTTTGCCCAGGCCAGTTGACCATTCCCTGAGCTTGAACTTTCAGTGCTGGCAAACTGACAACACACCTGCCTGTAGCCACACACACACAGCCCTTCTATGGAAGGCCCAGTAACAATCCTGTTAGAAGCAGGCAATACTGTTTTAAACAAGAGTCACAGGTCAGGATTCTGAATGAGAGTTTTACAAACCTTAATTTCAGGAATTTTGTGAAAGTTATAGGTCATGCCCTGACCAGTTTGGCTCAGTGGATAGAGTGTCGGCCTGCGGACTCAAGGGTCCCAGGTTCAATTCCGGTCAAGGGCATGTACCTTGGTTGCGGGCACATCCCCAGTAGGGGGTGTGCAGGAGGCAGCTGATCAATATTTCTCTCTCATCAATGTTTTTAACTCTCTATCCCTCCTCTCCCTTCCTCTCTGTAAAAAATCAATAAAATATATTTTTTTAAAAAAGAAAAAAGAAAGTTACAGGTCATGATATTTGTAAAGTACCTAGGATAATGTCTAGCACACACACTAAATGGCAGCTGCTTTTCTCATCTGGCGTTGTCCATTCTTTGGTGTGCCATATGGATTTAAGGTTCAGTCACACTGTCATTCATCTTAACAAAGACATACCATTCTTCCTTTTAATCCCAGTAAGATGCAGAGTGTTTGTTTGTTTTTCTCTCTTTTTCATTGTGACATTCAGGAACATGTGAGATAAGTGGTCCAGGGATGAGTCATGAATCACTGATTTGCTTTCAGATAAAACACCTGAATCCTCCTAACTATGTGAAGTTTTATTCAGAGACCTACAGAGTTCAGATCCTATTCTTCTCACCCCTTACAAGTCATATTACCAGAAAAAATTCTTAATTTCAAACACAGATTACAGTTCCTGCTGCATCCTCTCATTCAGGCCCGGTGGAGGTGCAGACCTCCAAAATAACCCTGCCTTTATGTGAAGAGTTGTTTTATCTTCTCCACTTCCCCCTTCTGAGGGGGTGGGCAGCCTGCTACCCCCAGTCTAGGACCTGGTTTTTAAATTTTAACTTTAGTATACAGTAGTATACAGTTTTAGTTTCCTACAAGGTACTCATATATTTACCCAGACTTCTGTTGGATTATACCTGCCGAAAATAAACTCATTGTTTAATCAAATTTAACAATAGACACTAAATTAAACATATCCAGTATATTCATTGGTAAATCTAATAATCAATTTTTAGTGAGTAACTACTCTGTATGTTCATTCTCTTTTACTTTTCAACAAGATAATTGTTTTGATATATTTTATTTATAGTTTTGAGATATTTTTCCATATTAAACCTCTATTTGGCTATACATAGGAAAAAGTTATAGGTAAATATTTCTCAGGATTCAGGAGATACACTGTAAAAAGATCAATTCTGCCTAAGATTAGCCATGTTAATTCTCTGATTCCCACAAACTGAAGTATTAGCTGTTGAAAATAATACTTTACAATGGATATATTAATTTCTAATAATTATTGGGTGGTACAATAGCAAATTCCTTTCTAACTAGTGACTTCTATTCATGGATGTAGTGCTATAAAGTAATACACCCTTATCATTCATATTTCTGGGTGGTTGAGTAAGGTAGGAACTATTTTTGATATGCAGGACCAAATACTGAAGCAGTGGGTTCCATGTGCTTTCTGTCAGCAAAAGTATCAACTGCCAGGAATCCCTGATAAGTCCTGTTTCAAGCCAGGAGAGTCTGGATAATACCAAACTACAAGACAACAGTTAGTGCATGTGAACTGTCAGTGCTGCCAAACTGAATTACCGTTCCCACCCAAAATAAACACCCTGAAGTTGAACAAAGCTAAGCCATCCTTCTGTAAGGTATGTAGTGGATTTAGCTAGTGAGAAAGACAGATCTTTGATTTGTCAAAGCATTCTTAAAATACTGCCATTTTTCTAAGCCAGAAGTTGAAAAGGTCAAAGGGGAGCTTTAAAACGTGATAACATTGTCTTGGAATTGGGGATGTACGGTATTTGCTAAGCAAATGCCAGACTGAATGAATGTCAGATGAGCTTTGCTCCACTCTGGAGCAACCCAGAGCACAGAATAAAGACCAGCTCTCCGATCCTGACTTGACCACTATTGCTGTTACCTAGAAAAGTAACCTACACTTTGTGGACCTCAGTTTTTCCATGTGTAAAATAAGGAGACAGGCTCAGAGAATAGATAGAGGATCTTAGTTCAAATGATCATTTCTTGAAAAAAAAAAAAATACAGTAAAATGGTTTTATTAACAGGTTATGAACCCAGTCATTATCTTTTTTTTATTAAATCTTTATTATTCAGATTATTACAGTTGTTCCTCTCCCCCCCCCCATAGCTCCCCTCCACCCGGTTCCCACCCCACCCTCTGCCCTTACCACCCCCCCGCCACTGTCTTCATCCATAGGTGCACCATTTTTGTCCAGTCTCTTCCAGCACCCCCCGCACCCCTTTCCCCCCAAGAATTGTCAGTCCAATCTTTTTCTATGCCCCTGATTCTATTATATTCACCAGTTTATTCTGTTCATCAGATTATTTATTCACTTGATTTTTAGATTCAGTTGATAGGTATGTATTTGTTGTTCATAATTTTTATCTTTACTTTTTTCTTCTTCTTCCTCTTCTTAAAGAATACCTTTCAGCATTTCATATAATACTGGTTTGGTAGTGATGAACTCCTTTAGCTTTTTCTTATCTGTGAAGCTCTTTATCTGACCTTCAATTCTGAATGATAGCTTTGTGGGTAAAGTAATCTTGGTTGTAGGTTCTTGCTATTCATCACTTTGAATATTTCTTGTCACTCCCTTCTGGCCTGCATAGTTTTTATTGAGAAATCAGCTGACAATCGTATGGGTACTCCCTTGTAGGTAACTGACTTTCTTTCTCTTGCTGCTTTTAAGAGTCTCTCTTTGTCTTTTGCTCTTGGCATTTTAATTATGATGTGTCTTGGTGTGGTCCTCTTTGGATTCCTTTTGTTTGGGGTTCTCTGCGCTTCCTGGACTTGTAAGTCTATTTCTTTCACCAGGTGGGGGAAGTTTTCTGTCATTATTTCTTCAAATAGGTTTTCAATATCTTGTTCTCTTCTGGCACCTCCATAAGTCGGATGTTGGTATGCTTGAAGTTGTCCCAGAGGCTCCTTACACTATCTTCGTATTTTTGGATTCTTTTTGCTTTTCCTGTTGGGTGTTTTTTGCTTCTTCGTATTTCAAATCTTTGACTTGATTCTTGCGATCCTCTAGTCTGCTGTTGGATCTCTGTATATTATTCTTTATTTCAGTCAGTGTATGCTTAATTTCTAGATGGTCCTTTTTCTTTTCTTTTTTTTTTAAATATATTTTATTGATTTCTTACAGAGAGAAAGGGAGAGGGATAGAGAATTAGAAACATCGATGAGAGAGAAACATTTATCAGCTGCCTCCTGCACACCCTCCACCAGGGATGTGCCCGCAACCAAGGTACATGCCCTTGACTGGACTCGAACCTGGGACTCTTCAGTCCGCAGGCCGACGCTCTATCCACTGAGCCAAACCAGTTAGGGCTAGTTGGTCCTTTTTCATATCCTAGAGGGTCTCTCTAGATTTATCGAGGATTTTACTAAATTTATCGGCAGTTTTAGAAAATTTTTGAAAAACCTTATAAGTGTGGTTTTGAACTCTATATCGAATAGTTTGCTTTCCTCCTTTTCTGTCATTTGTGACCTGTTTCTTTGTCTCTGCATTTTGGCTGCTTCCCTGTGTTGATAGAGTGGCTTTCTGTGCTAGGTGTCCTATAGGGCCCAGTGGCTCAGCCTCCCCAATTACCTGAGGTGGACACTCTTGGTGCACCTCTTTGTGGGCTTTGTGCACAGTCTTGTTGTAGTTAAGCCTCGATTGTTGTTGGTATCACTGGGAGGAATTGACCTCCAGGCCAATTGGCTGTGAGAATCAGCTGTGTCTACAGTGAGAGAACTTCAGTGCTGGAGACACCCTTATGGGGCAAAACTTGCTTCAGTGGGGCTTTGGTGCTCACCAAGTCTGCCCCCTGAGTGTGTCCCTTATGGATCTGAGGAGTTGTAATCTGGATGGTCCCACTCTGACCACTGGGTACACTGGCTCTTGGATCTCTAAGGAGGTGCTAATTTAGCCTCTGCCTGAGGCTACCCAGCAGGAGCTACAGAGAGATCTGCAGATTCCTCTTCTTTGTTTGAGGTTTGGAGGTGCCCAGATGAGGTCCAGCTGTGAAGCAATGCAAGCTGCTGTGGGGCCTTGGGCCTTCTTTTGCATGTTCTGGGTCTCTCTGACCCAGCTGCAGTTTGTTAGGTAATTTTAGATTGCAAAGGGCCAGGCCATTCATATGCAAAAGACTCTGCCCACAGTTTGGGTAGGATGCGGGTCTCAGGGAATCAACAGGGCGGAGCACACAACTATGGCTGATCCTTAGCCCTGCCCTAAGAGGCCCCAGGTCTTAGTGTCCCGCAGTAATCGCTGCAAGCACCTCTGAGAGAAAGCCGCCCTCGAGTTCCAGCCGATGCCAGACTGTCCAGTTTCTCCCCAGAGACTCGCCCAGAACTGGAGTTCAGAGCAGTCAGGAGCTTGAGACTCCCTCCCGATTGAAAAAGACAACCGTGTCCTCAGTTGCCAGCCCTTGCCGCATGCGCCTCCGTACCTCTGCACTTCCGCAGCTCCTCTGAGTCTCAGTGTGCTTTTCTCTTTCCTTCTAGTTGTAGAATTTCCACTCAGCCAGCCTTCCTGTGGTTCTGGATGATGTCGGTTTTGTCTTTTAGTTGTAGTTTTGAAGTGGTTGTGGGAGGCCACAATTTCAGGTGTTTACCTATGCCGCCATCTTGGTTTCTCCTCGTTATCTTTTTTAATGTACCAAATATCAAAGTTTTGCCTGACTGGAGTGAACATTGTCCAGTGCACCGAAAAGTGGCTGGTTTGATTCCTGGTCAGGGCACATACCTGAATTGTGGGTTTGATCCCCAGTTTCTTTCCTCTCCCCGCAAACCTCTCCCTCCCTTCCTCTCTCTTCAGATGAGGATTTTTTTAAGTGTCAGAGGTTTTCAGGTACAGTGAAAATTAAGTAAGGAAGTGAATCTTTAATTAGAAATTTCAAAAGAGAACTGAGGTCACAGAAGGGATTTTGTTAAAATAAAAAATTGGTTGTATCAATTCAGCAACCATTAAATTGCTAGTATCCTTAGTTTTAGGTGTATTAGTCTTATCTCCTCAACTATTAAGTTGAATCATGAAATTGCATTTTTGTTGGTTAAAAACAGTCAGGCATCATCAGTTTCACCCTATAGATGTCATCTCCATGGGGCAGAGAACACATAGTGCTGTGTGTTATTTCCTTTAGTTCTTGCCATAATGCCAGACACATTTGTTCTTTGACATTATGAATTGAAAGTAGTATTTGGGAGCAGAAAGTCTTTTTGAAATTACTTAGAGCAATATATTATTTTTTAAAATGAGAAAATAAGACCCCCAAAAGTTCTTAGAATTATGGTTCTTTTGATGTTCAGAATGACATTGAGACATTATAAATAAGTCTTCAATGTGCTTTGAATATTCTACCTACCAGTAAAAGGAACTAGTCTGATAAAGTTTATAGTAATAGTTCTTAGCAACTGAAGTTGGCAAAAGGCATTAATCTTTTGCCATTTTTGTTGACAAGGAGGTTAACATTTGGGGTGGTGGTATTTTTTAATGGTTAATGCTAACAAGAAAAACTTAATCCAAAGGAACATGGTAATAATAATACCTGAATATAAACATGACCTGAATCTGAAACATGATCCCCAAATGCATTACTTTCCTATATTTGATAAATTTTATTTCTCTATTAGGAAACAATCTCTGCTTGTGGATTTAGTTACTATTTATAGAAAGGTGTCATAGCTTAGCAAAATTAGAAAGAGACTAAGTGCAAAGATATTGATAGGTCATGTTTTTTATTTAGGTCAAACACACTGTGAAACCCTGCATTTTTCATGACTTTCTGCCATTTTAGTTATAGAGTAATCACATTTTAGTGCATTTGGTTTAATATTTGTCAATAACAGTTTATACTGAAACCTACAAAAAAAACCCAAATAATAAGAGTCCAACACCCTATTTTTATAAATGAGGAAACTGAGGCCTAATAAATTTAAGTAACTCTTTGTACCTGGAGTTAAGTCACAGAGCAAGTTGGAACTTGGCTATCCTACTACACAATGTCTATTTTGTCATTTGTCCTTTTAATTGCAAAATCTTTGCCTCATATTAGTACCCTCTCAAAAATGGGTGAAGATTAAGTAAATATGCTATGATCTTGGTGCTTGGAATGAAGCAGAGACTTTTATTGATGGTGACATGTTATCTATACTAATAAAAGGGTAATATGCTAATTAGTCCAGACCTCCTTCCGGACAAAGCCACGGTGGCGGGAGCCAAGGCAGAGGCGGTTAGGGGCGGCAGGGGAGAGCATTTAGGGGCAATCAGGCCGACAGGGGAGAGCAGTTAGGAGTGATCAAGCTGGCAGGGGAGAGCAGTTAGGGGCGATCAGGCAGGCAGGCAGGTGAGCAGTTAGGAGCCAGCAGTCTCAGATTGCGAGAGGGATATCGGACATCCCCCAAGGAGTCCCGGATTGGAGAGGGTGCAGGCCAGGCTGAGGGACCCTCCCCCACCCCCGATCCTGTGCATGAATTTTGTACACTGGGCCTCTAGTATGAATATATTTAGAAGCTGTGTCCAGATTTAATGACCACTGAACAACTGATGGAGACCACAGGGCAAGACTGACACTCTTTGACAAATTTGCTAGTTTTCCAAACCCTTGGAAGAAGCATCATGTAAAGCTTTGAAACAGAGGCCTATTGGATACATGTCCTATGCCTGATGGCTTTTTGTTTGTTTGTTTTTCCTGATAGAAACATGAGTTCAGCTGGCCCTGATGGGAGGAAAGTGATGAGACGGTGTGATGGACTGATTGATTCGCTGGTCCATTATGTCAGAGGAACCATTGCAGATTACCAGCCAGACGACAAGGTGATGCAAGAGTTAAATATCTTACATGTTGAATTATTTTGTCTTACTAAGACTCTTCAGAGTATTCTTGAAGTAGTAGTTTGGGTTTAGTTTTATTCCTTAACTCATTTACTGAGCTGAGGATTTCCCATACACACTTAAAAATATTAAAATATATCAAGCCCGATTTTTTTCTATTTTCCAGACTTAAATTTCAACTATCCCTTTAACAACTCTGCATAGATATTTGAAAGGAGCCCAAATGCTCCATGTTCAGCAATGAACTTAAATTCATCTCTTCCCTCCTCCCAAACTTGCTCCTTCTCTGTGTAATCTTTCTTCATAATCACCACCATACACCAAATAAAAACAGAAATATGGGTAATGTCTCACTGCCTCTCCTCACATCCCACAGCAATAAGTCATGTCCATTCTTCCTGTGAAATGCCTTTTGGTTCATCATTCCTCTCTAATGCTGCCTACCTCTGCGGTCCTAGTTTGTGCAACTTTCATATTGATTATTGCAATTGGCTCCTGATTGGCCTCTACAAACAACATCTCCTCCTGTTTTCCAATTCCACATGGCTACTAAGTTATATACATAAAATGCCAAGTCATTCTGAACCTACTCTAAAAAGTAAACCAGAAGGGCTCGCCAATGTTTTAAGAAATTCAGCCTCAGCGCCTTAGCACTATGTTTGTGATCATTGATGGTCTAGCCCAGGGGTCCTCAAACTTTTTAAACAGGGGGCCAGTTCACTGTCCCTCAGACCGTTGGAGGGCCAGACTATAGTTTTTAAAAAAAAAACTATGAACAAATTCCTATGCACACTGCACATATCTTATTTTGAAGTAAAAAAACAAAACGGGAAAAAATACAATATTTGTATTTGCATGTGGCCCACGGGCCGTAGTTTGAGGACCCCTGGTCTAGCCTTAGCCTTTCCGGCCATACTCATTCTATTCCCCCAGGTTCCCTATAGTCCAAGCATCCAGTCAACCTTGTAAGATCTAAAGCCTAATAAGTCCTGTGATATCACACTTGCAAAGGGATGTCTATATGTATCTGATTAATATTTGTGTGTTTTCTCAGGCCACAGAGAACTGTGTGTGCATTCTTCATAACCTCTCCTACCAGCTGGAGGCAGAGCTCCCAGAGAAATATTCCCAAAGTAACTATATTCAAAACCGGAATATCCAGATGGACAACAACAAAAGTATTGGGTGTTTTGGCAATCGAAGCAGGAAAGTAAAAGAGGTATGTTGGGAGGGCTTTGAAAGAAAAAGTGGTTATGAATGTACATTTCCATGTACTTAGTATACTAGGGTTGGTAAAAGTAGGTTTCCAGTTGTGAGTACACAAAGCATAGGGTTTATTCTTGTATTATTACTTATTAATTATTGAATTAATTTTCATATGAACAATTGTAGACCTACTTTTGCTCGTCCCTTATGTCAGGCATTATTTTGAGTATTTTTCATCCTTACATCAACCCTACAATGTGTGTATGATTAATACCCTATATATTGAAGAGGAAACAGAGGTACAAAAAGGTTAATCAGTTTTCCCAGAATTATTCAGCAAATTGATAGAGGGGATGAGATTCAGTTCCAGGCAATCCGGCTCTAGATTTGCATTGTTAGCCATTAAAACCGTACTGCTTTATGTCCTATTGCTTAGGAAATAGGCTTAATGCACCATGGCCAACGGTATATAAATAGTTTCAACATTTAAAAACAGCCCAGATATTCAGATTTGGACATTCTAAAAACAAACTCCGGACATCCTAAACGCAAATCTGTAGGAAGGAATACTGTTCACACTGAAAGAATGTGACCTCTCCTACTCCTCGGGGTGTCGTGGTGTTTGTGAACTTGGAGAACAACTGGTAAATTTAGAATCCTGATGTGATCCCGGACACTTCACTGGACTCGGAGGGAAGAGGCCTGTGTTTCTTATCTTCAGAGCGTTTGTGCCTAATTTAGCTTTCGTTTACCAGCAGCCTGGAAACTGTTCTAGGGCAGCCTATGCTTTATGCTCTGAGTTCTTTCTCACAGTGAAATGGAAAGTTGAGGGTATGGGATGTTGCTAGGCAGAAATGGTCATCATGGGCTAAAAGTGAAGTGATTGGGAATCATACATATTTGCATTTGCATTTCCATTTCAGGGGCTTCTTACTATACAAATTATGAGTCTCTCTAGACCAGTCAGTGTTCCTAGTCTCTTGGTTTGGGTGTGGAATTGTAGAAATCCCTGGAAGGCATTAATTCTAGATATTACCGTGTGTGTGGTTAGCAATACCAGGACATGCCGATGCTCGAAGAAAAGAGCAACCCCAAAGGTGTGGAGTGGCTGTGGCACTCCATCGTGACCCGGATGTATTTGTCCTTGATCGCCAAAAGTGGCCGAAGCTACACCCAGGAAGCATCTTTGGGAGCTCTCCAGAATCTCACGGCAGGAAGTGGCCCAGTGAGTATCATGCCTGTTTTCCTACTTTGTAAAGTAATGCCATTATAGACATACCTACATTAGATTTAAAGATGAGACGGTGAGGTAAGAACAAAAACATTCTCCCTTCAGTTAAGACAGTTCTCTGTCCTGTTGATTCTGGATGAATACCAGTTCAAGGCCTCTCAGGAATTGCCAGAGAGTCGCAGGGTTCCAGACGTTCAGCTTCTGCCAAGCCAGGTCACTGCGAGTGAAGGACTCATAAATACTGATACTTGTCTTAGCTCTTTCAGTTACAAGTCTCAGAATCCCGCCTAAACTGACTTAAGTTTTAAAAAACAATTTTTAAAAATTAATTTCTTGGCTTACGTAACTGAAAAATCCAGGTGGGTCTTCCTTCTGTCATGGTGGAATGTAGGTGCCCCAGAAACTGGAGTTATGACTATATCTAGGCTTCATTTCCCTCTGTTGGTTTCATTTTTTTTTTAAGATTTTTAATTGCTTTTTAGAGAGAGAAGAAGGGAGAGGGAGAGAAAGAGAGAAACATCAGTCAGCTGCCTCCTGCACACCCTCTACCAGGGATAGAGCCTACAACCCAGGTATGTGCCCTGACCTGGAATCAATCCAGCAACCAACTGAGCCACACTAGCCACAGCTGTTGGTTTAATTCTTAACAGCTCTCTCATGTTGTAGCACAGATAGCACTAATGATTTCAGGCTTACATTTTATTCAGCCCTATGTCCCCATAAGAAAAGAAATTACTTTTGCCCAGTAGCTCTATTAACAAATTGCAGACCAGTAGTTTTATTGCTAGCTTACACAGTGGCCAGATAAGTTTCTATTGAACAAGTACAAAAAATGTTTTACATAAATGTTAAAGGCACACTTTAAAATTAAATACCCATTACATGTTCTTACAAGCTAATATCTTTTTAAAGAATTCTCGTGATTGGCCACAAGCCTTAGAACAGAAAATATGAGAATCCTCATGGTCTGTCTGCAATGTGTTAAGAACTCAGACCAGCGTGGCTCAGTGGTTGAGCATCGACCTATGAACTAGGACAGTGGTTCTCAACGTTGGCTGCACATTAGAATCACTTGGGAATCTTTTTAAAATCCTGATTTCTGGGCCTCATCCTCCAGAAATTCAGTTTTTGTTATGGGGTGAGGCCACAACATTAGTAACAAAGAAACAGAATTTCCGGAGGATGAGTCCCAGAAATTAGGATTTTAAAAAGATTCCCGGGTGATTCTAATGTGCAGCCAAGGCTGAGAACCACTGAACTAGGAGGTCACTTCGGTTCCCAGTCAGGGCATATACCTGGGTTGCAGGCTCAATCCTCGGTGTGGGGGCATGCAGGAGGCAGCCAATCAATGATTCTCTCTCATCATTGATGTTCCTATCTCTCTCTCACTTCCTTCCTCTCTGAAATTAATGAAATCTATACTAATAAAAGGGTAATATGCTAATTAGACCGGACATCTTCCAGACATCTTCTAGGCGTCCTTCCGGACAAAACCACGGTGGCAGGGGCCTAGGCAGAGGTGATTTGGGGTGGTCAGGCCGGCAGGGGGGGCAGTTAGGGGATGATTAGGCCAGCAGGGGAAGGCAGTTGGGGGGATCCGGCCAGCAGGGGAGCAGTTAGGGAGAGATCAAGATGGCAGGCAGAGGTGGTTAGGGGAGATCAAGTTGGCAGGGGAGCAGTTAGGAGCATCAAGCCAGCAGGCAGAGGTGGTTAGGGGCAATCAGGCAGGCAGGCAGGTGAGCAGTTAGGAGCCAGCAATCCCAGATTGTGAGAGGGGTTCTGGATTGGAGAGGGTGCAGGCCAGGCTGAGGGACCACACACCACCCGCCCCGCCACACACACACACACACACACACACACAAATTTTGTGCGCTCAGCCTCTAGTGTGTGTGTGTGTGTGTGTGTATTTTTTTTTTTAAAGAACTCAGAGAATTAGTCTTCCTTACCCATTTCTGAATCAGTACCAGGGCCAGGAGCCTATGAGATGTTTTGATTGGCCAGGTCTGGGTCACGTGCCCACATGTGAATTTCAGAGGCATGGATTTGAGCAGGGGAGGGTCACTGACACTTCTACCACTGAAATAGACTGAAATGGTAAAGGAGTAGTAGCACCTCAATGGAAAATCAGAGTGTTGTTACCAAAAGGGATAGTGAATGCTGGGCCGACAAACACAACAGATGTCCACTGCAGTATCAAGTTGGAAAGGACATCTGCGTTCTGGTGTCCAAGAACTTTAACTACACAATAAGAACTGCTTCTCACTTACTTTATATGAGCAAAGTAAAAATATATAAAACAGTAAAAGTTTATTCCCACCTCCATATATTTTGCACCTTGCTACACAGTCAGGGATTCTATAAATATGTAACAATTTGAACTAAAATTATTTGCCTTGATCATAAAATGATTAGAATAAACCCCCTCAGAATAATTCATGGTATGGCCAGGTGCCAAGTATCCATCCTTATAGGGAAAAGCATCTTAGAGATAACAAAAATATTATTTATTCTTTATTTGAGAAATCATATTCATTCTTTAATGAGTTTACACAGAAGCTTGCTCTGCTCTGAATCAAATTGTTCAGTACTAAAACCAACATTTATCTTAGCACTGTGGTTAAGAATATGTATGAATAAACTTTCGATCTTATTTATTTTCTGTAAAATGTACTTGTGTGCAAATAGAAATGGGAAACTATCAGAGACCTGAATGACACAGGAATATTAATTTATTATCTTACCTTCTCGTTTTTCCATGCTGAGTTTCCCAAAACTACTATCCTTTCCCAAACCACAGAAGCCTTCTTATTAACCACCAGCCAACTTACAAGAAAATGTCAATGGAGAGTATTATGCTAAGCAAAATAAGCCAGTCAGAGAAAGATAAGTATCACATGATCTCACTCATTTGTGAAATCTAATAAATAAAATAAACTGATGAACAAAATAGATCCAGAGACATAGAAGCATGGACAGACTGTGGAACCTCAGAGGGAAGGCAGAGGAGGGTGGGTAGGTGGGAAGAGATTAACCAAAGAACTTGTATGCATATATGCATAACCCATGGTCACTGACAACCGGGTGGTAAAGGCCTGGGGCTGGGGGTGGGCTAGAAGAGCTCAATGGAAGGGGCGGAGGGTAGAGGGACATATATAATACTTTCAACAAAGATTTTTTTTTTAAGAAAATGTCAGAAATTAAATTGCACTGTGTGTGTGTGTGTGTGTGTGTGTGTGTGTTTAAGTTTGTTATGCTCTAAGGATGACTAACTGAGCAAACCCTTTAAGCTTGGATTTTAGCCTCTTGCAATCCAAGATCTCTCATGGAATCCAAGCAACAGAGATATCTTCATAACTGCCCTTATTGGTGTAATCCCTGACCAGTCCGGTCCCCTGGAAGGAGGCCTACAGTGAACTGGTATTAATCCAGAATCAAGGTTATGAGAATCGAACTTGCCTGGAGATTTATAGGAGAAATTATTAGCAACATGGGACAGTGTTATAAGGACTCTGTTTTTGCAAGTTAGGAGATGCTTTTTATTAACACTTTTACTTTTATGAATATCTTTTCTTTTTTAAAAAAAAAAATATAACCCTAGCTGGTTTGGCTCAGTGGATAGAGTATTGGACTGTGGATTGAAGGGTCCTAGGTTCGATTCCGGTCAAGGGCACATGGCAGGGCTGTGGGTTCAATCCCCAGTGGGAGGTGTGCAGGGGGCGGCCGATCAATGATTCTCTCTCATCATTGATGTTTCTAACTTTCTCTCCCTCTCCTATCCTCTCTGAAATCAATAAAAATATATTTTTTTATTGATTTTTTACCAAGAGGAAGGGAGAGGGATAGAGAGTTAGAAACATCCATGAGAGAGAAACATTGATGAGCTGCCCTTGACCGGAATCGAACCTGGGACCCTTGAGTCCGCAAGCTGACGCTCTATCCACTGAGCCAAACAGGTTAGGGCATGAATATCTTTTCTGATTATTTTCCTAACTTTGTTATGCTTAGATGGTGTAATTAAAAAAATACTTGGTTTTGTAATTTCTAAAAAGAATCACTGAATAGAAAAACATGAGAAGCAAGCCATTATACATAATTCCAAAAAAAAAATCCACTCCATAAACCTTGAGTTCCTAACTGACCTTTAGAAAGCCTAGGAACTGTGAGGTAGGCTCTAAAGCCCCCAGTGGATGTTGGGAAAGGACCGATAGGTCTTGAGATGACAAAGCAAATGCTGTGTGGGTGACAGAGCTGGATGGCAGCGACTCAGGAGAGCAGAGTTTTGCATATGAGGGGAGACAAATATCTAGACGAGCCATTGGGAAGAGAGAGGAATCCTAAGCCCACCTCCATGCCCAAAACATGGAGGTTGTACAGAATAAATTGCCTCCTGTCTTGACAGCTACAGGGGAGGATTCTTCTCAGAGGAGAGCAAATAGTCTAATGGAAAGTTTTGTGACTTAATGAAAGATAAAATGTTTACAATAAAACAAACATTCTAAAATAGTGGTTATTGAACTTTTTTGAGTCAAGGAGACTGAGTATCTAATAAAAGTTATGGACCCTTTCCCTGAGAAAGATAAACACAAGAGTAGTCTTAAGGGCCACCTGTCCCCTCCTGAAATCTATATTGGGCCCTATATTAAGAGCCCCTGTTCTAAAAGATACCATGGAGAATGTAAGGACAGCAATCTGTAGCGGGGCGGGGAGGGGAGCAAGCTGTGTTTGAATAAGATAAACAGAGAAGATACACCCTGAAGAATGGTCATGAATTGCAGAAATTTCTGGCATGGTGACCTCAAATTAGTTTCAAATAGAACTCTATAAAGTTGCCGACACACAAGCTAAGGCCTTGGTATTGTTGGAGGTTTGCTGGTGCTAGGAAGAGCCTATGGGAACTCAGATGCCCTGTGAAAGTAGGCGACCAGCTAATTCTAGAGATTTGCCTCTAGAGGACCTGGACCTACAACTAGCACATGAGCCTCTGACACAGAGCATAGACTTACAAATAGTCTAACTAGCAATGCATTTCTTTTTTTAAAAGCCCAGTGTCTCTTTCATAATAAACTGGTTTGTTTGTTTTTGGAAACGAATAACTTTATTAAAATATGTAAAATGCCAAAATTTGAACAAGACAAAACAGAAAAGATGACTAAGCCAACAACCAATAAATGTAACTTTGATTCTACAACTGTGATACCAAAACATTGTCTTTATCATGTTCATTTCACAGTGATGAACTGAAACTGTGAATAAAGAGTGGACTGATCAACAGAAAGGAAAGGCAAAGACAGGCCCATTTTATTTATAAACAGAAGCAAAAATTAGAGTAGCTAACCAAACCCAGTGCTATATTAAAAAACACTGCATAAACTGTTTTTACCCAGTAATTCGATTGAAACCCTAGTAAGGACGTATGTTTAGGCTGATTTAGTCCCAGTTTTAGTTTTGAAAACGTCTTGCTCATTCTCTAGCCATCGACAGAAACAGCATTATTGTGAAGTCAAATGCAATAGTATTTATAGGATGTGTCCCACGAAACAGATGCCGATGTCAGTAGCGCAGACCGTGGTCCAGAAGGAAAACGGCCTGCAGCACACCCGGAAGATGCTGCACATTGGTGACCCAAGTGTGAAAAAGACCGCAGTCTCCCTGCTGAGGAATCTGTCTCGGAACCTTTCCCTGTGCAATGAAATTGGTGAGTCAGTAAGAATGGCTGCATGTAGTGTGACCGTGTTGGAAATACAAATGCAATAAAACATTGTCCTTATCGCATTCTTTTTACAACGATGGGCTGAAAATGTGAATAAAGAGCAAAATGTGATAACTAGACCTGACTTTTGTGCACCAAGGCATCAAGGGTAGGCTTTCTAACTGGGTCTCCACAAGGATTTTTCTTCATATCCAGCATCTCTGTTTGTTCATTTTAATTACTGCAGAAGATTCAGCATGGATGGTGTTAGAATAAATACAATGAAACATATTTGCTCCTTTTTATGAATGTCTGTATTGACAAGGATGATAACTATGTTACACTATCACATAACAATCTTTTATTTACTTGCTTAATACTTAGAAAAGTCTGATAACTGTGAATCAAGTAAAAAAACTATAAAATGACATAATGGGAAGATAATGTCAAAATTAAGTATGCTTCCTAATGCTCTATAAAGTAGTCATTTCACTAAAATTATAAACAAATTTTTGTGGGTTAATTTAATGGAGTGGATTATTCTAAAATTACACACATACACACACACACACACACACACACAGCATGAGAGATACTGAAGTCTGTGGTTATGTTTTAATAATGTCATTTCCAAAGGCAGGAGGCAGCCCAACACTGGACAGGTGGTTTCATGCCCATTATAAATATAACGAGCCTGGAAATTTTTCGGTGGATCTAAAAGAAACTTTGCCATCGGCACTTTCAGCATTATGGGAGTGTTCCCATTGTCTCCTGTGGGCTTTTGTGCTCCGCTTCAATTGGGTGTATAATCCTTTGACTTTTTTTCTTTTCCCAAATAAAACGTTGACTCCATCTTTAAAACTTGGCTGATGAAATAACTGCACTCTACACATTATGCATGTGCCTTCCAGGCAGAAGTGCTGCAGGTCTCGGCGCACGTCCTCTAACTGTGGGCAGATGAAGCGGTAGCTCCACAGTTTATGGAAGATGATTCCACTAATAAACCGCCCCGCATGTTAAGGGCAATAGTGAGATGAGGCTTCAGCAAGATAAATACAGTTTTTAAATTTTAAATTGGCTTTATGTCAAATGTATAATTTGAGTCAAAGGACCTGTCTTGGTTCAGAGTATTAATAGCCAGGAATAAATGAAATCACTTTGAAATGCATGTTTTGTGTTTCTCATGAGAGACTTCAAGGCCAGGTAAGACTTTCCATGTGTTGGCCCAGAATGCAATCATCACGTTATTTAGATTTAAAGAAATAAATGTAATAGACAACTTCGTGCGGTGACGGAGTAATAGGCCTCCTGCAGAGGACATGGACCTGCATCCTGCAGTGCCACCAAGGTCACCGTGACTGGTCATTTAACTGCTCCAAACAGGGAGAGATTAGTAATCGCTACCTAACAGTGTTTTCCCAGGATCAGGTAACAGTGTACAATATGTGCAAGCAACAGGAAGTATTTGGACACTTCTCTAGGATCTCAATTCACATTCATTCCTTGTTGCAGAATTTTCAAACATCCATGCCTTGGCTTGGGTTTTTAGCCATTACAGTAGGTCCTGGGTTACGTCGGAGATCCGTTCCTACAGTGCGACATAAGGTGATTTTCGCCGTTAAGTTGGAACCCACCTACATAAGCACCTATGTCACTCCCATGGAGCACATACACAGCAGTAATGAAGTGAAACTAAAAAAAATTTAAAAGAAAGATAACAACTCCTGACCTTTACTTGTGGCAAATAAATAATAAAAAACATAAAGCACATATGTACATACGTTGAAATGACAGAACTTTTTTTTTTTTCCATAAATAAATGAGAGATGGCGATGTAACCACGAAACGACGCACGTCGAGTCCGACGTAACCCAAGGACTGTCTGTACATAAAATCTCCCTCAACTATATGACATTAAGCTATAACCTTCCTATATCATGATAAGGCCTTTAATTTTAGATTTCACTATTAAAGATCCAATTTTAATTGTCCCAAAGTGAATGAATGAATGTATTTATGGAGGCCCACTGTGTGTGTGTGTGTGTGTGTGTGTGTGTGTGTGAGAGAGAGAGAGAGAGAGAGAACACAGGGTGGGGCAAAATAGGTTTACAGTTGTGAGTACACAAAAAAATTTATTCTTGTATTATAATAAGAGAGGAAGAGAAATACAGAGAGACCCTTTCTATATTGTAGTGTTACGCTTTGTCATGTAAACAGTTATATTTTCTAAGGAAAACAAACATGATACAAAGTGTTAAAGACTCTATCTTCTCTAATTCTCACTCCTTAGACATGACCCTACCTTTCCACCTTAAAATTGATCTACAGAAGTGGACTTGCTGGTGGTGGTGAGGGTGAAAGGTGGGGGTCACTCATCAGTGATTGTTCTCACTGTGGGCAGCCCCGGTCTCAGCAGCCACCACCGCACCTTACAGAGAGATTGAGCATTTTCTGTTGTGATTGTCACAGACTTACTTTTATGTTTTCAACCTAAATTCAGTGGAAGGAAATTTCATGTTCTCAAGGCCTTTAGTTCTGTGGTGTAACTTATTAAAAAGAGGAAACCTTCTCATAGTAACTCATCTGTGTTGAGAGCTTACTAGGCACAGGGTATTATGATGCAGTAACACATGTGAACTTATTTAGTCCCTCAAAACAACCCTGTGAAGTAAATACTATTATTACACACCCACTTTACAAATTAGGGAAAACCAAGCATAGAGAGGTTAAGTAGCTTACCCAGACCACACAGCCATTAAGTGGCAGAGACAGGATTGAAACTAAAGAGGTGTGGCCTCGGAGGATGAGATCTAAGCCCTTCACACTCTGCTGCGATGCTGAAACACAGTCAAAAAGGAAGTGTTCCGGCCTTTGAGTAGAAGGTATGCCTTTCCTGTCAGTGGGGCCCAGGTGTCATCAAAGGATGACATTGTTCAGTTCCTTTTATCGAAGGTCTCTGTTATAGGCATGGCAGTCGAAGATAGACATCCGCAAACGAATACTATGACTGCCGTCAAGGGACCCGGAGCCACATCTGGAATTCATGTAACTGATCACAATGTAGACTCATAGAGAGAGAAGTACAGTTCAAGGTGCCACATAAACTCAGATGAAAAATAATAAAATTAAGCAGAAGTATTTGTTTTAAACTACAATAAACACAACACTGTATTAAAGAGCTCTGAGGAGCTACAAAAGCAAGAGAAATATGTTCCATATCTTTTTTTTAAATAAATCTTTATTGTTGAAAGTATTACATATGACCTTTTTCCCCCCATTGCCTTCTCTCCCTTTGCCCCCCCAAGGCCTTCACCACCCTATTGTCTATGACTATGGGTTATGCATATATGCATATGCTTTTACTGGTTGATCTCTTCCTACCCTCCCCTTCCATATCTTTTAAGGAGAGTCCAATCTAGTTAGAGAAAAAGAGAAAGCATCTGTGAAAATAATTATTGCAAAAAATCAAGTACAAATTCATACTGTCCAAAATATATACCATAGGGCAAGTTATAATGAAATCATCAACCATTACTACTGCTCTTGTTTCTACAAAAGAAGCCAAACTAAAACCCTGCTACCAAGAACTTGCATAGTTAGTGAAAAATAAATTTAAAATAGTCTATCTTTTTAAAATGATAGTATTATTTGTGTATTAAAGAAACTTTGGGCAGATAATCTTTTTAAATATACTTAGGTCACCATCAATACTGTTATAGAAAAACAACTATTAATATTTTAATGTATTGCTTCTAAGATTTCTTATGTGTATTTTGTTTCCTAATGTTATAAAATTATGTATTCTTTATATAAATAAGTATAGATTTTTATATAGAATATTAATATAAGTATTTTCTTATTATTTGTGTGCTTCATAGATATATTTTACATAAAATTCTTTGCAGATGTATTATATTCTATTAGACTTATTATAATTTTTCATTTATACATAATGCTATAATAAAGATTTCTACATAAAGCTTTTTCTATTTTTAAAGTGATATCTTTAGTTTGAATTCCTAGAAGTGGAATTACTGAGTCAAACAAAGAATGTGAAAATTTTTAAATTTCTTGCTATTTCTATCAAATTCCTTTCTGAAAAGATTTCCAGTGTATTGAGCAAACAGCATCATCTTTTTAAAAATCCTTTCAAAACTCCAATATTAGAGAGGTTACATCTTTCCATATGCTGTATTTTCTCTTTAAAATGTTCTTTACCCAAAACTTACTGGGATCTTGAGATTAAAAAACAGTCTTTTTAAACAAGTGTTCTTTTTCTTTCATTTTGTAGCCAAAGAAACTCTACCTGATTTGGTTTCCATAATTCCTGACACAGTTCCAAGTACCGAGCTTCTCATTGAAACTACAGCCTCTGCCTGTTACACATTGAACAACTTAACCCAGAACAGTTACCAGAATGCCCGGGACCTTCTAAACACTGGGGGCCTGCAGAAAATTATGACTATCAGCGCAGGCGATACGTAAGTCTTTAGCATCTGCCCATCGGCTGTCTCCCCTTTCCCACCACCACTCCCGTGTGTAAATCTAGTTGTAAACATTGTCACTGTGGACCATGGGCAACATTCAGAGGTGGTCAAACTCCAGAGCTTCCAGCATTTTATTGACCTGATGAATTAATTTGTTTCCCAGAACGTCAGCTGTGATTTAAGAACAACAGAATGTAGGCAGAGTGGGAGGACTATGGGCAGGGAATGCCCTTCCTGAAATCTGTGGAGCCCATGTTGGCCCAGGTAGCTAAGAAGAAGTAGTGATAACACAAGTGGGAGGCAGCATAATACATTCTTCCTCTTCCAGTTTTCTTTGTCACATCTCTTCCACTTCTTGTTCCGTTTTGAGCAGAGAAGTCTAATGCATATACATCATCCCACATCCCCATTTCTATCTTTGAATTTTCCCCATTTAAAAATGAAGGAAGAGCCCTGGCCGGTGGCTCGGTTGGAACATACACCAAAAGGTTGTGAGTTCGATTCTCAGCCAAGGCACATACCTGGATTGTGGAGTCAATCCCCTGTTGGGGCAAGTATGGGAGGCCGCCAGTCAATGTTTCTCTCTCACAGCGATGTTTCTCTTTCCCTTTCTCTCTCTCTCTAAAAATTCAATAAAAACATATCCTCGGATAAGGATTTAAAATAACTATATATATAAAAGCCTAAGTGACCGTTACAACCGGACCACCGGTCAACCGGCTGGTCAATATGACGATGCAATGACCACCAGGGGGCAGACGCTCAGTGCAGGAGCTGCCCCCTGGTGGTCAGTGCGATCCCACAGCCAACTTCCTGCCACTGGCCAACCTCCCACAGTCCCTCCCCCTGGCTGGCTGGCTCCGATCGGCCCAATCAGGACTGGGCAAGACAGCCCCAATCGGCCCTGATTGCCAGCCAGGCCAAGGGACCTCACCTGTGCACAAATTCGTACACCGGGCCTCTAGTCCTATATAATAAAAGGCTAATATGCAAATCGACAGAACGGCAGAACAGCCGGTCGCTATGACGTGCACTGACTCAACGCAGGAGCTGCCCTCTGATGGTCAGTGCACTCCCACAGGGCTCACAGCAGGCGAGCGCAGCAGCGGTGGCAGGAGCCTCTCCCGCCTCTGTGGCAGCGCTAAGGATGTCTGACTGATGGCTTAGGCCCGCTCCCCATGGGCCTACAGTCAGGCATCCCCCAAGGACTCCTGGACTGTGAGAGGGCACAGGCTGGGCTGAGCAGATCCCCACCCCACCCCCCCTCCCCGCAAGTGCACGAATCTCGTGGACCAGGCCTCTAGTAATAAAATAAAAAGGAAGGAAGAGAATGAAAAACCTGGTATAATCAAATTATTACTATTACTTAATTTAGAGTGATAGGATCTAAAGGGGGCATGATGATTATTATCTTTTTCTCTTTATACAATTCTGAAATGTTTGACTTGTTAAAGACAACTTACTTTTGTAAATAACTAAAAAAGAGAGAAATGTTATAGCCCAGTTCTAATGAGTTGCAAAGCAAATGGACTTCCTCTGTAATGGACAAGCATGTGCTTGGCCACACAAGGGTGAGCAGAGGGGTCTGTGGCATCCTGGGTGATCGCCTGTGTCCTCTACCACAGCCCCACCCAGTATAAACCCCTTGTGCTTTGAGCCCCCCTCTGGCAAAGTTCATGGGAGGGCAGACCCCATTCAGAGTCAGAGCCACACGATTAAAAGGAGCACTGGTTAGAAGGTCAGTTCCTAAGAGCAGGGAATATTCACCTGTTCCCAGAGCCTGGCAAATAGCAGTTGGTCTGTCTTTGTGGGGGAAAAAGTGAATTATTGCTGCAAAACAGAAATGACTATTTGCAGTAGTCATCCAAACTTCTAAGCAAATTTCCAAAAGACTGCATGATTTTACTTATTTGAGTACTCAGACATAACAGGCACATTGGAGTACACACTCTTGTTGCTGGTGAAAGTGGGCTCTTTTGTAGTGTCTCAAGAAAGAAATTTCAAAGGGCTCATGCATGGAGAAGTTTAAATGTAGTGGTAAGATTTTTATTGGGGTGAAGGGAAATAATACACCCTCGGGGATGGAGGGGGTGGGCAGGCTCTAGCAGCAACTTCCTTGAAACTTCTGACAATCCTCCATGTTTTTTCCTGGTTCTCCATAACGGGCAAGGTGTCCCTCAAACCATCCAACCCACTTCCTGATTTCTCCTGGGCTCTCATTGGGCCCTGCCCTTAACCAATCCCTTTCCTGGACCTACCAGGGTTTCATGCCCCCTATCCAACCTGATTCTTTTCCCAGATTTTTCCAGGTTAGGTTCTGCCTCTTTATATCACCTTTTGACTTTTACTTCGCATGCTTCAAGTAGAAGCTCCTCCCCTGTACCATGTTGACGTCTAAGAATTCTGTTGCATCATCTGGTTTCTACTGTGCATGTGCTGAGCAGAGGAGTTTTCTCTCCTCCTCCGTCCCATAAACTGGTATCATCAGGCAGCACCCCCCTGGAAGATTTTCCTGGCTGCTTGGAGTGTTAAGTCTCCTCCACGATACCCTGGAGTGTGTACATGAATTTAATGCTATAGCCTCTAGTAAATCCAGCTTAATGGGATGCTGTAACTTCCTCGTGAAGCAGGCCCAATGTGTGATTCGTTTCCCAGTTTATTAAGCTTAATATTTGATTCAGCTCCCTCGTTTATTAAGCTCCATGTCTGAATCCCCTTTGGTCCCTCTCTTTATTAATAACTAGCTAACTACCTCTGCTTACCACCATCACTTTGGGGAACTTCTTGTAGCTTAGCAACATATGGAGGAGCTAATCTGTTATTTCTTTGTTGCCCCAAGTGTCCATTTGTGAGCCAGTCCTCACATGCCCTGTCTAAAAAAAGAAAAGAGAAAAAGTCAACAAGGAATTTCTACTGTCTGTGCCTGGTGCTCCTTGCTTGCTCAGGTGTTGTACAGCTGACCTGTAATTTATGGCATCAATTTAAATGAAGACATTAACTGAGGCAAGCTCAGGTTCCCAGAATTTGAGCTCATTCGGGAGTAGCAGAGAAATGACAGTGTGGTAACCCATGCTGCAGCAAGCTTCCGGGGAGTCTCAGCCTTCTTTAATCAGACATTTACAGGGAGTCAGTCTCTCAGTTCATAAGTTCTCTTCTTCTGAGGGGGCATGCATGACATTCTCTATTTCATATCCTCTGGTTTCATTCTAGGTTGAAATCCTTTCACATGGACTAGCCTGGGGACCAATTATCATTTATATCATTTTATCTTTGAATAAATGAGTTCCCAAGTGTCAACAGCCAACTTAAAAACAAATTTTATAAATATAACACCCTTGTGAAGGGGACGAAAAATACTTTTTTCTCTACCCTTCTAGTGCTATCGGGGGAATTGAGGTATTGGGGTTGGAGTCCTTATGATATCTCAAGGAAAAGAATTTTTTGAGACTCACATGAGAGGATGAGTGATTTTTATTTGCGTTGAATTACATCCCTTGGTTTCCAAAGTCCCATTTCCCTTAATCCAGTTCTTGAAGGAGTGCAGCTGGGGCTTCAGTAGAGCTAAAAGCAAAGTCAGTGTCCACAGTTTCCATTCCACATTGCAGCCGGGTCCAGTTCAGCAGCAGGTTAGTTATATAGTCCATTGGTCCATTGTGTGTAGGGGTGGTCATGTGGGTGAATGCAGGAAGCAGGAGTGTGAGAGCCCCAAAACTGGGACTTAATCAAGAGCACAGCACGCTAAGAGCATAAGAGGAACCAAGAAAAAACAAGAGAGCTAACTCTTTTGTTTAGGGGATTAATTGTTCCTGTGCTTGCAGTGGCCACGCCCATTCTGGCCAGTGACCTTTTCCCAGGTGTGACTGACAAACAAGTACCTTTCCAATGTCACCCAAACTTTACTGGTCATGTCTCTCTCGCCCCCTGTTCAGTGCCTTCCTCCAGCAATCTGTAGGGAATAGACTGGCGGCTCCCTGGGGAGTGTAAAGCTTTAACTTCCTGGTGAAACTGCCTAAATGACATGTCTATAATATTTGGCCTTCCCTTTGCTCCTTTCCTGTCACTAATAACTAGGTTAATTACAACAGTATCACTGGGTTCTTGGCTGAGACACCCCTGCAATAAAAAAGACAGATTAACAAAAGAAAAATAAAGGAAGTTTGATAACATGTAGACCTTCTGTATCCTTGGGAGAGACCCAGGAAAACTGAGTAACTCCTAGAAATGGCCCAAGCCTCTAACAAAAGATGCTGGGGAAGAGGGGAGGCCAGTTTAAGGGGATTCCCAGGAAAAGCACAGTAAACAAGGGTTGTTAGGCAGATTTAACTCCTTGCCTTCTCCATTGATCAAACTTTCTAAAGATTTAGTCATCCCTCACTTTCTGGTACAGAAACTCCTTACAAATGGAGATTTTCCTTATAAATGTCTCTTTCAAGGGTAACTTCCACTCAGTTTTCAGAGCTTTCCCTATGTCTGCTGTTTCTTAAACATAATCAGCTAAAATAATCCCATGCCAGAGAGGCATATTTTGGGGTGGTGTATTCTGTTCCCCTTCACTTGCTGTTGAACTTTTTCCAATTTTAAATATTAGGGACCCATAGCTTTCATGGATTAATTAGTATCTCAGTTATAAACAAGCTAGTCTGAGAAATCCATGAGGTAACTAAAAAATTATTTAGGGTGCCAATCTGCCTTACCCTCTCTGCTCGGTTGGTGTGGAAGAGAAAGGCTTTTAGCTGAAGAATGAGCCCAGCATGCACTTCTCCATACAGCTTTGCATTCTCTATTCTCAGTTGCATGTTTACAAACTCCTATGATAGGAAAGATAAAAGATATGTTTCTTTGTTAAAAGAAAGTTCAGGTGGTAGACGAGAAAAAGATCAAAAAAAGCATTTTCTCCTCAGCCAGAAACAGGAAATTTAGGACAAATTTAAAAGCAGAACATCAAAAACTAAATACAATGTCAAATTCAGTGGTAACTTGGATTTAAAACAGGAACACATTTGACATTTGCTCTGCACAAGAACAAAGACATTTTGAACCTATTTTAACAAATGTTCCAACAAGAATTTATTTTATTAACTTGAAAAAATTATTCCTACCTATAGAGTCAGTCTAAGAGAAGGATATATATTTTTCAGTCACACTTTCCTGATAAAAATACATGCACACACATTATAAGCAAACATATATATTTGTTCTATAAATGGCAGTATAAATATATAAATATAAATTGTATTCTATAAATAAATTTAAGGATTTGTAACATAGTCCTTATAAATATCAGAAATTTGCTCTATAAACTATTTGTTAGCACTGTTAGTGGTTTTATAAGATTTTTTTCGCCTGGCTGGAGTGGCACAGTGGTTGAGTGTTGATCTATGAACCAGGAGGTCACAGTTTGATTCCCAGTTTGGGCACAAGCCCAGGTTGTGGGCTCGATCCCCAGTAGGGGACGTGCAGGAGGCAGCCAATCAATGATGTTGCTCTCTCTCATCAATGTTTCTATCTCTATCTCTCTTTCCTCCTCTCCCTGAAAAAATCAATAAAAACATATTTAAAAGATTTTTTCAAAATAATTTATAGCCTGGCCAGCGTGACTCAGTGGTTAAGCATCGACCTTTGAACCAGGAGCTCACGGTTTGATTCCTGGTTAGGGTACATGCCCAGGTTGTGGGCAAGATCCTCAGTGGGGGATGTGCAGGATGCAGGCGATCAATGATTCTCTCTCATCATTGATGTTTCTATCTCTTTCTCCCTCTCTGAAATCAATAAAAATATATTTAAAAAATAATGAGACTCTAAAAAGTGGTCCCTGGCCTGAAGCTTACCATTTGATTCTCTTGTCATTGTGAGTAGCCTGACTTAATGGATGGCTACTGAGCAACAGCAGTTAAAGAAGATTTACAGACTGTCCAACGGCCACCTCCAGGAGCCTCAGACACATTCTCACTGATCTCGGAATGTCCTTTTCTTCTTTCAGCTCTGCCTCCAACAAGGCAAGCAAAGCTGCTTCTGTTCTCTTATATGCCCTGTGGACACACACGGAGCTCCACAATGCCTACAAGAAGGTAAGAGCGCTCCAAAGGCATGTGTCCTAGTTAGCAGAGCCAGATCCTAATGGCCCACTTGTCTGACCCTGGTGGGAAATCACTAAGAACTGCAGTTTTGTGTGTGCAAATGTTGTTATTGATCATATTTTTCATTTGCTTATTCCAAAGGCTCAGTTTAAGAAGACAGATTTTGTCAACAGCCGGACTACCAAAGCCTACCACTCCCTTAAAGACTGAGGAAAGTGAAAAAGTGCTCTCAGAAATACCAACCTTTCTCGGCCACAAAAAAAACCCCAAAGGAAAACACCTATTTTTCTACTTCCCAGTCCAAGAAACCTCAGAAATAAAGCATGCCTTGTTTTTATCCTTTTGTATTTCCATGGTCCCCCGAATCCAGAAGACAAATAATCAGAATATGATTTTATTAGTCTTCCAGAAGATTTTCACAAGTTTGCCACCAGAAGATACTGGCAGCAGGCTCTATTTACCCTCCACAGATAGTGGTCTTTGGGATTAGGGCTTATGGCTCATGCCCTCCTGGAACCGAAATGTGAATTCATGTGGAATGGACGCTGACAGAATAAATAAGGAAAGAATCTGTTGTAGTATTACTAGGATTTTAAAAGTTTTATCTACATTTCCATGTTTTGTCACTTATATGCACATTGCTTCACCAGAGAGCCATGCATATATTGTCTGCAGTGTTGAAACAGAATGGAAAGGACAAATATTTGCTAAGTTATCCAGGAGAAAATTTAATGGCAAAACTGTTTTCTGTTTTTTTTGTGTTTTTTTATGACTTTGTGTTTGTTCTTATCCTCTTGAATTTTTTCTCTTTTTAAATGAACTTAAGAAGTTTAAATCATGGAGCATGCATGTCTATAAGAAAAAAGAATTGAAAGGTAGTGATCAAGCAGATTTAAAATCTTTTCTACAGAAAAAGGAACTTTGGCTATGAAATTCAGTGTTTCCTCTAACCACTGAGTAAATGAGATTTTTGCTTAAGGAAATACTTTCCCTATAACAACAGCATTAAATGCAAATCTCTTCTGAACAGTAGCACTCAATGTAATCTATTTCTTGGACTTTCTCAGCCTCTGCAGTGGGCTGGTGGAAAAATGGACTCTATATTTAGCTACAAAAGGAACCAAGGTCCCTCAAACGGCAGGGCCAGCCCAGGGCTCTGAAAACACAGTTCATTTAAATGTTAGTTGTTATCAACCAGCCCAAGTTTGCCCAACATTTAAAAAGGAGCACAGAGCCACCAAGTCTCATAATCTTCCTCAAGCCATTATTTTAAGTAAAGGAAACTCTAGAGAAGAAAAATAAAGACATTATATTGAGGATAAAGGGGTCTGGGCCACCCAGAAGTGATATGAGAAGTACTCATTTGTAAAAGTTGACAACATCGTCTATTAGGGCGAATCTGTATTAAGTGTTATTTTAACTGGACTCTGGTTTATGCCATTCATAAAGAAGTAATCTTCTCGACTACAATTCTGTTTTGTTATGTTTTTTAAAAGAAATCTGACAATGTTTGTTATAAGAAATAAGAAGTAAAAAATTCATCTCCTTTTGTCCAGAAAAGCGTAATAGAAAATAAATCCCTATTTTCTATTTGAATGTGTACATAAGTCTTTATTATATTTAGAACTTGAAATTTTTTCCATTTTAACAGCTCAATGGAGAAGATTGAAGTTACCTAGTTTAACCTGAAATTATTTAGATACCCATTTTTAAAATACTGAAGATAGAAATTCTCTTTTTCCAGAGATTTGACAATAGGCATTTGGAGTATCTTTATTTCTCCAGGTAACTGATTTCTGTTCAAGAAGTTTCCGTATTTTTTAAGGCACTAATGGAGCCTTTAGTAAAGTTCACCACAAAGTTAGGCAAAAATAATGTTGCCTGCATTAGATTCTGGGCATCTAATTTATGTATCTTAATATATGTGATATGATTGATGTGACATTTGAGGATTTGACCTGATAAACTTTAATCTAATGACTAAGAGTTTAATACCTCGTAATTGCTTTGTAATCCTTCCCTAACTAAAGTCCTTAATCCTTTAACAAGTAACTCTTCCTATAAGAAAGATAAGACTAGCTAGTGACTAAAACATGTTAAAATGGAGAGACATACAAGTACGTTAGCTATTGTTAAATTTTAGTTAATGGAGTGAGTCTGTGACCACGAAAAATAGACTGTGTTTGATCCCTGTGTTTTGCTTTGTCACTCTATTTACAAAAACTTCATGCTTTGTATCTGTGAACATTTCTGAGGGAAGTCATTATTTGATTGATTATCAGTTTTGATCACTGGTTCACACACAAAGCTCTTTTATTTCCCACATACCCAGACTGTGCCTATGTCATCAAAGGAACTGACCAGCTGAGCGGGGCCTTTGCATTTATTCATGTTAAGAGTTCCAAAGGGCTGTGCCTTGTCAGGAATTCTGTGTGGTCTTCAGGAATATGGGATATTCCTGCCATTTCTATAACTGGAAACATTTGTTTATACCCATGGGAATAACTAAAGGATTATCTGACAAAATAGGAGATTAACATGTCAAGTGGGAAAATAAACAGCATGAGTAGATAAACCACTTTAAAATCAATATAATCACCCTCTGAAGAAGCAATTTCCTATAAGAAAAGGGAAATGGGAAATATTTGTATCTACACTAATAAAAGAGAAACATGGTAATTAGAGTACGACCGCTACCCTTCCCATTGGCTAATCAGCATATCCTTATGCAAATTAACTGTCAGCCAAGATGGCGGCCGGCAGCCAGGCAGCTGGAAGCAAACGTGAGGCTTGCTTGCTCCAGTGATTGCAGACTCCAACGTTCCCTGCCTGACTTGCCAGCCTCTGAGCTGGCAGTTTGAAACATTCTAACAAATATAGGCCGGGATCTCAGAGCTGGAGTTATACATTGTTTCAATTATAGAACCGAAACAAACCAGATACCTGTTCTCAGAGGTAGAGCCAGATCTAAAGCTGGCCCAGAATAAAATAAAAAAAAGGAGCGGTTGGGAGCTTCAATCAACAACCGCCAGCCTGAAAGCAGCCCTTAGCCCCTCACCCAGACTGGCCGGGCACCCCAGTGGGGACCCCCACCCTGATCCAGGACACCCTTCAGGGCAAACCAGCCGGCCCCCAGGCCTCTATCCTATATAGTAAAAGGGTAATATGCCTCCCAGCACCGGGATCAGCAGAGCCGCGAGGCCTCCTGGCACCGGATCAGCGTGACAGGGGGCAGCGCCCAAACCCCCTGATCACCCTGTTGCTCTGTGTGTGACAGGGTGCGGCGTCCCAACCCCCTGATCGGCCCTGCTCTGTGGGTGATAGAGGGCGGCGCCCCAATCCCCCCTCCCCCACGGGCCCTGCTCTGTGTGTGACGGGGTAGAGCCATAACCTCCCCATCGGCCCTGCCCTGAGTGTGACAGTGGCAGCGCCCCAACCCCCTGATCGGCCCTGCTCTGTGGGTGATAGAGGGCGGTGCCCTAACTCCCCTATCAGCCCTACTCTGTGCGTGACAGGGGGGAGCTCCCCAACCCCCTGATGGGCCCTGTTCTGTGTGTGACACAGGGGAGTTCCTCAACCCCCTGATTGGCCCTGCTCTGTGCATGACAGGGGGGAGCTCCCCAACCCCCTGATTGGCCCTGCTCTGTGCGTGACAGGGTACGGAGCCCCAACCCCCCTGATGGTCCCGCTCTGTGCGTGACAGGGGGCAGCACCCCAACCCCCTGATTGGCCCTGCTCTGTGCGTGACGGGGGGCAGCGCCCCAAACCCCTGATCGGCCCTGCTCTGTGCGTGACAGGGGGTGGCGCCGCAACCTCCCCATCGACCCTGCCTTGAGTGTGATAGGGGGCGGTGCCCCAACCCCCCAATCAGCCATACCCTGAGCGTGACTGAGGGTGGCATCGCAACCTCCCAATCCGCCCTGCTCTGTGCATGACGGGGCGGCGCCCCAACTCCCCAATCGGCCCTGCTCTGAGCCTGACCAGGGGCTGCACCTAGGGATTGGGCCTGCCCTCTGCCACCCAGGAGCAGGCCTAAGCCAGCAGGTCGTTATCTCCCGAGGGGTGCCAGACTGTGAGAGGGCACAGGCCGGGCTGAGGGTCCCCCCCTTCCCCCCCCCCCCCAGGGCACAAATTTTTGTGCACTGGGCCTCTAGTTTATATATATTATAGTTATAAATGTAATTTCCTTTAAAAAACATGTGTGATGAACTTACTGAATTGGAATGATGATGACTTCAGTATATGTGTACTTTAAGCAAAACTGAAGAAGCCTCAGTCACAGAATCTGAGGATTAAGAGGGAATTTAGAGGGCATCTGGTCATGTCCTCCTTAAAGTATCTTCTTGCATCAGAAAAGACTCAGTTCTTATTGAAGTGACAGAGAAGAAAAATATGCCAGCGCTCATTCAACTAATGCCCAACATGATCCTGTAACTAGCCCAACTTAAGACTCACTAGCTGTTGCATTAAAGTGTTTGTTGTGTGACTCAGTGGATGAGCATCGACCCATGAACCAGGAGGTCGTGGTTTGATTCCCAGTCAGGACACAAGCTCAGGTTGCAGGCTTGATCCCCAGTAGAAGGCATGCAGGAGGCAGCTGATCGATGATTCTCTTCATCATTGATGTTCCTCTCTCTCTCCCTTCCTCTCTGAAATCAATAAAAATATATTTTAAAAAGTTTGTTTCCTTTTTTATCTATACTTACTAGAGGCCCAGTGCATGAAAATTTGTGCACTTAAAGGGGGGAGGGGGCGGTCCCTTAGCCTGGCCTGACCCCTCTCGCAGACCAGGAGCCCTCGGGGGTTGTCAGACTGATGACTCCCCTTCAGGGAGCAGGCCTAAGCCACAGTCTGGCCTCCCTCTGCAGGAGGCGACCCACGGGCTGATCGGGGGATAGCGCTAGCCAGCGAGTGGCTGGCCCCACCCCCCATCACCCCACCACCACCACCATCCCACCCCCGATCGCCATCGCCTCCCTCTGCCTGCTGGCACCTGCCTTGGCTGGCCTGGTGCTGCCCGCTTGCCGGCCTCACCCTGGGGCCAACCAGTAGTTCTGCTGTTCGGTCTACTTGCATATTAGGCTTTTATTATATAGGATTCCTTCCCACAACAAACACTTTATTTTTTTTTAAATTGATTCCAGAGAGAGGGAGGGAGAGGAAGATAGAAACATCAGTGATGAGAGAGAATCATTGATTGGCTGCCTCCTGCGTGCCCGCTACTGGAGATCAAGCCTGCAACCCTGACATGTGCCCTGACCAGAATCGAACAGTGATTTCCTGGTTCATAGGTCGACACTCAACCACTGAGCCACACCAGATGGCCGGGAACAAACTTTTCAAAGTAAAATTCTTTTTACTAGTAGGTCTAACATTTTAGTATATACTGGTACTGACCATTTAATCTCTTATGCAATTAAATGTAACCTTTTAAGGACTATAAGAAAAAAAAAACTCTCTTTTTTGTGATTTATTCAAGAAAGAGCACTCAAAATGCCACACATTGGCATAAGAGCTGTTTAAAATAGCAGAAGGGAAAGCATTCTGAAGGCCATAGTTTGGGAAACACAGTTAAAGAATCTGCAATATTTAGCTGGAGAGTGGTGCTATGTTATTCTGACAGAGGAGAATTGTGAGACTAACTCAGCAATAGTATACATATTGAGTATGCCCTACAGCAGTGATGGTGAACCTTTAGAGCTTGGCGTGTCAACATTTTGAAAAACCCTAACTTAGGTCTGGTGCCGTGTCACATATAGAAATTTTTTGATATTTGCAACCATAGTAAAACAAAGACATATTTTTGATATTCACTTTATATATTTAAATGCCATTTAACAAAGAAAAATCAACCAAAAAAAATGAGTTCGCATGTCATAGGTTCGCCATCACTGCCCTACAGCATCCTCTGAAGTGTGTATATATTTTTTCTTTTTCTTTTATGTTTATATGTGAAAATAACCTGAAACAGAGAGAGGTTAAGTCACATTCCAAAGTCACATAGCTGGAAAGTGCAGAGGGGCTCTATGAACAGGGCTAGGGGTGACCAGGGCTCCTGTGGGAACCAATAATGACAGACTCATGTCTCCGTGCTGGGGAAATGTGGGGGCTCTGTCTTGTCTCTCTTTGGAGAGTTCAGAGGACAGAATGTTGATTTATTGGGGACTGATTCTAAAACCAGTTAACCTGAGCTCAACTTGTGAGTTCTCCACTGCCTTCTCCACTTACTCTCTCTGAGCCTCAGCTTTCCTTACCTATTACATGTGAATAAAAGTAATAGTTACCTCATGGGGTTGTTTTGAGGATTAAATGTTTTCATAATTATAAAGCACTTAAAACAGTACCTGATACTATGTCCTCAGTAAATGTTAACTAAATTTTGTGGTGTTTCTGGTTTGGGGGGTCTTTGCTTTTATTTTTTAGTCCATCTCTTTTGAATTTCTTTTTTCAGTTAGTTCAAAGTCCCAACCTTTCCATCATCTACCCATTTTACACACACACACACACACACACACACACACACACCTTAGAAGGCCAGGCAGAAATGAGGAAAGCAAATATGGCTCAGAAAAGTGATTCTGAATGTTGATTCCTCAGAACACAAATTCTTTAGGGGTATTTATGAATGTTAATGTGAAAAGAAATACCACATACTTCAGTAAGTTGAGAAGGGCCAAGTTACACAAAGATCAAAAGACCTAGATTAATCAGGTGAGTGGACTAGAAAACTGTGGCACATCTACACAATGGAATACTACGCTGCTGTGAAAAAGAAGGAATTCTTACCATTCTCAAAATCATGGATGGAACTGGAGAGCATTATGCTAAGTGAAATAAGCCAGTCAGAGAAAGTTAAGTATCACATGATCTCACTCATTTGTGGACTATAATGAACAACGTAAACTGATAATGAGAAACAGAACCAGAGTCATAGAAGCATCGAACAGACTGTCCAACCTATGAGGGAAGGTGGGGGGTGGGGGGGTGAGGGGATAAGTGATCAACCAAAGGACTTGTATGCATGCATATGGACACAGGCGGGGGTTGGGGGGTTGAGGGCTTGTGCTGGGGGTTGGGGCTGGCTGGGGAGAGGTCAATGGGGGAAAAAGGAGACTTATGTAATACATTAAACAATAAAGAACTTAATTTTTTAAAAAAGCTAGAGAGAGAGAGAGAGACCTGGATTATAAATCTTGATTATAAGACATCTCAGAATTCCTAACATGCCATGTGCACTGTGAAATCTCAAGGAAGAGATAGAGTGGTGTGCTGCATGTCACAAACCTTTTGTTTGAATCAATAGTCTTTTTTTCTTAGATGACTCTTGAAGAAGCTGTGCTTCTGTAGTAAACACTTTGACCCAACAGTGATCAGAACCATAAACAAGAGGACAGAATCTATGTATGTGGTTCACAGTACTCCAGTTCATCTGAAGATAGCCTGGAGTTAGTCATGCACAGTCTTTTAGGAAAATCAGTGATTTCAGTAGATTGAGGTCTATTTCCTGAATATGTTTTCATTCCCACCTGGAGTGCTCCTAATCTGCAGACAGGATGCTGCCTCCTAGTCATTAGCCCAGAGAAGCAGGTGGAAGCATAACAGACATCCCGACATCTGGCTGATCAGACCCCCTCATAAATCTCACATCAAGAAGCAGTTCAGTCCCTAAGAAAACAGATTTTCACCTGGACACCGCTAACACACCATACACCTGGCAATGAATGGAAAACAAGTCCAAAATGTTGCAGATTTTCTTTCAACACTAATAGGATGTTCTTCCCAAGAACAACTAATCCTTTGGGTGTTTGTTTTAGACAAAGAGTGTTTCCGTTTTTAATTCTTTCGGCATACCTGTGTTGGTAATTCATTGCTGGAGCAGAGGACCAGTGAGAGGCACGTTTCTGAGAAACTGCTCGAGGACCTCAGTGAAACTGGCTTTATGATGCACAGTGTCACGATGTACAGTCTGCTTTGCTTCACCTGGGAATGAAAAGTCACCAACTGTATGGAGAGGGTCAGGGAGCTCTGGGCACATAGGGATCTGCTGGAATGTGTCTCTCATAAAACAAGAAATGGTTAGAGTGAGAGGTGGAGAATCATTAAGAAGATATCTTCATTTTTAACCAGGAGTTGTCAGAATTGACAACTTGTAATAAGAGTGCATGAAAATTTTAATATTTAGAAAAGTGATTCAAAAATTTTTTTCTCAAGAATTTATTTCTTTTACACCTTCTCTAATTGGATATTTTCTCAGTTCCTAATTTAAAAAAAAAAAGACGTAATCGATTTTTGTGTATTGCCTAAGTATCTCTTTATAAGAATTATGCCTGGACATATTAGGTAGCACGTCATCTCATGTTCTCTTTTCCCTGCTTTAGTTTATCACTTAAGATGCTTTATTTGCATTTGAATATCAAAAAAGTTCAACTCAAAATGGCTTAAGCAGTAAATGTTTTCATTGTAACAAAGACATAAAGGTCCTTGTGTGAGAGGAAGACCAGATTTGGGCACAGGCTGGGTTATTTCAGCAGCTCATTAAAGTCATCGAGAACCCAGATTCCTTCCATCTTTCTGCTCTGCCATTGTCAACCTGTACCTTTTGTGTCCTTGTTGTTTTTTCATGTTGTCAGAATCGTGTAACAGCTCCAAACATCCCATTTCCACAGACTAGAAAGTAATACAGTCCTTTCTTGCATCTGTTTCTTAATAAGTAAAAAAAATTTTCCCAAAAGCCTTTATCTGGCATCTCTCATTTCATATTGGCTGGAATTACATCACACATCCTTCTGAAATCAATTTCTGATGAGAAAAATGAAACTAGTGTTCCTTTCTTAAACCAATCATATTTTACTCAAGGCTGGGCCTCATTGATGGTGAGTACTTAAAGTCAGGGTTTTACTGAGCAAGGGAAAAGGGCTGCAGAGCAGTCAACCAACATCGCCTGCCCTGTGTAGAGACACTCAAAGAAGAAAGAATTTAATATTTTTTAGCAAACTGACTTCTGGCCTATAAGATAACTGGGTTCTTTAAAAGGGTGCAGGTTTTCTGCTATGGCTGTTGTTGCATTGCATTTAGGACAAAGTCCATGAAAGTTTGTGGATAAAGAACAATGGGAAAGCAAAGAACTGCAGATAAACCTAATACTCATGATTTCAAGGAGAATAATGAAAGAAGATGGTACAGCTGGTATCTTCTGAGTGACAAGGATGGAATAAAATCATTTCAGAAGCTTCTGTGCCTCTTGTTCATCCTCTCCTTTTCTTGATATCCACCATTCCTTATTTTTAACTATGAATTATGGAATCCAACGACAAATTATGGAATCCCCCTCCCATCTGGCAACCATCATTTTGTTCATCTGTGAGTTTATTTCTGTTTTGTTTGTTAATTTATCCCGTTTTTTAGATTCCACATATAAGTGAAATTATATAGTCCTAGAGGCCCAGTGCATGAAATTTGTGCTCTCAGAGGGGGTGGTTCCTCAGCCTGACCTGCACCCTCTCGCAGTCCAGGAACCCCACAGGGAGCAGGCCTAAGCTGTCAGTCAGACATCCTTAGTGCTGCCACAGAAGCGGGAGAGGCTCCCGCCACCGCCGCTGCACTGGCCAGCCATGAGCCCGGCTTCTGGCTGAGCGGTGCTCCCCCTGTGGGAGCGCACTGACCACCAGGGGTCATTTTGCTATTCAGTCGATTTGCATATTAGCCTTTTATTATATAAGACTAGAGGCCCGGTGCACAAAAATTTGTGCACTGGGGCGGGGGGGTCCCCTCAGCCTGGCCTGTGCCCTCTTGCAGTCTGGGACCCCTCAGGGGATGTCCACCTGCTGGCTTAGGCCTGCTCCCCGGGGGATCGGGCCTAAGCTGGCAGTCAGACATCCCTCTGGCAGCCCAGGAGTCCTCGGGGGATGTCCACTTGCCAGCGGGGAGCAGGCCTAAGCTGCAGTCAGACATCCTTAGTGCTGCTGAGGAGGCGGGAGAGGCTCCCACCACCACCACTGTGCTGGCAGCTGGCAGCCTGGCTTGTGGCTGAGCACAGCTCCCCCTGTGGTAGTGCACTGACCACCAGGGAGCAGCTCCTGCATTGACCGTCTGCCCCCTGGTGGTCAGTGTGTGTCATAGTGACCAGTCATTCCCAGTCTTTGTGCTGTTAGGGTCAATTTGCATATTACTCTTTTATTATATAAGATTTGTCTTTGTCTGACTTATTTCATTTAGCATAATAACCCCTAGGTCCATCCATGTTGTCACAAATGGCAAGATTTCATTCTTTTTTATTGCTAATACTCCATTGTATATATGTATATCTTCTTTATCCATTCGTCTATTGATGGACACTTAGGTTGCTTCCATAGCTTGGCTATTGTAAATAATGCTACAGTGAACATAGGGTGTATGTCTCTTCAAATTGGTGTTTTGGATTTCTTTGGATAAATACCCAGACATAGGATTGCTGGATCATATGGTTCTATTTTTAATTTTTTGTGGAACCTCCATACCCTTTTCCATAGTGATTGCACCAATTCACAATCCCACCCACAGTGCACGAGGTTTCCCTTTTCTCCACATCCTCGCCAACACTTGTTTGTTGATGTATTGATGACAGCCATTCTGACAAGTGTGAGGTGATATCTCATTCTGAATTTGATTTGCATTTCCCTAAAGATTAGTGATGTTAGCATCTTTTCATATATCTGTTGGCCATCTATATGTCCACTTTAGAGAATCCTCTGCCCATTTTTTAATTGGATTGTTTGGGGATGAGTTTTTTATGTTAAATTGTATTATGAGTTTCTTATATATTATGAATATTACCCTCTTATCAGATGTATCACTAGCAAATATCTTCTCCTATGCAGTAGCTTTTTTCGTTTTGCTGATTGTTTCCTTTGCTGTACAAAAACTCTTTAGTTTGTACTAACCCGGAGGCAACGACTCTAAAGCAGCGCGACTGCAAGAGCCCAGAGGAGACCTGCATCCCTCCATGGAAAGGTTAGACTTACCCCAAAGCAGATTCAAGCAGCAACGGCCTCCTGATCACCACACGCTCTGCCTGGGGAACAGTTGCTGTGTGTGAAGCCTCCCTCCACCAGCCAGAAGAGCCACCACAGCTGTGAACAGCACCCACCAGAGGCTCTGCTATCAACAAAGGAGCCGCTGCTACCACAACCGCCCAAGGAGCAACCACAGCCCGAGGAGCCACTGCCACCCAGGGAGCAGCCACTGCCACCCAGGGAGCAGCCACTGCCACCCAGGGTCCAGCCACTGAACGACTAAACAACTAGTCATGTCAGTGAGATCAAACATGGGTAGACAAAGAAACCCCCAAAGGAAAGAAAAGGAGGACTCGCCAGAAAAGCAGCTAAGTGAGACAGAGATATGCAACATGACGGAAAAAGAATTCAGAATAAGGTTCCTACAGTACATGCACCAGATGTTCAAGAAGCAAGAAGAAACAGATGAAAAACTCAACTACTTATGCAAGAAGCTAGAAGAAACAGATGAAAAAATCAACAACTTAAGTAAGTCCCAAGAAGAAATGAAGAGCAACATAGCTGCAATAAAAAACACCATTGATGCCGAAACCAGTTTGGCTCAGTGGATAGAGCGTCGGCCTGCAGACTGAAAGGTCCCAGGTTCGATTCCAGTCAAGGGCATGTACCTGGGTTGCGGGCACATCCCCAGTGGGGAGTGTGCAGGAGGCAGCTGATCGATGTTTCTCTCTCATCGATGTTTCTAACTCTCTATCTCTCTCCCTTCCTCTCTGTAAAAAATCAATAAAATATATAAAAAAAAAAAAAAAAACACCATTGAAAGTATCAACAGTAGACTGGGAGAAGCGGAGGACCGAATTAGTGAGTTAGAAGACAAGGAAGCAAAACACACTCAAACTGTACTGCAAATGGAGAAAAAAATTAAAAGACAGGAGGAGAGCCTAAGGGAGCTTTGGGACAACATGAAACGAAACAACATACGAATAATAGGGGTGCCAGAACAACAGAAAGATGAACATGGATTAGAAAACCTATTCTAAGAAATAATATCAGAAAACTTCCCTGAGGTGGGGAAGAAAAAAGTCACACAGGCCCAGAGAGTCCCAAACAAGGTGAACCCGAAAAGACCCACACCAAGACACATCATAATTACCATGGCAAATGTTCAGGATAAAGAGAGAATCTTACAGGCTGCAAGAGAGAGACGGAAAGTAACATACAAGGGATCTCCCATTAGATTATCAAATGATTGCTCAACAGAAACACATCAGGCCAGAAAAGAATGGATGGAAATCTACAAAGTGATGCAAAGCAAAGGACTGAATCCAAGAATACTCTATCCAGCAAGGCTATCATTCAAAATTGAAGGGGAAATAAGAAGCTTCACAGACAAAAAAGGGCTAAGGGAGTTTATCACCACCAAGCCAGCCATGCAAGAAATGCTAAAGGGACTGGTGTAAAAAGAAGAAATATCAAGCTCAGAAAGAAAACAGCCACACACACACACAAAAAAAGGAATGGCTACAAACAAGTACCTTTCAATAATAACTTTAAATGTAAATGGACTAAATGCTCCAACCAAAAGACATCGAGTGGCTGAATGGATAAAAAAACATGACCCATACATCTGCTGTCTACAAGAGACCCACCTCATTAGAAGGGACTCACACAGACTGAAAGTGAAGGGATGGAAAAATATCTTTCACGCAAATGGAAAGGAAAAGAAAGCTGGGGTAGCAATACTTATATCTGACAAAATACATCTCAAAGTGAAGGCCATAACCAGAGATAAGGAAGGCCACTTCATAATACTAAAGGGATCAATACAACAAGAAGATATAACCCTGGTAAACATATATGCACCCAATGCAGGAGCACCCACATACATAAGAAAACTTCTGGAAGATATCAGGGGAGAGATCGACAACAATACAATCATAGTAGGGGACTTTAATACACCACTGACATCACTGGATAAATCCGCTAGACAAAAACTCAGCAAAGAAACAGCAATCCTAAATGACTCACTAGATCAGATGGACTTAATTGACATCTTCAGAACACTTCACCCCAAAGCTGCGGAATATACATTCCTCTCAGGTGCTCATGGGACATATTCAAAAATAGACCACATATTGGGTCACAAGCAAAGTCTCCACAAATTCAAGAAGATTGAAATCATAAAAAGCATCTTCTCAGACCACGATGGCATAATGTTAGAAATAAACTACAATAAAAACAACCCAAAATCCTCAAACACTTGGAAGCTGAATATCATGTTATTAAATATTGATTGGGTTACCGATGACATCAAAGAAGAAATTGAAAACATCCTGGACACTAATGACAATGAAAACACAACAATCCAAAACCTCTGGGACACAATGAAAGCAGTCCTGAGAGGGAAGTTTATAGCTCTACAGGCCTATCTCAAAAAACAAGAAAAAATGGTAGTTAATCATCTAACTCTACAACTCAAAGAATTAGAAAGAGAGCAACAAGAAAACCCCAGAGTGAGCAGAAGGAAGGAGATAATAAAGATTAGAGCAGAAATCAATGAAATAGAGACCAAAAAAAACAATACAGAAAATCAATGAAACCAAGAGCTGGTTCTTTGAAAGGATAAACAAGATTGACAAACCCCTAGCCAGGCTCACCAAGAAGCAAAGAGAGAGGTCCCAAATAAACCAAATCAGAAATGATAGAGGTGAAATAACAACAGACCCCACAGAAATACAAATGATTGTTAAACAATACTATGGGCAACTCTACTCCAACAAACTAGACAACCTGGAGGAAATGGACAAATTCCTAGAAAAATACAACATTCCAAAACTCAATCAGGAAGAATCTAAAAATCTCAATAGGCCAATAACTATGGAAGAAATTGAAGCAGTTATCAAAAAGCTTCCAGCAAACAAAAGCCCAGGACCAGACGGCTTCTCAGGGGAGTTTTACCAAACTTTCAAGGAAGAACTAAAACCTATCCTCCTCAGATTACTACAAAAAGTTCAAGAGGAAGGAACACTTCCAAACACATTCTATGAAGCTAGCATCACCCTAATTCCAAAACCAGGTAAAGACAACACAATGAAAGAGAATTACAGGCCAATATCCCTCATGAACATAGATGCCAAAATCCTCAACAAAATCTTAGCAAATCAGATCCAGCAGTACATCAGAAGGATCATACACCATGACCAAGTAGGATTTATCCCAGGGATGCAAGGATGGTACAACATCCGTAAATCAATAAACGTGATACATCACATAAACAAATTGAAAGAAAAAAACCACATGGTCATATCAATTGATGCAGAAAAAGCATTCGACAAAATCCAACACCCATTTTTGATAAAAACTCTCAGAAAGGTGGGAATAGAAGGATCATACCTCAACATAATAAAAGCCATATATGACAGGCCCACAGCCAACATCATACTCAATGGAAAAAAACTAACACCATTTCCCCTAAGAACAGGAACAAGACAGGATGCCCACTCTCACCACTCCTGTTCAACATAGTACTGGAAGTATTAGCCATTGCAATTAGGCAAGAAGAAGAAATAAAAGGCATCCAAATTGGAAAAGAGGAAGTAAAACTGTCCTTATTTGCAGAAGACATGATATTATACATACAAAACCCTAGAGACTCCATCAAAAAGCTACTAGACTTAATACATGAATTGGGCAATGTAGCAGGATACAAAATTAACCCCAAGAAATCTGAGGCATTTCTTTACACCAATAGTGAACTTTCAGAAAGAGAGATAAGAAAAACAATCCCATTTACCATCGCACCAAAAAAATTAAGATACCTAGGAATAAACTTAACTAAAAAGGTTAAAGACCTCTACTCAGAAAACTACAGGACATTGAAAAAAGAGATAGAGGAAGACATAAACAGATGGAAGAACATACCATGTTCTTGGATTGGTAGAATCAACATCATTAAAATGTCCATACTACCCAAAGCAATCTATAAATTCAACGCACTTCCCATTAAAATACCAATGGCCTTCTTCAAAGATCTAGAACGAACTCTCCAAAAATTCATCTGGAATAAAAAAAGACCCCGAATAGCTGCAGCGATCCTGAGAAAGAACAAAGTAGGTGGGATCTCAATGCCAGATATCAAGCTGTATTACAAAGCCACTGTTCTCAAAACTGCCTGGTACTGGCACAAGAACAGACATATAGATCAGTGGAATAGAATAGAGAGTCCAGAAATTAGCCCGAACCAATATGCTCAATTAATTTTTGACAAAGGAGGCATGAACATACAATGGAGCCAAGATAGTCTCTTCAATAAATGGTGTTGGGAAAATTGGACAGATATATGCAAGAAAATGAAACTAGACCACCAACTTACACCATACACAAGAATAAACTCAAAATGGATAAAGGACTTAAATGTACGACAGGAAACCATAAAAATTCTAGAAGAATACAAAGGCAACAAAATCTCAGATATATGCCAAAACAATTTCTTCACTGATACAGCTCCTAGGGCAGTTGAAACTAAAGAGAAACTGGCCAAAACCGGTTTGGCTCGGAGGATAGAGCGTCGGCCTGCGGACTGAAAGGTCCCAGGTTCGATTCCGGTCAAGGGCATGTACCTGGGTTGCGGGCACATCCCCAGTAGGAGATGTGCAGGAGGCAGCTGATCGATGTTTCTCTCTCATCGATGTTTCTAACTCTCTATCTCTCTCCCTTCCTCTCTGTAAAAAATCAATAAAATATATTTTAAAAAAAAAAAAAAAAAAAAAAAAAAAAAAAAGAAACTAAAGAGAAACTGAACAAATGGGACTACATCAAAATAAAAAGCTTCTGCACAGCAAAGGAAACCATCAACAAAACAACAAGAAAACCCACCTCGTGGGAAAACATATTTGCCAACGTCATATCGGATAAGGGCTTAATCTCCAAAATTTATAGGGAACTCATACAACTTAACAAAAAGAAGATAAACAATCCAATCAAAAAATGGGCAAAGGATCTAAATAGACACCTTTCAAAAGAGGACATTCAGAAAGCCAAGAGACATATGAAAACATGCTCAAAGTCACTAATCATCCGAGAGATGCAAATCAAAACAACAATGAGGTACCATCTCACACCTGTCAGAATGGCCATCATCAACAAATCAACAAACGACAAGTGCTGGAGAGGATGTGGAGAAAAAGGAACACTTGTGCACTACTGGTGGGAATGCAGACTGGTGCAGCCACTATGGAAGGCAGTATGGAGGTTCCTCAAAAAATTGGAAATGGAACTCCCATTTGACCCTGTGATCCCACTTCTAGGAATATATCCCAAGAAACCAGAAACACCAATCAGAAAGGATATATGCACCCCGATGTTCATAGCAGCACAATTCACCATAGCTAAGATCTGGAAACAGCCTAAGTGCCAATCAGTAGATGAATGGATTAGAAAACCGTGGTACATCTACACGATGGAATACTATGCTGCTGTTAAAAAGAAGGAACTCTTACCATTTGCAACAGCATGGATGGAACTGGAGAGCATTATGCTAAGTGAAACAAGCCAGTCAATGAAGGAAAAATACCACATGATCTCACTCTTTCATGGATAATTAAGACCATTACAAACTTTTGAACAATAATAGATACAGAGGCAGAGCTGCCTCAAACTGATTGTCGGACTGCAGTGGGAAGACCAGGGAGGGTTGGGGGACTGGAGGGAGGGGAGTAAGAGATCAACCAAAGGACTTGTATGCATCCATATAAGCATAACTAATGGACATAAGACACTGGGGGGTAAGGGAGGGCAGGGGCTTGTTAAGGGCAGGGGATAAAAAGGACACTTATGTAATACCCTTTGTAATACTTTTAGCGAAAAATTAAAATTATAAAATAAAAAATAAAAAAAACAAAAAAAAATAAAAAAAAACTCTTTAGTTTGATATAGTTCCATTTGTTTATTTTTACTTTTGTTTCCCTTGCCTGAGAAGACAGTTCTAAAAAATATTACTAAGCGATATCAAAGAGTTTACTGCCTATGTATTCTTCTAGGAGATTTATGGTTTCAGCTCTTACATTTCAGTCTTTAACCCACTGAAAGTTTATTCTTGTATATGGTGTAAGAAAGTAATCCAGTTTCATTCATTTGCATGTATCTGTCCAGTTTTCCTAACACCATTTATTGAAGAAACTGTCTTTATCCCATTGCCTCCTTTGCCATGTACTGGTATTAATTTACCATACAGGTGTGGGTTTATTTGGGGTTCTTTATTCTGTTCCATTGAGCTATATGTATGTTATGTCAGTACCATGCTGTTTTGATTACTATAGCCTTGTAGTATAGTTTCTATCAGGTGGCATGATACCTCCAACTTTGTTCTTCTTTCTCAAGATTGCTTTGGCTATTCAGGGTCACTTGTGGTTCCATATACAGTTTTGGATTGTTCTAGTCTGTGCAAAATATTGTTGGTATTTGATAGGGATTGCATTGAATCTATCAATTGCTTTGGGTAGTATGGACATTTTAACAAAGTTAATTCTTCCTATCTATCGTTGAGGATGGTATATCCTTCCATTTATTTGTATCTTTTTCAGTTTTTTTCTTCGGTGTCTTAATAGATTTCCAAGTGCAGGTATTTTACCTCCTTATTTAAATTTATTACCTATGTATTTTATTCTTTTCAATGCAATTGTGAATAGGATTATTTTCTTAATTTCTCTTTCTGGTAGCTCATTATTGGTTTATAAAAATACAATTGATTTCTGAATATATCCTGCTATTTCAATGAATTCATTTATTAGTTCTAATAGTTTCTTTGTAAATTCTTTAGGGTTCTATATATATATAGTATTTTGTTATCTGCAAATAATGACAGTTTTACTTTTTTTCTATTAGATGCCTTCTAATTTTTTTTCTCTGATTTTTGTGGCTAGGACTCTTAATACTGTGTTGAACAAAATGGTGAAAGTGGACTTCCTTGTCTGTTGCTGATCTTATATGTGGAATGTAATGAACAAAATAAACTAAGTGGAGGCAGACACATGGATACAGAAAACAGACTGATATGTCAGAGGGGAGGGGGTTGGAGGCTCTATGAGAAGGGTGAAAGGATTAAGCAAAGAAAAAAAGAAAGACCTTGGACACACAACAGAATAGTGATTGCCAGAGGGAAGGGGAGTAGGGGGAGGTAGAACAGGGTAAAGGGAGAATAAATGGTGATGGAAGGAGACTTGAATTGGAGCAGTAAACACACAATACAATATATACATGATGTATTATAGAATTGTATACCTGAAACCTATATAATTTTAACCAATGTCATCCCAAAAAATTCAATTAAAAATAAATTTTAAAATATATAAAGAACTTTTTCACCATTGAGTATGATGTTAGCTGTGGGTTTGTCATATATGGTCTTTATTATGTTGAGATAGGTTCCCTCTATCTCCACTTTGCTGAAAGTTTTTGTCAGGAATGAATACTGAAATTTGTCAAATGCTTTTACTAAATCTATTGTTATGATCTTATGATTTTTATCCTTCATTTTGTTTATGATTTGTATCATTTTAATTGATTTCTAGATATTGAACAAGATTTGCATCCTAAGAATAAATCCCAGTTGATCATGGTATATGATCATTTTCATGTATTGTTGAATTTGGTTTATTAGTATTTTGTTGAGAATTTTTGCATCTGTGTTCATCAGGAATATGTCCTATAATTTTTTTTATAATGTCTTTGTCTGGTTTTGGTCATGGTAATGCTAGCTTTGTAAAATGAGTTTGGGAGCTTTCTGCCTCTTCAACTTTTTTGAATAGTTTAAGAAAGATAGGTATTCAATTTTCTTTTTGAATATTTGGAGAAATTCACCTGTAAAACCATCTGGTCCAGGGCTTTTGTTTGCTAAGAGTTTTATTTTGTTATATTGTTGTTGTTATTTTACTGATTTAATTTCATTAGTAGTTATTGATTTGTTCAGATTTTCTGTTTCTTCCTGACTCAGCCTTGGAAGATTATATGTTTCTAGAAACATATCCATTTCTTCTAGGTTATCTAGTTAGTTGTCATATAGTTATTTGTAGTGTTTCCTGATAATCCTTTGTACTTCTGTGGTGTCAGTTGTCACTTCTCTTTCATAACTGATTTTATTTATTTGGGTACTCTCTCTTTTTTTCTGGCTAAAAGTTTATAAATTTTGTTTATCTTTTCCCTTTATGTCTATCAATATTTGCTTTATATAATTAGGTGTTCCTACATTGGGTGTGTAGATGTTTATGAGAGTTGTATCCTCTTGTTGGATTGATCCCTTAATCATTATGAAACTAGAGGCCCGGTGCACAAAATCCGTGCACAGGGGCGGAGGGGGGCTCCCTCAGCCTGGCCTGCACCCTCTCACAATTTAGGACACCTCAGGTGATGTCCAACTGCCAGTTTAGGCCCGATCCCGGGATCGGGCCTAAACTGGCAGTCGGACATCCCTCTCTCAATCGGAGACCGCTGGCTCCTAACTGCCTGCCTGCCTAAATAATTACCCCTAACTACTTGCCTGCCTGCCTGCCTGATCACCCCTAACCACTCTGCCTGCCTGCCTGTTTGCCCCTAACCACTTACCTGCCTTCCTGATCACCCCTAACCACTCTACCTGCCTGCCTGATTGCCCCTAACCACTCTGCATGCCTGCCTGATTGCCCCTAACCGCCTCTGCCTCAGTCCCCACTACAGCAGCTTTGTACGGAAGGACATCCAGAATGACGTCCGGAAGGTTGTTTGGCTGTCTGGTCTAATTAGCATATTATGCTTTTATTATTATAGATGTCCCTCTTTGTCTCTTGTTACAGCCTTATTTTAAATTCTATTTAGTCATATAAATATTGCTACCCAGATTTTTTTTCATTTCCATTTGCATGAAATACCTTTTTCTATCCCTTCACTTTCAGTCTGTGTGTGTCTTTCAATTTGACATTGGTCTCTTGTATGCAGCATATATACAGGGCTTGTTTTTTTTATCCACTCATCAACCCTGTGTCTTTTAATTGGAGCATTTAGCCCATTTACATTTAAAGTAGTTATTGATAGGTATGTAGTTATTGTCATTTTATTCATTGCTTTCTGATTGTTTTTGGAGTTACTCTCTTCTCTATGTTGGTGACTTTCTATAGTGTTGTGTTTAGATTTCTTTCTTTCTTTTTATATCTCTTATAAATTTTTGTTTTGTGGTTACCATGTCCTTCCTATATACCAAGCTATATTTATAGCAGTCTATTTTAAGTTGATGGTTGCTTAAGTTTAAACACACTCTAAAATAACTACAATTTTTACTCACCCTTCCATGTTTATGTTTTTGTCATTATTTTTTGCTTTTGTGTGTGTGTTTGGTTACATCCCTTAATTTTGCTGTAGTTACACGTGATCTTCCTAGTTGTGCCTTTTAACCTTTGTACTAGCGTTATAGTTGGTTGAACCACTACTTTTACTAAATGTTTGCCTTTGTCAGTGAGAATTTTTTTTCTTTCCTGTATTTTCTTAATCATATTTATTCTTAGTCTTTTCTACTTTAAGAAGTCCGTTTAAAATTACTTTCTATACTGACTTAGCAGTGATAAACTCCTTTAGCTTATTCTTATCTAGGAAACTCTTTATCTCTCCTTTGATTCTATGTGGTAGCCTTGCTGGTTAAAGTAATCTTGGTTGTAGGTCTTTCATCTTCATCACTTTGAAGATTTCATGCTATTCCCTTCTGGCCTGCAAAGTTTCTGTTGAAAATCAGATATCTTATGGGAACACAACTTGTACATTACTAACTGCTTTTTTCTTTCTACTTTTAAGATTCTTTCTTTATCTTCAACCTTTGGCATTTTAGTTTGACGTGTCTTGATACGGACCTCTTTGGGTTCATCTTGTTTGGTATTCTTTGCACTTCCTGGACTTGTATGTATGTCTATTTCTTTGCCTGCTTAGGGAAGCTTTCAGTCATTATTTCCTCAAATAAGTTTTAAATCTCTTGTTCTCTTCTCCTTCTGGTACCCCTATGATGCAAATGTGGTATGCCTGATGTTGTCCCAGAGGTCCCTTAAACTATCCTCAATTTTTTAAATTCTTTTTTCTTTTTGCTGTCTCTTTGGGTATTTTCCACTACCTTTTCTTCCAGATCACTGATTTGATCCTCTGCTTCATCTAATGTTCTGGTGGTTCCCTCGAATGTATTCTTTTAAAAAATATATATTTTATTGATTTTCTACAGAGAGGAAGGGAGAGGAATAGAGAGTTAGAAACATCAATGAGTGAGAAGCATCAATCAGCTGCCTCCTGCACACCCCCTACTGGGGATGTGCCCGCAACCAAGGTATATGCCCGTGACCGGAATTGAACCTGGGACCCTTCAGTCTGTAGGCCGACGCTCTATCCACAGAGCCAAACCGGTTAGGGCTCAAATGTATTCTTCATTGCAGTTATTGTATTCTTCAGTTTTGACTGATTCTATTTTATGGTTTCTATATCTTTGTTGCAGTTCTCACTGAGTTCATATGTTCTTCCCCTAAGTTCATTGAGCATCTTTATAACCAGTGTTTTGAATTCTGTATCAGCTTGTTTCCATTTCATTTACTTCTTTTTTGGGGGGAATTTTGTTCTGTCCTTTCATTTGGGACTTGTTTTTTGTTTTGTTTTTTGTCTTCTCATTTTGTTTGATTCCTGTATTTGTTTGTATGTATTGGGCAGATAATTCTATATTTTCTGTGGCAGAGTGGCTTTATGTAGTAGGTGTCCTGTGAGGCCCATTGGCACCATCTGCCTGTTCATCTGAGCCAGGTGTTCCAGGTGTGCCCTTGTGTGAGTTGTGTGTGCCCTCCTGTTGTATTGAGCCTTGAGTAGGATTGACCCTCAGGCTGACAGGCTTTGAGGACTGGTCATGACTACAGTGGATATGCTTTTATATAGGGGCTTACCCCACAGAGCAGGGCGCTGGTGCCATCCGCCTCTGCCCTTTGGGTGGTTCGTTTGTGGAGCTGGTTGGGTGATGCTCTGGTGTGGTCTGAAGTTGGCCACTGGGTGTGTTGGTTCTATAGCCTCTTGGGAGGGGCTGTGATGCAGGCCACAGTCAGCTGCCATTTGCGCCTGGCTTGGGGCTTCCTGGTAGGAGCTACAAAGTAATCGGCATTTGGCAACTACCTGTGCCGGGCTTGGAGGCACCTGGGAGAAGCTAAGCTGCAAGCAAGACTGGCTGCTGCTGGTACCAGGCTGGGACTCTAAGAGCATGGGCACTATAGTGCAAGCCGAGGCCAGCTACCACTTGTGCAAGGTTCGTGGTTGTTTAATTAAAGCTACATTCCAAACCAACACTAGCCGCAGCATATGACAGGTTTGGAGTGACCTGATGGGAGTTACAATGCAGGTTGAGATCAGTTGCCACTTGCGTTGAGCTTGGGGCCACTTAGCATGAGGTACAGGGCATGCCGAGGCCAGCTGCTGGGGTTTGTGGGTCTTTTAGAAATTTTAGGAAAGTCCACAACTCGAGCCGAGGCAAGCTGCTTGAAGTGGCCCAGGTGTTTGAGTTGGGTGTGCTGCCCTAGGGAATCACCAATGATGTTAGCCAGGTTAATGGAGAGCTCAGATTTGGTGCCTGCCATCTGGGTTGGGGGAGAGCTCAACAAAGGAGCGATGGTGCCTGCCAGTACCTCCATCCCTGGAGAGAGCTACCCTAACCCCTACCCTTCCAGCCCCCACCCTGAAGCTACTCAATTCAGTTCCTCCCTGTATGTCCCTGGCACTTTTGGACTGAACTGCCTCCCCTGTGCTGGCGCTTGGGCGAGTGAGTTTGTGAGCTGGCGAGTCCATGAGTGGGCCCCTCAGGAGGAACACCTAGGACTCCAGCAGCCCTCCTTCTCACTCAGATGCAATCCCTGCTGGGTTTTACAGCCAGAAGGTATGGGACTTCTCTTCCTGACCCTGGTGCCCATGGCTGGGGAGCCCAGTGTGGGCTGGGACCCCTTGCTCCTCAGAGGGGACCTCTGCAGCTAAGATATCCCTCCAAGTTCTTAATCACTACACGTGGGTGTGGGACTAGCCCATTTCTCGTCTCCGTCCTTCCTACCAGTCTCAACATGACTTCTTTATGTCATTAGTTAAAGGACTTTTGTTCAGCTGTCTTCAGGTGGTTCTCAATGATGTTTCTCTAATTTAGTTGTGATTTTGCTGTGGTCACGAAGAGGTGAGCACAGCCTTTACTTATTTTATCTTTTTTTTTTCTTTTTTGTTGGTTTTTTTTGGGGGGGTGTTGTTTTGTTTTGTTTTGTTTTTGAGAGAGAGCGCGCGCACAAGGGAGACAAAGAGGTATCAATTTGTTGTTCCACTCATTTATGCATTCATTGGTTAATTCTTGTATGTGCCCTGACCAGGGATTGGCCCGCAACCTTGACATTGGAACAGCACTCTAACCAACTGAGCTATCCGGCCAGGGCATTGCTGCACCATCTTGACTGGAAGTTTTCCTGAATTCTGACTTTACCTCTCACTAGCTCTATGACTCTGGAGCGTTATTTTAAATTTCTGAGTGTTTTACCTCATTGGTTAAATCATAGGATTTTTTAGGGAATAAAATAAGATGTTTTCAAAATGCCTGGCACCTCAGTACTCAAGAGAAGGTAGCAATTGCTTCCTCCCTCTTAGATCTGGCTGCCACCCAGGGGTCTCCAGTTGTTTCCCCTGCTTTTCACTGTGTCCCAAGGATCACCTTAGAGCAGAAAGCAAACTCCAGGAGAGAATGGTGAGAAGAGATGAGGAAAAACTTACCCGCAGAACCTCCTCGCTCCCTCCAGCCCCTCCCCGTGCCTCCAGGTTTCCCTCACTCTTCTTCTGCTGACCTGTAACCCACAAGCCCACAGTCCCTTGTCCTGCCCATGTTAACACCAAACCCCATCCTCCCGAAGAACCCGAATCAGGAGAACCTCCCAAGGGCAAAACGTGAACGGACTCCCCTGCTGGCTGGGAGGGTTGCAGCAGGAGACCCTGTGTTTTGTTAACTCAGGTGGAAATACCTTTTCTATTTAAAAAGTAAGGGTAAATAATGTGTCAGGTCAGCTGTGCAGTAAAAAAGATTAGGTTTTTTGGAAGAATATTCTGAACCAGTAAATGTTTTATGTTTGTATGAAAGTTGGGTGTGGCATGGTCTACACATCACCCCAACTACACCCTTTCTCACCTCTTTCCAATACAATAGAATTTTTAACAGGACAGGTGTCCAGAATAAAGACTACATTTCCCTGCCTTACTTGCCGCTGAGTGAAGGCATATGATTAAATGCTGACCAGTGGGATGTGAGTGAAGTATAATCCTGTAGCTTCTCAAAACCTTCCTTAAGAGACAGTGGGCAAGTGGCCTTTGCCCTCTTCTGTCCTCTGAATCCATTCTGACTAGAATGCTGATGCTACATACCTGGACCACAAAAGGGAAGGCCACACTCCGGCGTGGCAGGACAATGACCTGAGAGGGACCTCGCCACACAAGCTCTGGACCACTTACCTTCAAATACTGCACACGTGAGAGAGAAATAAAACCTTGGGAGGTGTAAGCTATTATTATTTTGGTTTTCATAACTCACAATCAAACTTAATTCTGTTACTTCTTGACACCATTGTCTAGAGCAGGGGTTCTCAACCTGTGGGTCGCAAACTCTTTCACGGGGGTTGCCTAAGACCATCAGAAAACACATATATAATTACATATGGTTTTGTGATTAATCACTATGCTTTAATTATGTTCAATTTGTAACAATGAAATTGGGGGTCACCACAACATGGGGAACTGTATTAAAGGGTCGCGGCATTAGGAAGGTTGAGAACCACTGGTCTAGAGCAAAATCAAATTAAAAGAAGAAATTTTCAAACCTCCATTCTAGATCAAAGTGTCAACTATAAGATTAAATTGCTAGTAAGAATACAGAGAATGAGAAGGTAATTTGGTCAGTTAACTTAGGACTTCAGATCCCTTTATCCTGTTGATAAAGCTCTTTACAAAGCAGTGTGCTGCCATGTTGTGAAATTAGTTCTACTCAATGGAAAAATAAACACCATTCCAACAGGGAACTGGAAGGTGCAGGCTTGACCATATGGTATCAGGTTTCCTCTAAGAAGCATGCTCTGGGCATATTGCTTGGGGAGGAGGTGAGTAATACCTGAAACACAGTTCATAAAACTATGTGACCAGCAAAGCCTGTTTTCTGCCATGAATTGGCTGGCAGATGTCAAGAGGAAAGTTTCTATACAATGAAAACAGTCATTAAGTAGACAGCTAACTTAGGTCACATTTTTAAAAGATCTACTGGAAAACCATCTACAGGTGCCTGACTCAATGTATCCACAGGGGCTCTGTTTGACAAACGGCATCTAATTTCTGACTGTGTTTAAGAAACCTTACCAAGTCATAATAAATAGCCCTGTAAGGATTGGTGGAATTTGCATCATGGATCTTGTCTTTGGGCACTCAGTGTCTAGTCTCACCTCTTCTGAATTCCCTCCTGTTGTATCCTAAGGGCTAGAAGGCAAAACACTACATTTTTCAGATGCTTTCAGTTAGGGTTTTGGATGCAGCTTATGGTCTGCCAGTATCATGCAGTTGGGGAGGAAGATGGGGGCCAATTTCCAGCTGCTGTTGTGCTGGGAAAGCAAATCCCCAAAGATGTAAGTGTACCAGTGTCCAGTCAGCCTGTGAGTGTTGGCAGCCGTGACAGTGGCAGATGTGAAGGCAGTAACAGCAGCAGCTGCCCCTGACTTCTGATCCACCAACTCTTCCACAGTGTGTGAGCACCAAATTCCTGTAGCAAGCCCTTTCTACTCAGATATCTAAAGTGAATTCTGTTTTCTGCACTGAACTCTCAGACAGTATTCCAAACACTTTTATTTTCTAGTAATTGGGGAAATTAACTTCACAGAAGAGCCTAATTTTGTTCACTGAGATTTTTTTAAATATATTTTTATTGATTTCAGAGAAGAAGGGAGAGGGAGAGAGATAGAAACATTCAATGATGAGAGAGAATCATTGATCAGCTGCCTCTTGCACACCCCTTCCTGGGAACTGAGCCTGCAGCCCAGGCATATGCCTTGACCGAAATCAAACCTGGGACTCCAGTCCGCATGCAGGCCAACGTTCTATCCACTGAGCCAAACCAGCTAGGGCTGTTCACTGAGATTTCTTTTTCACTGAGATTTTTAATGTTAAAAGGAATCTTTGGTATTTGATAATGACTTGTATGTATTTCTCAAACATTAAGCTCAACTGAAATATCTGGCCATTTTCAATAAATCTAGTTGTTTTTCTATAAAACTTTTACTGGACCTGTGATTAAAATTCCAAGAGCTAATAAATTTGACTAATTTACCCCAAATAATTAGCACCTTAATTAATTATATTCAGTTAAGCTGTAATCACATAATTTCAGTATATCTCAATGCTTACATGCATCTAACAGGGTAGACCCAGATATTTAGAAAACTAAACTTTCCTAAGCGGTTAAATGGTGCTGAGAAACCTGAACGGAGCGTTTTTAAAAATACCTGATTCCTTTAAACATTCAAATATTATTTATAAACCAAATAAATCAAATAGCTTTCTCACAAAAATCACAAGACTAGTAGTAAACATTTGATATTAAATCACAAGTACAAAATGTCAACTTCTCTTAAATGTATTAAAGAGCAAATATAGGCAGATTGTAATCATTTTAAAACTTGCCTCTAGGTGTACACAGAAGTATGGAGATTATTGTTTTGATTTATGTCATCATTTCTACGGTAATTTCTCCGTCTCTGCGGGGTTATAAAGTCACCGATGGAACTAAGGGAAGCAGAGTTACCATCTCAGGATAGCTGTGACTATTTGACAGGTAATCCAGGCCCAAACTCAGACTGGTTTCAGTCAGATTCCAGACCTGGACCAGGGTTCTGAGTTCCATTTGATCCTACCTAAGCCACTGGAACCACAGAGGACCTCCCTCTGTCCTTTCTCACTGATTACCCTTCTTAGAGGAATAGGACTTTCGAAGTACATGGTTGTTTTTTTTGCTACCTTGTCCCCTTATCCAACCTCAGGCAACATTTCATTATCTTACTTAGGTGAGGTGAATTCCTTACTCATACACATACACATACAATCACACACTACAAGCAAATTGCAATTAATCTCTTTGCTGCCTGAATACAGTTAATTGAATTCTGCAAACCCACATACACATAGTAATTAATGTTTTTATGCTTTGCTTTGTTACCTATCTCATCAGTCATCACTTTTAACAAAAACATTATATGGACATTGCTGACTTTGGGCCCTGATACAAAAAGTCTAAAATAATTAAAAATTGGAGAGCAGTATTCCTTTGAAAGAAAAACTTTTTGCTTTTAATCTCTTGGGGGTACAACCATTGTTCCTGAGAGCTTAATAGATTTAATTCATGGGAAATGAAAGGCACTTCCAGGTCTTCAATTTATATCCTACTTCAAAGAAATTTTCCTGGATCAAGAATACTTCACAGTTTTAAAATCATTTTTGAACAAGTGCCTACTGGGGCTTTTGCTTTCCACAGTTTTAGTTTAAATTTTGGTGAGCAGATAGTTAAAACCATTGATTTGTTCTGTGTTAAGCCACTGGAAATCATACTGAAAGCCAAGGTTTCTTGTAGGAATTTCTTCCGCATCAGGAAAACCATTAGAGAAAGGCCATTTCCCCCAATGCTATGCGTGGCAAATTAATCTTTTTGCAAGACTACTCACAACATTAATACAATATAAAAACCCAAGCAAGTAGCCAAATTCCTCATTCTTGGAGTTGTGGGCTGAAGTTCAACATTTCTTGACTCACTGCCCAAGATTCATTATTTTGAAAAAGTGTGTTCTGGGCTTCAACACTGTGTTTGGTAATCACAACAGTAAAGCTCAAACATGATAGTCAGGGTTATTCATGAGGTGCCCATACACATAATTTGTTTCTATATACCAGTTATTTTTTTATTCTTGCTTATCCTTTTGACCTCATTTTTTAAAAGACGGTATTCCCTTATTTAGTCTTTCAACTGTAGAGTCATAGTTTACCAATTATAAAATGTTAATTTTTAAAACACTAATTATGATCTGACAAAAACCAACAGTCCTTTGTGGGTCAGTGGAGTCTGATTATGTGATATAAGAAAAAACATTTGTATTTAAAAAGTTCGTACTTGACGAAGATATTTGCTTGTCACAGTGCCTGGCATTCCACAATTAGAGATTGAGGCTCTGGTTAAATATAAAATCTCTTTTAAATGCCAACTCTCATAGACAAGTTAACACCAAAAGTCCAACCAACTACAAAAGACCATATAAAACAAAACAGTAGCATTTCATAATAAATCATCACACGATGGAATAATAGTAAAGAAAACAAATGAGCTACATGTACCAATGAAAGTAAACTTCAATTAGATATTGGTTAAGCAGAAAAAAGTCTCTAAAGACAATATAAAGTGGGATGATCCCATTTAAATGAAGTTCAAAAACTAAACTAAACTGAAAATCATATTGATTGGGAATAGATGTTTGTGGCTTTGACAAGCTATAAAAATGCATGTAGATGAGTGTTTAAGAACACATGTACAAAAGATGTTTGTGAGAGTATTGTTGGCCATGAGAACAGGGCCAAGTCAGTGAATGGATGTCACAGACATTCTGTAATGAATGTAGAGGAGTGCATGTAGAGAGGAATACTCGTAATAAAGGTGTTTGTAAGAGGAAAGAAATCTTATAGGCTGAATTGTGTCCCCTAACCCAAGCCAACTGGTGCCCTTATTTAAAAAAAGAAAAGCTATAAAGCATAGTCAGTAAATGAAGAACCCCAAAACAGGTCAGCAGTTACCTCTGAACAGAAGAATACAATTAGGGAGATTCATGTGGGAGCTTCCAAGGTTTTGGAAGTGGTATATTTATTATACATACAGGTTGTCCCCCAAAAATGTATACACACTTTAACAGCTAGTAGCTCAATTTTGATAATGAGATATATTTTAATAAACACTACCTTGATAATTATTCAAAGTATGTGTGTACATTTTTGGGGACACTCTATATTATTATGAGTTCTCTAGTATATGTCATGATTTAAAAGTTTGAAACTAATTTCAAAATTAAAGGTGTACTGCTATGCTTAAAAACTGAAGAAGCCCGAATTCTGGGCAGAGTCCCACACACTTGTGCCATCCCCGTCTCTAGTAGAGGCCATGGTGCACACCCAGATCCCCTGCTCAGGTCTGAAGCACACACCCCAGCTCCTGGGAGTGTTGGCAACCATCATCTCAGCTGAGTTCCTCTCTGACACTTTGGATAAACCCAAGGTCATGCCCCCTTCCCAGGGAAAGCCCCTATCCACAGACTAAATCGAGATTATAAAAGTTAGTCCCTTTGCCTCTTACAGGATTTAAATATGATGACATAAACATGCTGTAAGTAATTATGCAAAATATTAGAAAAATATGAGGTTATTGAAAGAAAGTTCCAGGTAAATATCACTGAAAACAGATGTTGCTCTTAAAATGACATGTTAATCAAAACTGCATCCTATCCAGAATCTCTTCCCCTTGTGGAGGTGTTTTTCATCAGAGACCTCGTACAGTAACACAAGTGCTATAACATGGACTGTCCCGTTCTCTTTGTTTTTGTGGATGTGAGGCATTCTTTCTTAAATGTAATAACAGAATATAAAAGCCTAAATGTTGCCATCTAAAGAAACATTTCCAATGCAAATGATTGCCCCTCAGTTATAACCGGGCTACTGTCCAAGGGCTGTGGCGAGGAATTTAAAAGTCAAAGAGACTAAAACATGATACCAGCATGTGCCTTTCTGTCTTGTCTGATAATCAGTTGGTAACATCCAAGCTCTGCCTTAAATAGAAAACAGCACTTTGTTCAGTTCTGCTGAACAACAAGACAAGCCCTGAGGGGGCCTCCGAAATTATGCAACAAATGGGGACTTTGGAAAGAGGCAAAAGGAATCTATTTTGGCTGAAAATGGAGAAGAGGAGAGAAATGATCTGAAGGCTCCTGGGTTTTATGTTAGAGGAGGAATGTAGAACCACCCTATCATTTTCATTCCTTCCCTCAGTCTTGTTGTGTAACAATGTCCATTTGTGAACTCTACAAACTACCCATCTGGAATTTCTCAGAACTTCATCTGCTTAGGGATTCTACCAAGGAATATCTAATGGGATAGTGTGACAGTTGTTACCTCAATGTCAACATAATGAAGTCAGTGTCTCCCCCAAATATTTACCACCTTTCCCTTGGGTTATGTGAAGGCCCTGCCATCTTTGAGCTTATCTAACCCCTTTCAATACCATTCATTCCTTCCTTCATTCAGCAGATGCGTCCTTGCTGCCTGCAATGTGTCAGACACAGTGCTTAGCAGTAAGGATATAATGAACAAGGTAAAGATGATCCTGCCCTTGGGGAACTTACCTAGGGTCTGCGGCTTCATTGCGAAACGGCAGTGTCTGTATAACATTGATTGACAAAAAGCTTCACGTGGTTATGATTCACCAATTATAAGAAGTAGAATTTTCTTTTCTTTGGTCTAAAATGATTTCAATGTAAAACTCTCTTAAACCTTTAAAATGGGCCCAGCACTGATCCTTGTTTCTACCTGAAGAACCTGGCACCAGAGCTGGAGAAGCAGAATGCACACATATGGGCCAGTCCGAGAAAGCTGCAAAGCTACTCATTTTCTCTTGGACCTAGAATGCTACAAAATTAAAAAATGCTAATCCTGCCCTAACTGGTTTGGCTCAGTGGATAGAGCGTCGGCCTGCAGACTGAAGGGTCCCGGGTTCAATTCCAGTCAAGGGCATGTACCTTGGTTGTGGGCACATCCCCAGTGAGGAGTGTGCAGGAGGCAGCTGATCGATGTTTCTCTCTCATCGATGTTTCTAGCTCTCTATCCCTCTCCCCTCCTCTCTGTGAAAAATCAATAAAATATATATATTTTTTTAAATGGTAATCCTACTTTCCCCAGGACTCTGCAAGAAGGGTTTGGACTGGAAGGGCTGGTTCCAAGTGACTTGAACATCTTCCACAAAAGTGAAGTATGAACAAATACCTGTAGAGGTCTTAGGTCAACCAACAGCATTAACCAACACTGAAACCTAATTTTCTACAGAGGTATTTATCCCAAGTCCATTTACAGTCCCTCACCTGTCCATAGACACAGCCCCACCAAATACAACACAGATGGTTCATGGTGAGCCTAGCTTATGCCCAAGGGTTTACTCTATAGAGTTATTTTGAAGAAGGCGCAACTTTAGTTATATGTTCAAAGTAATCCCCCTGAGATCACAGCAGTGATAACTGTCATGTTGGGAGTTCACACTGGGTGCCTCCTTAATTTCACCATCCCTAAAATTGATATTAAAATTATAACTGTGTCATAGAGTTGTTGTACTTGCCAATTTCTAGCATCATGGCCTTGGGTCATCATCCTTGGAATAAAGTATTTAGACCAGAAGATCAGCAAGTTTCTCCCAATTCTAAAATATCCTGTGATTTTGTTGCCTCCCATGTTCCTTTATTTCTTCTCTTAGTTCCTTTCTTATTGACGAGAGAGAGAGAGAGAGAGAAAGAGAGAGAGAGAGAGAGAGAGAGAGAGAGAAGTGAGAGGGAGAGAGAAACATCAATCTGCTGCCTCCTGCACGCCCCCTACTGGGGATTGAGCCTGCAACTGGAGATAGTGCCTGCAAGTGCCCTGACTGGGAATCAAACCGGCGACCTTTTGGTGAACAGCAGGACACCCAACCAACTGCCACACTGGCCAGGGCTCCCCTCTCTAAACTCCAATCCCCACAGACACATACTCAAGAATTGGTTAGAGCCCTTGAGCAACTCTCAAAACCGCTACTGCGTTCTTTTGGGTAGGAGTATTCCTAGATCAAAGATTACATTGAAGATTGTTTTCAGTATATTAGAAATGTTGATTGCTAGCCTTCCAGGTAATAAAGGACCAGGCAAAATAACTGCAGGTCTACTCGACAATGTTTTCAATCTTGCTGCAAAGCTGTGCTCACTTCTAGGTTATCCTACTTAAAAATATGGAGCCTTTAAGGAAACTTCAAAGTGGAATCAGATAACTGAAAAACAGAATATCTAAAAGCTTTCTAAAAGTTAGAATCACTTAGCTTGGTAAGAAGTGGCAAGAGGCAAACTTAATAATGGCCTCCAGACTTGAAAGGTTTTTGCAAAAGAACTGTAACAAATAATTGTGAATCTCTCTTCAGAACAAGAAAACCCCCCTTTTGAGTGCTTGGTGTTTGCAAATGCACCTATTTTCCTTACACCTATTGCACAAAGTAATCTGATTTTCTCGTCTCGAGTTTTCAAGGTCTGTATATTAACTAACGTTTATTGGCTTTCTCAACGTAAGGAAATTCATGGTGAAAGATTAATTTCTAATCTGCTTCCCTCTTACACTATTATGAAATACAAAGATAATTGTAAGGAATGTGGGTGTGTGAGCTCTATGCTGAAAGCCTGTGTTTTCCCACCCATTAAAGGCCATTTCTAGCACTAAAAAGAGCCCGGGGCTTGGAACTTCCAGAGGAGACCTCCCTCTTGCCTCAACAGGGGGCTTAACAACACTTGGGTCTTTTTTACTCAGGATCATGAAGAGGAAGAGTCCACATACCTATCATGTTGGAAGAGAAGAAAAGCAGAAAAAGGAATGCTCCCCCTTTATCTCTTTAAGGGCAAATAGTCATCAAGACTGCCCCAGCCCTCACTGATTGGAGGGAAAAGCAGGCTCTGGTCAAAGGTGGCGGCGGGGTGGATACAGTGTCAGTGTTTGCCAGAAACGTTATGCACGTTATTGCTTCCAATCTTATCAATAAAACCTCATGAAGTGGACACTACTGTCTCCATATTACAGATGACAAAGCTGAAACCCAAAATGGCTAAGTAACTTGCCAAAGTCACAGCCAGAAAGAAATGGAGCTGAGACTCAAGACCATGTTTGTCTTACTCCAAATCCTGGATCTTAACTGCACTAGATGGCTCCCCGAATTTGAAGGGACTTTACTCCAAACTCTAGCAGGCAGTAAAGCTGCTAAAGTAGGGCGCAGGCTACAGGGGTTTATATGGACCAGCTCTCAAAGAGGGAAGCGCGTAGTTACCATGACTTCTAACAGCAAAGCAGAGATTTAAAGCCAAGAGTGGAGCTACCTCTCACCTGAGGTCCCTGCAAAATTCAAACTCTGGGTAAGCAAATCAGAGAGAAGAGTTCAAGACTGCTAATAAGAGATCTGCATGGTGTCATTTACTATTGTGGAATTCAACAGCCAGGCTGATTCACAGCTTAAACCAACTGTGTGTTGGGGGGGGGGGGGGGGGGGGGTGGGGGGGGGGCGGTGGAGCCAAAAATAGAACTAAGTTTAGACCCATTTGGATTGGGATCAATATCACACAGTCTTTAAAAATAGAGTGCACCCACAGAGCTGTGACATTGAGCAGGTCTGCCTCATTATCTCGGAACCAGGCCTTTCTGTCCTCTGCTCTTTTTGTAAGTTGCCATTAGATGTGGGTGAATATGGCCAAGCCAGCGTGTTTACCTCTCAGAGCCAGGCAAGGTTCTGTGTGCGTCCTTTAGTCCAGAAGGCTTGGGCCTCTGCACACCGTCATGGTTCTCACAGAGCTTACGTAACCTAGAGATGACATTTATAGCAATCTACACTCTTTGGTGTAAAGGTATAAATAATGCAAATTAACATATAGCTATGCAAACCCAAATGCTGAAGCATCAACCCCCTTGCCCAGTAGTTGCATCCTCTGTCTACTCTTTATTCTTTATGCTTTGAATTCAGACCTCTGGGCATCTTGATGCCATCTTTCCTGCCAATAGGATTTCATTTACTGCCTAAATGCTTTCAACTGGAGATAATGCTGAACAATGTCCTCTGCTTAGTAGGTTGACTTTAATTGAGGGGTTAATGAGAATATCTTTTGATCCAAAGAAGCGCACCTGGAAGAACAAAGCAGGCTTTGCCTCTCATCTAAACAAACAGGCCCTGTGAAGATGGCTTATTCTTAATTTGGGGTTTATATACAGAGCATTACCCTTAAAGATTACCCTTACAGAGCATTTTCTTAAAGCAAAAGTTTTTTTAAGGCAAAGCCATTACAGCTAGTCTGATGCAAGTTTGTAGACTGAGGTGTTGGGGTCCAGCCCCAGCAGGTCCAGGGGTTCCCAAAGGTGTGGACGGAGTTGGCGAAGAATGAAGGACATGGAGACAGCGTTCAGTTGATCACCATGGTTGGGTTCTCTCTTTATTGTTCTATTACATCTATATTTATACTATTTGATCCCATAAGCATGCCTCTATAATTACATCATGGTATGTTTCAGGAAACCTTCTACAGTTCCTAGTTTCATTTCCATAATCCTGTCTCTGTCTAGTCCTGTTGATTTTAATCTTGTCTAGGTTAATATCTGTGTTCCATTATAACGGCTATTCCAAGGTCACTATTCTATTGCTCTACTGATAAGCTACAAGGAAGTGACTGAAGGAGTTTATCCTACCCAGTAAAGGTTATGTCCTCCCAGCCTCGCTGCTTGCCTTCCCTGGGACTGCCCTGTGTCAGTGGGTCTCCAGGGGTTTAGGCTTTGGTGCTTTCCCTGGTGGGCAGACCCCTGGGGATGCGGGCCCAACAAGTCCCAAATTTATTGCCAACAGTCTTATTCAAAGTTCTTCATAAGTAGTACATGGTATTTCTGTAACACTAGGCGGGGGGTGGGGGGGCGCGGATTTACTGATTTATTCTCTTCCTTAGTCCTGTTAACCCCTAACCTGGGGAAACAAACTTTCTCGGGGAGGTGGTCTGGTTAAAACACATAGCGCTTCAGAGGGGGAGCGAACATATGTCATATATGCCAGGTCCCTTGAAACATAAGCTGTGCAGATGTTTCTTCCCTGCAGTGACTGCGTCAAGCAGCAAGGGTGGACTGGCTTCCGGCACTGAGGGTGGAGTTTAGATGGACAGCTTATGTCTGAGTTATCTGTGCAGGCCAGGACAAGGAAGCAAGAAACCCAAAAACTCACTGGTCTTTCATGAGCTGATTTTGAATTTATTATCAAGAATAGTCATATTGCTTTAGTCTCGAAGATTCTCTATTTCTCATTTCTATTGCATATGTTGCTTTATTTGATTTTACAACAGTTAATTGGATCAACAAATGCATATGTGAGTTCTTAGGAACTATAAAGCACTATACCCAGCATTGAAAAGGACACACACACAAACTCATAGATGAAACAGATCGCTGCTTGCAGGAATGGGTGGGGGCAGGCAAAATGGGTGAAGAGGTACAAAACCCTAAATAAGTTATGAAGATTTAATATACACGTGGCAACTACAGTCAGTCATGCTATATTATATACATGAAAGTTGCTAATAGAGTAGATTTTAAAAGTTCTCATCACAAGGAAAAGCTTTTTTTGTAACTAAGGTGATGCATACTGCCGGAAGCCAATTCTAGCATGTCATAATGTCAAGAGTTTCATCGAAAGGTTGATGGAACTTGGGGACTCAACAGGGTTGAGTCACACATGTAGTCACCTGTTGGGAATGGCTGATGGCATTTCCCTAAACCTGAAAAGGGATGATTGCTTGGCTGCCAGACAGCTCAGGGCATCTTAATCTACATTTTATGGCCTCCTACTGGCCAAACACCTGAATAGCCGTAGGCTAATTACCCAATTCTGACAATGGACTCTGTATGTAAAAACCCTGACCCTTTGAAGTGTATATCTCTGCCTTGCCTCAGGACAAATTGTGTTAATAAAAAACTTGGGGTCCTGAGACAAAAAGAACTTAGAACTTAGATCTTAGTCTTCTTTAAAGGAAGCTCCTCTGACCCCCAAATGCCTTTCAAAATTATACTTTGTCTCTGGACTCTTATTTAATCTACGCACAGTCTTCTCCAGATTTCCTGAACCCTTCTTGATGCCGGAACAAGAACCCTGGCAGTATACTATCTAAACTTATTATAGTGACCATGTCATAATACGGGGTGGGCAAAAGTAGGTTTATAGTGGTGAATACATGAACACAGAGTTTATTCTTGTATTATTATTTATCAATTATTGTATTATTTATCAATTATTGTGTTATTTATTTGTATTACAACTATAAACCAATTTTTTCCCACCTTTATATATTTAAATATTGAATCATGTTGCACACCTGAACTAATATAATGTTACACGTCAATTATTTCTCAATTTTTAAAAAGGAAATAAAGTTACAGGTTTTTTATGAGATTATTATAAAAACAAGGGTGCTCTTTCTGTGCTGACTGGAAACTTTGCCAAGATATAATGTTAAATGAAAAAAAAAAAGAAAGAAGCAGAAAAGTCTGTATAGAATAGTCTTGTTAATGTTCTATATGAAAAGATGCAAAAGAAACTGGTAAGAATGGTTGCCTTCTGGAAGAAAACTGGACCTCTCTTTAAATGCCACAAATTCAACCTGCAGGCTTTTGACATTGATCTTAGAATCTGACGGCCAAATGGCTGAGATCACAGCTCTTACTATGTCTTAGATAAAGAGTTATTTTTCTAGTGAAAAGTAGTACAGGTTTTATTTCTATTCATGTCGCTCATATATATTTTCACATGTGGTAAACCCCAATTTACTTTCCAAATTTCCACCCAATTGGTGATTTATCCAGACTTTGAATGGCTTCCAGGTTCTTTCCACCTTGGACAGAATCCAAGTGGACTGACTCGAAGATAAATCATTCCCTCCTCACTTGCGTGTGCGTCCTGTCAGTATTTCTGGGAACATTATTTTGTCAAGTCAGTGTAAATGCATATGTTTTTAAATGTTAAAATGCAATGGGAAATAGGTAGCTTGAGAGAAAACAAGACTGCAGATAAAAAGAGTGAGGAAAAAGAAAGAAATAAAGAACAAGAAAAATTAAGGATTAAGTTAGTTAAGGCCTAAAGTAAGAAGGATTACCTGAAGGCATTAAGAAAACTAAAAAGCCATCAAAAACTAGTTTAGAAATATTCCTTAGGAGGGAACAGGGGATTGGCCACTGCAGGGGGTGGCTTATTTGCATCTTTTTCTGAACTGTATTCATCCTAAAATGGAGTGTGTATACCCCATGCAGGGTGCACATTTATCCATTAGGATACAGGATTAAAAATTAGAATTTTTATATTTTTAGTTCCATTTGTATTTAGTTCCAATATGTATCACTCCATACATCATATATTCTTTCAATAGTACAGTAGTCCTCCCTTATTCGTGGTTTCACTTCCTACAATTTTGGTCACTTTTGGTTGACCTAGGTCTGAAAATATTAAGTGGAACATTCCAGAAATAAACAGCTCGTACATTTTAATTGCATGCCTTTCTGAGTAGTGTGATGAAATCTTAGGCATCCCCCTCCATTCGCCCAGAACGTGACTCATCCCTTTGTTGGTTATCTCCATGGTGTAGATGCGCCCTGCCTGTTAGTCTCTTAGTAGCCACCCCAGTTATCAGACCCATTGTTGTGGTCTCACAGCGCTTGTGTTCAGTTGACCTTTATTTTACTTAATAATGGCCCCAAAGCACAAGAGTCGTGATGCTAGTGATTCAGAAATGCCAAAGGGAAGCCATCAAGTGCTTCCTTTAAGTGAAAAGGTACGTGTGTGTGTGTGTGTGTGTGTGTGTGTGTGGGAACAACATAGTATATAGAGGGTTTGGTACTATCCATGGTTTCAGGGGGTCTTGGAACATATGCCCCACAGATGATGGGGGACTAGTGTACAGTCATGAGCTACATAACGATGTTTCAGTCAACAACAGACCCCATCTACACTAATAAAAGACAAAGATGTTAATTAACCATACCTTTGCTATGCCCATCAGCCAATCAGAAGAGTATGCAAATTAACCCAACAAAGATGGCCATTAAATTTGCATACTGCAGGCAGAGCGGGAGAGCACCATCCGCCGCCTGCCCCGCCACCATCCGGGCCTGCTATCTGCGACTCGACCCGGGGCGGCCAGGCTGGACAGCAGCAATCTGCTGGCCCAACCGGCCACCATCCAGGTGTCCCGTGTGCCAACCGACCCAGGGTGGCCGGGCGGGACAGCAGTGATCCACCGGCCCAACCGGCCGCCAAGGCGGTAGAGACGGGAGGGAGTGAGGAACCTCCATATCATTTCCATAGCAGCTGTACAATTTACAATCCTGCCAACAGTGCACAAGTGTTCCCTTTTCTCCACATACAGGTCGGCACTTGTTATCTCCAACAGATAGTCTTTTTGTTGTTGTTGTTAATCCGCACATGAGGATATTTTTAGAGAGAGTGGAAGGGAGGGAGGAAGAGGGGTGGAGAGAGAGAAAGAGAAACATCCATGTGACAGAGACACATCTCAATTGGTTGCCTCCCACACATGCAGGAGCTGGAGCTCTAACTTACAACCCAAGTATGTGCCCTGACCGGGAATCGAACCCCCTCGACCCTTTGGTGCTTAGACCGATGTTCTAACCACTTAGCACACCGGCCAGAGCTCCAACAGATATTCTTAATCTCTTCATGTATGGCTCCACTTTTTGTTTTTATTTTAGAGAATTTTCCCAACTCAATATGAAATATGTATCATTTTGTTTCTGGTACTACTCATTTTATAACCACAGTTTTAATGGGTATAAAATATGCCAGCAAGGGTTATATCATAATATACAAGGTGTCCCCAAAAAAATGCATGCACACTCTAACAGCTGATAGCTCAATTTTGTAAATGAAATGTACTTTCATAAACACTGCCTTTAAATTATTCAAAGTGTGCCTATGTCTTGGGATATTACATTTCTCCCCAACAGTTTGCTATTTAAAATAACCTGATGCACATCCTTGTGCCTGTCTTTTCCCATATTTCATATTATTGAGACCCAAATATATAAAGATTTCATTGTTCTCATACATGGTTTCCAGTGTAGAAACTTCAAGTAGCTTGACCAAATAATTTATTGTCAACGCGGGACACTTTGAGAGCAAAAGGGGCCATATTAAGAATTAGGCTGAGACAAGAGGCATCTAAAATGGGCTTATAGTCACCTACTTTCACCACCATTCTCAAGTGTGCAGTGTGAAATAATGTTGGCCGTCCATGGAGAAGGTGTCACAATTGGTGGTCTATGCCAAGTATTCGGTCACAATGTGATACAAACATAAGTGTCCCTGATCCACACTTCCCTAAACCTTCCTTGGACTCCATGCTTTGAAAAGAGTTACATGAGAAACATCATGGGAAGAAGGGCACACATATCTATAATTTCTTCTGGTTTTAGGAAAAACAGCTATGCACACACAGAGGAGTCACTCTCATTTGCTCTGTCTGTTACTAAGACCCTTCCGGTTTGGTCTCCCGCCCATGGATAGCTACCAATGAGGTCACTGGAGACCAAAACTGCTCAGATCTTAGCATAGTCACTTGAGCCTTGATTATACATTTCTGCACACATGACCCATGTTTCATTGATTGTCACTTTCTTTTCTTTTCTTTTTTTCTTTTTTAAAAATATATTTTTGAACCGCATCCAGCACGGCCAGTGGTGAACCTGAGGCGGGAGGGAGGTGAAGGATTAAAGAAAAAAGACAAGAGAATATAGCTGGGACCAGGTGGGACACTGTTCTCGGATGGAGAGACAGTGCCCCCACCTGTAAGCTGAGTCTTTATTTTATAGTCAGATCCCATGAGGCAAAGCGAGGGTGTGGCAAGATGTTTACAATGTTCTTGTGAGTTTTGAATCTACTTGATTAAATGCACCTGAGAACTCTATCAAGCTTTGTTTTGGCAGCACTCGCTGCACCTCCCACAGCCTACATCACTCAGCCACTTGGGACCACAGGTTCAGGCCATAAGGTCAAGCATACAACCATAGCCTTTGGCTATAATTGTGCTGGGAGGGCTTTGCCCTCCAAGCTGGGACCTGCACGTAGCTTTGCCATGAGAGGACTGTGCCCTCTCATTAGTCCAAGGCTTGAACCTGTCCAAATATTGTAGCCGCTCCCCAAAGGGAGAGGGAGAGAGAGATAGAAACATCAATAATGAGAGAGAATCATTGATCAGCTGCCTCTTGCATGCCCCCTTCTGGGGATCGAGCCCGCAACCCAGGCATGTGCCCTTGACCAGAATTGAACCGGGGATCCTTCAGTCCACAGGCCGATACTCTGAGCCAAACCAGCTAGGGCTTGGTTGTCACTTTCTAAATCTTCATTTTTCAAACTGTGACATAAAACAATTGGACTCTAACTGCCGCCATGCAGACATTGACTTAAATTGACTTCTATTAAGCAAACCAATAAAGGAGGAGATAGATCAACATGCTTTTAACCTCCTCTCTAGTGTGACAGCTAAAATAATGAAGGGAAAGAAACAATAAATGTGACATTTGACTAACGTATTAGCAGAAAAACATCTCGGGATTTAAAGCTGAATGAGATTTTAGAAATAACCTAACCCAGGCCTTCACCTGTAAAGTGAGGACCCCAGGGCCCCGAGTGACACCAGCTGGGTCCCTGAGTCCTGGCCCCAGAGCTCTTTGTGCAACAGCGCAGAGCCGCACTTTCTTGTGAGGATGGAGGAAGCAATGTTTGGGGCAAGCAAAGTATGTATTCCCATTATAATGTTCCTAGTGGCCCGGTGCAGATTCATGCACATTGAAAGGAAATTAATTAGAAGAAATATTTTAATATCGCTATTCACCCTTTCTCTCTAATAGAAGTATCAGAGATGAAAGAAAATTAGTAAAATGTGTATGAAAATAATATATCAATTGATTAATAAATAAACAATAACAACATGATATAACAATGACATGATATAAAAACAACATTGGTAAAAACAATGACTGATAAATTGATTAAACTTATTCTAATATCTCCCTGTACACCACATTAAGAGTAAAAACACTTTCAGAGTGCTTGACCAATTTCCCTTGTGATGAAGTATTTACAACTTTAATGTCACACGCTCTTTGAACTCAAGAGAAAGCAACATGTAACTGACCATGTCCGAAAACAGGTTCGGGTAGGAATAGTCCTACTCTGTCTGGAGTTTGTCCTTGTGATTTATTATTAGTCATCGCAAATGCTGGCATCACAGGAAACTGTCTTCGAATTAACTTAAACGGGAGGCCAGTGTCAGAAGGGGACAAATAAATTCTTGGAATCAGAACAACCTCCACTTTCTTTCAGCTTCAGAATGTCAACAAAAACAACCAAATTCATGATCGACAATGACAGATCAAAACACAGGTGTGCAATTGGTGCCAGCGAGAACTTTATATGTATTGCGCATGCACCAGTCAACATTTATTTTTAAATTGCCAGTGTGCATCATATGTACCAGCAGGTCGGACTGTTGGACGTAAGTACAGTCACTCACTTAGGCTTTTATATGTATGGATAGAAGAGCAGTTACAGAGATGTTTCCAGGCTTGTTTCCCATTATATAACTAAGCACACAGGGTTTACAACAAAAGCATATAAAGCCTGTGTTAAAAACACTGGAGAGAAAAAGACAAAAATAGGTGGAATCACAATGGAAATGCTCTGCAAAACTTAGACTAATCGCTTATCGTTTTACTTCTTCTCCGGTGGAGTGATACATTCACTTCGCCTTGATGGTAAGACAATGATAAGTTGATTGATTTGCTTGGACAGTATGTCAAAGAGATGAGGAAATTACTAAGGCAATTTGAGAAACAGAAAAATTCCAAAATTATCTTATCTGAAGACGTTATAACTTTTGAACTAAGCTTTTCAAAATACAATCACAACTGGTGTCTCCAAGATTCTGTTTCTAGGAGACAAACCTGGCTTTGTCATCACATTAGCAAACAGATAAGCAGCTCCCCTGGCTTGCCAATCACCCCTGAAGCATGACCCTAGCAAAGAGTCTGAAACAAAATGTTGGTGTAGGCCACACCAGCTCTCACCAAACTCAGAGCAAAAGAAGGGTTACTTGAAGAAAAACATTCAGTTATTTGAGAGAAAAAAATTCATCGCAGCAATTGTGAAGGGAAGACACAATTGCAGATTGAAAGGGGAAGAACTGTTTGAACTCGGATCCCTTTAACGCCGGGATCCCTTTAATTCTGTGTCTACCACAACTATTCAGTAAGGGGTCTCCTATCCCCCACAATGTTTCTCTCCCACAGCCCCATCCAAACCTGCAGGTTCCTCAGCAGTTGCCTTGGAGTCATTCCCTGTCTCTGCTCCAAGGTTTGGGGGTGAAACAGGACTCTGGGTCAGAAAGAGAAAGTTGCTGAGAAAAATATAACTTCACAGAACAATGCCATCTCCATGAGGTCAGGCATCCTTCTGTGGTTCATGAATGTGTCCTAGGCTATTGGACCAGTGTCTGACTCATCGAATACTTAAATATTTGTTCAATGAGTGAGCAAACTTCTGAATCCTTAACCCACTAGAATGGGAGAGGACTGCTTCCATCATCACTGAGCTCCTTCCTCCCCAAATTTTTTTAATATATGTTATTGATTTTTTACAGAGAGGAAGGGAGAGAGATAGTTAGAAACATCGATGAGAGAGAAACATCGATCAACTGCCTCCTGCACATCTCCTACTGGGGATGTGCCCGCAACCCAGGTACATGCCCTTGACCGGAATCGAACCTGGGACCTTTCAGTCCGCAGGCCGACGCTCTATCCACTGAGCCAAACTGGTTTCGGCTTCCTCCCAAAATTTTAACTAAAATTTGATCATCTTACATGATGCCCAGGAAATAATCTCTCTGATCTCCAACCTAATCTGATCACTCTAGCCATCCTTATTGGCCAAGGCCTTGGTGGTTCTCCAAGGCCTCCAGTTGGCACTCAGGCATTCCCCTGCCTCAAATAGAGCAGAGGGACCTTTGGTAAGACCAGGAACCCCAGGCCTAAAGGGTCCCAGGAGACCTTTTCTTTGAGGTCAGAGAGCAATGCACAGCTCCTCTTGCAAATGGCGCCAACAGCCCAGGCTCTCTTGCCCAAGTTGGGGGTTCTCTTTACAAGGACCATCCTGTCCCTCTCTCTTCTGCTTCTCCAAGCTTATTTCCTCAAACTTGATCCTGTCCCAAAGGTTTCTGACCTTTCGAAATAAACGACACAAAAAAATCCCAGGCCTACTCTGCATTCCTCCCTGACTTCCCCCAGGCACTGACACACAGAACTTACTGTCAGCTTAAATGGATGGACTGGAAAGGGAAAGATGAAGGATAGAAAAGCAATGTCATAAATATCTCAAATATTCAGCTACATGAGTACGTGACCTGGTGCATACAATTAAGTCAACTGTGAGCCCTACAGGTTATTCCACAAAATCAGCTTAAAGGGAAGTAAGAACAGTTGTTTATTTCTCTAAACTGCAATACAGAAAGGAAATATTCATTTAGTAACCTCCTCTCCCCCCCACCACACACACACACACACTTTGATCAATATCCTCCTATAACAAACAGCTTAAAAGAAAGTAGAGAAAGTGATCTCTCCTAAGAAATGTTTGGGTGTTAAGTTGATCACCAGCCTGAAAGGCATTCGAGCCACTTTAATAAAAGGATGTAGACTCAGTTTTAAGGCACTTTAATTATATAAAATTATACTTTTAATCTAATATAATGGCATTTTCTTTCTTGTGAAGATGATAAGCATTATTGGTCTCACATCCTAACACATCTTGGGAGTAGGATGAACCTGGATAGTAAGAGACTTTTTCTCATCCCACCTAACACAGAGGAAACTTCCTAGAAGGAATTCATTTGGAATGAAAGGGAAGCAATTGACTTGCAGGTAAGGGTGGGCAGGGTGGCAGGATTCTTTAGGATGTATGGTGTGAGTTTCAAGAATAATGGCAATAGGCAACCCATGACAAAGGATGAAATTATGAGGCAGGTTGATTTATTAATTATACACAAACAACAAAGGATTGAAAGCAGCTTTTAGAAACGTTCTCAAGTAGTAGGAAATAGGAACGTCAGGGAAATACTTCAACTGCAAGCAGGGCCATCCATAAATCTCCGAAATGAGTTGCAATTTCATTCTTCGTTCTGATCCATTTCCTTTTGCATCCTATGTCCTCACTTACCTTCCCGAAGAAGCCTACACCTCCAGTCTCCAAGAGAAGAGAAAGCACAAGTGGGAATAATTTTTTTACTAAATTTATTGGGGTGACATTGGTCAACATGAATGTATAGGTTTCAAGTGTGTGTTTCTATGTTACAAGATCTGTATCCTGCACCATGTTCCCACCACCCAAAGCCAAATCTTCTCCTGACACCATATACTAGGACCCCCTTCTCCCGGGAATAACATTTTATAGTGATTACAATGATCAGAATTCCTCCGATTCCTTTTGCTGTCATTTTGCTGTGACCTTCTGACAACTCACATTTCAGGCCAGCCATATCTCTGCTGTGATTTGAACATGTAACATGCTACAGATAAATGTTTCAAAATGAAGTGGGACTGCCTACCTTTAAGCTGCGGGGCATAAGCGGTGAGAGCCTAGTTAAAACACTATTAAGATTTACTCTTTTTGTGCCTTTTGAATGCTTGTCAGCAGACCTCATTTTATTGCGCTTCACAGATGTTGTGTTTTCTACACATTGAAGGGAAGACCCTCCACCAGTGAAAACATTACAACTCACTGAAGGCTCAGATAATGGTTAGAGTTTTTTTTAGCAATAAAGTATTTTTAAATTCAAGGATATACATTGTTTTTTAGAGACTATGGTGTAGTGTGAACGTAACTTTTATATGCACTGGGAAACCCAAAAATGTGTGTGATTTACTTTATTGTGGTACTCACTTCGTTGCAGTGGTCTGGAACTGAATCCGTAATATAGCCGAGGTATGTCTGTATATGTTATAATTGATTACATTTTAAAAACCAAACTATGTAAACCAGGGATCATTCATCAAATCGAATATTATGTGACATTTTATTAGACATAAGGTAATGGCAAAATAGACATGCCTCTAATGCAAAGTCAGCTAACTTCAAGTTATCACAGTTGAGATAAGCCGTATTTCTAAAACACTTTTTACACTACTCACTTTTTCAGATTAAAAAAAAAAAAGGAAGAATCAACTTGCACACCTTTCCTTACCTCCAAAATTCAATCCATGGGTCCAGTCCCATAAAATGTAAGCCATGCATACAATTCCAAAGGTTTAAAAGTCCACCGTCTTCTATTGCTCCTGTCATTTTCCCTATTACACCAAGACAAATTATAAAAGGAAAATAATGGTTGCTGTCACTGAGCCTCTGTCCAGTCTCTTAGAACCTGGCCTGATACCAACTTCTGTCCCAGACTTCGCTACTTGTTCATGAAATAACCACACTTCATGAGCAACCAAGTCGAATTTCAGTCTATTTTTAAAGACCTTACAATAAAGGCTAATCTCAGATATACATTTTCTGTTTTTCCACAGAGTTCTTCTCCATGAGGCACAGGTCCGCCATGTAATGTTGAAACAGGTACATGTTTCCATAAGGAGAAGTATGTTTCCCTGAAGTCATTAAGTAATTAAACCACAATTTGAAGTCATACTTTCTGGTATAAAAGTGTTAACATTCTTGTAAAAGCCACAGATAAGTTACCAGTCATATTAACCAGAAACCTCAAGAATGAAAGATGCCTCTGTAAAATGTTCCAATCTTCCTGTGGCAGGTACTAAAGAAAAAGCACCATCTGCTGTGTGTTCAGGAGAATTTCCTGCTACACATACTGAACTGTGTCCCTGACCAAAGAGGTGTGAAATATGGCTGCAGGCAAACAGGTTATGATCACAAATTCAAGGATATTTTGAATAACAATATGAGAGAGAGAATACACCCTGCTTATTTTCTTCAGCATTTGGGATGTGACATAGCCTGTTGAATAAGTATCTAAGCATCCTATTGAAGTTACTATTTAGCAATGAAAGTTCACTTCACTAATAATTATACATGCAAAGAAACAAATTTTTAAAATATTTCATGTTGTCAAATTACTTTATAATATTAAAAATTGGAAAGGGCCCTAGCCGGTTTTGCTCAGTGGATAGAGCGTTGGCTGCAGACGGAAGGGTCTCAGGTTTGATACCGGTCAAGGGCAGGTACCTCGGTTGCAGGTTTGATCCCCAGCCCAGGTCAGGGGCAACCAATCAATGTGTCTCTCTCACATCAATATTTCTTTCTCTGTGTCTCTCCCCCTTCCTCCCACTCTCTAAAAACCAGTGGAAAAAATATCGAGTGAGGATTAGCAACAACAACAAACAGTGGAAAGGCCTTGTAAGGAATGGTTTGGAGCATGGCCCAGATTCCTGCTTCAGGACCAACGCACTCAATCCCCCAGCTGCTGAGAATATCAGTGTTGATGGCTCACAGCTGAGTCCTCTTCTGCATCTCGCCCTCTGACAAGGTTTTGCCTCCTTTCCCTGGGGTATCCCACATTTCATGACTGGTTAATAACAGGGTGCAAAGGCCTGCCTCCTTACGACAATTCAGGATGACTGAGTGGAAATCCCAGCTTCATAGCCCGCTATGGTTTTGGCTGAGGCCTCTACTGCAAATTGTTCACAGTTCAATTTCTCCCTCTATCCAACTCTGCTTCCATCACTCCATTACAGATGTTGTTCCCAAGAGCACATCCCAATAATCTTTCTGTACACAAATATCCCATTTGCGTCTGCTTCCCAAAAAACTCATCCAAAGACAGTTGGTATTGAAAGTGGTCCTGGAAATTAGACTCTAAAATTGGGTTTGGGGGCTGATTCCCTGCCAGCCAGCTGCCAACAGAATTCCATCCCTAGTGAGTGGCGTCCACTTATTTGCATCCACTTATGCTGAAGCTATGTCCCCACCTGCTTACCTGTAATTAAAAAAATAAAACATAGGGCTTTCTGCATTTATTATATTGACTTTTCTCTCGCTATAATTTGGACAAGACTGCCACCTCCTGGAGACGCTGGTGAACACTGGGGACTGAGGCGCTCTCATCCGCTTTGGGAACCAGTAATAGGAAGTTGTTTGCGTCTCAATGCCAGCTCCGTATCTCTCCTTGAAATTAAACCAATGCCTAACCCCTCACCTCTGCGAACAAATTTTTGTATAGAAACAAGACTTCAAAGGACTTGCGCATCACAATGTTTTAACGTGGAAACTTAAACAAAAGCTAACATCTGTACCTCGCAATATGCCAAGTACGTACTTCCTTAATCCTTACAACAGCCCTATGAGGTGGGAACTATTATAATAAACACCTCCACATTACAGATGAAGAAATTAAGTTCTAAGAGTTTAAAGCGACTGGGCATTAAGCGAAAGTGTTAATATCATCACTGGCTAATGAGAACTAAAGGGCTGAGTTAAAGTATTAGGTGTGGGATGTTCCAGAGCTCTGCTGGAAATAGACTGCTAGCTCTTTCTGTTTCTGATCTGAGAAATTGCTTTTCTTTGCTTACACCCCTGGATAGTTGGAACTCCAGTGATTGCCTAGGCACGCCAGCTCCGTAACTAAGTAACCGCCTCGCTCTACCGGGCATGCGCACAAACCCTGAGGCTATTTGTAGGAGGCCCACGGCGAGCGGCGCGGCGAGGTCCCAGCATTCCTTTCGCGCCACCACCAAGATGGCGGCGCCCATGTTGCGGTGCATTTCTCCGAGCCGGTGGTTTTGCACCCCGGGCCCGTTGGCAGTCTTTCCCCGGGGGCTGCGTGAAGCCCACTCGGGCGATAAGGGGTTGCTGGCGGTGCAGAAGGCTCGGGGTTTGTTCAAGGAGTTCTTCCCCGACAAGGGCACGAAGGTAGAGCTCCCAGAGCTCTTCGACCGTAGCATCGCGGGCAACCGTCCCCAGACCATCTACTGCGGCTTCGACCCCACGGCCGACTCACTTCATGTGGGGCACCTGCTGACGCTGCTGGGCCTCTTTCACTTCCAGCGAGCCGGCCACAACGTGATCGCCCTCGTGGGAGGCGCCACGGCGCGCCTGGGAGACCCCAGCGGGCGCACCAAGGAGCGCGAGGCGCTGGACGCGGAGCGCGTGGGCAGCAACGCGCGCGCCCTGCGCCGAGGGCTCGAGGCCCTGGCAGCGCATCACCAGCAGCTCTTCTCCAATGGGCGGGCCTGGGGCAGCTTCACGGTGCTGGACAACTCGGCCTGGTACCAGGAGCAGCACCTGGTGGACTTCCTGGCGGCGGTGGGCGGCCACTTCCGCATGGGCACGCTGCTGAGCCGGCTGAGCGTCCAGACCCGGCTCAAGAGCCCCGAGGGCATGAGCTTGGCCGAGTTCTTGTACCAGGTGCTCCAGGCCTACGACTTCTACTACTTGTTTCAGCGTTACGGATGCCGGGTGCAGCTGGGCGGATCTGATCAGCTGGGCAATATCACGTCGGGATACGAGTTCATCAACAAGTAAGCGTCTCTCGGCCCTGGAGAAATCCTGGGACCAGATCATTGACACGCGAAATAGCCGGCGATGCACTGTTAGGATTGTGAAGTGACGCCCGCCGTCCACGCCCTTGTTGGTTTTCCCCCCAGTAAGGATCTGCAATGGTGTTAACATTATCATCGGCCAGTGAGAACTAGAGGGCTGAGTTAAAGTGTTAGGTATGGGAGGTAGCCTAGAGCTCTGCGGGAAATAGACCACTAGTCCGGATTGTATGTTTTCATTCCCCTAAGTAGCTCTTTGTGTTTCTGATTTGAGAAACTGCTTTTCTTCGTTTATACCTAAGCAGGTATATAGGCTTCCTTGAGTAGCCTCTGCTTTAGCTCGGCACCTTCCGTGAAGCGAGGGATGAGCCACAGGGCTAGCCCAGGTGCTACTCATTTTTTTAAAAGTCCCTTTAAGTTAACTCCTTTAGTGTCTCCACTGACTCCCCCGTTAGCAGCACCTCCCCTTGGCTTGCCCAGAGTCACTGGTTCAATTGCTATTCAGAACGACTAATGCCAGAATAGAGTGAATGCTGTGAAAGCTGTAAGAGGTCACAGAAGTTTTCTTAGAGCAAGTACGCCCGGAAATTTGAAGCGTGATTAGCAGAATCTGCCATCACCTGTGCCTGAAACACACATGAAGTTTCCCTTTATGCATAGGTTGACTGGAGAAGACGTATTTGGAATCACTCTTCCTCTGATTACAAGTACAACTGGAGCAAAACTGGGAAAGTCTGCTGGCAATGCTGTGTGGCTGAGCAGGGATAAGACATCTCCATTTGAACTGTATCAGTTCTTTGTCAGGCAGCCAGATGATGCGGTAGAAAGGTGAGTTCTTAATAGTGTGCTGAGAAAAATTAAGCTCATGATACATACAATCTCTATGTATGCTTGGTTGTTGTTGTTGTTTTAAATATATTTTATTGATTTTTTTACAGAGAAGAAGGGAGATTGATAGAGAGTTAGAAACATCGATGAGAGAGAAACATCGGTCAGCTGCCTCCTGCACACTCCCTACTGGAAATGTGCCCGCAACCAAGGTACATGGCCTTGACCAGAATCGAACCTGGGATCCTTGAGTCCGTAGGCCAACGCTCTATCCACTGAGCCAAACCAGTCAGGGCTTGGTTGTTGTTTTTTAAGTTATATTCTATTAAAGGCATAAACAATTGCAACACAGAACATTGTAACTTTAACTGTCCTGAAGTTAAACACTTTTGTTGGTTAAGGCAGATAACCACTGTGGTTGCTAGAAAACTTAGATCCAAGATCCTGATCTGCATCTGGCAAGTCCAGTAAAACCTTGATATATAAAGACAAATTCTGGTGAAGGGGTGTCCATTAAAGCTGCAAGTCCAGTATATAATAAAGTAGGTTTTCCGAATGTCTATGTTAGAAATTGACAAATTAGTTTACTTGTTTTTACTTTTGTAGACACGTTTGTGTAATTAAAATTATGTATGAGAAGTTTAATTTCACAGAAAAGTTTTCCATATGTATTGTAGTTTTAAATTTATACTGAATAGGTCTAGTAAATGTGTGCATTCACCAGTTACTGAAACGAAACAAATGCCCTCAGCTGGGGCGTGGCCTAGCGCACATGGGAACAGCAGCTGGCACTGGTTAAAACTGCTGCAGAAAGTCATGCCATTCGACAACAGAACCAATTACCAAGCTTGATTCGGTGTGATCATTCCCTGAACATTGTTTACAAGCAGTGACTCTTGGATTTAAATATACAGACTATAGCTGTAGATATGTAATATTTATGTAGGCAAAATTACTAGTGTTTTTTCCAATGTATGATGTATTCGCTAGAATTTTTTAAAAATAACAATAACAAAAAAAATAACCTGTTAATGTAATTATAAACAAATCTTGGTTAAAAGCATTTTAAAATTTACAGGGTGTTAATTTTCACATATGACATGTGAACCAGATTTTGTTTAATAAATCCAAAGTCTGTTAAATCCAGGTTTGCAAAATCGAGGGTTTATTGTATTTGAGCTCTGACTTCCCATCCCCAATCTTCTCTTTATTTCCCTATGTGTCAAATTAATGGTGTTTTTATTCATGAAGTTGTCCATTTATCTAAAACATTTTTTGAAAGTGGGTAATTGCTGTCTTGTGTGGCATGTCTTGCCCAAGGAATGTAATATCATAATAATAAAAGGCCAAGAGGTGTGACGACCAAACGACCAGCCGCCATGAGGTGGCATTGACCACTTCTTGGTCCCTCTCCACCTGCCCACCCCCCACCCTCGAGCGGGGGCGGGGCGCAACTGGCGAGCGGGCTGAACTGCTGACCTCTTGGTCCCTCCCCCCAGCCCACAGGCTCAGATGGATCAGCGATGGTGAACGGAGAACCAGGGTGGGTGGCAGGAGGAACGGGCTGGCTGTCAGGCCGTTGGGATCACCAGCTCATCCCCAGCTGCTCGGGGGCTCAGGCCTGCGGGAAAGCAGGTGCCAGCAACTTCACCTCCATGCACGTGCACCGGGCTGGCCACTGATGGAAGTGCTGCCTGCTCAGGGCCACTCACACCAGGACAGGTAGGTCGCAGGCGCACCCCGCAGCCTCCGTCAGCACCTCAAGCACCAGCAGCAGTGGCGGCAGCAGCGGCGCTCACGTGAGCAGCCCGGAACAGGCAGCACATTCCATCAATGGCCAGCCCAGCGCACGCTCATGGAGGTGAAGTCTCCGGCACCCATTTCCTGCAGGCCTGAGCCCCGGAGCAGCCAGAGGTGAGCTGATGGTCCCTACGGCCTGACAGCCTGGCGGCATTCAGCCTAGAGACTGGTGAATGGGCAGAAAATGGCCCTGATCTCAGGAGGCTAGGCCTAGGGACCCTACCCACACGATTTAATGGTGCGCTGGGCCTCTAGTAAGGAAATAAACAGGTGAGGGCAAGCAGTCTAAATTGGTGGTATTTCTAGCAGGGGAACAGTCTGGCTCCGAATGCACATTTCGGCTTGCCACAGCGGGGAGATTTGATGCAATGGTGCAGTAGGCAGATTCGGAAAATATTCCAATGAGTCCCCTGATGGAATCAGGACAATACGTTTAGTCCATTGTTCCTGAAAAGTCTTAGTCTCCATTTAAGCATTTTGCCAAGTTTGAGGTGGACTAGGGAGTGGGGCCATTGGGGCAAGTGGTGAGGCCTCTGACATGGTGATATGTCCCTGGGGTGTCATCTCTAGTGTAGGAGGCATAATCATCTCCAATGGCAAACTCTTGAGCTGGGGTGATATTACCTGAAGCATTGTCCTCTCTAGTGATAAGTCCATCTCACTAGGGGTGCGGTCCTCTGGAGTGGTTGCCACTAGTGGGTTGGTGACCCTCCCATGTGGCTGTCCAGTTGGGGTCTTGGTCATGGGCTAGGGGTCATTTATTGATGAGGGGCTCATATTGGACTACACATCCTCAATCAAGTCATCAACGTGAAGCAGATGGCAAGATGATGGAAAAGCATAGCAGAAAGGGGAAGATGAGCCTGAGGAAAAATAAATGGATGTTGTCATGGAGGTAAAAGCTTGACTCCCAGAGGACACCAAAGGTGGGATTTGGAGGAGCGTATGATAGTTGGTATATAGTTCCCTGGGGTGTGAGAATTAAGCAAGATGAGGGCTTGGGCAAGAGTTCATTCCATTTTGGGAACCACTTGCCTGAAAGTAATTTAAGGAGTGTCTTTGAAAAGGCTGTTGTGATGCTCAATGAATGAGAGTTCCCAAGGGGAGTCTGGTGTAAGTATTTAATGATTGTGGAGGCATATCTGGAAGCCCCAGCAGAAGGAGGGCAGTGGGCAATGAAATCAATCAGCTAGTGGGAGCATGGTCAGTCTCCCCAAGGGAATATGTCCTCATGTAGATAGCTTCCATTGTTTGGTTTGGGAGCAGAAAATGCAATTGTCTATCATACCTTTGGCTGCCACAAAAGAGAAAGGAAGTCCCCTCATTTGAGCCCAAGTTGTTAGGGCGTGAATTCCTCAGTGACCTGAGATTATAGAGTCCATTTCTCAAGCTGGTTGGGAAGGGTTGCTACCCTGAGAAGTCTGTACCATGCAGAGTTTGGAGGGCTCAGTGAGGGAGTCTATGATATTGTTGAAAATGTCTTCTGGCATAGAGCGGTTAGTATGAGCAGAAACGAGTAACAATGATAGGAATGGGGGACTCTTTCCCTGGCTGGGCACCCCAAATGGGCTTGTCTATATATGAGAAAAGTGTCCCTTAGCCATTGGCCAGACCAAACTATAAGGCGATAATAAGTTCACAGTTGTGAGTACACGAAACAGAGTTTATTGTTGTGTTATTTCCACACGAACAACTATAAACCTTTGCCCACCCCTGTACAATTGGCAATATGTTTATTCAAGATGGATGTCTTTGAATATACTATATCCCATGTACATTTTTTGCCTCCTTTGTAGATTGTTAATTGACCATAAAGGAATGGGTTTGTTTCTGAGCTCTCTATTCTGGTCCATTGATGTATATGTCTGTTTTTATGCCAGTACCATGCTGTTTTTTATTACTATGGCCTTGTAGTATAGTTTGATATCAGACAGCATGGTTCCTCCAATTTTGTTCTTCTTTCTCAAGATTGTTGAGGATATTTGAGGTCTTTTGTGGTTCTATATGGATTTTTGGAATATTTGTTCTAGTTCTGTGAAATATGACATTGGTATCTTGATAGGAATTATGTTGAATCGATAGATTGCTTTGGATAGTATGGACATTTTAATGATTTTAATTATTCTTATCCATGAGCTACAGTATATGCTTCCACTTATTTATATCTTTTTCTATTCCTTTCTTCAATGTCTTATCATTTTCCAAGCACAAGTCGTTTACATCCTTGGTTAAATTTATTCCAAGGTATTTTTTTAATGCAATTGTAAATGGGATTGTTTTCTTATAGTTCATTATTGGTGTATAAAATACAACTGATTTCTGGGTATTTATTTTGGTGAATTCGTTTATCAGTTTTAGTAGGGTTTTTGTGTAGGTTTTTTGTTTGTTTTTGGTGAAATCTTTAGGGCTCTCTATATACAGTATCATGTCATCTACAAATAATGACAATTTTACTTTTTCCTTTTCAATTTGGATGCCTTATTATTTCTTCTTGTCTGGTTGCTGTGGCCAGGACTTCCAGCATTGTGCTGCATAAGAGTGGTGAAAGTGGACATCCCTGTCTTGTTCTGTTCTTAAGGAAAACACTATTTGTTTGTTTGTTTGTTTGTTTGAAATATATTTTATTGATTTTTCACAGAGAGGAAGGGAGAGGGATAGAGAGTTAGAAACATCGATGAGAGAGAAACATCGACCAGCTGCCTCCTGCACACTCCCTACTGGGGATGTGCCCGCAACCAAGGTACATGCCCTTGACCGGAATTGAACCTGGGACCCTTGAGTCCGCAAGCTGATGCTCTATCCACTGAGCCAAACCGGTCAGGGCAGAAAACACTATTAGTTTTTGCCACTAAATATGATGATGTTTGTGGGTTATCTATGGCCTTTATTACATTGAAGTATGTTCCCTCTTTGCTGAGAATTTTTATCAAAAATGAGTGCTGGATTTTTATCAGTGGGTGCATCTATTGATATGATCGTGTGATTTTTGTTCTTTATTTTGTTATGTTGTGTATCATGTTTATTGAGTTGCAGATATTGTACCAGCCTTGCATGCCCAGAATAAAGCCCACTTGATCATGGCATATAACCTCTTTAATGAATTGCTACCTCTGGTTTGTTAATATTTTGTTGAGGATTTTAGCTCTATGATCATCAGGAATATTGGCTTATAATTTTCTTTCTTTGTAGTGTCTTTATCTGCCTTTGGAATTAGGATAATTTTGGCTTCGTAAAAGGAGCTTGGGAGTCCTCCCACCTCTTTTGGGATAGTTTGAGAAGGATAGGTGTTAGTTCTCCTTTGAGTGAATGTTTGGTAAAATTCACTTGTGAAGCCATCCAATCCAAGACTTTTGTTTGTTGGGAGTTTTTTTATTACTGCCTCAACCTCATTAGTTGTAATCTCTCTATTCAGATTTTCTGATTCTTCCTGCTTTAGTTTTGGAAGATAGTATGTTGCGAGGAATATCCATTTAGTCCAGATTGTTTAATTTGCAGGCATATATTGTTGTTCGTAATATTTTTTTACAATCTTTTGTATTTCTGCAGAGTCACTTGTTACTTCTTGTCTTTCATTTCTGATTTTATTTATTTGAGTCCTCTGTTTCTTAATGAGTTTGGTTAAAGCTTTATCAATCTTTTTATCTTGTCAAAGAACCAGTTCTTGGTTTCATTGATCTTTTTTATTTTTTTTTAGACTCTAATTTATTTATTTCTGCTCTGATCTTTTATTTCCTTTCTTCTATTCACTTTGGACTTTGTTACTGTTTTCTAATTTCTTTAAGTGTAAAATTAGATTGTTTGAGATTTTTCTTATTTCCTGTAATGCTATTAATTTCCCCCTTAGGACTGCTCTCACTGTATCCCATAGATTTGGGCCATTGTATTCTCATTTTTATTTGTTTTGATGTATCTTTTGATTTCTTCCTTGACCTCATTGTTAACCCATTCATTGTTTAGTACCATGTTAGTTAGTTTCCATGTCTTTGTATGTTTTTCAGTGTTTTTCTTGTGATTGATTTCTAGTTTCATATTATGGTCAAAGAAGATGCTTAATATGAATTGAAACTTGTTTTATATCCTAACATGTGATCTATCCTAGAAAATGTGCTGTGTCCACTTGAAAAGAATTTACATTCTGCTGCTTTGGGCTGAAATGCTCTGAACACATCAGTTTAATCCATCTCAGACATTTCTCTTAGCAAGATGACAAATTTAGAAGGAATATGTCAGAATCAAAATTTAAGATGAATAGAAGGAATTGGTTAATTCCTCATTTCTTGTTCCAATGATTCATAATATGGATACCAGTGCTGCAAAAATTTCTCCATGTTTAGTTGACCACAAATTCAATAGTCACGTAGCTACCAAAAAACAGTATCATGGATAGCATTTTTCATTAATACAACATTAAAAATTGATCAATTACTAAGCTGCTCTTTATATTTCTTTTCACAATAATCATATATGATACCTACGTTGCCAATCTGTGTTCTCCCACGTGTAGATAAACTTTTATTCAGGTACACTTTATACTAGATCTCTGGCAGAAATGTAAAAAATCAAAGTCCCATTGTCTTGCTCTTACCCAAAAGAAACCTAAGGCCTACAAGAGAATTGCCATACGACCCAGTGATCCCACTTCTGGGACTATGTCTGAAGAAATACAAAACACTGATTCAGAAGACTAGCATTATTTACAATAGCCAAGATTTGGAAGCAGCCAACTGCCCATCAGTAGATGAGTGGATTAAAAAGCTGTGGTACATTTGCACAGTGGAATACTACTCAGCTGTAAAAAAGAAGGAAGAAGAAAATCTTACTTTTGCGACAGCATGGATGGACTTGCAGTATTGTGCTAAGTAAAATGAGCCAGTCAGAGAGAGACAAATACCATGTGATTTCACTTAGGTGTGGAATCTAATGAACAAAATAAAATAGAAACAGACTCATAGATACATAGAATAAACTGACAGCTGTTAGAGGGGAGGGTTATGAGGACTGGGAGAAAAAGGTGAAAGGAATTAAGAAAAAACCAATACCTCATTGACACAGGCAACAGTATGGTGATTACCAGAGGGGAAGGGATGGGGGGGAGGGGGCGGGGTGAAGAAGGTAAAAGGGGGGTAAATAATGATGGAGACTTGACTTTGGATGGTGAACACAAAATATAATATACACATACGTGAAAAACAAAAGTGTAAAATAAAAACATGTTTGGGAAGAATGCACACAAATTTAGATTGGTGATTATCTATGGGGGCAAGAGGAGAATATGATGGGGCTAGGGCCTTCATCTATACCTTTGTTATTTTGTGACTTTTAAAGAAAGAAAGATCATGCTCTGGCCAGTGTGTCTCGGTTAATTGAGCATCATCGCATGCACCCAGAGGTCAAGCATGGGATTCCCAGTCAGGGCACATGCCTGGATTGCAGGCTTGATCCCCATTAGGAGGTGTGCAGGAGGCTGCTGATTGATGTTTCTTTCTCTCTCCCTCTCCCTTCTTTTTCTAAAATCAGGTTTTTTTTAAAAAAAAAAATTTGTTAAAAAATAAATAAATAATGATCTGAAACAAAGATGGCAAAATAGTAACACCTTCAGTCTGGGTGGCATGTGTATGATTGTCTTATGTCCAGTACATTTCTGCATAATTGTTATGTTTCACAATTAAGAATAATTTTAAAAGTAAAGGGAGCCAGAGATAAAAACTAGGTATGTGATCTAAATGTAACACTTTATTTTTTGTCCCGAAGGTACCTGAGGCTCTTCACTTTTCTGCCCCTTCCGGAGATTGACCACATAATGCAGCTGCACGTCAAAGAGCCAGAAAAGCGGGGTCCTCAGAAACGGCTTGCTGCAGAAGTCACGAAGCTGGTTCATGGGCAAGAAGGGCTGGATTCTGCTAAAAGGTGGCCTTTCCCAATAATGAACACTGATGAAGTTCTTTAGTTAATAGTAAACTTGGGAAAATTTAGAGCCTCGCTGCTTTCGAGTTGTCCTTCACTGCTAAGAAGGATTGTCAGTGTGGGCTATAGTCGCTTTCAGATAGCCTCCCTTTATCATAAAAAAGACGATCCTGAATTAAGTTTATAAATTATACCAGGTAAATGTTGCTGTTTCAGAAACTTTCAGTCTAGAACATAGTGGGGACTTCATAATTGGTTACTGTGTATTAGGATGTGTATCTGAATAAGCAGTCGCATGATGTTGTCCTCAAACTGTTTTTCAGGTGTACACAAGCCCTTTATCACAGTAGCGTAGATGCACTGGAGGTCATGTCTGATCAAGAGTTAAAAGAGTTGTTTAAAGAAGCTTCATTTTCTGAATTAGTTCTTGACCCTGGAACAAGCGTCCTAGATACGTGCCGCAAAGCAAATGCCATTCCAGATGGTCCCCGGGGGTAAGATTACTTAACTTTCAGATTCATAGTTAATTCACTATTAAATGTTATAATTCACAGCATGTGTTTCCACAGCGTGTTTTCCTGATAATTCATTAACGGTGTCTCATTTCTTCTAGGAGTTATGTTGGTCGAGAACAGTGGTTCTCAAATTTCCTAATGCCGCGACCCTTTAATTTAGATTAGTTATCTAATCTGTCTAAAGTTGTTGTTTAGGAACCAATTTCTCCCCATGTTGTGGTGACCCCCCAACCATAAAATTATTTTCGTTGCTACTTCATAACTGTAATTTTGCTGCTGTTATGAATCATAATGTAAATATCTGATATGCAGGATGTATTTTCATTGTTACAAATTGAACATAATTAAAGTATAGTGATTAGTCACAAAAACAATATGTAATTATATATGTGTTTTCCGATGGTCTTAGGCGACCCCTGTGAAAGGGTTGTTCGACCCCCAAAGGGGTCTCGACCCGCAGGTTGAGAACTGCTGGTCTGAGAATAAAGTGAAAACTGAGATTAATGATGATAATAGCTTAATTTTCAGCTTATTGCTGAAAATAGCTTAAATTTCCTATGAAGTCAAGTACTACTATACTGCTTCTTATTAAATGGAACCCAGCTAATTTGTCCTCCAGCATTGGAAAAGGCTTGCATTTAAGGAATCAGTATCTATAATAATAAAAGCATAATATGCTAATTAGACCAGACATACTTCCGGACAACCTTTTGGATGAAGCCAGGGCTGCAAGGGAAGCCAGTGTTAGCAGCCGGGGGAAGGCAGGCCTACTCTTGCACAAATTTCGTGCATCGGGCCTCTAGTATTATATAAGTACAGTGAGATCTGTCAGCTCAGGTTGGTCACAGTTTGAGAAGGTCACAAGAACAGAGGCCCTAAGTGGACAGAGCCACATGAACCCTCTCATTTCAGTCTGTATCCTCTTTATTTGGGGGAGTAGAATGGTTATCCAACCTGTTTAAAATATTAGTTGAATTTCAGAAAACAAATAAGCATGTGATATAACTTCCTAAGACTGTTATAAACTACATACAGTTATTCCTCTTTTGAATTTTATTTTCTTATTCAGGAAGCAGGTAGAATATTTAAATTCCTCAGTTATGTGGTATTATTAGGGAGTAAGGTGTTCCATAAGGTGTTATAGGGCTTATATTTGATGCTTACCCATTTATAAATGAAACTGTGATGTAGAAGAAGCATTAGTTGGCCAAAGACCCTGGGTCCCTCACCTAGCATAAGTCAAACAGTTATCAGTCCATGTTCATGGTTATGAAGGACATTTGTTATGTTATAATTGGTGGGTGTGTTTTTCCCCCTAATTATTCTGTATTATTTGCCTCTATCCTAAAGAGCTTAGATTTCTCTATAAGGAGAAAATATCCATTGTCTCTCTTTGTATCACCTGCCACTCCACCTTATTGATTTCCTGATATGCTAGTTTAGTTAATATTCACTGAACTGAGGGTGGTATCATGCACTTCCCCACAGTGAGTCATCGGTTCTAAGCCTTTTCCTCCCTGTGGAAGCATTTTTCATTTCCTTCTGAACTGTTCTAGTGGTTTATTTACTGATAACAAAAGTTTTACTGCTACTTAAGATGACGCCATATCTGATTTAGCCAGAGTTCTAAATAATACATTTTTTTTAGATTGTATAAGCTTGTGCTTTTAAACAAAATGTAGACCATGATCTGGAAACAATAGCAAACAGCTTAAAATAACGCTTTGTAAGAGAAAATTTGTTCCTAAATATTAAATCATTTACTGTTGAGCTAAAACCATGCATAGTAGTTTCTTAACTTCGGTAGCATATTCAGATAAAACCGAGATTTGCCTTGCAGAAGGACTTCAAAGGCCTTTCATGCGCTAGCCCTCTACTGAAATCTCACCTCCTTCTGGCTACTCCCATGTTTCCTCACTGTTCAGGAAAATAACTGCAGCTTACTCCCAGTTTTAGTGACTCTTCTTTCAGGAAAACTTCCAATCCCCACCCCTCGGTGCACTCCTAGAGCTAGTAGCTCATGACAGCGTTTGATCAGTGTGCCAGAATTGCTCATTTGTTTACCTCTCTCCACTAGTTTGCTATATTCTATTTACATTTAGTGCATAGTAGAGCTCTGTAAATGTTTATTGAATGAATTGCATAAATAACTTGAATAAAACCTAATTACTTTACATAGGCCAGCAAAAACTTTTTAGTAATCTATAATTTATTAGTGTATTGATTTTGTATTTCTGAAATTAGCCAAATTTTTAAGAGTTTTGCTTTGTGTTTTAACAAAATTTGCCCTTATTTGCATATACTCAGAATATAATTTGAAAGTGTTTTCCAATTTCATAAGCAAGTTTCTTAAAAATCTCTGTAGCTAATACTATAACAGCAGGTCGTCAAATAAAGTCATTTCATTATGTTGATGAGAAAAAACAGGATAGTTTCTGGCCAGGCCCACTGTGTGGAGTTTGTATGATCTCCCCATGTCTTTGGGGGGGGTTTCCAGGGACCCCGGTTTCCTCCCACATCCCAAAGATGTGCACATGAGTCGTGTCTACATTGTCCCAGTCTGAATGAGTCTGTGTGTGTGTGTGTATGCGTATGCACATGCATGTGCACACACATGCCCTGCAATGGAAGGGCGTCCTGTCCACAGTTGGTGCCTGCCTTTGTACTTTGAGCTGCTGGGCTGGGGAAAGCTCCAGCCACGGGCAACCCTGAATTGGCATTAGGGGGTTGGTCTCGTTTTTTTTGTTTGTTTGTTTGTTTTTTAAAGAAGGTATTGAGATTTTATTTATTTATTTATTTATTTATTAATATATTTTATTGATTTTTTACAGAGAGGAAGGGAGAGGAATAGAGAGTCAGAAACATCGATGAGAGAGAAACATCAATTAGCTGCCTCCTGCACACACCCCACCAGGGATGTGCCCGCAACCAAGGTACATGCCCTTGACCAGAATCGAACCTGGGACCCTTCAGTCCTCAGGCCGACACTCTATCCACTGAGCCAAACCGGTCAGGGCTGGTCTCGTCTTTATTGATCTTAAATGTATATATAACTCAGTTATTTCAGTGTTTAATATTAGAAGTGTTCTGAGTCTGTAGTTAGAAGTTTTGTGATATTTTTGTGACCAGAAATATGCCATAGGAACTTAACTCTATTATCATTCAGCCTATGATAAAATTGGTTTTGTTAAATGTTGTTTCACTTAAAGTCAGTTTCCAAGAACCTATGAACAATATTAAGTGAGGACTTCATGTAGTCACTTGTATCTCATTAAAAGCAGCGATGTCCTGGAAGTTTCTTTTCTGTGATTTTTCTCCCCAAGGTAGGGAGCGCCCTCCAGAAAGTGATCCATTATTCCAATTCACTTTATTGTTAAACCCACTAAACAGTTCTATCAAGAGATGAGATATCCCAGCTCTTTTTCGCTAGGAAACAAGAAGCCTATTATGCCTTAAACCTCCTTTAGAAGAACATTAAAAGGAGACATAATCCAGTGAAAGTGAAGATAAATTCAGTGATTTAGTGCTAAAAGGTTTCAACTGGAGAGCCCCTGAAATTTAAATGAAAAACAATAATGATGTATCTGTATTATGGGGAAAGATCAACAGTGGTTGGATTTATGTAGTTACTAAATATTTCTGTTTTTAGGTATCGGATGATAACAGAAGGCGGAGTCAGTATAAATCACAGACAAGTAACAAATCCAGAGAGTGTTTTGGTTGTTGGACAACATATTCTTAAGAATGGACTTTCATTACTTAAAATAGGAAAAAGGAATTTCTACATTATAAAATGGCTTCAACTATGATGAAAAATTCTTCTGATGATTCAAACTTACCACCATTCATTCTCAAGACATACGAAAGGTTGGCTCCAGAACTTAACATTCCTTCACTTACGCCAGTCAGCAGAGAATGGAGTATATACTCTAGGCCTCACAGTGTGAGTAATTTCATTATTTATATAGGTTGGTTAATAAGTTGTTTGTCTAAATGATGGGATTTTATTTCTTGATCCTTAAACATTAAGGACTACCATAGAAAACCATGGTTTCCAGAGTTAGTATGTTTTAAAAATTATACTTTATGAAAAAACTAACTGCTGTCTTTCCAGTCCTATCTTGCTCTCCTTTTTGGACATGAGGAACAATGAAAAAGAGGTAACCTAAGGAATTGCAGATACTTTTATATCAAGTATATATATCTCACTGATCTCGCTAATGTCTGTATTAAAACCAGCAGTGCCTCTAGCATCCACATTAGAAATCTAGTACTGGAAACTGATTTTTGTTGTTGTTTAGGAACCAAATACAGTTCTTAGAAAAGATTAAAATTCAGTACTTGACTTTTCAGAAAGTTTCTAATTATTTTCCATTCCCTTACCTGTGTTTCAGTGGAACTAAATTTACTCACCGCCTTATTTTGTTAAACTACTGAGGTAGCAATATTTTATAAATTTAAAAACTTTTACATTAGTTTTGTTTCAATTTCTGTCCCCCACCAGATTACAACTTGAGATAAACTGAAAACTTAAGTAACCAAAGAAGTAAAATAGGCAAATATTATGTTATACCAACTATCCAATTATATGAGACTATCAAAAGATATTCGGGTAAGGGAAGTTTTCAGGTCAAATTTAAAGGATTTCCTATCAAGACTTAGTTAACCTCTACATAGTTTAGGCAAATTAAATCTCCAGAACTTAAATTTCCACATATGACAAATCCATTTCCCTGAGGATCAAGTGAAAGGCACAAACATACAGAATGGTTCATAACCAAATTTACTCTAGAAAACCTTACAGGCAGCAAAGAGTGGCTTTAATGTTCAAGTTCTAGCCATTTGCTACCTGGATTACTTAGAGAAAGTCACTGTCTTTATATGCAAAAATGGAGATGTAATAATACTTCAGTGAATTGTTAGAATGTAGTAAGAAAGTCAAAACTTTGATACAATATGCACTGTATTAGATTTGTAAGTTAAAAAGCTAGAGTTTATCTAAACCTTTTTCTGGGAGTAAAGTGAGGAAGAATTCATTTATTGATAAACTTTAATGTCATTTCATACCAGCAATTTTATTTACACAGCAAGAACATACAGGTATCCATTATAAATGTCATAGATCATCTCCACATTTCAGAACTTAACCCAGTTTAGAGCCAACAAAGGTTTCTCTTGCCACACCTCTCTTGCCTATTTTTCTTTGTACTAGTACAAGGTATGTAGTACTAGAAAGTGCATTACCATAGCATGTCTTTAAAGGGAACATTTTTTAATTGGAAATCTGTTTGATATACTGGAGAAAGATGCGTTAGAAGGGTTTTTTTCCCCCCCTTATAAATTCAAAAGGCTAAAACAGTAGTTATCTAATCTGTCTAAAGTAAGTAAACATGGATGGGTATAATTCAAAGCTAATGTTTAAAGATGGCAGAGTGATTTTAAAGTGCACTAACAAACATTTTGATACGATGTATTCTATCAAGATCTGAATCTGGGTTTTTTTTTATGTTTGAGATAAGTTGGTGAGCCTGTTTCTTAGTAAATGGGTACCTAAAGTTAACAGATATATTTATATTGTCAATAGTCCTTCATAAATATTGTAACTTAAAAAGAAATTTTAATATCTGCTAGATGCCTTAAGAATTTTGACCATTATCTTAACATTTATAATGTAATTCATATCAAAAATCACCTGAGGAATTTTAATAAAATATGTGTTCTAAACCTCACTCCTGAATGCAAATTAGTTGTCTATAAGCCATTAGGAGTGTGTCAGCATGGTTTTTTTTTTTTAAATAAGGCTCCACCAGTATTGTCACACCTCTATGCTAATTTTGCTGGTGTGAAGCAAAAGTACCAATTATCATATAATACTTACTGATCTAGCACAGAATTTGGTTGTAAGTGCCCCCTCCAAGTAAGAGCATGGTGTTAAGTGCCGCAATTTTAAGATATATCTGAATTTTCTTAGAGCCTCTAAGTCTTACTATAAAATCAAGTGTAGGTGTTTGTTTTTAATACAGGAAAATGTAGTACGTGCTTCTAGGTTTGGGTAAGAATCAGATATTTTAATGCACTATGGCAATGTGGACCAAGAAATGGAAGGGCTCTGTGGCTACCCATTATGCACACTGCATCACTGTCATTGTTAGAGATCCTCTGTACATCCACCTTTCTGACTAACACATCAAAGGTAGCAGAGATAGAACTAATAGGACTGGTGGAATACAGTGACTATGAGTAACTTGTCAACCCGCATCTTTCAAAGCCAGATCAGCTTATATAATGCATGCAGTACAGTCGTATGAAATGTCTTGGTGCGTTCTTCTTGAAGGACTGTGGTAGCAGCGTTAAGACTACTAACAGATTACACAGGTAAGCTGCTTGTACAATGAGAACATTAGCATTTCTTTTTAAGTTCAAATGAAACTATCACAAGAAAGAGTTGATGTATTTTATATATACTGGGAAACTTTAGAAACAGCCATTTATTTGGATTGTGTGATTTCATTCTGTAATACAGAGTACAGTTTTCAGTGTATAGCCAGTCTTCACATGAGCAGTTCATACCATTGCAATACATACGAGTTCATAAATAAAAATCTACTCAAGTAGGCAGTAACTTTCGAGTCAACAAAGTCTGTCTTACATAGTTCTCTTCACCAAAGATGAGTCTCTCTGATTTCAGCAATAATTTGACCTGCTCCTTGTAATGCCTGCATTAAAGAAGATAAAAATTATAATTCTATTATGTGGTTGATTTATACTAACCAGTATCTAGCTGAGACTCTAATAATTACCAACATCATATGAAGACCATAGTTGCACTCAAGAATCAGAATGCATTTTTAACAGGTGTTTAAATAAAGTAACAGGAATACCTTTAGCATATCGGCTGCTTCTTTCCTACGTTGTGCCATGTCCTCAGATTCAGTCAGAAGATCATCCAATAAGGATGATTTATACAGCTGTCCTACTAACTCACTCTGAAGAGTATCTTTCACATGATTAACCAAAAAATGCATTACTGCCTTTGGCACACTGCAAAACAAAACAAGATGATCCATTTGATTTAGAATAAAAACCTAAAATTTTAAAAATGCATGAATTTTCAAAACAGATCACATAATCCATCCAGCAGTCTGATTTACATCATGTACTACTAACCTGTCTTGAATATTCTTTCTGACAATAAGAAAGTAAGATTTGATGAGTCGTTCAATAACTTCACAATCTCGCTGCTCACGGGCAGATAGTTTGCGTGCAACAGGAACTGGCTAAATGGGATGAGAAAAAAATACCACTTTTGTGTCATTTTGAAATGGCAATATTTGGCATTCAAAATTCATTGAGTTCCTTTTGTCTTTAATAGTGTTTTCCTAGTAATTATCTTATTAGTCCTCAATCAAATTCTCATGGCTTACCACATCCAACAGATTCACAGCATGGCCTTTCTGTGGACTAGCTGGCATAATTGGAATTGGTTTTGATTTTTCTTCAGCTAATAACTCTTCAGCTTTTGAAGTTTTCAGCATTCCTCTCCAGTTGCCTGTTGTTGGTTCTTGAACAGCATCTCCAACCCCACCACCTCCAGATAAAACCTAAAAAAAACCACACACACACCATATGCTCCAAAATCTCTACCAACCATATTAGATCTGATCATAACTAAACAAAGTTCGTTTTCTTTGACAGCAGTCAAGGCGAACACACATCCAATACCCAGCTGGAGGTATAACAGGTCAGAAAGAGGTGGCATGTATGGCCTTCTTTAGCATTTGCTAGATTTTCAAAGTTTTTCCTTTTTTCCAAACCCTCTTACACTAGGTTATAGAAAAAAATATAAGATGCCCTTAAAAACAAGACTGCTTATTAAAAGCAGGAAACACAGAACTACCACTCAGCTTAATTTCCACAAAGTAACCTTAAACACTGTTGAACTATGATCTCTCCAAACATTCTAAGAACTCAAGTTACTTTACATTTAGTCAACAAAATATCGTAAAAATAGAGACTTTTTTAATGAAACAAGAATATACCCATGATTCTTAGTGACTTTAAGCTGCCTAAAATGTGACATAAATACACACAGATTCCCTCAATATCTATATCCTTGAGAAAGGATCTGCTGAAAGAAATCTAGTGCTACCATTAATCACAACTATTTTTAACCTTGATTTCTCAAAGAAAAATGACTAGGAATATGAGAAAAATAGTAGTTCATCAACATTTAAGAGATCAGATGCTCTTTAAGATCTTAGACTCCAAAACGACAACCAAAATTTATAGGTATTAATTAAAATGGCTTATATAAACTTAATAGAAAAGTGAGTGTTATGGCAACTGTTTAAAAAGTCAGTTTGGGTATTATTCTGACCCAAAATTATCTGTTAGTTAAGATCAGCTTTAAATATAGGCAGTATATTTACACATTAATTTTAAAATGTTAACTATACATGAATGGTATAACAAAATCTTAAGTAAGCAAATTCAGGGTGATGCCATGAGTGAAATAATAAGCAATGATTTAGATGTTAGATGGTTCTCTTAAGGTCTGAGCACAGTGGGCTGAGAGAAAACAAGACATTTATCAGGTTTTATTTGAAGTTGAGAATCTTAAATCTGGACAATAAAGAAAGGAGCCAAGTGGCAGAATAACCAGACAAATGGTTCTGAAATTTACAGATTAATAATTTCCCCCTAAAAAGATTATCAGGAATCAACAAGTCTCAAACTCTCAAAGTCCCAATTGTGTTAATGTGCTTAAGCTGTTGAGACTTATGTTAACCTACATATACAGGGTGGGTGACAAGTGCAAACTGAATAGAAGCTTAAGAAAGAAGCATGAGAGGATTACCCATTAGTACTAGACAGATCTCAGATATTCAAAAGTACAGTTTCCATCTCTGGAATCTTAATTCCCAACCAGAGTATTAAATTCAAAACTATTCTCAACAGTAACAGAAAACAGTGGGAAATACTATTATTGTTATTACTTAAAACAACATTAAAACTAGAATTAAAGGGGTTAGTTAGATAAAAGCAACATTAAAGACATAACACAGACAACGAGTTAGATGCCACTGTACAGACAGGTTCTTCAATGGTTTTGAAACAGTGTTTCAGTGAGAACCAACATTGCCATTCTGAGGCAAGACTCACATTTTTAGTTTCTCTTCTGCTGTCCTGAATTAACTGTTAAAAGATATGTTAAAACATGCAGTTTAACAAGCAAAATTTCATTATCAATGGCTTGAAAGTCAAAAAGTGCAGAATAATTTCCTCTTTAACTTTTTTCTGTATGCATTTTCTATATTGCAAGCAAAAGCATTTTATAAATATACATTGTTATATATAGCCCATATTAATATTGTTTTTCAGTGTACTGTTTTCAGATGATTATATAGAACCAAACAAGTAGGCATGCAGGCTTAGACCAAGAATCAGAACAGACCTTGCCATCAGCCTCAGCAGAAGCAGCAGGGGAGGGCTCCTGGGAGGCAGGTGCCAAAGCACTTGGAACTTTAGAAGACTAAAGGCAAAAAATGCAGGGAAAAAAATCAAGGATGCCAAAATGCATTCAGAAACATTCTATAAATGTGAATTTTCCCGTCTGTATCAAAATAATAAAGTAACATGAAAAACAAAAGTAATCATGGGTCATAAAATTAATGTTCATTCTGCCTTATTTCTTGTACTAATGTCACCTTTGTTAAAGGGTTTTTTCAGATGCATACCTAAGGAAAATCCAAATCCAAAAATTTCATTTTTAGTTTTGGAATTTGGTAAAATCTTTTCTGGTAAAGAATTCGAGGTATTGGATTTTTATACATGCAACTATTGCATATATTAACCTGTTATGTGCATATTGTTGTCTCCCTCTCCAAAAAGCCTTCCTGTTATAATAAAGTCATTAGTCATTTCAACTAATTTTACAAAGTTGATAAAGTCAATGTGAATTTTTAAGAAAAATAAGGCTAGACACTTAAAATCCACCTTTATGCATTAAAAATATTTTTAAATTTTATTTTTCAATTACAGTTTACATTCAGTATTATCTTGTAATAGTTTCAGGTGTACAGCATGGTGGTTAGACAATCATACTTTACAAAGAGTTCCCCCTGATATTTCCAGTACCCAACTGGCACCATACATAGTTTTACAATATTATTGACTACATACCTATGCTGTACTTTACATTCCCGTGACTATTTTGTGACTACCAATCTGTACCTCTCAGTCCCTTCACCTTTTCACCCAGCTCCGCAACCCCCATCCCCTCAGGCAACCATCAACCTGTTCTCTGTAAAAATACCATTATCTTTAAATTGTTCAAAGCCTTTTTTAAACTTGCATACCTGTACTCAAAGAATGAAATAGCTCCAACGGAATATTAAAGGGAGAAAAAGAAAAAATTACTCCTAGGAGTAATATTCTGAGGCTTACCAATCCATCTTTGCCTAATAGGACTAAGCTTTAAAAATTGTTTTTTACCTTATCTCGTGATACAGCTGAAGGCAATTCTCTTGCTAGCCTGTTTCTCCTTTGTTCCTATAAAACAACCAAGCAAAAAAAAAAAACAGTGATTATCAGAGCATTGAGATATAAGCCTACTCAAAAATGTTCAGCTTAATTGAAAAGTATGGAATAACTTACAGTATATCCTCTCACTGTTGGAACTCATGCCATAATTATATTTTAAAACAAACAAATCATTTAACCCAATGCTTCTCAATCTTTTTTTTTCTGCCCCAACACACCTGAGGGATACAATACAACTGTCAGTAACAGTGGCTCCCCTGTACCAGGGATTCTAAAGTGAGAGGCCATGGATTGAATCTCATGAAATATAAGCTTTGTGTGATATTCCTACAACTCCCACACACAAAACCGTACCTTTTAGAAATATCTGTGGTGAAGGTTATCCTTTAAGAATGGTTCATTCTCTTTACCCTAAACCTTCTCCAGAATATAAATGTAGAGTTGAAAACCAACAGTCCTTTCGGTAACTTGGCTGATTTAATGGACTAACTGCCCATTCTTCTAGTTTGCTAATATCAAAGGAACTCTAGTACAAGTAGCTAAAGAAATTCTGTTACGTTCAAATCAATAGGTACTGAATAAACACCTGTATGTCAAGCACCATGATAGGTGCAAGACTATGAAAATATATTAAGGATGTGGGCATTAATAATGACTCGCAGGCAGCATCAAATATAACAGGAAAGCATTTAGTTAAAATTGTTGCTAAATTGAGAGCATTTCATGAATACTCTCACCAACTTGCAAAAAATTTAAAGTTAAGCTTCACAATGATGTTTTGTGGCTAATAAAATTTTCTGACTGAAATTTGACCCATTTTCTTCCCCCTCTCCCCCCTTGGGAGTGATTAAGTTAACACATTAAAATGTACATTTTGAAGAGGGACACAAAGCAAAAGGCAGGGAAATCCAAAGACCAGAAATTCTCACCCTAGTCCAGTGATGGTGAACCTTTTGAGCTCGGCATGTCAGCATTTTGAAAAACCCTAACTTAACTCTGGTGCTGTGTCACATATAGAAGTTTTTTGATATTTGCAACCATAGTAAAACAAAGACATATTTTTGATATTTATTTTATATATTTAAATGCCATTTAACGAAGAAAAATCAACCAAAAAAATGAGTTCGTGTGTCACCTCTGACACACGTGTCATAGGTTCACCATCACTGCCCTAGTCTGTTACCAAGAAGTTATGACCTTAGCTGGCCTATAGCCCAACAGTCATGGCTTTCTTGCTTTGTTAATAACTGCACAGGTCACCAACGATCTACTCTCATAGGGTTATTGTAAAGATTAAATGAGAATAGTCACATAAAGTTCTTCAGTGCAGAGTCATTAAAACCAGAGATATACTTACTTGTAGAAAAATACTGATCAGAATTAAATATCATAAATGACCTTGTCTGTAATTACAAAAACTTCCAGACACAATTTTACATAAAGTTGGTTTCAATGCTACAGTAACTAAATCCTATCCTAACATAGTGTCTACATGCTAATTTTAACAACTATTATCTAGTCTACTTTTCCAGTGTTTAACTTGAGGGCCTTACTCATGTGCACTTTAGAATTTTCTGACAACAGGAGTCACTTCAGCTAGTAAACAGTTCCCTGTACCTGTTAAAGAGAAGGTGCTTGTTTCCTCCAACAGTGCCCGGCAAAACAGGCACTAAAGCAACAGCTGAGCCGAAACCGGTTTGGCTCAGTGAATAGAGCGTCGGCCTGCGGACTGAGAGGTCCCGGGTTCGATTCCGGTCAAGGGCATGTACCTGGGTTGCGGGCACATCCCCGGTGGGGGATGTGCAAGAGGCAGCTGATCGATGTTTCTCTCTCATCGATGTTTCTAACTCTCTCTATCTCTCTCCCTTCCTCTCTGTGAAAAATCAATAAAATATAAAAAAAAAAAAAAAAAAAAAAAAAAGCAACAGCTGTTACATCTGTGGGTCTCAGATTCCTCATCTGTTAGTTTAACCAAAGGGTTGAAGTCATAACCCAGGGTCTCCCCACTTCCCAAATTCCACATTTATAATATTCTTTTCATGCATATACATAAGAGGAAATTTGATATAGAAGGGTCTGTGAGGTCCTACTGTATTAAGGAGTAGCAGAAAAATTTACTGTTCTTGGATAAAAGTGCGGAGAAAAATAGCATCAAATCGGTTGCCGTATATCCACCAGCCGAGGCTCCATCTGAGGTCTTATGTAATTGCTACATTAACCTCAAATGGAAAAAAAGATCCATGAAATGCAGCCATCCCAGTGAAAAGAGTACTCTGCTTTTCCAAATTTACTATAACGTAGTAATCTTGGAATGTTTCTTTCACAGCTTTCAGAGCCAGATGAAAACAATTTTAAACATTCACTTTGTTTTACGCACTTCAACCTGAATAAACTGCAACAACAATTACCACAGTCGAGCCAGGCAGTTCTTCAACACTAAATCAATGAAACCCAGATTCTCTGAGTTACAGTTTCATAAGCAGAAAATGAGAAGAATGCCTCCAGGTGGTTCTGAGAATTAATTTAAGAATATAATACCCTGGCATACTGTTTAGCATATAACACAATATGGTACAGGCATATTTTATAGTTACCCCATGCTCAATATATTTGATATAACTGAGTTACAAGACATTTTTTTTTCTCAAAAATGATCATTCGAGTTGCATTTACCTCTATATTATTGTTCATTAGCCCACAAGCATCAGCAAAATCTGGATGTTTTGTGTTGATATAAGCCAATTCAATTGCCACTAAGTTATGGACCTAGAAAAAAATAAAATTAGGCTATATACAAAAATATGCCAACTTATTTTACTTTAAGAAACTACATATATATAATTTATTAAACAGATAATTCTAAAAAAAGTATAGGAAACTGATGCCTAAATAAATATCTGAGAATTATACCCAAACTGATAAATCTTATGCCAAATAATAATTTGCTCTATCTTTTGAATTATTTCTATTTCAGCATCTGAGATTGCATTTCTGGGGGCGGGGAATGATTAAAGTAGTTAGAAGTATTCTGTTAGGGAAAAAATGTTACCTACCTTATGCAAATCTAAGTTCCAAAGCTTAATGAAGTTTGGTATTAAAACCTCAGATCATTCATTATTCCAAGTCAAAGTTTTAGGTCAGGTTCAACATTAAGAAAACATTTCATAACTAGATATAAAGATATGAACTTTAGGTGAAGAATACATTTAAAGACCTGAGGCAATGAATAATTAATCTTATTTATGAAGCACCTAGTTTAAATATAAACTAGAGGCCCAGTGCACGAAATTCATGCACTGGGTGGTGGTGGGGGGGGTGTTCCCCCAGCCTGGCCTGTGCCTTCTCACAGTGCGGGAGCCCAGCGATCGATCCCCCCAAAGAGGTAGGCCCTGCCCACCCATTCGGGGCTCCTCGATGGATTGCCCCAAAGAGGTAGGCTGGAGCCAGGGGTCCCGCCTCCACGCCGCACAGGGTCACAGGACCCCCAGGCCTGGCCGTGCGGAGTGGCCGCCAGGCCCCGCCTCCACACCACGCATGCAGCGTCAAGTCTCCGACCATCCATGCACACACGCTGCGCACGAAGCCTCCTGGTAATGGATTGTGGGATTATCACCGAGTGAGGGCATCAGTGTGAGGAAATGACGACCACCTAGGCTATTAGTACAGATTACATGGGGTTCAAAATCCTAGTGGGACAATAATCAAAAAGGAAGGTTGAAATTAATTTAACTTCAGTATTGCAGAGAGATTACAGTAACTTCATCTGCACTGTCCTGACAAATGTCAGGTATCAGAACAGCACTAAAAGGTCAAGAAAAAGGGGAAAAGGATCTATTCAAATGAAATTCCAACAATTCTGTGACATGAGTGGGTAGAGTCTGAGGTCACCTTGGGGTCATGCTTGCTCGGGAAAATTAGCAGCACTAACATTTTCTATTTCCAAGGATGCTTTTGTCCTCTCAGTGAACCTCCTTCGGGGCTTGCCATCCTGAGCCAAGGGGGACCCTAATGCACTTTTAGTAATCAGAAAGGAAAACAAAAAACAAACCCCAGTCAAAGGGCAATTTCACATGTTTATATTTCTTTTGTTGTTGTTTTTCTATGAATTTCAGCATTTACATCATTTTAAAGGATAGCAGCAACACACAAAATTAAAGCAAGCAACCATGATATTAAAGTATTAGGTCATCAAACAAGCACACTGTAGAAGTGGACAAATCATAGTTAAAATAAGAGCTTGCTATAAAGGCTCAGATAAAACTTTGTTAGATCAGTGTTCAACATAACAACAAAGCTATCCATAAACCTCAATAACTCACTTGTCATGAAAACCTGTGGCTGCAGACTAACAATGATTAAAATATGAAGAAAAATACACTTTGTATCAGAATTATTGAAATTTCCTTTGCAATAAGACTGAAATCCACTTTATTTTCCCCTTCACAAATTACACATTACATCTAATCTCTAATCATAATGCTGTACAAAAACATTTTTATTTACAGTAACTACAGTGATGGTTTGTGAAATAATAGCTCACCATTTCATTTGTGACTGGCAACCGTTTACGAAGAAGACAGGTCACTACTTCAACTATGGCATCATGAAGTTTAGGAAACCGCAACAGCTCCTATATATGGTAGAAGAAGGAAAAGTATAACGGTCTATTTTTTTTAAAGGGAAATTAAATAATCACTGAAATAATGAATTAGATTTGGAATCTACATTTAAATATGCTATTTCAAACCACTTTTAGTTAAGGGAACTGCATATTTTAACTTATAGCCCATCTTATTTACATATTTCCTCCCACACCATGAAACCGCTATCGTGTCTTTTACTACCGACTCTGCACCTGTTCCATTTCTCAGTCACCTGGGTACTGTAATTGCTGCAATGCTGAATGATCCTTTGCATTTCCTCATGAACCAGCTCCACACAGCGGAGGCTCGGCTCTTCCAGGCGTTTGATCTGCCGCTTGACCAGTAACTCAAATGAAACTTCAGGCACAAACAAAGCTGGACGGGGACCCTAAAAAAATTAAATTTCAAGCTCTTATTGCTACATATCATTTTTGTTCTTCCCAAAGGTTAAAATGAATCACATTTTGGTATTTTTCATGAGAAGTGCTTCCTAATTTCATCTAAGAGAGCAAAATAAGAAGCTGTACAATATGGGCAAAAAGGAAAAAAAAGGTTTAACCTCATTTCAAAAAATTCTGAGTTAAACATACTCACAGTAGCATTTCTAATGGCAGTCAATATGTCAATAGTGTTAAGGCCACCTAGTGGGTCAACAGATTCTAAGGTTCTCCCAAAAGTCTCATGGAAAATGTAACAGATTCTAGCACCACCGCATCTGAAAGGCAATGACAATGAACTATATGGTTTCTAGTATTACTAAAAGGGAAAGAAGCTGCAAGTTAGAAATTTTTCTATAAGCTTTAAGCTTGACTCATTTTCTGAGAAAGTCTCAGAGACACAATTACATTTAGACCATTGTTATTTCCATGTGTCCTCAACTCCATTGTGAACCAGTTTCTATGGCTGCTGTTGTTGTTTTTTTATGGGGGAAAGGAGTCATTTCATGAAAGGCATTCACACACACACACACACACACACAAACTGTTCCATCAGGAAACACCAGTTTTGATAACTATTAAGCATCTTTTCTCTGCCCTAGTTTTCTTCAACTAGACTATAAGCACTCCTTAAGGACAAGAAACAGTATATTACTTATTTCTGTTTATTCACAATCCAGAGTAGAGTTTGGCAAACTTTTTCTATGAAGTACCAGATAATATTTTAGGCCTTTCAGGCCGTAATTGTCTGTCACAACTACTCAACTCTGCTACTGACACAAAAGCAGCTATAGAAAATATGTAAACATAAGCAGCTATGTTCCAATAAAACTTATGCACACTAAAATTTGAATTTTCCTTAAAATTTTTTTTCTAACCATTTAAAAACTCAGAAATCATTCTGAACCACTGGGCTATAGTTCAGCGGTCGCCAACCTTTCGGACCTCACAGACCACCAGTCCTGCTTTAAACAAATTAAATCTCTAGGCCTATGTACTAGGCATGCATTTCTTATTTTAATGACTAGAACCCCTGGTATTATCCTTTATTTTTTTTTTATTCAAGTCCAGCTGAATTCTACAGATGTCTTTATGTCTCCCCAAATCACCCCTTTCTCTCTATTTTCACCATCACTATTCACTATTTCCTTACAGTAGTCCACGCAAAAGATTCAAGCCTAACATTATGCTAAATAAAATAAGCCAGACACAGGAGGACAAATGTTACATGATCCCCCTTATATGAAAGATCTAGAATAGACATATTCAAAGAGGCAAAGTAAATTAGAGGTTTTCAGGGGCTGGGGGAAAGAGGAGCAAGGATATAATACTTAAATGGATACAGTGTTTCTGTTGGGCTGGTGAAACATTTTGGAAATAGATATTTGATGGCTGTACAATATTTTGAATGTAATTAATGGCACTGAATTATATGCTTAAAAATGGTTAAAATGATCAGTAATTGGTCTTTCTGACTCCAACCTTTCCCTCTCCAAATAATATTCATAATGACCAGAATTATCCTTATGAAACAGCCCTCTGACTAAAAATTCCGAAGATACTCAACTTTCCACAATATTATTCTTAGGTACCTTTCATGTCTTACTCCTGTTATGTCCCATCACTGTACATGCCATTCTCCAAATATATCCTGGATTATTCTTAGCTGTTACAAAGCCTAAAGCACCATTCTACCTACTACCTTCCCAAATTCTATTCAGAGCCCAGCCTAAATTCATTCTTAAGGAGGGAGCTCTCTCAATCCCTGAAAGAAATGTAAATGGTCTCAGTGTTCTAAGGGCTTAATTAGGTGATTACACAGGTATTTGCTTTATTAACTACTTACAAAACTCCATGTATATCACATGTACTTTTCTGGGTATGTATTATATTTAATAAGAAGTACATAAATAGAGAAAGTGGAGAAACCAAGATGGCGGCATAGGTTAACGCTGGAGTTTGCTGCCTCGAACAACCACTTCAAAAATACAACTAAAAGACGTAACGGACATCATCCAGAACCACAGGAAGGCTGGCTGAGTGGAAGTTCTACAACTAGGAGGAACCGAGAATCAGAGGAGGCGCAGTGCTGAAGTAAAATACTAAGGTGCAGAGTGCGCGAGGCGTGGGCTGGTGGCTGAGGGCGTGATTGATTGTCTGTTTCAATCCGGAGGGAGCCTCAGACTCAGAGCTCCAGATCCGGGCGAGTCTCTAGGGACCCAGACTCAAACGGGAGAAGCAGGACTGTCTGGCTACGGTCCCTCTGAGGTTTGCAGCTGTTGCTGGGACAGAGAGGCAGAGCCCCTGGGGACGGACTGAGAGCAGCCATAACTGCTCACTCCTCCGCCCTGTTGATCCGTGGGACCCGCCCCGCCCAAGCCCTGCACAGAGCCATTTGCCGGATAGCCTCAGGCAAAGGCTAGATTAGCACCTCCCTAGAGCAGCCATAACTGCTCCCTCCTCCGCCCTGTTGATCCGTGGGACCCACCCCACCCAAGCCCTGCACAAAGCCATTTGCCGGATAGCCTCAGGCAAAGGCTAGATTAGCACCTCCCTAGGGGACACAAGTTCTTCCACTGCAAACACAGCTGATTATCACAGCCAGTCGGCCTGGAGGTCAAATCCCTCTAGTATTAACTATAACAATCAAGGCTTAACTACAACAAGACTTCGCACAAAGACCACTAGGGGGTGTACCAAGAAAGCGTAAAAAAATGCGGAGACAAAGAAACAGGACAAAACTATCAAGGGAGGATATTGAGTTCAGAACCACACTTTTGAGGTCTCTCGAGAGGCTTCTAGAGTCTGTCGATAAACTTGATGAGATATACAGGAAATCTAATGAGACCCTCGATGGTGTGATAAAGAACCAACTAGAAATTAAGCATACGCTGACTGAAATAAAGAATATTATACAGACTCCCAACAGCAGACCAGAGGAGCGCAAGAATCAAGTCAAAGATTTGAAATGCGAAGAAGCGAGAAACACCCAACCGGAAAAACAAAATGAAAAAAGAACCCAAAAATACGAAGATAGTGTAAGGATCCTCTGGGACAGCTTCAAATGTACCAACATCAGAATTATAGGGGTACCAGAAGATGAGAGAGAGCAAGATATTGAAAACCTATTTGAAGAAATAATGACAGAAAACTTCCCTCACCTGGTGAAAGAAATAGACTTACAGGTCCAGGAAGCGCAGAGAACCCCAAACAAAAGGAATCCAAAGAGGACCACACCAAGACACATCATCATTAAAATGCCAAGAGCAAAAGACAAAGAGAGAATCTTAAAAGCAGCAAGAGAAAGAAACTCAGTTACCTACAAGGGAATACCCATACGACTGTCAGCTGATTTCTCAACAGAAACTTTGCAGGCCAGAAGGGAGTGGCAAGAAATATTCAAAGTGATGAATAGCAAGAACCTACAACCAAGAGTACTTTATCCAGCAAAGCTATCATTCAGAATTGAAGGTCAGATAAAGAGCTTCACAGATAAGGAAAAGCTAAAGGAGTTCATCACCACCAAACCAGTATTATATGAAATGCTGAAAGGTATCCTTTAAGAAGAGGAAGAAGAAGAAAAAGGTAAAGATACAAATTATGAACAACAAATATGCATCTATCAACAAATGAATCTAAGAATCAAGTGAATAAATAACCTGATGTACAGAATGAACTGGTGATTATAATAGAATCAGGGACATAGAAAGGGAATGGACTGACTATTCTTGGGGGGAAAAGGGGTGTGGGAGATGCGGGAAGAGACTGGACAAAAATCGTGCACCTATGGATGAGGACAATGGGTGGGGAGTGAGGGCGGAGGGTGGGGTGGGAGCTGGAAGGAGGGGAGTTATGGGGGGAAAAACGAGGAACAAATGTAATAATCTGAACAATAAAGATTTAAAAAAAAAAAAGTACATAAATAAAAATAATTGATTAGACTCCTATTTGTCATCTAATCAAGTCTCATGTTACCTTGACATGCCTTACTCACTAAACTCTTTAAAAGGCTCATTTTAGTAATCTTTATTTCCCTCCATATGCCATATGTATACTATTCAATAATTAGTTTGTTAAATACTCTCTTTATTGAATTAAATCACAAAATAAGGCCATTGGCATCACACAAAATTACATAGAACCACACATACACACACGAGTAGATGTATAATTGGTGAATTTCAATATGATCTATGGTTTGTAACAAAGTCCATTTTCTCATTTTGTTGTTATACTACAGTTATTCAAGATGGCAACATTGGGGGAGATAGGGTGAAGAATGAGCAGGACCTCCTTATATATTCACTTACAACTTCCCAGAAGTCTATAATTATTTCAAAACAGAAGTTTTTTTTAAGAGTTTATAGAAATAGAGATTCTTATATACTAATAGTAAAACAATAAATCGATTAATAGTATGGCAATAATGAGAGACTCGGAGGATGTCATACCCTTTTATGCACTTCTAGGAATTTATCCTAAGGGTATACTTGAATACTTGCCCCAAAGACAGTAAGTCACAACATTGATTATATTTGTATATAACTGAAAATAAACTTATCAATCATATGGACTGGTTCAACAAATGATAGGTAGTATATTTAAAAAATAAAATTCTGTATAAATCATAAGATTGATCATACAAATGTATAATATTGACATGTTGATTTAAAGAAATTCCAAAATAGCGTGTATAGCATCTGATTTTTAAAGATGTATATATAATACAAGCATATTTATGTTTTACAGATGCATAGAGAAATGTCTAGGTTAATGCCAAAATTAGCAGGAATTATTTCTGGATGATGGGATTAAGAGTAATTTTGTCTATGCTTTATTCTTTTTTCATATCTACATTTTCTTATTTTTTCATGAACAGTTATACAGTGCATATTAAAGAAACAAGTATTTTAAAAGGTAAATTATGAAGTATTCTTAAGTGTGTCTTGGGAAAAAATGAAATTTTTCCTGTGCTTTATTTACATAATTTATAAGAATTTTAATACACACATCAGATAAATCCTATCATTTCTACAAAATTATATTCCTGTTTTACAGGTAATAAATCATAGTCAAATAATCTCTTTGTTACTGTGACAGGAGATAAAGTAACCTATCAATCCAACAGCCAAATTGATAGAGAAATGTCTTACTTACAGTTCTGAAGTTTCAATATATTTTGCAGTTCCTTCAATAGTATTACAATATTCTGTGGCAAATTTGGTAATAAGCTGGAGTAAAGTAGCACTTTTATCATCTACAGGTTCACCATAGCTGTTTAGAAGAGACTGATATTGAGCAGCTAAAACATTTATTCTTGTCTTCAACTCGGGTAAGCAATCTCTGATGTGATGCATTAGTAACCTAACAAAGGTTAAAAAGGAAGGATGTTAAAGCAAAATTGTGTATTTTGAAGACTCAAGCAGGTCAAATTTTAAAAATGCAAATAATGGAGCCCTGGCTGGATGGCTCCCCGTACACCAAAAGGTAACAGGTTTGATTCCCAGTCAGGACACATAGCCAGGTTGCGGTTTTAATCCCAAATCGGGGCACATAAGAGAGGCAACCAATCGATATTTCCCTCTCACATCTCTCTCTCTCTCTCTCTCTCTTTCTCTCTCTCTCTCTCTCTCAAACAATAAACATCCCCTCAAGTGAGGATTTTCAGAATTAAAAAATATTTTTAAATGCAAATAATGGGGAAACCTGTCAATTTGTCTTGTCAGGAAATGATGCAATCTTAGACTAGAAGTAAATACTCAAGTCTAAAAAAATGACATGAAGGAAGCGGTCTTGGTCATTGCTTTTTCAATTTGCCTTGAACCCATCAAATTGTAGCTATTGCTAGAGAACCAAATATAAATTGAAGAAAATTAAATTATTACAATTACCTCAAAAAAAGTAAGCTACTCAATCCAATTTTACCTAAAAAATTTTGGTTCCTGACTTATCTTTTACAGTGGGTGCTCAGCACAGTGAAAATCTTATTAGGATCCAAGTCCATCAGCCTTTAATTTGTTTAGGGAATAAGACAAAAGTAAAACAAAACAGCTTTGACTTCAGTCATTTATAAACTATCTAGAAAGGTATTCCAATCCCTCTACCATCTATCTGTGGGTATTCAGGATTTAAGATAGCTTAAATTATTTTTATGAATAGGACTAAAAGATATGCTGAAGAATAGATTATGTGAAAATTATACATTTCAATTCTTGAAATCAAAAGTGGAATTGAAGTCATCAGCTATCTAGTTCTATCACCAAAAGTAAACTGACTGTCAAGAATTTCATAATGTAGCATTCCTAGACTACATGATTTAATGCCAACCACCCCAATAAAAATAGACACCTACATTACAAGAAACAAAAAGTGAAGTTGTACATGCAAGAACATTAAGAAAATATAAGAAACTGAAAATGAAAGGTCTCAAACACCTATTGGCAAACGAAAAATATCTCATTTTCCAAGAGGTAAAAAACATTACCTGTTTAAGGTCCTAGCAAGATACTTTGTTCCATTCCTGTTAGCCAGAGATGGATATTTCTTTTGAAGGAAGGCATATTCATCACGGATTGAATCGGTTACACTCTTCTTATTGTTAATATCTAGTTGACTCCTAAGGTTAAAAAATAATAAAACTGTTTAGCTGAAGTCAATTGCGGCCCTCTGTGTACCTTGGATGATGAAGGTGATGCTATAGCAGCACCAGGCATTGCTCATAATGCCTGACATGGATTGTTTAATTCTCACAGTAATTCCATGTGGTATTATCCACAAAGGAACTGAAGCTCAGGAAGATTAACAACTTACCAAAGGTCACATATTAAATAAATAGTTCAGCCAAGATTCAAACCGTGTGACTTATAAGTAAAGCCTAAATAGTTTAGGCCTCTTCATTACCTTTAACTACAGTCAAAAGCAGTACTCTTAAATAAAAGGGATAGACAGGTGAAAAAAATGTGTGTAACTGTATATTTTGCCCATGGACAGGCAACTAACTTCTATGAAAAAATAATTAAGTAAACTTGAACAGCAATCACCTACAAATACAACAGTGTGATACCACCTGCTTGCCTGAAAAGAGAAACTGTTGAGAATTAAAAAAGAAAGTTGGAGTAGGGGTGAGTTAGGACATATGAATAGAAGCAGACTGTAATGGACCTTAGATATCACTTACTGAGAACATTTTAATTTTAAAAGGTCTGAAACCTGAAGATGTTAGGTGTCATTTAAACCCATGTTATATCTACTCTGTGGACAATATGGTAATTTCAGTGCTTCTGATTTTATAAAGGCTTTGGGCTAAGAGGGGTCTTCACTTGAATCTGGCTCTGCTTTCACCAGCCATGTGGCTTTGGTATTGAGTTTTCTGATTATAAAATAGACATCCAACGTATTATAATCCTACCACCTTAAAAATTCCTTCTAGATAGGGCACACATTATATAATACTTTTTCCCCTCTTATCCAGTGCTCTCTTCATACATAACAGGCTGGAATATTTCAAGCCTAGCTATTAAATTTCCTTCCGTTTTGTGGCACTGCTTACTTTGAAACCTTTTGTCTGCAGGAGGCTTTCATGAATCTCTTTTCTCCCTGTAAAGCAATGAATTCTTTAGCAAAAACAAGATTATAGTAAAAAAGGAAAAACAGGGACACTGTCACATGTCAAACTGATTTTTAAAATTCAGATTTGCTCTGAAATGAGAATGCTGCCATTCTTATCCCATGCTTGATTGCTAACCTGTTCACTACTCCAATTATTCCAAGTTTGACTGGTATAACCCTTCCCATTAATACATCCATGGCATCAGTACCCGCATCCATGAGATCAAGTTTAGTGATTACAGCTAGAGTTCTGCGACCTGGTAAATGCAAAAAAGAAAAGAAAAGAAAAAGTCCCATTAAACAAAGCTTTTAAGAATTAATCAAGAAAATCACCATCTATAATCCCACTGAACATTACCTCTTGTCATCATTTTGATGATGCTTTTCTAATCTTTGCTTACCAATGCTTTTAAAATCTAATTTTAATCATCATGTCTAATTTTTTTAATTTCACATAAAAAAAATTGTAGCTCTTAGGTTTAACTTTTTAATAAGCATTTTAAAATTTGTTTAAAATTCACACAATGCTGGTGTACAGTTCTATGAGTTTTTGTTTTGTTTAATCCTCACCCAAGGATATTTTTCTTGATTTTTAGAGAGAGTGAAAGAGATGCAAAAATCAGTGTGAGAGAAAAACATCGATTGGTTGCCTCCTGCACACACCCTGACCAGGGCCCAGGCCGGGGAGGAACCTGCAACCCAACCAAGGTTGGTGCCCTTGACTGGAATAGAACCCAGGACCCTTCGATCCACAGGTCTATCCACTCAGTCAAACCGGTTAGGGCCAGCTCTCTGAGTTTTGACAAATGCAAAGAGTTACATCACTGCTACCTCAAAAGACAAACAGTTCCAATACCCCCAAATTTTTCTTGTACTACCCAATCAAACCCATTTTTCATCCTAGTTTGCCTTTTCCAGAATGTCATGTAAATGGAATCATATACATAACACCTTTTGAATCTGGCTTCTTTCACTTGACATAATGCATCTGAGAATCATCCATATTGTTGCATATATCAATTGTTCATCACCTTTTCTTGGTGAATGTACTATATGGATATAATATACTATGGTTTGGTTATTCATTCCTCATTTGACAAACACCTGAGTTGTTTCCACTTTTAGAAAATTACAAAGCTACTATAAATATTTGCAAACAGGTTTTTTATATGAACATGAGTTTTCATTTAACATGGGTAATTACCTAGGAGTGGAACTGCAGATTTCATTTTTTAAAAAATATATTTTATTGATTTTTTACAGAGAGGAAGGGAGAGGGATAGTTAGAAACATCAATCAGCTGCCTCCTGCACACCCCCGACTGGGGATGTGCCTGCAACCAAGGTACATGCCCTTGACCAGAATTGAACCTGGGACCCTTCCGTCCGCAGGCCGACACTCTATCCACTGAGCCAAACCGGTTAGGGCCAGATTTCATTTTTTATATTTATGGCTCAAGTTATGTTTAAATTAGAATGCATATAAAATGCTTAACAGTTTACTATAAATAAAACTTAAATCTCTTGGTATAGTTTTATCTTTTAATCTAAACTGAATATTAATTACTCATATAGTAAAAAAGTTCCTTAAAAACCTGAAATAATGAAAAAAATTTAATAACCCTGTTTATGGGAATTTTATTTATTTTTATTTTTTTATTATTTTTTAATATATTTTATTGATTCTTCACAGAGAGGAAGGGAGAGAGACAGAGAGTCAGAAACATCGATGAGAGAGAAACATCGATCAGCTGCCTCCTGCACATCCCCAACTGGGGAAGTGCCTGCAACCCAGGTACATGCCCTTGACCGGAATCGAACCTGGGACCCTTCAGTCCGCAGGCCGACGCTCCATCCACTGAGCCAAACCGGTTTCGGCTGTTTATGGGAATTTTAATTGGTAGTCTTAGCACTAACATTTCTTATCCAATTTTTATTTGAAATTCTTCAGAGCTGGAAAAAAGAAACATGGCAGAGCCCACTGATCCTCCAAATACTCAAGTAAAAAAAAAAGTCTCTTGCATGAAGCAAACCATATGCAGTATTTATTAGCAGCAATAGTAACTATATTCTTACAAGTTAGCATTTTATATATACTAAGCAATGCACACTAAAGCATAGTGAAGTATCATACACTGACCCCCAGTATGAGCTAAGCCTTGGGGATATGAATGCTTCATAAAAGAATTTTACCTTTATTTTTAAGAATCCCCTCTTCCTTGAGCACATCTAAATGTTTTGTACCACTGAAGAATGTAGATAGATATCATAATTATTTACTAAAATATAATAATCTACAACAATTACCTACTATGAGAGTTAATTATTCTTAGAAGTCAGCTATTCAAAAACCCAAGTCATTTTATTTACACAAAACAAGAAACTCTTTTTGCAAAGCCAAGTTATTATTTTTAAGTCATTAGGTAACTATTTATAAATATGGACATTATGGTGAAGTATTTTTGCCTAGCTTATAAAGCAATTTATCTAGTAAAACATATTTTCCATAAGAATTTCTAACTGAAACTATAAGCAAAATAGGAAAGCATTTTTTAAAATTCTGTACTAGCAGCTAGAGTTATTCCTTTTAAAAATAAAAACTTCTTTCTTGAAAGTAAATAGATTTACCACTGTTAACCGAGCATTTCAATAAATATTAACATCTGTCCTTACCATCTGGATCTACCTCTCTTGAAATTTTAAGTGCCTCTGATGTTGCCATATCTGTATTAGCAGCAGTGACAGCGAGGATAATGGAATTTGGATTACTGATGAATCGAAGAATGAGCTCTCTAATTTGAAGCTCAATATCTTTAGGTTGATCACCTACAGGCACCTGAACCAAACAGAGATGAGCAAAAAGCTAGTAATAAAAATTGACTCAGCTTTTCCCCCCATTTATTTAATCCAGAGATTATAGGAATTACTCCATTTACAGATAGTTAAAAAGAAATCATATACTAGTGGTATATATGAATTTGGTAATATGTGAAAGTCTCAAAATGAAACTTGCAAATATCAAGTTTACCATGTTAAAGATTGGTCAGTGTTAATTACCTAGTGACAAATTCATTCATTCAATTAGCAAGTACTTATTGGCAGCCTACTGTATTTCAAACACTGTTCAACATACCAGGTTATGTCACAGTTGTGAATAAAAAAAAAAGACGAAAATTCCTGCCTTCAAAGAGCTTATATTTTACTGGTGAAAAACAGATAATAAAAAACAAATATAACATTAGGTAGTGGTAGGGCTATGGAAGAAATAAAGCAGAACAGAAGCTACAGAATGATTAAATAAGGTTATACTTTTACCTAAATTGGATTGTGTTTTTAAATAGAGTATCAGGGAAGACCTCACTCAGATAATGACATTTGAGAGAAAGAGCAGAAACTGAAGGAGATAAGAGAGGTACATACAGGTATCTAGGGAAGAACATTCCAGCCGTCTGAACAATAAAGAGTAGAAGATTGGAGCAGGAGTCAGGAGTAGAGTAACAGGGACAGATCAAACAGATACTTTAGATCTCTAAGAACTTAGGCTTTACTCTGAGTGAAATTGGAAGCCACTGGAGAGATTTTGAGCCAAGGAATGACACAATAGAACTTTCACTTTAGGAGCATCACTCTGGCTGCTTAGTTAAGAATAGATTGAGGAAGACCTACCAGGAGGCTATCTCAGTAATCTAGCTGAGATGATAGTGACTAGATCAGGACGGTAGCTCTGAATGTGTAACACATCGTAACAGAGTTCTGGATATATTTTAAAAGTAAGGAGAGCCAAAATGATTTGCTGACAGGAAGTACAGTGCGGGATGAGTGTTAAGGATTACTACAAACTTTTTGGCTAAGCAACTGTTAAAAAAGAGTTGCCATTCATTGAAATGAGGAAGATAACAAAGGGATCAAGTCAGACTGAGGAATGGGTCAGGAATTTGGTATTAAACACATCAAGATTAAAAAACCTATTAGACTTTAAAGTGTATATGTCAAGTAGAGAGTTAAATATATAATTCTGGAGATGGATATACAGGTCTGGATATACTTGACTACTGTCAGCTTACAGGTATTAATGTATTTAAAGCTATAATATTGGATGAAATCATCAAGGGGCTAAGTGTACTCCCTTGACAAGAGGTCCAAAAACTGAGCTCTGGGATACTAACTATTTAGACATTGGGGAGATAAGAAACCAGCAAAAGAGACTTTAAGGAGTGACCAGTGAAGTAAGGCTGTAGACTGTGGTATCCTGGAAGCCAAGTGAAGAGTGTTCTAAGGAGAAGGAAGGGCTCAACTATATCAAATGCTGCAAATAGATCAAGTTGATTAAAAAAAAAAAAAGCTTGTTATTCTCATATGGGGTTAAGGAAAAAATGCATTTGTTCAAGTGAAAACAAACATGACCAAATCCACAATGAGTAACAACTATTCTTTACCTTGGTCATTCCTGGCAAATCCACAAGTGTCAGATTGACAACGTTGGGTGAAAAAATCTTAAGATGAATTGGTTCAGGGCTTACTCCCTAAAAAATAAGTTTTAAAATCTCATATTAAAATCACATTGAAATTTCAATGAAATATAAAATGTTCAAGTAAACCTCATTTCATGCAGATAGACATTAGATGCTTTTAAATATGAATTAAACCATGATCCCTAAAACATTTCAACAATCAAAACCTGATGAAATACATTGGAAAGTAATAAGGGAGCCAGCCAGGCATAAAGTATATTAAAATCCTATCTCAAATCCTATGCCAATAATGCCCACAATTTACATCCCTGTATTTACATTCTTTTCTCTTGATTCTAGGCAGATACCATTTCTTAAATATGTTCAATAGACTTGGTGCTGAACAAAAGAATAACATATCACTATCCAAATTTATGAGGTTCTTGAGCTCAGAAAGTGAGTTGTTAGGTCACAAGTTATCCAAATCAATTTGGTTCCTAATCTTTGAATATCAAGTGACAAGAGTGTATATTGGAAGAGAATCCTCAGAAAATTTTTCTGGATCTCCAGATCCCTGAATTCAAATACTAAAAATCTGGATAGTGTGAGACATCCATATTTTCTCTTCCCTTTAGTATGATTATTACACAGACTCTTCACCACTGGCCCTTACAAGTTTTAGCGTTGAGTTAGCTATATGTAAAAAGACACTTACAAAATGTTCATAACTTGTCTTTTTACACACCCTTCTTTATCCTTTAAAATGTGCTCTCATCTATTTATCCACCTTATATCTTCCTTCCCACTGAAAATTCCAATTTCCCAGAGAACTTTTTTGGAACATCCTTTACTCTGAATTCTCTATACAATTACATTTACTGTATTAGATTACTCTGAACTACTTTGCTATTTCTAATTTTTAAATGTGTTTTTACTGGTATTTTAGAGGGAAAGGAAGGGAGAGGGATATATAGAAATACTGATGAGAAACATCATCAATGGGCTGCCTCCTGCATGCCCCCTACTGGGGATTGAGACCAAAACCTGGGCATGTGCCCTGACCAGGAACTGACTGGTGACTTCTTGGTTCATGGGTTGACACTCAACCACTGACCCACACTGGCTGGGCTACTTTTCTGTTTTTAAATACTCCACTGTCCCAAAGTCATTACATGTTGTTATTCGGCATACCTATCTTGTTTGCATACTTCTTTGTGTGGTAGGTATCATGTCCAATACAAAGCTTTTTCTAAAAGCTTTTGCAACTCCAATCTCACAGATACTTTAAATCCTTCAAGGCATTATGTTGGACATATAAACCATTTAGATATTTTCACATATAAAACTACTTATTTAAATCAAAGTATCATTTACTTTATTATAAATATGATTTAGGAAAGATTTTTCATAGATTTGAAGGTAGAGGACTTCTCATCTTTTGGACGCTGGATGAGAAAACCTGCTAGGTAAATCTATCATGTCCCCACCATAAATTATACATCTTGTATGTATATGGACTAGATCCCTCCGGGCATACAGTTTAGTACAACTAAAAACTTTCCTTTTTTTTTTTTTTTTTTTAAATATATTTTATTGATTTTTAACAGAGAGGAAGGGAGAGGGATAGAGAGTTAGAAACATCGATGAGAGAAACATCGATCAGCTGCCTCCTGCACATCTCCTCCTGGGGATGTGTCCGCAACCCAGGTACATGCCCTTGACCGGAATCGAACCTGGGACCTTTCAGTCCGCAGGCCGACGCTCTATCCACTGAGCCAAACCGGTTTCGGCAAAACTTTCCTTTTTGAATCACCAATCACATCCACTCTAAATTCTAGTACTATGTAAAATTACCACCAATTCCCGGGTTCAATAAATCCATGGGAATCTCAGGAAAGATAATTCAGACTGGTATTATGATCAATATCCCAAAAGTCAAGATTATCCCCGATATAATTAAAGGACTAAGGACAAGCTAATCTAGTTTCCCACTACTTCTTCTGGCTTCTATACAATACAATTATTAGAAATTCAGGGACATATGGCAGCAGTAGCAGTAACTCAAAGATTACCAGCCTAGAGTTCAATAAGGAACAAAGCTGGGTCAATCACAAAAACACAAATAGCCTGCACAGGCATGAGAAATTAACGTGGCTCCAAAAATGCCTTTCTGTCAGGAAATAACCTCTCCAGCACAGTATCTGGCAAGTAAAAGGGCTCAATAAATATCTGTTGCATATTAGTACTAGGCTTAAGCCCACTTATAGGATTAAATGTACCTCTGGGTATTTATAAGAATGGAGGTAAAAATAAAAAGGAAGGGAAAAGAGAGAAAGGTAATAGGAAAAAAGGAGAGAGAAACAGAAGCATTTAAAGAGGCAGTTTGTGTCTAGTGTCAAGATTAATGATATCTTAGACACCTTATTTATCTTAAACTCTCACAATCCTAGAAAATCAGAAAATATTCAGTTGCAACAGTACAATTGACTCTGGAACAACACGGGTTTGAACTGGTTCCACTTACATGTGGATTTTTTTCAACTGACCTGTACAGTTAAAACCCATGTTTTTCAAGGGTCAACTCCATGGTTGGGAATCCAAATATGCAGAGTGCCAGGATTTTCCACTAATCCCACCATTGTTCAAGGGTCAACTGTACTTTTCATATTCACTGAAATAAAAATATTTATCTCTCTTTGCATTAAGCAAATCCAACCTTACTCAGGAATAAGAAAGAGAGGTCTTTAAAATAATATGTATCTCGCCCAACCAATGTGGCTCAGACATTGAGCATCAACCCAGGCACGAAGAGGTCACTGGTTTGATTCCTGGTCAGGGCACATGCCCAGGATGCAGGCTCAATCCCCAAAAGGGGATGTGTAAGAGGGAGCCAATAGATGATGTTTCTATCTCTATGTCTCCCTAAAAATCAATAAGAGAAAAATTTAAATAAATTTATCTCATAAGTTATACAATGCTTCTTGAGTTAGAGTACAATCAAACCATCAGAAAAAGATAACTTATTGTAGCAGTATTAAAATGGAAAATTATACAATAAAGTGTTATGTACATCACAAAGTCAAGAATAAACATCTAAATGAAGTATCTGACTTATATAAAAGCTCTAAGAAACAAAAGGGATTTTAAGTAGTTTTAATATATTTATGAAAATACTCCATTAGTATCAAAGACCAGGATTATGAATTTACAATGCTCACCACACATTATATACAAAATATTTTGAATGATAGATTTACTAATGTTTATACTTTCTAGCTCTAAAAGATACCTACCTTATTATTTCCTGAAATTCTCTCTGTTTCATTCTCAATTTCTTGTCGAATTTCATCAAAATCTGTGTAAAGCTAAAAATTATAGAAACAAAAAAGCATGACTTGCAAAATAAGATTAAAAGTTCTTAAGTGGTGGGGGTTGATAAATTTCAAGATGTTCATAGATCTGCTTTAGAGAATTAGTAAATAAATTCTAATATATACATATATTTTTCTGAGTCAAGAATCATAGTTTGTATGAGATTTTCAAGGCTGCCTGATTCCACAATAGTTAAGAATCTCCATATAAAAATAGTTGCAGGGATATAAAGTACAGCATAGGGAATATAGTCAATAATATTGTAATAGCTATGTACATGCCAGATGGGTACTAGACTGATTGTGGTGATCCCTTCATAAGGTATACTGATGTCTAATCACTATGTTGCATGCCTGAAACTAATAAAATTTTGTACATCAACTATAATTTTTAAAAAAATTTTTAAAACAATCTCTAAATTAGAGAGAATAGGGTTCAACTAGTGTTTTTCAAATAAACTACTATGATTAGAAATGTTACTAAGATAAACTTTATTTTACAAGCAACAGCTGCTTCAACGTAACATGCCACAATGCCAATAATAAAAAAATAAATTATCAATTACTTGCACAAAAATTTTTTTCAGTATGTTATTTCTTCATGATATTCTTTTGTCATTACCTTATTTTTGGTGTGAAGAAATTTACCCCACTCCTCTGCTTCAACTCCTGGAAAAAGAAAAGCTCCATTTATTGGAAACTATGGCAGTTACTTTTTATCTTTATTTAGGAATCCAAAAACGCAACACAGTATTACTGGTTCTTATTTTGCCACTAACTACAGTTTCATGAGTATTTTAGGATTTGCTAAATTATCCTTTCACATTTTAAAAACAGTATCATGTATTTCAAAAACACGACTAATTTCAGATAGAGTTTCTCACAGGTCATCCCACCATTTGAAATCTATATTTTATGAAAAAAATTGTTCACTTTTCTTCATATTTTATGTTATAGTAAAAAGTACATTCTTTATTTTTAAATATCTTACACATAAAAGTAAGTTACCTGATCAAAGTACTCACTTAAGCTAATGCCTTGAAAGAAAAAAAATTAAGAATCTTACTGAGTAATGCAAAAAAGCATATATAATAGATTTACACACATAACTTTCAATATGTGAATGAAACAGCTAACTTTTCAACTCGGTTGTTTGTTTGTTTTTTAACTTGGCTTCCTATTGGTTACCTATAATATAAGGTCACAATTTGTTCTTCCTGTAAAGAACTCTCTCAGGAGTATGAAGCTACTGTGTAATTTATATGCACTTTCAATGTGAATTTTTCCTTTCAGAACCAAGATTACATTTCGGGGTGGGGGGAGGGGGGAAGGAGACATATGTAATACTCTTTGTAATACTTGAAGCAATAAAACAAATTTTTTTTAAAAAAAGATTACATTTCGAGGCTTGGAAGTAGGAAAGAAATGAAATAGAGGGGAAAGGGGGCACCCCAGCATATGCATTGTCTGGAGTTGCTCCACTCCATTAGTTTCCAATAAGTCTGTTTCTCCTACACTTGCTTTAAAAAAAAAATAAGGAAAATATATTCACTGTAGGTACTGTTTGAGTGGTCTAAAACTTAGAAAGCAAGTTTTGCTTTATGTTTCCCAGAGAAGCTAGAAATGTTTAATTGTAAAAAGGTAAACTATTCTGCTTTGCCAAATTCAGAGTTTTTAATGTTAATGACTGAGTTTATGAATAATGCATATCAGCCATCTGAAATCAAAATAAAAATTACTGTAAGATCTTTAAATAAATATTTATTGAGGGAAAAGTGGATCAATTCTTTGGTGAAATATAGGTAAATAAAACTGGATCCTTTTTACAAGTAAAATGCTCACCTACTTGAAGCTTAGTACCTTCTTCCAAGAAGTCTCATTGGAGGACTGGAGTAATCTAGGTGAACAGAACTCACAGAGGCAGGTACTACATACCAAATGGGTGTTTTGGATTTACCTTATATTATAAAGGCCTGGCTTCACAAGCATGTTTTTTAAATTAAAAATGCAGTGCATTCACCATAAAAAAAAAAAAAGCCTTCATTCTGATGAAATGCCAAAAGGTAACAAGAACCATTAAAACCTGCAACAATCAATGTGGATAAGCAAATAAAAACAGAAGAAAAAAAAATGCACACAGCCTGTAAGAGTACAGAAGCACACATGCAGGCATAATAGAAAAAGAAGGGCCAAGAACAAATGGATAAAGGAAACCTTTAGAAAGGTGTCTTGAGTTTTTCCATGTAGCAGGGTCTGTAGTTAAAGAGAAACAGCACAGAATGGTAAGTTTAGTGCTTATCCCTAATATTTTAAACCTTTTTAAAAAATGTGCAGAAACCTGAATATATTTCAAATTCTCGTAGCATTCAGTTATTCAAAATTTACAACTATATAATTTTCAGTATAATTAATTATAGTTAGAGGGATGTATATAATATTTTAAGTGATATAAATGAACATGTTGTGTGCCATAATTTATTTTTATTTTCCATTACAACTAATTATGTCACTTCTGGTTTCTAATTCTAACACAAACAGATTAAAATTAACTTACTGTTCAAAAATTTGCCTTAAATATTTGATAACTGACTATAGAAAAAAATAAATTGCCTGGCCAAAAAGAATCTTTAAAACATATCAAACACATCTTTCAAAACCTTAAGAGCAAGTAAATATGTACAAATATATATTCATTAAGATTGAGCTTTATAAGGGATTGTTCTTTGAAATGTATATTGAATTTAACAGAATACCACAAAAACAATTTTGGTCTTCAATTAGCATGTTACTTTTGGACTTTGTCTAAAAGGAAATCTCTGGAAAGCATGATTTTTTTCTTACAGTTTAATTTTACTTTTATTAAGATTTTATCAGAAAATTCTTTTACACTGGCAGAAGTGGAGGACAAGCTGAAAAATACTATAAATCTATATACTGACACCTCAGTTATCTTTTGTAATTGTCAGAATGAAGGATTTCATGTTAAGTAAATTTTCCTGATAATTATACATATCAAACATTAACATTTTATTTAAGCCAGCTTTGCTGACCTCTATCTAAAATGGATTATATTGCTCCTCTTAAATTTAACTGATTGATAACTTCAGCCTTTGTTACATAACAAAGCCCTCTGAGGCTATAAATCCCTGTACAAAATGGTAAGATACTTTTTTCCTCTTTTGAAGCTCGGATTATGTTTTCCTCCCTTTCTCCTCTCTGCCAGGCTGTCAGTGGTTCATAGTCCACTGGCTAACTAAATGTTTTTCTTTGTCATTCTTTCTAATATCCTCTGGGTTAGTTAGAATGGTTTATGACTAGATAAAATTGTTTATCCCAAAGATAAAGAGGCTCTGAAGAGAAACTAAAGAACTATCCTAATATTAATAAGACACATGAAATTTAATACTCAAAATTTATGAAATCTATTTTGTGTTCTGGGTAGCTGAGTTGTCATTTTAAGTGAGGTTTTATCTTCTTATATAAAAAAATAAGCACTAAGCTTGGAAAATATATGTATATATAGGTAAAGATATGCAGATTTACTGGCCAACCACCAAGAAAAGACATCAATAACACAGTGGACATACAAGCAAAGAGTGAGAAACTAACACTTCTATAGCTGAAATGTACACCCTTTTCTAGAAACACTGCCACATCAGCTAATGGTTTCTGAGAGACAGGTTTATCCCCTGCCTTTTTCTAGGTAACTGAAGAAAATTAAAAGAAAGACATCTAATGAATGCCATACAGTACATTAAAGTTTTAGTTTAAGGTATTTGGCAAATTTGATTTAACAAGTTAGTGAAAATAAAATTTTAAAGTGATATTCTATAGGCAGTCCTCAGGTTACGTCAGACTCGACGTACCTCGTTTCGTGTTTACGTTGCCATCTCCCATTTATTTATTAAAAAAAAAAAGTTCCGTCATTTCGACGTATGTACATATGTGCTTTATGTTTTTTATTTACCACAAGTAAAGGTCAGAAATTGTTATCTTTCTTTTAAATTTTTTTTTACTGTTTCATTTCATTACTGCTGTGTATGTGCCTCATGTGAGTGACGTAGGTGGGTTCCGACTTACGGTAAAAATCGACATCGCGCCATAGGAACAGATCTCTGACGTAACCCGAGAACCTACTGTATTTAAATCTAGACCATAAATTAGTGTAAAATGATTAAATTCAGGTCCAGAGTTTCAATAAAAATATATAGAAATGCAAAGTAATGAATAATATACCAAGAAGCTACATAATATAATTAACAGGCTCCTACATATCCTTGGGCAGTCTATCCCAAAAAAATTACTGTTAACATCTACAACTTCATTAACTTGCTTCAGTGATTAACTTCCTACAGTCATTGTAAATGTTCATGACAGGACTCTTTTCCCTGGGGAGTGAGGGCCAAGCTACCACCACCAATGCTCCTATAATAAATAAGTAAAGAAAAAAAAACTCAAATACAGAAATTAAAGTAACTTCAATTTCACCAATACTAGCATCTTAGATCAGATACAGAAAGTAGAACGAAACTGCCCTGAAAACAGATGTCTGCAGATGAACAACAAACATGGTGTTCTGCTGCAATTGTCATTTAATAATTAGAGCTACTTACAGACTTTCAAAATTTAACAATCTGAACCAAACAGTGAACTAAAAAAGGAAGGTTAAATATATTATTCTCATCAAACATTCCAAAGTTCACTAATATAAATGATTAATAAGGATACATATTTAATAAGTAATTTAAAATCTGCTGATGGACACAGCATTTCTTAAATATTCAGTTTAATCAAAGAAGTGTGATAAAGGATAGTGCATATTTTCTTGTCTTAGTAATCCAAATGTACTATTTGGGGGAGGGAGATCTAAAAATCAAAACAATATGTGCTATATAGGTAAATCTTAGCAAGAGAAGGATAGTAAAAATAATTTAAAAAATTAAAACTTTCTAAAAATAATCATCTTATTGAAGGGCAAAAGATTCAAACATAGCAGGCACATTGGTAAGATCAGAAAACGGAAGGTGAGATAACACTGCTATGCTGAAAAACAAAGTCATTTAAAATAAAAATATTTAAACTAGAATCTAAATTATTTAAATTCTAAATCAAAGTATAAAAGCAAAAACATTGTTTTAAATACTAGGAAAAAAGTTTACAACACTCAAGACAAAAACTTTTTCTTTAAAAGAACTGATTCCTGTTTGCTGAGTTTCTCACTAAATCCTCCATTAAGCAGCATTAACAACAGTTTACTAAGCTGAATAACAAAAAGGTACCATTCCAAACAAGTTTACTAGCCTTCTCAAAACAACAAATTACTCTTCTTTTTCATGAGAAAAGATGCATACCACTTCTCTTCACAGGACTTCTGATTCTGCTACAGCCACTAATTTCTACCTGTCTAATCAATTCATGGCTTTAAGATTTGACCAAAAATAATTCTTCTTCTTATTTCAATTCTAAAATTTACCATTTTCTTCTCCTGATGTTTTTCGTTGATCTTCAGGTGAAACATGGACTAGCTGCAGAATGAGAGGTCTCCGGGTGACAATACCAGTGCCTCTGGGAAGCAGGTCCCTCCCCACTAGGCTCTCTAGCACTGAGCTCTTTCCACTGCTCTGAAAACAGAATACACAAGAGCAAAATGAGTTCCTTAACAGATTTTTTTTATAACTCAATAAGACTATATAAACACAGCAGCATACACAAAATTATTTTAAAGAAAAAATGATAGCAAAGACTTTTAAATGAAAATTGTTACATTTTCTATTATATGATGTTTATTTCTTTAAAATAAAAAATACAAAAAGAATAAAGTCTCGCCGTAACCGGTTTGGCTCAGTGGATAGAGCGTCGGCCTGCGGACTGAGAGGTCCCGGGTTCGATTCCGGTCAAGGGCATGTACCTTGGTTGCGGGCACATCTCCAGTGGGAAGTGTGCAGGAGGCAGCTGATCGATGTTTCTCTCTCATCGATGTTTCTAACCCTCTATCTCTCTCCCTTCCTCTCTGTAAAAAATCAATAAAATATATTTTAAAAAAAAAAAGAATAAAGTCTCACTCTCCCATAATTTTCCTACCTTTCTGACAGTCTCCCAAACATTGGTATAAATAAAATTATGTCCATAATATGTAGATATTTTACTTTAAATGGGGTAGTACTACATGTATTTTTATCTAACCTACTTATATTTTAATATAATAATCAGGGATATCATTTTGTATCAATATATTAACTACTGTGTTTAACAGTTAAATATATTCTACTTATATAAAACCAAACCCCAACTGATGGACATTTAAATGGTTTTTGCTACTACTAATCATGCTGCAAAGTATATGCTTTGTACATAAAACCTTACTTCTCCTATTACCTTATTAAATTTACTTCATTTAATGAAATTGCTGTGATTAAATATCATTTTGAGCAATCACAGATATTGCCAGGCTGCACACACAATGGCAGGCACCAAGCTATATTTTCCATTAAATTTGTTACATCCCCATCAGCACTGAGCATTATCTTTGCTACTTTGATAGATGAACACTGACAGCTTATTTAAATTTGCGTTACTTCATTATTCAAGTCAAGCATCATTTTGTGAAGGGCTTTCTGTATTTCTCCTTCAGTGATTTGCTTGTTCAAATGCTGGCATTTTATCTGTTTTTTATTAGTTTTACAAAGCTCTTTAGCCATATAAGCATTTCATTTTTTATTGTTTTTAATATTCCCCTAACTTCTTATTTGAAAATTTCAAAGCCACAAAGAAGTTGCAAGATAAAAAGCAGTGAATACCATATACCTGAACAAAGATGCACTAATTATGAACATTTTGACACACTTACTTTGTCTCTTCTTATTTGCAAACACATACATTTTTCTTTTGCTGTCCCCTTTGACAGTTACATATATCATGACACTTCATCCCTAAATATTGAAGCATATCTCTTAAGAACAAGGGCATTCTTCTATATAACCACAATTTAATGATTAGACTCAGAAAACAACAAATGCAACACATCAGGTCCTTGAATAATGTAATTTCGTTAAACAGCATTTCATTATAACATTGATGAGATAACACAGGAACTTACTCTTGTTTATATCAATTAGCCTATGGTAAAGTTGGTTTCATTATGTCATTTTCTTAACATCGAAGAACCTATAAAGGACATTGAGAACTTACTGTTCTAATAAACCAGTGGTTCTCAACCTTCCTAATGCCGTGACCCTTTAATACAGTTCCTCATGTTGTGGTGACCCCCAATTTTATTGTTACAAATTGAACATAATTAAAGCATAGTGATTAATCACAAAAATAATATGTAATTATATATGTGTTTTCCAGTGGTCTTAGGCGACCCCTGTTAAAGGGTTGTTTGACCCCCAGAGGGGTCGCGACCCACAGGTTGAGAACCGCTGTCAACGGTAGAAAATCAAACACTACATAAACCCTATGTATTATACATTTAAATGTTAATGTTTTCTGTTTTTCTTAACTTTGCAATTAATGTTTTTCTGTACTGTATATTTTCTTAGTAGCCAAAAGTAGTACATCTTTTAATTTCATACTTTCTACAAACGCAAGATCCTAAACTTATCTATTGTATCAGAAAGGGTCTACAGAAAGCAGATGGCCCACTTAGGTTAACTTAAGGAGGGATATTTACAAGTGGACTATTTACAAAGCTGTCAATAAGGCTTAGGAGAATCACAAAGTACAATAACCCAGGCTAGTAACAAAGGCAGCCCCCTTGGACGGAATAGGACTTTCTGAAGAGGGAGAGCCAGACTACAATTCTTGCCAGGGCTCTCCATTTCCAAATCCAAGCAGAAGCCAGAGGACATAGGGGCCCGTTCATGTTGTCCAGAAAAGTCTCACATGAGAGAAAACAAGATATAGAGGTCCATATTGAAGATTATGCAGCATAACTAATATTGCTACGTTTTGGTACCCAGGTTTATCCCTCTCATTAAGTAAAATGGTGCTTTCCATCACTTTTTTTCTGTACTCTGAAATAACTTAAACAACATGGAAATGTCCTGTTCTTTATGTTTGATAAACCTGTACATAAAAATCATCTAATTTTCCTGGACTTTTACAGTTATGGACTTAACTGCTTAGAAATTGTTGTTAGAAATTATTCATTTTTCTTATTTCTAATATTGTCTTTATGTTTGTTTTTTCTCCAACCAAATTTTTCAAATGACCATTAAACTGATTTAGTCAAATCTGTATTTTATTGATTTCACTTTGTAATTTTTTTATGGCTTAGGTGCATTTTATTGGGTTTTTTTATTTTGTAAATTTTTATTTTTTATTTTTTTATTGATTTTTTACAGAGAGGAAGGGAGAGAGATAGAGAGTCAGAAACATCAATGAGAGAGAAACATCGATCAGCTGCCTCCTGCACCTCTCCCACTGGGGATGTGCCCGCAACCCAGGTACATGCCCTTGACCGGAATCGAACCCGGGACCCTTGAGTCCGCAGGACGACGCTCTATCCACTGAGCCAAACCGGTTTCAGCTATTTTGTAAATTTTTAATACTGTTAATTTCCTCCTCCCCCTCCCCTCTCCTCCCCTCCTCCCCCCTTTACCTCCTCCTCCTCCTTCTTCTGGGGTAGATATATTATTTATCTATTCTCCTTTTTTAAAATTGCAGGAGTTAAATGTTTAGCTTATTTCTCTATCTGAGCTACCAACACTTGCCCCACCCACCCTATATACACACATCCCCCAATCTGAGTCGTCTCTATCCTCTGTCTTCTATTCTGATATGGTGATTCTCAAGGACACAGTTTATGACAGAATTAGAATAACACAATTACTCATTTGCTTTTTATTTCACATTACATAGTCTCCAAATAATACCAATACTACCACTGCCAATATGATTACTGAAAATAGTTTTTTAAATGTTTTGAATATGATCTCTCCATTTTCCTTCCCACCTCTTTACAAACCATACTTTTTTTTTTTAACCCTCATTTCATCTTGGTTGTCTAACTATATGTGCAATTCTAACAATCAGTCCTTATGTTAATGTCTCTCTAGTTATTTTGATTCCCTGAACCTTGTTCTCTAGTAGGTTCCTCAGGAAAAGATGATGGGAACAAAAGTTTTACCATACTAATAACAGTTTGTGACCTTAAAATTCAGTTTGGAGCCCTAACCGGTTTGGCTCAGTGGATAGAGGGTCGGCCTGCAGACTGAAGGGTCTCAGGTTCGATTCCGGTCAAGGGCATGTACCTTGGTTGCGGGCACATCCCCAATAGGGGGTGTGCAGTAGGCAGCTGATCCATGTTTCTCTCTCATCGATGTTTCTAACTCTCTATCCCTCTTCCTTCCTCTCTGTAAAAAATCAATAAAATATATTTAAAAAACAAAATTCAGTTTGGATATATGTAAAATCTTGGGTTCATGTTTCTTGAGTATCTTAAATATGGAATGCCATATTAAATTATGTCCTCTCATAAATTCTCTAATAATATGTTTTCTCTCATAAACTGTTACAGTATAAAGGTATAATAATCTGATTTTCCTTCCCTAATGCCTAAATGTGTGTGACTTATGCCTAAATGTCTGAAAAGATTTTTATTTTTCCTTTAATGTCTAATAATTTTACTAGATGTGTCTGTGCTGGTCTTTCTCTCACAAAGAATACTTTTTAAAGTTCTCTCCTGAATTCTGCATTGACTGCATTTTGTTATTCTGATTATCTCCTCCTTTATGGCTACTGATTTTCAGTCGTACATTTTTCTGTATCTACATACTAGATTTTTTTAATGATGGGTTGTTATGGACTGAATTATATTACTCCAGAATTCATATATTAAAGCCCTGTCAACCCTCTCCCCTCAGAATGTGTACCTCAAAATGTTTTTTAAGACAGGGCCTCTAAAGAGGTGATTAGGTTAATACAAGGCTATTATGATAGGTCCTAATCCAATCTGACAGGTGTCCTTACCAAAGAGGAAATTTGGACACACACAGGACACAGCAAAAAGGCAGGCATTTACAAGCAAAAGAGAGGCCTCAGAAGAAACTGGACCTGCCAACACCTTGATGTTGAACTTCTAGCCTTCAAAACGGTAAGAAAATAAATTTCTGTTATTTAGGCTACCCAGTCTGTGTGGTATTTTTTTATGGCAGCCCTGACAAATGAACACAGGGTTTACAAACTCAATTACCCACACAAGCAATTTTTAAACATTGGCAAGTAATACATTTTTTAAAATATCTATATATATAAAAGGCTAATATGCTAAGTGTCCTTCCTACCATCCAACCGGTCGCTATGGCGCACAATGACCACCAGGGGGCAGACGCTCAATGCAGGAGCTGCCAAGCTGCAGTGACCTGGCAATGGCAGTTCTCAGGTGACGCACCCCAAAACCAGAGAGCGGGGAGCCCGATTCCTCACGGGACTGCACAATTCCACCTTCAGCCATGGGTTATGTTGTTGCTCGGGCACTCAGTCCCGAATCTGGTTTACTGCACACTTGTGTTTGCATTCCACACCCTGTACAACAACAACTTTGCAGACTGCTCTCTCACACCCCGGGACCCCTGAGGGGGATGTCGGAAAGCTGGTTTTTGCAGAGGGACCCCACCTGCCAGAGGGACCCTGCTCACTCCACAGATGCCGGGGAGAGACCACGGAAGGTTGGCTCCAGGGCGTGTCCAGCCCATCTCGCCCAGTCCCACCCCGCCAGCCACCTTCTAATTAATTTCCTTTCAATGTGCATGAATCTGTACACCGGGTCACTAGTATATTATATGTGTCAGTTCCTGTTCAAAATTGTGAGTAAGAGGATCCTAAAATCACATCCTATCACAGACACACCAAATCTACAGCTACAACCAAACCACTCCCTCTGAAAGAAACTCAAAAACTAACTGAGTGATACATATCGGGCAAAGGGCAAAAGCCTACACTGAAACAGGTAGGAGAGGCTGACATGATTTTGCCATAAACCCCACCCCAGGTGCAGTGACCCACAATATGGAGGAAACTAAGAATACCCACATTCTTCCTGAGGAACAAAAGGTATGAGCTTCACATCTGGTACCCCAACTTCTAAGATCTACACCTTTGAAAGCCAATAGCGATTATGTCCATAAGACCCACAAGGCTGTAGTGAACGGGTAAACAGTTCTTAAAGGGCTCATGCACGCTCACCATACCCCATACCCCCCAGTCCCCTCCCTGGCACAGCACAGAGTGAACAGAAATGCCCATCTCCCGGTCTTCCCCAGAAAAAGCTGTGTTTATATATACTTTAAAAGCTGCTGCCTGAGGGTTCAGCTTCCAATGAGCTTGAATCGAGATGCTAATTAAGATCCTCCTCTTTGACGCTGACAGATCTTGGTATACGCTCAACTTCTGGGAGCCACTAAGAAAAAAATAGGCCACCATATATGACAAATCCACAGACAACATCATACTCAATGAGCAAAAACTAAAAGCATTTTCCTTAAGATCAGGAACAAGACAGGGATGTCTGCTTTCAACACTCTCATTGAATATAATACTGGAATTCCTAGCCCAATAATCAAACAAGAAGAAGAAATAAAAGGCATCCAAATTTGGAAGGGAGAAGCAAAACTGTCATTATTTTAAGATGACATGATAGTGTATACAGAGAACCCTAAAGACTCCACCAAAAAACTACCAGAACTATATAAATTCAGCAAAGTAGCAGGATACAAAAATACATATCCAGAAATCAGTTGCATTTGTATATGCCAATTATGAACTACCAGAGAAAATTCAAAGAACAATCACATTTACAATTGCATTTTAAAAATACCTAGGAATAAATTTAACAAAGGATATAAAAAACCTATACTCAGAAAATTAGAAGACACTGAAGAAAAAAATTAAAGAAGATACAAATAAGTGGAAGCGTAAACTGTGTTCATGGATAAGAATTAACATCATTAAAATGTCCATACTATCCAAAGCAATCTATAGAATCAACTCAATTCTATCAAGATATCAACAGCATATTTCACAGAACTAGAACAAATACTGCAAAAATTTATATGAAACTAAAAAAAAGATCCCAAATAGCCACAGCAATCTTGAGAAAGAAGAATAAAGTTGGAGGAATCACACCACTTGATATCAAACTACATTAAAGGCCATAGTAATCAAAACGGCATGGTACTGGCATAAAAAGATATACAGTTGCCGAAACCGGTTTGGCTCAGTGGATAGAGTGTCGGCCTGCGGACTGAAGGGTCCCGGGTTCGATTCCGGTCAAGGGCATGTACCTGGGTTGTGGGCACATCCCCAGTAGGAGATGTGCAGGAGGTAGCTAATCGATGTTTCTCTCTCATCGATATTTCTAACTCTCTATCTCTCTCCCTTCCTCTCTATAAAAAATCAATAAAAAATATATTAAAAAAAAAAAAAGATATACAGTAGATCAATGGAACAGAATACAGAGCCCAGAAATAAACCCATGCCTTTATAGTCAATATTTTACAAAGGAGGCAAGAACATAAAATGGGGTAAAGTGAGCATATTCAATAAATGGTGATGGGAAAATTGGACGGATATGTACAAAATAATGAAACTAGACCACCTTCTTACAGCATACAAAGAATAAACTCAAAATGGATTAAAGACTTAAATGTTAGATTCGAAACCATAAAAATCTTACGAGAAAAAATAGGCAGTCAAATCTCAGACATTTCTCGTAGCAATATTTTTTCTATCTCCTCATGCAAGAAAGTCAAAAGAAAAAATAAACAAATGGGACTACATCAAGCTAAAAAGTTTTTGAACAGCAAAGGAAACAATCAACAAATGAAGACGACCCACTGAATGGGAGAACAGATTTGTCAATGACACATCTGATTAAGGGATTAATATGAAAATTTATAAGAAACCTATAAAACTCAACACGAAAAAACAATCCAATTAAGAAATGGGTAAAGGACCTGAATAGACACTTCTCCAAAGAGGACATACAAATGGCCAAAAGACATATGAAAGGATGCTCCTCTTCACTAATCATCAGAGAAATGCACATTAAAACAACCTCACACCTGTCAGAATGGCTATCATCAAGAAATCAACAAACATGAGTTGGCAAGGAAGTGAAGAATAGGGAACCCTTGTGCACTCTTGGTGGGAATGCAGACTGGTGCAGCCATTGTGGAAAGCAGTATGGAGTTACCTCAAAAACTTAAAAGTGGAATTGCTTTATGACCCAGCAATTCCACTTGGGAAGATATCCAAAGAAACCTGACACACTAATTTAAAAGAATAGTATATAAGAGAACATTATTCAGCCATAAAAAGGAAAAAAAATTGGGACAATGGGGATGAACCTTGAGGGCATTATGCTAAGTGAAATGTCAGACAGAAAAAGACAAATAACATATGATCTTACTTATATGTAGAATCTTATTTGAAAATTAGAGGCCTGATGCACAAAATTTGTGCAGGGGGTGGGTGGGTAGGGGAGGTCCCCTCAGCCCAGCCTGCACCCTCTCCAATCCAGGATCCCTCTCACAATCCTGGACCGCTGGCTCCTAATTGCTCACCTGCCTGCCTGCCCGGTTGCCCCTAACTGCCCTCCTTTCCCCCACCGGCCTGATCACCCCTAACTTCCCTCCCTGCCGGCCTGGTCGTCCCTAACTGCCCCACCCTGCTGGCCAGGTCACTCCTAATTGCTCCCCCCCACTGGCCTGGTCACCCCTTAATGCGGCCCCTGCTGGCCTGGTCACCTCTTACTGACAAAAAAATTAAAAAATGTATAATTTTACTCATGAACACCGGACAGCTAGTGTTGTGCTGGCTGTTGTCATTTTCTTATTTCACAATCTAAGGTCAGTGCCCATGACAAAATAGTCAGGCATTGCATGTTTTAAAAATTCTTACAGCACACCAGTTGAAAATTGCTGCAATGGAATATTATTCAGCCATAAAAAATAATGAAGTACAAATATATGCAACAACATGGAAGCATCTCTAAGGCATCGTGCTGAGCAAAAGAAGCCAGACATGTATGCTATACACCTAAAACTATTACAAAATAATACTGAATGTAAACTAATTAAAAAATAAAATTTTAATTTAAAAAAAAAGTGCTGGAGGAACCAAGATGGTGGTATAAGTAAACACAAGTACTCACATCCTCCCACAACCACATCAAGATTACAACTAAAATACAGAACAATCATTCAGAATCACCTGAAATCTGGCTGAATGGAAATCCTACAAATATAGAGAATTAAAGAATAAAGCACATTGAGACTGGTAGGAGAGGCACGGAACAGGCTGGTCTGACACCATAGTGTGGCGTACTTTTAATTGGGAGAAATATCTCGGCTGTGGAGGCCTCCCATTAGGACTAAGGGGTCACAGCTGCACACCAGGACCCCAGTCCAGGGTTCCAGAGCCAGGAAGAGAATTCCCGGTAACTTTGAGCTGTAAAACTCAGCGGGAATTTGGCTGAGCCACATGGAGGCTGCTGGAACCCCAGGCAGTTCCTCTTAAAGGGCCCACACACAGACTTACACAGACTCACTCCCTCTGAGCTCCAGCACTGGGGCAGTAGCTTGAAAGGATCCAGGGACATAGCATCAGGGCAAGAACTCAGGGGCAGCTTTCTCCCAGACAAAAGTGCTAGGACAAACCCCTCTTTTTCCCCCCGACCCACAATGCCCCAGAGCTGACTGACAGGCACCATATCTGTCTCCATCAACCTGGCCCACACTATTCACACTGCCCTGGTGATTCCATGAGATCCCGTGCCACCCAATTTGCAGCCCCACCCAAGCTGTTTGTAATGTCTTTCCCATATGAATGGCCTTTTCTGACTCAGGCTTCAGACTTCCCTAAAATCTCTCAAACAAGCAGCAGCTGGCTGCAGCAAGCTCAGACCTCGATAAGTGGCACAGACCCAGCACTAGCCTCAGCTTGCCAGGGTTCACAGCTTGGCCTATCCTGGGCACCTCCTAGCCTAACGCAAGTTGCAGCCATCTTCAAATCGCTCTGTGGCTCCTGCCAGGTGGCCCCAGGCAGGTCACAGGCAATGGCTGAGTTTGCATCTCCCGGAAGGCCCCAGAGCCAGTGCACCCAGCAGTCAGCTTCAGAACATACCAGATTACAGCTCGCCGGGCAGTGCCCATTGCCTCACCAGAGCCCTTGCCCCAGCCCCCTCCCGCCCCCGGATCGCATTGGGACATGTCTCCGGTGGGCAGGCGAGGGCTCAGGCGAGGCGATCTGCATCCCGCATCCCTCCCTGATTGACCACTGTGATTCCGAGCCAGTAAGTGCTGCCTTCAGGACGGTGCTCCACGTCCCTCACCCCCACCTCAGGCCCGAGAGCAGTGCTGGGCAGGGGCACCCAGGGGTTTGGGAATGCAGCACGAGACATGTCCCAACTCGATCAGGGGGCGGGCGGGGGCTGGGGCGAATGCAGCGGTGCAGATTGCCTCGCCGGAGCCCTCACCCGCCCACCGGAGACACGGGGCTCACTCTGAGAGAGAAAGAGAGAGAGAGAGAGAGAGAGAGAGAGAGAGGCGGAATTTTGCATCCCGCATCCCTCTCTGATTGACCAGCACGAGGGGCTGGCACAACGTGGGCTGCCTTCAGGATGGTGGATGGTGGCCCATTGGAGAGCGGTTTCTCCATGCATGGTGCCCAGGGATGGCTGTGAGCTGCTGCAACCCCACCCCATGCTTCAGGGTGGGGGAGAAGGCTCGCAGCCACCAGCACCCTAGGCTGCACCTCCTGTGCCTCAGCCTGCCAGGTTGGCAGGGTCCAGAGCAGGTGAGCTGCTCCCTTCCCCCAGTGGTAGAACAGGGAGGAGAGCGCTGGGTGCAGGGAGGGGACCTCAACTGGGATCCTCCTGGTGTGGGGAAGGGGCCCGGCCTGGGCCCAGTGGAGAGCTTAGGAAGTCTGGCTAAGCAGGTACTGGTTCATACCAACTCTTACTCTGCCATCTTCCTCCAGCTCTTCAAGCTAGCCCCCCTGCCCCACTTGTCCGGGGCAACGGGCTCTGGGTGACCTCCCTGAGCTCAGACTGTGGACCCAGAGACCTCAAGGAAGAGTGCAGGGGCCGGTGCAGAAGTACCAGGGCAGAGTTGCTTCGGTGTCTCGGTGAAGTTTGCAACTGACCCATGGTGGAAGCCCCAGAGGGGAAAGGCCAGGAGGCATGAATTGCCAGCACTTTAGCCACTTGAAAACAGCTCCACTTGGAATGTGAGGCGTTTATATGTTCAGCTGAGAAGTGAGAGGGCTGAACTCCACCATCACTGGGCTCCTGTCAGTCCGAGGCCCAAGTGTCCACCATGACAAGGGGAGAACAGAGTGAGGGGCCTGGAGGAAGGGAGGACAATTGAAGAAAACCATGTCTAGACTTTCCCCAGCCCTCTCCTTCTTTCTGTTGCCTACAAGAGCCCCAGGCCCGGCCACAGTTCTGTCTCCACCTTTTAGTCCCCTATTCTCCAACCACAGAGGAAAGAAATAAGGAAGGAGTCTGTGCTGCCTTCAGAAAGTATCTATATACCTGATCGGTCAGTTGCCTTCCACAGAGGGAGGCCAGACTGTGGCTTAGGCCCGCTCCCCACAGGGACATCAGTAGGACATCCTGTGAGGGCTCCCAGACTGTTAGAGGGGGCAGGATGGGCTGAGGGATGCCCCCCGAGTGCACAAATTTTTGTGCACCGGGCCACTAGTAAAGATATAAAAATAAATAAAAAAATAACTTTGTAATTCCCATTCAATTTAAATAGTGTTGAAAGTATCTATTTTTCATGGAAATAAGTAATAAAATAAAGTCCAGAGAGATAATTTTAAAAATAAAGTTGGTTATGAGTATTAAATATGAAATAAATTAAATGTTTACATATGCATTTAAATAGAGATAATCAAAACTAAATGTAAATTATGTAAAATATGGTTCCATATTTGCAAACATACCTGTATACTTATCTATCTTTATATATTTACAGAGAAAATTTTGGAATGACATTGACAGACTATTAGAAATGCTTAATTTTCCAAGTTTACATGTTTAGTGAATCATTAATTTTAAATTAAAATTTTAATGTTAAAAAAAAAGCCATTTATATGAATTGTCCAGAATAGGCAAATCCACAGAAACAGAAAGTAGATTAGTGGTCACCAGGGGCTGGGTGTAGGGCAATGGGGAGTGACTGACTGCTAATGGATAGAGTTTCTGGGGTAATGAAAATGTTCTGGAATTGGTGGGGGTAGTTGCACAATCTTGTGTATATACTAAAACCACTGAATTGTAAACTTTATAATGGTGAATTTTATATGAATTATATTTCAATTTTTAAAATGCTAAATAAAATAACATTGATTTGCAAATTGGTATTTAAAACCCAAGTTTTCAGACCTAGCTGGTTTGGCTCAGTGGATAGAGCATTAGCCTGAGGACTGAAGGGTCCCAGGTTCCATTCCAGTCAAGGGCACACGCCTGAGTTGCAGGCTCAATCCCCAGTAGGGGGAGTGCAGGAGGCAGTCGATCAATGATTCTCATCATTGATGTTTCTATCTCTCTCTCTCTCTCTCTCTCCCCCTTCCTCTCTGAAATCAATAAAATATATTTAAAATATAATAAAAAAAAACCCAAGATTACTTTTCTTTTTGCATTTGTTTGAATTACTGAAGATAGACTGCTGAAATCACTGAAATAAAAGGCAAAGTAAAAAGTATATTTCTAGCAACACTGAGCCAGGGTCTCAGGTTCATGTTATCTGCACTTTGATTCCTATTCTGGCTGGTGCTTGGATTACATGCTAGAGGGCTCCCCCTTCCAATTCTTAATTGAAGAAATAGTGATTAAATTTCTCAAGTTGACTCACAGAAGTTATTTAAGTCTTATCTCCTCCTCTATTTGCAAAGTACACCCTGGTTAAAAGCACCAACCTTTTCTCTCCCCATTTTCTATTCTTTCCACACAAAAGATCTCAGCTAGAGAAAGAGGAAAGCTGTGGGGAGCGGTTACGGTGTTTTGGCCAGGACCAAGCTTCAGACTAATGAAAGGACAGGGTCCTCTCATTGCCACGTGCAAGTCCCAGCTGGAGGGCAGGGCCCTCCCAGCACAATCATAGCCAATGGCTGTGGTTGTAAGCTTGAACCTATGGTCCAAACACGTAACCCAACGTGCCTTGTGATAGAGTTCGGGTGCATGTAGTTGAGTGAGGTTGAAACTCACGAGAATGCTGTAAACAACTTGATCACGCCCCTACTTTGCCTCATGGCATCTGCTATAAAATAAAGACATGGCTTGTGGGCGCTGTCATTGTCTCCTCATCAGGGAGGCAGCAACGAGACCCAGCTATTATTCTCTTGTCTGTCTTTCCTTAATCCTTTCACCCCCCCACTCGGGATCACCCTTGGTCGTGCTGGCGTGGCACAGAAAGCAATTTATTTAGCTAAATCATAAAATCTCTTAATGATTGACAGCTATAAGCATGATTCCCTCTTCTCAATTCCTCCAAATCCCTAGGCCCCAAATAAGTATTGGGCAAATTAATAAATCAAAGGGTTAGGGGTTAGCAAAGGCTGCCTGAGCAACCAAAAGCAACATGCTACTGGATGGTAGGTATGCCCTGAGACTCAGCTTCCCTTCCCTGTTGTTGTGTGTGTTTTTTTCCAGTTTTACTCATTTTAAAATCAAAGTCTCACTAATATACTTCAAATCAGAATCTATGAACTATCTACATCAGAATCACCTGTAGTGCCTGGCCCACCCCAGACTTAGTAAACAAAATCTCAGGGTTTGGAGTCCAGGAAACTTATTTTCAAAATGATTCTAACAAACATTAAATTTGAGAAATATTCTTCTATAAAGTTTAATAAAATAGGACCTGCAGCCATTTAAGGTATAGGTAATGTGTAAGAGACTGTTTTATGAAGACATGATCATTGCCACTGAGTTTACCAGTCAGAACTAAACACAGAACACTTATGTCTGGAACTCACTCACTGTATGGTACTCCATCCTATATAATAAAAACCTAATGTGCAAATTGTTCCCTCGACTGGGAGTTCGACCACTTGCTATGATGTGCGCTGACCACCAGGGAGCGGCATGGAACATGGCAGACATCGGCAACGAGGCTCTGGCAGCGGGGGCAGTGGAGGCACTACTGGCCCCAATGGGCTTCCAGGTGAGCTGGGCCGCAGCTGCTGGGACCGCAGGGGCTGGTTGGGCTCCCCATGGGTTTGTGCAGGAGCCGGTCTGCGAGGCTGGCTGGGAGACAGCATGCTGCCCACCGGCTTCCATGTGGTGCCACTGGGTGGCCCAGAGGTCCACACTGCACCCAGCCTGCAGTGTCTGGCCATGCTCACTGTATTTCTGCATGGGGACTTGGGCGCCGTGACTCAGGTGGAGGGGCATGCAAAGGGGTCTGGGGACCCAGTTGCTGCCCAAGGCCCAGAGGTCAGCTGAGACCTGCCCTTCCCCACCAGATGTTCACACTTCTATCTCTGGCCAGGCCTAGGGACCACACCTGTGCACGAATTTTGTGCACCAGGTCTCTAGTTAAATATAAATGTGAGGTGTGTGCTGTATACACACACACGTATATATATAAATTACACAACATTAAAGGCATAAATGACAAAGTAGTAGTGATGTACTTATATTTAAATCAAGTAGAAGAGGTTTTCCAACATATTGAGGAAAATATGGAACAAAGACATTTTTCTGTTCGTATTTCTTCTGTACCTGAGGAAAGTATTGAATTTCAGCTAATAAATGACCTAAATGGAGACAGCCCTGATTAGATCAAGTCTAAAAACTGAGTAATTTTCCTTCTGAGTAATTTCAATCATCAACATGCAAAGTAGCATGTTAACTGTCACTGCCAGGTTTTTGCTAGCACATGTTAATGGTTTTCATAATGGTGAGATCTTTACTTTTCTACCCTGCCTCTCCATTGACTGATTTTTAGAGAAAGGGAGAAACATCTGTGTGAGAGTGAAACATTGATCAGCTGCCTCCTGCACCAGGAATCCAAAAAGCAACCAACCGAGCCTAAGGGCCATGGCAAAAAATTCTTCTTTACTAAACTATTCATGCTGGCACACTATAGTGCACACACAATATAGATTCTTTTTCTGCTTCAAGCTTAAAAAGCCTTGAGAATCTCTTAAAAGTATATAGAAAACTTCCGGTCTACCACTAGGAAGCACTTCCAAATTACTAGCAAAGTTTTATTTTATATCACCTCTAATTCACTTACAAAAACAGGTTTTGATGATAAAAGTACCAGTGTTTTAAAATATTTTCTACTTACAGTGAACAATATTCATTCAAAATACTTATGGAACACCTACTACATACCCCGGACTGTTACAGGGGTTAGGAATAAGAACACAGTGGTAAGAAAATATGCTTAATAAAAATACTGGTTGCCAAAACCGGTTTGGCTCGATGGATAGAGCGTCAGCCTGCGGACTGAAGGGTCCCGGGTTCGATTCCGGTCAGGGGCATATACCTTGGTTGCAGGCACATCCCCGGTGGGGGGTGTGCAGGAGGCAGCTGGTTGATGTTTCTCTCTCATCGATGTTTCTAACTTTCTATTCCCTCTCCCTTCCTCTCTGTAAAAAAATCAATAAAAATATATTTTAAAAAAATACTGGTTGTAATTTGCTATATATTGATGATTCAGAGTCATCAATCATTACAAATACGAAGAATTACAAATACTACTACAGGGTGTCCCAAAGAAATGTATATGCACTTTAACAGCTGATAGCTCAATTTTGAAAATGAAATGTATTTTAACAAACACTGCCTTTATAATTATTTAAAAGTGTGTGTATACGAAGTGTGTATACACATCTTTGGGACACCATATATATGTGTAGGCAGGACTGAGCAGAATCTATACAGATCTTATAGCAGACCAAGGAAATTTGTTTTTGAAATAATTTCCATTGCATTAACTAATTAAAAGCACATACACACACACACACAGTATAGGATGTCTATGGTTTCCAAGGTTTCCAGTGTTTGAATACACTCCATACACATAGTACTTTGAACATTAAGTTCCCTGTCATAATACTTATACTCTACACTTCAATTTTGTAGCAAGATGTAGCGATTCACCGCATGGAAAATGACCGGGAAACCGTCCCTTTTCTCTAGAGAAAAGATCACTAAGAAATTAAAGCATTTAAAATCAATATACTAAGTAATTCTAAAATGCGCTTCTCGGAACTCTAATAAATGTCCTATGATTGATTCCTCTTCAACCAAGAAAAGCAGCAGGCAGAGAAAATGAAGCTTACACTTCTCTGTCACTCTAGAAATACCATTATTTCTTCATAACTACATATAAAAAAATTGTTACCTGTAAGAGACCAGAGAACCTTGATGCCCAATTCAGATGCAAGACAAAAACCACCGCCCTAGGCAGAAAAATGGGGCAATCCTTCCTAACACTCAGATTCGGGTGTGTCTGTTTGTTTCTGACTTTTATTTGTGTTTATAACCGCTTCGGCGTCCCCGAAGCCTGGCAGGGACAGATCACACTGCAGAGAACACTCAGGTGCTACACAGTAGCGGCCCTGCCAGCCCCGCCCGCACGCGGGTGCAGAGCGGATCCCGCAGCACCTCTGCACAGCGAGGAGGGACCGACAACAGCCCACGGCCCTGAGACCAGCCGAGAAGGGGCCGGCCGCCCTCCGCGAGCCAGTGCGCCCCGCGCGCACCGCGCGTCCCCCAAGTGCCCTTGGAAGCAGCGGCCCGCGGGGAGCGCCGCGCCCGGTCCCGGAGGACTCCAGTTCCGCCCGCCGGCTCGTCCCTACCCCACCCCGCCCCTGGGACCCGCCAAGCCCGCCGCGCCGGCTCCGCCCCTCGCCTCCCGGCCAGGCCCCGAGTCCAGCCCCGGTGCCAGGCAGCCCAGGCGGCAGGCGCGGCACAGCCCAGGCAGTCCCGGCCCCAAGCAGCGCCCTCGCCCCACAGGCCGCCAAGGCCGCCCGGGAGCTTGCGCGCCGCAGCCCCGACCAGGCCTGCGCCCCGGGCTGTGGCCTGGGCGGACGGCGCCCTCGTCTCTCACCTGCGTCCCCACCACGACTATCTGAGGCAACTGGATGATGTCGGCGCCCACGGTATTGAAGACGTCCTGGAGCTTGTTGATCACAGGAATTAGCGCCTCCATGACTCCGAGAACACGGGACCCCCGCCCGGCGGGCCGCGGCAATGAATGGGGCCGGGGCCCAGATTCCGCCTCCTTCCTCCTCTCCTCCGCCCTCTCCTCGGGAGCCGGCACCCATTGGTGACCGCCCGGCTGCCACCTGCCCACTCCCGGCAAGCCGTGCGCTAAGAGGGAGGGAGCCAGGAACAAAGCCTGCCGGGAGTTGTAGTTCTGCAGCCGAGGAACGCCAGGGCCTACAGCTTCCAGAAGGCTGCGCGGCGCGGGCGGACCCGGAGCCGGAGAGGGAGGGATGCTTGCTATTGGGTTAATTTCCAGGCTCTCCTCAAAAGGTTAGGGAGCGAAGCCTGGAGAGTAGGAGGGAAGAAATGCATTTATGCCTGTGCTTGAGGCGTATTGGGTGGGGAAATGCCGAATATGTGTTAAGTACAGCTGAACCTCTTGATTACCCAAGATGTCAGTAAGGACGGGTTGGAAAGGCTTAACTAGCTCCTAGCCTCAGACACCCCTGCCAGGTGCAAAAGGTCTGGAAGCTGATAGTAGAAGGCATGGGGTGCTATTTTGCAAAAATAACAAAATCAGCCCGGATTGAACACGGTTCTCCAGGATTTTTGTAAAAACGTGTTCAGGAAGAAAGTGTCAGAGTTTTAGAGGGGAAGGGCAGAGTCCTTGTTCTCTATATTCGGTATAAAACGTTATTTGCTGTGTGGCCTGATTCCCTACAAAGTGGAGATCTGATAACTGCCTTACTAGCTTTTTGCTAAGTGTGCCTACTGTTCTATCCCTAAATGTTGTTTTTCTTTTTAGACAGATAGTATCTCTCTTCTCCAAGCCTCCACGGTTTCCTATCTCACAGTAAAAAAAAAACGGTGACATTTAAGCAAAGATCCAAAGTAGGTGAGGAGAAAGACCCTTTCCTACTTTACTTTCCTCCATCGCATGTATCTCCATGCTATGCTACACAATGAACTTGTTTACGCTCTCACTTTTACTACATTGTCAGCTGCTAGCAGCCAGAGATTTTTTATTATTTAATTCACTGGTGTATCCCTAGCCCCTAGATAGAAAGTGTCAAGGGAGTCGAAATCTCAACCCCTTTGAGTTTACAATCTAACAGAGGGCCATTATAAATCAATGGGTAGTCCTATAATTGGGTGTATTATGGAGCATATAGTCTGAAAGGGAAGAAAGTTCAAGCAAGACCTCCTAGAAGTCACTAGATTTAATCCCCAGGAGGGCAAGGACCACCAGCAGTGCGGAAGTTGTGCACTACACAACTTCAGTAGATTCCATTCACCAGCACAGCCACCCACAGTCGCCCTGGGGAACATGCTTGATGGTGGGTACTCAATACATACTTTTGAACAAATGAATGAAACTAAGACCTGAAAGTCCACTAGTGGTGGTTTGGTATCTTATCAAGTTTTATGAACAATTCCTTCTTTGATTCTTCTTAAAAACAAAACTTTCAGAGACAAAGAAAACATTTTCAAAACTCCAAAAAAAAAAAAAAAAAACCAGACCAAAGAGGGGGTAGGCTCAAGGCGACACTCCATGACCATAACCAGGAAGTGTTTCATAGGGGCAAGCTGCCCTGGGGCAAAAACAATGCCACTACAACCTTTTCCCTTATTTGTAGCACCAATAGACAGTCTTTTCCTAACTGCTAATGGCAAAATTAAAAGAGCAAGCGTAAGATATATTCCAGGAAAGACATGTCATGAATTTTACAAGACATTACATATTTCAATTTAAATGATAAAATATCTTGTGTGGCCCTAACTGGTTTGGCTCAGTGGATAGAGTGTCGGCCTGCGGACTGAAGGGTCCCAGGTTTGATTCCGGTCAAGGGCATGTACCTTGGTTGCAGGCACATCCCCAGTGGGGGGTGTGCAGGAGGCAGCTGATTGATGTTTCTCTCTCATCGATGTTTCTAACTCTCTATCCCTCTCTCTTCCTCTCTGTAAAAAATCAATAAAATATATGTAAAAGAAAAGAAAATATCTTGTGTGATGGAACATCCAGCGCCTTATATTAAACATGCTTCAGGAACAATCATGACTGCTTTTAATTTTTTTTTTTTTTTTAAGGAAAAGGAAGAATGATCACATAGCTAGTGCTCAAAAGTTCTATCTGTACCACCACATTATGTTTAAGCAGGTTTGTCCAGTACTTGTTTAGACACTAGAGCGTTGAGTTTATTAAAGTGTTTGAGGATAGAGAAATGGGAAGTGGTGAGGCCTTGAAAAAGAGTGGTTCTAATTTGATAACATTAAAGAAAAAACAAAAACATAAGGCAGGATACTCTATGTGCAATGTGTTTCCCTGGAGACAAAGCAAACCGATTTGGCTTTTCCCATTTTAAGTTCAGAACACTCTTGCTTGTGGGAAAGGCACTTAGCCAGTAAGTATGACTTTTCTCATCTAAAGTAGGATGATGTGTTTCTCAGTGGGTTACTATGAAATCAAATCAAGGCATTATCTATCAGGTACTGTCTCCAGTCTTAAAAAAAAAACAAACTCCTCCCTCAGCCATCCTTCTCTCACTGTAGGTTTATGATTTAGGCAGAACTGTTTGGTTGCAGGTCACAGAAATTTAACTCAAACTAATGGACTCAAAAAGAGGAGCTACTTAACTTGTACAACCACACGGCTAGCATGACCTTGGCCTCAAAAATAACTGGAAACGTGGGCTCAAGCAGCATCAGAATTGTCTCTTCTCTCTCTCTTTCTCTCTCTCTCTCCACCCTCCCTCCCCCCATCATCATCTACTTCATTCCCTCAAATCAATTTATTCCTGTGAATGAGATGACCAGGCAGGGGTGGAGGCTGCTGGGGATCTCACTGAGCAAGCTGCCTGGGCAGATGAGGTTGAGTGAATTTGGGGAGGAACTGAAACTAGGTTTCCACCTTTCCCCTGGTGTATGAGTTTCCTATTGCTGCTTTAACAAATTACCACAAACTTAGTGGCCGAAAACAACAAAAATGTATTACTGATAGCCTGTAGGTCAGAAGTCCAACTCCGCTCTCCCTGAGCTAAGGTCAAGGTATCACAGGGCTGCATTCCTTTCTGGAGTCTCCACGGGAGAGTCCATCTCCTTGCCTTTTCCAGATTTGAGACTGCTCACATTCCTAGCACCTGACCCTCTTCCCACATCCTCAAAGTTAGCCGTGTCACATCTCCTTGACCCTTCATTGTCAGAAACTCTCTCTCTGACCACAGCTGGAAAAGGTTTTCTGCTACTACGAACCCATGATTAGATTGGCCCACCTGGATAACATAGGACAACCTCCCCACTGAAAAGTGTGTACCTTTCATTATATCTGCAAAGTCCCTTTGCCATGTGAAGTCCACAGGTTCCAAGAATTAGGGCATGGACATGTTACAGGGGCCATATTTCTGCCTCCCGTACCAGGTTAAGGCAATCAGTCGGGGGATGAATCACCCAAGCAAGTAAACAAGAGAATTTTCTCTCTCATTATGGAGCTATAATGATGTGAGTCACTGTCTTCAAGGATCATATTTCCTACCAAGTGGAATAACTTGTTTTGTAAAATAGACTCCTTATTCATCATAAAAAATTTTTCAGGGGTTTAAGTGGAGTGATACATTTACTAGTACATAGCTAGGATGTGGCAGAGCTGGGATCAAAGGAGGCTATTTGTCCAGCTTTTAACCTCTATACTTACTGCCTCATTTCTTCCTTCATTCCTTCATTTATTCAACACATAGTTATCAGTGACCTATTAGGCATATGGGTCTCAGCCAGGGAGACCCATTTGCAACAGGAGGGGGCACTGTGCACATGACAGTAACATGCCCTTCCTCCTTAGCCAACAGTGACCTCGCTGAGGGCAGAAGTGATGTCCTATTTAGCTTATCCCTACTATTTAGTATGATGCTCGCTACCTAATACCACTCTAATAAACATGGGGTCGGGTTCCTTTTATTTACTTGGAAAATCTGGAATAGCAAGGATTTAAGCAATGGGTACAATTGCAACTAAGATTTTCATTCAAACCAGCCAAAACGTATTAGACTGGCCTGGCGTAGGACTCCTCATCAGAGGAGCTGCCATTGCCATGTTACTTTGCTAGGGAGCAGGCTGGCTTTGATCTAAGTTAAAATCCTTAATAAGAGAAAGTTCATTTTAAATTAAATTAGAAACTGAGAAAATTTTAATAGTTCTTGCAAAAGACCATTCAGATGATTTTTTACAGCATAAGTATTCAGATTAATTTTATGCCAACATTTTGATCATCAGTCTTAGCCAAGCTGCCATTATCCATGTCTTAATACCTCTTTGTCATATTTTGGAACCTGCCAGTGTTTTGCAACGATGATAAACAGCTTTAATCAATTAGCTCAAATATTGTCCGCAGGTGCAGGAAATTGTCTGCAGAGGGTGGAGTGGGTCAGGTGGTCAGAAGCCAGCAATTGAATCCGGTGAGATACCGACAGCCCATTAGAGGGCAGTGTGACAACACAATTAAGAGTAGGAGAGTCTTCATAAAGAGTGAACTGGTGGTTGTCATGGGGGAGGATGTTCGGGGGACTGGGTGAAAGAGGTGAAAGGAATAAAAAGTACAAATTAGCCCTGGCCAGTGTGGCTCCATTGCTTGGGTTTCGTCCTGTGCCCTGAAGGGTTGCAGGCTCAATTCCTGGTCAGGGCACCTGCCTGGGTTTTGGGCTCAATCCCCCCAGTAGGAGGCAGTGATCCATGTTTCACTCCCATATTGATGTTTCTCCATCTCCCTTCCTCTCTCTTTAAAAAATCCATAAAAAGCCCAGCTGGCGTGGCTCAGTGGTTGAGCGTCGACCTATGAAACAGGAGGTCACGGTTTGATTCCTGGTCAGGGCACATGGGCTGGATCACCAGGAGGCAGCCAATCGATGATTCTCTCATCATTGATGTTTCTATCTCTCTCTCCCTCTCCCTTCTTCTCTGAAATCAATAAAAAACTATTTTTAAATATCCAGAAAATATTTTTTTTTAAAAAAGAAGTACAAATTGGTAGTTATAAAATAGTCACAGGGATGGTAAAGCACAGGGAATATAGTCAATAATATTGCAATAATTATGTATGGTGTCAGTTGGGTATTGGAAATATTGAGGACACTATGTAAAGTATAGATTATCTAACCACTCATTTGTACACCTGAAACCAATACAAAATAAAATTGAAAGTAAAACATAAAACAGCAGTAGAGCCTTGCATCTCCCTAGACGATTTTTTCCCTGTTGTTCCACACGCATACACCAATGGAACACCCTCAAACATGTGACATATTTAACTGTTTGAAATAATAGTGATTTTTACCTCATAGTAATGCCAAAACTGAAAATCTCTGTTAGACACCCCGGTCTTAAACTACTTTACCCTGTCTCCGGGAATTCCTCAGTAGCCTCTTTTCTTTACAACTGCATTCTAGGTTCCCAAAATGTTGTTTGGCGTTCTTAGAAGCCTTTCAAATTTCCTTTCTCTGTATTTCCGGCTTCCTTTTTGTCTTCCCTACACCAACTCCATTAGCTCACACTTAACGCTGAGGGACGTACAGCTTTCAGCCCCTGGTAAGCTGGCTTTGTGTGTCAGAAGCGCACTAGTACACTGGTGAGCAAAAGGGGCACCTGCCCTGCATGTCTCTCTTCAGCAGCCAGGTCTAGAGGAGACTTTGAACATCTTCACTCTCTAATTATTCCTCAACAATTCATCCAAACAGTAGTGGGCAGCGTAAGTCAATTTGAGTTTTAAGAACAAATTATGGTGGATAATGACACACACCAGTGACAGTAAACCAGTGACTAAGGTAGTCTATCACACAGTACTAAGCACAGCACATGTAATATGTCTGAAGGTTTACCCAACAGTTGACTTTTTGTTTCCTTCTGGTGGCTTTTATTTATTCTAATTCCTCTTCAGTTCCTGAATGTTTGACTCAATGGATGGGTGGGTGAATAAATGTTTTGCATATTAAATATACCTCATTGGGCTAGTCGGAGACTAAACTAATAAGTTGTTATTTTAGAACTAGTACAGGGTGAGAATAAAAGTTCTGAATTAATCATCCTCTTTAAGAAGCATGACCTTACTCCCAACCCCTGAGCTATGAAATGGGAATAATGTAACTACTAAAGATGTGACCTACAACCAAAATAAAAGTTTTTTTAAAAGCATTAGCAATACTAGCAAGTTAATACAAATGTAGAAAATGATGCAGCCAAAATCCAGACAGCAGTCTTAAATGTGTGCCTCTATTCACACCATTAGCAAAACCAAAAATAAAAAACAGATGAACAGGCATTAAATACTACATTAAGCACTCAAGATAGAAAGGAGAACAAAACACATTTATTGGCATTCCTCCAAACTGCTCAACTCTCCTTTCTTCTCATCCCCTCCTCTCAAGAAGAAAATGATAGTGTAACTGAGGTCGGCACATAGAAGGATCTAGCCTGGGCTTCCTGGGTTAAAGGATGAACAGGAGTTGACCCAAGAAAGAGGAAGATAAAGAGCTTCCAAACCAGTCAGAGCTCAGCAGCTTGTGCAAAAGTGAAGATGAAGGAATAAAATGATACATTCTGGATACTTTTAAATAGTTCAGTGTGGCTAAGTATCAAGCAGGAGGGTCTGTGAGGGCATGGGAAGCGGCAAAGCTAATAGCTGGTCAGTCAGAAGGAAACTCAGAAGAGTGAGGAATTGGAAATGTATTCTGATGGTAATGGAGAAAAGCAGAAGAGTGAGCAGAGACACATGACCTCATGAGTTTTATAAAGGTCACCCATGCCTCGTCCCACTGAATTGGAATGAGGTACGGGAGAATGGGAAACCAGATAGGGGATGTGGCAGTAATTCAAGTCAGAAATGATGGTAATGTATTCCAGGGTGATAATAATGGAGATGGAGACCCTTGGACAAATTTAGACCAGAGGCACTAAAGAATATAGTGCAGAGAATATAAAGAAAAAAATAGCCAAGGGCAGAATGGGCCATAAGAGCAGACAGAAGAAAGATGTTAAGGAAATCATAAAATAATCAAAAAGATAAAATAAAACAGAATGGCTTGTTCAAAACGTATTTTAATCTCGTTTTTTTGTTGTTGGTGGTGGTTTTTGTTGTTTTGTTTTTTGCTTCAGAAGCTAAAAAGCCAAAAAATACATTTCCAATATCTTTGCAATTAAGTGTTCTAGATGTAATCTTTTTTTTTTTTAAATATATTTTATTGACTTTTTACAGAGAGGAAGGGAGAGAGATAGAGAGTTAGAAACATCGATGAGAGAGAAACATTGACCAGTTGCCTCCTGCACACCTCCCGCTGGGGATGTGCCTGCAACCAAGGTACATGCCCTTGACCGGAATCAAACCCGGGACCCTTCAGTCCGCAGCCAACGCTCTATCCACTGAGCCAAACCGGTTTCGGCCTAGATGTGATCTTAATTCCATGAAACAGATGCATTCATGCAAGATTTCAATTCTGAATTAAATTGTGAGGACGTAGAGTTACACAAGGCATACGTTTTGCTGCAGAGGTCATGGGTGGCATGGCGTGGCTCTGGAGTTGATGGTTCTAACGGTGCTCTCCTGATTCTCAGATAGTGGCTAACGTGAAGAGATCCTGAGAGTAAGCTCCTGACCATGGTAAACGTAATAGTAACTTTGGTGCTCCAATTGTTTGGGGAGTAATTTCTGAATGCCTAACCTAGTCATTCTACCAGATTTAATTCAGTGTATTAAATCTTCATTTCCTAGGACTCCTATAGCAAAGTACCACAGAATGTTTGGTTTAAAACAATAGAAATGTATTGTCTCACAGTTCTAGAAGCTGAAATCCAAAATCAGTATGTCAGCAGGATTTGTTCCTTTTGAGGGCTGGGGAGGAGAATCTATTATTCCGTGCCTCTCCTAGCTCTTGTTGAGCCCAAGTGTTTCTTGGCTTGTGGCAGCATAAATCCAGTCTCAGTCTGCTCCCTGCATGTGTTCATATTGTCATCCTTCTGTGCATGTCTGTCTCTAAGAGAGTCCAAATGTCCTCCTTTTATAAAGATACTAGATGCCCAGTGCACAAAATTCCTGCATGGGTAGGGTCCCTAACAGCTGCTGGCTGCCCGCCAGGGCCTTCCTTCATTCTGTGCTGCCGCCTAGTGGTCAGCGCACATCATAGCGAGCAAGCGAACTCCCAATTGAACTCCCAAGGGGACACTTTGCATATCAGGCTTTTATATAGAGAGATTGGATGAGGGTTCAGTCTAATGATCTCATTTTAAAAAGAGACAGAAGATAGATTTCAATTCAAAGGAAATTTAAGTTGATTAGCTCTGTAAAGACCTTATTTCCAAATGAGATCATATTCTGAGGTACTGGGGGTTAGGACTTGAACATACCTATTGGGGAGAATACAATTCAATCCATGATAAGGAGTATGACAAGAACATTTGCTAGTCACTAACTATTCATATGGTTATTATTTCCCAGCCTCCTTTGCAGTCTGATTGGGGCCATGTGTTTCTTCTGAGCTGGGTCAGTGAAAAGCCTTGCTCACCCTCTCGCTCCCTTCCTCCACTTTGGCAAACTCTGAAGCTTCATGTTGAGTGAGGTAGCATGATGGTCAACCCTTAGCCTGGGCCCCTGAGTGTCTACATGGACTCGAGTTCCCTGCCAAGACATACTAGACATGTAACAAGGACAATAAATCACTCTGAATAAGACTTAGAGGTCTGTTGCAGCAGTTGATGTTAATTATCCTCATTAGTACAGCACCCTAACTCTGATGGACGCAATATTGGAAAAGTTCCTGACCTGTGAGTTCAGCTTGTTCTTAAAGTGGGCTTTTTAAATATCTGCTAAAAAAGAAAAAGAGGGGGGATGTCCTCTCCCAACAAAGACTATCCATGAATAAGAGTATAAAAATCTCTACATATCTGCATTAGTCTGCTTATGTTGCTATAACAAGACACCACAGACTGGGTGGCTTAAGCAACAGACATTTATTTTGTCACAGTCTAGAGCAGCGGTCCTCAACCTGTGGGTCGCGACCCCTTTGGGGGTCCAACGACCCTTTCACAGGGGTCGCCTAAGACCATCGGAAAACACATATATAATTACATATTGTTTTTTGTGATTAATCACTATGCTTTAATTATGTTCAATTTCTAACAATGAAATTGGGAGTCACCACAACATGAGGAATTGTATTAAAGGGTCGTGGCATTAGGAAGGTTGAGAACCACTGGTCTAGAGGCTGGAAGTCTAGGTGCCAGCAAAGTTGGTTTCTGGTAAGATCTTTCTTCCCAGCTTGCACATGGCTGCCTTCTCCCTGTGTCCTCCCACAGCCTTTGTTCTACGCATGTGTGGAGAGAGAGCGCCCTCTGGAGTCCCTTCCTCTTCTTACAAGGACTCTAGTCCTATCAGATTAGGGCCCCACCCTTATGACTGGTTAACATGAATTACCTCTTCACACACCCTATCTCCAAATACACTTACACTGGGTATTAGGGCTTTAATATATAGTATATTTGGGGGAGGGGGGAACACAATTTGGTCCATAGCAATATCATTAAATAAATATTGCAAAATATGAAAGGCTCCTTACCTCTGATCACACTCTCCAGATCAGAAGCACTGTTAGTAGCTTCTTTCTGTTCATACTTTTCACTGCTCTGATACAAACGTATAAATTAGATCACACCATACATATAGCTCTATTTTTTCACTTATAGTGAGATTATAGGTTTTTTTTCACTCATTGCTATATATCTTCTATATCAATACATAAAATCCCAAAATATTTTTTCAAATAGTTGCAAAGCATTCTCTTATAAGGATTCTAATTTAATAGTTTTTCTCTTGGTAGGTGATACATCACTTTGAATATATTACATTATGGATAATGTTGCAGAAAATATCTTTATACATGGTTGCATTTATACTTTTCTTAGTATTTCAGTAGGGTAGATTCTTTAGAAGTGGAATTGCTAAATCAAAGGGTATGCATCTTTAAAATCTGAATAGTGTGGCCATTTATGGTTCTAGCAAAAGTATATGGGTGTACCCATTTCCCCATACCCACCTTAAGGTAGTATCAATATTTTTTATATTTTTAACTTAATAGGTTAAAAAACCAATCATTAGTGAATTTTTGCATATATTGATCCTTTATATTTCTTTTCCTGTGAATTACCTATTCATATTCTTTGCCTACTTTTTCCATTGCACTTTTAAAATATTCATTTGTAAGAGCTTTTTATGTTTATTATGAAAAATAAGTTTTGTCATGGATGTTGCAAATATTTTCTCTCAATATACATTTTCTTTTAATTTTGTTAATGGTATCCTTAACTGTATGGAAGTGAAGTTACAGGGCTAACCATGGCCTTTTTACAGGTAGATGGTACCAATAAGTGTGTTGGGGGTTAGGAATCAGACTCCACGCCTGGGAGGTCAGCCAGGGCAGAGATGGCCTCTACAAATGCCTTCTCAGTGCTTAATGCAGCACTTAGAATGCCTTATCTGACCGTCAGCCCAGCCCATCAGCCTGAATAAAAACTGACTCTTGCAGAGGGGACTTTTATATGTGTATCAGCACGAATGCTTAACCCACCAGCTACCTTCTTTGTCCTTCCGGGACCTCTGGGCTTCAGCTGAGCGATCAGAACCTTCTGGATGAAAAGCCACAGAGAGCAGACTCTCCATACAACACTATGTTAACAAAGCATGTGAAGAACATTCAGAAAAAGAGAAGTGATTATACATACAGTGAAATTATACTTGCATATGATTCCAAATACAGGTTTTTAAAAAGGCAAGTGGAATCAGGGGAACAATGAATAACAAAAATATAAATAATAAGAATCTTCTACTACTGGAGCCTAAAGGAACATTAGCAATTCTCATCACTTTAAATTTTAGTCCAACAATAATAATGTACAAGTAAGGAAACCAGGGCTCAGCGAGGTAAAATGATGTGCCCAGATCACAGTGCCAGGTGAGACAGGATTAGAATTCAGTTCTCGACCCTGAATTTTTGACCAAAGCTCCCTGATTTAGGACTTCATTGTATCTCTGGATTTAAAAAGGAAACCCATACATTTAAAATAGGACTTTTAGCCCTAACCCGTTTGGCTCAGTGGATAGAGCATCAGCCTGCGGACTCAAGGGTCCCAGGTTCGATTCCAGTCAAGGGCATGTACCTTGGTTGCGGGCACATCCCCAGTAGGGAGTGTGCAGGAGGCAGCTGATCGATGTTTCTCTCTCATCAATGTTTCTAACTCTCTATCCCTCTCCCTTCCTCTCTGTAAAAAAATCAATAAAAAATATATTTAAAATACGACTTTTAGCAGAATTAAAAATTTGTGTTACTAATCAGCTTTCACAATTATTAAGTCCTTGTCGGAGACCCACCTGCACTCTTTGGTAGAAGATGAACACAAGCCCTGAAATCAACTCAAAGCCCCAGGAAGTAGCATCGTGAAGTTCTGCCCACACACTTGGACTTCACGTAGTTCCCAGAATCAGCAACTCAGAGCTGTGCTCAGTGTATGATGACGATATATTTAAGTGATCACCTAAAAATACTGTATCTTGTGAAAATACCATAACTGGACTATGTGGTGCCCTCTTAACCTCAGAGCATTTCCTTTTCTGAGACAAAACCACCTGGCTTTGTTTTTACTTAAAGGCAGGACCCAAACAATGCATGAATCACTTCCTCTGGAGGAGAGTAAACTGCAGACTAAGTGCCCATCATTCTAACCCCAGGTCAGGTCCACTCGGACCCACTTCCTCAGGACGTGTGTTTCAGCGCCGCAGGCTTTTTCTGGAACAGGGACCAGCTGCCTCTGATTTCCTCGCAGTCCAGGTGTGGTGGTGATGCTGGTGAGAGTGGGTTGAGACTGTTTTTTTTTAAAAAGCAAGAATCCATCATGCAAAGATTGCCTAAGGTTTTCACCATTATGTTTTGAGGAAATCCTTGACTATGTTTTTAAACCCTTAATTAGGAATCTGGCTTTGTTTATGAAAACAGCTTAGCTATAAAAAATATTGCTTTCTTTTACTCTCAACCACTATTCCAAGAGTCTGTACCCATAACATTCTTCCTTTTATAGAACCTAGTTTTTATAGGCAGGGCTTTATTGAGTGCCTACCATGTGCCAGGCACAATGATGAGAATGGGGACATCAGTGATCAAAACAGGTAAAAATCCTTACCTTTATGGAGCTTATGTTTTAGTAAGTGTAGACAAACAAAAACAAACATAAAAATAGGTAATTATTTAATTTGTTACAAGATTATGAGTACCATGGGGGAAAAATAAGATTAAAGATGAATGGGAGTGTTATGTTGGAATCTAAGATGCCAGGCCTGGTCAAGTGAGATTATGGTGGTGAGATTTGAGCAAAGACTTTAAATTGGCAAAGGTGTCAATCACGCAGAAAACTGGGGAAGGAGCGTTGCAAGAAGAGGGAACAGACAGTAGTGTGTGTGTTCTAAGGCTGGAGTGTAGTGGGCTTGGTTAAAGAAAAGCAAGGAGACATATGGTACAGGGTGGAGGTGAGGGAGATATATAGGGTCTAGTGAAGCCACTCAAAGGATGTTGGCTTTTATTCTGAGTGAAATGAGGAGCCTAAGGGACTGGGGTAGAGAAGCAACATGATCTGATTTGTGTTTTAACAGACTCTCCTGGCTGTGTATCTGACAGTAGTGGGAGGGAGAAGAACCAAGCAAAATTTGTGTGAACTGAACATATATAATCCTAGGTGAAATAACATCTAAGTCTTTAGAATTCATTTAAGGATGTATTTATTTACAAGATACAAATGTTTAATATTTAAGAGGAATTAAAGTGCTTAATTTTACAATGTTTCTGATTCCCCGCCTTTAGGACCAAATATACATATGTTACACAATATATACACTATCTGCAAGTATTTTACATTCATATAGCTAGAAAAGAAAAATTACCTTTATGTATACTTTTTTCACATTTGAGTTAACTCTAAAATTCTGATAACATACCTTTTCAAACTGATCAGCCAACAATTCAAAACCAGATCACACTTACTCAAAAATATCAGTCAACTGTCACTTACAAAATGAAATGCTAGTTTGGTAAAATAAAAACAGAAGACAGTTTTATATACAGACATGATTGCTAATGGAAACCCCCCACCCTCCCCAAGTGATACATTCCAACATCCATATAATGTGTAACATATAATGCAATTCAGTTATCATAATGGTCCCTACAGATTATTATGCCTCTCCCCCAAAACTACATATATATCACTCTATGTATTTGGTATTCACTTATTAAAATATGCTACAATGAGATTTCTTGAATTAATTTATCACTAAATCTACCTAATCTCACTAATTCAATCTACAATGAATTTTAGAAAGGGATAACCATTGGGTAACTCAGTAACCCCAACAAGTTAAAAATGATCTTGTCGAGGCATGTGCTATTTCATCTCAAATCACAGAAAAGACACTATATTCTGCCAAATGTTCAGTCCAGAAGTAAAAGACCAGGATGGACTTTAGAGGGATATTTTTTTCTACTTCAGTAAACAGCACTAAAAATGGCCCAACAGAATAAATTTATTTCTTTTATAGTCTAAAGGAAAAAGAAAGTAATTATATAGAGGTCAAGGTGAAAGGCTGGGGTGCAATAAATCCCATCAATATGCAATTATGTAAATTTATATTTTATATCCTTTCTGCAGTGTGAGTATTTTTTCTTATCTTAACACACTTTGCTCTGATCTGGAGACCAGCAGTCTCTTTCTGCTGCCCACCTCTCTGCTCATTCCTGCTTGCTTCAGTTCCTAATTTTATTCCTCTCTACTATAGCAGTAAAAAAAGCAAAGTTTTCATCTCATGACATAGATACAGGAATAAATAAGAATGAACTATACTAAAATTCATGGGAGTAATTTATGTTAAAATATTTAAACTAAAAAGAACAGTTTCTATAAAAATTTTGTTCCTATAAAAAAACAGAATTGGAAATCAATAATATTTTTACATATATACATATACTCAGAAATTCACAGAGTTTTAAAAGTAGATCTAGTGGTTTTTATATATTTTCCAAATCTGGAGAATCTATAGTAGAGAGGAATATGAAAATAAAAGTAATTTGATTCAACTAAAACTGGATGAGAATAAGGAAATACATGGTCCACTACGGATATCAATCCAGTCCTGAAAATCAGAACTGGTTGGCCACAGTTTTTATATTAATACATTCTTGAAGAATACAAAATTTTAACAATGAAAACACTAAGACATTCTTGTCTTTTGAATTAATTTTAGCTTATAAATACCATGTGCTTAGACCCGCTCACACGAACATCACGTGATGTAGAAAATTTTAATTAATCTTCTGTATTATAGCAAAGGTAACTACAAAAACAAAAACAAAAAAATATGAAGAAGACCTTGTTCCCTAGAAGTTTATTTGCTCCTGTTGGTGCCTTTTCCTCGGGATGGATCCAGCCCAGAAAGATCATTATCAGAGTTACCACAGACATTAAACTCAGAATAAGAACGTAAGGCTTTGAATAGAACCAGAATTGAGATCTAAAATTTAAAGGAATTTAAACACCCTGTTCCACAGATTAGACAAAAAGAAGTAAAGCGCAATTGTGAACTCCAAGAAGTATGTTTGATTTAAGGTTTTTAGAAGGCATTAATGAATCCTTAATAACCCTGAAGTACTATGAAGTTTTTTTTGTAATATACTGAGGACTACAGCAAATATTCTTTAAAAAAAATCCAATGTTTGTCTATAGATGGGGACAGGGCACATTTAAAAAACTAGTTCTTAAAAAGTTAAAAAATGGTGTATTTAAAAAAATGGGGGTAGGTCACCCAGTGAAGATAAGTACACCACGTGTATATTATTAAACTTCATGAAAAATGAAATGTTGCTTGATAAAGTAGTGCAGATGTGCTTTGTTTCATTATCCATACCCATTGCAAAAGTAAAATGGTTTTGATAGTTATTTGAATCCAAAGAATAATGCCCACTCCCCCCGACCCCCTACCCCCAAGCACACACACTTTCTCTTCCCTATACCAGGCAATGAGTTACATGATCATTTCTAGAAGTGAATTCTCTTCTAGAATGTGGCTAGGGGCATTCATGTTAAGATTTCAGTATAAAAACATACCCTGAAGAGTTTTATTGCTTGCATACATGACAGCATTATAGATGCCATTATTACAAAAGTGGCTGGTGGCAGTTTTCATTGTTGAGTCCCACTTAAAACCTGGAGATCAGTCTGCACTACATTTCATACTTAATATCCAAAATGGTAGACTTTCAATAAAGCAAAATTTAAGTTTAAAAAATTGGAATGTTTTATAATGAACAGCAGTTTTTAGGAAAGAAATATTTTTTAACTTTAAAGAAAAGATGAGTTGGAAAGCACCAACTGAGAGAAAACAAATTGTAAGACCTACACGATGGGATGCTGCCTTTAATAGGAAAGCAACCAATTACCTTCTTAGGTTCAGTCCGTCCTGACTGCTCAGGTGTCTCAGATAGCAAAAGGCGTAAGTTATTCTTGTAACCGATCATACTTTGAGGTCTTTTGGTTTAGTTGAATGCTTACTAAATGGCTGACTAAGCTTATTCCTTTGCCTTTCTCCAAATAAAAGCATTAGTGATTATTTAACCAAAAACAGGTAAGGCTGCTTCATTGCTTCTCTTTGTGCTTGGCTACAGAACAAGGGGTGGGAGTGAAATTGGTAACTGGATAATTAAAAGTTCTCTTCTTACAATAATATTTCTTTTTTTATCAAATTAAAGATAATATTAAGAGCATGATAATAAACATTGTCTTCATGAATATTCTTTCAATAGTCTAAATTAAATAACACAGATATGTATTGAGCCAAAATTTGTCCACTCCAGAAGAACTCACTGAAAGGGAAAGTGTAGTCTTCTTGCTGCTCAAAACAGTTTTCAAAAATAATCTGGCCAATAGATCTTCTAATTGGCCCTTACATTTCCATTGTTCTATCCACATTTACAAAAGTCACCTTCCCCTGGTAATCATTCCATATTTTTATTGCTTCTCTCTACTTGAGATTAAGAAAACCAAAAGCATCATCTATATAGCTATAGTTTAACCTTCTCAATAACCACCTATGAATACACATGTTGTGTGTACGTACACACACACACACACACACACACACGGCAACTAGAAAAGAGAAGCAATGTAAAATGCTTTTAAGTCTGCCCCTGATTTAATAGGAACAAGTTACCTTTTATCTTTTTTTGGCTCCAAGTGTTTGGTTTAATATAAATGATCTTGGTTGGTATTCCTTTTATGGAAGAAGGAACCCAATCATGTCAGCCATAATTAGTTTATCTGCTCCTTTGCAGAAAAATAAATGTTTCACATTTTCTTAAGAGGGCCTAAATAGATGAGTGAAAATCTCCAACTCTGAGCAAATCTATTCTACATTTAAGGTGTAATCCCCAGGCCTAGCTGGCTTGGCTTGGTGGATAGAGCATCATCCTGCAGACAGGGGCTTGATCCCCAGTGCAGGAGGGAGGGTGCAGGAGGCAGCCATTCAATGTTCTCTCTCATTATTAATGTTTCTATCTCTCTCTCCCTCTCCCTTCTCTGAAATCAATAAAAATATACATATTTTTTAAAAAGGTGTAATCCTCAAAGGCAGAGGATAGTGAAGTCATTCTTGTGGATCTCTAGACGATGCATTAAATGTGATAACATTTGAGGCATAACAGGGTAAAAAAAACAACAACAACAAAAAAACCCAAAAACGAAAAACAAAAAAACAGATCTAGTTAGAGAAAAGGGTTAAGTTAAATAGCCAACTTAATGTGAGATTTTAATCATAATTACAATATAATGAAGAGCAGCTTTTGTCACAAGAAATTATATTTTGTCTACTATGATTCCCCAGAAAGATAAACGAGAAAGGAATGCTCAGACTCTCTTCAATTATCTTGTACCTCCCCAAAACCTACCATTAAAACATTGCTTTTCAATACTGTGCTCCCGCCCCCATTTTTTACTGAGGCGGTTTAAAGAATTGAACATAAACTTCCTTTCATATCTATCCAGCCCACTCAAACATAGGTTACCACATGTGAATTTTGCATTATATCTGACAAAGGAACAGGCCCACACAGTTATCTGGAGTATCTATATATATAAAAGCCTAATATGCTAATTATCCCTCCGACTGTTCGACTGGTCGCTATGATGCGCACTGACCACCAGGGGGCAGACGCTCTGACCGGTAGGTTAGCTTGCTGCTGGTGTCCTGCCAATTGGGACTGGGTGAGACAGGCCGGACATACCCTGGAGCCCTTCCACTGTCCCTCCCCAGCCCGTATTGTGCATCAGTGGGGTCCCTTGGCCTGGCCTGCACTGTCTCGCAATCCGGGACCCCTCAGGGGATGTCAGAGAGCTGTTTCTGCCCGATCCCATCTCTAGTTAATTATATAGTCCTCATTTAACTATGCTTAACGTCTTAGAGAAAAAAAAAACAGTACAGGAAATGCAGTTTCCTGATGTCCCAATTCTGCTTAAGGTCAGGTATTTTGCACAATCCAGGTTTTTGTGAAGATTTCTGTATATGCTGATATTAACTGTTGTACAATTAGAGGATCATAAAATGAAAAACAACCTGTATGATTTTGACCATTCTGGTGACCAAAATGCACTTTATCTGAGTAAGCAAGACTGAAGCATTAATTAAACCCTCACCTTATATTTAAATAGAAATTATTAGCACCTTCAAAGAGAGGCACTGTTTTAAATAGGCACAGAACAAACAAAAAATAGTACTTTAAAAATACAGTTGGAATTCACTAGTATATCCCATGCCACATAAATTACTGCTTTTTCTTATTATAAAAATATCAATACCTTTAGATGTCAATCAGTTAAACATTTATCACCAAAAACATTACGTTTAGAACATGTCCAATTCTAAGATAAAACATGCTTTGTATTTTAAAAATAAATTAGAGACAAACATGAACCTAAAGCTGAAGAGAAAGGCATGTATAGTATATAGATATATTTATATTTAATACTATATATACATAATTGCTATATACGTAAGATATTTTATTTTTAGGAGTATTTCTACAAAAACAAATATCTTTTCTTAATAAGTCGAAAGTTTGAACACCAACAACCTGTCCTTTTTCTGTTTTAAAAGGACATACATTATTTATGCAGCTTGAGCTTTATACACTAAATTAAATAAGTTAACACAACAGCCTAAACTGTCCTTGTAATTCTTCTAACCATGGATCTATTTTGGCAACATGGAGGTATATCTTTCAAACTGTTACAAGTCTTACATGTGAAAGAGAAGACATTAAAATAATTCTTAAGTGAAAGTGGCCTATTCTAACCTGATAGTGACATAATCAATTGATACCATTTTCTCCAAGACAAAAGTACATGTTCAAGAAATAGCTCATTAAAAAATGCTCCATTTTTCACATTATTTCCAAAAGTTATCGGTAGAATGGCTCTCCACATTAATTTCACCAGAGTACACAAACAGGAAAAATAGTCCCCTATCAGATACATTTATGAGCCTATACTTCTCAACATAAAGTGCTAAGAGATGAGTAAGGAGAACTGGGAATGTCTTGAGCGGTGAATCTTGGGACCCCCACACTGTGGTTGGTCCTGGAGTTCAGCATTCTGATTTTTATTTAGGTTCAGGGTTATCGTCCAAGGTAGCTGAATGGTTGTTAGGACCATCAGGTGTCTCACCTGTGACAGCTAGAAAGATGATTTTCAGCCACTTCTGTTTCAGTTCCTCACTGTCTGCAGCAAAGCTGTGCACAGACTTGGACTGGGTCAGTTTGAAACTGTGTGGCAGGTCTGCACTCCTTGGCATATCATCCACACTGTAGCCCAGGAGTGGAATGGTGGCCTGGGCTCTGACATCCTAAAGAAAAAAAACAATAATACATAGGAGTGTGAGCATGCTAGACAAGTCCCTACTAAAACCTCTTTTCCTATGACTATTCCATACAGACTTGCACTGTGAAGTCTCCATGGTCAGAGCTGGTGAACCAGGAATAGCACAGTGCCTGTACATGAGGTCACTGGTAATACTGACTGCATGAATTAATGAATGAGAGTGGACACTTAACTCAGCTAGGATTCATTGACCCAATACCTCCTCTGTGTAAGAGCCTCCCCAGCTCTTCGTCAGTGAAAAAGGCAAGAAGAGAATAGTTATCTTATTGTATAAAACCAGCAAATGTTAATGACTCATTACCAAACACAGTTTTACTTGGTGTTTCATTCATTAATGAATCAATTTATTTATGGGCAGGAAAAAGTTATAGGAAAAACCACAACACAGAATAGAACATATACCTTGGCATTTTAAGTCTATTTCTAAAAAACAAAACAAAAAAAAACACACAAGTTTTACTAGTCTTTAATGTAGATATAGGCTAAAATACAATAGGTACATTGAAAAGTTTATGTATTTCCAGGTGAATGCACAATTGGTATACATGGCCTGTTTTTTTAAGCATTATATACTCCGTAGTATCTGGTGCTGCTCTGGTTAGAAGCTAAATCTGCATGTCTGTTGTTCCCACAGATTTATCTCAGATCCATGCACAGACAGTTCTCAAACAACTGTTACTGGATAATGTTAATCTAAGCTTGATTTACATTTTTCTTCCTCTCAATTTCTTTCTCTTTCAGGTATTCCTGTATTCAGGCGGGGTGGAGGGAAAGCTTGCCTGTTACTTCCTATCATTAAAAAGGCTCCTTCTCGCCGAAACCGGTTTGGCTCAGTGGATAGAGCGTCGGCCTGCGGACTGAAGGGTCCCAGGTTCGATTCCGGTCAGGGGCATGTACCTGGGTTGCGGGCACATCCCCAGTGGGAGATGTGCAGGAGGCAGCTGATCGATGTTTCTCTCTCATCAATGTTTCTGGCTCTCTATCTCTCTCCCTTCCTCTCTGTGAAAAATCAATAAAATATATATTAAAAAAAAAAAGGCTCCTTCTCCTTCCTGCTTCTTCCTCTACTTCACCCCCTTCTCCCAATGTCCTTTCAACTCATCTTTTTTCAACTCACCTTTTTTTCAAGCCCATAGAATAGGAATGAGAAAAGGGGAGAAAGGATCCATGGGGTGGAGAAATTATTGGTTATAAAAGGAATCCACTAGTTTAAGTAAACTTGAATTTGTTATTATTTTCTCCAATTATAATGAAACTGAACTTTCTTGTCCCATAGAGGGGTGATGGAAGGGTTTTGAGTTCACTATCTAATTGCCTCCCCCGCCATCCGCATGACCTCTGTCCCTTCAGTCAGATGTAGTTCAGATACCTGGGGGGCACCGTACATGTACAGCACAAGAGGGTCTTGTTTGGGGATCACACACCAAGCTTTCTGCCAAGGTTTTGACTTCTCCATATACTGAAGAAAGCTGCACACCACACTGTTTCCAGATACTTCTGCTGACTCAATCTAGAAAAATATAATGGAGTGAGAGTGAGTGAGTGAGATTGAACACAAAACGGGCCAGATAGAGAAGTAATTAAATTTAGGGCAACATTCATTAACTACAGTGTGTTTATATCAAATGTCTTCTGGGATCACCCAAAAAATTAATCTGCAATTATTATTTAAATATTCATCCAGATCTATTATTAGCATGGAAAAATATCTAAGTCAATTTTAACTGTCTCTATAACCAGACCTTGAATTTAAATGAAGTTACTAGTAAACATTTATTAATTGCTTACTATGCATGCACTTTTCTTAGCTCACTAAGAAATGTATCATTTCATTTAATCTTCACACCAACACCAAGAAGTTACAACTTTCATTATCTATGAGGTTCAGAGATGAAATAGCTTTCCCAAGATTATACATTTAGGAATTGGGATGCTGGGATTTGAGTCTGGATGCAGAGCCTAAACTTTTAACCACAACACATACCAACTTCACTTATGTAAGAATCCATAACAAAAAGGCAAATACTGGCCAGCAATCTTTGTCTTGGAACTGAGATAATTCAAGTTGTAAAAACTTCACTAAAGCCCTGGCCAGTGTGGGTCAGTTGTTTGGGTGTCATCCCATATACTGAAAGGTTGATGGTTCGATTCCTGGTCAGGGCACATGCCTGGGTTGAAGGCTTAATCCCTGATGGGAAGCATGCAGGAGGCAGCCAATTAATGTTTCTCTCTCTTCATCTCCTTTCCTTTCTCAAATAAATCAATTAAAAATCTTAAAAATCAATGAATAAATAAAAATTGCATTAACTGTTTGTAGAGCCATTTACAGTTTTCTGCTTTGCCTCCTAAATACATAAATCACTGGCTAAAAAGGGAACAAAACCATTTGACTAAATGATAGTTATTACACACATTATAGAAAGCATCAAATCCTTAGGGTATTGCTCCTCAGTGTCAGTTCATGAGTGCTGGTTTGTCAAATGTTTAGTTACTGGTTCAAGATAAGCACAGAAAGTAAGAGTAAACACTGAAAAACTTCCATAGAAATTTGACTTTGTGATGATACTCAAGCACATGATTGTGTGTTTTACAAAATTACTGAGCTATCATGAGGTTTGGAAATAAAACTGGCCCTTCATCACAGATAGGTGAAGAAGCACTGGCTGGCAAACTATGGACTACCAGCCCACCATCCGGGAGCTAAGAAAGTGCTTTCAGATAAACATTTAAAATCAATTTGATAATAGGAAACACTAACTTTAGACTCCAATTAAGGGAAATATTACCTTCCCTCCTCCCACTAAAGAATTCCATTCTTATTACCATATTAGAAAAAAAATCATACTAAATTATTGTATTTTAAATTTTGTCAATGTAAATTTGTGAAAATTTGTTTTCTCTCTTGTTAGAGAAGTAGTAGTCTCCGTTTTGCCTCTTGGCCTGCAAAAACTACAATAGTTATTCTCTGGCCCTTTACAGAAAAAGTTTGTTAAGACCTTTGGTCTAGCTAGCTCATATAACACTAGTTGGCACAAAGTGAGTTTCAAATATTGCATGTATGTGTGTGTGCACATGTGTTCACATGGTTAAGTAATTGACTCCCCCCAAGTTTTTTCTAGAAAACTCCCTTGAGGTTTTTACTTCATAGCTACAGCCTGAAACTCACCCCTTAAAACAAGTGATCACATTAATTCAGTTGCATCAGTTGCTGTTGTTAAGAACTGAGCCTGTGTCTTTAGGAGCCAATGAAGCATTTCTTTCCCTCCGACCTGCCTGAAGAAAACCCATTTTGGTCTGCCATTCAAGTGACATCTATACACCCGGGAACTCAGAGTTATATTTTAAGTTTGCAGACCTACACTTTAATCTTAAATGAATCTTGAAGTTCATGATCTTTTTCCAGTTATTCAAAATGACATTTGTGTACTCTCAACTGCAGAACACTGACCTTGTTCTTTCTGTATGATCCTAACATTCAGCAACACAGAACAAAAGTATGATTTGCTCATCGTTCTCAAAAATTGTTAAATACTAAGAGAAATAACAAAACGTTACTTGTCTTCTTCAGGGTTAAAATGCAATTCTATGTCCCTCATATAAAAATCTAAAAGACATCCAACATTTACTATTTCATACCTCTAAAATCCCTTTTCGTTTCTTTTCTTCACTGTCTGCAAATCCACTCAATATTTGGTAACAGTCTTTACAAACTTTGCTCAATTTACCACCATCATACTCCAGTTGAGCTTTGTAATCAGAACACTTCCAACAAACCACCTTAAATTAGAAAAGGTAACGAGGAGTCAATAATCATATTTTAAAAGTAATAAGATTTAAGCCATAAACATTTACAATGATAATAAATGAGAAAGAGCTATATATAAAAGGCAAATTTTTATTACACTAAGAACATCCCCGTGAACATTAGGATTATTATCACAATATTATAGTGCTGTTTGTAATGGGCTGTGCTTGTTCATCTTTTCTTTCTGACCCTAAAGGTAGGAGATCTTCAGAGGCTTAATCCAGACCCTTACTCTTCATACCTCTGGATGTTTCTTGGCTATCCCGCCAAAATGCGCTCATGAACTTCCTTGTCCTCAGCGCTCTCCTTCCCCCACCCCACCCTTCCCAACCTGCCCTCCTCTCCTCTTGCTCCCTGTAGTAGAAGATAGCACAGTCATTCAACCAGTCATGGCAAGTCATAAACCTAGGGACATCCCTGATACCTCTCCACGGCTCACCCCAAAGAGTCATACTATGACAAAGTCCTGCCAATTTTACCTCCTAGAGTTTTCAATCTATCCATTTTTCTACATCTTCCTTGTAATCACCCAAGTCCAAGCTATCAGTATCCCCGTTTGGACTATTATAGTCTCGTGATTGCTCCTTGTAGCATTCTTACTGGCCTCCAGGCTTCTACTCTTATATCCCTCCAAGCTATTTTCCAAATAGCACCAGATGCTCTCTTAAAAATCATAAACTGATATGTTTCTCTCTATTTAAAATCCTTCGGTCTTCCCTTTGCTGTTGGATAATGAACACACGCTACAGTGTGGCCTACAAAGTCCTCCATTATCTGCTCCTCTGACTCCCCGTATCTTTAGTGACACTGGCTTCTACGGCCCCAAAGTGCTATGCTCCCTCCCGCCTCATCTTTGCTTCATGAGGTAACTCGTTCATCCTCCATATGTTGACTAAAACGTCACTTCTTTAAGGAAGACTCCTCCAACTTCCAGTACAAAGCATGTCTCTTAGCACTGTGCTACTCAAGTTCCCTGTACTCTTTTTCATGTACTGATTACAAGTTATACTCATATACTTGTGTGATTATTTATGTAATGTTTATTACCCCGACGAGGCTGCCAGCTCTATGAGATTGTTCTTATATATTTTGCTCACCAGCACACAGTAAACATTTATTGAATGCCAAGGAATGAATAACCATAATGAAAATACATATGATTTCTTAGTGAATGGTATTTTCCTTAATTACTATAGGATAATTGTTAATAAAAAAAAAAACAACTTCCACTTAAAAAATTTATCTTCTTGCTTCTAGAAGCATATTTTCCCCCCAATTCATAGTAAACAAACTCTAAGAAATGTAAATATTTGTAAAACTTTTGGTTTAGATTCACAGCATGTAAAATTCATGATATAATTATAATAAAATTACTCTAGGATTCAGAATTAGACTTGTTTGTATATGTAAACTCCTATTAACTGATCTCTTATTTTTAAATCATATCATAGTATTTTGATGATCCACATTCAAACATTTTTGTTTGTTCACTGAACCAAATATATCAGTACCTAAAATCATTTCAAGCAAACTTGATAGATTTTAAAAAGTCTTCCCCGGGGGATCGGAGGGAAATGTTTGCTATCACTTCAATTTGACTACAAAACGGTCTTGCTGAGTCAAAACTTAGAAAAAGAGGAAGAATAAATTTATAGTGTGAGGATAATCTAAAAGAGCTATTAATAAGAATAGTTGCACTTAAGCACACTAATAATATATTACACTGCAATGCCTACCCTTCTATTTATTCGTTGCTTTTTAGAAGGAAGTATGTCATCTTTAACAAGGTTAACAAGGCCCTTCAAAACCTGCTGCTACCTCTCTCCAGCTTCATTTCATGCTTTGTTCGTTTTCATTCATTCCACATGAAACAACTCAATTTCTGAAAACCTGTTATATGCTTTCTCTGACTTGAGTTATAACCATACACCTCTAATGGGCACCCAGCAGTCCACCTTTATTTCTCTGACAGGCTCATCTTCCCTGCCCAGAGATGACTATTTCACCCTTAGTCCTTTCTCAAACCTCCTCCACCTTTCTTCCTTCCCCCTTCACTTCCAGCTGATGACATTTTCTGCTACCTCGATGAAAAGATACATAGCACCAGACCTAAATTCCCTCATTTCCCACCAGCAAATTAAAAAACCCCACATTTACAGCCATCTGTTTTGTTTTGTTTTCCTTTCCGTTACCATGGAGGGAAGTTTCCTTCTCCCCATCAAAAGCCTGAGCTTCCACTTATGCTAACAAGTTCTATCTAGTCTCTCAAAGCCATCAACTCCTTTGGTTTTATCATTTCTCTGCTGTTTCTTCTGCCACACTTTCCCTTACTCATCACACTCCAGCACATGGCCTTTGGCAGTCTCAAGAAAAGACCAAGCTCTGGCCTGCCTTGGGGCTTATAAAATACAGACTCTGCATGAAAGCAGGTCCCAACTCCCTTCTGTGGCTAGCTCTTCCTCACCTTTTAGGCATCAGCTTACATATCAACCCCTCAGACAGATCTTCATTTTTCTAACTAAAAGTGGTTCCAAATCCTCCTTCCTTGCCATTATTCTCCATTTTAAACTTCCTGATTGCCTCCTTATTGCATCTATAGTCATTTGAAATGCTTATTTGTCCATTTACCCGACTTTGGTCTACTTTTCTCCATTAGAATGTAAGCTACATGGAGCTGCGTATCATTTTGGTTACCATTTTTTATCCAGGACCCAGCACTGTGCTTTGTGGATACTTGTCACTAAAATAAGTTTATCTATGAAGTGCTCTACTGAATGAGTTTTGGCGTCTTTTCCAAGTTGATGATTTTACAATACTGATTGAGTTACTGGCCATCTTAATGACCAAGAAATCTCACTTACATGTCCACATGCTCGACAATGATGCCTTCTCCTTGTCAGTGCGTTGAAAGCCTCTTTGCATTTCATACACATCGTTACTTCATTATCTCGGATCCATCTTGGGGCTCTTTTCCCTAGCTCAGCAGTCTAAAAAGGGAAGAGAAATTCAATTTTAACAGAAAAGAACTGTCGTTTCCTTCCTGCCTGCCTGCCTTCCAAGCACCTTAACAACATTGCTCATACCCTGTTCTGGTAAAGAAGCAAAAGGTTCAAAGAAGTTTAAGCAGTATAAAAAAGGCACTCACTATTACATTCATCTAAGAAGGAATGAGATTCTGTCTAATAGCCAGTTGTGAAGGAAAAAGACTAGATAACAAAATGACCAGATAGATCTTTTGTAATTGCAAAGAGCCTAAAGTTAAGAATTTAATTCAACTTACAGAAACCTCTGACTGAATGTCATTATCCTTTGCAATCGCATTTCTGAAGGTTTCATACCTCTGATGGAAAGCATCGATAGTCTCTTGAAGGGCCTAAAATATAAATAAAATTCAAAGCACACATTAAAGTATCACATGAAAATTTATTAAAATACTATATTAAGCAAATATCTATGATGGGAATCACTTTAAAAATTAAATGACCTTGCCCTGGCCTGCAAGGCTTGGTGGTTAGAGCGTTGGCCTACACACTGGAGGGTCGCAGGTTTGATTCCCAGTCAAGGGCACATACCTGGGTTGCAAGTCCGATCTTGGCCCCTAACTGGGGGGCGCATGTGGTCGACAACCAACCCAGGTGTCTCTGTCATATTGATGTTTCTGTCTCTCTCCCCTTTCTCTTTCTCTCTTCCCTTCCCCCCCCCCCCCCTCCCTTCCACTCTCTCTAGGAATCAATGGAAAAAATATCCTCACTCATCGGGTACAGATTTAAAAAAATTTAAATGGCCTTGATCCGATGACTACATGTGCACAATACAACAATATCTGCACGTTTGCATACACATACAGAGATTGCCAAAACAAAAACTAAAAATAGAAATAAGGTTTACCTTGATCCATTCTTCTTTGTCTTGTTCAGAACTAAAACAAAACAAAATTAAACTGAATGCAGAGACCATCAATGAGTTACACCTGGTGAATAAAACTATGTTTTAATGTTCTTCCAACTTTCTGGAAAACTCAGGGATGTCCAAGAAAGAGTTACAATTAAAATTAAACAGACTCTCTGGCAATTGAACAAATAAATTCTTGAACAGAGTTTTAGAGGCTCTACTTACTTTGGAACAGATAATTTTTGATGGGGAGAGATAAGTTTACCTTTTACAATAGAATGCCCTGGCATTAAGTTTAACAACCATCATCTAGTTATAGACATTAGGCACTGGATATACAAGTAACCTTCAATTCACCTTTATAAAAGCACATGGGGCCTTTAAAGGCTATGGGCCACAGCCCACCTTAAGAAAGATTATAATTAGCTTTGAGAATCTAAAATATCTTTGTAAGATTTTAGGGAACTATTTAACACTAGTGCCCTGGTGCATGGATTTGTGCACATTGAAAGGAAATGAATTAGAAGGTGGCCAGCAGGGCGGGACTGGGTGAGATGGGCTGGACATGCCCTGGAGCCAACCTCCCGAGGTCCCTCCCCAGCGGCTACACCTAGGGCGGTGCCGAGGCTCGAATAGCATCTGCAGAGTGAGCGGGGTCCCTCCAGCAGGTGGTGTCCCTCAGCCTGGCCTGCGGGGATTGGGCCGAAACCGGCTCTCCGACATCCCCCAAAAGGTCCTGGATTGCGAGAGGGCGGTTCTTGGGTGACACACCCTGAAATCAGGCTCCCTCCTCTCTGGTTCCAAGGTGCATCACCTGAGAACCACCGCTGCCAAGTCACTGCAGCTCGGCAGCTCCTGCATCTAGCATCTGCCCTCTGGCAGTCATAGCTACTGGTCGGATGGTCACTTAGCCTTTTATATATATAGATTCCCTTTGATGAACAATTTAATTTTATTCTGCTAGAAGGCTTCAGGCAATACCATACCTAATCAATTACAGATAAAGCAAAACAAACAGTTTAAATGCCCGTAGGAAGGAAGTTGCACAGATTAATGGACCCCAATACTTAATAACGTTTTACTGAGAAAAATTTCCCTTGACTGTAATCAAATCCTATGGTTTTCCTGTTGAGGCCAAATTTTTTTTTTTTTTGAGGCCAATTTTCTTAATTCTATTCTCTCTTGCAGGTAGCTTACAGAGCTGGTTGTTGTCATATAACTATCTTAGAACAATCCCTGTTATTAGACTCTGGACTAAGATCTCCAAAGAGTGTGCTCTGTTTGCGTGTGTTGGGGAGGCGAGGGCTAAGGTTGAGTTCCGCTTGAATGTCACATGCCTTGGTCCCACAGGGATCACACATGCATGAGTCTGGCAGGAGGTTTGCTCCTATGACACTGTCCATCCTTCCAGTACATTTATTTTTGAGTACCACAAAGTCCCAAGAATGCTGCTGGAATCTGTACCTATAAAATGAAAGATTCTGCTTATTGTTCATCTGGGGATCCTTGGTTGGTGGGAGGTGTGGTGTGATATCAATCTTTCCCCTCAAAAAAGATTCCCCCTATTGTTGTGCCCTGCCCCCACCGAATCAGCTCTAGGACCCTGAGAGCATCCGTGTATGCTTGCTGCTTTTAGCTTTTTAAATGCTAAGGAACTTGACAAGTCTTCAATCCTTTCTTTAGTTTACTCGCCAGTATATTTTTATAACCATTCAGCAACCAAAAACCATTAAATAAAAATTACAGAAACTAAGAATACTTTATATTCTTTTGAACATGGAAGGGTACACAGAGTATACGAGGTCAGTCTTCAGGCTGACTCATTTAGCAAGAAAAGTAGAGTCCCTTCCCCCCGCCTCCCCCCCCCCCCCCCCACACTCAAGTGGCTTTAGAAGCAAATTCTCTTGAAATATCTCTAAATACGTACCCAATTTGGGGTTCCATGTAATCCCACTAACACTCTTACTTTCTGGGACTTTCAATGTTTGTCTCCATTCTTGAGTCATTACAGACCAGATGACAAATAATCACTTAATTTTGATCTTCAATTTACCATATAATCATAAATAGAACTAAAGCAATGATATGAGGGGAATAAAACATTTGAGGAAAATGATCGTGTTTTGATAACTAATTGGAACGTATCCAATACTGCATATTGAAACTCTACAAAGTGATGACTACCTGCAGTTAAGAAAACTCCCCATGAACCAGCCCCACCCTAAAAACAGCCCACGCTGCTAAAGAAAGGCTGGAGTCCCTGGTTAGGCAACCCAAGAAGCCTTATAATCTTCAGCTGCTCCAACACACCTCTTGGTTTATAGATTTGGAAGTATGCTGACATTTCAGAGCTGGCAGCACCTTCATTCTTCCACAATGGCGACTCCTTTAACAACAATCAGAACTAGGGGAGTCCTCCTTGTTGCCAGGTCCAATCACCCAGTGAGTCAACATCTACATTCTTCTCTTGGGTTTGATGGCTGGAGCCCAAACCCCATCACGATAAGGTAGAAAAACCATGATATTCAAAGCCAAGTCTTCCACCATTTTAAATCGTGTTTGAAATGCCACCTTCGAATCCTTAGCTCAGTCCCCTAGCAGCCTGCCACATCTTCCATAACTGTAATTTCACCAGTTCCCTGACTGCCAGGGCACACATTACTGCTAAAATGATTTACTCTTTTTTTTGAAAGTCTGAAGTTTAAGCTCTTATGTGGTCACTGAGTACAAATATCCAGGATGAATTCACCTGAGCAGCCAGAACCACATGCTATTGGTGCAAAGGAACAGAAGGGCTCTCTGACTCCCCACAGCTTCTAGGATGTCAGACCATCAGTGCTGGGCCCTGGCCGGTGTTGCTTGGTGGTTTGAGCGTGCACCAAAGCGTCTCTGGTTCAATTCCCGGTTAAGGGCATGTGTGCCTGGGTTGCAGGTTCGATCTCATGTGTGGGAGGCAACCAACTGAAGTGTCTCTCTCACATCAATGTTTCTCCCTCCCCCCCGCCCCGCCTCTTCTACTCTCTCTAAAAATCAATGGAAAAATATCCTCGGGTCAGGATTAACAACAGCAAAAAGAACCATCAGTGCTCGGATTGGTACTTAACCCTTTGATCTGTGATGTTTTGGAGCCTCCCAATTTTCACCAGGCCAGGCCTTTATAGGATGAATAGATAACCATCTTCTAAAGCAGGTATTTAATACCCAACAGCACTCTGTCCTGCAGAGGTTCACGCATGAGGTAGCTGTGATCTACTGCAGTGGTTCTCATATTTTCTTCTTTCCAAACATGGTTATGGTAGGAGGATGGATGCTGGAATTCCAGCTCTTTCTCTTCCATTCAGTAAAGCATGTAAGAAGAACCATCCCTTCAGAATTCCTGGTCACTAGAGGCCCCTACAGCCCCAAATGGCCTCCTTCATGTGTCCTCCCACTGTGGCAAGAGAATCATTACCTTTTCCAGCCTGCCTCCTTCGAACATTCTCTCCATCAAAGTGCTAATAAGTCCCATGAATGCAGAGCCTCTGAAGGACTGAGAGTTAAACCTCAACATTGAGCATGGGATAATAAGCATCAATGAACATGTGTGGACCACAGGAAGGATGGAGGGGAAAAGGGTTAGGGGAGAATCTTTTCTTCTAAGACTCAAAATGTTGGCTTAAATGCAACAACTTCGTTCTCTGAGCACCTTGTTAATCTAAAGAGTAAAAATAACTTACTGAGCATTAATTTCTGAAAACGACTATCCTAGGCACTGTAGGGGAATCAAAAGAGATGACATAATTCCTGCTTTTTAAGGGCTTCCATCTCTCCACTTATGTCCAACCAGACTCGCAGAGGTTTGTAGCATTCACCTGGGAAAGACTCAGCATTTTCTAATCTACAATTAATTCTGATGATTTTGAAAGCTGTGTGATAAGAATGGCTCTCTTACCTGGCTTGCAATTCCAGTGTTCTCTCTTTCCCAGATACCTGGAAAGTGTGCGGATACTCCTCATTGTGAGTCTCCACAATCTGCATTCCATCTAAGCCGACCCTGGTCCGAACTGTGAATTTGGAGCCCACCAAGCTGAATTTTGGCACACAGTACAGCAACATGTTGTTGAACTGCAAGGAGACAGAACACATATCAATCAAGAGGAACACAAAGAGGGAAGAAAGTGACCAATACTACCCTACACAATATTCCAAGGACTTCCCAAGGGGTACCAGACTGTCTATGTGAGCAAAATTATTTAAATACTATACAGTATTGAGATTTTGTGTTTGCACCCAAATTATCAGTTTAAAATGCATAGCTTATACTTTTCTTTGTTGGTTCATAAATATTTTATTGATATTTCAATAAACCAATCATTATTTTGAACCATTAAAGAAATTAATTCAATTCAGCAACATTATATTAAGAACCTTCCATATACCAGCAACTGAAACTATCAACCCATAAAGTTGAAGTACTTAGAGAACAAAATTTCTAATTGTTATATCTTAGAGAGCAATTCTATAATAGCTGTTAGAGGAAAAGTTTAATATTTAGTCATTCTTTTTATCAGTGTATTTATTGTTAAGTTAATATATAGCCAAAATTATTAGTTTAAATTTTATTCAAACATGTGGGGTTAGCACATTGTCAATGTAAAAAAACAAAACAAAACAAAAACTAAGTCACTGTTTTATATTCACCCACATCTTGCTTAAAAATTCATCCCAGTCCTAACCGGTTTGGCTCAGTGGATAGAGCGTCGGCCTGCGAACTCAAGGGTCCCAGGTTCGATTCCAGTCAAGGGCATGTACCTTGGTTGTGGGCACATCCCCAGTAGGGGGTGTGCAGGAGGCAGCTGATGGATGTTTCTCTCTCATGGATGTTTCTAACTCTCTATCCCTCTCCCTTCCTCTCTGTAAAAAAATCAATAAAAAAAAAGTTCATCCCATATGACTTAACAGAAAAGTCATCTATTTTAGTAAAAAAGTCTTTAAAGATCGTTATAGGATCTACTTTTAAAATGAAAAACTTTATTTTGAGCCCAGTCAAATTATGTGTAGTCCCTCTTTTCCAGTCAACAAGGAGCAGCTCCTGCTCATCAGGCCCAAGCAATGAGTGACTTTGGGAGGGCAATTAGTTCCCTTCGAATGTATTAAAATATGCAAAAGGATGAAAGAGTAAATATTTGGGTTAATTTGTGGGAAGATCCATACCTATATTCCTACTTCATACTTATTGTTTCTAGGGTTACATATATTTTTTAAAGACACGAGCAACTGGAACGTAAACCCTTATGTACCTTGTAACCTCTCATGTCTCAGGATCATTCTCTGTAAAAGTTACAGGTTGTTGACAGAATTCAAAGAGGAAAATGTCTGGTTCTACAAGCCCCTCTCTCTGGCTCCACACGGCCATAAAGACAAGAAATGGTGATGGATAGTTAAAGATATTTCCACATGTTTATGTGATCCCATCCTTTGTACTCATTCTGAAAGCCAATTTCTCACCAGTTGTTCCTCATACATTATTTTGCAACTTCCTGTAACCAGTGTCAGAAATTTCATTTCCACAACTGGATAATGTAGAAATAAAAGGATACTAAAATCTTATCAGATATATCTCAACACCACATTTCGCATTTACATTTCTAGAAGAGAACACTAAGGGCATTAATGACCACTGCCTTTGTCATGTCCGCTGTGTTCTAACTATGGCAATCAGAGCCTCACTGTGACACCTGGGATTCAGATTTGAAACCGCACTGCAAGGTTCTCAGCACCATCCCAGCTTGATTAAGGCACCAGCTCGCCTGCTACCTGTTCATGTTTAACATTTCTTTCTCTCTTCTAAGCCTTCCGGAAGGGATTTGGTCACACTGTGAATGGTGCAGGACAAGCTGCACCAAAATGGACTGGGCTCACACATTCAAGATGGCAACAAGAACCATTTTTTTCTGCATACTGAGTGACAAATGTAATGTTCTGTACTCAAGTTCACTTTATAAAATTCAGCAAAGTCTTATTATTTTATAGAAACACAAGTTGATAAATATGGAAGTTCTAAGTATTTGCTTTTTGGAGTTATGCTCATACAAGATGATAGGCTTTTTTAAAAAGAACACTCTTTCTTTCTTTCTTTCTTTCTTTCTTTCTTTCTTTCTTTCTTTCTTTCTTTCTTTCTTTCTTTCTTTCTTTCTTTCTTTCTTTCTTTCTTTTAAAATAGTTTATTGATGTTTAGAGGAAGAAGAAGGGAGAGGGAAAAACATCGTTCGGCTGCCTCCTGCATGCCCCCTACCAGGGATCAAACCTACAACTCTGGCATGTGCCCTGACCTGGAACTGAACCAGCAACCTTTTGGTGCATGGATGATGCCCAACTGAGCCACACCGGCCAGGGCCTGACTATCTTATACTGAACTAGAGGCCTGGTGCACAGGTGGGGTCCCTCGGGGAGGCCTGCAGAGATCGGGCCCCAACTCACGCCCCCAGCCTCTCAGCCCCGCAGCCCTGCCTTGACCTGGCACCACCCCCTCACCTGCTCCACCATCCCACCTGCGGGGCGATCGATCGGGCCTGGGTTCCCCAGGTGCTGAGGGAGCCAGGTGGTGGGCCCTGCCCCCTGCTGCTGGTTGCCATCTGTGGGGTGATTGGGCCCCTGCTCGTACCTGCCTTGACCTGGTGCTGCCCGCTCACCTGCTCCACCATCCCACTGCGTCCCGCTCCCGTCGGGGCCCATCAGGGCCAGCAGCGCCTCCACTGCCGCCCGCTGCCAGTGCCGCATCACTGATGCACGCCATGTTCCATGCCACCCCCTGGTGGTCAGCACACATCATAACAAGCAGTTGAACTCCTGGTCGAACTCCCAGTTGAACAACTGCCCAAGGGGACAATTTGCATACTAGGCTTTTATTATATAGGACTAGAGGCCCGGTGCACAAAAATTTGTGCACTCGGGGGGCAGGGGGAAGGGGGGTCCCCCAGCCCGGCCTGTGCCCTCTCGCAGTCTGGGACCCCTCGGGAGATAACGACCTGCTGGCTTAGGCCTGCTCCCGGGTGGCAGAGGGCAGGCCCAATCCCTAAGTGCAGCCCCTGGTCAGGCTCAGAGCAGGGCCAATTGGGGAGTTGGGGCGCTGCCCCATCATGCACAAAGCAGGGCGGATTGGGAGGTTGTGATGCCACCCTCAGTCACGCTCAGGGTAGGGCCGATTGGGGGGTTGGGGCACCGCCCCCTGTCACACTCAAGGCAGGGTCGATGGGGAGGTTGCGGCGCCACCCCCTGTCACGCACAGAGCAGGGCCGATCAGGGGGTTGGGGAGCTCCCCCCTGTCACTCACAGAGTAGGGCAGATAGGGGAGTTGAGGCACCACCCTCTCTCACACACAGAGCAGGGCGGATCAGGGGCTTGGGGCGCTGCACCCTGTCACACTCAGGGCAGGGCGGATCAGGGGCTTGGGGCACCGCACCCTGTCACACACAGAGCAGGGCCGATCAGGGGGTTGGTGTGCTGCACCCTGTCAAACACAGAGCCGCAGGGCAATCAGGGGATTGTGGAGCTCCCCCCTATCAATCAGGCACAGAGCAGGGCCCGTGGGGGAGGGGAGGGTTGGGGCACCACACCCTGTCACACACAGAGCAGGGCCGATCAGGGGGTTGGTGCGCCGCACCCTGTCACACACAGAGCTGCAGGGCGATCAGGGGGTTGGGGAGCTCCCCCCATCAGGCACAGAGCAGGGCTGATCAGGGGGTTGGTGCGACTTCCTCTGTCACGAACAGAGCAGGGCAGATAGGGAGGTTGTGGCCCCGCCCCCTGTCACACACAGAGCCGCAGGGCGATCAGGGGGTTTGGGCGCTGCCCCCTGTCATGCTGATCCGGGTGCCGGGAGGCATATTACCCTTTTACTATATAGGATAGAGGCCTGGTGCATGGGTGGGGGCCGGCTGGTTTGCCCTGAAGGGTGTCCTGGATCAGGGTGGGGGTCACCACTGGGGTGCCTGGCCAGTCTGGGTGAGGGCTGAGGGCTGTTTTCCGGAAGCGAGTGACTGAAGCTTCCAACCACTCCTTGTTTTCTTTTTTTTTTTTTTTTATTCTGGACCAGCTTTAGCTCTGAGGCCTCCCTGCTGAAAACATCGATACAATGTTGCTAAAGCCCTGCTGAATGAAAGCCGGTTTCTGGTGTTTTTTTTAGCTTCTTATTTGCAACATAGTACATAATTTCTTAGTGTTGTAGCTCAGAGGCCGGCTAGTGAGGTGGGGAACGTTGGAGTTCGCAGCAAGCAAGCCTCCCTGCTCGCTTCAGTGCCTGGCTGCCGGCCGCCATCTTGGCTGACAGTTAATTTGCATAAGGATACGCTGATTAGCCAATGGGAAGGGTAGGGGTCGTACGCCAATTACCATGTTTCTCTTTTATTAGTGTAGATGATATATTTCTCTTCCCCTTTCATGTTTTCAGGATTACATTTCCCCTATTATATTCTTCCTAAGTGGAACTTCATATTCATATTGTCAATAACTATATATTAACCTTTTATTACTTAGGTCACAATCTAATGCTAGTCAATAAATACTCCTTTTCTTCTTCCCAGAGATGAAGGTGAGAGCTCTTGAAGGAGACAGAATATTGCTTACAAAGAAGTGGATGCCATATCTGTAAAGGAATTAGGTATCTAGCCCTGCTCCCTCCGTGAACCTTGTTCCTGTGGCAAAAGCCACCGTCACCTTCTCTCTTGGTTCCCATGGACACTGAAAGAGGAAGTTAGAGCAACTGTAACTCTAAGTAGATCAACTTTCCTTTTCAGTGTAGGGGTTCCTCTTTATCCCATGCCCATAGCTCAGAAGCAGATATTGACAAAGCAATCCCTGGCTGGCGAGGTACGCTCTGGAGGTGCCAGGCTGGGCCCAAACCTAGAAGCAAGTCTCAAGTTTATTAAAAGTGTAGGGAAGTGCCTCCTTCTTGATCTCTAATATTCCTCAATTATTTATTTCAAGTTTCTTAAAATGTATTTATTTGAATGAAATAATTCAATTCCATGTCTCAATAGTGACTGTTCCATTAAAGTTTGGGAAAGTAAAAGTACATTGTTGGAGAAATTTCCAGAGCCTAGTCTGTATTCAAAATTTAAATGAGTTGGGGTTGGGGGAGGGTGGGAATCTAAATTTATCAAGCTACAAGGAAATAAGAAATAGAACTCCAAAGGGTCAAGAATAAAACCTCTTGGGTCATTTTATACTTTATAGGATAATTCAGATACTTTTTTTTTAAAACTTTCAGATGTCGGGAGAATCGAAGATGGCGGCATAGGTAAACACCGGAGACTGCCGCCGTGGACAACCACTTCAAAAATACAACTAAAAGTCGGAGCGGACATCAACCAGAACCACGGGAAGGCTGGCTGAGGAGAGTCTCTTCAACTAGAAGCAAAAACAACAGCATTCCGATGCTCAGCGGAGGCGCAGTGTGGAAAATTTAAAGGTACGGCGGTGCGGTGGTGAGGGTGCGCGCGCAAAGCGGGCTGGCGGCTGAGGGCGCGATTGTCGTTTTCAATCAGGAGCGAGTCTCAGACTCTGGGCTACAGATCCGGGCGAGTCTCTAGGGACCCAGACTCAAACGGGAGAAGCGGGACTGTCTGGCTACGGCCCCTCCGAGGTTTGCAGCGATTGCTGGGACAGAGAGGCAGAGCCCCTGGGGACGGACTGAGAGCGGCCATAGCTGCTCCCTCCCCCCCGCCCTGTTGAGCCCGCCCCGCCCAAACCCTGCGCACAGCCATTTGCCGATCGCCTCAGGCAAGGGCTGGACTAGCGCCTCCCCTGAGGACTGAAGTTTTCCCACAGCTGATTTCCACAGCCAGTCGGCCTGGTGGTCAAATCCCTCTAGTGTTAACTACAACAATTAAGGCTTGGCTAGAACAAGACTGCGCACAGAGACCACAAGGGGGTGCACCAAGAAAGCATAAAAGATGCGGAGACAAAAAAACATGACAGAAATGGAGGATATGGAGCTAAGAATCGCAATTTTGAGGGCTTGCCATAAATTTGTGCAGAGCCTCACGAAAACTAATGAGACCCTCGATGCTACGATAAAGAAATTAGAAAGTAAGCATACACGGACTGAAATAAAGAATATTATACCCAATAGCAGACCAGAGGAGCACAAGAATCAAACCAAAGATTCGACAAAAAAACACCCAATTGGAAAAGCAAAATGAAAAAAGAATCCGAAAGTGTGAAGATAGTGTAAGGAGCCTCTGGGACAGCTTTAAGCGGACTAATGTCAGAATTATTGGAGTGCCAGAAGATGAGAGACAGCAAGATATTGAAAACCTATTTCAAGAAATAATGGCAGAAAACTTCCCCCACCTGGAGAAAGAAATGGACTTACAGGTCCAAGAAGCGCAGAGAACCCCAAACAAAAGGAATCCAAAGAGGACCACACCAAGACACATCATCGTTAAAATGCCAAGAGCAAAAGACAAAGAGAAAATCTTAAAAGCAGCAAGAGAAAGAGGCTCAATTACCTACAAGGGAATACCCATACGACTGTCAGCTGATTTCTCAACAGAAACTTTGCAGGCCAGAAGGGAGTGGCAAGGAATATTCAAAGTGCTGAATACCAAGAACCTACAACCAAGAGTACTTTATCCAGCAAAGCTATCATTCAGAATTGAAGGTCAGATAAAGAGCTTCACAGATAAGGAAAAACTAAAGGAGTTCATCACCGCCAAACCAGTATTATATGAAATGCTGAAAGGTATCCTTTAAGAAGAGGAAGAAGAAGAAAAAGGTAAAGATACAAATTATGAACAACAAATATGCATCTATCAACAAATGAATGTAAGAATCAAGTGAATAAATAACCTGATGTACAGAATGAACTGGTGACTATAATGAATCAGGGACATAGAAAGGGAATGGACTGACTATTCTTGGGGGAAAAGGGGTGTGGGAGATGCGGGAAGTGACTGGACAAAAATCATGCACCTATGGATGAACTCAGTGGGTGGGGAGTGAGGGTGGAGGGTGGGGTGGGAGCTGGAAGGAGGGGAGTTATGGGGGGAAAAAAGAGGAACAAAAGTAATAATCTGAACAATAAAGATTTAAAAAAATAAAAATAAAAAAATAAATAAATAAAACTTTCAGATGTCAGGTGTGGTTATTTACTTAATCAACAGAATACCCTACCATTGATATATACGTATATATGGTGCAGAGACAAGCAAATTTGCAACACACACAAAGATTTGAAAGCTGATATCAGATTCTAAATATGATTTGGCTTTTCAGATAAATGTAACATCCCCAAAGTAGGAAACAAAAAACTGGCCCTCATTTTCTTTCTGGAGAGAAAGGAAAATAAAAATGATACTTCAGCCGAAACCGGTTTGGCTCAGTGGATAGAGCGTCAGCCTGCGGACTGAAAGGTCCCGGGTTCGATTCCGGTCAAGGGCATGTACCTGGGTTGCGGGCACATCCCCAGTGGGAGATGTGCAGGAGGTGGCTGATCGATGTTTCTCTCTCATCGATGTTTCTGACTCTCTATCTCTCTCCCTTCCTCTCTGTAAAAAAATCAATAAAATATATTAAAAAAAAAAATGATACTTCAGAAGTTTCTACATATGAAAAAACCAAGGATGCTCTATGGGAATTAGAGTGTGCTGGCCAAAGGAGAGACTCTGTGACAAGTACAGTATTAGAGAGGGAGGATTAGAAGAACAAACACTAGAGGAAATGCTTCTAAGATGGTCTTCAAAAGATGAATGTGGCATTTCTAAAATCCCTGCTGTCTCACTTTATTCTCCCTGGAGGCAAATGCATCATGAGAACATGCACTGGAACAGGAGGGTCCTTGCCTCAAAGTTACTACTGCTTTATCCTCCACTTTATCCCCCGCCCCCCCAAAGGCTCTTTGCCCCCTGTCCTCCAAATAGCTGCTTAATTGGGCTTTGCACCAAGGTATGCAACCTAAAACTATTTCCAGAACAATCCTCAAACATGTAAATTAAACTAAGGCAAGTGGTTAAAAGTTTAACTGCAGAAACTAAAACACTAATGAGAAAGAGAAGAAAAATTACCTAAGTACCTAAAGGCTTGGTAATGACACAGGGAAGAAAGACATTGACTCCCAGGCATTTTGCCCAGAAGAGTGTATTATGCATGTCTCTTTAACCTGTATTTTTGATGCTCTGACATCTTTGTTTTTTAAAATATATTTTCATTGATTTCAGAGAGGAAGAGAGAGGGAGAGAGATAGAGGCATCAATGATGAGAGAGAATCATTGATCAACTGCTGCCTGCACGCCCCCTACTGGATATAGGGCCCACAACCCGGGCATGTGTTCTGACTGGAAATTAAACCATGACCTCTAGGTTTGTAGATTGACGTTCAACCACTGAGCAACACCGGCTGGGTGATGTTTTGACATCTTGGGACCTTGCCGACCCTGAAGGGACTGCCCTCCCAGGGTTACCCCATTTCCAGAGCCAGGAAATGACTCACCTGCCAGCAGCCCTTTCCAATGGGAACCAACCTATCCAGAGTCCACATACCCTAAAGCCTCCTTTATCAGGCTCTCACTAGCTGAGTCAGAAATGCCCTGCCCTGATCACGTAGGGCCAGGTCCCTGACAACAGCCCCTAAGCACCAGAACCTGATAAAATTATGTACACTGGCAAATCCTAAACCTGTTCCCCCTGCCTGGCCCATTCCTTCTTGCAGAAATCACAGTAAAGCTCTTGCCCATGTTTTCTGCTTGTTTGTTCCCTCTGCCTCTTGACTCTGGTGCTTTCTCATGTAACACCCCTCCCACCGCCACCCCATGGTGTGGAATGCCCCCGCCCCCTCCTCCTCCTTTGGGATCTGTAGCATAACCATCTTTTCAATGGCAATCATCTCCAATCTGATGGCCTCACCACACCTAAACAACAAAATATACATTTCAAAATAAATAGACCTCTGACCCCTGACAGGACATGTCCCTGATTTATATGTAGGTCTCTACAACTTCTGAAAGGTAAAGTGCTTCTGCTGAGCTCAAATGATTTTTATAGTTAATTTAGACAATATCTATGTATTTTTTAAAGTTACTGAAATATAATTTATATACCATAAAATATATTCTTTTAAAATGCATAATTCATGGCTTTTAGGATAGCCATACATTGTGCAGTGACCACTACCATCTAATTCCAGAACATTTCATGACTTCAAATGGAAACCTTGTGTCCACTTCCTCCTCCCACCAACCCTAGGTAACCACTACTTACATCCTACCTCTATGCATTTGCCTATTCTGGACATTTCATATGAATGGAATCATGCAGTGTGGCCTTTTGTGAATGGCTTTTTTCATTTGCCACAATGCTTTCAAAGTTCATCCACGTAGCATGTATCAGTAGTTTATTCCTTCTTATTGATGTATCATGTTCCACTGCATGGATATACCGCATTTTGTTTGCCCATCATCAGTTAATGAACATTTAGGTTGTTTAGACTTTTTTACTAGTATGAATAATTTTGTTGTGAACATTCATGTACACGTTTTGTGTCGACGTATGTTTTCAAGTTTCTTGAGTTATACAAACTTGGAGTGGAACTGCTGGGTCATATGGCGATCATGTGTTCTTTTATTCAAAAATGAGACCACTCCTCTGCATGACAATTAGTTCCTAGAAATTTCCCATTTAAGGAAATTATAACCAGACAACAGAAACTTCTAAGCCCCCAATAACAGCTCATATTACAATGGTGAGATGACTGCCTTGCAGCAGAAAAGTCAGATGTAACATCCTGAGACTGGATGGTGTGCCAGTCATGGAGCAGCGTCTATGCCAATGTCTCTCTGTTTCTTTGCCTATAATAACAATCGCAATAATAGCTAACGTTTACTGAGCTATCACTCAACGTTAGCTTTCTGCTACTCAATGTTAGCTATTACGATGATTGTCATATCATTAGATAGGAAAAGGAGCTGGAACTACTAGTGACTAAAAATAAATCGCCTGGATTCCCCAGGAGAGATCTTACATGTCAGCCAAGCCCCTGAAATAACTAATGGTTATTTCAGGAAGTGCAGGCAGGGACAGGCCTGACTGCAGTGACAAGGAACTATGGAGCAAACTCGTACTTTTCACATATGAATTGTAGGTGCACGTTTTTCAACATAGCTTATATACTTCTTCAAACTAGAAAGGCTAAAAAGTAGTGTTTAGAAATGACTAGGAAGAAAACTGTTGTCAAGAAATAATATGTTGACACAATATCCAGGAAACAGTACCTTTTAGCCTGTAAGAATGAAAGGAGAAGAAACCAGAAAGCATGTCATACCTCATACACACACACACACACACACACACACACACACACACACACACACTGCTGGCTATGACCATCATGGAAAGGCTCACTTATCTTCAGGATGTGTTACCAGAGTAAATTACATATGGCAAATACACAGAAAAGTTATAGAAAAATACTTCAAAAATAAGGATTTGTGTCCTTGAAAGAACAACTTTCAGTTACTGAGGACTTTCCCGATGTGGAGTCTTGACAGTGGTGATGGCACCAGGTTAGATACCATTGTTTTGGAGAGCGGGCAAGCATCCTAGTTTTCCAAGATGTATATAACAATGCTTATAAATTATTCTTAAGCAATCTGCTCACATGACAATACTCACTAACAAAAGGTAGCGTTCCTGTGCTGATGTGTTCCGAGCAGCTAGTTTAAGGATCTGTCCTTCTTTTATTAGTTCATTGGAAGGATTTACAATGTCTTCCTCTTCTCCCAGCATTTCATAAATCTCTAAGAGTTTCTTTAGGTTATCCTAAGAAATGAAAACAAAGCACAGCAACATAAAATATAAGGAGGTTTCGCCTTAGTGGTTTTAATAATATAACAACCTTAGCTAAAATATGAATAACTCAGAAGCAATTGGAACTAAGCATAAATTTTGGTATAAAATACGTCACTTATGAGGAAATTAAGAGAAGGTTATTACAGATAACATTAAACAGTTTATAAACAATCCTTTTTGTTTATCTGTACCAATTCATTTTGATACAAACTTTAGATAATATTAGGCTATATTACTGGCAATTATCTAACTAGAAGATTCCCGTCTCCTCTTACCACTTACCATTTTTCTTATTGCACTATTAGAATGGCTTGCTGCTGTAGATATAATTTCCAGTGATTCTAAATGGAGAAAAATAAAATAAAATAAATATATGTTGTCCTTACTATGCAACTAGATAGCTGAATAACATATACTTTACACTACAATAAGAAGAAATCTGGAAAAAGAAAAAAAGAAAAGAAGCAGAAATCTGAGACCAAAGATCTATAATAATAAAAGCATAATATGCTAATTAGACCGGACAAAGCCAGGGCTATGACAGAAGTCCAGGGTCCCGGGTGCCTGCTGGCAGCCGGAGGAAAGCCTGGGTCCCAGGTGCCAGAGGGAAGCTGGTGCCAGCAACTGGGGGAAGGAATGCCTACTCTTTTGTGCATTGGGCCTCTAGTACATAATAAAAGCAGGAGGCAATTTCCATTTACAAACTGGATACAGATACTCCTCGGGTTATATCATTTCGTGGTTACGTTGCCATCTCCCATCCTATATAATAAAGAGGTGATATGCAAATTAATCCTCACATCCTCACAAGATGGCTGTCTATGACTAGGCTGCAGGGGAGGTTAGTGAGGGACAACCAAACGACTGAACAAGCAGGCTGCATGGGGTGACCAGGCCAGCGGGGGGAGCAGTTAGGGGTGATCAGGCAGGCAGGCAGGTGAGCGATTAGGGGCCAGTGGTCCAGGATTGTGAGAGGGATGAGGATCGGGTCTAAACCGGCAGTCGGACATCCCCCGAGGGGTCCCGGATTGGAGAGGGTGCAGGCTGGGCTGAGGGGACACCCCCACACCCACACCCGCACCGCCTTGTGCACAAATTTCATTCTTCGGGCCTCTAGTTTATTTATAAAAAAAAAAAATTAATCATTTCAACATATGTACATATGTGCTTTATGTTTTTTATTAATTATTTACCACAAGTAAAGGTCAGGAATTGTTATCTTTTAAATTTTTTTTACTGTTTCACTTCATTACTGCTGTGTATGTGCTCCACGTGAGTGACGTAGGTGCTTATGTAGGTGGGTTCCGATTTACGGCGAAAATCGTGTTATGTCGCATCATAGGAACGGATCTCCGACGTAACCCGAGGACCTACTGTACTTTTAAAAGCTCATTTGTAAGTAGATCAATACTTGGAACTTGAAGGGTATTTCCTCATTGACAATTATTAGGCTTACAGATAGATTTAATCCATAATGGAACTTTCAAAATCAGCAAACACCATGTACACTAGCTTGGGACAAGGCCCTCTGCCAGGTGCTTTCATAGGTATTAGGTCAATTACTTCTTATACAACCCTGAATGGAAAGTATATTTGTTTCATTTGACAGATTAAAGAAATGGAGTGTGATGTGTCTTGGCTAAAGTCACACAACTATGATATTAAAGGGCCACATTTAAACCCAAGTCTTCTGACTCGAATTTCTACAACATTTCAGTGGTATTATTTTATTGATTTTATGAGCAATTTAACCACTAAGTAGAACTAACATTCTTTGGGAAAAGACAGCCATAGTTCTAGCTTCAGCCAATGCTGATAGAGGGTTTTGCTACAGGGGTGGGTGGTATGGAGAGATGGCAATGGGAACTCATAGTCTGAGCAAGGTAGGAGGCCTGGGGCCCCCGGTGAAGCTGGGGAAGCTGAGGTCTCCTGCCGGCTCCACCCCAGGGAATGCTCTCAATATTAAGTCAGGTCCTACTCTCTTCCTTTCTTTTATATCTTGTGAATCCTGGTTGGGTTAATTCTGTTACAACAACCTATTGGCTCTGGACCAAATTTTCTGTCTTCTTTGTTCCATTACTAAACAAATTGCACTTTTGTTGCTTTCCCGACTTTTATGTCTCCCTCTGTGATTGCCTTAGAATTTTAGTGTAAGTAGCAACGGGAAATCAAAAAGAGTAATAAAATACCACGTTGCCAATTTTGTCATTTTTGACATTAGCACATAAGAGGAAGTCGGAGTCTTTAAGTATAGAAGAAACTGAATTTTATTTACATTCTGGAGAATTATGCGGATACGGGCAATTCTGTGCATTCCACACAGAATCCATGAGAGAGGGAAAAAAAGCAAGACAGGCTGGGGCCACTGCCCAGGAGACCAATTTGAGGAGTAGCAGTGGTAACTCCCACCTCCAGCCCAACCACCAGTTCTGCCACTAACACCAAGAACTCAGGCCAGATGTGTGGAAAGTGGAGATGAAATAAAAAGTGAAAGACAGCAAGTCAGGAAAGTTCTAAACGGAAGAGGGAGAAAGGGGAGAAGAGAAGTTCCTGCGGTCACTGACTCACTTGGATGGTGGGAGAATCAAATCAGAGCTTGTGTTCAAAAAAAAAAACCCAGGCTCCTAGACCAAAGATTGTGTTTTGTGATCCTCATCTCTTATCAAGGCACACTTATAATGGAAGACAAGAAATTATTAGAGGAAGTAGCAATGCTTTAAGATTATATACCAGTATTGTTAATACTTGTTGAATACAAACCCAATTCTATTTCTTAACTTTCATTCTTACTTTCACAGCTAATAGATTTTTTAAAAATATTTTTTTATTGATTTCAGAGAGCAAGGGAAAGGGAGAGAGAGATAGAAACATCAATGATGGGAGAGAATCGTTGATCGGCTGCCTCCTACATGCCCCCCACTGGGGATCGAGCCCACAACCCAGGCATGAGCCCTTGACCGGAATCAAACCCACGACCCTTCAAGTCTGCAGGCTGATGCTCTATCCACTGAACCAAGCTGGCTAGGGCACTAATTGATTTTTTTAAAGTACACAAGAAAGTAACATTATTGAAACCTTTAAGCTTTAAAGAAAGCCTTTCATTTATTATCTAAAAGACATACATGACAAGTCTTCTATAAAATAAAAGACAACTAGCAGAATAGGAATAACGTTTTCTCACAGGGAAATGTTAACTGACAGTATATAGCATCATTTTCTCTTCTGAACAGGTAAAGCCAACACTGCTTAGGTTATTTTGAGATAATAAATGCCATCTCATCTTTCTCGGTATGCATCAACCTATCTAACCAGCAGCACTAGTAATTCCGATAATTGTATTCTTCCTGTGAGAAGGTAATCGTGTGTTGCAATCCCAGATGTCTCTAAGACTATAGTTTGTTTGCTTATTTTGTTAATCCTCACTCTAGGGCATTTTTCCCATCGATTTTTAGAGAGAGTGGGAGGAAGGCGGCGGGGGGGGGGGGGGGGGGGGGGGGGGGCGGGGAGAAAGAGAGAGACATCAATGTGAGAGAGACACATTGATTAGTTGCCTCCCGCAGGCTCCAAGTTCCAGGCCAGGGATCAAACCTGCAACCCAGGTATGAGCCCTGGACAGGAAATCAAACCCACAACCCTATGGTCCGCAGGCCGACGCTCTAACTACTGAGCCAAATGGGCCAGGACTTTAAGACTATAGTTTTCTATTTCAGAGTTAGTGATTAATGAGAAGCCAGCATGAGAAATGTGATCTGCATTGCTCTAAAGTGCTTGCCTAATGGAGGTGCTGTTAACAATATCCAGTGAGATTATTTCCTGGCACCAATATTTTCCTGAAGTGCCTATCAGACCTATATCCTGCGTTGGAACCACAAAGCTGCTTGGCCACTACATCATCCCATAATGGAAAAGAGCGGGGAATGCATTTACTTTTCGCATCATTCCAGTCTGGAGAGTCAGGGGGCAATTTCCGCAGGTAGTCCTTCAGGAGCATCTCGTACCGAGGAATCCGCTGAACGGGCTCCAGCATGTGGTGCTGCAAGGTCAAATTCCCACACACCTTCTGTTTCTGTAATTAGAAAGGTTTGTAAAGAAAGATTTAAAAATCAGGTTGGCTAGTTGAAAACTGTAATACAGAGCTTTCATCAGGGGCAGTGTCTCCCTGCAAAGTACAGTCTATGTATCATCTGCATTAGATATAACTGCGGGTACTAATGAAAATAGGAATTTTAAACCCCACCCGAATCTATGAAACGATGATTTTTGAGGTTAGGGCCTGGGCATGTGCATTGGAATCCCTGATTCTTCCACTGCAGTTTGAAGACCACCAACCAAGGGTAAGAACAGAAAGGAAAATCAAGCAGCATTTTAAGCAAGAAAATTCCAGAGTGCTGGCAACCACTTCAATTAGTCATTACAAGTCTGTGTGAGGTCATATTATTAAATCATACTGTAGAGATTTTCAAAAGAAGCATCTACTATTTAATGAGCTTCACTAAGAAAAATTTTATTAAATGATTTTGGACTCAGCAGAAACTATTTTATAATAAGGCCACCACAAACATCATTTCCTTTGAACTTAAAAATACTCTACACAGAATGACAAGATCTGATCATTTCATTATCTGTCAGAATTTTTCCATTTTTCATTAGGTCATGGCATTCTTTTCCATTAGAAACCAAACTCCTTAAATAGATTTTTTTTTTTCTGGGTGAAATCGAGTCGATAGCATTTGTTTTCAATAAGCTGTTGACATAAGAAAGGGAAAAGATTCCTTGAAAAGTAAGATGTGTTCTTGTTCATATTAAACAAAGCATGAATCTTCTTAACATATTTATTCAACTCATAGCATGATTAAGGCAAGGTTATACAAGTCATATTAAGACACGGTTAGCAATTAAAGCAAACAAGAAACCAAAGGCTTTGCAGAGAAAGGAACATTTAACCTGAACATGGATGAGGGCAGGCTTTGGGTGGGAAGGTACTCAAGGAATACCAGGAGGCAAATGAAGATAGAGGGACCTTGGAGAACAAGCCCAAGGCAGTGGGGCATGAAACATGGTCAATAAAAGGGAACAATGGAGTTTTGTTAGCAAATAATATATTTGTATGGACACAGGATGAAGAAGAAATAGTAATCTGGTGTATAATGTCAAACTGAGTGTAGTATTGTTTCAGGTTTTCATGCAGGGGAGGGATATCGTTAGAGGTCTACTAAGATCAACCTATTGCAATATGGCTTTAGGAAGATGTGGGGAAGCTAGTTTGGAAGTCATTATTGTAGACTAGGAAATGTAAAAAGAGCCTGAAATTAGCGTGGAAGCTGAGGGGTAATGGCTTTGCTTAATAAATATTAATGTGCCCTAACTGGTTTGGCTTGGTGGATTGAGCATCAGCCTGCGGACTGAAAGGTCCCAGGTTCGATTCCAGTCAAGGGCATGTACCTTGGTTGCGGGCACAACCCCCCTGGTGGGGAGTGTGCAGGAGGCAGCTGATCGATGTATCTCTCTCATTGATGTTTCTAAATCTCTATCCCTCTCCCTTCCTCTCTGTAAAAAATCAATAAAATATATTTTTTAAAAAATAATAAAAATAAATAAATAAATATTGTTATAAGTTTAGTCATCTCTTTTGACTTTCTCTAACAAACGTATTACACACACAGGTCAGCGAAAATATTACTGATCCCAAAATTTGTACATAAAGAAACTGTGGCTTAGGAGAGTTAGACAGCTTTCTGAGGTAAAATGATTGTAAGTGGCAGGCGAGGATTCTAAATTAGGTTAGCTGATTCTCAACCCATTGCGCCTTTCCCAGTCTCATCATTTCCTCATAATATGGAGATGACAGACATTGTAGAGACAGATTTCTGTTTTGGTAAAATAATGACCACCATCACCAGCATCGTGCAGTGAGCACTTATTATGCAACAAGCTCCATGGTAAGCACCTTAGATACAGTATCGCCAGGCAAACAGAGAGAAGAGGAAACACAAAAGAGAGCAGTTGCCGAAACCGGTTTGGCTCAGTGGATAGAGGGTTGGCCTGCGGACTGAAAGGTCCCAGGTTCGATTCCGGTCAAGGGCATGTACCTTGGTTGCGGGCACATCCCCAGTAGGAGATGTGCAGGAGGCAGCTGATCGATGTTTCTCTCTCATCGATGTTTCTAACTCTCTATCTCTCTCCCTTTCTCTCTGTAAAAAAATCAATAAAATATATTTAATAAAAAAAAAAAAAAAAAGAGAGAGCAGTGAAGGGGCACAGAATTCCCAACCCCAGAAACGTATGTGATCTAAAGAATTTTTTAAAAATATTTAAACTTTGGCACAGAATAATTATTAACAACTTCAACTAGAGAATCAAATAGAAATTACTATGGTATTATTAAAATGTATTATTCTGGTGTCACAAAAAATTAAAAAATATTTTTTAATCATATAAAATCACAAAAAAATCCAGAATAATTATATTTCTAAAATATCAGAATTTATAACAATCATTCTTTTTAAACAATGTTCTTACTGATTTTAAGGAGAGAGGGAGGGAGACAGAAATATCAATGAGAGAAAAACTATAACCAGCATCTATATATATAACGAGCCAGGGGCCATCACATCTGAAACAACCGAATGGACGACCGAACAGGATGAGTGGGGCGACAAGGCCGGCAGGGGGGTTAGTGAGAGACAACCAAATGACTGAGCAGCAGGCTGCGTGGGGCAACCAGGCAGGCAGGGGGGTTAGTGAGGGACGACCAAATGACTGAACAGCAGGCTGCGTGGGGTGACCAGGCCGGCAGGGGGGCAGTGAGGGGCGACCAAATGACTGAACGGCAGGCTGCATGGGGTGACCAGGCCAGCAGGGGGCACAGTGAAGGGTGACCAGGCTAGCAGGGGGCGCAGTTGGCGGCAACCAGACCGGCAGGGGGGAGCAGTGAGGGGTGACCAGGCCGGCAGAGGAGGGCAGTGAGGGGTGACCAGGCTAGCGGGGGGGGGGGGGGGGGGGCCCAGTTGGGGGCAACCAGGCCAGTGTGGGGAGGTGGGGGCAGTTAGGAGGGATCAGGTCAGCAGGTAGAGGCGGTTAGGGGTGATCAGGCTGGCAGGGGGGCCAGTTAGGGGCAATCAGGCAGGCAGGCAGGCGAACAGTTAGGAGCCAGTGGTCCTGGATTGTAAGAGGGATGTCCGACTGGATCGGGCCTAAACCGGCAGTTGGACATCCCCCAAGGGGTCCTGGATTGGAGAGGGTGCAGGCTGGGCTAAGGGGACCCCCCCCTCCTGTGCACAAATTTTGTGCACCAGGCCTCTAGTTCTTTATATTCACTTCTATTCATTTCAACATTTCAACCTCTGAAAGAAAGCAAGAGAGGCACAGAACTAAATGGGAATTCACTTTGTAATTTACATGGACCCAAATAAAAGCACTCTCTTGCTCTCAAAAGCAAATGGAGAATTTACTGCTCAACACATGGCCTATGCTCAATATTTTAATTTTGCAGAGATGGTTTTTACATAATTCAGAGTTGAAGGAATTTGGCTAGGTATCTCAAACAGATACCACAATCTAAATTTTATATCTAGAAACTTTATGATTTGGACAGAACAACTGCTGCATAGCCTTAAACAAAAGAGTCATATTACCTGAATTTCTTCAACTACTGATTTGAACTGGGGAATACGCTCTGTCATGTTTTTAACCAATTCCATTGCGTTATCAAATCCTTTCACGTATTCTCCATACATCTTAAGGAATGGTGCCAATTTCTGGAGGATGTCACCAATTCTAGGAGTAGTTTCCCTGTATAAAATATAGAAACAAGTCATTAAGATTTCTTATAGAATGAGTGAGTTAACAGGACTTCAAAAGAAGTTATCACCTTTCTACACACAACCTATACTTAATCGGATTCACTCTGCTATGAGATTGGTAGAGAATGAAGGAAGGTAGAGAATTAAACAAAGTTTAGGAATGAAATAGTAAAAAGCGATACTAAGAAAATCTTCAAACTCCATATAACTCATAACATTGTATCTTCACTAGTAAAAACAGTTTGAAGAGATGAAACCCTTTTAAAGTTGAAAACGTACACCTCCTATTATTGGTCTATAGCATAAAAATTTAGCCCAAATATTTGGCTACAGCTCTGTGTAACATAAGTATTTCAGTTTAAAAGCTGAATAACACAGCATCTAGTATGACTGCCTTAGACATATCATTTGCTATCTACTCCTTACCATTCTTGCATTCGTTTCTCCAGTTCTGGCAATAGGAATTTACTATGGAAGGCATTTATTGATGAAATATTAGAAAAGATTTTATTCACCATCTCTGCTGGAAATGAGCCTCGATTGGCCTCTTCCAATAGTCTGCAATAAAATACCTGAATAAGAGAATAGAGCAAACATTACTTCAAATTTATTGGCTTACCACCTGGCACTGTGCTATGCACATAGTAGGTTCTTTAACAACTTTTTGTTGAATAAATGGAAAAGTTCATGGTTCAAGAAATCAATCATTTTTGAACTACAGGACTGAGTATGTACTTTGGTTAAGAAGAACCAGAAATTAGAATTAGGAAACTTTGCCTCTTTTTGTGGGATGCTAACCACTTTTGTGCCAGAGAATTTCCAACTGAGGTTAACAGAATTTACCCTTCGAATCCATAAGTAGAATTAAGAGATTAAATAATAAAAAAAAAACTTTACATACACCTCATAATTGTGGCATTTTCCACTCCTGTTTATGTTTTGAATGATTTTTGTGTCCTTTACTACATATTGCCTTTACTGGTATTGTCATTTGTTCGCATACGTCTCTTTTTTTTCTATTAAAACTATACAACTTGGGGAGGGAAGACATTATAATTTAGTTTCTATAGAAGAAAAGTACTTAATAAATAACTGGTCAGTGGATGAAAAAAGAATATTTCAGTTCTCTAATGTTTTCCTACTTTTTAGTAAAAAATGTCACAAAACTTGAAACACTGGTATTAGGACAAAAAAATCTTCTCCTGCATATGGATAATAATAGGTATCATAAAGAAAAAATCTGCAATCTTAGCTATACTCCACTAGGGCTACTATACCTCTTGCCATTCTGTTAAATGTAGGCAGAAGGAGGTCTGGTCCTTCATAATATCCAGATGGTTGTTAATTTTCTAAATTCCCCTCCACTGCATTTTCTTCAGGCAAAAAGAACACAAAATTATGTCCCTAGAGACTCCAATAGATAGGATATTGTAGTAATTAAGAGTCTAAACTTCTCTATCGTCAGCAACAATAGCTGAACAAGCTAATGTGGCTGGGGAAAAAAGGTGGAGGACACATCCGATTTTTAAAAAAGACATATCTCCCTTATGGGAATAACTAAAAGTTTCAGGTCTGTGATCCCCGTGAAGAAAAAAGTTGTTTCAAAGATACAAACTCAAAGTAACTTGATTGACATGGAGAAATTCTTTGGAAAGTATTACTTGAGTTGCAAACTCATTATTTCAAAGAACACAGTGTTAATTCGGCCCCTGGGGGCTCACTGTAACAGGAACTCTAGGAACTGATGAGAGGGAGCATGCACAGGATGACCTACTCCCATGAAGTTCCAGTTTTCCAATGACAGAAGAGGACAATTCTTCTTACAACTAATGCTCAAGCGTGGCAACTCTCTCTTCTAAGAGCAGTCTGTATTAGCAGACAATCTACCAATTATCTTGTTCTTTTATCACTGAAGCAGGATTGAGAGATCTTAGTTTTCAATAGTTACTCTTACAATACATTTTAAAATGTTTTCACAGAATTAGAACAAATATTTATATGGAACCACAAAAGACCCCAAATAACCACAGCAATCTTGAGAAATTAGAACAAAGTTGGAGGAGTCACAATACCGGATATCAGACTATAATACAAGGCCATAGTAATCAAAGCAGCAAGGTAGAGACTTATAGACCAATGGACCAGAATAGAGAGCCCAGAAATAAACCCACATCTTTCTGGTCAATTACTATTTGACAAAAGAGGCAAGAACATAGCATGGGGTAAAGATAGTCTATTCAATAATATTGAAAACTGGACAGACACATGCAAAAAAAAAAAAAATGAAACTAGACCACCTTCTCACACCACACACAAGAATAAACTCAAAATAGATTAAAGACTTGGATGTTAGACTTGAAACCATAAAATCCTAGAAGAAAATATAGACAATAAAATCTCGGACATTTCTCTTAGCAATATTTTTTCTGATATATCTCCTTGAGCAGGGAAACAGAAAAAATAAACAAGTGGGACTACATCAAGCTAAAAAGTTTTTGCACAGGAAAAGAAACCATCAGCAAAATAAAAAACAAACCACTGAGTGGGAGAGCATATTCACCAATAGTACATCCGATAAGGCAGTGGTTCTTAACCTGTGGGTCACGACCCCTTTGGGGGTCGAACGACCCTTTCACAGGGGTCGCCTAAGACCATCGGAAAACACATATATAATTACATATTGTTTTTGTGATTAATCACTATTCTTTAATTATGTTTAATTTGTAACAATGAAAATACATCCTGCATATCAGATATTTACATTACGATTCATAACAGTAGCAAAATTACAGTTATGAAGTAGCAACAAAAAGAATTTTATGGTTGGGGGTCACCACAACATGAGGAACTGTATTAAAGGGTCACGGCATTAGGAAGGTTTAGAACCACTGCGATAAGGGGTTAATATCCAAAATTTATAGAGAACTTATACAATTCAACACCAAACCTCCCCCCAAAACAATCCAATTAAAAAATGGGCAAAGGACCTGAATAGACACTTCTCCAAAGAGACATATGAAAAGATGCTCAATGTCACTAGTCCTCAGATAAATGCAAATTAGAACCACAATGAGGTATCACCTCAACCCTGTCAGAATGGCTTTCATCAATAAATCAACAAGTGTTGGTGAAGTTCTGGCAAAAAGAGAACCCTAGTGCACTGTTTGTTGGAATGAAGCTTGGTGCAGCCACTGTGGAAACCAATATGGAGTTACTTCAAAAAATTAAAAATGGAACTGCCTTATGACCCAGCACTAAAAAACCCAAAACTAATTTGAAAGAATATATGTACCTCTATGTTCATTGCAGCATTATTTACAATAGCCAAGATTTGAAAGCAGCCCAAATGCCCATTAGTAGATGAGTGGATAAAAAATCTGTGGTACATTTACACAGTGGAATACTACTTGGCTATAAAAAAAAGAAGGAAATCTTACTTTTGCAATAGAATGGATGGGTCTGGTGAGTATTATGCTAAGTGAAATAAGCCAGTCAGAAAAAGACAAGTACTGTATGATTTTATTTGTACATGGAATCAAATGACCAAAATAAACTAACAAACAAAATAGAAATAGACTCATAGATACAAACTGACAGCTGTCAGAGGGGAGAGGGATTGGTGAAAGGTTAAGCAAAAACAAAACAAAACAAACAAAAAACCACACACACACACAAATAAACCTCTTAAACACAAACAACAGTATGGTGATTACCAGAGGAAAAAGGGGTGTGGGGGGCAGGATAGGAAAGGATAAAGGGGAGGTGGGTAAATGGCGATAGAAGAAGACTTGGCTTGGGGTGGTGAACACACCATACAATATACAGATGATGTCTTATAGAACTGTACACCTGAAACCTATGTAATTTTATTAAGCAATGTTACCCCCAATAAATTCAATTAAAATATAAATAAATAAAAATAAAGAAATACCGGGAGAAAAAAACAACTTTCTTTGCAAATGTGCATCTGAAATAACACTCAAGGCTCTACCAGGATGGAAGTACAAAATGTGATAAAGTAGATTCACATATTCAACAAATACTGACTGTGCAACTTTGCATCAGTCACTGTATTAAACGTTTCCTACAAGGCTGAGCAAGTGAACTCTCAATATCCCCTCTGGCCCTATGACTGCAGCCACTCAGGTCATGCTCATAAGACTGAACAGCAAACAAGCCAAACAGAATCAGTGATATATTCACGTTAGTATCACATCAGAATCACAATCTCTCATTTAAATTATCATAGAAACATAGCATAGAGAATCACAATAATGGGTTGAAAGACATGGATAAAAGACACATGTGACTTGTACGAAAAGTCCGTCAGTCTGCTCTTTATGAAGTATAACACTTTATACCGAGTGAATTCACTGATAAACCTAGAAATGCTATAAATTTCCTTTCACTGGCCAAAAATGGTCAGGTCCTTCTCTGTAGTTTCTAAAGACTTTAATTATTAAGTTAAAGTAATGTATAGTGCCGAAGATTAAAATAATTCTGAAATGGAAAATATTACCTGATCTAAGAGGTCAAGTCGGTTGACGTAAGCTCTTTCTGTAAGCAACAGTTCATTGGCTATGTTGTGAAGTTTTTGCTCATTTGTCTCCTACAAATTGAACAGATATGCACATATTAGGAAATAAAGCTTGGACAGTATTTCTCAAGTAATAAACTCCTCATCGAATGGTTTGATTAAAACAGTTTTCTCAAGCTTCTCAAGTACCCAATTCCTTTCAGCCATCGAGGAACATCCAACCAGAAAGTGAGAAAATTAGAAATGGGCAATTTGCTAGATATAATGTGTAACAACTTTTTTTAAAAAAAGGATAGTTTATTGATTTTTAGAGAGGGAATGGGAGGAGAGACATCGATGTGAGAGAGCAACATCGATCAACTGCCTCCTGCACACCCCCTGCTAGGGATTGAGCCCGAACCCGGGGATGTGCCCTTGTGTGGAATCAAAGTGGCGATCTCCAGGTTCACAGTGATGCCCAACCAACTGAACCACACCAGTCAGGGCCAGTAACGACTTCTCCTGTGACGCCTGTAGCAGTCAGTTACCACTGTCACCCATCTTTGCCTTGAAACATCTTTTAACTTTTCCGGTTCCCAGACACAATACTTTTCTTGTTTTCCCCCCACCTCTCTTTGGACACGATTTCATCATTCTCTCAGTCATCTTCTCTAATTGTCAGCTTTATGCACAAAACTTTTTGTCCTTGCAAAAAAACATTGCATTGTGGAAAATTTCAATCTATAATAATAAAAGGATAATATGCTAATTAGACTGGACATCATTCCGGACAAAATCGGGGCCAGAGGGAAGCCTGGGTCCTGGGCGCCAGAGGGAAGCCAGTGCCAGCAGCTGGGGGAAGGAAGGCCTACTCTTACACAAATTTCATGCATCAGGCCTCCAGTCATATATAAAAGAAGAGAAAAGAGTGAAATGAACCTCCATGTGTCCATTGCGGAGATTCCACAGTCATCAACTCATTGTTAATCTTGTTTCATCTATGCCACCTACCTTCTTCTACCCATTTTGTTTTTTTTGAGAGAGAGAGAAACATCAATCAGTTGCCTTCCATATGTACACCAACTGGGGATCAAACCCACGACCTGGGTATGTACCCTGACCTGGAATCGGACCATCACCTTTTGGTATACAGCATGATACTCCAACCAACTGAGCCCCACTGGCTGGGGCCTTTTATCCATATTTTAAAATTAAACCCACACTTTATTATTATTATTTTTAAAGAAGAAAGGGGAAATGGGGTATTAAATTTCAGAAGTGAGAATGGGTGATTTATAGGTAGTTGAGGGAGAGGGGAACATACATGGCAGGCAAATTCTTTTCGTTCACATTCCTTTTATTCTTTTAAACATATTTTTATTGATTTCAGAGAGGAAGAGAGAGGGAAAGACTGAAATGTCAATGATGAGAGAGAATCATTGATTGGCTGCCTCCTGCATGCCCCCCACAGTGGATTGAGCCCACAACCCAGGCATATGCCCTTGACTGGAAGCGAACCCGGGAGCCTTCAGCCCACAGGCCCACACTCTATCCACTGAGCCAAATTGGCTAGGGCTCAAATTCTTTAAAAAAATATATTTTTTCATCGATTTTTAGAAAGAAGGGAAGGGAGAGGGGGAGAGAAAGAGAAACATCGATCAGCTGCCTCCTGCACACACCCCCCATCAGGGATCGCACCTGCAACCTGGGCATGTGCCCTGACTGGGAATCAAACCAGAAACGTTTTGGTGCACTGGACATGCCCAGTCAACTGGGCCATACGGGCCAGGGCAGATATTTACTTAAATATATCTGTGTAGACCCCTGCTAGTTCCATGAAGATGGGAACAGTTTTTTCCTTATTAACTATCTCCTGCGTCTACCACATGCTTCAATAAAATATTGACGCGCAATAAAATATTTTAAGTTTCACATACCTAACTATTGTTGGACACTTATTACCACTTTGACATAGTGTTAATGTAAAAGTAAACTCATCTTTTCTGGAAAACACCATCTCCAAACTTTACCATCTTGGCAATGGTGCCATCTCTTTCTGGTTATCTGTCTTTGGCATCTTGAATTACTTTACACTTAGCTCCCTACCACAAAACCCAGTCAGCTACCAACTCTTCTCACGCCATTATGTCTTTCTGTTTATTTCTCTCTCTCTCTATTTTTGCTATTATGTCTTTAGCATCCATCCCTTAAGTTTTCATCGCTGCTACCCTGTTTTGCTCAAGATCAGGCCAATCAATAGTTGCCAAATGCTCTGATTCCACTATTTTTGGCTCTAACCCACCTTGTTTCTGCCATATGAGGAGTGTTTCTAAAACTCCGCTTTGCCCAGGTAACCCTACTTTCCATAGAAAGAGAAGCCTTCAAGAGTCCTCTCCTCAATGACAGGACAAGATCCAGATTCTGGGTACCATTCAGGGTTGTTCAAACCTGGTCACTTCCTCAAACTTCTCTCTCACTGTATCTTCACAGGCACACTTTCCCCCAAACACACTAATCTATCCACCTTCATCCAAACATGTCCCCAGCCATCCCCAAACCTTTCTTTTATCCCCTCTGTCTGGCACATGCTCTCGCTGTACCTCTGTAGGTGTTTAAGACTTACCTTCCTTTTTGATGGCCGGCTGAATTTCCAGCCCTTGTCTATGGAGTCTTCTTTAACTATCCAAAGCCCTTCGGCTTGGTCCTATTAAAATGCATTTTATATTTTATACCTAAAATATGTTTTTTATTTAGAAAGTTCTACCTACTTTTCTGAGATACCCTTTCACTCTAGGAGAGTATTAAGTATAATAAAGGTTTAGTAAAAACTCTAGTACCAAAACAGACCAAAGTATATTTTAACCAGGGTTTAATTTGTGTAAATGTTATATTTTTAAACTGTATAAAATACTATTAAGCTGTAAGAATGCTTCACTGTATTCAACATATAGGACAACTACTTATGTTTTATAGGCAGCATCTATTCTAATGTGGAAAATGACCAAGTTGCTTCTTACAGCAGTACTGAGCTGAGGTATTTTTATGTGAAGTCTTTAGGTAAAGTAACTAATACTGTTTAAATAATTTGTGGTCTCAGAAATACTGAAATAATAACTATGTAGTCAGCAAATCCCCCAACTAGTTAAGGTTTTGTTTTAACTTAATAAATTTAGGGTAAAGCACTAGCATTGTTACTTACCTGCCTGGTATCCTTTGCCCCCATTTTTTTTTAAATCCTCACCTAAGTATATTTTCCCATTGATATTTAGAGAGAGTGGAAGAAAGAAGGAAAGACAGAGATAAACATCAATGTGCGAGAAACACATCAACTGGTTGCCTCTTGCACGTGCCCCGACCAGGGCCTGGGCTGGAGAGAAGCCTACAACCAAGGTACATGCCCTTGACCAGAATCGAACCCATGACCCTTTGGTCCACAGGCCAACACTCTATCCACTGAGCAAAACTGGCTAGGCCTCCCCCAATTTCTTAATGGTATCCAGACTTGGTTCACGTAACTCACCACTATGTAGCCTTTCTTTTGGGGAAGTAACCACTGTCCTCCCAGATTAAAAGGGGGTCCCTGATTGGTGTAACAATAACGGGTACACAGTGATTGGTTCAGGAAACAAGGAGACATGAGGAAATGTGTACAGCAGAGGGGAAGAGGAGGTTCCCTACTCTTAAAGGAAGAACCACGGAAAAAGCGCTCTCCCTTTGCTGCTCCATGTAAATGTGGGACCTATGTAGGCTTCAATGTTGAGCAGCCATTCCATAACCACAGAGGTGAAGCCAATAAAAGTTGCCATTGTTTAAGCCAGGTCGAGTGTTATTGTTGTTATTTGTAGCATTCTGATTAACACAGAAAACAAATACTCTGAAACAGATGCAATATATTCCATGAAATTTAAAAACTTTCAAGTAATTTTTAAACAATTACTACTTATAGAGAAAGTAAAATACTTAATGACCTAAAAATGTGACTTTGAAACTGTTACTAAGTGAACACAAATATACATTAAATACATAAGAAATCTGTCAACATTTCAGGGAAAGATAAAGCACTATGTTATTCCATACACAGGAAATAGTGATCTGCATCAATACTACAAGATATTTGTGTTTGCTTTGTTTTTTTAAAGCCAGATTTATTGATATAATGTACAAGTGATAGTAGAACTGACCCTTTTGGTATATAGTTTTAGTTTTGACAAATGCTTGTCATCATGTCACCACCACCCCAATCAAGGTGCAGAACACTTCCATCAACCTCATCTCAAGTCTCTTTGTACTCATTAGATTCCTTGTTCGTTTATTTTGATTTTTAGATCCAATTGTTGATATGTATTTATTGCCATTTTATTGTTCATACTTTTCCTCCTCTTCCTCCTCCTCCTCCTCCTCCTCCTCCTCCTCCTCCTCCTCCTCCTTCCTCTTCTTAAAGAATACCCTTCAACATTTCATGTAATACTGGTTTGGTGTTGATGAACTCCTTTAGTTTTATTCTAATAGTAGCGATGTATCTTTTTGATTTGCATTCTTTTATATGTTCTAGTTCTGACAAATATCTTTAAAAAAAAAAAGATCCTGCAGAATGTGTGCTATAATAAAATAATGTGTCTTTTATTTGTCAGAATCCATTAACCAACAGGCCAGACTGTCTATTATTGCCACGAAATGAAGCCACCCCTGAAGTCTTCCACATCCTATGGGATCTTAGGACACTTATATGCAACAATCTTTTGCTGACTGCAAATCTTATTTTAGCTGAATATGGCAAATTGTGGGTATACTGGTAATATTTTGCAAAATCCAAGGGGATAACAGCAGTTATTAACAAAAGCTATGTTCCTTCCACACAGATGGCCTTCTAATGTTAGGTCCCTTACCTTGCCAAAACTAACACAAAGATAAGCAAAAGTAAGCTTGCTGATGGGTTTAATCACTCACGTAGGTTTGTGAAAAATTACTAGGGATTTTGTGGCTGAGGTCAGGAAATCACTGTCTCAGTGGAGCCTTGTTTTAGGTCAATCAAAACAACAATAACAATGCCACTGTAAAACTATCTAATCCTTACAACGTCATTGTAAAATAGATACCATTATTATTCTTATTTTACAGGCAGTACCATACACAGAACAAAACAAAATCCCCAAGCTCAAAGAGGTCTGGGAAACTTGCCCAAGGTCACTTGGTTAGAAGGTAACTGAATCAGATTCTTATCTGTGGTATGTGATTTTAAGTAACTATTCACTAAAAGTTGGCTCTCACTCTAACCTTTCTTTGCAACAGAAAAACAAAAACAAAGCTGCATTAGTGCCTACAAGTGAACAGACTAATAAAATACTCTATCCACTTAAAAATGGAATACGGTACCTACTACACATTTTAATTTGTTATTTTTTCAATAAAAATTCTACTTAGCCCTGGCTGGTGTGGCCCAATGAATAGAGTGTTGGCCCAAGTGCTGAAGGGTCTGGGGTTCGATTCCTGGTCAAGGGCACATACCTGGGTTGCAGGTTCAATCCTCAGCCCCTGTTAGGGTATGTGTGGGAGGAAACCATTCAATGTCTCTCTCACATCAATGTTTTTTCCTCTCTCTCTCTCTACCTCTTTCCTTTCCTCCCTTCCACTTTCTCTAAAAAATCAATGGAAAAATACATCCTCTGGTTAGGATTAACAACAACAACAACAACAACAAAATTCTACTTAAGGCTGACTTTTCAGCATTTTAGTACTAATTATCAGGTATAAAAATTCATATTTCATGTAATAATATAATGGTTTCTGATTTTAGGAATTAATTTAGTTACTAAAACTCATCTGTGAGTACCTTTAGGGAGAAATATACAATCCCTCTGCATGCATGGGGTTCTTATTATTCTATCAGACTTATGCTAAAATAACGGACAAAATAGTTATAAAATTGTTGGTACATTGAGGCTGTAGCCTGATTTTTTTTAAAAATAGTTAAATAGGTCAAGTTATATAATATTGGTTCTTATTGTTTGCCACTTCCAAAGTATATAACCCCTACTTTGTGCTTAGCACTTTACTAAGAAGTCTTGTGATTTATTCTTGTGATTCCTTGGGAAACAATAATAGTTATACAATACTGATTAAGAAGTAATCCTATCAGATTCTATTGGAAGCTAACACACAGGCTTGACTTTTCAAAATAATGATAAGTATGTTATTTTAAAAGCATCTTACTTTTGATATCTCTCTATACAATAGAGGGATTGGGTTATATACTTGCATATTGAAAGCTGATTCTCAGAGTATTATTGCCTCAAACAAAAATACACTAGAGTAGCCCTGGCTGGTGTGGCTCAGTGATTGAGTCCTGTCCTGTGCACCTAAGGGTCTCAGGTTCGATTCCCAGTCAAGAGAACATACCTGGGTTGCATTGGGGTGCATGTGGGAGGCACATAGATGTCTCTCTCCCTCTCTCTCTCTCTCTCCCTCCCTGCCTCCCTCCCTCCCTCCCTCCCAACCTCCCTTTCACTCTTCTAGAAAAAAAAAAGTCAATGAAAAAAAGATCCTCAGGTGAGGATTAATAACAACAACAAAAATGCATTTGAGTATATGTCAAGTACCAGATCTGAAAAAATAAGATACACTCCTCTTATAAGAATAGACCAACCAATTTACTCTTCTCTGCTGCACTTCGCCTTCTCTCTGCTCACTGCACTGCCAAGGCTATTACTGTGTATTCTCACACCTCCAGTAACCTTTCCCAGAGATCTGCTCCATTCTCAATGGGGTTAGGTTCAACCTTGTTATCAGTCACCGTACCTGCTGGCTCATGAGTGTGCTCCAGGGTCAGTTCTGCCTCCTTAGTTGCAGATGTCACCGGCTCGTATAGTTCTTTTCAGACCTTTGACATGGCTGTGTATGGCAGGAGCTGGACAAAGAGCTCCCTCCCACTACAGTTCACAGAGTTCACTAATTGGATAGGCAGAAAATGCGTGTGTGGAGCCAGTGAGTCATTCTTCAAATCGTAGTGCCATACCCCCTGCCATATGCCTCAAAAACACCAAGTGGGGGAGTAGATATTGCAGAGAGATTTTGTAAATGATAATGAACAATTACAGTTTCCTGAAAGATGTTATAGGGACAAAATCTTCGTTTATTATTATTGTTTATTTTTATTTTATTATTTTGTTAATCCTCACCCAAGGATATTTTTTTCCATTGATTCTTAGAGAGAGTGGAAGGGAGGGAGGAGAGAGAGACACACACACAGAGAGGAACATCCTGTGAAAAAGACACATCGATCAGTTGCCTCCCACACACTAACCAGGGCCGGGAATCAAACCCAAGACTCTTCGGTACATGGGCTGGTGCTCTCACCACTGAACAACACCAGCCAGGACCAATTTTAAAAAAATGAATCAGATATTGGCATCATGCTTTATAACTCTTCAATACATGTTGTCATGTGATTTCATTTTAAGTAGAATTTTTTTCTAAAAGCATTGACTCAAATGCTACTAAAAGTTATTACAGCCTTTTCCACATATTAATGGGAAGTTATATTAAAAACAATCTACACTAATAAAGAGAAAAATGGTAATTGGCGTACGACCGCTACCCTTCCCATTGGCTAATTAGCGAGATATGCAAATTAATCACCAGCCAAGATGGCGGTTAACTGTCAACAAAGATGGCGGTTAATTTGTATATGTAGGCACAATGCAGGAAGGCAAAAGGGAAAGAACAGAAGCCCCCTGGCACTGACAGTGATCGGAAACCCAGGGGGGAGCTAAGAGCCGGGGGGAGCTAAGAGCCCCGCAACCCTGAGGGCCGCCTTTGCCCTGCCCCCCAGCCATGATCGGAGAATCCTGGCCTTTGCCGCACTGGCCAGTGATAGTGGGAAGTAGGGGTGGAGCCAGCGATGGGAGCTGGGCAGGGGCGGAGCCCACGATCCTGGGGTGGCTGCAGCTGTCGGTCTCCGCTGCCCGGAGCCCACTATCAGGGAGCGGTTGAGCTGGGTGGGGGGGGCGGCTGCAGCTAGGGGTCCCCGCTGCCCGGGCCTAACGCCTCGGCCAGAGGCGAAAGGCCTGGGCAGGGGCGGAGCGCACGATCGGGTCGGCTGCAGCCTGGCAGGGGCGGAGCCCACGATTGGGGGAGGCTGCAGCTTCGGGCTGAGGCTGCATGGGCGGTGTGGGCGATCGTAGGGAGCTGGGGGTCCCCTGCCCACCCTGATCTGGGACACCCTTCAGGGCAAGCCAGCTGGCTCCCACCCGTGCACCAGGCTTCTATCCTATATAATAAAAGGGTAATATGCACATGCAATTTTTTTCCCCAAATATATTTTATTGATTTTTTACAGAGAGGAAGGGAGAGGGATAGAGAGTTAGAAACATCGATGAGAGCGAAACTTCGATCAGCTGCCTCCTGCACACCCCCTACTGGGGATGTGTACGCAACCAGGGTACATGCCCTTGACGAGAATCGAACCTGGGACCCTTCAGTCCGCAGGCCGATGCTCTATCCACTGAGCCAAACCCGTTAGGGTGGTAATGTGCAAACTGACCCTAACAGCAGAACGACTGGGAATGACTGGTCACTATGATACACACTGACCGCCAGGGGGCAGATGCTCAATGCAGGAGCTGCCCCCTGGTAGTCAGTGCACTCCCACAGGGGGAGCTCTGCTCAGCCACAAGCCAGGCTGAAGGCATCACATTGGCGATGGTGGGAGCCTCTCCTGCCTCCTCAGCAGCTCTGTGGATGTTCAACTGCAGCTTCGGCCCACTAGCAAGTGGAAATCCCCCAAGGGATGTATCACTGCCAGCTTAGGCACAATCCCCCGGGGAGCAGGCCTAAGCCAGCAGGTGGACATCCCCTGAGGGGTCCCAGACTGCGAGAGGGCACAGGCTGGGCTGAGGGACCCCCGAGTGCACAAATTTTTGTGCACCGGGCCTCTAGTCTATAATAATCTATAATAATAAAAGCATAATATGCTAATTAGACCAGACAGCCGGACAACCTTCTGGATGAAGCTGGGGCTGCGAGGGCCGCAGCTGCGAGGGTCAATCCCCTTGCATGAATTTCGTGCAACAGGCCTCTAGTGTGTCTATAAATTATCAGGTTTTTAGAGGACCAGAATGACTATTTCTTGGTCTTGGGAGTTTCTGCCCATATCTGCTGTCAGTTAATTATATTCTCCATGGAGTAGGAAGATGTGGCTTTGTATAGGTACACATATCTCTGTGTTCCTAGAAGTCCATTCTCTCATAACAAGATGAGTCAATGTAAGGGAATAAACACTTGATGTTTATAAACACTTGATACATCTCCTGTACCACAAGTCAGGAGATGTATCAAAATTTTGACGTCATTTTTCATGTACTTCCAGACATCAAAGTCTTCCATCTGGCTCAAAAGTAAGTGATTGAGCCCACAGTCAAATCCAGGTCTGTGAAAACAAAGTTTTTGCTCTGTTACAGCCTTTTAACTAAGAGAACTTCCTCTGGATTTGGGGAATAAGAGAATGAAAAGGTAACGGAATAAAAACACAGATTCTGTGCTCAATTAAGATCAGGTAATAATCCCCTAAGTAAGGTCATATGGTCTCATGGAAGATTTGTAATCAGCAAGAAATGTATCACCAGGTTCACATTACAAGAAAAAGAGAATACCCACTGGGACACCCAGACATTACTCCTGCCCCAGTGCTTCATAAGGTAGTGTCACAAACATAATCAGGCTATTTTAGCATGATCTTCAAGAAACTTTGAGAGCAAAGTCTACACCTGCTTTGGACCCAGCACCAATGCTTTTCCAATCTTATGTCCTCTACACACAGTTGCAGCAGAAACAAACAAAACAAAACCAAAAAAAAAGGAGAAGAGGTGCCTGTGTGAGAGCTTTTAATCTGAAGGTTATAATGACATTTTTTTGAGGTAAGCAGGGGAGAAGGGAGAAACAGCTTGCACTGACAAGGGCAATTTGGTTACTTGCGTCAGATCAGACAGGAAGTAAGTGGTAGCAAAAAGAGAACTCTGCTCTTATACTCAACTTAGTCTACATTAGACTAAACTGTCCTTTGGGTTTTGCAGAAATTAAAGATCAGACACCAAGAAGAATTGAATAAATACAATCAATAACTGAATTAACCTATCCTAAGTCTAGGCAGAACATCAAAGAAATTAGGTCATTTATAAATATTTCTTATAATAATTCCCGGGAGTTAAAACCTTGTACATATTTATAAATGAGTGCCTTATGTGGTAATAGGCTACGGTTTTTAGGCAAGAAAAACAAAACATGGAAAACCTAAGTTTAAAAGGAAGAGGCATGCAAACTTATATTTGTGCAGCCCACAGGAGTACCTTAATTTAAATCGGAAATGACAGCAGGTGCTGGGATATTCACCAGGCTGGATATGTCGAATTCTGGATCTACTGAGGGACATCTCTGGTCATGGGTCTATTCATCTTGACTTACAAATGGGAAACAGGATTTTATTTTATATTTGATTTAACAAACACATAGCTCATATTGTGTTTCAAGGCACTGTTCTAAGTCCTTTACAACGATTAAATGACCTAGGCCTTATTACAATTTTATGAGGTAGTAGGTATTATTATCTCCATTTCATAGATGAGGAAACTGGGTTCAGAGAGGTTGAGTGACCTGCTCAAGGTCATTCAGCTCAAGGTCATTTGGCTGATAAGTGGCTGAGTTGGTATTCAAACCTAGAGTCTGGCTCTTGATCCTATCTTCCTAACCACCAGGTATTGTTTTCTTTTCCTTTTTGTAAGACACATTGTTTTTGTTTTTGAAAGCCACATACAACTGCTATGTTTTCAAGATCTGACCTTTCCATTCCTCTCACACCCACACTAAACTGGACCTACATGTGCATCGTGATCTTGATGTACCCAACTGTCCCAAATCTGGTTCATGGCAACCCCTATCCCTGACTCCGTTATTCCCATGCTCTTAGCACTGCTGAGTAGCTGACCCTGGTTTGCTCCCACTCCAGGTTTGCTGCTTCTCTTTCTTGAGTTCCAGGTGTAAGCAATGCTGGAAAGACTGCTGACTGGTCCTTCCATCTTTGACCTGGACCTTCAAAGTCATAGTCATACGTTATCACAGGAGCCAACCTTCTCTACTGTCCTCAAGCTCCAAGCCTCATCCCTTGAGGTCATCTCACTAGCTTCTACAGGCGCTTCCCAAATCAACACATCTAACATCAAGCCTTGGTACCACCTCTCTTCGTACCTCACTGAGTTCCAGGTCTGCCTGGCTTCTCCACTTCTGCTCACAACAGGGAATTCAGCCTCTCCACTATGCTCCAGAACCTTAGCTTACCTTGGAATTCTCCTTTCCCCTTCACCTCATGATATCTTAAGTAATGGTCACGTTGGGGTCCAACCCCAGCAGGTCCAGGGGTCCCCAAAGGTGTGGAAGGAGTCGGCGAAGAAGGAATGACACGGAGAGAGCGTTCCGTTGATCAGCAGCCTAGCCAGGATCTCTAGCCAGTATCTCCAGCCAAGTTCTGTCTTTATTGTCTTGTTATCTGTATTTATACCGGCTGATTTTTAAAAAAATATATTTTATTGATTTTTTACAGAGAGGAAGGGAGAGGGAGAGAGAGATAGGAACATTGATGGGAGAGAAACATCGATCAGCTGCCTCCTGCACATCTCCTACTGGGGATACACCCGCAACCAAGGTATATGCCCTTGACCGGAATTGAACCTGGGACCCTTCAGTCTGCAGGCTGATGCTCTATCCACTGAGTCAAACCGGCTAGGTCTATACCAGTTGATTTTATTTATTTATTTATTTTTTTACAGAAATCCTTTAATTTTCTTTATTTCACACATTAAACACACTATACAAATGGTTTTCAGAGCAGATTACACATGGGTCCATTCAGACTCCTCTCAAAGTGTGGCCGACACTCAGTGCTGCCGAGACGGAGGCAGCTGTTAGCACGTAGCTGATGTATTGATCTAGATGCAGTAGCATGCAGCCCTCAGCATGACAGTTCATTCTCCTCTGTTCTTAAATTAGGTTAAATGGCGTCGGTGTCCATATTTACAGACTTGAAATGTATCGATCCTGAGCAGTTCTGATGTACATCTGAGACCGGCTGCTGGGAGTCTTGGTCTCAGTTTAAAAAGGGAGGCCAGTGGTGCAGGCAGCTGCTAGGAACTGGTCATCATCCTGCCCACCAGGAACACTGGCCGCGGTGGCACAGTCAGACCCTCTACAAGGGTTAAGCCAAGTAACTGTAGGTGTCCTTTTCACCATCAACTCGCTCCAAATACTCTTTCTCGATCAGAATATCAATGCATTTCTTGATGACCGGGACCCATGGCTTGAACCGTGAGGACAGCTGAATGAGCACCTCCCCAAGCAGCTGCTGGTGCTTCAGGACCTTCCGCATCTTCATGATCCTCACAATCGCCGCCTGGATCAGCAGTTTCCGGTCCTCTTCAATATTTTTGTGTGTAGTTTCTTGTTCCTGCTTCTGTTCGGTTTTCATTGGCACATTGATGTTAACCCTTAATTTCTTATTTTTATAACCAAGATATAATTTTATCAAGGTATCTGGCTTCAATTCCACCTCATCAACATTTGCATTTCCATCTTCCAAGACCAATAACTTCGACTTCAATAAAATCTGTAGGACTTGTGCCAAAATGTCCATTTTGATATGAGTGCTGTCCGTCAGCTGCTGCACCGCATAAACATCATCCGTGTTGTATTGAAGCAGGATTGCCATCTGGAATGTAGATGCCTGCAAAGTGTACCTGTTCTTGAAGCAGTTTGTGACCAGATCTCCTTTGGAGAGTTGGTACAACCACGTCAGCTTCCTGCCGCTATGACGACTAGCATAGAAAGCAGTGAATTGCTGGTAGCTACGTTCCAGCTCTGACGGCAAGGCGAACGTGCAGGACTGCTGGAAGGGCCACGAGCCGGAACTCAGCACCTGGATACTGAAGTCCAAGTCCAGTGGCTCTGAATTTGTCAGGTGCTCTTTGAACTGTTCGTTTAAATCTTTGCTCACGCCAATGTCCTGAAACATCCGCTGAAGTTTAGAGGTATACTCATACCCACATGCTTGCTTTAATTTGGAGATCATGCTTGCTTCGGCATCATCACTCGCACTGTTCTGGTGCACGAGTCTTTTGGCCAGCATCTTCGCATAGAACTTCTGGAACACATCCTTGTCCTCTATGTACTTGAAAACAACCATCACTTGATTGAGTGTATCTTCTAGTTCTGCTTCTTCTGGGTTCTTGGAACTCTTCTTCAACAAGGAGTCACAGTATCGAGCCAGCAATTCGGGGGACTTACTGGATGACTGAGCCATCTTGGTGACAGCATTGTTGTTTATGAAGCGCCCACAAGCCTTGTCCAGGGCGGCCACGAAGCCCGCGTTGTTACTGAATGCTGACATGACCAGGGCGTTGTACTTTTTATGAACATCCAGCACTGTCTGCATGTACATTTTGGGATCATTTAAAGCAGCTTCGCCACACTTTTCAATTGCTGCAAGACCCTGACTATGAATATGTGTCTCCAAAAGTTTTTTCAGTTCTCCGAGGCCATCCTGGATTCGAGATACAAGATTATACATGCGACCTAAATCTTCGTTTTTATCAGCATCCAGCAAGTTCTGAAACTCTGTGTGAAAAGTCTCCAGGTGCTTCTCGATAAGCACCTGCTCGCACTTCCTCGCTAGCTCGTCCTGAGTGCTTTCGTGGAGGTAGACCTGCACTCTCCATTGCTCCTCGAGCAGACGGGCCTCTGCCTTGTTCATGTATTCAGTAACTGGGCTCTGCTGCAGGAATTCAGTACTCTCTCTGGTATAAAATCTCTCTGTATCAGCCAAAAACTGAGACTCAAAGGATTCTTTATACACTGTTAACATAGGACCCTTGGCAAATGCATCATCTTCATTCAGCCCCAATTCCACATAAGACTGTACAACTCCACTAATCAGTCTTGTACTGATGGTTTCACCATTTCTTTCCTTTTCAATCAGTTTTAAAACAGAATTGGTTACCTGTTTGTTCAAGGGCCTGAACAGACAATCTCTCCAAGTTACCAATGCGAGAGAATAGATTTCATATATTCCTTTTCGCCCTTCATCACATTCACGGTGAACCCAAATCTATTGAGGTAGGCACAAATTCCATTCAGAACTTTGCTGGAAAACCAGTAATCTTCCCACTGCTGAGTGTAGAACTTCAGTACACTCTCATCCATCAAGTCTTCTCCATCCTTAAGAAGATTTGTCAAGTAATTCTTCAAAAATTCTTTAAGTCGTTTGTATAATTCCAAGCCAACAAATTGCGCTCCTCCAGGCGTTTGCTCCTTTTTCGATTTAGAAGGAGGGACGCCATCCCCTCGCGTTTGGTTTGACTGGTGAACACTCGTGCAGTAGCTATAAACATGAGTGTAGAGCTCCATGTATCTGGATTTTGCCATACTCTGTCTGGTGTACACCTGCTGGGTTCCGGCTCTGAGGTCATCCCAGATCTGGTCAAGGCCAATCTGGGGATTCTGTCCATGGGGATTCTGACTCCTGTTCGATGACATTGTCAGTAATATTCTGAAGTTGTCCAGTGCAGCAATCCTTATTCAAAGATGGAAAAATTCCCCTATTGTTGTTGATGTATTTTCCCTCCACCTCCCGTGTGGTTCAGGGTTCGGGGTCTACTGATGGGTACTTGGATGTTGGGGTCCAACCCCAACAGGTCCAGGGGTCCCCAAAGGTGTGGACGGAGTTAGCGAAGAAGGAATGACACGGAGACAGCGTTCAGTTGATCAGCAGCCTAGCCAGGATCTCTAGCCAGGATCTCCAGCCAAGTTCTGTCCAGGATCTCCAGCCAAGTTCTGATGTTTATTGTCTTGTTACATCTGTATTTATACCAGTTGATTTTAATCCTGTCAATTTCTATTGCAAAGGTTAGGGCGTTTCTTATCTCCATTCCAGGGAGTAAAGATTATGTAGCTTAAGCGTGATTGTTTGTAGTTAAAGTGATTAATTACCTGCCTGGCACTTAGTTAAGGGGTTTTATCCCCTCCCTAACTTCAGGGAAAAATCCCTACCTGGGCAAACAACCTTTCTCGAAGAGGTGACCTTGGTTATAACACATAGCACTAAGGGGAGCAAACATATTAAGAACAGTATGCTATATACGCCAGGTCCCTTGAAACATATGCTGTGCAGATGTTTCTTTCCTGCAGCGACTGTGTCAAGCAGCAAGGATGGACCGGCTTCCGGCAGGTCATTTATCTTAATCCTCCTTCTCAACGGTTAGTTTCCTCATTGTATTCACTGTAGTACTTTGCACCCAGTATAAGTACAATATAAATGCACTCAATTTCATTTAATTACCCAGGTTCACTAAGCCAGTGGGCTGTATTATCCCTGGGAAGGTCTAGGGCTCCAGGTTAGCTGCAGTTCCATATTCTAAATGATGACTGTCCTCATAGGCTCACCAATAACCCCACATGTTCTACCCTCTCAAGCTCATTGGTTCTTACAACATCATTGTCTCTTCTTCTTTTTTCTTCTGTTAATTCACTGTGTTCCTCTTTTGATTGTTTGTGCTTTTAGGGCTTGGTCCTTGGCCTTTTCTCTGTTCCTACATATTTTATGTTGGCAATATTAATCACGCCCTTGTATACAGAATATCTCCAGAATATTCCACTTTTGTTTTAGACATTTTCACCTGGACAAGATGAAGTCCTTCAAATTCAGCATGTCTAAATCCAATTTATTTTTTGCCCCAATATATGTCGCTCCTTTTATTTCCTTGAAGTTCAATAATGGTATACCACCTGCCACCCATTCAAGCTAGGAGTTGAATATGACTCATTCCCCACATCCAGTTACCGGATCCTCAGAAATCTCTCTTCCTGGTCCTAACCCATCGCAGCAGCGAGGACCTCATCCTCTCACACCTGGAATACTGACGTTGCTGTTATGTGTCCTGCTCCATCTGTTTTTCCTTTCATCTGACTCATTTTTCTAAAGCCCACAGGTATAAACTCATGTCACTTCCATGCTTTGTCTCTGAGGCCAGTGAGTACCAAGTTTATGGAAAGTTTGAAATAACATGGGGGGAAAAACCTTATGCTTCATCCAACAAAACAGGATGCAGAGTGACCATACATTATGCTATTGAATATAGTCTTAATCGGCTCAGGAAAACAAGATGGAATGCTAAACATCAAAGCAGTTCTCTCTGGGTGGTAGAACTATGGATGCTTTGTGTATTTTCTATGCTTTGCTGCATTTTATTGATTTTCTATGAGAATTATTAATTTTTAGTTAGACTTTCAAAAATCGTTTTTTATAACAGGAGATGACATATAACTGGTAATAAGAAGTCTCCATTGTCCTAGGGGGAGAGAAAATACAACTTAGGCAATGCAAACCCATTTCGATTTGTCCTTAGCTTACATTCTCTTTTGAAGCCTCTCCCTCTACCCCTACACTCATTTCTCTAGCCCTCTGGCCTATTATCATGAAGCCAGAAATACCCCAATTATGGCATCCACTTTCTTGCCTCTACTCATTCCTCACGCCTTCCTTCTGCCTAGACACATTCAACACCTTCTTCCCTTCTAGTCTGGATCACCCAGCAACCTCCCACTCTTTCTTCAAGCCCAATTCAATTGCTTCTCCACAGCCTGCCCCTCATCTAGCCCTCCTCCAGGCACCTTTGTTTCTTCATCTGTGTTTCCAAAGCGCGTATACACTGAGTGGCCAGATTATTATGACCACCCCACCAGTACTTCGTTGGGCCACCTTTTGCCTTCAATACTGCGGCGATTCTTCTTGGCATTGACTCCACGAGATGTTGAAAGGTGATGCGAGGAATCTGACACCATGCCTGATGAATAGCACTGTCCAGTTCTGTGAGATTTGATGGTTGTGGAACCAGCTGCTTGATGGCTCTTTTAACTTTGTCCCACAAATGCTCAATTGGATTGAGATCTGGTGATTTGGGGGGCCACCTAAGCAAGGTAAAGTCTCTCTCATGTTATTGAAACCACTCCTGCACAACAGGAGCACTGTGGCATGGCGCATTGCCTTGTTGGAAGAAGCTATCTCCATTGGGATACGCCATCAACATGATAGGATGAACGTGATCAGCAACGATACTTAGGTATGTTGTGCTATTCAGACATTGTTCCACATGAATTAAATGGCCCAAATCATGCCAGGAAAACATGCCCCAAACCATAACACTGCCCCCACCAGCTTGAAGGGTTGTACTCATGCATGTGGGGTACATGCTTTCATGCTGTTTCCACCAAATTCTCACTCTGCCATCTGCATGATGCAACTGGAAACGTGATTCATCGGACCACATGACTTTTTTCCAATGCTCGACTGTCCAATCCTTGTGTTCCTGTGCAAACTGGAGACGTTTTATCTTGGTAACTGCAGACAGCAAAGGTGTTTGAACAGGCCTTCGGCTTCCATATCCCATACGATGCAGTGTACGGCTAATTTGCCTACAAACGTCAGGTGGTCATAATAATCTGGCCACTCACATTCATATATATCCCACGTTCAAAGGCTGTTAAATCGCGTTGTTTACCCATATCTTCAGAAAAAAATCACTTCTACTGTCATGGTAAACAACCTGCTTCCCTATTTATAATGGTCTGGCCCTCTAGCAACTTCAGCACGAAATTATAGCTAATTTTCCTACAAACATCAGGTGGTCATAATAATCTGGCCACTCAGTGTACATCATATTATGGTGATTTACTTGTGTTCCTCTCTGCTCAGTAGACTGAGGCTTTGTGGGCAGGGTTTGTGTTGTTCATTTGTTTAGCACCTGGAGACTGAACCTGGCACACTGCAGTTTCAGATTGAACAACAGGTGGTTTTTCAGGTACAGGTTCCATGAAGTTCATTTCTTCTCATTTCTTTCTTATATCTTGCCAACATACTATACAAAGTCACCACAAAACAAAGAAGTTTCTAAGTTCACCATTCAGTTGTAAATGAATAAAGAAGTTATCTACACCCTAGTGGTTAACACAATAGTTAGAGCATTGGCCCATGGACTGAAGGGTCAAGGGTTCAATTCCAGTCAAGGGCACATACTTCAGTTGCAGGCTTGATCCCTGGCCCTGGTCAGGTTGTGTGCAGGAGGCAATCAATCAATGTGTCTCTCTCACACCAATGTTTCTCTCTCTCAGTCTCTCCCTCTCCCTTCCACTTTCTCTAAAATTAAATGGGAAAAATATCCTTGGGTGAGGATTGAAAGAAGGAGAAGGAGGAGGGAAGGGGGAGGAGGAGGAGGAAGAGGAGGAGGAGGAGGAGGAGGAGGAGGAGGAGGAGGAGAACAAAGCTATCCTCAAGAGTGTATGAATTATCCAAATGGTTAGTGGACAACTTTCCTTATCCTGCACATTGTTTTAATATTCCTACAACTTTAGTTGGAGCTCTCATTGTAATAATCTATACATATAAAAGCCTAAGCGATTGGTATGACCAAACAACTGGAACGACCAGAACAACTGGTTGTTATGACATGCACTGACCACCAGGGGGCAGACGCTCAGCACAGGAGCTGCCCCTAGCCTGCAGGCCCTGATCACCGATGGGGCCTGCAGGGCAACCTCCTGGTCCCCCGCCCCCCCCCCCCCCCCCCCCCCCGTCAGGCCCCGATCACCCAATTGGGGCCAGGCCCCCGGGGCTGGGACAAGGAAGCAGGGGTGGGTGGCAGCAGATGCGGGCGGCAAGGGAAGGAGGGGGGGGTTGTGGGGAACCACGTGGTGGTGGCATGGGGGTGGCGAGGGAAGGAGGCGACAGGGAGGCAGGGAACCTGATCAGCCCTGATTGCCAGCCAGGCCTAGGGATCCCACTGTGCACAAATTTCGTGCACTGGGCCTCTAGTAGCAGCAATAAGAGGCTGACCAGTGGAGCTGGATAATTTCTAGGTGGTACTTTCACTTGCTTGGAATTACTCCTGATTTGGCAAGAGAAGAAATAGCTAAGGAGTGACTTACTATGTCTTCAAATCTAATGAGGCCTCAGCAGTTATCCTTATTTTTCAAGAAGTAAACTGAAAGAAAAGTAAAGCTTTACCAAAACCAAAACCAAAACCAAACCTGCTGCCTATCATAACAAATGGAGAACCAAAATAAGCATTGTTTTAACGCCCAGAAAACTTTGATACCTTATATCATATCCTGTAAATTTAATTAACAATTTTAATGATTAGAATTAGACTCAGTGGGGGGTGGGAAGTGGGGCATTGACAGAAAAAGAGGAAAGGTGAGTTGATTTGAATTATAGCAATAGTTTTCTATTCACAATTTACTTCTGAATTTGAATCTCTGTCATTCTTTTTCCCAAGGAGACGATTATCTTAATTTTGAGTATGTTCAAAAGTTATAAACCCTCAAGTCTTATGTAATAATATAATAAATAAATGGTAATTAAAAAAACAGAAATAACTAGGAAGTAAACACTGAGGTGTTTTTTTTTTTTTTAACTTTTAAAAATGTTTCCATAAATCTGTACTTTGTGGCTGGCCACCTCCTTCTTCATCTATCTCCTACTTTACTATATAATTTCTTTCATTGTTGGTGAAATGAAAGATTAAAATTTAAAAATTAGCCCTGGCCAGTTTGGCTCAGTGGATAGAGCGTCGGCCTGCAGACTGAAGGGTCCCAGGTTTGATTCTGGTCAAGGGCATGTACCTTGGTTACGGGCATATCCCCAGCAGGGGGCGTGCAGGAGGCAGCTGATCGATGTTTCTCTCTCATCAATGTTTCTAACTCTCTATTCCTCTCCCTTCTTCTCTGTAAAAAATCAATAAAAAAAAATAAAAATAAAAATAAACAAAAATTATCTCTAGGGAATGACATAACTAACATGGTGACGTGGGCTGTTCCTGACTTCACTCCCCCTGAATTAAGAACAACTACCAGCTATCAAGAAACCACTGAGAGAACCCTAGAACATGGGGTGAGGCTGAAGTGCCTCCCCGCACCCAGGGACCAAGGCAGAGTGCATCACAAGGATGGCATGGCCCTGCTGAGCTAGCTTGCCACATGCTTTTGGTTTCACTGAGAGACATCCATCTGCCACCACATTCAATAATGATTCCCAAAAAATGTAGATGGAGGAGGAGGAGGAGGAGGAAGAGGAGGAGGAGGAGGACAGAAGACTGTGATGAAGGCAATAATGTTGCCCATCAGGTGTAGTCTAGGATCTGGCCGGGTACTAGATTCCCTCTAGTCATGAAGTCAAAGGCAGACAATAGCAACTACATCCTCCCCTTCCCTGTGGCGATGAACTGAGGACAATGCAGTTCACTCAGCATGATTACTGATACAGGTTTAGAAAGAAGTCTTTGATATGAAAGTAAAAGCCAACAATCCTAGGGCAATTTAAATATTTTAAAGGAGTTTTTGGCCCAGGGACAGGGATTTAAAAAAAAACTTGCTTATACATAGTTCATTTACATTATTTTGCAAAAATTCCATACCATCCTGTGAGGGGTGAGGAGGTGAAGAAGAAAAGGCAAGAAATCAGAGACTTCTGGGGGAGTATACTTATATTGAGGAAAGTCTCTAAATCTATTTTGGAATTACATTTTATGAGGCAGGAAACCATCCCCAGTGGGTATTTTAACTCTACATAATAATATTACTCTGACTTAAAAAACAAAACAAAACTGCTTCTGCTACAGTCTTAAAAAAAACTGCTATTTTTAGAGGTTTAATATATTGCTACTTTGAGCTTATGTTGCCAGTAATAGAGATTTGTTATTTATTTAAACTTAGTCTTAAAAAGCTTATATCTACACACATTTATATTTGGCCTATAGGATAAAATTATAGAGGAAAACAATAAATAGCAGAAAAACATACTAATATAGTACATTAAAGTATATCATTGGATATTAGAAGGCTGACACAAACGAAAGAGAAGTTTATGTCTATATAGCATTCCACATCAGCGCATGCCTACTAAAGCTGACCCACCAAAGCCCACAAGTCTGAGACAGGGTGACCATTTTTAGTAACATTCATTCTAAAATGTATTGACTCATTTACTTGAGTCTCCTAATTAAGCTACTTATGATAACACAAATTAGTCATGCCAAACAGAAATTCTAATACTATTTCAACCCCTCATCCCCACCCCCCAAATCTCCAAGTATGCTTGCCTGTGCGGGCAGCACACGTACGCACACAATAGTCCTTTGCCTCTACCTTCCCTGGAACTTATGGGTTTCAGTTTTTCCTTATAACATCTCCCCTTCAGTAGATTTCAATCTTTTCATCTGCTGTAATACACAATTAACCTTAATTTAAAGGTACTGTAACACCTTGTGGGTGAGAGATAAAGGGATCGCAAAGTGTTAACAATTCTCCTTTGGCTCTGAGGTGTGTGTGTGTGTGTGTGTGTGTGTGTGTTTAATCTGTTTATGGTAGAGTCAATAGTTTCAGTAAGGTAGGTATTCTTTATCTTTTACAAGGTAAAAATAACAGTATTTTCTATTGACTACTGAAAGAGATTCTTAATCAAAATACATCAGATAATCAATAAAACAGTTACATAAGCTGAGACTGTTTTCAAGTCAGTTCTCAATTATTAATGATTGCTCAAGATGCACTTTAATATGTCTCTACTTTCGTGAAGTATCTTTGCGATTCTATTCTACTCCTACCTTCCAGCCCCCAACCCCCCCTCCTCCCATTCCTGGTGGGCACTTAGGAAATGTCCATTAAATTTAATTCTGGGACAAATGAAACCTATTTAATCCTTTTCTGATATAAATCTCTTTATCGAGTTATATAAGGAGAGACATTTTTTTTCAGTTGTCTGCATTGTGAAACTCAAATATTCCATTACCTCTTCGATGAAGTTCAACACATGACAGATTAAGAAGCAGCTGCCTATGTGGAGGGCGGTGCTAACAAAGGAATGTACCTACTTAGATGCTGATACCACTGAAAAGGGCCTTATGATCATACTCAGTTTATATCCTTTAACTAAAGGTACACAAAACTGACTTGCTGAAAGCCGTACCGTTAGTTAGTGGACAAGCCAGAAGCCGCATCCAGATTTCCTGGTTCTGGTTGTTTGGTTCACTCTATACTGCTAAATTAAGATTTCTGTGTTATGCTTAATTACAGTAAAATGTACATAATATAAAAGTTACCATCTTAACACTATTAACATTTATGTTTGTACTTTGGAACAAGGAAAGGCAATGCAACAAGCATCAGAGCAGCAAAGAGGAACACATGGTCACCACATAGAAATTAAATCCTAAGACTCCTTTCCGGATCGGAGACATGTGGTGTTCAGAACTACAGCTCTGCAGAGAAAAAAAATTATTTTCTTCCCACACAGAGCACGCGCCATCCACTACTTACATTCCCATTTAGGAGAAAGGCCAGCTGTACTCTCCTAGATTTCACTCGTTTAATACAGAAGCCCGATTAAGTCTCTCCCAAACCAATCTCTGAAAATGGATACATAATACTATATGACAGTGGGGGGGGGGGGGGGGGGGGGGGGGATTAGGACCCAGCAACCACAGGCATCCTTACCAACTAAAATATTTCCCTTAATAAGAATGGCTCTTACTGTTAAATAAATACTTGCTGGTGGCATCCTCCCAACAGTGAAAGGACAGCTGTCTGAGTGTTGAGTTTCTTGATTCTAACCTTCTCTTCCGTGCACCATGGCTCAAGCAGAGACACACTAACTCACTATCAAGATGGTAAGAGAGCCACTTTGCGTGTCCTGTCTCAGATGTTACCAAGTATGACTCACACTTTCTCCCCCCCACTTCCTCCTCTGAACTTTCCTTGCTTGAAAGTCAGCATTTAAAATCAATTCCCCAAACCTCGAGAAAATAAACCAGAGGCTCCTTTTTGGAATTTTCCTTTGTTTCAGGGGCAGGGAAAATTGTACCAGAAGGTGGATTTCACTTCAAAGTTCTAAACACATCCATCAAGCACTTTTTACTCTAATATTTTAGGATCAGTCCTTTTGAATTTCTGCCTATGTGAATGCCAGTTAAGACACAGCACCATACCAAAAAAAAAAGCACATAGATTTAGGACTTGGATTTGTCACTTACAAATTTTGATAGAATTATCAAATTTTCAATTCTCAACTCTCCTTCATAGATTGTTATTTGAAATTGATAAGAGACTAAGCAATGGAAACTTTTTTCTTGTCTTCAGAGATGGACACAACTTTCTTATTCCAGCATCTACCATGAGGCTTCCATGGCACCTCTAATCCAAGAAATTCCAAATACTCTGTAAAAAGCCATTATTTATTAATATTTCAAAAGCACTACACCGACATGGATAAAGAATACAAATGCAATGGTCTTACCACTGCAATTGTATCAAAGTTCTTGCTACAGCACCGGTAAATTATGAGCACATTTCACCAACAAATCAGCTCTCTGTTGGCTCAAGGGCAGAAATGCCACTCAGGTGGTTCTCAGGACTCTTCAGAAAGGATGTCAACTTCCAGTGTGCCACAGTCTCACCCCCCTCTAGTATGACTCATGGCTGCTGCACTCACTGACATTTCCCACATTTTGGCATTTATGTTTGTGACTCATGGCATCCGGGATACAACACTGGCCTGGGAATCAGGGCACAAGGGGTCTCGGCTATTATTATAACCCTGGAAAATCACTTCAGCTTTCTGGGACTGTTCCTACTTCTATAAATGGATTGCTGGCTCAGGCAATTTTTAAGGAGTCTTCTAATTATAAATGGTGTGTTAATTAGATTATTTTTTTTAAAAAAAACTTAGAAGCCTGGAAAGAGTTACAGATAGCTATTGGCTAATTTGTGACTACTTCCATATTCATGTCCTTACAAGACACATTTGCTAGTATAAGTTAATCTTCCAAGTCTATTTCTTCTATTAAATTAGAAATGTCTGAAAAGCAAAGATTATGCAATTTCCTCTTGCTTAGACCATAAATATTAGGGGTGCAGCCCTAATACCTAGCAACAAAGAACCTTTGCTTCCTCTGTAAACAAAGGCAATGCTGTGGTTTGCCTGTATCAAAGTCTACACACTCTTCTGACTCCTGAAATCACAACAGGTCGACAGAGCCTACAGAAAGTAGGGGAAAAACCCGTTCCAGCTAGAGCTAGAAAACTGCTTCCCTGGGACAGAGGGCGATCTGACTCATTCATTGCACGGGTGCTATGAAACAGTTTTAAAACAGTAGCGGAGCATCGACCTGTGAACCAGGAGGTCACAGTTCGATTCCCAGTCAGGGCACATGCCCAGGCTGTGGGCTTGATTCCACAACCGGTAGTGAGGTGTGCAGGAGGCAGCCAATAGACGCTTCTCTCTCATTGATGCTTCTATCACTCTATCCTTTCCTTTCCTCTCTCTCTCCACCTCCCCCACCCCTCATCAATAAAAACATATTTTTAAAAATATTATTTTTTTAAATGATCAGTGTTCCCTCCTACTTATAGGCCGGTCTCATGCTTTACCTTCATCTCCTGGTGCTGGTCCAGCTGTTCCAGTTCCGAAGAGCTTTCTCCATTTTCCTTCTCTTGACCCTTGGTGTCTGTGTCTGCCCTTTCTTCTTCCAGTGGGAGGGCTGGGTCCGCACTGGGCGTCCTGCAGCTGCTGTCAGAAGCATTTCCATCACAGTCATTTGTTGTGGGTGAGGCGGGGCCCGTGGTACTTTCGTCTCCTGCTCCATTCACTAAGTTCGTGTCCAGCAAGGGTTCAGCAGCTTGAGTAGGAGTATCTGGGCTACCAGTGGCCGCTTGGTCCTCCTCACATTCCACCTGGTTTTGTGCCTCCATCACACCGTTAGCCACACAAGTTTGTACACCCTGAGTTGGCTCCACATCACTTGCCTGCTTCTGTGGTGGGTCCTGGGAGGGGAGCTTTTGCTGAGGTGTGGTTGTCAGTCCATGCCTTCCTGTGGTTCTAGGAACATGTAGGTTCACAGCCGAATTTTTCTTCAAATCACCGTAACTTGATAATGTGCTAAAAAGACGAAATCCACAGGAAGTGTGAGAACACTGGCATGGACCAGCTCTAGAATAAAAACAAGTTTATTCCAGCGGAAAGGGGATAGTTAGTAAAGACATTTCCCCTGCTGATGGTTTTAGAAACACAGATAAGAATATTCCAGTGTAGTTTTCAGTCTCTGGCAATGCTATCTGCACTTCAAGAAACATTTAAATAAAGATGACAGCCCTGACCATTATCTATAAGGGCTGAAACATTTCCTTGGGCTGTTTATCAATATTGCTAGTTAGTAGAGACTTAAATATGAGAAATATTTATATTTATAAAACCATCTTTTGCCAAGACTTCTACCTTCTTAACATTTTAAAAATAAATTGCCGAAACCGGTTTGGCTCAGTGGATAGAGCGTCGGCCTGCGGACTGAAGGGTCCCAGGTTCGATTCCGGTCAAGGGCATGTACCTGGGTTGTGGGCACATCCCCAGTGGGAGGTGTGCAGGAGGCAGCTGATCGATGTTTCTCTCTCATTGATGTTTCTAGCTTTCTATCTCTCTCCCTTCCTCTCTGTAAAAAATCAATAAAATATATTTTTAAAAAAAAATAAAAATAAAAATAAATAGAGCCAGTCCTCAATGTATGAGAAGGTTAGAAACCAAAAGTTATTTTTGTTTGGGAAGTGAAATACATCTCAAAAACTTGATTGCACATGCTGCCATAGCCTCCTAACTCATTTCTCCGCTCCCACGCCCAGTCCCCTCCAATCTAGTCTCTCCAAGTTGGCTGCAGAGATCAAACTCAGTGCAGGCTTCCCCATACACTTAAAGGTCAATCTGGCATCCTGACCATGCCCCTGAGATTCTGTATACTCTGCTAGCCTGGCCTCATTAAATTCCATTTCTCCTCACTCCCCGTGCTCTTGCATTCCTGTCTCCTTGCTGTCTCCCCACCTCCCAGTAAGCGAACACACGCATCCAAGAATCTCTGCGCTGCTGTTCTCTCTGCCCAGGACCTCCTCCCCTAAGACACTGGCTGGCTTCCTCCTGCCCATCACTCAGGGTTCTGCTCAGATGTCACCTCCTGGATGGTTCTCTCCATGACAGCACACTCCACCACTAAATACACGTTTTATTTTATTTCAAGTTCTTATTATTACTTACCACCGTATAGACCAACAATAGTATGATGGAACCTAACTGCCAATATATTTCAATATTCCTATGGGAATATCTGTATAGCATTTTAATCTAGGATTCCAGGGAGGAAAAACATAAAACTCTGGGCTGCAGTCTTGGAGAGATTCCTATGACCTAACGAGGAATAAAGATAAATTTAGACTAATGCTCCAAGAGGGTGCAGAGCATATCTGTCCTGTTCTCTGCGTTATCCCGACTCCTTAGCACAGCACTTGCCATATGAAAAGTGCTCAGTAAGTACTCAATGAGTAATAAATAACTGTGGTTGTGATGATGATCATGGCACCAATTCAGTATTAGCAGCTAACATTTATTAATTGCCAAAACCTACACCAAGCCCTTCATAATGGTTATTTGTTTCAGCCTCATAATATTTCCAAAGTAGGGCCCCCATAAATCCAGGCTTTGAAACTCACATAAAGTGGCAATGTCACATGGCTAACACATGAGAAGGCCAGAGTTCAAACCATGAAGTCTGATGCTAAATCCCACAGTCTAACCCCACATTATAATCAATGCACTGGGCCATGAAGGAGGGAGAGAGGAGCAAGTGAGTAGGCCACATACAATTGTGAGAAGACAGCCCAGGGCTCGCATCCTCCCAGTGCAGGAAGACATCAGAGGGTAGAGATGGGAAGAAAAGGGGGGGCGGGGGGGGCGCACCAGGCACAGCAGCAAGGGCCATGGACGATGCTGAGATGTGTGACCCCCTCTCTTCTCACTCCACTCCTCCCAGACACTGCTGATCTGGACTGGAGAATGGAACAGGGAATAGCAACAGACAGCAGGAAAGTAATAAGGGAGGAAAGAAGACATGGTCAGTTTCAGCTCCACAGGAAGGAAAATACTGGTAGGAGAACACGTCATCTATGTAAAAGTTGGAGGTCATCAAAATAAATAAAGGTGACACACTCCATCAATGAAGGTTATCTTCTATGAAGTATACCCTTGGCCTAGATAATTTCCCAAATGGCCCTTGGAGAATGAATCAAACTGTATTCCTTTTTCTGACCATATCAGCAGCCCAGAAGAAAGACCCTCAGAAGATCCTCTGTAGCAAGCTTTGGGCTTGCTTAGGATTTCTGGAAAGGACTGCTGTGGATGACAGGAGGGAATTTCCTGCAATAAGTGACATCCAGGGGACATGTGGGGGGAATGGGGTAAGGGATGAGGGGTGGGGGGGGGGGGGGGGGTTAGTAAAAGTAGTGGTTAATTCGTAGGAGATTCCTGATGCTTTGGAGAAAAACAGTTGGCCTAAGCAGTGTCCTTGGGAAAAACCAATGTTCAGTTTTGTGGGGGAAATCTTATTTATTTCTAAAATCCTGAAATATGTCATAGGTTAAAAAGACTAGTTTCTCTTACCCTCCAATAAATAAATAAATAAATAAATAAACTACAGTAAAAAATAAAATTTCACTTGTTTCAAATACCTCCTCTATGTCACTCATCTTAATAAAACAGAGCTATCTAAATTATTGTAAAGAGTGAAACTCTGCTACATGGGTGAGGTCTTAACAAGTGCAATTGGTCTTCTATGATGTCACTGCAGCAGACATTGGTTCTTCCTGTCAATCTACTGTGGTAACGCACAGCCCGCCGAATCTCCCTCTAGTCCACAGAGTGCTGGTTCAAGCTGTAATAACTGGGGTATAACCCGAGAGCTATACTGCAGGCACATGGACATCAGTGGACAGGAAATACAAACTTCCCATTCAAGCCCCATAGACCCAAAGCAGTACTAACCCCTCAGGCACTTTTAGGGTCAGTGTCTACTCATGACACCTCACTGAGAACATACAGCTATGTTTCGTATTGGCAGTGGACTTGGCCACAAGTAACAGTCCTTCAGCAGATTTGCCAAAATGCTCACGTGATATCCTAGCTTCACTTAGGACAAGTTTTCTTAAATGTCATAAATTATAGCACATCTCTCTCCTTAGATCCAACCTTCTAGCTTTGCATCAAACTATGACTTTGTATCTGTGAAGTCTGAAAGAATAAAAGAAAACTGGTATCAATGAGTGGGAAAACTGTGTACCTTTTGCATATGGAGAGGAATGCAAAGAGGGGGTTACCAGATTTGTGAGGTTTAGAGGACTCAGCCTTTGGAATACTGACCCACTCAGGGGATTCGGGTTCTGGCACGCACCGTGAACAGGGGCCAGGGCTCCAGGGCCTCGCTATATGACAGTCATAGACATGGCCCTGGAAACCTACAAATATGAGGGGTCGTGCTCTCTGAGATTAAATCTACTTGTTCTGGGAAACAAAAATTTTAAGTGGGATTAAATCATTTAGTAGATTGCTATAATTTAAGATAGCAAAGCTATTAAAAAATCCTACTTCCGAGGAGGAGATGTTGAAATTTAAATATTCATGACTCAGGCTCCCCCAATTAACGGGGAACAAAAATTGAAGACAGGCTTCTGAACTAATTTTCTCCAGAACTTGTTACTAAATATAGTCTCATTTTAAATGAGGGACATTGCTGCTTTGTAATGGGTCACAATTTCCAGAAGATTTTGAAAGCATTTCCAAACTTTGGTTCATTACATATATAACAATAAATCCTGCAAACAGTAAAACCACCTAATATTCCCAAATATTACACTGGATTTAATGGAAATTAGTGGCTTCAAGGATGAGAGTAAACGTATACATATTCTGTTAAATTATATATAGTCTCTTGGTGACATAAAAATAACAAAATGCTTCTGATAAAATTTTTCCAAAACTCTATTTGTCAGTGATGGGAATTCTAAGAAAAAACAATTGAGGGTCATATAAGTAGAAAAGCAACTTATGTGAGTTTGTTTGTTTTTTCTTTAAGTGAGAAATACAGTGTCTCACCTACCTTTTTTGAAACATTAGGACTAAAGGGTATAAAACTATATCAATTGTCAATATCTCTTCACAATACCTAGTATATAGTAAGAACAGGTGTGTGGGGAGAGGGGAAACAGATACAGATTGGATACAGAAGACCCATGTTAAATACAATGGGTCAGAAAGAAGCCTGCAGAGATGGGACAGGCCCACTGGAGTCACATCCAGAAACATACAAAGCAAGAAACAGAGACAGAGACAACCTCCTGCCTTCCCAACCCAGATATCCAGCGACCAACACAATGACCCCAAGGACACACACAGATACCGAGGCGCTGAGAGGGCACGCCTATAACACACATAGCACACAATGTGAAGAAGCGGGTGCTATTAGTGCTGCACACAGGTAACGAACAGTAAATGACAGTTTCTATTAGGGCAAGATTAAATACGTTTAAAATTCACTATTTCTAAAGGCCTACCAAACCCAATGGGAGAAGATGTATGTTTGATTTGGAAAATTTATGGCTCTGTCATCTTTTTCAAAACTCAGCGTTCGTCTCCCCTCTGCCTTCTCCCGTTGTGAATTAGCTCTTACCTGCCTCCTTCAAAGCGACTGATGAGATCTGATATTTTACTGGATTTTTCTTTTGAGACACAAGAAGCAGAGGCAGGTTTAACTTCCTCCATCCTGGGTGCTGCACTAGATAAAGCTTTATGCTTAGGGGTTGGGTGTATACTGGACAAAGGTGAATTCTGCAGATGTAATGGCTTTGGAGGCACTGTAGAAAAAGAATTAATAGAATTCAGTATTTCCTTAACAAAACAAAGCAAAATCTGGTGTCCTGGGTGTAAAAAGCTTCAGCATTATCAAACTTTTGTCAAGAGGTCTGTCAACTTTGTATTGAAACTTAACCAAGGGACCCTTATCTATCTTGGCTCTGTGTCCTGTGGAAATTTCATCTCCAAGATTTAAGTGGTTCTTTTCATTTTAGGTCATTTGAAATATGGTATTATTAAACACCTAGGGGTCTGCATAGGGCCATGGCATTCCAATACTATTAGATATAACATAGCAGTTATTTATCTAGTCAGAAAAAAAGAGAGTGCTAAATTTAAAACTAATTCCTAGAGATATACTGCTTGCTTACAAAAGACATTTTTAATAACAGTGAATAACAGATACGCCAGAATCCAGACCAATAAGTTAAACATAAAAGCCAACAAAACAACAGCAACAAACAACAGTAATGTTGCATTACTATAGCATCTTCCCATTTAACAAAAGCATCTTATCTCATTTGATCTTAGATAAAAATGATCAGTGCATGGGCCAACACTCTAACCATTGAGCGACACCAGCCAGGGCTCATAGCTGGTTGGAGCATCTACCGTACACCAAAAGGTTGCAGTTTTGATTCCTGATCAGGGCACACACCTAGGTTTCGGGTTAGATCCCCAGTTAGGGTGCATATGGGAGGCAACCAATCAATGTTTCTCAAATCAATGTTTCTCTCATATCCTCTGGTGAGGATTAAACAAACAAACAAACAAACAAACAAAAAAACACAACAAAACCTTTCTCCTAACGTCTGGAAGAAGGCTGAGGAATCATGTCTCTTCCTAATCACATGCCCCAATTTCCCGGAGCTGGTTACCCTGGTTTTCAGTCCTCTCATCTTTTATAAACTCAGTTGACGGTTGGTTGCCTGATGCTCACTGGCCTAGATCTTACCATGTCTGTGCCAGTTATCAATTCATACAGAGAAGAGACGAAAATGTGTATCACAATGGGCTACAGGTGTAACAATTCATTTCATTCCCTTTCAATACAAATGAGAAGAAAATCCCAATGGAAAAATGATATTATTTATAAACATGATATTATTTTCCAAGATGTGCTTGGGGAAAGGGTTAATATAGTATCTATTGGGAAGGAGAAGGCTTACATAAGTGTGATATTTGTTAATCTTAAGGAAAAATTTCCTGTGTAGAATAAATACATACCGATATAGTAAACCAGGACAACACCCCACCAAAAAAAAAAGTTTCATCATTAGGAGTAATTTCAACATTCATAACTAGAATATTCAAAGGAAGCAAATATGGTTTTATAATTCTGTTTGCAAAGACTGTTATAAAATAACTCATCCTAATCTCGAGTTTACTCAGTAAACATTTCTTATTTGTTATGTTCCAGACACTGTCAGATGCTTGAAAGTTTCAAATAAAATGATGAGTTCCAGCCAGTCAGGTTCTGAGTGACTCTACCGACCCTTCCCATCTCAATTACCTCTACCTCTTAAACCATTTCATAACAGTGTGTACTTTCCCCCAAAGCGCTCATATTATTGTGATTATTAATTAGTTGTAAGTAGTATTAAATAATAGAGCAGCAATAAAGTATTAAATACATTATAGATGTAAAGCTTTCTCCCCCACAAGGCTGGAGTTCTGTAAGGGTAGGAACATGTCCGTTTTTTTGTTTTGTTTTTATTTTATTATTTTTTTAAACATTTTCTCTCTATTGATGAAGGTATTACATATGTGTCCTTATCCCCTGACTGCCCCCACACCACCCCATCCTCCCACTCATGCCCTCACCCCCCTGGTGTCTATGTCCATTGGCTAGGCTTATATGCATGCATACAAGTCCTTTGGTTGATCTCTCCCCCTTATCCCCACCCTCCCCTACCTTCCCTCCGAGGTTTGACGGTCTGATCGATGTTTCTCTGTCTCTGGATCTGTTTTTGTCCGTTTTTATCACAACTACATTCCCAGTAACTCTCTAACTGAGTCATCAGGACTCATAGTCTTGAGCAGAGACAGTTTATATGGATAAAGGTGGGCATTGGATACACAGTTATGTTAGAAGCACAGAGGAGGCATCTACTTTAGCAAGGGAGATGATCCAAATGTACAGAAAATTAGTAAACATACACATATTAAATAAAAGAGCACAAATGCCACCGTGGCTGGTGGCTCAGAGGGTTGAAGTGTCGTCCCCTACACTAAAAGGTTGTGGGTTTGTTTCCCCAACCAGGGGCATATGGGAGGTGAGAGATTAGTGTTTCTTTCTCACATAGATGTCTCTCTCTCTCTCTCTCTCTCTCTCTCTCTCTCCTGCCCCCCCCCATACCTCTCTCTCTAAAAAAAAAAAAAAATCAATAAAAACATCCTTGGGTGAGGATTTAAAATGAAGTTTTTATTAAAAGAGCATATGGCACATGAATGGCTGAAGTGTCACAATACACTGTCTTAGAGGAAAATAATGCATACTTTTGATCCTAGTGAGCAATGTTACCCCAATAAATTTAATTTTTTTAAAAAGAAAATGACTCCTCTCTTTCTCTCACCCTATCTGATCTTACTTTTATACTACAAAGGGTGTAAACATTTTGAAATGTTTTCTGAGTGTCTCCTAGGTGTCCTATCAGCACGTAGTCTAGTTCATTATGACTAAAACTCAAGAGTCGTTAATTACTGCTAACTTCCCCTGAAGCCCAAAGGATGTGAATAGGAGAAATAGTAAGTGTGATATTTACATAATTGTGATTATCCATGCACTGCTAATCAGGGAAATGCAAATTAAAACCACAATACGATATCACATCAACCCCATCAGATTAACCAAAAATTTTTAATGTGACAATACCAAGTGTCAGTGAGAATATGAAGCAATGTGAGGTCTAAATGTGAAAAGTATACATTTTCAAAGGAAATATAATTAATACAATCATTAAGAACTCGACATTTCCAAAATATATATCCTAGAGAAATCTTACACATCTATACTGTACAGGATTTTTAAAAAACAACATTTATTTATTGCTTTGAGGTGGGGGGAGAGGGGAGAGAGAGAGAGACAGAGAGAAACAGAGGGAAGGAGAGAGAAACATCGACTTGTTCTAGTTATTTAGGTATTCATTGGTTGATTCTAGTTATGTGCCCTGACCAGAGATCAAACCCAAAACCTTGGCATATGGGGTGATATTCTAACCCAGTGGTTGGCAAACTGCAGCTCGGCAAACTGCGGCTCACGAGCCACATGCAGCTCTTTGGCCCCTTGAGTGTGGCTCTTCCACAAAATACCGACTTCTGCGCATGGACCACGAAGTTTCAATCACACTGTACGTGCGCACCCGCACGTGATTTTGTGGTATTTTGTGGAAGAGCCACACTCCAGGGGCCAAAGAACTGCATGTGGCTCGTGAGCCGCAGTTTGCCAACCACGGTTCTAACCAACTGAGCTACCTGCCCAGGCTGTACAGGGTTGATGTTGTTAAGCTTACTTTTTCATTAATTCAACAAATATTATTCCTTTTAAGCTCTATGCACTTGACCATATCAATGAACAAAAGGAAAAACAAACAAACAAAAAAAAAACATAGCAAGTAAACCATATATCACACGGTGGTAAGTGCTAAGAGAAAAGGGGGGAAGGTTAAAAAAATAAGATAGCCCTAACCGGTTTGGCTCAGTGGATAGAGCGTCGGCCTGCGGACTCAAGGGTCCCAGGTTCGATTCTGGCCAAGGGCATGTACCTTGGTTGCGGGCACATACCCAGTGGGGAGTGTGCAGGAGGCAGCTGATGGATGTTTCTCTCTCATGGATGTTTCTAACTCTCTATCCCTCTCCCTTCCTCTCTGTAAAAAGTCAATAAAATATATATATTTTTTAAAAAGAATAAGATAGAAGGGATCCGGAGTGTAGGGATTGGGGGGAAAGAGCAGATTGCAGTATTAAGTAGGGTGTGCAAAGTGGGCCTCTCTGAGAAATTCTGATTTGACTAAGACTTGATGAAGCTGAGGGAGTGGAGGAAAAGCATTCCGTCACATATAGCAAAAGCTGAACACCAACGGAGACCAATGTGACTGAACCCAAAGGAGCAAGCACAGAGGAGCAGGTATTGAGATCAGAGGGAGGGCCTGATAACACAACTTTCTACAGATTTTGAAATTCGTGAAATGAGAAGTCGCTGCAGAGTTCTGGCCACAGGAGGGACATATGACATAAATTCCAACGGCCTCACTCTGGCTGTTGTGTTGGGAATTTATGGGAGGTGGGCAGAAGAGTCAGGAGGTTATTTCGAAAATTCAGGCAAGAGATAATGGTGCTTAGAAGGAGATAGTGAAATAGTTGGATTCCAGGTATATTTTAAAAGTAGATTTCCTGGTAGATTAAATGTAGGTCTGAGAGAGAAAGCGAGGAGTCAAGGATCCTTGACTCTGAGACCTTTGGCCTGAACAACTGAAAGGATGGAATTGTCATCAACTGGCACATAGTAGGGACATTCTTTTTGGAAGAAGGATTGATAGTGCAATTTTGGACATGCTAAGTTTGAGATATCTAGATGACTATAATAAAATGGGCTTTATTACAACCAATTTTACAGACAGTAAATAGAACAAAACAATTTAGTTATGCAAAAACTTCCAACTAAGCAAAGTAATTATTAAGAATGAAAGAGATGCTAATTGCAATTTAAGTTTGGGGATGCGCACTACATTTTTAAAAAATTGTTTTTATTTACTTTAGAGAGAGTGGAAGGGAAAGGTAGAGAGAAACATCAATGAGAAGAGAAACACTGATTGGCTACCTCCTGCAAGCCCCCTACTGGGGATCTAGCCCAGGGTGGGGATGCCCACTACATTTCAATTATTTTTATTTTACTATGAAAAACAATAGCTGGAAAAAAAAAGAAAAACAATAGCTGGCTATATATTAATACATTATAAATTTATAGCATTATACCTTAAGAATTGAACATTCCACATAGAATGCTTTACTTTAGAAGCAAATTAAATAGGTTCGAGTACTTTAAATATACTCAAATTATTCAAATAATAATGTCTTTCCAAGCTCATGAAACTTTTCTAAACATTTAGGTTTAATGATGAAGAAGTGACAAATAGTGGGTTTTATCAAAATAATTAACTATGCAGAAAATGTTGTGGATCAAAGCTCTTAAGGGAAAAAGAACTATTAGCTTTAATTGCTAAGAAAGTTATTTTGAGTCCTGTCTAGCATGGCAGGAAATAGGCCAATTTTAAAAGCAGTGAACAAGAGGAAAGACTTACATTTGAAGTTTCTCTGTAATTTATTTGTTTGACTGGTAGGGTTGGTATGAATTGAATAAACCATTGTTTTCCAAGCCTTAGGGTGTTTTCCAAGGCGAGGGAAAACAAGCCCTAACTATTGAAGGAACCCATTTTTAAATTTACAGGCTCCAATTTAGATTCAAATGGCAAGGTTATCTAATCTCTAATCTAAAATTTGGCTCTTTTATCCTTTTAAAAACTATAATGCTTAAAAAATATTTACGTATTGGTAATTAATAAACATAAACCTGATGTTGTTCTAGACACATTACTACATAAACACCACTAATGAAGTTATTTAATATTGTGTCTTCTTTTAAAATTTATCATAATAAACTATAGCTATGATCTTATTAGTGTTCTACAGGAGAAACAAACAAGATTTAATTATGAGCTGTTTTCAGGATCTAGATCAGAGTTTTATATCGGCATTTCAGGGTGGATAATTCTTTGGGGTGAGGTGAGGTAGGGGGACTGAACTGTTCTTATAGGATGTTGAGCAGCATCTCTGGCCTCTATTTAGCAAAAGCCAGTAGAAACTCCCACAAGTTGTATCAGGAAAAAAGTCTCCAGACAATACCAATGGGAGGACTGTCTCCCGTTGAGGACCACTGATCTAGACTAAGAGTCTTCAATTAAATTAGAAGACTAATTAAATCTGGAAGCCTCAGCATCCTCACCATTCATAACGATATAGTGAAAACACAGGGGTTGGTGTGATAATCCCTTCATCTGCACAGAAAGTGCCATTAGCATCCCCTTCCTTTTTCCGCCTTGGTCCCCCAGATGTTCTTAAGGGTTTGGAGAAATGAAAGTAGCTTCCTTTCACAAGAGGGTGAGGAACACTGCTTACTGGTAGATAAGTCAATAAGTGGTGCCCAATCTATTTGGCAGCTGACCTCATAATACCCAGATGTATCCTCACTTCAGGGACATTGGTCTCTATAGGGCACACATTCTAAGTTGTAAACAAAAAATAGCAGAAACAGAGAAAGTGGAGGAAACATGGTGATAAAGCAGGGATTCATTCAACAAGTATTACTGAAGATCTGCTATGCTACGTGGCAGGCATGGGGATGCAGCAGTGCAAAAGGCAAGGAAAAAAAATCATTGCGGATGAATAAAATATATAATAGGTCAGCTTGTAATGAATGAGAACAAAGAGAAAGGATGGGGAAATATGAAATGTCAGAGTTGAAGGTGTGGTTTAACTTTTAACAAGGGGGGCCAGGGAAGGGACAAAAACAAGAGAGAATTTTTTTTTCCTAATTTACTGATTTTAGAGAGAGAGAGAGACAGACCTAGGAGAAAGGGAGGGAGGAAAAGAGAGAAACATTGATTTGTTGTTCCACTTATTTATGCATTCAATCGGTTGATTCTTGTATGTGTCCTGACCTGAGATCAAACCCACAACCTTGGCATATGGGGATAAAGCTCTAACCAACTGAGCTATCTGTCCAGGTTAAAAATATATTTTTTAAAACATTTTTTATTTTCCAACTTATTAAACAACAATGAAGTACAGTTCATTATTTTTGGGGGAAAAGATTGTTTTGTTATACCTTACTTGTAATGTACAATAAAAGTGAATCTTGACTGATAAGTGTTAGTTTCCTCCTGTACAAATGTGAATTTGAGAAGGGAAAAGAAAGGAATATTTTTTAAAGAAAATAATATTTTTTAAAAGAAGTATAAAGTCCTTATTTAATTTATTGAGTGCAGTCATGAACTATAACAATGTTTCAGTCAATATACGACTGGTCCCTTTTAAAATTATAATGGGGCTGAAAAATTCCTATTGCCTACTGACTATAGCTGTCATAGGTGATGCTGGTATAAACAAACCTACTACATTGCTAGTCATAGAAGTATAGCATATACAATTTATGTACAGTACATAATACTCGATAATAAACAACTGTTATTAGTTTATATATTTACTGTACTATACTTTTTATCATGTTAGAGTGTACTCTTCATACTTAAAAGTATCACTATATTTGTAGTTATGTAACATTGTATGCAAGAATCCACACTCAAAATAGGAAGTAAATATGTACTGAAGTAGCAATACACTTACTTTCATATAACTACAAACATCAAAAGCAAGGTTAAATGTTGTCTCCCTAAAGAATATGATTATTTCAGCACACAGCTCAGGAAGGACACTTCTGTAATTTATCTCAGTGAACTATGAAAAACAATGAAGTAATGCAATGAAGCTTCCAAAAAAAGGCTTTATAAATAATGAAATTCTTCTGTTTGATTTGGGCAATTACATAAAATTAAATTATATTCTTTTTTTATATTCTTACCCTGTTTCATCTTTGTCAGCTCAGGTTTAATAAGCAAGATGGAATTTTGTACTTTGCAAATAAATGGCTTAATTAAATCATCATCAAAAATTGCTACATTCGTATTCACATCAATGTTACAGGGATGAGTATGGACAAAGGAAAAGGTTATAAACACATGAATAGACTATTCATTTGAATCACCAATTTTTTCTCCTTGCTGTATAGCCATAACTCATACTATCACCAATACTCCTAGTAGTGAGAACAAAAGAAAAATATCTCATAATGTGGAAGACTCAATTTTAAATCCTTTTTAAAATTCTCTTTCAGAAATCTTTAAAACAGAAGAACTTTCAAGAATAACACCAACTCTTTTATAATGCATTCTCTATAACACTTTTTTTCTTTGCAAGAACAGGAAAGAGACCAAAGTAAATACAAAATAAACCAAATACAAACTGATTTTTCCAAAGTATAGTAATTCTACAAATGCCCAGTTTGTTTCTTGGCTGAATGTTGAGCATTCAGTATAAATAAAAATCTGTTAGGAAGAAACTACACATTAAACCATAATGGAGCTTAGCTTTACATTACATTTCAAAGGGCGTCACTATCTTCAAAATTATAATTTGGTGCTTCTCAAAGTTAACATCCAGTTAGAGATTTATTGTAAAAAGAAATGGTACTGAACAAATTCACCACTATAATTGTTTTACTACTTGCTGGCTACTCCTTCCTTGAACCATTTATTTTTATTTTCTACGGATGATTTTATTAAGGTTTTCAAGCCCAAGCTCCTTAATATTGTAAAAGCACCTTCTTACTCAGTACGTTAAGCACTGTTTTAGAATGATCTGTTTCACAGATCCTCTGACATTTAGCAGGTCGTAAGAACTGCTGACAGTACTTCTAAACACACATTCCTTTGTCACACATGTATTACGCAAACAGTAAGTTAGGCCCTGTGCTAAGTCAAGCATAATGCATGAATGGACCTCTGTCCCTTAAAGGGGAAACGTAAACTATTTCCGAAACATGAAAAGAACTATGACAGAGAAATGTATAAGGTGTTTTAGGAGCAGAGGAAATACCCAACTCTGTCGGAGAGGGTTCACCGACTGACTTTTCTCCTGAAAACAATAAATGCACTCAATTCCTCCCATCTGTAGCTTAAAACTCTTCCTTAGTGGTCACCATTCTTCTGGGTTGCCTTCACTGATGAACAAAGTACCCAACCTATGCCAAGAACCCCTGATCAACGTACCTTGTGGCTTTGGACTTGCAGCTGAGTGTTTTGCTGGCGTTTTTCCATTTATTCCCTGAGCCTCTTCATCAGATACATTCTGATCAATCAGTGTGGTTGTGCTGCTTTTCAAAAAGGGTGGAATGATAGTGATCTTTGGACAGGTACTGCCACCTGTGAGAGTTCAAAAAGAAAGGGCAGGTGAATGCAGAGGCAGAGCACTACCATGTCTCATGACTGAAATTCCTCCTGACCCCATAAAACAAAAAACAATCTCAGTTACGAGGCTAAGCACAGAAATGCTTTTCCCATGTGTGCTGACCCTGACAAAAGAGTCTCCCTGGGAAAGATCTCATTCCATGTGCTTGGGAAACCTTATAATCCATATTGACAGACTGCTGTGCACACGTGCACACGCACACACTCGAACACACTCATGCACACACAGGCATTCTCTCTCACTCCTTCAACTCCTTTCCTTGCAGGGCTACAAAAACGGCATATCAGATGCAGATAAAACCGGCTAAGGAGAGGCCTGGAGGACCCCATACTAACTTGTTAAAAGCGTTCCTTTCCAGCCTGTGAGCAACTCGAAAGAGCAAAGCAGTTAAGTACCAACCTGACAGCTCACTAAAGACTGTGAGTGAGGAGAATGGCTCCATTAGAAATGAACACATACACACACACACACTCACTCACCAACTTACTCAACTCCAAATTAGCATAGACAAGCTAATAGCCATGCCCCTCCCAAAGAATGATTAGATTATAAGGATAACACCGTCCTATTCAAACCCCAGAATATTCTTTAAAACACTGAAATACAACATGAAAGATAGAGGAAAAATGGATAAATTTTTTGTTTGATTTCTGACATAGAAGTTAAATGTTGAACTTCAGAGACTTTAAAAGAAATCATATGCCAATGTTTTCTCTTTACACTCATATTAAATTTCCTTTTCTTCTAGTTGACATGGTGATATTAACAACAGATTGGACCTTGCTTAGGAGAAAAAAAATTTTTCTACCAGGGAATTCACTATTACTAAGTAAAAGTGTGCAGAGAAAATGTGATTTGGTTAAAAACAGTTTCGTTTTTACAGAATCAAAATATCTATGAAAAGAGAACTATTAGAAATAAAAAGCATTATTAGTCAAAACAAAAAAGCTAATAAAACCCAATCAACTTTCTTTTTTTTTAAAATATATTTCTTTTTTAAAAAAATATATTTTATTGATTTTCCACAGAGAGGAAGGAAGAGGGATAGAGAGCTAGAAACATCACTGAGAGAGAAACACCGATCAGCTGCCTCCCGCACACTCCCTACTGGGTATGTGCCCGCAACCAAGGCACATGCCCTTGACTGGAATTGAACCTAGGACCCTTGAGTCCGCAGGCCGACGCTCTATCCGTTGAGCCAAACTGGCTAGGGCTTTAATATATTTCTTTATTGATTTCAGAGAGGAAGGGAGAGGGAGAGAAAGAAACATCAATGATGAGAGAGAATCATTGATTGGCTGCCACCTGCACGCCCCCTACTGGGGATCGAGCCCACAACTCGGGCATGTGCCCTTGGCCGGAATCGAATCTGGGACCCTTCAGTCCACAGGCCGATGCTCTATCCCAGGGGTGGGCAAACTTTTTGACTCGAGGGCCACAATGGGTTCTTAAACTGGACCAGAGGGCCGGAACAAAACCATGGATGGAGTGTTTGTGTGAACTAATATAAATTCAAAGTAAACATCATTACATAAAAGGGTACGGTCTTTTTTTTTTTTTAGTTTTATTCATTTCAAATGGGCCGGATCCGGCCCGCGGGCCGTAGTTTGCCCACGGCTGCTCTATCTACTGAGCCAAACTGGCTAGGGCCCCAATCAACTTTCTATTGAGTAAAAAACAAATCCCTCTTATTTCAATTGATTGTTAAATAATATTGATTAAAAAAAAACATACTATTGCTTTCTTGTCTGTGCTCCCTTTAAAATTTATCTTGGTAATACTGATTTTAGAAGATGTTAAGAGTACCAAGGACTGTCTGAGAAGTTCTAAGAGACCCAGTGCAAAAACAAATGTAGAAAGGTTTCATCAGACAGCTTTCTGCTAAAGTGGGCTGCCCGCTGGATTAAGCATTTCATTATTTAGCCAAATATGACAAAGGCCTTTCTTGAATGTAAGATGCAGGAAAAATTATTTCACAGCATATTACTAAAATTGTAAAGAAAAGAAATAAAAGCTCAAATTTTTAAATGTGTGATCTTATCTACCTTCTTAAAAAACTGTGAATTAGGCCAAATATATTCCTAAAATCTGCAGCCCATAATCCAACTGGTTAGTCTTTTACTAGTAGGGGAGTGAGGGCTTTCATTCCCGTGGTGATCCCAAGAATGTGTTGGTAATCCTACAGGCCACCTGCTGGGTTCTAGTGAAACACAGCCAAGGTTGTGGGTTTGATCTCTAGTCAAGGTACTTACAGGAATCAACCAAAGAATGCATGAATAAGTGAACAAAAAATCTCTCTCCTTCTCTCTGTTTCTCTTCCTCTCAAAAAAAAAAAAAAATCAATAAAATTTTTTAAAAAAGGAAATATGGTAAAAGAAAACACTTTTTAAAAAATCTTTAGACTTGAATTTTAAGAGATCATGTTCATTTTCTTCTATAATAAACTTAAAAGATTATCCATCTACCCATTTGGTCAGATTTATTTATTCTTTAGCAGTCAAAGCATTCAACAATGACAGCTTTTATTCTCAACCTTTAATAACATTATATTCATTATACTTGAGATTGCTTTGCTTTCCTATGAAAACAAAAACAAAAAACACCCAAACTACCCACCTATTAGTTCTGCAGCACAATTTTAATAAAAAGTTTTACTCATATCTGGACAATTTATATGATGTGGGCAGAGGAATATTAGAGTGAGTTTAAAGTGTCCAGTCCTGTAAGTGAAGAGCTTTGTTCTTTGATCCATTCCTCAATCCACTTCAATATCTGATTGATATTATCCTCTAGATCTGGTTTATTGCTGGGCAGTTGATGCATTATTTCTTCCTTGTAGGATGCCAATGCTTCTTCATACAGAATTTGAAAAATTTCACATTGAATGTTACCTTTATTTTCTTCTCACTATAAATCCCTTGTGTCAAATCTTTTGCACAATACACTGTTATCTGTTTCCAGCACAAAAACTGTATGAAACCAGCATTCAGGGAAGAATTCACAACTGTGGTAGTCAACAGTAAATTCCACCTTCACTCATTTGGTTTTCTAACTCATCAACTACTCTATTTTCATCTAAAATGGGACAAGCCTACTCTTCATCACAGCCATCATATAACTGCCCTTCTCGAGCTAAATTGCCTACATCAGTGGTCGGCAAACCTCGGCTCATGAGCCACATTCGGCTCTTCGGCCCCTTGAGTGTGGCTCTTCCACAAAATGCCACGTGCGGGCACACACGTAGAGTGTGATTGAAACTTTGTGGCCCATGCGCAGAAGTCGGTTTTCGGCCTGGGCGAGTCTATTTTGAAGAAGTGGCGTTAGAAGAAGTGGGGGGTATCGGTCAGTTGGGCGACGGGAGACGCAGTGCAGGCGGGCGAGGCGCGCACGATTCATGCGCGAGTTGAGTGAGCCAGTCAGTCAGCAGTCTCATGTGCAGTGGTTAGTGCTAGTCGTGTCCGCAAATCACGTTTGGGTGACAAAAGTACCTACTCGAAGCATAAAGTTACCTGTATTTTTCCAACCAGCTGCAAATCCTACAGGTATTTTTGTCATCAATTTAAGAATTGTAATTCTTTTGTGTTGGTGGCTTTATTATTATAAAATGAAACATTTTTTTTTAAGGTGCCCTGTTTGAGATGGCTACAAAGAAGAAGCAAAGAAAAACAGAAGACGAAAACCATGAATTTAAAGTTGAATTTAAAGTTGAATGTACCTACCTATATAGTTTAAAAAATTTGGCTCTCAAAAGAAATTTCAATCGTTGTACTGTTGATATTTGGCTCTGTTGACTAATGAGTTTGCCGACCACTGGCCTACATTAATGTATTTCAATCCTGAACTTGATGCAAATTCTTTGCCTAGTGTGTTTTTTCCAACCCTTGGAAGCAACATGGCCCTCAACGTGATGGCTCTAGAAAACACATGCTTAAATCGTTGGGTTTTTAAAAAACCAAAACAAAAAAAAACCATAATGACAAATATGCAACAGAAACCATGTATCGCTGTGAAGCCAAAAATATTTACTATCTGGCCTTTTATAGGAAAGTTAGCTGACCACTGTTCTAGGTAAAACACATAAGGTAAAGGAAGTTTACCTAAAGGCAACACCATTTCATGCAGTACTTCATCTTCTAACATCTTGAATATTAGCAATAAAAAGTTAAACTTCTTTCTGCTTGTTTATGACTGACTCAGGCTGCTCACATTTGGAGACAGTCCTCTTTTGGATGCCAGTTGCATAACAGAGATGAAACCCAAATTGTAACCAGATGGTCCACCCATTCAAGACAATTTATATTAACTAAAGAGGCTTTTGGTCCCAATTTACCCAGAAGAACCAGAAGGAGTGATTAAACTGTTATCTTGGACACAGCTATAACTAATCACATTATATTAGTACTAGAGGCCCGGTGCACGAATTCATAAATGGGTGGGGTCCCTCTGGGTGGCCTGCAGGGATCAGGCCCAAACCCGCAGTCCAACACTGCCTGCAGCTCCTACCTGCCACTTCTGCTTATCCCAGCCCCCCTGTGCCTACCGTGGGCTCACGCCCAATCAGTCCCTATCGGGAGAGGCTCACGCAGCCACAGCAGCACTCACCAGCCATGAGCCCTGCGTCTGGGGCCCTCCCAAGGGGAGTGGCTGCGGGATTGGGCTGAAACTGGCTTTCCAACATCCCCCAAGGGGTTCTGGATTGTGAGAGGGTGCAGGCCAGGCTGAGGGACCCCACCAGTGCATGCTCTGGGCCAGGGAGGGAACGTGGGAGGGCTCCAGGGCATATCTGGCCTGTCTTGCTCAGTCCCAATTTGCCGGACCCCAGCAGCAAGCTAACCTACCGGTCGGGGCATCTGCTCCCTGGTGGTCAGTGCACATTATAGTGAGTGGTTGAGCAGCCTTAGCATATCATTAGCATATTACGCCTTTTTTGGTAGTTCAGTTGTTCTGCCTTTTGGTCTATTTGCATATTACCCTTTTATTATGTAGGATGGGGGTGGGGTTGTCCTATTTAAATACTGTTTTCTCTTAATGACTGGTCATCTTTTTTAGCCACTGGCCCTAAGCATTTCGAATTGCTCTGTCTTCAGGTTACTCACGTAAGCTTTCTGGGTCTTACCTCCTATAAGAAATGTCTAGACCTATGGTAACAGCAGGGGCTCCTCGGATTATCAATTAATCCAGCCTCATCTTTGACTGTATAAGGCAGTGGTTCTCAACCTTCCTAATGCCGCGACCCTTTAATACAGTTCCTCATGTTGTGGTGACCCCCAACCATAAAATTATTTTTGTTGCTACTTCATAACTGTAATTTTGCTACTATTATGAATCATAATGTAAATATCTGATATGCAGGATGTATTTTCATTGTTACAAATTGAACATAATTAAAGCATAGTGATTAAGCACAAAAACAATATGTAATTATATATGTGTTTTCCGATGGTCTTAGGTGACCCCTGTGAAAGGGTCGTTCGACCCCCAAAGGGGTCGAGACCCACAGATTGAGAACCGCTGGTATAAGGCTCCCTGTTTCAAGGCAAGAGTTTGCCCCTATGGCTTAACTTTTATTTATCTGTCTTCTTTTGCAGGACACCGGTGAGTGGTAAATAATGCTTCTGATGGGTTTAAGGTAACTTTGTCTCCTGTTTGCAAAACTTTGTATTGGGCTATGTCTTGCCACACCATTCTTGAATAGCTCTTTCACATTTTAAGGTTGGACTTACTTTTTGGCCATCCATTCAAAGAAAAGTCCACTCAGTTCTCGGATTCTTCAGACCTAATCTCTTGCCATGCTATCTGAGATTTCAGATCACATCTTTATGGTCTTGCTATGGCCAAGTCTGTACTGCCTCATCCACTCATAACATCTCTCCCAACTGCACCAAATCTCTAGCTCAGAAGATTTCAGTGGACTCCACCCCTCAGGACAAGAGGATTGCTTGGATTTAAGAGAACAAAAGTAGTTTTCTAGGGGAGGCAATCTTTTTAGAAGAACAGAAATAAAAGAAATACCTTAAAAAATAAAACAACTTTATTTTGAAATAATTTTAGATTTACAGAAGAGTTGTACCCAGGTTCCTAAGCACCTTACAAAACTATGATATATATATATAATCTCAACACCAAGAATTTAATATTGGTACAATACTAAACCACAGATTTCATCCCGATTTCATCAACTTTTCCACACACATCCTTTTTCTATTACAGGATCCAATCCAAGATACCAAGTTGCATTTAGTTTTCATTGTCCCGTGATTAAATTCAACCTGTGAATTACTCAGTCTTTGCTGGTCTTGCATGACCTTGGCACTTTTGAAGGTCAGCAGTTTGTAGACTGTCCCTTAACATGGGCACATACAAACAATGGAATTTTATTTGGCCTTAAGAAGGAAGGAAAGTCTGATGCATGCTACAACATGGTTGACCTCTAGGCCAGCGGTTCTCAACCTGTGGGTAGCGACCCCTTTGGGGGTCGAATGACCCTTTCACAGGGGTCACCTAAGACCATCGGAAAACACATATATAATTATATATTGTTTTTGTGATTAATCACTATGCTTTAATTATGTTCAATTTGTAACAATGAAATTGGGGGTCACCACAACATGAAGAACTGTATTAAAGGGTCGCGGCATTAGGAAGGTTGAGAACCACTGCACTAGGCTATTATGTTAAGTAAAACAAGACAGTTAAAAAATACTGTATGGTTCTACTTATATGAAGTACACAGTCAAAATCAGACAGAAAGCAGAATGGTGGTTGCCAGGGATGGGGGGAAGGGGAGAATGCAAGAATGGAAAGTTATTGTTTAATGGGTAGTTTCACTTTTGTAAGATGAAAAACGTTTCAACTTTGCAAAATGGGATGCTGGTCATAGTAGCACCACAATGTGAATGCACTTTAATGCCAATGAACTGTACACTTAAAATGGAAGCATATCTCTTGCTAAATGAAAAGTTAAGAAATATTACTACATTCAATTGCCTACTTAGCATCTTTACTAGTATGTTTACGAGCTTACACTCAACATACCCAAATATGGCTCTCTCATCTTCCAACTCTGACCCCAAACCAACGAGCTTCAGGTCTTCTCCATCTCAGTTAATGGTGACTTCATCTCGGCTTAGGGCAACAAGACTTGGAGAACCCTCAAGTCCTCTCTCTCTTTTTCTCTCACATTCCACATCTTTTCATCAAGTAATTCTGCTGACTCTACAATCTACCAGCACCACCTCCACTGCTACTCTTCTGGCCTAAATTATCACAATCTTTTAACTGTATTTCATCAGAACCCTCCACCTGTTCTCCCTGCTCCTACCCTCACCCCAGTACAATCCATATTTTCAACCAGGACTGGAGCGATCCCTTTTATTTAACCCAAGTCAGATCATATCACCCTGTGCTTAAAATTCTCCAATGGCACTCCGTTACTCAGAGTAAAAACTCAGCTCTTGACAGTAACTGACAGGCTCTATGTCATTGGTCCTAGTCCCCTTACCACCGACCTCAGTGCTAGTATTGCCCCCCTTGCTCACTCAACTCAGTCATATTGGTTTCCTTGCTGTTCCTCAGGCCAAGCACACTTGAGGGCCTTTGGTCTAGCTGTTGTCCATATGAGGAGTCTGACAACTCTAGTTTAGTACTACTCTTGTCATGTTTTATGGTTTATTTTTTCCAAAGCACCTTCTAACAAACTACATTATTTTGTTTGTTGTTATTGTCTGTTTCCTGTGGTTGTAATGTAAGCTCTGGGAAGGCAATGATCTTTGTTTCTGATATACTCAAGAAGCATCACCTATCACATAGTAGATGCTCAATAAATACTTGTTGAACAAATGAATTCTAGACCTTAGTCAAGTACCTCTTCACTTGCCTACATTCTTAGTGGCTATCTCATAAGAGATGTCTTCTAAATTCCAACAATAAGGAAATATATACCTGTCTTAGAGCCCATTCTATACAAAATTTCAAACATTTCCATTCTTATCTACATTTTAAAACATTCAAGGTTATTTCTACACAAATTATAAATATCTAGGAAAAAACTTGTATCCAAGTAATCTTCCCTTGAAATCCAGTTTTCTAAACATTGGGAATTGTGAAATCCATGTTTGTCTTGATAAACTCGGCAGCAGCTAAAAGTCCCAGCAACTGACTGAAATGTTTTCATTTATTATAATCTGTAATGTTACTTACATGTACTCGTCTCATGAGCTAAAATGCTCTAAAGGCTGCCAATATTTCAGACTCATCTGATACTACCTAAAATTGGAGGACCTGTAATACTGTCGAAAGCAATATGAACTCAAGCCTTGAAGGTAAAGTAACTATAGATATTAGATATTTTTAAAGATCCCACAGCTGGATGACACAATAAAATGTGTAAAAAGGCAACTGTTACTATTATATCATTCTTAAGCAGATGCATGTATGTGTAACGTAAAAGAAATGTGCAGCTTCAAAAAACACAAAAATAACTTTTGTTTTAAAACTGGAAATATTTGATTTTCCTGAAATAGAAAACATGCTCCCTAATTAATTACAGATTTTTTTTTTTTTTTGCTACCCTGAAGGGATGAAAAGAATAACAAAATTCTAAAGAATGCTGTTGTTTGTGGTCCCTTACAAGTTAGAATTCTGTTAGATGAACTGCACTGAAACACTTCTCATTAAGCCTGTTAGTTACCATGAATTTCTGCACAGGAAGCATGGAAAGTGCACATTCCACGATGACGATGATGCTGGGTTGGTGCCGGGACGGGTCTGGTCAGTGTGTTCTGCTGTGCCTGGGATTGGTGTTATTTCAGAGACCAGCTCCTTGCAGAATCCCTGTGTTGGGAAGGGAGCTGGAGGCAGCTCGCTCACCTGCAACCACGCACCGAGGGAGGTTCCCCTTTTATCTCCGTTCAAGTAAATATATTGGTCAAGATTACAGAAAGTTCTTGCTATTTAAAGCACCAAAATTAGTCTGTATCTGCAGCCATGACTAGAGTGGAAGGTGGAAGCAGAGAAAAACCACAATCAATTACATGTTTCTTTTCGCTTCCTCGAGAAAGATGGTTCTAGTTGACAACATCTTGAGTTGGAGGAGATTCACAGCCTGCTGTGCTTTCTTTGGCACATGGTTCCTAGTTTATAACACCCATTTCTGGGCTTATCCACACACCCTATGTTACTCCCGTGCTGGTGGTGAGAAAAGTCTCGGAGAAGCTGCCCATTCATGCAATCAACTGCTAAGTTTTGAAGCCGTCACTCTTTTTGCCAGAGCCTAAGATTCATCACAATTTTAAGCTTTGATATTAATGACTACAGCACAAAGATCTCTAGGTATATTACTCTGAGGGTGGACCTGATAACCGATGTTCAATTTCCCTGATAGAATCACCTATCAAAAGGGCGGCTCAGATGCTATGCACATGTGCACCCAGGCAGCTTTCCTTGATTTCCAGAGCTGGCTCTTTCCGTGCTAACTGCATGAGTTACTGTACATTACTAAGCATTATATCATCAGGCACTAAATATACCCCTACTGCAATGTAAACATTCTTCAGGGCACCTCAGTCATAGAACTATCATATAACTAAATCCTGGCTTCTACATTTACTAGCTGGGTGACTGACTTACTTTCTCTATACTTCAATTTCCTCATCTATAAATAAGAATTCATAGGATTCATAATTTTACCCTCCCCCAATAAGGTTGTTGTGAGAATTACGATTTCATCGATGCTAGTGAAAGTACTAGAGTAGCAGCAGGCACCTGGTAAGTGCTATATGACTACATGCCATTATTATTATTTGTATGGCACTCCAATCTATACAATGCCAGCACAGGGGATCAGGGGACCAGATCCTTAGTCTCTTTTCCCTGCAGCCTTCTATGGCCCTTACCTTTTTACCTCCCATTGATTTAAATTTGCCCTCACCACTGCCTAAATTTTTATTTACTGCTGCCCAGCACTTGCTCTTGCTGCCTTACTTTCTCAGTTTTGTAGCTGCCATTTGCTCTAGTGCCCAACCCCACCACTTTCAGGGATTTTCAATAGATCGTTTTGGATACGTTTTGACCAAATAATGACTCTTTTGTAAATTAATATAACGATTAATTATTTACAAGTGTATGGCCTGGTACATCAACTATGAATCTCTTATTCACTAAAGATAGTAACAGTATCAGTAATGATAAAATGATGTCTGACATTTGGAGAATTTACTGAAGATAATTTTAACACCAGACGATTTAATCATATTCTTCACTTTTTACCATGACTGCAACTGTGTGTCCTGGATCCATAGACTTTTTTCATTTTTCCTCCATTCAACATTTCTTCATTTGATACTAATCACAATGGCTGGTATTGATTAGCACATGTAAATATGCTTATGACCACTTAAACTTGGTGCTTAATCTTAATAGCTCTCATCTTTATGCTGCCAAAGCACCAACTAAGCACTGAGAATACCTAATGGTCAACTGCAGAGTGATAAAACCTACCAAGTGTCTGATTTATTCCACTCTTTGTTTTCTTTTTGTTCCTACTTAAATGTATTGACTGACAACTCCCTAATTAGAAGTGCCAAGTACTCTGTTTATTACTGGGGACAGGAGAACAAATACTAGTAAGACAGAATCCTCACCATCATGTAATCCATGGTTTAAATGGGGAAAGAGATGTACAATCCATAGAAGTGTAGAACACCTGCCTCCCTTCCTCTCCCCTCCAACTCCCTACCCCCACCCCCCCCACCCCCGCCCCATCCCCTTGCTAGCTGTGGTTAGGAAGCAGCAGCACCAGTCCTGAATGATGGCAATGGTTGAGGGTGAAGAGGAGGAACAGCTGTGGACATACTGAGGAGAAAACCATTAGGGGAGTGGCTGAAGGAGGAGGATCAGAGAGGAGTAAAGGATGATCCGTACTTAGGCTCCTGTTTAAGGTGACACGGAAACAGTGCCTTTCACTTTAAGTAAGAAGAATGCAGTTCCTGCCTAGGAGACTGTCACAGCGGTTCTCAACCTGTGGGTCGTGACCCCTTTGGCGATCAAACGACCCTTTCACAGGGGTCGCCTAAGACCATCCTGCATATCAGATATTTACATTACGATTCATAACAGTAGCAACATTACAGTTATGAAGTAGCAACGAAAATAATTTTATGGTTGGGTCACAACATGAGGAACTGTATTTAAAGGGCCAGAAGGTTGAGAACCACTGATCTAGAGTAGCCCATCTGCCCTGACTTTCAATAGGTTCAGCCATCCCTATAGACTCCATCTGCCTCATTTTCAACCTCATTGTTAAAGTTTTCAGACAGATCCCCTTTGATACGTTCTTTAAAATACCATTTCACTGCCTTTTAAAGGAGGGGGAAAAAAGGCTATTGGATGCAGGGCCGATGGCCAATTGTACAGAGGCTCTGATCCACGTTTTTGTTTGTTTCTGGTCTCGGTAATTACGGGCTAAATCACTTGTCCTTCCTATGTGGGCTGATATCCTTAATTTCATTACTAGGAGGAGCAAATGCCAGGTAAGTGATTAGGCTGGAGAGAGGAAAAGAGCATTTACTAGGAGCCTAAAGATCATTTTTGGGGTGTCTGTTGGTTCCTTCAGGACTGCACGGGATACAGAGCAGCTCCTTAAAGAGCCCACACCACACGCCCCAGGCTAGCTCTTCCCGAGGGTGTCCTGTAAGACACTGCTCCGGCCACAGGACCCTTCATCAGCACCCTCCCCTTCCCCCACCCCCACCCCAACCCACCATGGTTCTATATGAAATATAGGTGACCTGACAAATGTACAGCTTTATCGTGTATATTCATGATGCCAGTGGGCATATTAGAGGCTGTGAAAAGTCCGACAGTAGAAAAACCTGTTTAACTTGGAACCCAGTGTGTCCAGGAAACTTTTCCATCACATATTATGTACAAGTAAACATCCCATGGAGCTACTGTGACTTGAAACATTTGGGAAAAGTTGCCCCAGGAATTCTTCCCACGCCTGTCAGCTATCCCCATGGCATTTCCCACACTTTTACCCCCGCCCCCCGCCCCCCCCCACGCCGGTACCTGCTCCTGACTTCCCAAAAATCATTGTGGCTGCCCTCATGACTCTGACTCAAATTATGAACCGAAACTCTAACCTGCCCTCGGTTTTTGAATGTGAGCCTGCTGCCCGCAGCTTCGAGGCTACACAATCCCACAAGAAGAGGACCACAAAAGTGCACCAGGGCAGGTGCTCGAGTTCTGCTTCTGGAATCGCTAACTGGAGTAGCTCTCAGATTTAAAAAAATCAGGTGAAATCACATTCTGTAATTCTGCCAGTCCACTTTTTCCCCATTCTCTTCACCTCTCTCCTCATCTCAGCTGCAAAATCCACAGCCTAGCACACTTGGAGGCATACAACTTAGAAATATGGAAAAATCTTAAAGTGGTCGTAAAATGGGATCTAATGTATTGCACTAATTAACAATGCAGAGAATAGTCACATGTAGAATACCGCAGGCAGTTTTATTTCATTGAGACAAGTATGTTCTCTGTTTTGCCAAAGACTCCACACACCACATAGAAGCACTGTAGTGATCTTAAATCCAAGTGAATTAAAATACTGTTTTGAGAAACTAAACATACCATGAATGTAAAAGCACACCACTGCCCTTTCATTTTGCAGTCGCAACCAGATGCAACTGTTCCTATGCTCTGTGGTCTCCCTTAGGGTTTAAACCCCAAAATCAGGCAAAAAACTTTATTCAATAAGAAAATGAACTTCTTTCGAGGACTTATAGCCCATATACCAACAGCGGTCGCCAACCAGTGGTCCGCGAGGTCTGAAAGGTGGGCGACCGCTGGTTTAAGGAAATAAAAACAACTAGTCCTCAAAATGGCCTTTTCTCAATTGATTTGTTCTCTAGACACCAAGAGGAGTTTATGTAAATGCAGTGCAATGCATAGCTTCAGACTGGGATACATTGATGCTAAGAGATACGCCCTTCAGTAACATACCCTCAAAAACACCCTGAATGTTACAAAAATATTTACAATCAGGGAACTAGTAGCGCTTTAAACCTTACAGCGTTTACAACAAATTTGCTTGCAAATACTACTACGGTTCCTGCTACTATTCGCAATAATGGTGGTAATAAAATCTAACAATATTGTTCATTCTGTGCCAACTATGCACTAGGTGAAGCACTTTGTATGCATTATTTCATTTACTCCTCTTAAGTTTATGTAATAAAGTAAGGCTAGTGTTTTTTTATTTAAAGAATAGTTTATTGATTTTTAGTGAGAGAAGAAGGGAGAGAGGGAGAGGGAGGGAGAAACATTGGTGTGAGAGCACAACATCAATCAGCTGCCTCCTGCACATTTCCTTCTGGGGATCAAGCCCGAAACTCAGACATGTGCCCTGACCGGGAATCAAACTGGAAACTTCCTGGTGCACGGAGGATACCCAACCACCTGAGCCACACCAGCTAGGGCAAAGCTGGAATTTTTATGTCCATTATAAAGGTGAATAAACTGAGGTGGTGTTACGTGACAAGCTGATGTTAGATGTTACATATAGTTTGTACTAGTAAGTGCCTCTGGACAGGGACTCTAGCTCATACTCCTTTGACTTTCACTCAGCAGGTAATTAAATGATTACATCTCTGTTATATTACAGCTATTTGCTCTGACCCTGCACCTTTATATAAGGCAATACTGTGCAGCCAGGAGTTTCACAATACCCAACACACACAAAAATCCAAGTTAAGAAAAACAAGAGATCCAAGATAGCAGTGGAGTAGGTGAAAGTTACACTCACCTCCTCCCAGGACCAAACTGGAATTAATATCGAAATATAAAACAATCAACTTGAAGGACCTACTGAAGACTAGCTGAACAGAAGTCTTATAATCAAGTATTTAAAGAAGAAGCCACATTGAAACTGATAGGAAGGGCGGACACAAAAAGAGCTGGCTAGCACCCATGTGCCATGGTTGAGAATCCGGAGGGCTAGCTCAGCTGTAAAGATTCCTCTTGAAGAGCATGGAGTTGAGACCAGAGACCCAGAGCTGGAAGAGGCACCCACATAACATCTGGCTGTGAAAATCAGTGGGGATTCTGTATCTCCAATGGGGAGATACAGAAGTTTGTTAGAAACCCAAACACCCTCTTAAAGGGTCAACACACAAAATCACAGACACTCACCCTGGGCTCTGGAGAAGGGAGCAGCTTGGAGCAGAATAGAGTCTTGTGAAGAGAAACTGGGTTCTGTGGCCATGGAGAGAGAGCTGAAGGGACAGCAGCCAGGGTCCCTGTGCCGATTCCCTCTTCCAAACCCCAGACGCCACCATTCTTGAGTGAAGGACTCCCCTCCACAAGGTATCAGCTTGGAGGAATGCAATAGCCCCACCCTAACAACTCCATGTCCTGTGCCCTGAGGAGCACACACCCTGTGGAGGAGTCAGCTGCCTAGGCCCCGAGGGTGTAGAGGTTCAGAGTGTGTCAGAGACTATTTATGTTGCTGAGGGTGGAGGACGGGGGCGGGGGGGGGGGGGGGGGGGGGGGGGTTGGGATTGCCCTCCACCCTCACACTAGTCTAACCGGCACAACCTCCTCCTGAGAAATCCACTAGCCCCACCATCCCTGGAAGCCGCAGAATCCAGGACAGACTGAATTGTGTTCCTATAGGTCAGGGAACTTTTTTTTCCTTCACATGCCTGATAGGTGCAGAGCCCTTCCTTCACACCGCCACATCTTGGTCTGTTTGGGCCTGATAAAATCTGCTGGCCTCACCATGATGATTCCCTGAGACCCTGCCCCACAACAAAGGTCTGAGGCACCAGGTGGGTGGCAGCTAGCCTTGGTATACCCTGGGACTTCTGCTGAGTGGACCAAGACCCAGCACTGACACCGAGTTTGAATCAGTAACAGTCCGGTGGACACCACTGTCCTACCTTCTGACTCCTGAGAACCTACCTCATGCAACTTGCATACCACCAGAGGCTCTTTCAGTGACAGCCTCAGAGGAAGCCAGCAGGCGGAGGCAGAGGGAGGCAAAATGGGAGTGGCTTGGGCCTTTTGCTGACCTGCCCCTGGGCTAGGTGCTGGTGGAAGCTGGCCTTGGTGCTCAGCTTGGCCCTCGCCATGTACACCCAGGCCAAGCAGAGGGAGCCACAAACTATGGATGGCTCTGTAGCACCAAACAGGTTGCCCAAAGCCAGTCACAGGCAGCGACAGACATTAACCTGCACCAGAGTCCTTCCCAAGTGGCCCCAGAACCAACCCACCCAGTGGTGAGCTTCAGACAACATCAGAGCAGAATTAGCTCCTCAAGAGGGAAGTCCAAAGGAGATCTCAGTGCCTGCTGAGGCAAATTCTGCCTTGTGTGGTAAGCTCTCGCACCGCAGCTCATACACTGTGGTCAGGGTTGATCCTCAGTCAGCCTGCATGAGGGTCGACTCTATGCACAGCTGGGCCAAGAGCAATCAAGATTTAACTACAATAGGTGGGCTCACATAACCCACACAAGGGGACATTCCTGGAACACCCAACTCAAGTGATCAAGGAGACTGCACCACTGGGTCCCATAAGATACCTAATACATAAGGCCATCCTACCAAGATACACACCTAATATACAAAGACAAATACAGAGAGACAACCAAAATGGGAGACAAAGAAACATGCCCCAAATGAAGGGACACAGAAGAAATCTCTAGGAAAAAAAAAAAAAAAAAAAAAAAGAACACACAACTAAATGAGATGGAGACAAGCCATCTATTAGATACAGAGTTCAAAATAATGGTTATAACAATGCTCAAAAAACTTAGTGAGAACTTCAACAGCATGAAAAAGGATATAGAAACCATAAAAAAAACCCACCAGAAATGAATAATACATTACCTGAATAAAGAACAGAAGAGAAGGAATAAATACTGGGTTAGATAAAGCAGTGAATTGGGAGACAAGGTGGCAAAAACACCCAATAAGAGCAGCAAGAAGAAAAGAGAACTTTTAAATACAATGATAGTTTAAAGGACCATTGAGACAACATGAACACAACAACATCCAAATCATGGAAGTCCTGGAAGGAGAAGAGAGAGAGCAAGGGATTGAGAACCTATTTGAAGAATTAATGACAGAACTTGGTGAAGGAAAGACACTTAAATCCAGGAAGTGTACTGGTATACAGTCCTAAACAAGATGAATCCAAACAAGCTCACACTTAGACACATTATAATTAAAATGACAAAGGTTAGAGACAAAGGGAGACATATCATAATTAAAGTAACAAAGGTTAAAGACAAACAGCAGAAGAAAATCAGTTAGTTACCTCAAGGAAGGTCCCATAAGACTGTCAGCTTATATCTCAACAGAAACTTTCAAGCCAGAGGGATTGGCATGAAATATTCAAAGTAATAAAAAGCAAGGACCTACAACCAAGACTACTTTACCCAGAAAGGCTATCCTTTAAAATTGAAGGAGAAAGAGTTTCCCAAACAAGAAAAAGCTAAAGGAGTTTAATACTACCAAACCAGTATTACAAAAAATGTTAAAGGGTCTTCTGCCTTAGCCACTGTGGCCCACTTGGTTGGTGCACTGAAGAATCAGGGATTCTATCCCCAGTCAGGGCATGTGCAGGAGGCAGCCAATCAATGTTTCTCTCTTTCTCTCCTTCTCCCTTCCTCTCTCTAGAGAATCAATGAAAAACATTTCCTTGAGTGAGGGTTAAAGAAATAAGGGTCTTCTTTAAGAAGAAAGAAAGAAAAAAGAGAAATATAGCTATAAAAAATAAAAAAGGAAATAAATTTGTACCTATCAATAATTACTTTGAATGTAAAAGGCTTAAAAGCTCCAATCAAAAAGACATAGAGTAAATGAGTAGATAAGAAAACAAGATAGCTGAAACCGGTTTGGCTCAGTGGATAGAGCGTCGGCCTGCGGACTGAAAGGTCCCAGGTTCGATTCCGGTCAAGGGCATGTACCTGGTTTGCAGGCACATCCCCAGTAGGAGATGTGCAGGAGGCAGCTGATCGATGTTTCTCTCTCATCGATGTTTCTAACTCTCTATCTCTCTCACTTCCTCTCTGTAAAAAATCAATAAAATATATTAAAAAAAAAAAAAGAAAAAGAAAACAAGATATATATCTATATATATCTATACACACACACACATACATATACATACTGTCCAAAGAGACCCACCTCAGAACAAAAGACACATACAGACTACAGATAAAGGGATGGAAAAAGATATTTCATGCAAATGTAAATTAAAAACAAAAAGTTGGGATAGCAATACTTATATCAGACTAGAGGCCCAGTGCATGAAATTCATGCACTCAGGGAGATCCCTCAGCCTGGCCTGTGCCCTCTCACACTCCAGGAGCCCTAGGGGATGTCCGACTGCCGTGGAGGCAGAAGAGCCTCCCGCCACTGCCGCTGCGCTCGCCAGCTGTGAGCCCAGCTTCTGGCTGAGTAGCGCTCCCCCTGTGGGAGCATACTGACCATCAGGGAGCAGCTCCTGCATTGAGTGTCTGCCCCTGGTGGTCAATGCACATCATAGCAACCAGTTGTTCCGCCGTCAGGCCAAAGTCAGCCAAAACCGGCTCTCTGACATCCCCCGAGGGGTCCTGGATTGCAAGAGGGCATAGGCCAGGCTGAGGGACCCTACCAGTGCACAATTGGGGCTGGGGAGGAGCATCAGAGGTTGGCCAGCCAGGGACAAACCACGGGAGGGCTCCAGGGTGTGTCCGGCCCAACTCGCTCAGTCCTAATCGGCCAGACCTCAGCAGCAAGCTAACCTACCAGTCAGAGCGTTTACCTCCTGGTGGTCAATACACGTCATAGCGAGCGGTTGAGCAGCCTTTGCATATCATTTGAATATTACGCTTTGATTGGTTGAATGGCCAACCGGATGACCAGACACTTAGCATATTAGGCTTTTATTATATAGGATAAGACAGACTTTAAAACAAAGGCTATAAGAGAAAAAGAAGGACATTACATAATGGTAAAGAGATCAAACCAACAAGATAATATAACTCTTGTAAACATTTATGCACCCAACATAAGAGCACCTGAATATATAAAGAAAATCTTGATAGACATAAAGAGATCGAAAGTAATACAGTCATTGTAGGGGATTTTAACACCCCATTCATATCAATGAATAGATCTTCTAGAAAAAAATCAACCGGGAAACAGCAGCCTTAAATGACACACTAGATCAGATGGATTTAACTGAAATATTCAGAGCATTTCATCCAAAGCAGCAGCATACATATTCTTTTAAGTACACATGGAACATTTTCTAGGCTAGACCATGTTAGGACACAAAACAAGTCTCAATAAACTTAAGACGACTGAAATCATATCTAGCATCTTCTCTGACCACAATGTTATAAAATTAGAAATCTATTAAGAGAAAAAAACCTGAAAAACACACAAGCATATGGGGGCTAAATAACATGTTACTAAACAATGAATGGGTAAAAATGAGATAAAGGAAGGAATCAAAAGATACCTTGAGACAAATGAAAATGAAAATACAACTACCCAAAAATCGGTGGGATGCTGCTAAAGCTTTCCTAAGAGGGAAGTTCATAGCATTATAGGCCTACTTCAAAAAACAAAATAAAACAAAAATCAAATAAACAATCTAACCTTACACTTTAAGGAACTAGAAAAAGAACAACAAAGACCAAAGTGAGAAGTAAATAATAAAGATCAGAAAGGAAAACTAAGAAAAATAATCCCATTTACAATTGCATAAAATAAAACCCCACCTAGGAATAAATTTAACCAAGGAAGTAAAAGACCTGTACTTGGAAAATTATAAGACACTAAAGAAAGAAATTGAAGAAGGTATAAATAAATGGAGGCCTATACTGTGTCATGGACCGGAAGAATTAACATTGTTAAAATGTCCATAGTATGTAAAGCAATTTATAGATTCAATACAATTCTTATAAAAAACCAATGGGATATTTTATAGAACAAGAACAAATAACCCCAAAATTTTATATGGAACTACAAAAGAATCCAAATAGCCATAGCAATCTTGAGAAAGGAGAACAAAGTTGGAGGAATGAAACGTATGTGGATGAAATCAAAACACTGTTCGGATCTAGGAAGGCAGGGAGAGTTAAGGCAGAGGCATAGAAATTGCTCTTCCCCTCTCTTGTCAATCCATGTCTATGGTCTTTAAGATAACTTGTTATGTAAAATTATTTATTTATCTAAGATGCACCTACACTGAGTTTATCTGAAAAATAAAGAAGTCGATATTAAGAAAAAAATTGTAAATGGAAGATTATAAGAGAGGGTTTTGCGTGCCAGCAAAAGTTACTGGCGTGCCATGTTTGGCATGCGAGCCAGGGGTTGCCCACCCCTGGTCTATTCACTAAATGGTGTTGGAAAAATTGGACAGATACATGCAAAAACTGAAACTAGACCACATTCTTATACCATATATAAGAATAAATTCAAAATGGATTAAAAACTTAACTGTAAGACTCAAAACCATAAAAATCCTAGAATAAAACATAGGCAGTAAAATCTCAAACATTTCTCTTAGAAATACATTTTCTGATACATATCTTTGAGCAAGGATAACAAAAGAAAAAATAAGCAAATGTGAGTAATTAAGCTAAAAATTTTTTTCAAAGCAAAGGAATCCATCCTATATAATAAACCCTAATATGCAAATTGACAGAAAGGCAGAACGACTGGTCACTATGACGTGCACTGATCACCAAGGGGCAGACACTCAATGCAGGAGCTGTCCCCTGGTGGTCAGTGCACTTCCACAGGGTGAGTGCCGCTCAGCCAGAAGCTAGGCTCACGGCTGTCAAGTGCAGCAGCAGTGGTGGGAGCCTCTCCTGCCTCTGTGGCAGCACTAAGGACCCCTTGGGGGATGTCCGACTGCTGGCTTAGGCCCGTTCCCCGTGGGCCGGCAGTTGGACATTCCCCGAGGGTTTCCAGACTGTGAGAGGGTGCAGGCTGGGTGGAGGGACCCTTCCCCCCGCGTGTCTCCCCCCTCCACCCCCCCCCCCCAGTGCACAAATGTCGTGCACCAGACCTCTAGTCAACAAATAAAACAAAACAACCCACTGAATGGGAGAACATATTTGCCAATGATACAAAGGGTTAATATCCAAAAATGTTTAAAGAACTCATACAACTCAACAACAACAAAATCAAACAATTTGATTTAAAAATTGGCAAAAAATCTAAATAGACACTTCTCCAAAGAGGACATACAGATGGCCAATAGACATATGAGTGACCACATCTTCACTCATCATCAGGGAATGCAAGTTAAAACCACAATGAGATATCACCTCACACCTTTCAGAATGACAATCATCAATAAATCAACAAACAAAAAGTATTTGCGGGGAACTCTTGTGCACTATTGGTGGGAATAGATTAATGCAGCCACTGTGGAAAACAGTATGGAGTTTCCTCAAAAAATAAAAATAGAATTGCCTATGACCCAGCCATTACAGGTCTGGGTATATATGCAAAGAAGCCCAAAACAATATATCAAAAGAATATATGCACCCCTATGTTCATTTCAGTGTTATTTACAATAGCCAAGATATGAAAGCAACTCAAGTGCCCATCAATAGACAAGTGGATAAAAAGCTATGATACATATATACAAAGGAATACAACACAGCCATAAAAAAGAACAAAATCCTATTTGTGATTGTATGGATCTAGAGAGGGCATTATGCTCATTGAAATAAGCCAGTCAGAGAAAGACAAGTACCATATGATTTCACTTATATGTAGATTCTAAAGGACAATATAAACAAACAAAACAGAAACAGACTCAGCTATATAGAGAATAGACTATTGCTTTCAGAGAGGAGGAGGGTTGGGGTACTGGGTGAAAAAGGTGAAGGGATTAAGAACTACAAATTGGTAGTTACAAAATAGTCATGGGTATGTAAGTATAGTACAGAAAATATAGTTAATAATAATGTCATTACTATGTATGGTGCCAGGTAGCTACTGGAAATATCAGGGGAACATTTTGTAAAGTATATGATTGTCTAGCCACTATACTATACTATACAGTGAAACTAATCTATACTAATAAAAGCCTAGGTGGTCCTTGTGCCCTCGCGCAACACCCTCATGTTGTCACAGGATGGCCACCACAAGATGGCCGGCAGGGGAGGGAAGTTGTGGGCGATCAGGCCGGCAAGGGAGGGCAGTTGGGGGTGACCAGGCCGGCAGGGGAGGGCAATTAGGGGCCATTGGGCTGGCAGGGGAGCAGTTAGGTGTCCATTGGGCCAGCAGGTGAGCGGTTAGGGGCGATCAGGCAGGCAGGCATTAGTGGTTAGGAGCCAGCAGTCCCGGACTGTGAGAGGGATGTCCGACAGCCAGTTTAGGCCTGATGCCTGTGGGATCGGGCCTAAACCTGCAGTTGGACATCCCCCAAGGGGTCCCAGATTGGAGAGGGTGCAGGCCGGGCTGACAGACACCCCCCTCCCCCTGCATAAATTTCATGCACTTGGCCTCTAGTCTATAATAGTGAAAGCATAATATGCTAATTAGACTGGACGTCCTTCTAGACGACCTTCCGGATGAAGCCAGGGCTGCGAGGGAAGCCCAGGTCCTGGGTGCCTGCCGGCAGCCGGAGGGAAGCCTGCGTCCTGAGTGCTAGAGGGAAGCTGGTGCCAGCAGCTGGGGGAAGGAAGTCCTACTCTTGCACAAATTTTGTGCATTGGGCCCCTCGTACAAAAATAATATTAAATGTAAACTTTAATTGAAAAATATAAAAGGTAAATAAAATAAACATTTTTAAAGCATAAAAAAAGATAAGAATGTGAATCTTGATTTGGGATAACTGAACAGATCAAGGCAGAGTTCCAGATTTCCTTGCCTCTCACAGCTACGAAGCTCCTATACCCACTTGCTCTTCAGTTCTTCAGATTTCTTGCTGTACTGAGGCCGATAAGGCCTCTCCATTATAGACTCTTAGGTATTCTGTCTGGAAACCAATGGGCACACCTACTTAGGTTCTCTCTGTGCTAGTCTAGTCCTAGTTAGCTCTGGGCTACATGGGTCTTGCTTCTGCTAGTCTTGACCCAGATCTCTTTAGGGCAGTGGTTCTCAACCTGTGGGTCACAACTCCTTTGGCGGTCGAACGACCCTTTCACAGGGGTCGCCTAAGACAATCCTGCATATCAGATATTTACATTATGATTCATAACAGCAGCAACATTACAGTTATGAAGTAGCAACGAAAATAATTTTATGGTTGGGTCACAACATGAGGAACTGTATTTAAAGGGACAGACGGTTGAGAACCACTGCTTAAGGAGAGGTCAGAAAAGACCTCATGAAGCACTTTCACATCCATCACACCACATTTCACCTTCAGCATCCACAAAAGGTACATAGGACATTCATCTGCATATTATAGTTTAAGAAAGTAAGGTTGAGCCCTGGCCAGTTTGGCTCAGTGGATAGAGCGTCGGTCTGTGGACTGAACGGTCCCAGGTTCGATTCTGGTCAAGGGCATGGACCTTGGCCGTGGGCACATCCCCAGTGGGGGGTGTGCAGGAGGCAGCCAATCGATGTTTCTCTCTATCCCTCTCCCTTCCTCTCTGTAAAAAATCAATAAAATATATTTTAAAAAGAAAAGAAAAGAAAGTAAGGTTGGTAAATAGGGGTTAAGCCAAGAGTCAGACCAGGGCTTTTGATTCTGTGGCCAGTGCTTTCCACTACAGTTCTTTCTGGCCCTGCTGTCAGACTCACCTATGTTTTGCCTTGAAAATGGGCTCATGATCTGGAGGTGTGTTTCCAGTATTTCTGGGGCTGTGAGGACCCATCAGTTATTTGCTCCGTTTTGTCAAAGACTCTGCCCAACACATACATGCACTATAGTGATCTTAAATCCAAATTAATTGAAATACTGTTTTGAGAAACTACACATACTCTGTAAATCATTAACAACACTCCAGTTGTCACAGAAACAAGTTTAAGAAACACTCTGAGGTGTTTTTCTTAAATACATTTTTATTGATTTCAGAGAGGAAGGGAAGAGGAGAGAGATAGAAACATCAATGATGAGAGAGAATCATTGATTGGCTGCATTCTGCACGATTGGGGATCAAATCTGCAACCCTGGACATGTGCTCTGACCAAGAATCGAACCCTGACCTGGTTCATAGGTTGATGATGCTCAAACACTGAGCCATGCTGGCTGGGCAACACTTTGCGTTTTAATGTCTCAGAATCTGCTCCAGGAAATCAGGACAATAATAAATGTCTTCAGAGTAAGCAAAAGCTCTATTCACTTCAAGAATTCTACCAAACCTGGGAATTATAACCTGCCACAGACCTCTAAGAACTGAGGTGCACACCCTCTCCCTAGCTGGAATATGTGCCAACTTTTATCTCTACTGAAAGACTAGATATAAGAGTAGGTTATGGATAATAGAAAAAAGGTTGAGTTGCATGTGTGCAATTCAACAAGCATTTACAGAGCACCTTGTAAGGATTAGTAGCAGGGTCAGTTAGCGCCAGGCACTGTGTAGAACCATTAAGATCCTCAATCTGCTCTCAAGTAGAAAGACTACAATGCTCCTCAATCAGGGGACTGCAAACTACAGCACTCCAGTCCCTCCGTGGGAAGATTAAAACACCCCTGAACTGGAGGTCTGCAATCCACAGCTCGCAGGCCAAATTTAGCCCACCACTTATTTTTGTCAATAAAATTGTATTGCAATACAGTGACACTCATTCTTTTACATATTGTGTATGTCGCTTTTCACTACATTGGCAGCATTGAGGAGCTGCAACAGAACCCACATGGCCAGCAAAGCCTAAAATATTTATCATCTGGCCCTTTACAGAAAAGGTTTGCAGACCTTGACCTAAATAATCAAAGCAACAAACCATGGGTGCGTGCTATAAGTGCTATAATACAATACTATGTTATAATATATTAGAGGCCTGGTGCATGAAATTTGTTCACTTGGCGGGGGTTGGGGGTCCCCTCAGCCCAGCCTGTGCCCTCTCGCAGTCCAGGAGCCCTTGGGGAATGTCTGGCTGATGGCTTAGGTCCTCTCCCATGGGGAGCGGGCCTAAGCCGGAAGTCAGACATCCTTAGTGCTGCCGCAGAGGCGGGAGAGACCACTGCCGCTGCGCTCGCCTGGCTCAGGGCTTCTGGCTGAACAGTGCTCCCCCTGTGGAAGCACACGGACCACCAGGGGGAAGCTCCTGCATTGAGCATCTGCCCCCTGGTGGTCAGTGCACATCATAGCGACTGGTCGACCAGTCGTTCAGCCGTTCAGCCAATTTGCATATTAGCCTTTTATTATATAGGATTAGTACTATAAGTAACCTTGATTCTGTCCCCAGCCAGCAATGTGAACTTTGGCAAGTAAAAACCTGTAGGTTTCTTGGAACCACTGACACAGGGGACTCTAGGGTGTATTTGGTAAATTAACAGTGCTCTTTAGAGTATCTTCAATTTCTAATTGGTCTAAATCCCATAGGCATAGCATGCTACTGATTCTGTTGCCTTCCTAGTTATTTTTAGCAGAAGGGATCTTCCCCACCCATCTACTGCATGTGATCCAATAAGTCAATAGGGCATGCTTCCTGGTCAGTGGTGCTCAACCAGGATCACCTGTGGGGATGCAATCCCTGGGCTGCACCCCAAGCCGATGGAACCACACACTGGGGAGCGAGGGGCCCAACGATCATTGTGTCTTAAATCTTCCCAGGTGATCCCAATGTGCAGTCAAGGCTGAGCACCACCCTTCCTGTTATCATGGTAACAGGTTTGGATCAAATGAGTGTCTGCAGGGGAAGTTAAATGAAATGGATTCAATAATTTTAAACTGTTAAACTGAAGTTTCACCAAAATTACATCCTAAAGTGGGGATATCATGAAGACTTGGTGAAATTTTAATAGAAATGACGTAGGCTCACAGCATCGCCTGACTCCTCTGAAAGTCACAGCCAATAGCCCAGCCAGCATGGCTCAGTGGTTGAGCATCGACCTGTGAATCAGGTCACAGTTCGATTCCCGGTCAGAGCACATGCCCGGGTTGTGGGCTCGATCCCCAGTGTGGGGTGTGCAGGAGGCAGCTGATCAATAATTCTTTCTCATCGTTGATGTTTCTGTCTCCCTCTCCCTTCCTCTCTGAAATAAAAATATATTTGAAAAAAAAAGTCACAGCCAATGTATTTCTGTCCAGTGTGAGGCCTTCTTTATCATGTGGTAGACAAAATATGATTATCTGACTTTAGAATCTATTACTAAAAATAACCTAGACCTCACTGGTTTATACGAAAAGCTACCAATTAGGACGCTTGAGAATTCAGAAGAGGGAGATGATTTCTGGCTGATGCAGAGTATGGCAAGCTCTGTTATGAAAGGAGAAACTTCTGAAACAATTAAAAACTTTTACTGACTGACTTCATAAACTCTGAAAGAAATAAAAACAGATGTAGGAAAAGAACTTGAAGGGTAAGAGATAGTTGTGTGTGTGTTTTTTCTAAGAGCTTCAGCCCACACTTATTTCCTCAAGATGTCTGGTTCATAAATTAACAGATTCTTGGCTTTTCCTCTTCCTTCTACCCACTGCCAAACTATTTTCCATTTACTCACAATAAATTTATCTGCAGATCCAAAAAGAAGAAGAAAACCAAACTGGCCAAGGTTTCATAAGGCTGCAAAAGGATGTTGCTAAAACCAAACAGAATTGTTTTAATTATCTTCATCACAAGTAACCAAGAATGGGCTACTGTTTCTCTTCACAAAAGGGAATATACATGCTTTTTCTAAACAAATCCTTCCCGACCTTGCTTGGGTTTTTATTAATTTTGTAACTGCTTTTCTGGTTTATTTTTCTGAACCTGATTTCTCTAAGCCTGATTCCCAGCAGCTAAAACATCCCAGTCTAACACTCTCTGTAAACTATTTTCTGGGCATTTCTGCCTATTTCATATTGCCTATTTCAAATTACCAGCCCACGTACACTTCTCAGCTCACTGTCCTCTAACTCTTGGCTTTGTAGTTACTGACACTGTTCATGCACTTTTCAAACCGAAATTTAGCTTCACAGCAATAATGGAGAAAACGAACAAGGAGGAAAAGCTCCGTAAGGCCAGCCAGTTCTTCACTTTGAAAGCTACTTTTTTTAACGGTGCCAGTTCTACCCATGGACAGCGTCAGCCAAACCAGTCATAAGCAAGGCTATGTTTATTGGAAGAGCATCCTCCCTGCCCCCCACCCCAGAGAAAACAGGGTGTATTAGTAAAACTAGAGGTCAAATTTTAACATGATAATTTATTTAAGTTGGACCGTGAGAAAGTTATTTAACTTCCTTATAAATGAGAAGTTTCTATTGCTCTAGTGACATTGCTTAGATACCGGTCACGGGTAGGTAGATGCAGACTTCCAAATGCTTCCATTTGGCATGGCCATTTTTAAAGATATATCTGACAAAGGAGGTGGCTTTCTAAAAAGGTCTTGGTGCCAGGCTCTCCTGCATCCCAACCTTCCTAGTCATATTGATACTCTCTCCTTTAAGACAAGCATGGATATAAATCCCCTTTTACTTCAATTTTAATATTCCACAGCTTACAAAGTTCGATATTTGCTTTCCTTACTCCCTGCTGAGTAATCAGACCAGCCTCATATTTTTCCACCCCAGCTAGATTCTAGACCAGGAGCACAATAGCATTGTGTGTTCGGCTTCTAACAGTGTAGAGGATTGTTTCAGTCATACAGAACTTAAAAAACAAATACTGCATCTAGCTTATGTATTATTTCCCATATTTTCTCTGGCTGACAGAGGAAGGAAGTTAGGAAGAAAAATAAGCCAATTCATCAAAGATAACCACTTTTCTAATTCTGAATTTTAAAACTACATTACATAAAGTGAGGTTTGGTTAAGTCTAATATGATTGCTCCAACAACAACAAAAACGTTGAACTATTTTATTCATTCACTGATAAAGCCCATCTTATTACTCCCTTCCTTAAAATTCTTTATGCAGAACTGCAAGCTCTGAAGGAAAACTCTAATTTTCATAAAGGACCCTTCACCATCAGACTTCAACCGACCTTCATATCTACCTCCTCACAGCCATGCACCACTAATCCTCCAGCCACATTCCAATCTTCTCCATTCCTGGAACACGTTATCCTCTTCGGTTGTGTCTCTGCATGTTTTTGCATAAGTTAGTTCTTTTAGCTTGATAGTCTTTCTTTAAACACATTGAGTTCCAAAGTCACCATGTTGGAGGACATTTTCTTGAATCATATGAAGGATCAGTTGCTCCCCCTTTTCTATTCTCCAAACATGTCTTTCGTACCTCTCCTATGGCATTTGTCATGCACAATCACTGCTTCTAGATGTCTATGGTAGAAACAAACTTAAGGTTCCTTCAAGGCAGGAATATTAAAAGTTTCAGGATTGAGTCTAGTGAATACATTAATATTTTCTGTCTCTAAGCATGTCTTGTTACCATTGTCTTGTGTCTAATAGTTAATCTATTTTGAACTAAAGAGGTAGACAAAATATCTTCTTTGCTCAATATTCTTTTTTTCAGTATTTGCTAATTTGCACTCTAAATTAGGAACTGTGATAAAAGTCAATCAAGAAACAAAATTTTGTTGGGCAATGTTAAAAGAGAAAAACTGATGATATGGCATATAAATTTGGAACTCCACCAGTTCAACAATCCTTGGCTTATATTTATAATCATTTTCAATCTTTTTATATTTCTTTTTACTATGTAATCAAAATAGATTTCATATTTCTAAGAAGTCATGTGATCTAATTATGTCATCATTATTCAGATTAAGGATATTCTTATACAGCGAATAATAATTCACAAAATTTAACTGTTAGTTATAGATTTTAAAATGCAGGTCAATTTCTACTTATCCAGATGGATTTAGAAATGAATTGCATGAGTATAAATAAATATATAAATAATTCTCACATTTTAATTCATGCACTGGTTTTCTACCCTTTCAAATCAAGTTTTACAAGAAAATTTAAAAGGAAACATTTTTAAATTGTTACATTTTATTCTACCTTCTTTCTTTCCCTACCTCTCCAGGGGAGTTCAAAGAGTTAAATGCCTTTAGTGCAAGAGAAAAAAAAGAAAAAAGAAAAAAATGCACACCCTTAATACATAGCAAACCATCTTAAATAGTTTTTCTTCATCTTGCCACAATTTTCTCCATGTAGACAATCTGTCCCCCAAATTTCTTGGTCTCACACTCCAAAAATCCTTCCATCTGTTTTCTTCTCTCCCAACAGAGGCCCATAACTGTAATCCAAACCATTTCTTTCTTTCTTTTTATTAAGTTGCTCCGCTTACTTATGCATTCACTGGTTGCTCCTTGTACTGTATGTGTCCTGACCAGAGATCAGACCCCCAACCTTGGTGTATCTGGACAATGCTCTACCAGTGGTTCTCAACCTTCCTAATGCTGCGACCCTTTAATATAGTTCCTCATGTTGTGGTGACCCCAACCATAAAATTATTTTCGTTGCTACTTCATAACTGTAATTTTGCTATTGTTATGAATCGTAATGTAAATATCTGATATGCAGGATGTATTTTCATTGTTCACGACCCACAGGTTGAGAACCGCTGCTTAACCAATTGAGCTACCTGGCCAAGGCCCAAACCATTTCTAGTGGCCAAACCATTTCTTGAGCCCATCAGTAGACTCCAGTCTCATTACCCTCTCCTTATGCTCAGTTCTTTATAACTGATCAACTGAGCTTCTCAGGCCAATGAGAAGAAACTCATTACTCAGATTCTGCTCAACAAGTGAGACCAGAAAGTAGTAAGTAGAATATTTACTCTTCAAAAGGGAATTCAGGGGAAGAAACAGAGAACACTATAAATATTTATAATTAACTTCTCTTATTTTTTTTAATTGTTTTATTGCTTAAAGTATTACAAAGAGTATTACATATGTCTCCTTTTTTCCCCCCGCCCTTAACAATCCCCCAGCCTCCCCTACCCCCCAGTGTCTTATGTCCATTGGTTATGCTTATATGCATGCATACAAGTCCTTCGGTTGATCTCTTACCCCCACCCCCCCGCCCCTCAACCCTCCCCGGCCTTCCCGCTGTAGTTTTACAGTCTGTTCGAGGCAGCTCTGCCTCTGTATCTATTTTTGTTCATAAGTTTATAATGGTCTTTATTATCCATGAGTGAGTGAGATCATGTGGTATTTTCCTTCATTGACTGGCTTATTTCATTTAGCATAATGCTCTCCAGTTCCATCCATGCCATTGCAAACGGTAAGAGTTCCTTCTTTTTTACAGCAGCATAGTATTCCATCGTGTAGATGTACCACAGTTTTCTAATCCATTCATCTATTGATGGGCACTTAGGCTGTTTCCAGACCTTAGCTATGGTGAATTGTGCTGCTATGAACATATGGGTGCATATATCCTTCCTGCTCATTTAGCTTTAAATTTGCAAACAGAAAAGGTCTATGAATATTAGAAACATATGCATTCATTCAGCAAATATGAATGAAATACCCAGTATCTATCAGTACCTAGTATAAACCCTTCAGATATAGCTGTGAACCACACAACAAGCATTTCTATAACTGCTAGATATTATATAGTGCTAAGAGGACTGGCTGGTGTGGCTCAGTGGTTGAGCATCAACCTATGAACCAGGAGGTCAGAGTTCAATTCCCAGTCAGGGCACATGCCCAGTTGTGAGCTCGATCCCCAGTGTGGGGTGCGCAGGAAGCAGCTGATTAATGATCTCTCATCATTAATATTTCTCTCTTTCCCTCTCCCTTCCTCTCTAAATCAATAAAAATATATCTATAATAATAAAAGTGTAATATGCTAATTAGACCAGACATCCTTCCAGATGACCTTCTGGATGAAGCCAGGGCTGCAAGGAAAGCCTGGGTCCTGGGTGCCTGCCGGCGGCCCGAAGGAAGCTCGGGTCCTGGGTGCCAGAGGGAAGCTGGTGCCGGCAGCCAGCGGGGAAGGAAGGCCTGCTCTTGCACGAATTTGGTGCATCAGGCCTCTAGTTAAAAAATAAAGTGCTATGAGGAAAATAGAGCTGAGTAAAGGAACTAGAGAGTGCTGTTGGGTGAAGGGCCGCTATTGTTTGTAAGAAGTTCCAGGAAAGCTTCTCTGAACAGATGACAGCTGAGTAGAGACATGAAGGGAGTGAGGCACACAAATATTTGGGGGATTAGCATTCCTAGCGAAGGGTAAAACCACAAAAGTCCCCACAGTAACATAGTCAGTGATGTGTTTACAGGGAAATAAGGAAGACAACACAGGTAGAGGAGAATGAGCAGGGAGGAGCCGGTCTGGCACTGAGTCAGAGAGTTCACAGGACGGGACAGGTACGGCCTTGCATATCACGGAGAGGACAGAGAGGGAACCCACTGGAGGGTTGAGCAGAGGAGTGACAATAATCAGTTTTCACTCAGGCTGCTGGGTAGAGAAGAGACATCAGAAGAAGCTACTGAAGTAATCCAAGGGAAAGTTGAGTGTGGCTAGAACCAGGGAGGCATTGTGATATGGTCAGTGTGATGTCTTTTAAGCAGGATTTGCCAACAATTTCATGTGTGTAAGGGAAAAGATCCAAGCAAGACTAAGGACTTTGGCCTAAACATTTTTTTAAAAAAGTTATATGATGATATGGAGAAAACTGAGCCCATAGTGAGTTTGTGTTTTTATTTTTAGTTTAAATTTTAAAAAAAATAATCTTGTTTGTATTCATTGTCTAAGGGGAAATATTCATTTTCTCTCTACCAGGTTTTCATAATCACCATGTAGAATGACCAACTAATGCTGTATTTCTTATCAAAGGTGTTTTGCTTTTGCCTGCTTCAACATATGGCCAAGCAACTACAGACCTGAGTCATTTAAAGAAAAATCACCTCAGAAGAGTCTGATCTAAGTAGAGCTTACCAAGTACTGTGGTAGAGGGTCAGTCAGACAACATTTAAATCAGGGTGAAGTCCGGCTGATGTTGCTCAATGGTTAGCATCAATCTATGAACCAGTAGGTCACGGTTTGATTCCCGGTCAGGGCACATGCCCGGATTGTGGGCTCGATCCCCAGTGGGGGGCATGCAGGAGGCAGCCGATCAATGATTCTCTCTCATCATTGATGTCTTTCTCTCTCTCTCACTCCCTCTCTGAAATAAATTAAAAAAATATATAAATCCAGTGTGAAGACCTTTACAAATATATTTCAGGCCAATAAAAATTAGCTCCCTATTTTATAAAAAAGAAAGAGCACAGAGAGTGAAGATGATAAATCAGACAAGGGTAGGGATGGATAGATCTACAAGCACCTAGGAAAAAGCCATTTTATTTTCAGAATGAATGTTGTTCTAATGTCTAAGGAGAGTTGGTCAAAGTTAAATCTTAATTTTGGATTGCACTGTAATTTACAGTTTGGATACATATGGAGGACAATATTATCATCCTGCAAAGACAAAAACAATACTTCCTACTGAGTCATGCATCACAATCTATTTTTCAGTTTTTGCATGAGTTTGCCTACAAGCACAGGTTTTAAAAAGAAAAGTTTCTTCAAGTAATAAAAAGACGACAAAACTTTTAAAAACAACATGTATACTAAATATGTATATTTACATTTTTTTTCTGAGGCAATAAAAGAACCCAGTAGAGTGGAGAGGAAGTGCTCACTACATTACTGTCTGTTCAGTTTAGAAAACTTCAAAGGAACTTCTAAAGCCACCTCTTTGCAGCAGTGTCACTACAGGGAGTTGTCCATTACCGGAGAAAATTCTAGCAGCAGTTCCTTCTGCGGAGAGCTGCCTTCCAGGAGGGAATACTAATGCTCTCTCATCATCCCTGACTGTTTGAAGATTGAATAAGAAGAAACAGAAGCTGCTTCAGGAGAAAAGAGAACTTCACTGATGGAGCAAGAAAGTACTTCCCTTTGGCCACATTAAAATTTTTTCATATTTGCCCTAGCCGGTTTGGCTCAGTGGATAGAGCATCAGCCTGCGGACTGAAGGGTCCCGGGTTCGATTCTGAACAAGGGCACATGCCCGGGTTGCAGACTCCATCCCTAGTAGGGGGCGTGCAGGAGGCAGCCAATCAATGATTCTCTCTCATCATTGATGTTTCCATCTCTCTCTCCCTCTCCCTTCCTCTCTCTGAAATCAATAAAAATATATTTTAAACAAATTTCATATTTAGAATGCAATGATAAACCATGAAGAGATCATAGGAACTTTGAATTTTATGCAAAAATGGTGGAAACCCTGCAAAGAATTCGAGGCCCCTGCCTGGATGGTAGAAGAAACCAGGGCAGGCAGGGAGGGACTGGGCTACTCATTCTCTTTCTCTAGCCAGGCTGGGACCTGGGAACAGAGCCAGCCCAGGCGGTGCAGCTGCAGGCTGCGGTCCTGGGACCCATCCCACCCTTGGGCTTCCACACAAAGTTGAAGCCCCTCTGAGGAAAAGTTAACACCACCAGGAAGAGAATCCTGGTAACTCTGAAGACTGCCTGGCCCAAGTTCAGTTTGCCTTATTTAGCAGTGTAAACATTCTTCAGGAAGGTTTGTATCCATGCAGAAACAATGGGGAAAATAGCTACACAAACTAACCCATTTCAGTTTTTAAAAACATTTTTAGCAAACAGACTGTCGAATCTCAGAGGGAAGGTGGGGGTGGGTGGGAAGAGATGAACCAAAGAGCTTGTAAGCATGTACGCACAACCCATGGACACAGACAATAGGGTGGGGAAAGCCTGGGGGGGGAGGGGCGGGAATGGGCTAGAAGGGGTTAAGGGGGGGCGGGGGGAGGGGACATATGTAATACTTTCACAATAAAAATTAATATATCTTTTTAGCAAAAATTTCCTATCACATGATTACATTTCTACCACACCATAGCATTTCATTCCTCTTTGAAAGAATCAATTTCTCATTAATATACTGTAGAATAGTAGAGGAAAAACAGTGGCTTAATAGCACTAACAATTTAAAATAACAAACCCATGCCTGTCTCTACAATGTTATCTTATATGGAAAAACAAGTCACACCCACTCCCCTGAACTTTGCTAAAACAAGAAGATTGGGACTTTGTTTCAACAGAACAGTGCTCCCAAGCTGTAGAAGTAGGAAAGGATTAGTGGTAAACATTTCTTAGCTTTGCTCAACACCAGAAGCAGAAGAAAAAACGAAAACTTGCCTTCTTCTGCATTCAAACTTTCAAACTGTTTCTAAATGTAAATGTTACCAAAAGAATGAGGCAGAGGAACAGACTACTAAACAGATTTCAATTTCACAAGCCCAAAAGAAGCCTGCTGGAAGAGAAACCTCATGGACACAGTACATATTTCTAATGCTGAAGCTGAAAAATAATGTGAACCTTATTCTTAACTTTAAAACAAAACCAAACTGCCACTTCGATGTCCCTCAGCATACTGTATTCTAAACTGACCCACACATCTGAAGGAAAAACAAAACAAAACAAAAAACAAGAGAAAGATACACTAGAAAATGAAACTACTTACCTTGGTCAGTGGACATGATTTCACATAGATTGATAATTAGCCTACTCTGGTTTGATAAGAAAATATCTGGCTTCACTCTTTTAAAGTTCATGTGATAGAATCTCACTCCTGGCTTTAAAGCCTGTGGTAGACTGGAGATCACACACATCAGCCAGGAGCTCTGACCGGAGCGCTTTAACTTCAAGGCATTCTTAGACCTCGCGGCTCAGAGACAACCTCATGCATAATATGCCACACCTCCCCAGAGGAAGGGCCGGCGCAGTGTTTTTCATGAGACCAAGTAGATGAGGATGGAGAGACTGCTATTTATTACAGTAAAATAAACAACAACGGAGGCACATGGAAGTCTCAAACACACTACAAATACATTTGGGAATAGGATGGTTTAGAAACTAATTCCTTAACTATTAGTAATGGCCTGAAAAAGCTGACATGAACACAGTTTGTTTCCACTGTAACTGGGTACAGAAGTTACAGATTCAGGATTCACAGGCTTAAGATGTTACAGTGTCATTTTGTGTGACCTCAACTGTTATTTTACCACTTAGGACTTTCCATTTTAGCCCAGCTCGTGGATCTTGATGAATCCATAGTGCAGAGTGAATAAATAATTCTCATGAAACTTTCTAAGGAAACCAAGTTCCATATGTAATTTCAGAACACTGTTTTACTGGTAAAATATTTATTATTTCTTTTTGTATATCTTATAAGCTTATATCATTTCATCAGTACTTTAGGTCACTTGGATGGCATTGGAACATGCATGGCCTGTTCCCAGCTCCCCCAGAATTTGTATTTCTCACAAGCTCCCAGGGGTCACTGACACTGCTAGTCCGGGACTGTATTTCAGAGACCACACAAGGAGAACCACTGGCGCAGACACTTGCTTGTTTAAAGGGCGAACAACTCACTCCCCCGATGGCCGAAAGCTCTGGTTCAATTGCACCTGCTTAGGAATTGCTTAAAGTCAGGGCAAGGGACAAGGCTTAGGATAAGATATGAGGGAGGCTTCTGTGCATATTCAAATGGGGCGTACAGTTACTTCTACCTACTCATCAGGAAATGGGTTACCAACTTGACAAGTATGTGTGTGTTTTTAATTTTATTTTTCAGTTACAGTATACATTCAGTATTATTTTATATTTGTTTCAGGTGTACAGTCATAGTGGTTAGACCAGGGGTCCTCAAACTACGGCCCGCGGGCCACATGCAAATACAAATATTGTATTTGTTCCCATTTTGTTTTTTTACTTCAAAATAAGATATGTGCAGTGTGCATAGGAATTTGTTCATAGTTTTTTTTAAAACTATAGTCCGGCCCTCCAACGGTCTGAGGGACAGTGAACTGGCCCCCTGTTTAAAAAATTTGAAGACCCCTGGGTTAGACAATCATATACTTTACAAAGTGATCCCCCTGATATTTCCAGTGCCCACCGGGCACCATACATAGTTATTACAACATGATTGACTCTACTAGAGGCCCCTGGCCCCATCCCTGCCACTGCTACTGCTTGCCATCTGTGCAGTGCTGCCCCCCCAACCTCCCCCAACTCCGGCCACTGGTGGCCTCCCTCTATAGGCAACAGGCTGGGGTGCGATGGCTTGGCTGGCCTGGGCCTCCCTCTGTGGGGCGATCGCTGGCCGGCCGCACACCTGACACAGAGTTGCTGCCAGTGGCCTAGGCCTCCCTCTTTCTTTGCTTGGGGGCAGGGCCAGCAGGGGTAGTCTGACTACCTGATTGCCCCTAACTGCTGGCCTGCCTACCTGATTGCCCCTAACCACTCTGCCTGCCTATCTGATTGCCCCTAACTGCTGGTCTGCCTACCTGATCACCCCTAACCACTCTGCCTGCATGCCTGATCGCCCCTAACCACTCTGCCTGCCTACCTGATTGCCCCTAACCACTTGCCTGCCTACCTGATTGCCCCTAACTGCTGGTCTGCCTACCTGATCACCCCTAACCACTTGCTTGGGGGCAGGGCCAGCCCGGTGAGGGGCCATGGTGATTCTGGTCTCTGGTCGTCCTGGTTGTTCCGCTTATGGTGGCTGGCCTTTTATTATATAGGATTCCCTATGCTGTGCTTTACATCCCCGTGACTATTTTCTAACCACCAATTTGTCGTTCTTAATCCCGTTACCTTTTTCACCCAGCCCACCAACCCCTCTCCCCTCTGACAAGCATCAGCTTGTTCTATGAGTCTTTTTGGATTTTGTTTGCTCGTTTATTTTGTTCTTTCGAGTCCACATATAAGTTAAAATCATATGGTATTTGTCTTTCTCTGACTGACTTATTTTACTTAGCATAATACCGTCTAAGTCCATCTATTCTGTAGCAAATGGTAAGATTTCATTCTTATGGCTGAGTAATAGTCCATTGCATATATATACCATGAGTTTTTATCCACTTTTCTATTCATGGGCACTTGGGTTGCTTCCATATCTTGGCTATTGTAAATAACACTGTTTTAAACATAGGGTTGCATATATGTTTTCGAATTAGTGTTTTGGATTTCTTTGGATACATATCCAGAAGTGAAATTGCTGGTTCGTTATCAACTTCATAATTCTTAATAAATTTGTTTGCATATTAGGTATGAATAGATTTTTAAACTAATCTAAAAAGAATAAACATTGACAAAAGGAGTCACGGAAAGAGAAGAAATCTGAATTGCTTTTTATTTCCTTCAGAAACTCTACCCGTGTGTTTAAATTGCGCCGTGGCAGGAAAGCTGCTTGCATGTGATTCCAAGACCACTTAGCCTTGGCAAATTTCAGTAATGTAAAAAACAGAATGCTTTCCTGTCATAAAAATGCCCCAACTTCTGTACTTCCTGAGTTTGATAGCAATGTTTAAGTTACAATATCAGGTTTGGTTTTCAAACAAATACCATTTCTTTTTTGGGCGCCAATGTTTACTTTGTGCCAGCTGCTACGTTAAGCACTTTCTACATGGCATTTCATTAAATCCTCACTATAAGGCAATAATAACTCATTGTTATTTTACAAAAGAGAATCACTCTTCTGTAAACAGAATAATATAGGTAAGATAAGAAATAATAATTTATTAGCATTTTGCAAATGAGAAAACTAGATTTAAGAGGATAAAAATCTTGGCCAAGGACACTAGTTAAAATAACCTTTAAGAAATCTAATTCATGCTGAAACCGGTTTGGCTCAGTGGATAGAGCGTCGGCCTGCGGACTGGAAGGTCCCAGGTTCGATTCCGGTCAAAGGCATGTACCTTGGTTGCGGGCACATCCCCAGTAGGAGGTGTGCAGGAGACAGCTGATCAATGTTTCTCATCGATGTTTCTAACTCTCTATCTCTCTCCCTTCCTCTCTGTAAAAAATCAATAAAATACATTTTAAAGAAAAGAAATCTAATTCACTTTTAATGCAATTAAGATATAATGGAATCCATGTTGACTCTTTATAGATGAAAACTAGAAACCCAAAATATGATTTATATATAGCTTAGAAAGTTTTAATTAAGATAAAAATACAATTATCATTGATTTTCATTGTCCACAAGTAGATAAACTCCAATTGTATTCAGTATCTACCACAAACTAGTAAATAAACTCTAAGCTTCCCATTAGTAGCCACGGCAGTTTTTATAAAGTTAAACATGCATTTTCTTATGACCCAGCATTCACATTCCTAGGGTACTCATCCAAATGAAATGAACACTAACCTTCACATGAAAACCTGTACATGAATGTGTACAGAAGCTTTATTAATAATCACTAAAACCTGGAAATTGGGTCAATTGTCCTTCGATTCACAAATGGATAAGCCAACTGTGTTGAATCTACACAAAGGCATAGCACTCAGCAATAAACAAGAATACTCGCATGTACATTAAAAAGAAGTCACCTTAAAAGGCTGCATAGATATGATTCAATGTGCAGATGACATGATACTGTATGTGGAGAACCCTAATGATTCAACCAAAAAAACAACTAAAACTGAAAAATAAATTCAGTAAAGTAGCAGATGTAAAATACATATCCAGAAATTGGTGGCTATTTTATACACCAATAATGAACTATGTGTAAGAGAAACTAAGAAAACAGTCCCATTTACAACTGCATCAAATAAAATAAAGTACATTGAAATAAACTTAACCCACAGCTATTCACAAAATACCATGTACTGAAGACTTAGTGGGCTATCACCTGCCCTTATGCTTTTCCTTATAGTAGAGCAGGTTATTTATTTACAAACTCTGCTGAATAAAGAACTTAGAAGCCCAACAGTCACATGGTATTTCATAACTACTTGTTTTTTCATTATATGGAACTTACTTTACCTTTTATTAAAGGCTATCTCTATTATTTTCAATAACTTACCAGTCCTAATGGAAATAATCTAAAACAAAATTTGCAACCTGTGCTTCCTGAATTAAAATTTATTAATCTACCATGTTAAAAAAAAAAAAAAAAAGGCAGTTGGGGGAATGGGGACTAAGTTCTCTACTCCACCATTTAAAATTTTTTTTTATTTAAATATGATTTTACTGATTTTAGAGAGAGAAGAAGGGAGAGGGAAAGAGAGAAACATCTTTGATTGGCTAGGAATTGAGCCCGCAACCTGGACATGTGCCCTGACTGGGAATCAAACTGATAACCTCTTGGTTCCTGCGTAGAAGCTCTATCCACTGAACCACACCGGCCGGGCTGCTCTACCACTTTTATTTAAAGCTACCCAGCACACCATCTGTCATATAATTGAAAACTTCCATGCACTAATGACAAAGTTGGCTTTAATTATTATTTACTAATACACATTTTGGAAATAAAATAACAAAACAATTATATCAAGTTAATGTTAATATTTCACTTTGTTCAGCTAAAACAAGCTGTAGGAAAAATAACAAGTGCTTCTGACTTACTTTACATGTTTACTAGTACATACACAGTTCCGTAGTAAACACACTTTAAGTTGGTGATATTCTGTTTCGGCATTTCCTCCCATCATGGTCCACTCTTTTCTCTAAGTCTGGGGTGACTTTTATCTAATTTTGTTTTTATACCAATCTAGGATAATTAATACAAAGCAGAAACAAAATTAATGGATAAATATGGGGTGTGTTCCTTCTTTATTTATGAACATTATTATTTTTACAGAACTTCTTTGGATTGCATGTGCTCAATGCCAAGTAGCTACCCTACATGCGGAGAGTTATGTATTTCCTGCAGGGAGATCACATTCACTTCATTAAGTAGTAATTCTGAGATTTCAAGTACTACAATTCTCACCTTGCCACCACCTAGATTTCTTTCCTACTCAAAACTCTTAAATGAACTCATTCTTAGCTTTCATAACAACTTCACTAAATAACATACACAAGGCCCTTAATATTATGTTCGTTTGCTCCATCCCTTCCTGTCACAGTCCTTCTGTCTTACCGCCTCACCACAGAATCGCTCTTTACAAATGCTTTCTCTAGCAATACAGCATCTCCTTCATCTCTACCTATCATGACAATGTCCACCTAGAGGGTTCTGGTGGGAGGCTGCCATGTATTGTGAGCAAAATATGACAGCAACAATTTAATGGGAACAGAAGTTCAGTAAAGAAGATGGAAGGGTTCCAGAAATGGATGGTGGTGATGGTGGAAGAAAAATGTGAATGTACGAAAGCCACAAAATTGTACTTTAGCCACTTACAAATGGCTAAAAGGGTAAATGTTATGTAAAGTATATTTTTTACTGCAATAAAATAAATTATTGCAACTAGAATATTTTCTGCCATCAATTTATACTGCCCAACCAAGCTACCTCTACTGTGCATCTATTTGTCCATGCTTATGAATTTCCTGCCATAGGCTCTCTACTGCCTGTACTGTTCCTTTGCATTCTTCTCTTTCTTCATTATCTACTCTGGATAACTGACCACTGGAGGGCTGAACTCCTCGGCCATGCAGAAGACCCTAAAATGTCTATTTCCAATAGCAACCTCTCTTTTCAACTTCATGTTCTCACTCCCACATGTCTGGAAGGTAGCTACCTCCTCCAGGGATGAAGGAAAGTTTGAACTCTATCTTGAAAGGCAAGTGAGATTTCACTAGGCAGCAAAAGGTGGGAAAGGATCTTACGTTGGGTCTGTGATGAGGAAATCTGTAGCAGATTTGACAACTTCATTCTGGCCTGCAGAAATGTCCCTCACTCGCCACTGAGACCCTCCCTGGCTGCTTGCTGCACTTAGAATGAAATCCAAACTCCATACAAGGCCTCAAGGCTCTGTCCCCTCCTTACCTTTCCAGCCTCATCTCTTGCCATGGGCTTTCAAAATATGTTCCCAAACCATGTTCCCTCCATCAATCGCGGGTTTTGAGAAGGAAGACAAGAGAAATGTTTTCTTTTCATAAAGCTCCACAGGAACTTAACTATTATTTTTTCCAACTTTGAAATAATCATGCAGCTTCCAGAAAAGGCTCCTCTGAGGCTTTAAGAAAATAAAACGTAGGCTTTGCCCTTGCCAGGTCAGATAAAGGGTGAGGCACATCCAGGCTGGCTGCTACTTGGGAGAAAAGAGAAAAGCTTTCAGTTCTCTCTTTTTTTGGATCAGCTGCCTCATACAGATTTCTTTTAATAACTGTCTTCCTTTCCCTAAGACCCAATGCACAGTTTATGGGCGGCGTAACAGTAGCTGCTTAGGCCTTTTGTATTGGCCCAAATATTCTGAAAGGACAAACTCAGAGTGTGGAAAGAAAAGATACCCTAAATATAACCAACACCATCCTGACTTTGCCAATCATCCACTCTACCTATTTCTTGCCTTTTGTCCCACTGATAACGGCACACATAACCATGTAGTTTCCTTTTCGATGCAATCTCAAAAGTGTATTTCTGGAATAAAGGAAGTTCCAAAGGAAGAAAGAATCATAGTAGATCCAGATTTCAGTACACTTTCAGATAATTTATCTTAAGTTACTGCCTTTGTGGTCAAAAATAAGACCAAGGATAAAAAGGGAACTAATTTTTTTTTTTAATTCTATTTTCATCATATGGGCCTTCACTGATAAATGGGTACTTGATAAATTATAAATTTATTTGCTTGAAAATTTCAAATTATTATTCCTAACAATCTATGTATTGTGAACTTTACCAATAATGATGGAACATAAACAGGTTTTCAATATTACACTAAGAATTATAAAATATCCATGCAGTCTTTTAAAACGTTAGTTTGTACATTAATCACTAGTAGAACTCAAGATAAATAATCTTATATTAGTAAACGGCTCACTGTCTATAGAGTGTGGCAGATCTTTATCCTCTACACAGGATAGCAAAGGCTAATGCATAGAGCATCTAGGTGGATAACTCAAATGGGTAAGGATACAGGTTTAAAACAACATGAATTAAGATTCAGCCCTAACCGGTTTGGCTCAGTGGATAGAGCGTCGGCCTGTGGACTCAAGGGTCCCAGGTTCGATTCCGGCCAAGGGCATGTACCTTGGTTGCGGGCACATCCCCAGTAGAGAGTGTGCAGGAGGCAGCTGATCGATGTTTCTCTCTCTCATAGATGTTTCTAACTCTCTATCCCTCTCCCTTCCTCTCTGTGAAAAATCAATAAAATATATATATCTTTAAAAAGATTCACTTGTGGCAGACTGTTGAATGATTTTTTTAATTTAAATTTAAAACTCAAACACATTGGGTGGGCCAAAGAAAACTATAAATTTGAGGGCCTCCTTCTAAAATTGTTTTACCTGCTTATTTACAAAGAATTATTGAGTCCCTCCTTGGAACACAATATATTATACACGGCACACTGCGAGGCACTTGGGAATTTTTAAGAAAGTCCTGACCAGCACTTTCCTGTAATGTAATTTTCTGTCAGCCACATTATTCTTTTCCATGCCTATGGCCTTTAAGGTCTTCACAAATGACTAATCTCAGATCCCCTGTGGATTTCCCTTGAACACTTATTTACAACTGTAATTAAATGTTCAATGTCCTTGTTTAGCATTTGTCTCCCCTACTATTCCCAAAGCTTCTGGAAAGCAAGGACCATGAATGTCTGGCTCATCATTACGGGCCCCATGTACACAGTGTCAGGCACTTAATACAATCACATTAAGTGGTCCCTTCCAAGGAGTCAGAGGAAGAGCTGACAGTAAAATGGTGATTGAGAAGTTTGGTTGGGACCCAATTACCGTTGTAGGTGCATAGGGGAGGGTCAGGGAAGGCTTTCTAGAACAGTATCTTCAAACTTTTGATGACATATCCCTCTCAGTATGCAATCTGGATGTTGCCCTCCCATGTATGTATACACTTGTGTATAAGTTAAACACAACAATTACTGTCCTACAATGACTATTGCAAAACACAAAAATAGAACTTAAAATAGGATGAAGTAAAGAGAAAATACTATATTTTTGAGAAATAATGGGATTCCGTTTACTTTGTTTTTTAAAATGTTGGTTAATATTTCATGATTCAGCTATTTGAAAGAGCAGATCTAAGTGAGTTTACTGCCATACTTGGTTTTAATGATTGCCCTACCTGAGAAAGCATCCTGGGTGCATTCGCTAAATAATGACATACACTTCAAAAATCCCATCTACTGATCATGCACAAGTTTTCCTTGAAATCCCTTTAGTAAATTTCCATCTGCCTTGATGTCTTGGAAGTTTTTTGTTGTTGTGAAAAATCTGGTCTAGGGGACATCTGTAATACTTTCAACAATAAAGATAAATTAAGAAAATAATAATAATAATAAACATTTATTGAAAAAAATTTGGTCTACAGCCTACTACAACTATTTCAAAGATTTTTAAAACAAGGCTAAAAAGATGTGTATTTGTGTTTGTGCACAGAAGTAAGGGTCTTAAAAATAAATGAAAATAAAAGATATATAATAATTTTGGTGATAAAATTACACAATATTAGAAACATTTCCAAACAATCATTTCAAAAATGCTCTGTCCAGCATGCACATTCCTCTGCTGACTGCATTTACTTCACTCATTCAAATCTCACCTTTACCTCAAAAGGACAGGTTGTGTTTATTTTTTCAAATATATCTGTTAGGTAAGAACCTGCTAAATATTTACTGACAGACACTTGTCTTCACACGAGAGGTTAGTGCAAGGGGCACATCTGTGCTTTTGTGTGTAAAAAAGATACAATCCTTTGTTCTGACAACTCATTAAGGACTGTGCCATTATATAACCTACAAATCTCTGGGGTGGATGGGGCGGGGGGGGGGGGGGGGGGGTACAAAAGATGTTTATGGTCTCTTATTTCCAAGCATTCTCAGAATTCCATTATCTAAAGTAATAAAATCTCAGTCTGTTTCCTCAGCTAAACCTAAAATGCCATGGGCAGAAAGGACAGAAGCTGCCATGGCCGTCTCCCACCCTTCCTCTGGAATTCCTCACACGCACCTGCTACACTAACTACACTTGACACAGACACTGAATAAAGGTGGCAGGATAAGTCCATATGTATTAGAAATGATAAGGTGTTTTTTTTAAAAAAAAAACAACAAAAAAAACCCTACCAAAACTCCTTAGGGAAAATGTTCCAAGTTCTAGGATCAGCTTCCCACACTACAAGGGATTGTCTTTGGTTCATCTTCTGAGGTATATAACCTTTCCCGGGCCATTGCTCAGGAGAAGGCAACTTCTCAAAGATCATCTGTATTTATGTTCCCAGATAGTTTTTCACAGGGATCTTGCACATTTCATCTAATAATCCTTTGACCTACAAGTTATTCCAGAAATGTATGTCAAAAAGCTGCCATAAATGCTACTGTACCCATGTTAAAATGGTGATAAATGCATAAACCATAAAAGCTACAAAACAAAAACACTAAAATAATTTGGAAAAAATACACAAAAAAATCCCTCCATAATTATTTTAAATTGAATTCTTCTAAAACTTTAATCGTATCTCCAGATCATTCTAGATGATAGGAAGACTACCTAAACCGATGGTTTGATTCTAGGTTATCAATTATAATAATGAAAAATTAAGAAAATATCATAGAATTGAGGATGCCATTACATTTTCATCTAAAAGTAATTGTGAATAATATTGGTAAAGATATGTTTGAAAAAGAATGTCATCCCCATACTAAAAGATAGTTAAATCTGTCCGGTGTGGCTCAGTGGTTGAGCATTGACCTATGAACCAGGAGGTCAGGGTTTGATTCCCGGTCAAGGCACATGCCCAGGTTGCAGGCTTGGATACAGCCAATCAGTGATTCTCTCTCATCATTGATGTTTCTACCTCTCTCTTCCTTTCCCTTTCTCTCTGAAATCAATAAAAACGTGTTTTTTTAAAAGATAGTTAAAATATCACTTTTAAGCCTTGGATTAGAATAAATGCTTTGAAATGATAAGATCTAATCCTGAAGAAATTGTCATCTCAAGCATCCCCGGTGTCAGGTAAATTAAAACAGTCACCGAGGAAGCAAATATATATATATATATGAATGCAATGTCATTTGGAACAGGGAAAAACTCAAAGTAATTTAACAGTGTAACAAAATTATTTTTTATATTATACTCTCTTCCCCAAGACAAGGTCAGTTTGAAGAACACAGAAGCCACGAAATATCTGCTAATTTAATGAGTTAATAGAGCAGCTTTACTAAGCATTTACGCACTTTTTTGGGTACTCACTAAAATCATATGAGACCTGGAAGTGCCCAATTTAAATTATGGTCATTTTCAGATCCATTACAGTATTATATAGTAATATTCCCTAAATATGTCATAGATATATGTTGATTAGATAAAATTATCATCTCAAACCAAAGTACTAGGTTTACCATTCCTTTCTTCATTTGAATAATGAATTAAAGCTTTGTTACATACATAAGCCAGAGTCATTTTTCTCTTATCATCTATACCAGTGATGGCGAACCTATGACACGTGTGTCAGAGGTGACATGCAAACTCATTTTTTTGGTTGATTTTTCTTTGTTAAATGGCATTTAAATATATAAAATAAATATCAAAAATATGTCTTTGTTTTACTATGGTTGCAAATATCAAAAAATTTCTATATGTGACACGGCACCAGAGTTAAGTTAGGGTTTTTCAAAATGCTGACACGCCAAGCTCAGAAGGTTCACCATCACTGATCTATACATATAAAAGCCTAAGTGACCAGACGACTGGATGACCGGCTGGTAGCTATGACGTGCACCGACCACCAGGGGGAAGAAGTTCAACACAGGAGCTGCCCCCTGGTGATCAGTGTGCTCCACAGCGGGAGCGCTGCTCAGCTGACAAACAGGTGCCAGATGCTGGGCTGACAGCTGGCGAGTGCAACTGAGGCTGCGCAAGCCTCTCCCACGGACACTCCCCCTGTGCACTGGAGCGGTGGCGGCAGGTGCAGCGGAGCCGGGATGAGCCGGAGCGGCAGGGCGCCCAGCCCAGGCTCAGGCTCCTCCCCGGCTGCCTGCCACTTTGTGCACTACTTTGTGCTGTGCGGGATTGAGGTTGACAGCGGGCTGGAGCCCAACGAGCTGGTGGGTAAGGCTGGGCTGCTGCGGTGCAGAAGTCCACTGATCCCCACAGGCCAGTCCGAGGGACCCCACCGGTGCATGAATCCGTGCACTGGGCCTCTACTTTATATATAAATCATCTAATACCCACTCTGGAGTTTGAAATGAGAGATTTCTATTCTAGTAAAATGAACTTTATTCTATGTTAAATGTAACAATTTGCTCTAAAAGATCACTTTATAGCTTATACATTCCGTAGGCTATGGTATGCCTCAATGGAAGCATACATGCTTAGAATAGATATCCAGGCAACAAAATCTCAGACAGATGCCGAAGCAATTTCTTCACTGATACAGCTCCTAGGGCACTTGAAACTAAAGAGAAAATGAACAAATGGGACTACATCAAAATAAAAAGCTTCTGCACAGCAAAAGAAACCATCAACAAAACAACAAGAAAACCCACTGCGTGGGAAAACATATTTGCCAATGTTATATCTGATAAAGGCCTAATCTCCAAAATTTATAGGGAACTCATACACATTAACAAAAGGAAGATAAACAATCCAATCAAAAAATGGGCAAAGGATCTAAATAGACACCTTTCAAAAGAGGACATTCAGAAAGCCAAGAGACATATGAAAACATGCTCAAAGTCACTAATCATCCGAGAGATGCAAATCAAAACAACAATGAGGTACCATCTCACACCTGTCAGAATGGCCATCATCAACAAATCAACAAACGACAAGTGCTGGAGAGGATGTGGAGAAAAAGGAACACTCGTGCACTGCTGGTGGGAATGCAGACTGGTGCAGCCACTATGGAAGACAGTATGGAGTTTCCTCAAAAAACTAAAAATGGAACTCCCATTTGACCCTGTGATCCCACTCCTAGGAATATATCCCAAGAAACCAGAAACACCAATCAGAAAGGATATATGCACCCCTATGTTCATAGCAGCACAATTCACCATAGCTAAGATCTGGAAACAGCCTAAGTGCCCATCAATAGATGAATGGATTAGAAAACTGTGGTACATCTACACGATGGAATACTATGCTGCTGTAAAAAAGAAGGAACTCTTACCATTTGCAACGGCATGGATGGAACTGGAGAGCATTATGCTAAGTGAAATAAGCCAGTCAATGAAGGAAAAATACCACATGATCTCACTCATTCATGGATAATAAAGACCATTATAAACTTATGAACAATAATAGATACAGAGGCAGAGCTGCCTCAAACAGATTGTCAAACTGCAGCGGGAAGGCCGGGGAGGGTTGGGGAGCAGGAGGGAGGAGGGTAAGAGATCAACTGAAGGACTTGTATGCATGCATATAAGCATAATCAATGGACATAAGACACTGGGGGTAGGGGAGGCCAGGGGATTGTCAAGGGCGGGGGGGAAAAAGGGACACATATGTAATACCCTTTGTAATACTTTAAGCAATAAAAATAAATAAAAAATAAAAATAAAAAAAAGAATAGATATCCCTTGTCAGATTCACTATCATTACTATGGACCTGCATAGTGTCTAAGAGACCAGGCATACTCAGTGCAAATAGAAAATGCTGATGATACTTACCACAACTTTAAAAAGGGAAATTAGTTTCACATCCTAGAACTTTTCAAAGGAGTTTTTTCCCCCTTACTATTGCTTTTTTTACCCTGATTTCCAAGAAGAGTTTCAGAGTTTTTTAATTAAATTTGTTGGGGTGACATTGGTTAATAGTCATACAGGTTTCAAGTGTAGATTTCTATGATACAAGATCTGTAATATTGCACTGTGTGCCAACCACCCAAAGTCATATAATCTTCCATCACGAGATATTAGCTCCTTTTCACCCCTCAACAAGAATTTAAGTATTGATTTTGACAATTTAGTTATTACGTCATATAATAATTTTGAATTAAGAGCCTGTTATTTATGAAAACACATTACTGGTTATAGACTAAGGTTGAGTTATTCAATAGGTTACCTCTATTATTGAAAATTCACTTGACTGCCCTTCTAAAAGAGTACAGTAGTCTCCCCTTATCTGTGGTTTTGATTTCCATGGTTTCAGTTACCCGTGCTCAACCATGGTCCAAAAATATTAAAGGAAAAATCCTAGAAGTAGGCAATTCTGAAGTTTTAAATTCTGTGCTATTCTGAGTAGTGTGATAAATTTAGCCCCATCCTTCTTCCTCCTGCCCATCCCAAAGATTGTTGTCCTTATCTCTGTAGTTCTGACTGTAGAGATAGCTGGGTAAGACTCATGATTTTCCTTTTGCCTTCCATTTGATGCTTTATCTAGCACCTCCTATTTACTGGGCTTTGTGCAAGGGCCTGGGAGCATAAAGGTGATCAACAAAATCCGTGACCTCCAACAGCTCCCCAATTTAGTCAGCGAGAGCTGGACAAGAACAGACCCAGAATCCTCAGAAATTGGAGGAGGAAGTGTTTGTTTATTTTTGGTGGCGTAGGGCTCTTTCCCAAAGAGGAGACAGGGCAGCTAGATGAGGTAGTTACTGTAGTGTGGATAAGTTCCTTTATGTTACATTTTTTCTTTAGTCCTAGTTCAGTTCAACAATTTAAAAGTAAGCATGAGACCCTAACCAGTTTGGCTCAATAGATAGAGAGGGTTGGTCCTTGGATTGAAGGCTCCCAGGTTCGATTCTGGTCAAGGGCACATATCTCCGTTGCAGGCCTAATCCCCAGCCCAGTCAGGGCATGTGTCGGAGGCAACCAATCGATGTATCTCTCTCCCATTGATATTTCTCTCCCTTTCTGTCTCACCCCCTCCCTTCTACTCTACCTAAAAATGAAGAAAAAAATATGTCCTTGCGTGAGGCTTAACAACAACAACAAAAATGTAAGGATGGGGTCAGTGCTGAGCCAAAAGCTGGGGATCTCAGATAAGCAAATAGTCCCTAGCCCCAGGAACTCAATCTAGTTGGAGAGAGAGATAAAATAGCAGCCAAATGCAAAATACGTTGATGACTGATATAATCACAGAGTGCTCCAGGGGCTTAGAGAAGAGTAAAGGGGCTGTGAAAAAAAATGCTTTATTGGAAGACAAGTGGTTGAGGAGTCTTGAAGGAACCCAATTAACACTGAAATTTTTTTTCTGCCATTAAAATAAACTCCAATGTCATACAGGCATTTCTTGCTTCGACATTCACAATGCTTCAACATTTTATTACTGAAATATATATAACCAACAAACTAATTTCCTGCTTCAATAGATTTTAGACACTTTCTATAAATATAAATATTTGTTCTTCCAAGTTGTACTGTAAACTCAGAAGAACCGTTTTACTTCTGAAGTTCACTCCACAGCAAGGGCTCAGCCACCTGTTTATAGGCAACAATTTATTTTAAATGCTAGAAAGTACTAGAATTTGAAGTATGATATTCAAAGAAAAAAGAGGAGTTGTTCTTAAATCTCTGATTCTTTTTGCTGTCATATTCCTCCCCCCCCTTTTTTTTATGAAATGGAATCTCCTACATGTTATCACACTAAGAATTTATATGGACTTATTTGGCATTTCTTTTTGAAATTGTAAAAAATATAAATTTCATGCACAAAGCTAAACTAGTTAGACATGTGATAAAATATTTAATAGTATTCCCAAATCAAAAGTAGCCTGCTTTGCCCACAGCTAAGGATGCATCGCCTAGCCAGCTACCCAAGCTGAAAACTCTAGCGCGGTCCTTGATGCTTCCCACACCTCCACCCGACCCACACATCCTTTTTATCACCGATTCCTGACAATTCTCCTACAGACTTTTCAGTTCCTTATCTCTTCTACATCTTCGAGCCATTCCTTGTCTTAATTCAGTAACTCATCATCTCTCTCCTGGATCATCCGCTCCCTATCAAACGCCAGGGCTCCTACACCTTGCCACCCTAATCCTTCCTCTACAATGCTGTCCAGTCATCTTTCCAAAGGCACTATGTTGCTTGCCAGGGTAAAGGTGTATAAGCATTCTCCCCTGCCCATAAAATATAATCCCACCACGGCATGGTTTAGAGTCCAGCGGTTCTCAACCTGTGGGTCGCGAACATTGAAAATACATCCTGCATATCAGATATTTACATGACTATTCACAACAGTAGCAAAATTACAGTTACGAAGTAGCAACGAAAATAATTTTATGGTTGGGGGTCACCACAACATGAGGAACTGTATGAAAGAGTCGCGACATTAGGAAGGTTGAGAACCACTGGTTTAGACAATCTAATATAATTTGGTGCCAGTGGTCAACTCCGACACCCAGTCCCAAATACACCAACCTTTTGTACTACAAATAGGTGTTGTTCTTTTTATAGTTTCAAGCCTTTGTGTATGTTGTCCACTTGATAGGAAATGTCCTTAACTTTTCAACCTGGCAGACACCTCCTCACCCTTAACCCTTTGAGTGCCAACCAGTATCCTAGGAACTATGCTAAAATTGCCAAGGCATTTTTGCTGATTCTACAGAAGTTTAGGAAAAAATTATGAATCGCAAGTAAATGAAGTTACATATTCAATATCTTCCACAAAATCGTCATCTTCACAGCAAGAATTGACATATTTAGCAATATCATCATCGCTAATAAAAGCAGGCTTAGAACTGGACTCTGCAGGAGGAGCGCGATACCGCTCCCAGCACTTTTGGCGAAAGACAGAAGGAGCCCGATCGCGCTCCCCGGCACTCTAGGGGTTAAGACCGTGCAGCGAGCTGCCTCTGGCCTGGGCATGCATCCTTTCTTCTCTCTATGTAATCACAATACTTTGCCCTGACCTTTGTACAGTCTTACGAATCTGAATCAAACATGTTACGAAAGTGAGCTTCCTGAGAGCCAGACTGTATCTTTACTGCTCAGCACAGGGCTGGACACGAAGAAAACACTACATGTTTATTACATGAATAGCCAGGTTGCCTGGATCAGGAGATAAACCTATCCAACTTCATAAAAATGAGATTCCATTTGGTCTGCTTTCCACCACAAATTTTATGCACGCCCTCCCTTCCCCCTTTCTGCCAATACTCACAAATGATAAAATAGATTCTGTGGAAATATGTTATACTTATGGTAATCAAGAAAAAACAGTTCTGGATGGTCAAGGATGCGGAAAAGGTAGATAGCCTTATTTGCTTCAAACCATCTGTTTTTCGCTTTGTTCCCCTTTCACTTCCATCTGGTCAAAACAACTCAATTTTCACTAATGTTAAAATGTATATGCTTCCTGGAAGAGAAAGAGCTGGGCCTTGGAATAGCCTTTTTCAAAACTAATTGTGCACTTTAGGTAGTCAAACTATTGAATGAGCTTACTCTACCTGGTACAGAGCTGGCTCTTCTGAGAAGAGAAACCACCACTCCAACAATTTTCTACAAGAAGACAGTGACAAACTTCAATAGGGGCCGAGAGGTCCCAAATGTTGTAGAACCAACAGACAACTGAAGGCCGAAGCTAAGTGAGCTTAAAGTCATGAACACTCTACTCAGAGCCCCAAAGTGCCCATGACATTGAGTTTAGGTACATTCATCAGAATTAGTATAGAAGTTGTTTATCACAGACAGAGATTCAATGTACACAAGGATTAAAAAGCAGAAAGATAACTCAAGGAAGAGCTATATTAATGATCACTTTTACAGTAATAATTTTAGACCTATCCCAATTTTTTAAAAGAAGGGAAATTAGCTTTATAGAAATGCTAAACTAAGGTTAAACATTGAGATCAGCTTACTCTTTAAGGAGCTATGCCTTTTTCTAATGAACAGAAAGAATATACCTTTAGTATTACTTTACTTTGGTAAAAAGGCAACACATGCACACAGACACACAGCCCAGTAAAATGAAAGGCCCTTGGTTGCTGAGTAATTGAGATTTGGGGCAGCCATGGGTCCTGCCCTCCACACAGAGGGGCAGACGAGGCCAGTCTGAGGGAGCGGGAGTGGAACAATCCTGGGTCAGGCTCCTGTGAGGCCAGATGGTCTTCCTGTCCTGAAGGCTCTAGGACAGTGGTTCTCAACCTTCCTAATGCCGCGACCCTTTAATATAGTTCCTCATGTTGTGGTGACCCCCAACCATAAAATTATTTTCGTTGCTACTTCATAACTGTAATGTTGCTACTGTTATGAATCGTCATGTAAATATCTGATATGCAGGATGCATTTTCATTGTTACAAATTGAACATAATTAAAGCATAGTGATTAATCACAAAAACAATATGTAATTATATATGTGTTTTCCGATGGTCTTAGGCGACCCCTGTGAAAGGGTTGTTCGCCCCCCAAAACGGTCACGACCCACAGGTTGAGAACCGCTGCTCTAGGAGATACCTTTTTATTGTTTCTACTCATCTCTCTCTTATCTAAGTTTTAGGGGGATTCTTCTGTTCCTTCCAACAAAATGTTCTCTAAGATCACACATATTATCAAATTGTTTTCCAAAGAGTTATATCAATTTACATTGGCATCCGAAATATATAAGGATGCCAAATCCAAAATGTAAGCATTCAAGAAATTTTTGCCAATGTAATAAGAGAATATTTATTTTGTAAATTGATTGCCAGTTATAGAACACTTTTTTCTCATGTATTAGTCATTTGTGTTTCTTCTTTTTTGAAATATCACATTCATGTTCTTTGACAATTGCTAAGTACCTAAGGGCTTCTTAAAGGCAGCAACACAATTCTCCCTCTTCATCTCTTTGAATTTTTTCATTTCTATACCCCTTCTGCTACTGCAATATTTACATTTCATATATGTGTGAAACATATATATGTGTGTGTGTGTATATATACATATATACACACATATGTGTAAATATAGCCCAGGTTAATGCAATAGCTTTCTAATTAAAGAAAACTGAACATAAAAGCTAAGAATATAGAATTGAAGCCAGAATGGATCAGGGTTTTTATTCCAGTTCATCATTTAATTATTAGTGAACTTGAAAATATTATGTATCTCATAACAAGAGTTTTATTTGTTCAGCTAGGATAAATTCCACTTATTTCAGGTGTTTGTTAGAAATGAAATGAGATAATAAATGTACTTTGCATTGCCTGACACGTAGAAAACACTGCAAGTTTACATAGCAATTACAGTAGTTGTACTATAAGTGCATTAAAACGTGCTCAAGTTGATGCCGAATCGGTTTGGCTCAGTGGATAGAGCGTCGGCCTGCGGACTGAAGGGTCCCAGGGTCAATTCCGGTCAGGAGCATGTGCCTTGGCTGCGGGCACATCCCCAGTGGGGGGTATGCAGGAGGCAGCTGATCAATCTCTCTCATCGATGTTTCTGACTCTCTGTCCCTCTCCCTTCTTCTCTGTGGAAAATCAATAAAATATATTTTTTTAAAAAGTGCTCAAGTTGAACCATAGACACTTTGCAGATATAGAAAACAGATGTACAAGAGAGCTCACAAAAACATGTGTGAAAGTTTAAGTTGTTCAGGCAGCTTGACCCCAATTCTCACGTGCCCTGTAGTAGAAATGAGGAGGGGTCATGAACCTGCTGTTCAGCATGATCCCTAAATGAAAACACAGATTATTTCATCTCACGCCCAAGCAAAGCAGCAGCAATTCCTTCCAACCCTGGGAAGACACCCACTGGGTTGGACTTAATGAGAGAGTTGATTCCCCCAGCTATGGCTTTCTAAGGGATTGCTCAAGAACTTTTGGACTCTGCAGATTTTACTTTATGTGCGGCTTTAGAATCTAAATATCAAGAATAAAATATGACTTAGCTGTATTGTGGTGGTAATGATAGAAGAAACATTATTTCCTGCTACGGATGAAGAGGAAGAGGAAGACGATGAAGATGAAAAGAGTAATTCAGCCTGCCTTGGATAATCCCTCCAATGTTTGCATTACTTAAACTACCAGTTGTCTTTTTAGACCCCAAAACTGAAGATCTATTCTTTGAATGTTTAAAACTAGTGAAAGATTCCCCATTCTTTACAGGATACAGTAAAAACATCGATGCAAATCAAGATCTCCACTCTCAAATCCCGCCCTATCTTACCTCAAATTCTGCATTCAGATACTAGCACTTCCCAGGCCCATCATGCCGACTTACTTTTGCCGCCTAGGAGGAGAGGCCATCTCTCCTGCTTCTGTCCCCTGCACCCCTCCTCCACCGTGACACTAATGACAGGAATGCAATTGTTTGGTCAACAGATTGTTACCTGAGCACTGTGAGCGCTGACCAAGTCTAATCATGTTCTTTATCTAGAATCTAGCAAGGGCAGAGGGACATACAAAAAAAAGTTCTTTTGGAGGTAACGAATATATTTATGGCATAGATTGTGATGATGGCTTTGCAAGTGTATATTTATCTCCCAAACTCATCAAGTTGTATCTCTTAAATATGTACAGCTTTTTGTATATCAGTCATACCTCAATAAAGTGCTTTTTTAAAAAAAAGTTTGTTGAATAAATGAACGTAAGGGATGAGAGAGTGAATGGGAGAGAACAAATTAAAAATTATCCTGAATAGTTCTCTGGGCTTCCACTGCCAACGGTAGCAAATACTTTAACATCCACGGGATTATTATTGATGCCCCTTCAGAACATCACAACTATCCCCATCATCTCTAGCACTAAGTGGGTTTCTGAATATTAACTCCTTAAATACCGATAATAACCCTGTAAGTTCTAACAATGGGGAAACCGGTTTAGAGAAGTTAAGTAACTTGCCTACACTCCTCCAGGTGGCCAGTACGTGAGGGAGGGGCTAACTCAAGGTCTGCTTGTGCTCTTCACCACTGTGCCAACCCATTTAACTCTGATTTTGAAAAAGAACATATATTCAGGATCAAGTGCTGAAAGAAGAGACAACATGTGCTGTGGTGTTGCAGCACTAACTGAACACAGAATGAACCAGATGACAGGCTTTCCTCAATTTCCACTTGAATAAAGTGGAGATAACCACACACCTCCTACTCCTGGATTCTAATTATTTGTGTCTCGGCTTATCTAAGTCCTCCCCAGATACGCATTTTCTGATGACCCACTCTAAAGTTTGCTACCCGAAAATCCCTCTGTAGCACACATCGTGTTTGTCTTCATATACTTACCACTATTTGAAATTACATTGTTCACTTATTTGTGTATTATATCTCCCTTCTTTATTTTGTAAGTTTCACGAAAGACTGTGTCCATTGTGTTCTGTGTCCTATCCTCTGACACTGGCAAAGAATAAAATGTTAAATAAATATTTGATGAATGAATGCAAGGTCAACACTGGTAATAGTAACACAGCCAAAGAAAGAATGTCTCCATAGGTGGTAGGGTGGCCCAAGGTGCTCCCAAATTAGAGCAGGTGGGTGGGGTGAGGGGAGCAGAGGGAAGGGAGGCAGGGTAAGCAGCACAGGTTGTCTATCCATCAATCACTTTCCACAGAAGAGGGCGCATTAACCCACAATAGGAATGTACAATGCAGGTGACAAGCGTGCCCTAGAGTGGAACTATATTTGTCCTTCAGGCTGTCCTTCCTTTGTGCTCCACCTCACCTTATCTGGGCTTCACAATCACCAAGCAGCATTGTGATCATCATTTTACTTCTATAAATATGGATGTAAGGGAGAGAACTTGAAACTAAAAAGCACAAACATCTAGTTGGTTTGGCAGTTAAAGTTTTTTTTAAAAGCATAGGCATCTATAATGACAAAGAGATCTGTTTCTTATGACCTTGGTTATTGAGAGGATCATCTTTCAAAGCTGCTCTCCCTCTGGGCAGACTGAAAATCACATTTGTGTGACTTTAAGGTGACACCTTAGGGGTCCACTCCTCGTAAGGGTAGAAACGTAGGAAGACAGTTGATCTTGCCCCCTGTCTTTGCATTTAACACGCACTACTCAACATTAGCTGTTTCTGCAATGCAAGTTTGGTGACCCTGGGTAAGTTGCTTAATCTTTATGGGCCTCAGATTCTTCTCTGTAAATGAGAGAGCTAAAAATGAGATGATCCTGACAGATCTTTAAATTATAGGAGACTACACCTCTAGCAATGTATAATAGAAATCCAAAAAATCCAATACAGCCCATCTGTTTGCCTTCTGGGAATATATCTTGTCACATGATTTCATTAATCTGAATTCAGCACAAGAAAATTGGGGGGGGGGGGGAGTAAAAATGATTTAAACAGACAAGAAGGAAGAAGGGAAGGAAACAACTGTTATAGGGGAGTCAGTAACTCAACACATTTGTTACCAAATAATTAGCCCCATAGAGTGGGGGTTATTCACAAAATATGGAACTTTTCTCAGAATAAGGTATTGCCAGATATCCTCCTTCAACTCCATCAAGCCATTCCTGGGCTTCAAGTGGTGGCAACTGAGTGGGAAAGGAATAAGTGCATTATACCAAACTGTTCCAAGGATCTGCAGCTGCCTACATAGACCCATTTACTGCCAATTTATAGGAAGTCTGCCTTTTTGATTTTCAGAAAGCATAGGAGCAGTTATAAAAACAGAAGAGGAAGCATCTCAGAAGAAAACTGCTGCTGAAAATCAAATATATGGCACATTCATACAGAGAGAAATCCTGTAAAATGCAGCAACCCCCTGTGAGCCATAGCTTTTTTGGGTGAGTTTACACTGTTCAGATGCACACTTTATATACAGGCTTCACATCCTATAGTTCTCTCTCTAATAGAGAGAGAACTTTTTAATTTACTGACTTGAAAGAGAAACATCAATTTGTTGTTCCACTTATTTATGCATTCATTGGTTGTTTCTTGTATGTGCCCTAACCAGAGATCGAACCTGTAACCTTGACGCATTGGGACAACACTCTAACCAACTAAGCTATCTGGCAGGACCCTGTAGTTCTATATTTAACACAGCCATACAAAATTATACGAATGCACAAAATTAATTCATTCTAAATATTTCTTGAACCCATGGCAATACAGAATTGTGGGAGAGGGCAGTTTTCAGTATCTCTCTTTTTTTTAAATATATTTTTATTTCAGAGAGGAAGGGAGAGGAAGAGATAGAAACATCAATGATGAGAGAGAACCATTGATCGGCTGCCTCCTGCACATTGGACCGAGCCTGCAACCCAGGCATGTGCCCCTGACCGGAATTGAACCTAGGACCCTTGGGTCCACAGGCTGACACTCTGTCTACTGAGCCAAACCAGCCAGGGCAATATATCTCTTTTTAAATGTCATGTAGAATGAAAACAGCTTCAACACCAGAGACATGTGAACAAAGCAGCATCCGCAGATTCCTCTTCCCTTCAAATCCCTGAAAAGTCCATCTGTGAGACTTCAAGGTGACATTGACTGCTCTGCTCCTCATAAGGGTAACAATGCAGGAAGTCAGTTGACCTTACCTCGTATCTTTGCATTCAACATGCAATACCCAACATTATCTGTTTCTGCAATGCAAGTTTTGTGACCCTGGACAAGTTACTTAATCATTATGAGCCTCAGATTCTTGTCTGTAAAATGAGTTAAAAATGAGATGATCCTGAGCGCACAGACAGCTCATGGGCCAAATGGACCACGATGACCAAAGATGGTTAACTTCAAAAAAATGGATTATGAATCTATACCCCAAAAGCAAATAGAGAAACTCAATTTAGAGGTTAGACCAGCCGTGGGCAAACTACGGCCCGAGGGCCGGATCCGGCCCGTTTGAAATGAATAAAACTAAAAAAAAAAAAAAAAAGACCGTACCCTTTTATGTAATGATGTTTACTTTGAATTTATATTAGTTCACACAAACACTCCATCCATGCTTTTGTTCCGGCCCTCCGGTCCAGTTTAAGAACCCATTGTGGCCCTCGAGTCAAAAAGTTTGCCCACCCCTGGGTTAGACAGAAGGTGGCAATAAAACATAGGAGAAAAATGTAAGCTCTAACAGCTGTTCATTAACTCTGTAGTCTACTTGTCCAATTCTAAGTCAAGCCAGGCAGCATTTCAGCATCATGTGTCAAGGAAGAAGCAGAAAAACCTGACTATTTGCGCTGACCTAGTGGTGGATTGATTTGCTATCTGCTTAGACTGTTATAAATTTGAGTCACTCCAAGCACTTTATTCAGAGTTTCTGATTTGTCATCTATATAACACTTGTAAAATAAATAACTTTGAATAGGGGTAGCTTTACATGTTTATAAACACTACTGGAAACTTGTCATTTAGTGACATCTTAAAGTGGGACTGGAGGACTGAAAAGCATCGAGCCATCACAGAGTCTGAAAAGCTGGAAGAAGTCTCGGAACTCACGGAAATCGAGCACCTTTCCCCACCCTCACAGACAAGGACAACGAGAACCAGAAAGTCACTCTTCAGAGCAGCCCCGAGAACTCAGTATATTTTAAACGCGTTACCACAAGACTGTGGACACAGGGTGGTGGGTCTTACCACTGACAATGATTGTGAATAGAAGCGAAATCTCACCATGGGCAATAAAAAAAACCCACTAGGTCCAAAAGCCACATCCCCCCCAGTGAACTACAGGTCACACGGCCGTGCAGCCCTCACCCTCGGCAACATTGGCTGGGATCACAGGCGCTCCAGGGACTGTCCCTGCTGCCCACTCCTCTTCATAACTTCAGGAAGTATAACCCTAAGTTCCTGTCCGTGGCTATGGAACAAAGTTTTTTCTCTAACGTATCTTGAATGCCTCAGGGCTTTATTTATTTAATTACTCCGAAAACTCAGTCAAGGAACATAAGAAATATGTTTAAAAGTGCCTGCCCATATCCATAAACCATCGGGATCAAATGACAAACACCCACTTAAAAATACACAATTAAACTTCAATTCAGTAACAACAAAAATAGTAAGAAAACTCACAAACACTAGAGAACTTGAAAAGCGACAGATTTACGCAGCCCAACTCAACTGCTTAAGTAACTACAACCCAGGCACACGAATGCTCTCACACTTCACACCCATTCAATTGCAGGCTTTTTCAGGTTTGCTTTCACATGATCTTATTTCCTTCCGAAACTTATATTGCTTATGAATGACTGACATTTGTGGCTGAAAATTTCATCTCAACAACACAAGATTAGCTTAAAAAGTTTTTACAGATGCTAAGAAAAATTCCAGCCAGACATGCATCTATTATTATTGAAAAAATACGCTCTTTTTAGAGCTAGCAGCTACCTAATCAAATTTTGCATACTTAAAAAACTTAAACTAGTAGTAACAATAATAATGTATAGAAGTCAATAAACACAAAAGGTAAGAATTTTAAAGTCAGCCACAATTCATACCAAGAACTCACAACTGACAATCCTGAAAAGCTGTTCTTGAAGTAAGAACAGGAGTCCTTGACCAATACAAGGTTATCTAATTTTATACTTATCATTTAAAAAAAGAAAATTAAACAAGTAGGGTCTGTTAGCAAATGACCTTGTCTAGCCCTCTGAGCAGCCAGTGATGCGAGTGTCCAAGATGACAGCTGAACAGCACTATCAGAATGACTACAGCTGCATAAGCAAAGCCTGTCCTTGCAACCCTTCCTATAGCAAATAAAAATGGCAGACCCAGCCGGGCTCACAGCGCCCTGGCGCTGTGGTTTAAAGGATAGGAAAACTTACACAAAAGAAGTACCCAGAGTACAGACAGCACTCTTTTTGTTTTTCACTTTTATATGTTAGGGCACAGTATCAGGGAAGGGGACACAATGCTGCCTTGCAAAGGACATAGAAGTCCCCTTGTTTGAGCTACCAACCTCTTAGCCACCCAGAAAAATGTCAGTCATCCATCTGTGAGCACCCAAATCTCCTTCTACTGCTCACAATATGCATCACACATTTCCAGGGGCTGTTGAAACAGAAAAAAAAAAAACACAAAGGAAGCCCTTGAAATAGAAGCAGATCTTCCTAGCTTTGCCCCTTCCTGTATTAGTGTGCCTGCAAGCCTGCCCGCCCTTAAAAGCACTGTCACATTGTTTCCACATGCTCGGGCCCGTGAAACTTGTGCAAAAGCATTGCACAATAAAAGTGCATAAGCATCACATTTCACAACATGACCTAATGATGGTAGGTCAGTCTGATGGGCCAGAATAATCATTAATGAAACCATAACCTACAAATGTCCCTGACCTGAGACATTTTCTTATTTGAAGAATAGACACTGAACACGTGGCCATGGGAGTATTTCAAAGAGAATATCGGTATAATTCATTCTGAGAAACTATGAAAAATGACAGTCTTTTTGCCACTTTCAGAGGACATAAAACAATTACACAGGCACACAAAAAAATTGTAAAAGATGAAAGAATAATTCTCTCATTTTCCCAACATTAACATGTCATTGTACAGGAGCTGCTTAAAATCAATACAATAGAAGTGTGTAATGCTGGCAATTTCTTCCAGAAGAGCTTATAGCTCCCTTTGCTTGGACCGCATGGACATAATGCCCGACACCAAATGTGGTACAAACTGAATACACAGTACCATGGTTACTTACCTTATAAAAGCCGAATTTATTCCTCTTGGTGAGAAGTCACAAATGGTGGAAGCAGAACACCCTTCATTTGTTTTTCCAGCGAGCCAAATCTAGCCTCCCATTAACCCAATCCATTGCAGATAATTTCACAGGGCACGCACTCCCCTGCTTCCCCCAGTTCCCAGCCCAGCAAGGATAATCACATTCTGGGGGGGAGTGAACAGATGGTGGATTCCATGGTAACCAGCCCTCCTAAGGCGATTGGTAGAAGTGTGTGACTACTGCTTATTGGGTAACAATTGCTGTCTTTGTGCTCCAGCCTTGCAAATCCTAAAGGACGGAACATATAGCCCCACTCACGTGCACAGGGCTTGCCCAGCAGGTGTCTGGCTATTTAAACACGGCAATGCCGGCCAATTAAAAGCTTTCATTGGTGCGACAAAGTCCTAGCACTTCAGAGAGTGTCATCTGCTCCTTCAAGGAGAAAGGTCACAAGAAGCTTAACTGGCCACACAGGAAACAGAACTTGAAAGTTAACCTGAGAATTTATGGTAAAGCATTCTAGAAATCTAAGGTGCATCAGCACGTCATTTTCTGATTTGCAATCCACAGCAAAAGTGAAACCGGTTTTGTATTTAGAAAAGATTTTTCAAACAAAAACAATTTTCAAAATTGCAAAACTATAGTATATTAGTTTGAAAACACAAGTTTTCAAAAGCAATTGTTTTATGAATCATGTAATAATTATTTTTAAATACTTGTAGTATAAATTCATGTTTACTGTGCTGATGGGGTGGTGGCAGGCTATTCAATTTTAAATTTTCATCAAAGCCCTACTCAAAATCTCTTGGTATTACGTTCGTTCTACTGGGTTTTAATTTTTTTCTGTATCCATGAAAGTTAAGTGCTGATTCAGCAGGAGAAGAGTAACCATAATGATCAACCAATCAGAACATGTCCTTAGAAGAGCAAACAGCTGGAAACCAAATATACCAAAGTCAATCATTAGGGACATTGCACAAACCTAAAACAGATAAGCTCTTGGCACTCAAAAAATCTATCAAGCCTGGCCCATGTGGCTCAGCTGGTTGGGTGTGGTCCATGCACTGAAGGGTTGCCAGTTTGATTCCAGGTCAGGGCACTCGCCTGGGTTGCTGGCTCAGTCCTTGGTAGGGGGGGACTTGCAGGAGGCAGCCAATCAATATTTCCTCTCACATCGATGTTTCTCTCTCTCCATTCCCTTCCTCTCTCTCTCTCAAAATCATTATTTTTAAATCTCTTAAAAATAAAGTTTTAAAAGGGCAAGGCGAGGACTAATTGGAACAAGCCTAAAGCAAGAACAAAACAAAAGTGGTAAGCTGTGATTAGACTTTTAGGTATTAATTGCCTCCTTACTTTGCAGCTACCCCTTATCTTAAATTTAGGATTTCTTTTTTTGGCATGCCCAGAAATGAGACTCAAATATTGAAAGGAAAAAGACAAAATTATTATTCACAGGTGAATATGAGTCTATTCCTAGGGGGGAAAAAAATCAAAGAAATCAAGTAGGATATGAATTATAGTACTAGAAGTTTAATAAGTAGTCAACTATGTCAATGTATAGTAATTCGTTTATAAGAGCAAAACTATCAAAATACCAATGAAAAGGAGTTTACTGACAATGCCAACAAAAAGTAATGACACTTGGGAACAATATTACCAACAAATGTGTGTGATGTACGTGGAGAAAAAGAATGAATGTTTATTGGGAAAATAAAGGGAAAACCAAATGGAGAGACATAATGTGATACTAGACACAAAGACCCATTTTAATGATGCCAAGTCTTCCCAAAAGACTTCTAGTTTTCTAGTAAATATATTATATATATTATATACATATATGGTGGGCAAAAGTAGGATTCCAGTTGTGAATACTCAAAACAGTTTATTCTTACATTATATATTTATTATTGCATTATTTTCCATACAAACAATAGTAAACCTACTTTTGCCTCACCATGTGTGTCTGTGTGTGTGTGTGTAGTCTTCTAATAAAATTTCCAACATACAATTTTACAAAGCGATTGAAGTTTATTTGGATTTTTTAAAGATGAAGATCCCAACGAAAATTCTATGAAGGGAGTAATGGCTAAAATAACTAACCAAATTTTAAAAACATGTTATAAATGCCACAAATATACAGATACATCCCAAACTTATAATCTGGGGACAAACCAGACTCCTCCATCTAACTACCTATTGAACATCCCTACCTAGCTGTTTAATAACTATCTCAAACATACCATATTTCAAAACTCAGCTCCTGGTTTTCTCCCCAAACCTGCTCCTCCCTACATCCTTTACTATTTTAGGAATGGCAACTCCACCCTTCCAATCACTCGGGCTAAACGCCTAGGAACCCATCCTTGAATTCTCCCTTTCTGACAGCTCACATCCAACCTGACAGCTCAGGTTGTGGGTTATTCCAATCTGGCCACTTCTTACCACCTCCATCACTCTCAGCTTGTTTAGGCCACACCATCTCTCACCTGGATTCTTTAATAACTTCTTAATTAAACTCTGTTTCCAACTCGCCCCCTACAGACTGTAAAACCTAAGCAGATAATGCCATTTCTCTTTCCAAAACCAACTGCCCCACTGCACTAGGAATAAAAGCTCTGTTCCGTATGATGGCTTAAAAAGCCCTTCATAACTTGCTCCTTACCCCATTGTCTCACTAACCCATCTCCTATGACCCTCACCTGCCTTCCCCAAGCTCTCCAGGCAGAGTGTGACATTTTGTCCTCCAATCTGCCCTTTCGCAGTAATTTGGATAGTGATGTCATTTACCGCAGGACAGGAGTGACCTGCACACATCTCCCTCCCCAGACTGTGAGTCTCTCAAGGCCAGGACTATGCCATTCTGAGTTCTGTGTTCCCAATACCAAGCAAAGATCCTGGCACATAGTGAGCGCTTATCGAATCCGCTGACTGAGTAACAGTTTGCTGCAGTTTTTTTCCAAGTACAAATTCAGAGGCAACCTAAGAATCTAATAACAGATAAATAGTTAAGCAAATAAGAATGCATACAACTTGATGGAGTATCATGCAGATATTAAAAATATGGTCATAAAGACTATATGACGAAAGGGAAATATTGATGGCATATTAATAACAATGTACAATGTACTGAGTCCCTAGTATGTGCTAGGCACTATAATAAGAACTTGACAAATATTTTATTGAAATTTCACAGGGACTATGATGCAGGTATTAGTATCCTCATTTTTTTAGCTGTGAAAATTGAGATTCAGAAATTAAGCTCTGCCCTGCAACTCATCACTGAGACTAGAACCTCTCATTTGAAGCCAGAACTTAGGTCTAAGTCATTATGCTATACCACCTCCTAGAAATTGGGGGGAAAACACACACTCACACACACACACACAACTAAATAACTTACTATGAACAACTACGTAATAAGGAAAAGATTCTTAGGAACAAAAGCCTAGACTTATCTACCTCAAAATTTTAAGAACAATTGTGAAAAAGAAATATTGGTGACATTTTTCTTTCCTGTTTTCCAAAATTTTTAATGTCATAAATAATAATTTTCTAAAATTATTATGTATTCCTCTGATACATATTTTTCAATGTTCACTTCACTGTGTTCTTGGGCGAATCTGCCAACTAGCAAGACCCAATAAAAATACTAAAAAGAAGTTGGCTTGCAGTTTCTAGAAAATTGATTCTATGGGAATTACTCAGAAAGGAAAACAATGGCAGGTCTAAGAAAGGCAAGTACGTGTCCTCTTCAGCTCCAAGTTCACCTCTGGGTGCTCTGACATTGACTCCACAATAGTACTTCGAGCCACACTGCCCGGGACCTTACAAGTGGGCCCCCACATATAAGCTGTAGGGCACATGACAAAGAGCCAATAGTCCCCATAAAGGTTCTCGAGATAAAAAGGTATTGAGAAAGCAGGGGAAGCCCGATAATTTATCTTCTTCAAATACTGGGCAGGCAGCGGCGTTGCCTAGAATCTGCTGGAGCAGCCATTGTGCCAGCTAAGCACTGATCAAATGACCTTGGGACTGCTGTTCTCCCTCCCCTCACCATTGAATATGCCCAGTTTCATGCGCCCTTACTCAGCCTCTCTTTTCTCTGGTAAAAAGCTTACACAGGAGACACACGAAGTCAGAGGTTCTCAGACTTATTTGAAATTACGGAGGCCTCAGCATCTCAGTAACTTTTTCATGGCTCCCTAAGTCAAGAAAATACCTAAGTGCTCCATTTATTAAGTATTTCATATAAAAAATTTAGTAACTATTTTTGTCCTAGCAACTTAGCATCATTTTAAAATATCATAAGTGCAAGAAAATTTAATTTTTTTTATTCCATTCTTTAATCACTGATACCTCTTATTAATAAGATGTGGGTACCTATTGGGCCCTGCACAGCCTCTCACACCATAGGGGAGCAATTTTCAACCAATGTGCTGCAAGAATTTTTAAAACATGCAATGCCTGACTATTTAGTCAGGGGCACTGACCTCTTTTCCCTTAGATTGTCGAATAACAAAATGACAACAGCCAACAAACAATAGCTGTTGGGTGTGAATGAATCAAAATTATACCAAAAAAATTTATTTTGTCAGATTGGCAAAAAAAATATATTTTTTCTTGTGCCACAGAATTGTAGTAATTAGTTTATGTGTGCCATGAGATGAAAAGGGTTGAAAATTGCTGCCATAGGATCATATTAAACATCGTCATGCTCATTTCTTGCTCCACATTGGTTTTCACCAGGTACTTGCTTATTATCACTGTAACCTGCTAAAACTTCAGCTCTGCAAAACTAAGGTGTCATTGAAAGAAATACAATCTAATATTAAAACTGTGAACCACCATTTCCATAGTATTCGATAGATGTCTGTTTCCCTTGAACTTTTTAAATACCCTGCAGCTGGCACCCTGTGAATAGACAGCAGGGTCCCAGACCACCTAGGCACATGTTTTGGGAATGAAGTTTTTAAGCCCTTAGCTTTTGTGAAGCCCAATAATACAAAGACTAACTAGAAATTCAGAAACCTAAAATGGTTCCTGTAAGGACAGAAAAAAAAAGGGGGGCTTTCTTTTTCCTTGCTGTGGCTTTCCATAATTTATAAGAAGCACCCAGTAATTAAACTCCAAGATTATTAGCTTCTCTGATTCAAAGAGCCCCTCTATTCAAGCTGCAAGACAAGATAAACTACTCTCAAGGCTACATTCTTGCATCTTCCTCCTCCTTGCTGTTTTAACTACTCAGGGATAATTCACACCAAAGAGTCTCTAGTTCAGTGGTTCTCAACCTTCCTAATGCTGTGACCCTTTAATACAGTTCCTCATGTTGTGGTGACCCCCAATTTCACTGTTATAAGTTGAACATAATTAAAGCATAGTGATTAATCACAAAAACAATATGTAATTATATATGTGTTTTCCGATGGTCTTAGGTAACCCCTGTGAAAGGGTTGTTCGACCCCCAAAGGGGTGGAACAACCCACAGGTTGAGAACCACTGCTCTAGTGAGTAGAAATTCTCTACCCCACTCCTCCTCTTCAGCCTTTTTTGAACTCTTCATAACTTTTGCTCTAAGCATGTTTTACAGGCTTAGGAAAAATACTGATAAGACACCTCCCTAGGATATCTGCCTGGACTGTCACCTGAAAAGCAAACAAACCACACATACCCCACTGATGTCCACTCTGTTTCAGCCCTAAATCCTCCTCTTTTTTTTCTCACTTAGCAACAGCCATTACCCTTTAAAAGGGGAAACCACCTTTTGTTTTTTGCCCCTGTATTGATTAACAATGCACCGGCCTTTTCCTCTCTTAGAAAGTAAAAATGAACTTACTCTCTGCATCTCTTCTTTTAGTTGTGAATTCTTTCACAGCCCACATCACCAGCCAAACCCTAACAGTCCCTGCTTAGCTACTCATATGACACACGCACGCCATTTACCCTCTCTAGTCCTGCGCTTCAGTCACAAAATGAGGGAGCGAGGTTAGATCATCTCCAAAGATCTCTTCTGTTCTAAAATAATAAGAATAGACGTTAGAGGAGGGAGGGTTCTTTCTCATTCTTACTGGTTTCAGAGGGAAAGGAGAAAGGGTGAGAGCAGCAAGGACAAGAACAAATATTTATTTTACAGAAGGAAATGGCAAACTAAAATTTTCTGGGTTCAACCCTTAGGTGTAGTATGACAAAGATTAGAGCGGGAGGTGTGACTGAAGTACCAGGTGAGACAGCAACTATACCTGCCCAAAGATACCATGTAGGGTCCACTCTGAGTGACAGTGCCGCCAGCCCTGCTCTTTCCACGTTCTCTTTCACCTCTCCAAAGGCACCCAGCCCCAGTAGAAGAAGCCACAAGTTCTGGATTGCTGATAGCTCCAATCAGGGGACTCAGGCCAGTCACAAATAGCATCTTATATTGTCCCGCACTAGAGATTGGAACTTGTAGCCAATCTACCTAATACATAGACACAAACCCAAACAGGCAGCCAAAATGGGGAGACAAAAATACAAGCCCCAAATGAAAGAACAAGAGACTTCTCTAGAGGAAGAGCTAAATGAAATGAAGATAAGACATTTATCAGACATAGAGTTCAGAAGAATAATGGCAAGGATGCTCAACAGCATGAGAAAAGATATAGTAACTATGAAGTATGACATAGCACTAATAAACAACACAGTGGATGGAATACATAGCAGATTAGGAGAAGGTGAGGAATGGACCAGTGAATTAGAAGACAGGATAGAAAAAAATCACTCAATCAGAGAACCAAAAAGAAAAAACAATTAAAAACCAGGAGGATAGCTTAAGGGAGCTGTGGGACAATAGGAAATGTAATAATATTCATATAGTAGAAATACCAGAAGGAGAAGAAAGTGAGAAAGGGATAGAGAATGTGTTTGAAGAAATAATGGCAGAAAACTTCCCTAACCTGGTGAAGGAAAAAGTCATAAAAGTTCAGAAGGCACAGACAGTCCCAAGCAAGAAGAATCCAAATAGGCCCATGCCTAGACACATCATAACTAAAATGCCAAAAATTAAAGACAAAGAGAGAACCTTAAAGGCAGCAAGACAAAAGCAATTTTTTACCTACAAAGGAGCGCCCATAAGGCTGTCAGCTGATTTCTCATCAGAAAATCTACAGGCCAGAGGGGAGTGGTATGAAGTACTCAAGGTAAGGAAAAGCAAGTATCTGAAACCAAGAATACTATATCCAGCAAGGCTATCATTCAAAATAGATGGTGAAATAAAGAGCTTCCCAGACCAAAAAAAAGAAAGAAAAAAAAAAGGCTAAAGGAGTTTATCACCACCAAACCTGTCCTGCAAGAAATGCTAAAGGAACTACTGTAATGAGAAGAAGAAATACAGAGAGAAACTTAGTTGTAAAGAATTAAAATGGCAATAAATAAGTGCTTATCATTAATAACCTTAAATGTAAATAGAGTAAATGTTCTAATCAAAAGACATAGGGTAGCTGAATGGATACAAAAGGATACCCAATTATATGCTCTCTACAAGAGACCCACCTCAGAACAAAAGACTCACACAGGACGAGAGTGAAGAGATGGAAAATTTTTCCCATGCAAATGGAAACAAAAAGAAGCTGGAGTGGCAATACTCATATCTGACACAAAAGACTTCAAAATGAAGGCCATCACAAGAGACAATAAAGGTCACTACATAATACTAAAGGGATCAATCCAATAAGAGGATATAACCCTAGTAAACACATGTGTACCCAATATAGGAGCATCTAAATATATATATAAACAATTAAAAATATATATATAAAACTTTTAGAGGACTTTAAGGGAGAGATCAACAACAATACAGTCATGAAACCATAAAAATCCTAGATGAAAACATAGGCAGCAAAATCTCAGACATCTCTCATAGCAATATGTTTACAGATACATCTCTGAGGGCAAAGGAAACTAAGGAGAAAACAAAAAGCTTCTGCCTAGCAAAAGAAAACCAACAAAATGAAAAGAGCCCACCGTATGGGAGAACATATTTGGCAATGATACACTGATAAAGGTTTAATATCCAAAATAGAAAAGGAACTCATACAACTTAACAAAAGGAAGATAAACAATACAATTTAAAAATGGGCAAAGGACCTAAATAGACACTTCTCCAAAGCAGACATACAGATGGCCAAGAGACATATGAAAAAAATGCTCAGAGTCACTGATCATCAGAGAGATGTAAATTAAAATGACAATGAACTATCACCTCACACCTGTCAGAATGGCTACCATCAACAAATCAACAACTGGAAAGTGCTGACGAGGATGTGAAGAAAAAGGAACCCTAGTACACTGCTGGTGGGAATGCAGACTTGTGCAGACATTATGGAAAACAATATGGAGTTTCCTCAAAAAATTAAATATGGAACTGCATTTGACCCAGTGATCCCATTTCTAGGAATATATTCTTTAGAAACCCGAAACACCAATCAGAAAGAATGTATGCACCCCTATGTTCATAACAGCACAATTTGTAATAGCTCAGGTCTGGAAAACAGCCCAGGTGTCCATCAGTAGATGAGTGGATAAAAAAAAAAGCCGTGGTACATTTACACCATGGAATACTATGCAGCAGTAAAAAAACAACAACAATAACACACAAAAAAACAAGGATCTCTTACCCTTTGAGACAGTATGGAGGGACCTGGAGTATTATACTAAGCGAAATAAGCCATCAGCAAAAGACAAGTATCAAATAACGTCACTCATATGTGGAATCTAATGAACAATATAAACTGATGAACAAAATAGATCCAGAGACATAGAAGCATGGAACAGACTGTGGAATCTCAGAGGGAAGGGGGAGCGGGGAGGGAGGAAGAGATCAAGCAAAGAACTGGTATGCATATAAGCATAACCCATGGACATAGACAATAGGGTGGTGAAAGCCTAGGGCACGGGGTCGAGGTGGGTTAGAAAGGACAATGGGAGGAAAAAGGGGACATATATAATACTTTCAACAATAAAGATTTTTTTTAAAGGCAGACCGAAAATAAATAAAATGGACAACAGAGTGTTCAACAAAACTGTAATGTAAGAAACACACACACATTGCCTTCCCCTCCAAAACACACACACAAAAAACAAATTGCCATAGGTAGAAAGAGGACTGGTGTTACTTCTGGTTAACTCCTGTAAGACACTAGCAGCAGTTAGGATGTTAGGTTAAAGCAGTATGCCCGGGAGCAATATAGCCCACACTCATACCCAGCAAGTATCATTTCACACCTACAAGAAGTTAAAGCATTCTCATTTCAATATGGTCCATACGTTTTCTGAAATGAATCAGAGAAAAGATTAAAGATTCCTTACCAAAGAAAGAAGGTAAAAAAAAAAATTGTTCAATTTCTCAAGAGAAGGGAAATTCTCTACATAGTTCCATGTCATTCAATCAATTTAATTCTATTTAACATTTACCAAGAATGTTATGTCACACGTGGATCATCAAAAGAGCCGTGAAGGTTATTCCTTGCACTCATGGACCTCAGGGCCTAAGGGTGTGTGGTTCCTGGGCCAGTAGCATTTTGGCATTTTTTGTTAAAAGATTTTTAATTGCAAACTCAATGTTTTTAAGCTATTCAAATTTCTATTTATTCAGGGTGTTGTTTTTTTTTAATTCACTTTGTCCCTCAAGCATATAAGGTTTATATATACAGTGTTGCTGTATATATTGTTCCTGTTTTACAGTTTTGAGGTTTTTTATGGCAGGAAAGCATTCCAGTATACATTATTCCATTATTTTACAGGAGGAGAACCAAAAGTCTTTCGTGGAATCCTTTCTTAGAGCTTACTTAAAAATCAGGTTGGTTATTGAGAAGAACCAATGAAACAAAAAAATGAGGGGGGGGGGTGGTCCCCTCTGTGGTAAACTACATCAGGTTTATTGAGTACATATAGAACACATCAGATAGTGCAGCTAAAATAGTTGTAATTCAAAATTTGATCCCCAGAATATGTAAAGACAATCCAGTTTTTTTGTTTTATTTTTTAATAATGAGCAGAAGTCTTGATTGGGCACTCACAAAAGAAGATCTCTGATAAAATCATTAATTACCAGAGATATGCCAATTAAAATCACAAAACGATACCACACCGCTAAAAGTTTTAAAAACCAACAGAAAGTACTAACAAGGAAGTGGGACAACTGGAATATTCACACACACGAACCATTATGGAAAACTTTTAGGCAACATCTCCTAAAACTGAACATATCTATACTCTGTGGCCCAAAAATTCCACCAAAAGACATGTAAAATAATGTTCATAGCACCTTTCATCATAATAGTCAATGTCTATCAACAGAAAAATAGAAATCAAATACTACACACACACACACACATTATTGCTACAGTGTATGATGGATAGTCCAAAGCTCTGACAACAGATGATCTTGAATTTAATTCCAGTTGTACTATTTACATTATAATACTAAATATGTAGCTATGAGTGTTTACCCTCACTGAGTCAGCTTTCTCCATCTGAAAAAGAGGGTCATATCACCTCTCTTACAATATTATCCTAAGGATTAGATATAATGTCCATATAACACAAAGCCCTGTGACTAACAGGTACTCAAAAATTCCTATCGAATTTAGGAAATAAAACTTACACCACTTAGGACCAATGATCAACCCCTTTTATACATAAACTCTCCTCCTGTAAAATAAATCTGTAGTATTCCTGAGTTGCCAACTCAGGCATCAGTGAAATGAAACCATACAAGAACTGGATCATGGCCTTTTCTTCTTCAGCTACTTTATGAACCCCATATGCAACTGCAGCTGTCAGCTCTCATGCCAGAAGATCAAATGAACTGGAAAGATTAAACAAATGGGCAGGAGAAATGCCAAAATGTGTGTAACTGCTGGACGGGAGTCCAATTGGTTCAGTTACAAAGTCAATCCTCAGAACACTATGTGCACTGTATACACACTCTGGAGAGCAGCATATGCAGCGCGGGATGCCCGAAATACAAAAGCAAGAAAATGGGGGCAACAACAACAAAACACACTGCAGTTTTCAGCCTAAGTCTGTGTCTCCTTTAGTCTTATACATACATCTATTCATATTTGTTATTAGAGAATAAAAGATATAGGTCCCGTAATAAATCTCACTTCGACTTCTTTTTAATGGTGATGGTAATGTAATATATTTAGAACCAGATCCTAAGTTTTAAAGTTACAATGAAAATTAAGGGAAATGATTATTTCTAAGTGTAACACATTTTCAATAAAATTTTACTTGTTTGACAAAGAAAAGTCGGGATATTAATTTGTATTGCCATCTAAACTAGCAAGGGGAGGAGAGAGGCAGGGCAGAGAAAAAAATAAATACCCTGACATCTTGAAATCAGATTTTATGACCCAAAATAATAACTGAAGAATGAGGCTCTGAACTTCCATATTTTGGTTTCCCTAGCGATTCCTCCCCCATGAAAATTGATCTTCATGCCTTTAGAAGCGATAACTCAAAGTACTCTACCCTCAGTCCCATTCATTCCACCAGAAAGGTCAGCACTCCACGAGGGTGCAAGTCTGTATGCAGGTGCTCTCCAGGATGGGAATGAGGAACAGACAACAAGCTTTGCCTTTTCCCTGTGACTGAATTATTGGGAGAATCTCAGGCCATTTCTAACCTAGTGACAAAAGGAAAACTTTGGCCAAAGCTTTGTGAATTTTTTTTTTTCAGGCACCAGTGTTTGCAGAGCCCACGCTGGATTTACCTTGTATGCATGGGTATACTTTTCCATTCACATGAGGCTTTGGGCATAGAAGAACCTGCCTTGGTTAGGGAAGTCCTCTTACAATGTTCCTCAATGATCTATTTATAAAAATCCAGTTCCAGTTTGTGTCTATGAAGAAAGCAATGTAATTCACATTTTCAAAAGCTAGTATAAAGGTATCTGCCACATAGAAGTAAAAGTTTTTTTTTAAAAAATGAGATAAGTTTAAACAAACATGGCACCCAACAGGTTTGCTTAAAATCCTAATTCAGTGGTTGTCCTTAAAATCCTAGGGTTAGGCTATTAGTCTCTTAAACCAAGAATAAATTACAATGGAATTTTTTTCCCCCAAGGCGAGATAGGTTTTAAAATGGTGATTCGCCGAAACCGGTTTGGCTCAGTGGATAGAGCGTCAGCCTGCGGACTGGAAGGTCTCAGGTTCGATTCTGGTCAAGGGCATGTACCTGGGTTGCGGGCACATCCCCAGTGGGGGGTGTGCAGGAGGCAGCTGATCGATGTCTCTCTCTCATCGATGTTTCTAACTCTCTATCTCTCTCCCTTCCTCTCTGTGAAAAATCAATAATATATATATATATATATATTTTAAAATAAATAAATAAATAAAAATGGTGATGCTTCTTGGCAAGGCTGCCGCTGCAGCCCACAGGGTCAGAGGAGCAGGTCCTGCCCCCCATTCTGGCCCCTACTCCAAGCCCTACTCCTCATCCGGCCTGAGCTCAGGCCATCCATAGCGAAGCTCCAGAACCTACTGGCAGTGTCCAGGAACCTACTGGCAATCTCCAGGAATATTATAATAACCTATGTATGGGAAGAGTCCCAGAAAATTAATCCTTTTATATTGCATAGATTCCAAGCAGTGGAGGAAGAAAGTGAAAAGGGATTGGGAGGAATCACATTACACACTGCTGGTAGCAATCACTCAATGCCACTGAAAACAGTAACAGATGAAGATTTTTGGGTTCTTTCCAGAATTTTAGAGAAGAATCCATATATTAATGGTTTGGATGTTAGCTTTCACCTTGTAAGGGATGTTAGTGCATACGATGCTGCAAAACTCTGTCAGAAACAATACAATCTCATTTATTTAACCTTTATGTTTAATAATATTGGGCCCAAGGGAGAACTGATTGCTAAAGCTCTACGTAAGACTAAAACTCTGAAATGCCTAAGCATCGTGGACACGAGATTGAAAATAAAGGTGGAAAATTCTTTGCTGCATTGCTACAAATTGATTCATCCTTAGAGATTTAGATCTGGGTGACTGATCTGGGAATGCAAAGTGTGATAAGCACCAGGAACACAAACAATAGGGTGGTGAAGGCCTGGGGCAGGGCAAGCTAGAAGGGATCAATGGGGGAGGGCAGGAAGGGGAACGGGTGTAATACATTCAACAATAAAGATTTAATTTAAAATTAAAAAAAAATAAAACAAAGTGTGATCAACACTGGCTATAGTCCTAACACAAAACCAATCAGTTACAGGAATAAACCTAAACCGACCTACACTGTGTGGTAAAACAGGAAGCGTCCACAGTTCATCTAGGCCACGTGTGAAAAGAAAATCACTGCCTTGTTGAACTATGGGAGTAAAGCATGAAAAACTGTGGTGTGAAACAGTTATACGCTGCACCTGAACAAAAGCCTGCACTACCTTGATGTCAGCTGTAATAAAATAACTCGTGATGGGATGGGGACTTTTGCTGATGTACTGAAAAGGAACACTACCCTGGCAGCAAAGGATCTTTCTTTTAACAGAATAAAGAATGCAGGGGCAAAGAATCTCAGGTGAAACTCTGGCTTCACACAACAGGAGTCTTAAAGTGTTGTCAATAGTCAGCAGCAACATAGAGGGAGAAGGACTTGTTGCACGTTCACAATCAATGAAAACAAATCCCACAGTCTCTAATACCTACATTAGGGGCAACAAATTTGATGAGACTACAGATGTGGCATATTCATATTTCATTCAAATGAGCTGTCTAAAGCTAGACAATACAAATGTGGAGCCATGTGTGGGCGATGGACATAGGTATCGTGCAGAAGTCTGCAATGGCCATAAAAAGACCAGAAGGTCAACAGCCATGAAAAACAAGCTCTAAAAAATGTTCACACATTTGTCCTTTCACCTCCACAGAGAATAATATTTTATTGCCTATTAAATTTCTTTCATAAATTAGAACAAGTTACTTTTTATAAATGTGTAAAAGATATGAATATATTAAACTTTATATAACTATCCATTAAAAAAAGAAAGAAAATAGTGGTGTTCTCACAGTTAATTATAATCTAAAATCTTGAAAATTTTAAATGTCTAACAATAGAGGACATGCTAACTAAAATAAAGTACTACTTTGAATATCACACATTTATTAAATGTTTAGTAAAATAAAATAATTTAATGTTATGTGGGAGAAGGAAAGCATGATTTCTTTAAAAAAAAAAATCCATGTACAATATAACCACAACTTTCAAAACAAACAGATACAAAAATAAAACACATCAAAACGTCGCCAATAGTCATACTGGATGTTTAGTTTCTTTCTCTTTACTGCCCAACAAAAATTTGTTTAAAAATGTTTTTCTGAACAAAGACATTCACCTAACATGGTTTTTCAGTATGTATAAAAGACCACGAGGACATTAAAGGCATAATGACAAAAAGATCTAGTAAAGTCAACTAGACTTCATATTTTAATTTCAAGAAATCCTCACTTGTGTATTACCAATGTACCTTGCTAATGTTTTAGAAGTAGAGGGGATTTCATTCCCAAATAATTGGCGATTGAGAGAATAACAAGTTCTAAAAAACTGGCTGAAGTAGAGCTCTTGTACATCAGCCACAGAAACAAGAAACAGAAATAATAAATAGGAGGAGAGAAGTTGTAATAAAAAGTCTCACGTAAGAAAGGTTAACAGTAACTGCACTTCAAGCACAGCTCACTCTCTCTACTGTCAGGGAACAATGCTGTGCAAGGAATCCACGGGGAGTGTACATGAACCATAAAACTAAGAAAAAGAACAGCTTTGGGCTAAAATCACAACATAAAACCACTCAAAACAAGAGCCATAGTAACTTTTCAATAATGATACAAATTACCTATCATTTAGTAGTAAACAAAAAGGCAAATACCAGTTCCTTCACCCGCTCATCATATATTTTGTAGACTCGAAAGTTTCAAATGGTAACCGGAGAGATTGCAGAAACGAAAATTGCAAAAAACAATACTCACAGCCCCCCATAGAAGATTCCTTTTAAACATCCAGCAGCGCCTTTTACTCTTCTGATTAATCATTATTTCCTGCTTGCAGAGGAATTATCTGGATATGTAATTTGTGAGTAAAATCTATAGGCATTCTGTGTCAGACACCCACACGACTTCTGTTAGACGAGGTAAAGAACTAACTAATGGGAAGTGCACAGCTAGGTTTCATAACTTCATTTCTAGCAGTGATGGAGCCTCAAGGAACTACGCAAGCAATGCATTTCAAAATCCCTGAAGGTATTTCAAAACGTAGCGAGAAAGCGCTGGAATACTGTGGTGGAATGGGAAGCATGGCGCCAACTACAGGTGACTTCTTGGTAGTTACAGCCTTCAGATGTATAACAAACTATCCTTCAAAATTTCAGTGTTAAAGGATCTTTTATTTTTAAAAATATATATATTTTTATTGATTTCAGAGAGTAAGGGAGAGGAATAGAGAGATAAAACATCAACAATCAGAGAGAATCACTGATCTGCTGCCTCATGCATGCCCCGCACTGGGGAGTGAGCCTGCAACCCGGTTATGTGCCCAGACCAGTAATGGAACTGTGACCTCTTGGTTCAAAGGTCTACACTCAACCACTGAGCCACACCAGGTGGACTATTAAAGGATCTTGGGATTTTTTTTTTCATGGTGATTAGTCAATAGAATAATGAAACTATGTTTAGTTTTCCATCTTCCCCAAAGCAAGCAGGTTTCTGTTTCCTTCCCAGGTCACCTAGCCATCCCAAAAAACTTCATAAAAACATATCAGGATTTTAAAGAAGGCACCAATGAGCAAACTTCTCATCATTGCCATGTTTACTAAAGTAAAGGTTTTAGTTAACATATCATATTATATAGACTTCTCAAAACACCTAAATGTTTATCATCATGTGGACTGAATATTTACATAATAATTCAAATTCTAATTTTCCTTTTATGTGACATATAGATGCTGTAGCCAAAATCAAGCTATCAAACCCAGTCTCAGTTCAACTTAGCAATATTACTTCTTTTAATTACTCAGTTTCTGAAAGAATATCAAACTAACAATAGTAGACTACCTTAAAGCACTTGAGGAAACTTTAATGGGTAAAATTAAATAAACTTTTAATGACGCTTATGAGTCAACAAGTGGAAGAATGGAAGAAACTACATGGGGAAACACACACTAAAATCATAAAGTCTTAGAAATTTGAAATCCTCCCACTGTATGGGTAAGAAAACTGAGGCCGAGAGTGCTAAGATAAGATAGACATAGCTATGTTGATATTAATGAGACAAGCCATTTCAGATCTTCTGATAGATTTTTTTCAGTGCAATTTCCATTGCAAAATACACACTTAGACACACACACACACACACACACACACACACACACACACACTCTCTAGAGGCCCAGTGCATAGGATTTGTGCACTGGTGGGGGGCATGGCCTGCAGGGATCCGCCTGCTGTGGGAGCGCCACTCATCCCGGTCAGCCAAGCAGCTGTGGACTGCTCCCCAAGTGGCTGCTCCCTGGTCTGGCATCTTCCTTGGAGCCAGAGCACTCACCTCCCCAGGGGACCCGGGTGGGGCCAGGCCTAGGGACAATAGCACTGAGAGGCAGCGGAGGAGGCCTCAGTCCCGGAGTAGGCCTCAGTCCCGAAGCGGCCATGAACCCGCCTCCCAGCCTCTGGGGTCAGCTCTGTGAGCCCAGTGGCGACACTGCGCGGCCTGCAGGGAGTGAGGAGGAGGACCCTGGGGTGAGGAAGCAATGATCAGAGCCCGGGTTCCTACCCATCGGCCTGGGGTTTGCAGCAGGAGCAGCAGCTCATCCCGGTCAGTGGAGCCGCGCTCCCACTGTGGTAGCGCACTGACCACCAGGGCGCAGCTCCTGTGTTGAGCGTCTGGCCCCTGGTGGTCAGTGCACGTCATAGTGGCTGGTTGACCAGTCATTCTGGTGGTTCTGCCATTCGGTCACTGGGCTTTTATTATATAGGATGTATACTAGTATATGTACATATATTTTGGGCAGTTTTATAACTTTACTCACCAAACAGCAGTTTGTTCTTCTCCACAGTAACTGTTTGTAAATTTTTTAAAGTGGTGACAGGTGCGTAGGTAACCAACAAATAGAGCTTGTTTGGTGAATCTTCATCCTCATTCCATGTTCTGGACTACTGCATCCAGATACACTATGGGGCATTCCTTATTCCTTTGGCCGAGACAGCTTTGTTGAGCCTGGTGTCAATGCAAATGTCTGGAGTTCCCATCTTCTTTATGACAAATTTCTGGATGTCTCTGAGTGCCCAAGGGGCACGCTTCTTGAAACCCACTCCATGGATACACTTGTGAATGTTGATGGTGCATTCTCTGGTCACTACCTAGTTGATGGCAGAGAACGGCCCTTCTACTCTTCTTTGTGGGAGCCATTATGCCAGGCCCAAGTTGGAAAGAAAGGGCATTATATTTCTAAATTACCTCTTTCTTAAATATGCTGTCATCCAGCTTATTTTCATGAGAGTGAGTAACCCGCCTTGAGTAATAATCGCTTGCTCTAAATGAAAGTTATCAGAAGCTTTCAAAGCCAATCTTTATGAAGTAAAACGTACAGTAAGGAAACATGGCATGTTCCCATAACTGAGCGCTAATGCTTTCCAAACTTCATTAGTCCAAGCACCATCCCTAGCCAGGTCTGCAGAGGGCTGGGGTGTCCTCGGCAGTCAGAGCGGGTTTTGCACCGGAAGTGTTGGTGTATGTGCTCAGGCATGAGTGATGAAGTCAAATGAGGATGTCAGCACTTTTGGTTCCCTCTCTCCAGCTCGGAGGGTGCAGCAGGAAACTTCACACTGACCACATGCCAGTGAACCCTTCGCCAAAACTAAAACCGCCCCACTCTGCTACAGTGCACCAAGGCTGGCAGGGTCTTAATGTGGTTCTTGACCTCTTCTTTCTGTGCTGTAGCAGTTTAGTGGGCAAAGAAAATGCATGTGGAATAGTTTCTGATTATCTGACACTGTACACTGTAGATTTTCATATATCTTCATAAGTAACTAAATCTTTTCACTGTTCATTCGGATATTATGCGACTATAGCTGTAGAAACATGTTTTCTTAATTTATTTTTTAGTTTGCTGCTTACATTTTGGTTTGCTAGATTTTATAAAAACAGATTTATTCCTCTTGGCTTTAAATCAAGTGGCTTTGATCAGTCATATCCAGGTGTTTAGTTTAAATTTGAGAATGGCTTTAGGAATCATGATATCAACCCATGTGTTATAAAGATAAGTAACCCTTCCCCCCAAAAAAATTATGTGGCTAAAAAGAAATCTTCATAAAGAGAAAGTAAACAAAGCTATTTATCTTCTCCCAACACCACCATCATTTTATTCCATATCTCAATAAAATTAATATTGTTATTATAATTATAGCTGTATACTGCACTTATTATAATTCCCTTCTCATAACAACCCTAACAAAGTGGTATTATTTGCTCCATTTACATAGATGGTGAAATTGAGAACTAAAGTTAAATAACTTTGCCAGAGAAGTAAACAGCAGAACTACAATACAAACCCTGGACTGTTTAACTGCAAAACCAGTTCTCTAAAATAGAAAATGTCAGCTTATTCTCCCAAAGTTTTCTCAAAAATATTAAACTGGGATGCAAAAATAAAAACGTTCACCCTATATCAGAGTTTTCTTGCTTTTATCTCCAAATTCAAAACCTAAAACTGGTAAACTTCCTCTTTTTACATCATATGACTTTTCATAACTAAATTCCTCAAAACTTTGTAATTAATCTACTTGTAAGCAAATAGTTTTACACAAAACCTAAAATAGTAGGATCATTTTAGAATAACTTAGAGTTCACCTGAGCAATAATCATTTTTATTTTAATTCGCTTATTGGTTATGAGAAGAAGAGTAAATGTGTCACTTCCTCAAGGTCACTTTGAGCCAAAAATAGAATTCTGGTGTAAGGTCTGGTTGCTAAACCACGCTTCCTCTGCAATGGTAAGCTGCCATTGGTAAGCTGGTCACTAAGAAACAGAAAAGAAGAAGAAAAAGTATGGGATATTCCTACTGCTATCTTTCTCATACTTGTCCATCCTTTCTATTTTGTCCATTTCCCATACTGTAGATTCTATATTACAATTATGGGAAGAAACTGCAATGGCCCTGGCAGATAAGGAAAAAAATCTTATTCCTATTTCAAACATGAAACAAATGTTTCATTTTCTTTTCTGATTAAAATACGGGATATCGCCCAGCTGGCATGGTTCAGTGGTTGAGCATCGATCTATGAAGCAGGAGGTCACAGTTTGATTCCTGGTCAGGGCACATACCTGGGTATGTGGGCCCCCTACATAACTAGTAGGGGACATGCAGAAGATAGCTGATCAATGATTCTCTCTCATCATTGATGTTTCTATTTCAGCCGTGGGCAAACTACGGCCCGCGGGCCAGATCCGGCCCATTTGAAATGAATAAAACTAAAAAAAAAAAAAAAAGACCGCACCCTTTTATATAATGATGTTTACTTTGAATTTATATTAGTTCACACAAACACTCCATCCATGCTTTTGTTCCGGCCCTCCAGTCCAGTTTAAGAACCCATTGTGGCCCTCGAGTCAAAAAGTTTGCTCACCCCTGTTCTATTTCTTCCTTCCTCTCGAAAATCAATAAAAATTGATTTTTAAATATATGGGATATAGCCTCAAAAATTAAGATTCTTTTTAAAACTGTCTTGTTAAATTAATTTCTTCTATTAAAAATGCTTTTCTTTGATTCCCAGAGGAAGAAGAGGGAGAAAGAGCGAGAGAGAGAGAGAGAAACATTGATGTGAGAGAGAAACATCAATTGGTTGGTTGTCTCCTGTATGTGCCCCAACCAGGGACTGAACCTGCAATCTAGTTATGTGTTCTGATGGGGAATCAAACAAAAGATGTTTTGGTGAACAGGACAAGGCTCCAACCAACTGAGCCACCCGACCAGGCCTCTTTTATTTAAATTTTCTTGATACATATTATTATCTTTTGATTTATAGATTTAAGGCAGTTCACTAAGACATGTGTAGGTACCTGCACATATAGCATTTGGCATATGTCTAAAGCAGTACTACCAACTTTTAAAATATTTTTTTCATTTTTATTACATATACTAGAGGCCGAGTGCATGAAATTCATGCACAGAGGGGGTGTCCCTCAGCCGGCCTGCACCCTCTCCAATCTGGGACTGCTGGCTCCTAATCGCTCCCCTGCCGGCCTGATTGACACCTAACTGCACCTCTGCTTCCTGATCATCCACAACTGCCCTCCCCTGCCATCCTGATTGCACACAACTGCCCTCCCCTGGCGGCCTGATCGCCTACAACTGCCCTCCCCTGCCACGACCCGCCTCCTCCGCCAGGACCCGCCTCCACGCGAGGCAATGGAGACACCAGGACCGGCCTCCTCCACACCGTGCAGAATTGCAGGACCCCCCAGGCCTCACCATGCTGAGCAGCCACTGGGCCCCGCCTCTGCTGTGCGTGCAGCCATCTTGTGCTGTCTCGCGAGGGTGTCGCACAAGGGCGTGACGCCACCTAGGCTTTTATTATATAGGATGCACACACAAAAAAGATGTCATAAGTCATTTCTTGTGTCTACTTACATTCAGTCCTTGCTCTTGAGCAGCCTTCTTTGCTCTTACCATCTCGACAAGTTCCCTATCGCTTCAGGCAGGCCTTCTTTGTCCTTGCCAGTCTGCATAGAAATTGCAGAAGTCCTTGCAGATGTACTTACTGGTTGGTATGTTTCCAAAGCTTGTTCCAAAAGCTCTTGTTCTGTTGTCCAAGGGGTGAAATCTGTGCACATACCTTCAAATCATTGTGAAGGTGTTGCACTGTCTGCTTGAGGCACTGGACACTGTTCTTTTAAAAACTTATCAAAAATCTTTTTATGTCATTTCCTCAACGAGGGTCAAGTGTTTGAAGACTCTTTGCTTTTTTTTTATAACATCTTCAGTGGTTCTATTGATTCCAGAAGAAGAATGCATGCTCATGTAATTAGCAATAACTTCCCATCTTGAATTTTTGGCAGCAGGAAAGAGATTCGCAGACTTAATTAGTAACTGCTGATCATATTCTGACCAATTTTGACTGCAATTTCCACCTCCACCAGTTGATTTCTTAGATGCTTATCACATATGAGCCTCAGCTTCCTCTTTCTCGTTTCTAATTTGCTCATTTGTTTCTTCTGTTTTTCCAGAGCAGCCTTTTCTATTTGGAGAATGATGTAGTTCATTCAAACACTGTAAAGGTGCTAATTCAAGGTGCTCACGAAGTTTTCCCACTTCTATCATTTTTAACCTGCACTTCCTTGTTTTCACAAAAGCGATTCCAGGTCTTGCATGAGCTTTGAAATTTTTGCCTTTCCTTTTTAATGGCTTTTACCTGGCTATTTTTGTCCTTCTTTGCCAATAATGCTTGTTGTCTACCTTCTTCTTCTTCTTTCTCTTTAGCTAATGGAGCAGCTCTAATTCACTTGTCTTTGTTTTTCTTTAGCTTCTTGCTCCTTCTGTTTTGCTTCTGCTGTCTTTTCTGCTTTTTTTCCACATGAAAGTTCTTAGTTTATTAATCCTCTCATGAAAAATCTGCACAATCACCAGGGATGAAATCAGTGAAGAATCATTAATACTCCTGTTATCCAATCCCAGCTCACTTTTGAGAGCACCAACATTGGCCTTTGTAGTCCCCCTGACTTTCTTTATCCTGTTCTTGCATTCCTTTCTTTGTTTCCTTGGGGTCTTCTTCTCATACAGGCCATGTCTTGCAAGTCTATGTTTGGGTTCATTTTTCTTTGCTTAATCCAAGGAAAATAAGTCATGCCAAAGCCATTTGTCTTGCCACCACCAAAATGGGTTCTGAATCCAAACACAAAGATGACATCTGATGTTATCTTATACATTTTGGCTAGTTTTTCTCAACTGTCTTGGGTACTGTTGCCTTCTGAGGGTGAAGGACATCAATGACCATTGGTTTCCGCTGAAGTAGTCTGTTGGTCATGGACTTCCTGGTCCGGGTTGTTGCTGTGTCCTTCATGATGGCAGCCGCTACTTCTTCCTTGGCCTTCCCCTCTTCCTTAATTTTTTAAATTCTTGGACCAAAGCTATATGCATTGTCAATGAATGTCCTTATTCTGTTTGTTTCTTCTTTTTTTCATTGTGGCCCTGCTGCTCTGTTCTGCTTTTCAATCCATATCCTCTCATTACAATGTTTTTCTTTTTCTTTTTCTTCTTCATCTAAATGGGAATGTTCTAAGAATCAAAATTATATCAGAAAGAATAAAATGTATCTACATCTTCAAATCAGGAATTCATATCACCAAGTCTCAGACATTTTTAAAATTTGACCTTTTGGAATTCCTTTAAAACACTGGGAAAATACTTTGAAGAAACTGCATTTTGCTTCCCTTTAAGAAGCAACCGAGATATCAAAAGTACTTTGATTGGTTTTGGTGTAACTTTATATCTTACTTGGCCAACTTGAAGTACTGCCTAATGATCTTGGTTCTTCAGTGGTGGGATCAAGTGTTTTTAGAACAGGAAATTCTTCTCATTGCAATTCTTCACCTTCTGATTCCTCTGATAAATCTTTCTTATCCTCCAGTTCCTGAAAAGAGGCAGAAGAATTTCTGTTTCTCCTCTTAACAAAAGCTTCAAACCATCTTCCCAAAGGTTCAACTTGATAGTGTTGAGGTTGTGATTGAAAGAGTTGAGAGTTGGCCTTGGCTGGGTGCTCAGATGGTCAGAGTGTTATCCTAGAATGCCAAAGTTGCAGGTTCGATCCCAGGTCAGAGTACATACAACAATGAACCAATGAATGCATAAGTAAGTGGAACAACAGATTGATGTTTCTCCCTCTCTTTCTCTCTATAAAAAAAATCAATTAAAGAAAGAAAGAGTTGAAGGGCTTCAATGCTTTGCATGGAATAAATTAGAGGTCAGCACATGAGTGATGGTGGTGCCCTGGGTGTCCACATCACTAGGCAGCAGCAGCATGATGGTGCCAGGGCCAGCCCCAGGGGCACAGCAGTTCACATCCAAGCTGAGGGTACTCAGCGTCCCCCCAGGCTCTAGCAGTACTGCCAACTGACCCTTCTGTAGTGGTGGAAACGCTCTATATTTATGCTATATAATAAGATAGCCACACGACCGCTTGTGTGACCAAGGAACAAAAACTAATTTTATTTTACTTAAATTTAGAAACAACCTGTGGCTAGTAGACAGCATAGCCCTAAAGTCTGGGTATATATTTTATTCTTAAAACTTTATATTTTAAAATAGAGCCACAGGCAGTTGCAAAAATAGTACAGAGAAATCCAGTTTCACCTTTTTTTTTTCATAGTATACTAGAGGCCCAATGCATGAAAATTCATGCACTGGAGGGGCGGGGGGGGGGGGGGGGGGTTCCTCAACCCAGTCTGCCCCCTCTCACAGTCCAGGAGCCCTCAGGGGTGGGAAGCGACCCTGTGATCAGGGGAAGGTGACACCCGCATCACACCTATGCCGCTGCCACTGCTGGCAGCGCAAGCCTCTGCCGGCCCTGGTTACCTGAGCCTCGGGCGGCCCTAGGTGGCTGGGAAGCTGAAACCTGAGGCTTGCCTGCACCTCGGGCCGGCCCCAGGCGGCTGGGCAGCTGACATCTGAGGCTTGCCTATGCCTTGGGCAGCTGGGGGGCTGAGGGCGGGTCCGGCTGCACTGTATGCCTGCCATGCACCCCCCCCCCCCCCCCAGCTCCCCGGCTGGGCTGAAAGGACTGGGGGACTCTGGCGGGGCTGAGTACTGCCATCTTTGTGATGGAGTGACAGTCAATTTGCATATTCCCTTTTTATTATATAGGATAACTATAGTACAATATCAAAACCAGGAAATTGACATAGGTACAATGTATATTTAGGCTTATGTCATTTTTTCACTTGTATAGAGTTGTGTTGCCCTGGCCAGTTTGCTCAGTGGATAGAGCATCGGCCCAGGGACTGAAGGGTCATGGGTTCAATTCCAGCCAAGGGCACATGCCTGGGTTGTGGACTTGATCCCCAGTAGGGGGCGGGCAGGAGGCAGCTTATCAATGATTCTCTCTCATCATTGATATTCCTATCTCCCTCTCCCTTCCTCTCTGAAATCAATCAAAATATATTAGAGTTGTGTAACCACCACCTCAATCAAGATACTCAACAATCTCATCACCACAAAGAAGTTCCTTGTGCTATCCCTTTACAGTCATCCCTAGTACTCTTATCCCCACCATGCCCAGCCTCTGGTAGCCACTAATCTATTCTCTATTTCTATCATGTTGTCATCTACAGACACTGTGTAAGTGGAAGCACAGAGTATGTGACTTTCTGAGGTTGGCCTTTTTTACTGGGCATAATGCCCTTGAGATCAATTAAACTTGGCATGCATCAATAACGTGGTTCCTTTTTATGGCTGTGTCAAATTCCATAGTGTGGATTTACCACAGCTGGTTTTAGCCATTATAGTAATGAACATTAGGTTGTTTGAAGTGTTAGAATTTTATAAATGAAACTGCTATGATCATTCTCGCACAGATTTTAGTGCAGATTTCATTTCTCTGGGATAAAGGCTTAGACATGTGACTGATAGATTGTGTGATGAGTGGACGTCCACCTGTGGTTTTGGTTTTTGTTTTTTATATTTTTTTTTTATTGATTTCAGAGAGGAAAGGAGAGGCACAGTTAGAAACATCAATGATGAGAGAGAATCATTGATCAACTGCCTTCTGGACACCCTCTACTGGGGATCGAGCTGGTGATCCAGGCATATGCCCTGACTGGGAATTGAACCGTGACCTCCTGGTTCATAGGTCGACTATGTATATATCTTCATTTACTTAGATCTTTAATTACTTTCCTCAGTACTTTGTAGTTTTCATGGGTATATCTATCAAAAGCAACCTAAATAATAAATTAGAAATCTCTTACAAATGCTACCAAAATAAAAAGTGATAGTCCAAACTAGTTTTGAAAGTAAAAATTATCTTAATTAACTAAAGTTAAAAATCAAAAGTAACATAAATCCAAATATGTCCATTTGGGGCAAATAAGCAGATTTTTCAGAAAGACAGGGTTTATATAATTTACAAATAAATGAAAGGGCACCACACAGGGAATTTTGCAATTAAAACCATAAACAGAGCAGATTGGAAGTAGAAGGGAGGATAGATAGAATAAGTATCTTCCAATTATATGCAGCACTGTTTTCATTCCCTTTTTTTATTATTATGTTTATTCTATGTATCAAACCTGTTCATTACATGTGCAGTTATAGTGCAAGATTAGGGTTCTAAATTATATAACTACAATTACATAACTTTATAAAAGATATATTTAAACAGTAGTGGTAAAAAATAATGCTTTATGAATTTTGCTGCTTAGCTATTTACAGAAGGAAGGTCAAGTAGAAAAATAATTCTGTTGAATAATAAATGTATTAATATTAACTATTTAGACAATTTACTGAAGCTATGGGGAAAGTGGGATATGAGAAAAATCAAAGGGATTAAAATTATTTAGCCCAGAAATGAGAATTCTGTGAAAATACCTAGAAGATAATCAGGAGGTTATATATCTACCCAAGGGAAACAAAGGACAATTTTTTAACATATCCAAGAATACATCTGTAACAATTGGAGCTCAAAATAATGATAATGCAGTAAGTAGGTTGTACAGACCTTGAAATAAGGAAGGTCCTATTGATGATGAGTGAAATACAGTTGTGAAGGCCTGAGAGGACCAAAATAACGCACAGAACCCACGCCCCTCTCCCCAACATTCTACAAGTGTGCAATCCAAGCCTTCAGAAAACATGTCCAGTTTTCAAATCTGACTGAGAAAGAAGAATATGAAGACTGGACACTGAAGAGCAAATAACAGTGACCATTTTCTGTTCACCTCTATGTTTCCTAGATGCTTTACTGGTTCACACAATAATTGCTTGATGAGCACGCACTGAGGATATCCCAAAGCAAACGGAATTATAATTTGTGGAGAGACAACAGAAGATAATTTCTGAAAACCAAGAGTGTGGACATCATTTTCTAAACTATTGGTAATGATATCATGCCAAGGAAGTTTGACAGTGGATGGAAAGAATCAAGAAGAAGCTGGGAGGACTTCTCATACAAAATCAAACATGTGTATCTTAATCATTTCATCCCCACTACCCATAATCTCACTGCTAAATATATCTCACCACCAGACGTGGTAGGATATGAGTAGAATAAAGAAGAAAAACGTAAGTAGAAGAACCAATGAGAGAGACAGAAAAGGAGGAAGTATGTTATTAGTAATACTTAACAACTATTCAGATGTGAGAGAGTAAAACTAAAAGCAAGTAAGCAAAACTAATGCTGCCCCAAAAACATTTTTACAATCAAATGAAAGAAAAATATTCAAATTACCTCAATACTGAACAACCTATTGGTGCCACATGATAATGTATACTAGTAACCAAACTCAAAAGCATGAAACCAAAGCTAAAAACAGGAACCAAAGTTAAAGGTCAAAGATTGAATATCTGTCAGATTCTATGAATCTTAAAGCTACAGGATGTATTTAAACACCATTGAATCCCTATTGTAATACAGCATTAATTTGATTTTTTTAAATAGAGCATAAAACTGGATAGGGAAACATTTACTAATATAAGTGCTTAACAAATTCAGGAAGCCATTTACTAGCCTGTATGAGCTAACCTAATAGACCAGTGGTCGGCACACTCATTAGTCAACAGAGCCAAATATCAACAGTACAACGATTGAAATTTCTTTTGAGAGCCAAATTTTTTAAACTTAAACTATATAGGTAGGCACATCGTTATTAACTTAATGAGGGTACTCCTAAGCTGGCCTTTGCTAAAAACGTCCTCAATCTGATTGAGGTACGTTCGCTGAAGTCGACCCCTTCCAACTCTCCCATCTACACTCGTCTTGTATACTTGTTTCATCCAGGCCGAAAACCGACTTCTGCGCATGGGCCACGAAGTTTCAATCGCACTGTACGTGCGTGCCCACACGTGGTATTTTGTGGAAGAGCCACACTCAAGGGGCCAAAGAGCCGCATGTGGCTCACGGAGCGCGGTTTGCCGACCACTGTAATAGACCATTCGGGTGAGTAAACAACAGTAGAAGCCAACTCCTGCTGCCACCTGTTTTGTCCTCTCGTGACAATGTAGAGACAGCTGCACACAGAAGCTTCAAATGACAGAGAACCTTGGGATTCTTTCATCCCATTATCGCCCACTGCCTTTACCACAATCATTTCTACAATGTATACAGAGCCCGCCTTTCATTGTCCACAACTCTTAAACAGCATTTAGTCTGTATTTTAAGAAATGGAGTCTGTGGAAGGGGACTATTTCTCTGCATTCAGTAACATACAGTATGAGGCAACCTTTACTAAAAATAAAACAGTTCAGTGTTAAGACCAAGTAAGATACATAATGCATTCAGATGTCCCCATCACATAGAAATCTTGACACAACCAAAGTTGAAGAGTATGATTACGATGATGAGGAATTTAAAAATGTAATTCTACCAAAAAAAACAGAAAAAAATGACTTCTGTCCACCAGTGAAATATAACATTTAAAATGTCCAGATATTGAGAGATTCTGTCTATATGTTTTCTTTTAAACCTCCTTCTAGAGTTTGACCCTTTCTTCAAGTGATGAACAAATTACTTTTCACCAACTCCTAACTGTAGCCAAGAGTGCCTTTTCAGTATTTAAAACACACACACACAACACAAAGAAAAAAACCTTAACAGATTACAGAGGGTGAATGACAGCCACAAATCCTGTCACTACTCCCAAGAGGTGAGGTCTACTTCTCCACCTCCTAGAACCTGGGCAGGGTCTATGACGGTTTGTCCAACAGCAAAGGGCAGAAATGACATTGCGCCAGTTCTAGGCTAACACTTTAAGGGGCCTGGCAACTTCTGCTTCCTCCACTTTGGAATCCGATGCCATACTGTGAGAAGGTTCAAGCAGCCTACATGAGGAGAATCAAGGCCCCAGCTGACGACTTCAGCTAAAATCCCAGCTGACATCGGCAAGCACCAACTTGCCAGCTGTCTAAGTGAGCTATCTTGAAATAAATCCTACAGTCCTAATCGAGCTCTCCCAGCTGACAACATGCAGGCCAGAGAGGAGCCATCCTTATCAAACGCTGGCCAAATCTCAAAATTGTGAACAAGATAAATGTTTTCTTAAGCCAATAATTTTGGGGTTGTTTTGTTATGCAGCAATAGATTACTGAAACAAAATTTGGTACCAGAATTGGGGTTCCACTGTCACAAAAACCTAAAATATGTACTGGCTTTGGATTCCAGTGGTGGGCAGAAGATGAAGGTGACTGTTAATAAAGATTTGAAAGAGTGAAGAAATGTTATTGGTGGCTGAAGAAAGGGAACCTACATTATGTACAGCAGAATAATTAGTATACCCACTGGGTGCAGTAATGTGGAAGGTTGAAAGTTATCCAGTTCATGGATCTAAGGAGAATTCCAGGAAAAATGTTGAAAGTACCAACTGGTTTTTCTTAGCTCCCTGTAATAAAATACAGGAGTAGTGGGATGAACAAAAAAGAAACCATTCGGTTCCCTTCCAAGCAGAATTTAGAGGAAATAAACATAAAGGAGTTGAAATTGATAGGTTCCTAAATAAAACTATTCCTCATTTCAGTATCTTAGCAAATGACGCACAAAATAAGAAGTAGCTCAGGGCAAAGATCAAATTCTGTGTCCTCAAGGATGTGGTTGCACAGCCCTTTGTTGAGCCTCATAAAGATTTTAAGTGGTTCCTCATAGACTCTCTCCATTTAGACCAGTGGTTCTAAAACTTCATGTGTGTCAGACATAGCTCCGGGGTTTGCTGAAACCCAGATTGCTGGGCTGGATCCTCACAGTTTGATTCAGCAAATCTAAAATGGGTCTGACCTCTGTAGTCAATTTCAATTCCCAGATGATGCTAATGCTGGTGGTACAGGCACCACACTTTGCAAATCAGAGGTAGAGCAACAGGCTTGAAAGAATTTTAAGGATGCATCTTAAGGACTATCTCTACCAGACACTAGAGCTTCTAAGAATCTTAAAGGTATTTTCACACAACATTGACTTAAAGGTAGTCCAAGGTAGAGAGAGAGTTCTGTCTCAAAGAGATTTGTGGAAATGGTTTTTCTCTAATGCTGTGAACCCCAAAAAGATACATGGGAAAACCCACAAAGATTTTGAGAAATGTATCTGTGGAAGCATTATCAGTCTGGACTGAAAAGACAGAAATAGTTCAAGATAAAAAATATCAGTGCCTTATGCAGATACAAAGAGGCTGCAAACATGAACCATTTCTTGTGGAAAAGTAAGAAGAGTCAGAAAATACAGCCCAGAGCCTAGAGGGTGGAGATAAGAGCCATACAAACTGGCCCCTAAACAAGGAACCACAGACATATACCTAGCTGGGTTTTAGAGCTGTCTATGGGTGCCTCCCATGTCCCCCCTTCTGCCCTTTTTAAAAATTCACATACCACACAATTCACCCCAAGTTTGCAATTCAAAGATTTTTAGTAAATTCAGATACATACAATCAGTTACTTTTAGAACATTTTATCACCTCCAAAAGAAACCTGTACACTTTAGTTATTAAGCTCTCCCTCACACAACCCTCAGAAATCACTAATCTACTTTCTGTCTCTATTGATTTGCCTATTCTAGGTATAAATGGAATCATACAAGATGTGACCGTCTGTGGCTGGCTTCTTTCGCTTACTGTATTTTAAAGGTTCATCCACACTGTAATATGTATTAGTACCTCATTCCATTGTGTGGATATCCTAAATGTTACTTATCCGTTGTTCGGCTGATGGATGTTTGAGTTGTTTCCACCTTTTGGCTCTTACAATGTCACCATGAACATTCATGTACAAGTTGTGTATGGATACATGATTTCCTTTCTCTTGGGTTTATGCTTAGGTATGAAATTGCTGGGTACTATGACAACTCTCTTACAACTCTTAGGTTTTAACATTTTGTGAAACTGCCAGACTGTTTCTAAAGTGATTGCATCTTTTTTTTAAAAAAATAAAAATGTTTTTATTGATTTTTAGAGAGAGAGGAAGGGAGAGGGAGAGAGAAACATCAATGTGATCAAAGTGAGGGAGAAACATTGACCTGCTGCCTCCTGCATGTCCTCTACTGGGGATCGAGCCTACAGCCTGGGCATGCACCCTGACAGGGATCGAACAGGCAACCCCGTAGTGTAGTTTGTCCCTTTAGTTCCCAGGTGTTCAGTTGAGATTAGCTGTACCGAAAGAGCCTCATCAGCTCTTTGACCTGATTTAGACTAATCCTGAACTAAGCTGATGTAGTAATGAGGTGAGATTGTAAAGGTCTTGTGTGGAGGTCAGCACAGTTTACATGTGTGAGGGGCCAGAGAGCACACACCCTGGTCAACCGTTATTTTGGTGACTACCTCCAACAAACTACACTTCTGAGTATTCATGTCTTTGCATAGTCCCTTCTCACACTAACTTTGGGTTGGGCCTATTACTGCTTAGACCGTTAAAATAAGTCAGAAACGATGCAGCGCCAATTCTGGGCTTAGCCCTTAATTGGTTGGGCAGCATCCACCTCTTCCCTTGTGGAATCAGACACCACAAGGCAACCCAAGCAGCCGCTGGGTCCCGCTGAGCTCTTCTCCAAGCCTCAGAGGACAACAGCCATTCCAGCATCCAGCCAACATCACATGAAACAGAACTTCCTGGTCAACCCACTGAATCCCGAGGTTACAAACTGCTGGTTTAAGCTATTACACTTTGGAATGGTTTATTAAACTGCAAAAAATAGCCAGAACACAGGCCCCTTTGGGTATATTTTGAACTTCAATTCTCTCTAGTCATGATAAATTAGTTATTTATGAAACAATATAATGTGAAATAAACATTTTTTTTCCTGCCAAACATTTAATGCATTATACCTAGGACCAATTTAACAATCATTTAAGCAAATGAAATATACTTTCTAAATCTCAGGAGACTTCTCTTAGAGTCTATGCTAGAGACAGATCTTAGAGTCAAAAATAATGACAAAAGTTAAGAGTTTTTGCCCTGACTGGTGTGGCTCAGAATCGTCCTGTACAGCAAAGAGTTGAGTGTTCAGTTCCGGTCCCATACCTATAGCTCAGGTTCAGTCCCCGGTTGGTGCGTGTATAAGAGGCAACCAATCAATGTCTCTCCCTCTGTCTCTCTGTCTCTTTCTTCCTCTCTCTAAAAAAACAAAAACAAACAAAATTAAGAGTTTTCATTTTCAGTAGAAAGCAATGAGCAGCTCCACAGGGTATCGGGGGACTGGCCAAGGCTGGGCGACCTCAGCTGACTGGCATCTCTTGGTGCTCAGCAAGGACACGAGGGGTACAGACAAATCCAAAGAAAGGCCCCTGTAGATCAGGTAAATTCACAACAGGAATTTGAAAGTCAGGAGGGGATACACAGAAGCCATCTGTGGAAATAGCCAGGGACTCCTTAAGGCACAGTTACAAGGGTTAAGATGACAGTTCTTCCAAAGCCTGTTGTTATGGCAACCAGCAAAGATTTTTTAACATCAGTAGCTTCAATAAAAATTTGCAAACTCTGCTTTCTCTTATGCTGATGAAGCTGCTGTCCTCCTGCTTAGCTGCTTTGGATCTAAAGGCCCTCACTTGCCTCACCCAGGCACCAGGTCTTGCAGTCCATCCTATGGGCACCACGCTGGCATACGGGGAGCCTGGGGCTTCCTGCATCTCGAGAACAGGGGCGATAATAGTGAGCCCCTCAGAGGGTAGAATGATTCTTCTCATTTTCACCGAATAGAGCTTAAAAAGTTCCAGGCTCATAGTGAACTCTCGATATTATATATCAACATGTTACATTTGTTAAATTATAAGTGTATCTGCCCTAAAAAGAACTTTCAAGAAAAAAAATTTTAATATAAGAGTATCAAATCACAAGTCTATTAATAGGGAACTGGCTCAAAGTGTCGTACACCTATACAGTGAAATAATATGCTGCCTTGCCCTAGCCAGTTTGGCTCAGTGGATAGAGCGTCGGCCTGTGGACTGAAGGGTCCCAGGTTCGATTCCGGTCAAGGGCATGTACCTTGGTTGTGGGCACATCCCCAATAGGGGGTGTGCAGGAGGCAGCTGATCGATGTTTCTCTCTCATCGATGTTTCTAACTATCCCTCTCCCTTCCTCTCTGTAAAAAAATCAATAAAATATACAAAAGCTCCTCCCGCCCCCCCCCCCCCAAAAATATGCTGCCTTAAGAGAGATAATAAAAGAAAGGAAGAGCCATTCCAAAGATTTGATGTGGAGAATTCCTAATACTATATAAAAGAAAAACCGAGTTGAAGAAAACATAATTCCATTTTTGAAATAATTATATACTGTTTGTATATGTGTAGGGGAAAAAATCAGGCTATACAGACATCACAATTTGGATGGGAATTTCACTTTCTACATGATATATTGCTATAATAAATAGTAAGCACATATGAGTCTTATAATCAGGAAAACATTAATGTAAAGGCACATAAAAATCCTTCTTAAAACACAGCATGCTTTTACCTGAATTTGTTCATACAGTTTTCATTGTTCATTCCTGTTTAGCACGCAAGCAGCTCAAGTCTGTTTTTAGAACCGTGTCAGAAGCTGCTATATGAGCTGTTTCCTGTATCAGGCAGCTATTTTTAATTAATGAACATTTTGTTGTAAGAGTTCACTGGAAAATAAAAACACCACCATTTCTGCAAGTTGAACTGAAGAAAGGCTTACTCTGTAAAACACTATGAAAGATTTAAGTTATTAAAAAGTGCTCTATGTATTATTTAGTGATATATAATATTTAGTGTTAAGCCCTTTATTTCCAATGTGATATTGATATAAATTAATCTCATTAAAAATCCCTCGAGGAGCAGATCTACATGCTATTTGCTTAATTTCACCTAAAAGAATAACATAACATTCTTCACATACTAAGCACTCAAATGTGAGTTGCCAGAAAATCAGAGGTAAGAAAAAGAAAGAATACAGAACTAATACGATTTCTTTAAACTAAATATTTACTAAGCAATTAGATGCAAAAATACTGTCCTACACTGACTTGCAGCTGCTCTAGCTGAAAGTATAATTAGCAATACTCACCCCCTCTACTTTATTATATTGTTCCAAGGTTGATAGGAGATAATATGGCTCAAAAGATAGCTGCTATGTAAACAAATTATATTTTTCATCCATCCAATTCTTCAACCCAGGGGTTGCCAACACCAAAAGGAGTCCTCTAAAGAGCCTGCAGCAGTGAGGGTCGGTGAGAACTCAATGGCTGCACAGCAGAACCTGAGTTCCAAAGGTCCCACACCAAGCCATTCTCCCACAGAACAGCGATGGGATTTTCATGTAGATCTAAAAGAAGGTTCTAAGAAGGTCCCCGCTGCACCGTGTATGGCAGTCGAAAAAAAAGGGGGTTTATTGTTCTCTTGCCAAACTATAATCCTCATCACAGGTGGCAAGCCACCCAACTAAACTCTACCCCACACCCTCTTCACTGACCACTTCCCTAAATTCCTTGCATTTATAAACTGCTTCACAATTTTTAAAGTGTTTCCTTATCCATTAATTCAATTCAGACAGGTTATAGAATTTCTACCTAACACATTTAACTAAAAAATGTTGGCATTTAAGAGAAATTCTGAGGTTGGGGTGGGTTCAACACATGGCCCCCATAAGCATATCCCATCGAGGGGCTGTGATGGCTAATTCCATGCATCAACTGCAGGGACTTTCTGGATGAGATTAAAATTTAAATTGGTGAACTCTGAGTAAGCAGATTGCTCTCCTTAATGTGGACAGGTCTCATTCAATCAGTTGAGACAGAATAAACCAAAAAGCCCAGCCTGCCTGAAAAAGAGAAAATTCTCAAGCAGACTACCTTTGGACTTCAATCTGGACCACTGGCTCCCCTGGGTCTGGAACCTGTTGGCCCACAGTGCAGATCTGGGCTTGCCAAGCCCCATAAACACATTCGCCAATTCCTCATAAAATACTTGTGTGTGTACATGTGTGCGCACATGCACATGGACACACACACCCACAAATCCTATTGGTTCTGTTCTCTGGAGAATCCTAATACATGTAGTCCCCATGGGAAGTTATAGCCTGGCTACCAACAGTGTAACATGCACACAGGAAAAGTCATTTGACAAGGGACAAATGGCCTCCTGTGACCAGACATGTGTAACCTTCCTTCCTACCATGGTGCTCTCCAGCAAAACACATTGTGTGGGCCTGCATGAGTATGCCAGGAGTGGACATGGCTAGGCACACCTTACTCTCCCTTACTTATTAGATCCCGAAGAAGAGAAATGACCCAGCTAGTGTAGCTCACGATTGAGCATCAACCCATGCAGCAAGAGGTCAGGGCACATGCCCAGGTTGCAGGCTTGGTCCCCAGTGTGGGGCATGCAGGAGGCAGCTGATCAATGATTTTCTCTCACCATTGATGTTTCTCTCTCTCTCTCTCTCTCTCTCTCTCTCTCTCTCTCTCTCTCTCTCTCTCTCTCTCCTTCTCCCTTCCTCTCTGAAATCAGTAAAAAAACAAAACAAAAAAAGCATAGGATCTCAAGTCAGATCATACCTGTTCACCACTTATCAAAATATGACCCTCAATATTAAGCTAAACTATCAGTGGCTTGGTTTTCTCATCTGTAAAAAATTGGAATAATAATGGTATCTATCTTCACTGGGATTCTGAGATAAAAATCCCACATGAGATAAAATGTGTAAAACATTTTGAACACTGCATGGGACATAGGAAGCTCTCAACAAACTACCCATTCTTATTTAATCAGCCTCTCAATGTTTATATAATGTAAATGCCCTACTCACCCTTGTCCTTTTTCTTTCATCTTCTGAAGAATCAAGAATTTCAGCTGGATGAGGCCAAACGCATTTAGAAACTATATCTAGTCCAGTGTTTATTTACACAGCACGCTTCATTGGGTCACACGCAAATTAAGTGCTTACCAAAGCTTTAATAAAAACGGAGGACATAAAGAAAAGTCATGACTTAAAAAATATTTCTACCTGTTGAGTTGACTACTTCCTGGCTTTGTGAAATACCCAGTAAGTGCAGAACTTAACTTAATTTTTCCCTTATGGGGTCCCTTTATAGAACACTGACAAAACAGTCTTGGTGTGGCTGCATTCTAAGCCCAAGAAGCAAATGCAATGTGTGGTTCTCTCCCTTTGCCATTTGTGACATGTGGCCTTTACTTAAAACATTCAGTTACTCTGCCCACACGAAATTAATGCTTCTGCATAGCAGTGGGCAGGCTGAAGACCTGAGTTCTCATTTAAACTCGCACACAGCCCTGACTGGTTTAGCTCAGTGGATAGAGTGTCGGCTTGAGGACTGAAGGGTCCCAGGTTCGATTCTGGTCAAAGGCATGTTCCTTGGTTGCGGGCACATCCTCAATAGGGAGTGTGCAGGAGGCAGCTGAATCGATGTTTCTCTCTCATCGATGTTTCTAACTCTCTATCCCTTTCCTTCTCCCTTCCTCTCTGTAAAAAATCAATAAAATACATTTAAACTCTCACAGCCTTTTGACCTCAGTGTTGCCAACAATGACACCACCTGCTCCCTTACTTCACAGGTTTCTTCAGAACAAAAACAGCAAAGATGGTGGGCATTTAGCACAGGCTTCCAGGTTTGCTGCACAGAGGAAAAGAAAAACATATTTTGGGGACTGTATCAATGTTCCTTCAGTGAGGACTTCATAAATATTTGAAGGTCAATGTCAAGATGAAATAGTTACTTGCCTTTAAACAATGATGCACTTCTTGTGCTATACTCTTCAAACTAATTTCTCTCCCAAAGAATTCCTATTTTAGTATTAATCCACAACAAAGGTACTCTTGACACTGACACTTTTAATTACATATTACAAAGGATTTTGGAAATCAAGGTTTTTAGTAGTAAGGCAGAACTGTGTTGAAGCTTTATTCTCATCTACTAGCTACATAGTAGGATAGCAAGACTCTTGAATCCTTGGGTTTCGTTTGCTTGTTTTTTGGTGGTGGTGGGTGTTTTGAATAAAGACGACAATTTCATCTTTTCTCTGAGGCCCAAATAAGATCACACACACCGTTATGAACAAGAAGGCACCCATCAGCATTGCTGCCCTACTCCATCAGCAGCGCTGCCCTACTCCATCAGCAGCTAGGGCAGCAAGTGTTTCCTTCAACAGTTCACACCTGAATTGCTAAGGTTGTCTCAAGTAGATTTGTTAGGCGATGTGACTTAACACAAGCCCACTGATCCAAGAACTGCAAGAAATAAGGTTAGAATTCACCCACAAAAGACATATAGGGTGAGTAAAAGTTTTAGCAAAAATGTCAGCTGTGAGTCACAGTACTTACGTTGCATTTTCTTTCTGTTCTCACTGCCTTGCTTTAATCATCGTGATGACACAAGTAAGTGTGGGATGAGCTGACAAAAATGTCAGTGCCCCCAAATACTATGTGAAGCACCAAGGCCTAGGACCCAATGCTACATCTCTCAAGAGCTATATAACCTTCTCATTTTAAATGCGGCCCTGGATATTGCCAACCTAGAAAGTCTTCAGTTAAGAGAGGAAATAAAGCTTAAAAGAATGCTTTCTTATTATTTTTTTCTCTAAGGAAGAAGATTTTTTTTCAAACTGTGATCCTATCCATTTAGTGGGTCCAATAGTAAATAACCACGTGTATAAGCACACGGGAGAAGATCTATTTCAGACACACACACACACACACACACACACACACACACACACGCATGCATTGTACCCGCCGTACTGTACTGGGTTGTAGTTAAAATTTTTGAAAGTCACTATTTGAAAGCATAGTTACTGACTACTCTCCTCAAAATAACTGAAAAAGTATTTACATATTCAGTTCCCATGGTAACACTACTTTTTAGAAGCCCATTGCTATGACAAAGAAAAAGACGACAGTTTAAAAGGGTGGGCTCTTGAGAAGGAAGTGTTCTCTCCCACTTCAGGACTCTGGTTCCAACTGATCATCAGTATCCCCAGAAAATCAATACATTTGCAAGACAAGAGACAAACATATGAAAAGATTTACTAGGGAGGGGGCAGATGCAGAGGGGAAAACATTTAATTAATTCCAGGTATTGTACTAGATTATAGGCCAGCCACACATGCAGACTTTCTCCTTTAATCCTCACAAACCTGTAAGTATCACAGTGCTGAAGCCGCTATGCTGTTATAGTTTTGCCTGTTAAGTGATGACCTAATAAAAGTCATTTTCTTACAGTTACAGGACTGGCAAGTTTGGTCATTACTGATTGTTGACTAGCAGTGTTTGGGTGTGGATGAATAGGACCTACATTCAAGATTATGAATAACCAGCCAGTAGAATTTGGAACATCCTCCAGATTCTAATTTGTCCCATAAATAGACCGCACTCAAAACAATACCTTAATTGGCAAAGAAATGGAATTCAAGAGTAAGTCCAGCCAGTGACTTGCTATGAGGTCTTGCAAAAGCCAATTTCTCTGGCCCTCTAATTGTGCATCTATAGTCACCCTGAAGGCAGAGCTTTGCAAAGTTTGTGATGGCTAAGATTTTATGACTCGTGCCTCTAAGATGACACATGCTAAGTAATAAATTTCATTACCAGAAATTTCATCACCAGGGGTAAAATTAAAAGAGGTAACAAAGAAATAAACTCTAGGGCCCCAATTCTTTCCTTGTAGCACCCTGACTGGCCTCTCGTTACCCCTCCAAACCCTGCAGGTATGGGCTGACCAGTCTTCCTAATCTTATAGATCAGTGGTTGCCAACCTTTCGGACTTCATGGACCACCAGTGGTCAGCGGACCACCGGTTGGCGACCACTGCTTCAAAGGTTTCCTTAAATCTGTCTAGAATTCTTGCCTCTGTCTTGCCACCTAGTGGCAACAGAATTCACATGACTAAAGTAATGTTGACTCGTTATGTTCAAAAGACAGAAGGGGCCTGGCCTCTCCCTGAGCCAACCACATTCTTTCTCAGTCACCAGGCAGGTGCCACAAGACTCCAGTATAAAATGGGGATAATACATTCTATAATGTGTACTAAACAGCTAGGCACTGTGCCTGACATATGGTAGTTGTACTCTCTCTCTCTCTTATTATCATTCTGGTTCTACTTTCTTTAAACAACAGGGGGAGAGGTGATGCCCCTTAGGTAGCGAAGTAGAGTCCCAAGCATTTTTCACTGACGAATTGGCTCCAGTCTTTGGTCTATTTTTAGCAATATTTGGAAACCTAGTTGGATAAAAATTAAGTTTTGTTTTAAATAAAAGTATATAGTGGCTTCCTCATAGGTGAAAAATAAACTGACAGAAAGCAAATGCTAGTGCATGGTAGGGTTTCATCAGCATTGATGTAAAAGGTAGCAAACCCTGGAGAGAATATATGAAGTGAAAGTTAATAGCCTTCAACCAGAAAAGGGAGAGAGTCAAATGCAGGAGAAACTAATGTAATAATAGCAAGTGATTACTGAGTACTTAAAAGTTTTGTATGTGTCACTGTACTTGACACTCGCCAGAAAAGGCAAACCATGGAATAAGCTGTGAAGGCATTTAAGGCGGCCACATCAAAAATGGAAAAGTAATTTTTTTTGCCAACTTTCCTATGACACATATGTAGTGTTTACTTGTCATTAACCACCTGATACTCAACAGAAAACAAACCAAATTCAAGATGAAGAAGGTCACATCTTGAAAAAGCCAAAAGGAAGGCCCTGGCCGAAGTGGCTCAGTTGGCTGGGGTTCTCCTCTGCAGGGTGGGGTGGGGGTGGGGATTGCTTGTTCAATTCCCCTTCAGGGCATAGGCCAGAGTTGCCAGCTCCGGTAGGAGGGGGTAAGAGGCGTGCAGGGGGCAGCAGATCGAATGTCACTAATATCAATGTTTCTCTCTCTGTGTCTTTCCCTCTCCCTTCCTCCATCTCTAAAAATAAAAAAATTTTAAAAATCTTAAAAAAAGAAAAAAGAAAAGCCAAAAGGAAAGATAATATCATAGGGCAAAGAGCAGAAACCAGAACAAGAGACACAGTTACTTCTATTTTTAAAATTCACAACATTCTTGAAATTCCCCCAGGAAGGTTTCTGTTTGTTTTATAGCATCTCCCAGTACTTTGTGCAAATATGTTCGTTCAAATTCCACTCTGTGAGTTCTATAAGTTCACGGCAGACAAATATACCACCTGGCAAAAAGACATCAAAATAATCAGAGAAACAGATGAATAAAATGAAAGTATGACTACTAAACTCATCAGCATTGTGGCATGTAAGCCTTGTGGGCTTTTTCTTCATCTTGTTAGCTTCTAAGACTGAAGAAATCATTTGAAAACTTTCTTACAAGCCTAGAGACACAGGAGTCATAAGGAGCCATGAAACCCTTTATCTGAAAACGACAACAATCAGTAAATTTGTATTGACACGGGTTTTAGTTGCTTGAATAGTTATGTTTTCTCCTCACATTCTCCCGATTCAAAATATGATCATTTCCCAGAAGAAAAAATAGTTTTTCCTCACTGAATATTCCACTACCTAACACAACCTTAGAAGAATCAATATGAACTCTGAACACGGTGCATAAGTGACAGACCCCTCACACAGAAACAATAACACACCTTAGCTCTGGATTAGGTGTCTCAGGGAGGGTTACTATCAATACAGCCTCATAAAAAATTCATTAGTAATATGCTGGAGAAAATGAGTTACATGTAGTCTTTTTCTTAGGTTTTCCAGTGCCCTGTTATTCAAGAAAAACAATATGTAGAAAGACTGTGGGTTTTGAAGAGAGCTCAGCTGAAATGCAGAATCCGAAGTACAGTAACTGTGATCTCCATTTATAAAATGGCAACATCTATTTGGCAGGATTACCGTTAATGTTATGTCACATAGCATACACTAAAACGTAAGCCACAGATTACAACACCTGGTAGAATCTAAATAGGTCTTCACGTTAACGGAAAGAGGACTGCCCGAAGCAGGCCTGCCTAGGGATGGCAGCACTGTGGAGTTCTTGACTTTGTGCAGGAAAGATTTCACAATACGAGTCCAGATGATTTTTCAATTTTTCTCTTTTTAGAGAGAGGAAGGGAGAAGGGAGAGAGAGATAGAAACATCAACGAGAGAGAAACATCCATTGGCTGCCTCTTGTATACCCCCTTCTGGGGATTGAGTCCACAACCCAGGCAAGTGCCCTGACCAGGAATCAAACCAGTGACCTCTTAGTTCATGGGTCAATGCTCCCGGTGATTTTGAGAGTATGTTTATTAAAGCTAGGGACAGTGAAACAAAGCAAGGTCTTAGGACAGAAGAAGCAAGAGGAGAGAACCTATGTGAGGCTGCTGTGGCTTCCAAGAAATATTATAGGAAAGAAATGAGCCTAGGCAGGGCTGCTTTGGCTCACTGGGAAGTCAGAGAAAAGGGGGCTTTGGAGACAGGGTCAGGGGGTTAGCGGAAGATGAATTATGGACTCAGTATCAAGTCACATGGGATGCTTAGAGTTTAGGAAAAAGGGAGGGAAGGAAAAGTCATGGGCATGCTCCCAAATCAGATTTTCCAGGTGAGTCCTTTCAGGGTCGTGGTCTCCACTGATTGGCCAGCTCCAGGGGGTTATTAGTCATTGTAGCCCACCTGGTTTTGCTGCTTTTCTGGGCCTGGAGCTGAAATACAACTGGAGCCTAGATGTTATCTCCAGGGACCTTCTATACCTGGCTGTAAAATGCTCAGCCAGTTTAGTTTGTTCAGCTCTGTTTTCCCATTCCACTTGCAAAGGAATTTTCCTGGCTTCTTACTATCCTGCCTCACTCAAAAGACCAACCCCTCTTTGCCTTAGTTTTTCAACATCTTTCTCTAAACTAGTTACCTCCAATTTTTTCATCATACAAACCATTAAAACGTTTTGACTCTGCACCCCAGAATATGAACATTTCTAAATTCTATATATGTGCTTCAGTACTAATATATTACAAAATACACAAAATAGAACTGTTGAAAAAATGAAATAAAACAAAACACAGTTTTAAATATTGGCTTTGTAGGATTGTTAATAACTCAAGGCATAATAAAACGGAAGCCAAAGTTCATACTTAACAACAGTGGATGCCAACTTAGATTCCAAAGAATCATGACAATTCTGATTTTATTTTTGTGGTCACCTTCTTACAGAACTCAAAGGTTTCGCAGTTTGCAGTACTCTTATTCAAAAACAAGGCATGGTTGTCCCAAGGTAGCTTTATTTACTTGCAGCAAGTAAAGGAGATGCAATTCATATCCAAAGCTCTGCCTCTCCGAAGGAAGGCTTAACATTCTTATATACACTACTAGAGGCCCAATGCATGAAATTTGTGCAAGCGGCTCAGCCCCTGCCACCTCAGCAGCCACCTCTACCTCGGCCCCCACCGCTGAGTCTTCATCCAGCAGGTCATCCGGGAGGACATCAGGTCTAATTAGCCTATTACGCTTTTATTATTATAGATTTGGTCATTGGAGCAGAGCTAAAAGATCGAAATACTAGATATTCTCCAAGCTCCCTTTCAGCACTAGGACTCTGGTCTCTACTGAAATTTGCATTTGATTAGTAATATGCTACATACTGTTCTTGGCACAAATAACAATGTAAAATGTTTTAATAGTACCTAATAAGCTGACCATTTTTTATTAGAGGCCCAGTGCGCGGGATTTGTGCACTGGTGGGGGGCGTGGCCTGTGGGGATCGGGAGCATAGCTGTGGGAGCATAGCTCATCCTGGTCAGCCAAGTGGCTGTGAACCCGCCCTCTGAGCGGCTGCTCCCACTGTGGGAGAGCCGCTCATCCCGGTCAGCTGAGTGGCGCTCCCACTGTGGGAGTGCACTGACCACCAGGGGGCAGCTCCTGCTTTGAGCATCTGCCCCCTGGTGGTCTGTGCATGTCATAGTGACTGGTCGACTGGTCGTTCTGGTCATTCCGCCGTTCGGTTGCTGAGCTTTTATTATATAGGATGTTTTTATTTGTAGTTTGATTACAATTGACGAATTAAATATTATATTCGTTTTAGATGTATAGCACAGTGGGTGGACATTTATATAACTTATGAAGTGATCCCCAGTAAGTCTAGAACCCACCTGAAACCATATATAGTTATTACAATATTATTGACTATATTCCTCTTGCTGTACTTTACATCCCTATGACTATTTTGTACTGCCAATTCGTACTTCTTAATACCTTCACCTTTGTAACCATGATCATTTTTAAATAAATAAATATATATATTTTTTTTCTTCATTGATTTCAGAGAGGAAGGGAGAGGGGGGGAGAGAGAGAGATAGAAACATCAATGATGAGAGAGAATCATTGATCAGCTGCCTCCTGCATGTCCCGTACTGGGGGATCGAGCCCATAACCAGGGCATGTGCCCTGACCAGGAATCAAACCATGATCTTCTGGTTCATAGGTTGATGCTCAACCACTGACCACACAGGCGGGGCCCCATGATAAATTTCAATGAAATAGCACAGCCTACATATGTATGTACTCACATATAAACATACCGCAAAACACAACTTTTAAATCCGGGTCCACTGAGGACATCCTTGAAGCTCACAAAATGCTGCAACAATACATATTATTCCATATTAATTTGACAAACCAAGCACAGGCTGTCTTTTCTTACAAAAAGACCCTAGCAATTAGATGTTAGAAATTTCCCTCCTCACTCTACAGACTCTGCGGTGTATTTGTGATGTATACTTGTGGCATGCATTGGGTGGACTAGTTCCAAAATGAGGACAGTTGTAAAGGACAAGAAAAGTAATCTAGTTCCCACAATTCCCTAAGAAGATCATTATATCTTCAGGCTTTATTATTTTGGGTGTAGTAGTCCTGAATTAAGTTAATGGGCAAAATGACCCTAGATACGCTGGCTAAAATATAAAATGTCTCACAGTGATTCTCCCTCATTACCTCTGATTCTTAGTTTAAAATAAAAATGATAAAGCAAAATTGAGACAATACTTTTAAAAACAGTTTTTCTTGGTTGAAATTATATATTTACAGCTAAGTAACTTTCTAATGATATAAAATAGAATACATGAAAAGTAGAGAACAGAGGCTTATTTTGCTTTTTAAAATCTAAAGGTTTCCAAATAATTTACTTCCTTCATCAAGTACACACCTGCCCATTATAGAGCTCAGAACTGGTTATACCAGCTCATGTTCCCTCACTTCCATTTTGGCCCCAATATTACCCTGTTAATGCAAAAACAACAAACATTTAAATGAACATTTACTGAGGAGGAGATGGGGTGGGGGGACAGGTGGGGGAGGAGGGGGAAAAGGAGGAGGGGGAAAAGGAGGAGGGGAGGGGGAGGAGGAGGAAGAGGAAGGGGAAAAGGAGAGGGGGGTGGAGGAGGAGGAGGAGGAGGAGGAGGAGGAAGAGAAGAGGAGGAGAAGAAGAATCCCAGCTCAGATGATTCAAACAAGAAAATGCCAGATTATTTGTTCACAGGGACTTCCATTTTAAAGGACTGCATCCCTTTGTGCAAAAGGAACTCATGGACTTCTTTAGAATATATAACAGCTTTAATTTTTCTTAATGTCCATCAGCTCTTTCAGATTAACTTTGATTACTTTAGTTAAACAGTTCTGGATTAAGTTCATTCAAGGATTAAAGAGCAGGATCTGAACTTTAAGAGGTTTTGGTTGAAATGGGTCCAACATTAAATTAATGACAATAACAATAATATCAATCTTATAAATAAGGTTATAAATAAATCCTCCCACCAGTTCCGTTGCCTTCTAAACTGACCTTTGAGTGCTGAGCAGAATACCTTCTCCTAAAAGTGGCAATTCCAGAAGAACCAAGGGGCATTTTTCTTTTACTATCATACTCTCTCCAAGTCACTAAATACCAATTATTCAGGTGCCACAAGAACAGGAAAGGGAAGAAAAATAGGCTACAGGATGACTGCTTACCCACTGTCCCCTTAAAGCTCAGTCACAGTTCCTACTCTCCTGAATCCAGCAATAGTCACATCATGAGTACATTTTGGTCACATCCAAAATTATCCAATTACAGTGAAAAAACTGACATAATGTATTGCCTGGATTTCAACCAATTTTAAATAGTTTTGTTTGTTAATCCTCACCGAGGATATTTTTTCCATTGATTTCTTTAGAGAAAGGGGGAGAGAGAGAGAAAAAAAACATCGATGTGAGAGAGACACGTGGATTGGTTGCCTCCCACATGTGCCCCAGACCTGGATCAAACCTGCAGCCCAGGTACATGCCCTTTACTGGGAATCAAACCCAAGACCCTTCAGGACGAGGGCTGACACTCTAACCACTGAGCAACACCAGCTAGGGCTAGTTTTTAATAATAGCTACTAGTATAGGAGAACTATAACATTGCTAAATGATTTCATTTGAATTACATTTAAACAAACATAACGCAGTACTTTAGCAAAAACACCAGCTAGAAACAAGAGACCCAAACTCACTTTCATGACAGTAATGCTTGTAGAGCATTTGCCCCAAAGAATTGTGGTCTGCAAATGGACAAGTACCCACCCATTAAAATTACTAATTCCTTTTACTTTTGCAATCATTAGGCTAATGCTATGGCAATTACAATAATTACTCTTTCTTTTTAAATACAAAGAAAATAACATAATCACAATATCTCCTTCTGCAGGATTCTGTGACTAACAGCTGTTAGTTTATTCATTCCCAGTGTAACTTGATGATTCAGAGGACAAATATTTTCATGCAGGCCAAGTTCTTAAAATGAGAAAGGAACAAGTTTCCTTATTCAAAATCCAGAAATTTGAACTAGATTATGCTGCCTCCTAGAGGCCAAAAGTACATTAAAACACCCCTATATTCATCACAATGTCTAGTTTTAACTTCCCAGATCCTCAAATTCATCTTGATAATGACCACACAGAACATGCCCTGCTTGTCTTCTTATGTTAAGTGATTCTTTTTCTAATTTATAGGTGGATATCTCCTTGCATTTAAAAAAACTGAAATGGTTAGGGAAGAAGTCCACTGCAAATGATCCAACCTTGAAGAGATCGAGCAACTGACACAGACCTGCTGCTGTCAACCACAAAAATGGATTATTAATAAATGCGAAGATTTAAAAATGTATAATGTTATGTTTAAATACAATGATCCTGGTAGTGCAGAGCCCTATGCCTAAAAAAGCTCTAAGTATAAAGTAAAGCTTTCTCTGTCAGTATAATGTCCTGTTAAACAAAATGGATAAAGGTGCTTCTCAACCTGGAGAATATGTAGACAATGAACACACATGGCAAGCAACTGTTGCTGGGAAATCCTTGTTCACAAGATTACTGTTAAAGTATCCGGAGAAAACATGGAGATGAATAAAACTTAATTCAAGGAAGTCTAGTACAATGCAACCTTCCTCACTTCTTTTTGGCTGCATGCTGCTTCATTGTGTCGCTGTAATAAAAGTTCTGACAAGTGGGAAGTTTCAATGCATTCACACGGAGCAATTCTGTAGCAGTTACCCTGGGGATTCCAGCACAAAACCATCCTAAGTAGGTCAAAGCTCCCCAAACAGTATTTAGATCACCAAAACCTTCATAGGAGACTTTAATGCTCTGTCACTTCACCCAGAAAGGAAGAGAAATACAAAGGATCACAAGATGCTTTGTTAGAAACAAGGGCATTGAGGATTTTAAAAGGGCAGCTATTAAAAGAATTTTCTAAGATTCTAAATTGGAGTCTGGTCAACTTAAGTTGTTTACCAGCAAAACACTTGGTCAAAAGCATACTTACGATCCTGATGAATTAAATGAAAAAAAAGTAAAACAAAACTTCTAGATTACATATATACTAGACAAATAGAAATCGTAACTTGTTTAAAACAATCATTTGGTATGGACTCAGAAGCTGGACCTATGGCCTCGGTTCTGTTTATAAAACCTTCATGATTTTAAAAAATATTTTTTTAAAGCTTAAAAAAGACTAGTGATTGATGGAAGGGCAAAATCAGAGATTCAATCTGACAAAAAGAAACATTTTGAGATGTTCTAAATTAAATGACAGTGGGCTGGAGAGTGAACAAAAGAGACACGACATTTAGTCTGTTGGTAACTAGGGGCCAGCTATCAAGACTGCTCACATTCCTGAGTGTACGCTGGAACCCCGAATTAACTTCCAGGTGGCTATTTCCACTCCTATCTAAGACAGCACAGCAGCCTCTGCTTCTTGTTTACACATGAACTTTCCAAAATGTTGCCCACAACCAATCCAAAAGAGCAAACACCCCTTCCTTAGGGACTCTGCGGAGCCTATCCCAGAATTAGCCCTTCTCGACCTTTTCCCATCCCTTCACCGACAGCCAATGTACATTCTTTCAAAACAACTTACATCCTTCTCCCCACTACTTGATGTATAAAGAGGTGTTGGATCACCAATACCGGGCTGCGGAGATTTTGCATTTCCCCCTGGCACTGCAGATGGTGGTTTCAACTTCATGCCCCAGGACCTGGCCTTCTTTTTCTTGCCAGCAATGACCCAATAACCTCTTTCTTTTAGAAGACTTTTGGTCGTGGAAATTAAAAATTTTGTTTAACATGTCTACTAACAACCAGAACATATGAGTATCCTGTGGAGAACACTTGAAAAGCAAATAGTACATATGTTAAACCCTAATTATTCCAGTACTTCAACTCCAACATTGAGAAGTACTGTTTTCCTCATTTCTTCAACAATTTCTGGCTGCCTGGGCACATTAGATGGTGACAACGGGAACTAACTTTAAAAGTTATAGTGTCTTGCCCAGCTGGCGTGTCTCAGTGGTTAAGTGTCAACCTGTAAACCAGGAGGTCACGGTTGGATTCCCGGTCAGGGCACATGCCCGGGTTGCGGGCTCGATCCCCAGTATCGGGCATGCAAGAGGCAGCTGATCAATGATTCTCCCTCATCATTGATGTTTCTCTCTCTCTCTCTCTCTCTCTCTCTCTCTCTCTCTCTCTCTCTCTTTCTCTCTCCCTCCCTTTTTCTCTGAAATCAATAAAAATATATATTTTTTAAAAAGTTATAGCGTCTTTTTCCTCCATGATGCAACATAAATTCAAGGCCTTCATGTTCACCAAGACAACATGATGGACCTAGAAATGCTAAATCCTTATGACTATTATTTCTGTTCTAATGTTTAATGTGACCTCAGCATTATTATTTACATTAAAATAAACAAGGGAGAAAATTTGGAACTGATCTTTTTGGTTTTTTTATGTGTGTGTAACAAGTATCCAAGAACCCGTCCGTAGTAGAGCTAGCATAATAAGAGGTAAGTTTATGCTAAAGATAGACTGGTTTCTCACAGAACCCAAATGCAGGCCTGCAACTCAGACTCAGGAAAGAACTGGGAATGGGAAGGCCACAAGAAATCAAGGGAGTGCCTGCTTCTGGCCTCCATGTCTCATGTCAAGGACTATGCTTTTTCCGGTAATCTCTGTTATTCAGCCTCCCTGGCCTACCACACTGTTGGGAAAACTTCCCAGACGAGGGGCCAAAAGAGGCTGACAGCTTTATTACATTTAAGAGTATATTAAGAAAACTTGCATAAGAGGAGCCCGTGCTGGGTGGTGGTGAGACACCATGGATACCCTCCCCACTGTGCTGCTGCAGTGATTCTCAACCTTCCTAATGCCGCGACCCTTTAATACAGTTTCTCATGTTGTGGTGACCCCCAACCATAAAATTATTTTCGTTGCTACTTCATAACTGTAATGTTGCTACTGTTATGAATTGTAATGTAAATATCTGATATGCAGGATGTATTTAGGCGACCCCTGTGAAAGGGTGGTTCGACCCCCAAAGGGGTCGCGACCCACAGGTTGAGAACCGCTGTGCTAAGGGGTTACATGGGACTAGGCAAGACAGAAAGGGGTTTCAGGGTGTGACCCTGTGAAGATAAGGGGGAAATGCTTATCATGCTTGCCTGGGGTAGAGCAACAGCCTGTTCCAGGAACCATCACAAACCAGCTCGCTTTGGTGTAAGGCCTGCAAAATCATTTTGTCTGTCCTGCCAAGGCATGAGGGGTGTGTTAATTTAATGTTTGACCAAATACAGCAAGCTAATTTTTAAGTTGGTAATTTTGTACAGCCCTTGAATGATGTTAGAAATATCCAAATGGCCCTTGGCAGAAAAAAGTTCCCCTACCCCTGTTGTAGGGCCTAGGAGAGGGGTCCCTCAGGCAATCTTTGAGGGAATTTATTTTTCATCTGGATCTAGCTGGCAGCTCCAGCAATGCTCAGGCAGCACTCACATCATGGAACAGTCTTTCCTTTACACACACAGGCCCTAATTTCACATATTAATATGATTTTCGCAGTCCAACATGCACATTCCTAGAAGCATATTCTGTCTGGCCCAGCTAAGGTCTGTCTATTAAATTATCTGTGCTTAATCAAACAGAGAACCTGAAAGCCCATCCACTTGGTAATGAGTTATATGGGCTTTTGTATGTCTGACATCTAAAATGTCCTTATTTACCTGGAGAGTATTATGCTAAGTGAAACAAGCCAGTCAGAGAAAGATAAGTAGCACATGATCTCACTCATGTGGAATTTAATGAACAAAATAAACTGAAGAACAAAATAGATCCAGGGACATAGAAGCATGGAACAGACTGTCCAACCTTAGAAGGAAGGTGGGGGGAGGGTGGGTGGGTGGGAAGAGATCAACCAAAGAACTTGTATGCATATATAAATGCATAACCAATGGACACAGACAATAGGGTGGTAAAAGCCTGGGGCAGGGGGCAGGGGTGGGCTAAAGGAAGTCAATGGGGGACAAGGGGGATATATGTAATACTTACAACAATAAAGATTTAAAATCAATATATAAAATGTTCTTATTTTACCTATAATTTCTTTTTGTTTTTAATTATAGTCACAATACATAGTTATTATAATACTAGAGGCCCAGTGCACAAAATTCATGCATGGGTAGGGTCCCTAGCATCTGCCGGCTGGGGCCTCCCTTTGCACCCGCCTTGGCCTGGCACCACCCGCCTACCTGCTCCACCATCTCACTGGGGTCCCGCTCTTGTCAGGGCTCATCAGGGTCAGCAGCACCTCCACTGCTGCCTGCTGCCAGGGCCATATCGTCAATGCCTGCCATGTTCCACCCCACCCCCTGGTGGTCAGCGCAGTCTAACTCCCAGTCGGTCAAACTCCTGCCCATAGGGTCAATTTGCTTATTAGCCTTTTATTACATAGGATTACTGACTCTATTCCCTATGCTGTACATTACATACCTGTGAGATATTTTATAGCTGGAAGTCTGTACTTAATTCTCTTTCCATTTTCTGCCCATCTCCCAACCACCTCCCTATTTTACTTTTATTTTTGAAAGATATTTTCTATGAGTATAAAATTCTAGGTTTATAGTTTCTTTCTTTGAGTACTGTAAAGATGTTGCTCCTTTGTTTTCTCGCTGCATTGTTTCAGAGGAGAAATCAGCTATCAAAGATCCTTATCTTTATTCCTCCATATGTAATTAATCCTCTCCTTGCCCCCGAACCCCTCAACCCATCTCCCTGATGACTGTTTTAAAAATGTTCTTTTGAACAATCTGATTATGATGTGCTTCTGTATAACTTTCTTAGTGTTTCTTGTGCTTTCAGTTTACTGAGCTTCTTAGATCGATGGATTTAATGTTTTCATCAAATTTGGGAATATTTTGGCTATTTCTTCCATTTCTTTCCCGTCCCCCACCCCTGCCTTCTATCCTTCAAGGATTATGAGTATATTGTATCAGGCTGTTTAATGTTGTCCACAGCTCACTTATCCTCTTTTCCTCCCCAACCCTCCATTCTTCTCCCCTGTACAGGGGATGTATTTTTGATCATTTCTATTATGCCTAAAAGTTCAGTAATCTTCTGCAATGTCTAATGTGGCATTAATCCCATCTGGTATATATTTCATCTCAGATATTGTAGGTTCCAACTTTAGTTCTATCTGGGTCATTTTTTTTTTTTATATCTCCCATGTCTACACTTTACTCTTTTTAAACATGTAATAGAGTTATAACTTGTTTTAATGACCTTCTCTGTTAATTCTAACATCTGCATTACTTCTGGCTTGGTGTCAAGTGATAATTCTTCTCATTAGGGTTGTGTTTTCCTGTTTCCTTGCAATCATTGACTAGATGCCAAACATTTTAAAATTCACTTTGCTGGATGTTGGATATTTTTGTATTCCTATAAATATTCTTGAGTTTTGTTCCAAGAAATGCAGTTAGAAATTACTTGGAACAGTTTGTGCCTTACAGGTCTTGCTTTTATGATTTTTTGTACAAGACCAAGGCATTTCTCGGACTAGGGCTAATTACTCCCCACTATTATTGCAAAGCCATCCCGACTATGGGATGGTTTTGGGAAATATTATTTGTTATAATCTGAAATATAAGAACTCAAATCAGTCTCTATACAAGCAAATTGGGCAAGTTTATTAATAAGTGTAAACACGATTTTGCTTCTCTGTAGAAAGAACATATTATTTATTAGCCAAACCAAGACACTTACCCAGGACCAATGCTAAACAAAATGCGATATCAGTATAAAAACCAGGGAAGTCAATAAAAAGCTTTTGCACAGCAAAGGAAACCATCAACAAAACAACAAGAAAGCCCACTGCATGGGAGAACATATTTGCCAATGATATCACCGATAAGCATTTAATCTCCAAAATTTACAGGGAACTCATACAACTTAACAAAAGGAAGATAAACAATCCAATCAAAAAATGGGTAAAGGACCTAAATAGACAATTTTTGAAAGAGGACATACAGAAGGCCGAAAGACATATGAAATCATGCTCAAAGTCACTAATTATACAAGAGATGCAAATCAAAACGACAATGCGGTATCATCTCACACCTGTCAGACTGGCTATCATCAACAAATCAACAAACGACAAGTGCTGGAGAGGATGTGGAGAAAAAGGAACACTCGTGCACTGCTGGTGGGAATGCAGACTGGTGCAGCAGACTATGGAAGACAGTATGGAGCTTCCTCAAAAAACTAAAAATGGAACTCTCATTTGACCCAGTAATCCCACTTCTAGGAATATATTCCAAGAAACCAGAAACACCAATCAGAAAGGATATATGCACCCCTATGTTCATAGCAGCATAATTCACCATAGCTAAGATTTGGAAACAGACTAAGTGCCCATCAGCAGATGAGTGAATTAGAAAACTGTGGTACATCTACACAATGGAATACTACGCTTCGGTAAAAAAGGAATTCTTGCCATTTGCAACAGCATGGATGGAATTGGAGAGCATTATGCTAAGTGAAATAAGCCAGTCAGAGAAAGACAAATACCACATGATCTCACTCATTTGTGGAATATAGAAAACAATATAGACTGATAAAAAGGGACAGATCCAAAGACAGGGAAACAGCGATCAGACTATCAATCCCCAGAGGGAAAGTAGGGAAGGGTGGGGGTAAGGGGAAGAGATCAACCAAAGGACTTGTATGCATGCATATAAGCCAAACCAATGGACACAGACAACAGGGGGATGAGAGCATGAGTGGGGGGGGCGGGGGGGGGGGGGGGTGTTGGGGATTAATGGGGGGATGAGGACACATTTGTAATACCTTAACCAATAAAGAAATTTAAAAAACAAACAAACAAAACCTTTAAAGGAAAAAAAAAACAAAAAGAAGCAAAACAAAAAACCAGGGAAGTCTCAGGAGACTAGTATTATACAGAAAATGGGATAACAATATCTACCTCAGGGTTATTGCTAAATTGTAAACAATACTTTAAAAGATTTAACAGAGGGTTTATCATAGAAACCATCTATTTTATCATAATTGAATATAGTTCTGTAAGTTTCAAAGATCTGGACTATATCCTTCCCAACTCCCACCCCACCTTTGCCCTTCTAAATTTTACCACTCCTTCAAAATTAAGCTAAAATATCCTTTTAGGGGCATTCATTTAATGAAGTCATCTGTGACTACCCAAACCTAACAGCCAATTGAAAAAAAACACTATGATCTAAAAGACCAGACTCTAGAATGAGATCATCAGGGAGGAAAGAAGAAAAACAAAATTTAAACCAAGTCAAATAGAATTGAGTACTTGTACCACAGTACCCAGTCTGTACTACAGTGGGAGATGCTGTGCTCTTCAACAGGTTCTCTATGGAAAGGATTCTGGGAAGATTGCAGAGTAGAAAGTACCAGGTATCTGTTTCCTCTCCTAGACAACAATTTCACTAGCAGAATCTGTCTGAATATAACTATTTTGAAACTCTAGAGTGTGCTGAAGGCTTGCAACTTCCAGAGGAAGACAAGGATGGTAAACTGTACTTATTATAGGTCAATTTCAGCTCTTTGCACAGTAGCAGTAACCCACTCCCCACCCCCAGCCACTTGGTAGGCAGCTGTGCACATGTTCCTGGAGCAGCTGCACACAATTGATGGGAACCAGGGCAGACAAAAAGGATTCTATCCTCCAAATAATGGAGATCTATGCTTTCATTGCTGATTACTGCTTCTGATGACAAAAGGACAAAGGGGTGGGCAGCCTTTATTGTTATAACTTTCCATATTACCCTCCCCCACCAGATGAAGTGATTTATAGAAGATTTAAAGAGTACGAGCCCTGTTTTCCCAATTCATTTTTCACTTTTTCCACTGTCAGGAGGCAGACATTAAAGACTAGGAACAATAACACATACAGGAGAATTAGAAACTGACCAAGCACATTCCCACAGAAAGACTCAGAAAAGACCTGAGAAGACCATAAGTATACACTTCAGTCTGACCTCAGCATAAGACTAGACTATGAAAATAAGGAAAAAAAAACAACAACACACACACACACACACCAAACACACACACACACACACACACACACACACACAATAAAAACAATAACAAAATATGGGAAATTCTGAGAAAATGGAGAATCTAATCTCCTGAGTTAACACATTATTAGATTCAAATGTCCAATGTTCAACAATAAAATCACAAGGCAAACAAATAAACAGCAATGTATAACCCATTCAAACAAAGAGTAAGTAAATAAACAGATTTTGTCCCTGGAAAAGACCTAATGGCAGATATATAAGACATTAAAACAAATCTCATAAAGATGCTCAAAAACTAAAGAAATATGAGGAGAAAGTCAAGAAAATGTGTGACCAAAATGAGAATATTAATAAAGAGGTAGAAAACTTAAAAAGATATGAAAAAGAAATTCTGAAGCTGAAGAGTACAATAACTAAAATGAAAATTTCACTAGAGGGATTCAAAGGCAGATTTGAGCAGGCAGAAGAAATAATCACCAAACTTGAAGACAAAACAATAGAAATTAACAAGTCTGAGGAACAAAAAGGAAAATATTGAAGAAAGGCAAACAGAGCCTAAAGACCTGTGGGACATCATCAAGTGGACCCAAATACACATCCTTGGATTCTGGAAGTGTGAGTTGGCCAGTTTTGTTCTTTTTCAAAATTTTTGGGCTATTTGAGGCCCCTTGTGATTCCATGGGTTTTTCTATTTGTGCAAAAATGTCACTGGAATTTTGATAGGGACTGCACTGAGTCTGTATGAAGATTGCTTTGGAATGCATTGACATTTTAACATTTATGTCTTCCAATCCCAGAACATGGGACATGTTTCCATTTATTAATGTCTTTTAAGATTTCTTTCAGCAATGTTTTGTAGTTTTCATTGTACAAGCCTTTTGCCCTCTTGGTTAAGCTAATTCCTAAGTATTTTATTCTTTTTAATATTACTGTAAATGGAATTGTTTTCATAATTTCCTTTTCTGTGTTCACTGTTTGTGTATAGAATGCAGTTGAATTGTGTGTGTGGACTTTGTATCCTACTTTGCTGAATGCATTCATCAGTTCTAACAGCTTTTTTGTGTGAGGAATCTTTAGGGTTTTCTACAGAGAAGATCATATTGTCTGTAAATAGATAATTTTACTACTTCCTTTCCAATTCAGATGCCTTTTATCTTAAAAAAGAATAAAACTGGCCAACTCACAGTTACTAATTTCAAAACTTACTGCAAAGCTATAGTGATCAAAACAATGTGGTATTGGCATAAAGATTTAAACCATGGTAGACCAATGGAACAGAATACAGAGCTTAAAAATTAACCCGCATATGACCAAATGATGTTTGACAAGGGTGCCAAGATGACTCAGTGGGAAAAGAACCATATTTTCAACAAATGGTGCTGGGAAAACTGGATATCCACTGGATTAAAATGACTATCATCAAAAACAGAAAACAGTCCTAGCTTGTTTGACTCAATGGATAGAGCATCAGCCTGTAGACCAAAAGGTCCTGGGTTTGATTCCCGTCAAGGGCATGTACCTGGGTGCAGGCTTCTCCCTGGACCAGCTCTGGTCAGGGCTCATGCAGGAAGCAATCAATCGATGTGTTTCTCCCACATCGATGTTTCTCTGTCTTTCCCTCTCTCTTCCACGTTCCCTAAAAAAAGATTCAGTGGAAAAATATTCTCAGGTGAGGATTAACAAAAACAACAACAGAAAACAAGTGTTAGTGAGGCTCTGGAGAACTTGGAACTCTCGTGTACTTTTAGTGGGAATGTGAAATGGTACAGCCACTGTAGAAAACAGTATGGTGGTTCCTCAAAAAATTGAAATTTTTTTCCTGTGAGAGCCACCAAGTTGAGAGGAGCGTGGCCATCGCCTTTCCCCATCATGGCATGTTGTCGTCCAGATATCAATGTACTCTGACAAGGGGAAATAATCTGGCAAAAATGTCACTTTGCCTGCTATGTTCAAGGCTCTCATATGACTAGATATTATGAACTTTGTTCACCCCAACTTCCATAAAAACAATACACAGCCCTAGGCTGTGAGTAAATTAGCAATCATCAAAAACAATTGACAGCCCCATGCTGTTGGTGAATTATCAGTCATGAAACCAGTGCTGAGTCATGAAGTAGTAGCAGAGCTATGGCTGGAGTTCAAGGCAGTGGACTCATTGTTCTAAATGAGTGCTTTTGGCAGCATGTGCTGTGGGAGCCACACGTATGCACCAACCAAAACGTAGTGTCACTGGCACTACACAGTAAACACAACACAGAAATGATATGCCATCTGCTCGGCCCTGGCTGCCTCAGCCTTATCAGCCCTCGTCATGTCCAAAGGTCATTGTATTGAGGAAGTTCCTGAACCTCCTTTGGTGGTTGAAGGTAAAGTTAAAGGCTACAAGAAAACCAAGGAGGCTGTTTTGCTTCTTAAAAAACTTAAGGCCTACGCCCTAGCCGGTTTGCCTCAGTGGATAGAGTGTCGGCCTGTGAACTGAAGGGTCCTGGGTTCAATTCCAGTCAAGGGTACATGCCTGGGTTAGGGGCTGGATCCCCAGTGAGGGACGTAAGGAGGCAGCCAATCAGTGATTCTTTCTCATCATTGATGTTTCTATCTCTCTCTCTCCCTCTCCCTTCCTCTCTGAAATCAATAAAAATATATATTTTTTAAAAAAGAAACTTAAGGCCTAGAATGATATCAAAAAGATCTATGCCTCTCAGCAAATGAAAGCTAGCAAGGGCAAAACAAGAAACCGTCATCGAATCCAGCGCAGGGACCTTGCCTCATCTATAATGAGGACAACGGCATCATCAAAGCCTTCCGAAACATCCCTGGAATTACTCTGCTTAATGTAAACAAACTGAACATTTTAAACTTCTCCCGGTAAGCACTTGTTTCTGCATTTATACTGAAAGTGCTTTCGGGAAGTCAGGTGATCTGTATGGCACTTGGCGTAAAGCTGCCTCCCTCAAGAGTAACTACAACCTTCCCATGCACAAGGTGCTCAGTACAGACCTTAGCAGAACCTTGTAAAGCCCAGAGATCTGAATAGCCCTCCAAGCACCTTGCAAAGAGATTCATCACAGAGTGTTCAATGGTTATAGCATTTCCATTTTGCAAGATTAAAAGAGTTCTGGGGATGAATGGTGCTGATGCTGGCACAATAATGTGATTGTGTTTAATACCACTGAACTGCACACTTAAAACTGGTTAAGATGGCCCTGGCCAGTGTGGCTCAGTTGGTTAGGCATAATCCCAGGCACCAAGAGGTCGCCAGTTCGATTCCCAGTCAGGGCACATGCCTGTGGTGCAGGCTCAATCCCTGGTAGGGGGCTTGCAGGAGGCAGCCGATCGATACATCTCTCCCTCTCCCTTCCTCTCTCTCTCAAAGGAAAAAAAAAAAATTCAATACAAACATATTTTTTAAAATATGGTTAAGATGATAAAATTTATGTTATGTGTATTTTACCACAATAAGAAAGGGCTAGAGGGGGTTAGTTCTCTGTGGATGTCCTAAATGGACAGGGAAGTAATGGGAAAGAACATCACAAAATCAGGATGGGGATAGATCTTGCCATGCATAATATCTCCTTGAATTCTTTTAATTCATTCAGGTAGCTAACAATCATCAATGCTATAAGGATCTTATTTGTTTTACTTACTGTTGATTAGACCTATGGGAAAGTTTTTTTTCCAGAAAGTAATCCGAATGATTTCACAAAACAAAGAAGGGGAGTAAAGAGTTGATAGTCAAAGATGAACTGGAATCCAAGGGAAATTTCTTATTTGCCATATTGTAGACATTCAAGGTATACACATAGGAATAATTGCTTTAAATGTAAATTATTTTAGTTCTGAGAACAAAACATGCTAAAGGTTATAAATAAGTCCATTTCATTAAAAATATGCAAAGGGCTTTAAAAAATCTTTATGCCGGGCTGGCGTGGTTGCGCATTGATCTATGAACCAGGAGGTCACGGTTTAATTCCCAGTCAGGGCACAAGCCCAGGATGGGGGCTCGATCTCAGCGTGAAGTGTCCTGGAAGCAGCCAATTGGTGACTCTCTCTCATCATTGATGTTTCTATATCTCTCTCCCCTCCTCTCTGAAATCAATAAAATTATATTTTAAAAAAATCTTTATAACAAATTTATTTGGCCATATGTTGATAATTCTCAAAGCTGAGTGATAGAGCTAGAGGTCATATTTTCCTCTATATTGCATTAAGTTTGAAATTTTCCATAAGAAGTTAAATAAAATTGTTTATTTGGTGCATTCTTTACCATAAAATGTTATATTGCTTTTGGCTATTAAGAGTCACATGTTTCCATAGGACAACATGGACTGGACTGCAAAGCAAGGAGAATGCACAAATGAAATTATGCACCCACCATGTGATCATTGGAGCTCTCTACTTTTTGCTTCAGGATCTCAACCTCCAAAGAATAGTAAACATAACCAATCCAGTCAGTTGTATTACTTTGCAGTGTGACTATACCTCACAAACTGATACACCTGCACCTGTATTGATAACTTCTTCAGCAGTTTCCCACTTTTGATTCACCAAAATTCCATTCTTAGACAACTGAAGGCATTTACTTGCTTTTGGATTCAATGTTATCTGCCCACTCACAGGTGCAACAGTGATCTCAAGATTAAAAACAGAAAGGGATGGGAATAGTGTCTGGTATGTATTAAGACTCAGAATTCCACAAGAAGTTCCATGTACCACAGGGAGCGATATCAAATGCTTTTCCTATAAAACTATTCCCCAAATCACTAAGAAAAAAAAAATAGTGGCCAAAACCGGTTTGGCTCAGTGGATAGAGCGTCAGCCTGAGGACTGAAGGGTCCCGGGTTCGATTCCGGTCAAGGGCATGTACCTGGGTTGCAGGCACATCCCCAGTGGGAGATGTGCAGGAGGCAGCTGATGGATGTTTCTCTCTCATCGATGTTTCTGGCTCTCTATCTCTCTCCCTTCCTCTCTGTAAAAAATCAATAAAATATATTAAAAAAAAAAAAAGAAAAGAAAAAAAAAATAGTGGAATAGGATGGCTTCCCAGAAATGTTATGTCAAGACAGACTTAAGAATAGACAATATAAAGAAGAACGAATTTAAATGAACTTTAAAGTCAGTATGCTTTTCAATCAATTAGAACTTTAGAGATCAAAAGCTGTTCAGACTGCCGACATTTACACAGCTTCCTCCAAAATACATAAGTGCACATAAAAAAGGAACATCCAGGAAACTCCATTTTCCAACAAACTGGCTTGTGAAGAAGAATGTCCAAAGGATGTAGTTCAGGAAGGTAAGAAATCCTGTGATTGTTATCATTACATCAGCATGACCTTAATCAGTAACTTTCTCCTCATGCACATGTGAAAGAAAACAAAAACAGACATCTTTCTAAGGAATACCACAAATACCAAGGGAAATTAAAACACCCATGGTAATGTCTTTATATCATTTTAAAATCAGAAAAGTCACAAAACTGTGCAATATTCTAATTTACATTGCAATGGAAATGAGAATTATAGGTAGATTTTAGGTGGAATTTTAAAGCCACTTCTAATCTCTTTGCATTTTATGCTGCTATACAAATATATGGCTTTACTATGTATGCCTAAAATACATCATCATATATAACATTTATGTAATATACCACAAACTGTCCAATAATAGATATATTTAAGTATTGATATGAGAATCAAAATATCCACATGTAAAATATATTCATTGCTATTATAAAAGATACCTGGTTAGATGCGGGGTGGTATGGAGGAGTCTAACAACAAAAAAAGCAATTTAAGATTGAGAGAGTACAGGGAAGCTATCAGTTATCCCTTCGCGAAACTTTACCCAAAGTATAAATGAAGTAAACCAGTCCTTTCATACTTGCCACACTCAAAACTAGAACCAAACTCAGCCTGAGTCAGGAGGGTGTCTGCATGTGGGGGTCAGCCCGGCACAGTAGGTATCAGAACCCAAGTGGTGTGAGGGCACCTGCACAGAGATTAGTTATGTACAGCAGGATTGACCAAATAAATAAATACAGGGGTGGGGGTGGGCAAAAGTAGGTTTATAGCCCTGGCCAGGTTGCTCAATTGGTTGGAGCATCATACCATGCACCAAAAGGCTAAGGGTTTGATTCCTGGGCAGGAGACATACCTAGGTTGTGGATTCGATCCCCTGGTTGGGGTGCATATGGGAGGCATGTTGCTCTCTCTCTAAAAATCAATAAAAAACATATCCTTGGGTGAAGATTTTTTTTAAAAAGTAGGTTTACAGTTGTGAGTACACAAAGTCTGCACAGAGTTAATAAAGCTATTGTAATAATCATAACCTGCATTTTCCATATGAACAACTGTAAACCTACTTTTGCCTGCCCCTGTATATTAAGGATAATAGAAGCCAGGTTTCTCACTTCCAGGAAAGGAAGTTGCAAATATGGCAAGGGCAAAAATTGGAATGCTATGGTGTCAGATTAGAACTGGATATATCTGTATGAAAGATTCTGTATGATTTTTAGAAACATAGGCGAAGTGTAAGTGTGTATAGATACATATGTGTTACTGGAGAGCCAGCCAAGTCAAAGGAAGCTGGCTCTTCCCTCCTTGGCTCTTGTCAGATATGGAGAAAGAATTCAGATGACTGACAGAAAGCAGTGTTGAAACAAAGCAAGCAACTGCCATCTGACCCAGTTATCCCACTTCTAGGAATATATCCCAAGAAACCCGAAACACCAATCAGAAAGAATGCATGCACCCCTGTGTTCATAGCAGTGCAATTTACAGTAGCTAAGATCTGGAAACAGCTCAAGTGCCCATCAGCAGATGAGTGGATAAAAAAGCTGTGGTACATTTACAACATGGAATACTATGCAGCAGTGAAAGAAAAAAAAAAGAAGGATCTCTTATCCTTTGAGACAGCATAGAGGGACCTAAAGAGTATTATGCTAAGTGAAATAAGCCAGAGAAAGACAAGTATCGCATGATCTCACTCATATGTGGAATCTAATGAACAAAATAGATCCAGAGACATAGGAGCATGGAACAGATTGTCGAATCTCAGAGGAAAGGCTAGGGTAGTTGAGTGGTGTTAAGAGATCAACTAAAGAACTTGTATGCATATACACATAACCCATGACACAGACAATAGGGTGGTGAAGGCCTGGGGTGGAGCGTAGGGTCTGGCTAGAAGGGGTCAATGGGGCCGGGGAGACATATGTAATACTTTCAACAATAAAGAAAGCAAAACAAACAAATTTATTAATAATACACTTGGCATAAAGCACAAGTGGACAACTCAGTTTATCTGGGTGTCCCACCTGGTGGGGGTTCAAAGATTTTATGCTTTTCCCCCCTATAGGTTTCAAGCTTCCCCTGCCAGACAGACTACATTTCAAGGTCCCCCTTATACATTGTTGTGGCTTTTCCCAGAGTTTATGAGAACATCTGGTGATTTTATCTTGACAAGTCCCAAGACTGCTGACTTCTTTGTTCAGTGGGTGAGATAAATTCCCTCCCTCACTCTTCCCCTCCTCCTGCCCTAACAGCTCTCTTTTTTGCCTAATATCACCCCTTCTCAAGTGATACCATCAAATGCTTTCAGGGTCTTGTTATTTGTCCCTCAGGCTTCATTTGACCCACCTCTAAATCTCGCCTTCAGGGCCCCAGTCAGGGCCTCTTCCCCTGTGGACTCTTCCTTGTTGCCCCCGCTGCAGGTCTTTAGCAACCCTGTACATGCTGGGAACATCACTTCCCAGCTTGTATCACAAGCATTGATGTCTCTCCTGAGGGCAGGAGCAGGCCTCACACTACCTAGGCCAGAGAGTGCATGTGGACATACTGCCCATAGGCATGGTCTGTTTGATCCACAAAACAAAGTAACATTTTTTTTCATTAGTTGTAACCACTGAGAAATTTTACAATGAATTCCAGTGTTTAGGCTTCTCTAGAAAAACTGGAAGTTACACAGGCAGGAGGTCCTTACCAGAGCTATTTCGAATCTGTGTTTAACCAAGAAATGTTAGACTCTTGGAAATATGTATCTTATTCACAGCTCATAGTATCAATGTATGCCTCATTCTCAAAAATGATTGCTTACATGGGATGTGTAAGTCCAGTCCCAAAAAACTAATGCATTAAGACCTACTGATGAAATGTAACGAATACATTTTCTGACTGCCTATTTCAGCACCCACAGAAATAACAGATTTTTTTTTCCAACTACAGTTGACATTCAATATTATATTATTTTCAGGTGTAGAGAATAGTGGTTAGACATGTAGATAACTTACGAAGTGATCTCCCATAAGTGTGGCACCATACATAGTTATTACAATATTGTTGACTTATTTCCTATGCTGTACTTTACATCCCTGTGACTATTTTGTAATTGCCAATCTGTAGTTCTTAATTCCTTCACCTTTTTCACCCAGACCCCTAGTACCCTTCCCCTCTAGCAAACATTAGTTTGTTCTCTGTATCTATGAGTCCAGAAACAACAGATTTTATTCAATAATTCTACCATGAGTTGTTTCCTGCAGTCCTACCCATATAAAAAGCCATTATACTCGAGGCAAACCCGGTTTGCAACCTAATCATTCCTAAGCAATGGTCAGAGGGTAAGAATTATGTAAGCCAAGGTCACATTTCCTAAATCCCTATTTTACACCACAGAAATAGCAAAAGAAAATGAAAAAAAAGAGAGAGAGAGAAAATCTTGATATAGGCTTTTTCAGTATTAACTTACTTTCAAAGAGCCATATGATGAATATTGCACATCTCATTATGGCAAGTGCAAGCCTTCCTATCTTTCAAAGGACCTTTGAGCCATCTTCACACTTCATTGGCCGCATATTTTTTCAAGGCCAATTTACAAACACACACAAAAATCTTCAACTGGTAAATGTTAGATTTGCATGGGAACCTACCCATCAATGGTCCTTCTATCTCAATCTGCTAATAAGCTTTTGTGATATTCCAATAAGTCAACCAAATCTATTTACATTATCAATCACCATTTCAGATATGTGTCACACAATTTGGTAGAAAGCATTTAAACCGTTACAAATTTAGGACAGAGTACTGTAAAAGTTGCCCAAAACTTTCTGCTGAATTCGGAAGGAATGCTACCCATTCTCTGTTTGATCCTCACCTCAGGTCTTATCTTGATACAATTAAGCACTTTTGAAGAGAGAAAATTCCTCTGTCAAAAATCTTTGCCTAACTTGAAGTTCTATTGAACTATATAGAAACAATCCAAAGTTTTTCCATCTCAGAAACCAGCCTGCCTGTTAAAATGGGGAAATTGTATAGTATCTGAACTATATTTCAATAAAGCTGTTTTGTGTGTGTTTTTAAGTCAGTGTGTCAACTTTGTTTTAATCTACGATTTATTACTTTAGTTTGGTGTTAAGCCCTTTCAAATAAGCCCTGTTCCTTTTCTAACACTGTTAGCATAATATAAAAAATTGAACTTGAAGGTTGTATCGTTAATTTTCATCCCAGCTTTTTTATGACTACCAGTACTATGTTCTCCTAGAATAAGGTTTTCTTCAGTCATAACAACAAGCAAACACTTTGAGAAATGGGACAACTTACAAAAAAGGATGGAGCTCTGAAAATACAGCTTTTGTTTGAGGGATAGCTGAGGACAGGAATGCAATGAGCCACTGTGACCAGATCCCAGCGTTGCCAGTTCAATGAACTTTGCTTAACTAGGAAGGGCAGAGGAATTCATCATAAACATAAACTGCTCATAAATTAGAAAATTCCTTTAGGTGATCCAAAGAACTGATCCAGAGGTTTCATTTATGCTACTGGAAGTAGGCAGAGACAATAGTTGGAGATATGTCTGGGTGATTTACACCTTTATCTTACCAAAAAGCAACAGTTTCAAGTACATTCACTCTCCTCTCTGTCCTTAGAAATAAATTTTAAAAAATCTACCTACCTAGACTAACAGGCTACTACCATAACCAGGAAGCTAGGTGCACACACCCAAGGAATAAAGGAATGAGAGTGGAGTTCTGCTAGACATGAGTTCTCACACAGGCAAGGAGCACTATATGTTGACTCTCAAGAAATCTTTGGCAATGCCTGGAACTACTGGTATTTAGGGAGGAGAGGCTGGGGCACTGCTGAACATCCTACAGCTAATACATTTACATCCTTTAATTTTTCATGACTCAGATTCTATTTTTTTTAAAATAGGATTCCTTTAAATAAGTTTCCTTGGTACTTTTGAGAAACGATTGAATTGAAAAGTGCTTTTAACTATAACTCTAAAAATGTATCTGTTTTATGTAACAGGTATCCTTTCATTATAACTAGCTATTCACATCACTTTTAATTTTTTTTAAGACAAAGTTACATTTTAAAAAATCTCTATCATGGGTGGGGTGCGAGGGGGGAAAACCTTCAGTAAAGCAAAGGGATTAGCTATCTGGTATGTTTAACCTGACCTACATAACAACTTGAGCCTTTCCCTTTCTTTTCTAAGTTTCCTCACACACTCCAGCTCTTTCCAGCTCTTTTCATTAATACTACACTCTGAAACTTTCTGTCTACACTTTTAAAACGGAAGAGAACCTTAAGCCTCAGTAATTTACTCGGACTGTGTTAGCTTGCATTAGATCTTGCTTAGCCACAAAAAAGTTAGTTACCCTATGACTAAAAAGTGAGGCTCAGGTGAGCAGTAACAGTTTGAATACAAATAACTCTTTATAGCTGGAATATTTAAAATAGTTTCCCCTCTTCCTGGTAAATTCACACACATGAAAATAATTCTAATTATTAGGCTAAATTCATTTCTTAGCTACTGTGAAACGGTCTGGCCTTTATGAAGAAGAAAGCTTTACTCACACTGTAGTCTTCAGGAAGGTCATTTCGTTTATGTGAATTAGTATTTTTATGCATCTGGGCCCACTCTGGGTTCTTTATGGGTGTAATTAACTTATTCACCTTCTCAGTGCCTTATGCTAGGAAAATGGGAACAACTTGAAACTGTTGAAGATAACTGACATGTAGAATATGATTAACTTGTGAACAGGGTTCAAATTTATGCTAATTCAAAAATCTACACAATGTGACGAGGCACCACATGGTGCTTTGACAGAATTTGTCTGTGTACTGCATATAAGTCATGGAGTAGCGAATAAGATTTTTAAAAAACAAATATAATGGTGAATGACAGAAAATTTTTGTTCTGAGGAGAGCAGCTTCACTCCTTGATAGTGTGGTAAACGTGGTTAAGAGACCCGGCTCAGAATCAGTCAGGCCAGGTTAAAACCCTGCCTCTACGACTTTACGGCTTGGGGCGAGTTGAGTCTCATGACCTCCCTAAGTCGGTTGCTTTATAAAATCAGGATAATGGAAGTATGTGGTAAGGTTCTGAAGGATTAAGTAATGCATGTAAAGCTTAGTACATTTACATATTCAGTACTCAGTAATGCTAGCAACAAATGTTATTTACACACACACACACACACACACACACACACACACACACACGGCATTTGTGTGTATTTTAACTGGTAATTGGAATTGACCTGAGCCCTTTTGAAGACAGATAATAAAACTAATGTACTAAAACTTTTAGACAGATGCCTGTGTACTCATTTGAGTAGAACCAGCAGTTTTCACATTCTCAGATGTTTGCATTTGCTCCAAAAACCGTGTAAAGAGAACTTAAAATTATTTTTTTTTTAATTTTTCAATAACAGTCTACATTCAATATTATTTTGTATTAGTTTCAGGTGTATAGCATAGTGGTCTGACAATCATCTACTTTACAAAATATTCCCTCTGATAGTTCCAGTACCCACCGGGCACCATACATAGTTATTACAATATTGTTGACTATATTCTCTATGCTGTACTTTATTATTATTTTTAAATATGTTTTTATTGATTTTAGAGAGAGAGGAAGGGACAGTGAGGAACATCAATTGGCTGCCTCCTGCATGCCCCCTCCTGGGGGGTCAAGCCCACAACACGGGCATGTGACCTGATGGGGAACTGAACCGTGACCTCTGGTGCATGGGACTACGCTCAACAGAGTGAGCCATGCCAGCCCACCAGGCCCCTATGCTGTACTTTATATTACCACTGACTATTCTGTAACTACAAATCTACATTTCTCAATGCCTTAACCTTTATCACCCAGTCTCACAACACCCCACCTCCCTGGCAACCATCAGTCTCTTCTCTGTATCTTTGAGTCTATTTCTGTTTTGTTCATTTATATTGTTCTTTAGATTCCACATATGAAATCATATGGTATTTTTCTTTTTTTGACTGACTTATTTCACTTAGCATAATAAGCTCTAGATTCATCCATAGCAAAGTGAACTTATATTAACATGTTGTATAAATTCCCTGTTAGCCTTTTGGACATATTGTATGTGACCAGTGTCTTTATTTTCAGAGAAAGCGAGATACCTTTTACTCTTTTGGATGTTTTGCATTTCACCAGGTCTCTTCATTTTCAGCAAAAGTGAAATATCTTTTCTAGACACACAATTCTACTATTGCACATCATTTCACTGTATTATCTACGTATCACATACATGTTCCTTTCCATGGTGAAAATGACTTTTTTCAGGGTGTTATTGCTCTCCAGTGATGCAGGTAGGACTATGCAGTAGTGGTCCTTGGGGCATTTCTTCTCATCTTGGAAGACATTAAATTCTCACTTGCTTTATAGAAATGGCTTGGAAATACATAACATCTAATAACATTGGGATAACAGTAGTAACCATTAGGACATCAGACCAAGTCGAAAAAGAAAAATGTTATCTGCTCTTAAAATAATGTTGAAAACTCTGTACTTTACTCATGTTAGCCTTCACTTAGCAATTTCCTTAAGCTTGCTTTTAATTTTTCCATTGCTCACAGCAGATAAACAGCCACAGATTAGGAAAGAAATTAGAAGGGCTCTGGAGGGAAGGAGTTACAAGAGTGTGTACCTTTTAGATCAGGGGTCCTCAAACTACGGCCCGCGGGCCACATGCAGCCCGCCGAAAACATTTATCCGGCCCGCCGGGTGTTTTTGCCGCCACTGTGTGCATAGGAATTTGTTCATAGTTTTTTTTTAAACTATAATCCGGCCCTCCAACGGTCTGAGGGACAGTGAACTGGCCCCCTGATTAAAAAGTTTGAGGACCCCTGTTTTAGATATTAACAGGAATTGTCTAACCTGACATGATAAATAGAAAAAAAATATGACATCACCCATTTCAGTAATGAACATTTACAATTACATCCTTGTCATAAAAAATGTTTATGCTCTGCCAGTGTGCCTCAGTGGTTGATTGTCGACCTGTGAACCAGAAGGTCACAGTTCAATTCCCAGTCACAGCACATGCCTGAGTTGTGGGCTCCATCCCCAGTAGGGGGCATGCAGGAAGCAACCAATCGATGATTCTCTCTCATCATTGATGTCTCTATCTTTCTCTCCCTCTTCCTTCCTCTCTCTAAAATAAATAAAAACATATATATTTTTTAAAAAAAGATAAAGGGTCTTAAAGTTCTATACCAATGAAAGTGGTTGGTAAACAAAGGATTTTCTTTAACTATTGACATTAATTATGATGGTTAATATGAACATCAACAAGATTGGTTAGTATAGGCTTTCTCAGGTTGGCACTATTAACATTTTAGGCTAGATAATTCTTTGTTGTGGAGGCTGTTCTGTGCATTGTAGGATGTTTAGCAGCACCCCCAAACCTCTCCTCCTCTCTAGATACCAGTAGCTCCAAATATTCCTTAAGAGTCATGCCCAGGCTGAGAACCACTGGTTTTGTTAAGTGTATTTAAATTACTTACCGGACTGGCATAAAATATGCACTTTGAAAATGTAGCACTCAACATAGGATTTCATTCACTCACTCAGTTAGAATTTCACCAACAACTAATAGGAGCCAGGAACTCTTCTGGGTGTTGAAGAAATAGTGGGGAACAAGACAGGTATAGTCCTGCTCTCATGACACTAACATAAAGGTTCATCTTTGTGTTAAAGTGATTCGACAAATCACTACAAGAGGCGATGAAGGAAGAGTCTCTGTATACACAGCTCTCAACTTGGTGAACTTGGTGAACTGAAGGCCTCATGCCAACTCATTTCTCTATTCTTAAATAAGTTTGATCCCACGCTCTGCCTCCACCTGTTCCTGTCAAGATAGCAGCCCACGGTGACCCAGTTGCTGTAGCCACTAGTGCAAAGGGCCAGGCCTGCCACCCTTCTTCTAAGGTCTGTGCAATGCTCACTTTCACCACCCACCACAATCACCTTCCTCCCTGCCCCCGAGACCAGCTGTCCAGACCAAGTTCCAGGCCTAGAGTCCTGTGGCCTAAGTCCGGCAGTCTCCACACTGGGAATCTTGATTGTACCCTTCCTTTGCACAAGAGAATGCAGCAGGCAAAGCCCTGGCTCTCATGGGGTTTAGTGTACTGGGGTGGGGGTAGAGGTGGGGGACAAAAAATAAGATTAAAAAATACAGTTAGTGCCCTAGCTGGTTTGGCTCAATGTTGGCCTGTGAACTGAAGGGTCCCAGGTTCAATTCTGGTCAAGGGCACATGCCCGGGTTGTGGGCTCGATCTCCAGTCAGGGGTGTGCAGGAGGCAGCTGATCAATGATTATCTCTAATCATTGATGTTTCTCTCGCCCCCTCCCTTCCTTTCTGAAATCAATTTAGAAATATTTTTTTAAAGAGTAGGGTAGTGGTAAGTGTTATAGTGAAAAATAAAACACAGTAAGCAGTAGAGGAGCGGGGCTTCCAATTTTAAATAAGGTGACCAGGAACAGACCTCAGTGAGAAGATGCGTTGAAGTAAAGACGTGAAGCAGATGAACTCAATACTTTTGAACACTGAAAGTAAGGTTTCAAGTGACTGAAATTTTGTATTAGTCAAGCCTTCCAGGTCTACAATAAAAAGTGGTGTCACTTAACACGTGAGCAGAGAGAAAATACTAGAAAAAATATAATAAAGAAAAATTCCTTTTTTAAAAATTTTATTTATCAGTTTAGAGTAAGGCTCTTGAGAGAGAAACAGTGATTTTTTGTCCCACTTATTTATGCATTCATTGGTTGATTCTTGTATGTGCCCTCACTAGGGATCAAACCCACAACCTTGGCGCATCAGGATGACGCTCTAACCAACTGAACCACCCAGCCAATGCAGAAATTATTTTCTTAATCTATTTTGGGGGGGGGGGGGATATTTTTGAACAAAAGTAAGCAGATATAAACTATTAAACATTTCCAAAAGTCCATAACACAGCCTTTTGCCACCCTCCCCGCCCCCCCCCCCCCCCAACTTGGGCCATAAAATAACATTGACAGGTCAGAGGAACAGCCAGAGGTAAAGGTCCCTCCCCTCTCATGCCCCTACCCAGGAGCATCCACTCCCCTGCTGGAAGGAGGAAGCCTGGGAGGCTGCTGGGCTCAGGTTGCTGTAGTAGGCATCCTGGCCCTGGAGCAGGCTGCCTTGGTGGTGATCTCCTGCTGCAGCCCCATCTTGATGCCATGAGATTCTGGTACTCCAAGTTCTGCCACTCAGTGTCAGCACTAATGTCACACAGCTGGACTTGATACTGCTGATCAGTGCCAACTGGGCTCCAAAGCGAGCCTCCGGTTCTGCCAGTGTGTCTTCCAGGGCTGCTTTATGCTGAGCTGAGACTGCAGCTTGATCTTCAGACCAAGGAGGGTGAGGTGCAGGTCAGTGACCTCCATTTTGCTAATCTGCAGTTGTTCCGTGTGGCCAGCGACCTCCCGGTTCAGCTCCTCGGTCTGGCTGGAAGGATGCTGAAGTCTGGTTCACCAGCCAGACTGAGGAGTTTGGACAACCTCATACTGCTTCTCATGTCATTAGGATCGTGGCCAGGTCGTGGAATCCACCTCCACACAGACCTGGCCGCCCACCTGGCCCCTCAAAGCACTGATCTCCTCATGGTTCTGCTTCAGGTAGGCCAGTTCTTCCTTCAGGCCTTCAATCTGCATCTCCAGACCAGCTCTAGAAAGGGTCAGCTTGTCCAGGCTTGCCCAGGCCATTGATGTCAGCCTCCACGTTCAGGCACAGGCAGGGCCTGCTCTGTCTCAAAATTTGGTTCGGAAGTCATCCTCAGCCAGATGGGCACTGCTGACCCACAGGACAATCTTGGAGTTCTCAATGGTGGCACCAAGAATCTTGTCCCATGGCACCTCCATGGTCTGGTAGTAGTGGTGGGCCTGGGCCCCTGCTTCTGGTACCAGTTATGGATCTTCATCTCCAGGTCGCGGTTGGCTGCCTCCAGAGCACGCACTTTCTCCAGGTAGGAGGCCATGAAGTGGTTGAGGTTCTGCCTGGCCACCTTCTCATTGCCCACCAGAAGCCTATCGGACCCAGCCAGGGTGCCCACATATCCACCTCCCTAGCTCGCAGAATCAGATGAGGACACGAAGCAAGTGGAGGACACCAAGACACCATGGCCGCCTAAGCCCCTGAGGCTGCTGGGCACACAGTAGGCACCTCCAGCTCCGAAGTGCATGGTGCCACCAACCAGGCCCATGAAGGACGAGGAGCTCATGACTGGCGATAGCTGGAGGAAGTCATAGTGAAAGAGGACTCAGAGACCCTAGTCGCAGGAACTGTGGTCAGCAGGAGTCACAAAGCCTGTTTTCTGAATGAGTCACTATAACATTTGTAGGAACTAATCGTGAGACCCAAAGCAAGGAATCAAAATAAAAATCCTCTTCCAGATGAAAAAATATAAATTGCAGAGGGATCCAGGAATCTAGGCTAGAAATGGGCAATTAACAAAAAAATCCGGTGGAATGAATATTCTGAAAGAAGGGCAGTTAGTGCATCAGTGATGCATGCCATTGCCAATTTAGTTTTCCTTAAGTTTACAGAAATGAGTCACCATCAGGACTGTAAGTAAAGAAGCACCTTTCCCACCCCTGCCAGCTCATCAGGGAGCTTTCATGACATTATATGATGACAGCTACCCACTGAAAGTGGGGGTTATATGGATATCTTTTAATTTTCTATTCCTGTTTTTTTACCTTCCCAATGCCCACAATGTGGTTAAAGCAAATCTCCCAGGTTAACAAAAACATACAAGTTGGCCATTCAGTTCCAAAATTGGAAATGGGCATTAGTTCTCAATGAAAATGAGCTTAAACTGGGCACCACACTGACTTCAGAACAAAGATTTGCATCATTGGCAGTTGCCTCCTTGCTTCCTCCTGAATTCTTCCCTTCCCTTCTTTTCACTGTTTTCATAACCAGTGGCCTGAGTTTACCACTTTCTATAAAAGGACCATAGAGGGGCTCTAATTAGAACCCTAGTCAGTTCCCTAGTTCTTGCTCCTTAGCAGACAGCATCTCTGGGTATGACTACTCAAATCCAATTTTTTTTTTTTAATGTTAAGAAATATAAAACCTTTTTTAATTTTTTTTTTATTTTTAAAAACTTTATTTTTGAGAGTATTACAAATGTCCCTCTTTTTTCCCCCATTGCCTCCCTCCACCAGGTTCCTGCCTCGCCCCAGGACTCCACCATCCTATTGTCTGTATCCATAGGTAATGCATATCCAATATAATAAACACCTAATATGCAAATCGACCGAATGGCGAAACCACCGGTGGAACAACCAATAGCTATGATGCACACTGACCATCAGGGGGCAGACACTCAACACAGGAGCTTCCCCCAGCTTGCAGGCTCCAGGCCAGCCAAGGTGGGTGCCAGCGGGGCCCCCGAATTGCCCCGCAGAGGGAGGTGACCAGAGGTGGGGGGCGGGGCTGGTCGGCGGTGGCAACAGGGGGCGGGGCCGGCAAGCGGGTGCCAGCAGGGGCCCCCTGATTGCCCCGCCGATCACCCCACAGATCGGCCCTGATCGCTGGCCAGACCTAGGGACCCTACCAATTTTGTGCACCAGGCCTCTAGTATGCATATAAAATCTTTGGTTAATCTCATTCCATCCAAACCCCCCTTCCCTCTGAGATTCGTCAGTCCGTTTTATGTTTCCTCTGATTCTATTTTAATCATCAGTTTGTTTTGTTCATTGGATTTATTCTGATTTTAGATTCAATTGTTGATAGATATGTATTTATTGCCATTTTATTGTTCATATTTTTGTCCTCTCCCCTACCTTCCTCCTTCCCCCTTCCCCACCCTGGCTTCTTCCCCCTCCCCTTCCCCCTCTTTCTTCTTCCTCTTCTTAAAGAATACCCTTCAACATTTCATGTAATACTGGTTTGGTGGTGATGAGCTCCTTTAACTTTTTCTTGCCTGTGACCTTCAATTCTAAATGATAGTTTTGCTGGGTAATCTTCGTTGTAGGTCCTTACTATTCATCACTTTGACTATTTCTTGCTGCTCCCTTCTGGCCTACAAAGTTTCTGTCTGACATCGGGGCAGGAATTTGGGGGCAGCTTTCTCCCAGACAGGGATGGCTCGCAGAGGTCATTGAACCTGTACTGGGACCTCCCCCATCACAGAGCTGACTGGCAGCTATATCGGAGTTTCCATCAGCATTGCTCACACTGTTCACTCCACCCTGGTGATTCCCTTAGACCCCGTGCCATTCCAATATGCAGCCCCACCCAAACTGTTTGTAGCTGCTTTTCCATACGAATGGCCTGTCCTGGCTCAGGCTTCAGACTTTGCTAAAACGTCATAAACAAGCAGCAGCTGGAGTCAGCGTACCCCATACTTATCAATAAGAGGCCCAAGACCCAGCACTAGCACCATCTTGCCTTCCCTCACAGCTGGGCCTCGCCTGGGCACTTCCTAGCCCAATACAAATATCAGCCCTCTGCAAACTTCTCTGTAAATCCTGGCGGGGGTGCCCCAGGCAGTGCTTGACTTTGCACCTCCTGGGAGGCTCCAGAGTCAGTGACCTGGTGGACAGCTTCAAACCATACCAGATTGCAACCTACACATCCATAATCAACACATTCAAGGGGCAGACTCAGTGAGCACCAAAGCCCCACTGAAGCAAGTCCTGCTCCTTAGGGGTGTCTCCTGCATAGCAGCTCTTCCACTGTAGACTCAGTTGGTCCTCACAGTCAATTGGCCTAGAGGCCAATTCCTTCCAGCGATATCAAACAAGACTCAACTACAAGACTGTGCACACAGCCCACATAGGGGTGAACCTAGAGTGCCCAGCTCAGGTAACTGGGGTGGCTGAACCACTGGACCCTATAGGATACCTATTACATAAGGTCACTCTACCAATTCCAGGAGACATAACAGCTCTACCTAATACATAGAAACAAACACAGGGAAGCAGCCAAAATGTGGAGACAAAGAAATATGTCACAAATGAAAGAAATGGAAGCAAGCAAGCTCCTGGATACAGAGTTCAAAACAATGGTTATAAGATTATTCAAAGATCTTAATGAGGAGTTCAAGGGACTCAATGAGAGCTTCAAGGGACTTAGTGAGACCTTCAAGGATCTTAGTGAGAATGTCAAAGACAAAAAAACAAAAAAAACACACCACCAGTCAGAAATTAAGCACAGACTAACTGAAATAAAGAATAATTTATAAGGGCCCAGCCAGCATAGCTTAGTGGTTGAGCATTGACCTATGAACCAGGAGGTCATGGTCCAATTCCCAGTCAGGGCACATGTCCAGGTTGCAGGCTCAATTCCCAGTGTGAGGCATGCAGGAGGCAGCCAATCAATGATTCTCTCTCATCACTGATTTTTCTAACTCTCTCTCCCTCTCCCTTTTTCTCTAAAATCAATAAAAATATATTTTAACAAAAAGAAGAGGAATTTACAGGGATTGAACAGTAGAATAGAGGATTCAGAGAATCAAATCAATTATTTGGGATATGAGGAAGCAAAAAACATCCAACCAGAAGAGCAAAAAGAAAAAAGAATCCAAAAATATGAAGATAGCGTAAGGAGTCTCTGGGACAACTTCAAGCATACCAACATTCGCATTATGTGGGAGCCAGAAGGAGAAGAGAGAGAGCAAGATATTGAAAACCTACTCGAAGAAATCCTATATAATAAAAGGGTAACAGGCATATTGACCCTAACGGCAGAATGACCACTGGACCAGTCACTATGAGGCACACTGACAACCTCTTGGTCCCTTTCCCTGGCCGGCAGGCTCCAATCACCTGATGGCCACCTGTGGCAGGGGCAGGGCCAGCAAGTGGGCGGGAACAGCCGACCTCTCGGTCCCTTCCCCCGGCTGTCAGGCACCAATCACCCAATGGCGAACAGGGAACCGGGGGTGGGTGGCAGTGAGGGGTGGGGCCAGTTGCAGGCAGCTGGGGAAGATGGCCCTGATCACAGGCCAGGCCTAGGGACTGTACCCACGTATGAATTTCATGTGTCGGGCCTCTAGTAATGACAGAAAATTTCCCCTACCTGGTGAAAGAAATAGACTTACAAGTCCAGGAAGCACAGAGAGTCCCAAACAAGAGGAAACCAATGAGGCCCACACCAAGACACATCATAATTAAAATACCAAGGATTAAAGACAAAGAGAGAATCTTAAAAGCAGCAAGAGAAAAGCAGTTAGTTACCTACAGGGGAGCACTCATATGACTGTCAGCTGATTTCTCAACAGAAACTTTGCAGGTCAAACCCACCTCTTTATTACACTAAAAAGGTTAAGAGTGTGGAAAAAAAGCTATGACTAATTCTCTTAGAAACATTAAAGTGATTTGTCAACATATACAGGTAGGATCCTAATATTACTATTTAGTATTACATATAGACACATGCATGTGTGTATATATAGACATATTCTATTATGCAACCATCCATTATAGTCCTTTTTTTTAATGTGGTAAAAAAGAAATACAGTTTTGCCTGTTTTTGCAGAACACCTAAAAGGAACAGGATACTTAAAAATTAACACTATTCACATAACTTCTGAGTTTATTAGGCAACTGTCACCCAGCTAAGTGAGATATGATATAATGTAGTTAAACAAGTTCTCAGCAAAAAGGCAGCAGAGGGCTTGAGTTAGGTAGTCCCAAGAAATTTGGTTGCACATCAAAGACCAGAAGCTATTCTTGTTTCCATTTCCAGAATCTTTTCTAAGAATATGTTTCTTTTTCCTTGAAAATGGCTTTCCCCTCTTCCTCATTAGCTACAGATTATAGTGTTGCTTTTGTATTTAAATTCTGGATAAAAATATAAGAGGAAAGTGTTTCTTCATTACTAAAGATCCACAGTTAGTATCTTTATGTAAAAACTGGTGTGGCTCAGTTGGTTGGGTGCCGACCTGTGTACCAAAAGGTTGCCAGTTCAATTCCGAGTCAGGGCACATGCCCAGGTTGCTGACTTGATCCCTGGTAGGGGGTGTGCAAGAGGCAGCAGATCAATATTTCTCTCTTCTCTCCCTCTCCCTTCCTCTCTCTCTAAAAATCAATTTTAAAAATCTAAAATAATAATAAGAATGTTATGGGAGATAGAAAGTATGGGGGTTGAGAGCATTACTTTAAATCCTGGCTCCTTTAGCCATGTGAACTTGGACAAATTATTTAATTCTGTCTGGGCTTCTGGTTCCTACTCTGTACAATGGGAATAATGGGTCCTATTTGTGATAATTGAGTTTATGGACAAAAAGCACTTAGAACAATATCTGACCAACAAAGAAGGTGCTCAATAAATAATAGCTATTATTATTATGACTCTTACGATTGTAATTATAATTAAAAGGGCTGAAGCAGTAACCAGAGATAATGGAAGGGATAGCCACATAGAGTAAGTAAGTTTTCAGTTTATAGGAGCAGGTGAGGAAGTTGTTAGTCAATGTTTTCAATTTTTTAATCCAGGAATGTATTTCATAAGCTTTACTATTAGTCAGAGGCAGTAAATATTGTGCAATTATATTTTAAAAGTTAGGTCAACCTACATTTCAATGTCTCACAATTTTTAAAACACCATCAATTGAAAGAAACATTACAATTTCAGAGATATTAAAGTGTGAAAAAGTGTACATTTTAGAGTTGATGACAATACATTAAGAGATGGAAAATAATACAGTGATATTTCAGGTATCATATATACCCCAGGTTCATCTTTTTCTATAAGAGCTGGGAGCTAAAATCTAACTTCTAATCATTCCTAGTTTCTGCCTCTCAGATTGTTTTGTTTTTTTTAAGAGATGCCCATTAGAGGTGGCAGAAGAAAGGAGACTTTCATTAGGAGTTTTTTCCTTAAAAGCTAAGTCCTACTAGTGATAAACAATAGGCAAAGAAAAAGGCTATGAAAGGCGAAAGAAGACAGCAGATGGAAAATGATCTATATATATAAAAGCCTAAGCAACCGGCCGACCGGCCGACTGGCCAGTAGCTGTGACGCGCACTGATCACCAGAGAGCAGACACTCAACATAGGAGCTGCCGGGCTGTGGTCACTTGGTAGCGGCAGTTCTTGGCTGATGCACCCGGAACCAGAGAGGAGGGAGCCCAATTCCAGGGTGTGTCACCCAAGAACCGCCCTCTCCCAATCCGGGACCCCTCAGGGGATGTCGGGAGCTGGTTTCAGCCCGATCCCCACAGGCCAGGCCGAGGGACCCCACTGTACGAATCCATGCACCGGGCCTCTAGTAAAGCTATAAGATAATGGAACTCCTGACAATCTAAGAGAGTATTTGGGGGCCTTTCAGGGGAGGAGCAACCCCAATTATCTCTCCAGTCAAAACATCACAGCATCAAAAAGAATGCCAGGAATAATAAAAAACTGTTAAACCGAAAGGCATATCTATTCCATGAATTCTCAAAGAGAACAAAGTATGCTATTCCCACGCCTTTCTTAATACGCCCCTGCACAAAGTTGCTGCATGTTCCTGAGAGGAGCATATGAATGGTGCAGACACAGAGGAAAGCTGAGAACCACTGATGTTAGAATATTTTGTTTGCAAGCTGGGGTTACTGATCAGAAAGGGTTTCATCTGACATTCTCTCTCTTGTACGATATAGCCAATAAGTCATTCCGCCTCTCTTTGAGTATTCTCTTTAATAAGGAACTCATCAGGACCACCAAAGGAACACAACTTCATTTTCTAACAGTGTTGTCAGAAAATTCTTATATTGAAGCAAAGATGTGCTAAGCTAGTTGGGGTTCTTCTGTTTACTCAATATTTATTGAGCCCTTGAATGGACCCTGAGGACCGAAGGAATGGATGACTTGAGTTAGGGATTGGAGGGGCAGGAGGAGTAGAAAAACACGGAGGAGTATCAGTGAAGAAGTTGAGGTGGCTGGCAAGAGTGAATGCAGGGGGATTTTTTTCCTATAGGGGTAGAAGACAAATAGTCAGGGAGCTCTGTGGATCATGGAAAATAACCAGTTGCCGCTTGAGTCAATAGGGGATCAGTGATGAGAGGAGAGGAAACAGAAGAAGGTGGTGGTTCTGTGAGGCAATTCAGGCTTTAGGGGAGGTTGACACTGAAGTGGCTGGGGCTCAAAACAGCACAGGAGGAAAGACTGAGAGAGGCCAGCAGTGGCAGGCAGCTTTGGCAGGGACTAAGCAGGGGAGAGGGCTAAATAGAGTGCATTATGAAAAGCAACGAGAAGACAAGTGCCTAGGAGAGCGTGCACCTTGGTTGTTTGTAAAGAACCAATCACAATCCAGTAAGACAGTGCTGGATTAGAGACACACATAAAACGCCAAAATAAACCCAGACTGTGAAGAGTGCCTGTGTTCATCCTAACAACCTAACTTCCCAAGCACTGTTCTAAGCCCTTTAAGAATATTAACTTTTTATTCTTCTAACAACTCCACGATGTGGGTAATATTTATATCCCCATTTTATAGATGAGGGAACTGCCGGAAGCCGGTCCATCCTTGCTGCTTGACACAGTCGCTGCAGGAAAGAAACATCTGCACAGCATATGTTTCAAGGGACCTGGCATATATAGTATATTGTTCTTAATATGTTTGCTCTCCTTAGTGCCATGTGTTTTAACCAAGGTCACCTCTCTGAGAAAGGTTGTTTCCCCAGGTGGGGATTTTTCCCTGAGGTTAGGGAGGGGATACAACCCCTTAATTAAGTGCCAGGCGGGTAGTTAAGCTACATAATCTTTACTCCCTGGAATGGAGATAAGAAATGCCCTATCCTTTGTAATAGAAATTGACAGGATTAAAATCGGCTGGTATAAATACGGATGTAACAAGACAATAATCATCAGATCCTCATCAGATCCTCATCAGATCCTCATCAGATCCTAACCAGAACCTAGCCAGAGAACATGGCAAAAGATCCTGGACAGAACCTGGCTACAGAACTTCACTGGAGAACCTAGACAGAACATGGCAAAAGAACCTGGCTAGAACCTGGCTAAAGAACCTGGTGACTGAACCTGGCTGGAGAACCTGGAGAACCTAGCTGGAGAACCTAGCGAGAGAACATGGCAAAAGATCCTGGACAGAACCTGGCTACAGATCTTGGCTGGAGAACCTAGACAGAACATGGCGACCGAACCTGGCTAGAACCTGGCTAAAGAACCTGGTGACTGAACCTGGCTGGAGAACCTGGAGAACCTGGCTGGAGAACCTAGCGAGAGAACATGGCACCAGAACTTGGTTGGAGATCCTGACCAGAACTTGGTTGGAGTTCCTAACCAGAACTTCGCTGGAGATCCTGGAGGGAGAACCTCGCTATGCTGATGAACTGAAACCAGTTTCCATGTCATTCATTCTTCGCCGACTCCGTCCACACCTTTGGGGATCCCTGGACCCGTTGGGGTTGGACCCCAACAGGGAACTAAGTAAAAAAAAGAACCCAAATCACCCAGATAATTACTGCAGAAGGCTTCAAACCCAACCAGTCTGACTCCAGGGACCACACGCTAAGCCATCATAGTGTATTCTGCCCACTTTGATTTTCTAGGGCCCAACACAATGACTGGCCCATGGTAAACACTGAAATACTTGTTAAAGGGTTGAAGGATCCCTAGCTTTTGTGGGCTCATAGAGACAAACTAAGAAGGATCTAGGGATTTGAAAAAGAACATAGATCCTGGTGGAATTCATTGGCTCAGGGGTATGAACGGTACTTGGGAGAGCTATTTTTCCAGCCTGGTATAGGTTTCCAGGTTGTGTCAGCAGGATACTGCTCCCATCAAATGCATAAGCCAACAGACACAGGCTTACCCATGACCCTGAAGGTCCAAGTCAGCTGGGCAGTCTTTCCCAAAATTGGATGTAGCAGAGCACAGTGTGCCTTCCTCTGAACTCCAACCACTCTGATCACTGCTCTTACACCAACACTGACTTATATATCACCTGGTTCATCATATATAATCACACCGGTTTATTATATATCACATTCCCCCTTGTGGGCTGAAAATACTTAAGGTCAAGGCATTTGTATTATTCATCTTGGATTCCCAACACCAATTATCATATTAAGTCACCAATATAACAGCATTAAAGCAGCCTGTGTTTTTCATTGCGGGAGAGGGGGGGAGTTACATGTTAGTCAACTCTCTACAGAGGAAGTAAAAATCACTTTGTTTAAAAGCTTTATTGTTCCATGGAGGATATTTAGTAATAATTTTTAACCAAATTTGGCTATAATTTGATAAGTTCCTATACCTTATACTGCATTATATCTGAAATTATACGCAATAACCTCTTGTATTCTTCTGCTGGGATATCTTATAATTTATTTGGTTCTATAGCAGTGATGGCGAACCTATGACACGCGTGTCAGAGATGACACGCGAACTCATTTTTTTGGTTGATTTTTCTTTGTTAAATGGCATTTAAATATATAAAATAAATATCAAAAATATAAGTCTTTGTTTTACTATGGTTGCAAATATCAAAAAATTTCTATATGTGACACGGCACCAGAGTTAAGTTAGGGTTTTTCAAAATGCTGACATGCCGAGCTCAAAAGGTTCGCCATCACTGTTCTATATACTGACTTTTCACCTCTTAAATGTTCTCATTAGCACAAATTTTTTAAAAAAACAAATAACCCTATCCTAAAGGCATTGCACTTTTTTAAGGCTTCTATTAACATGTAGCCTAATACAAAATGTTGCCTCCCAGAAGCCCAGGGAACATCGCAGCCTTGCACAGCAGGCTGGATATTTACCTTGGTGCAGTCCCCAGAATAGTGGCTGTGAGGCAGGACAGTCAGAAGTTAGGAAAATTCCTTGGCCAAGTAGAATAGGGAAACTAAAACAGCTGAACAAACTGACGGAGCAATTTCCAGCCAGATACAGGTCACCTCCCTAGAGATAACATCTAGGCCTCAGTTGCATTTCAGCTCCAGGCCCAGAAAAGCAGCAAAACCAGGTGGGCTACACCAGGACCACTGGCAATGACTAATCACCCCTGCCCTGGTGCTCACCAATCAGTAGAGACCACGACCCTAAAAGGGCACACCAGAAAAGGGATGCGCATTCTGCTGAAAACCTTCGGAGACCTCCCCTAAGATTCCCGCCAGCAAGAGAGAGCTAAAAGCCTCAAAACAAAGGACCCAGTGTGTGTTTCCCCAGCCAGAAGAATGCCTGTGCCTTCTCCTTCCCCCTCATCTTCCCCCACAGGCAGGCATCTCCTGACTCTAAGGGTCCCCATGAGACTCGCAACCAGGGGAACAATGGGCTGTGCTAGCTCATGCTGAGCTAATCCCCTGAACCTGTCTCCAGGGCCCCCTTTTCTCTGACTTCCCAGTGAGCTAAAGCAGCCCACCTTGGCTCACTTCTTTCCTATGGCATTTCTAGAGAGCCAACCAGAGCACCACCTAGGTCTCTCCTGTTGCTTCTTCTATCCTAGGTCCTTCTTTGGGCCCCAGATTTTAAAAAAATACCCTCAAAGTCACCTGGCCTCCATGTTGTGAAATCTTTCCTGCATGAAGTCAAGAAACCATACTGGCCAGCCGTATGCAGACCTGCTCAGGGCCAGCGCCCCTGTCCTATAACAGCTGCAGGTGGTGAATTCTGGTGAATGGGTCATACAGCTAGGTTTATCTTCAGGCTATTGCTGCATAAGTGAGATAATAACACAAAACTGACTGTGGGGTCCCAGAATACTTCCTGGTGATAATGTCCACTGTCAACCACACTCCAAGGACAGATGACTACTTCTACACAATGCTCTGCAAATGATGTTAAATGTAGTCCTGAAAACACACACGACTCCTGAAGTGTGGGCAATGCATAACTAGTCCAGCTTTAGTAGTTCAAATAAGATTAAATATTTGTGTGAACTCCTAAAGGTCCATCTCTATACTGAGGGGTTACTGGTAAAAGTTTAACCAACAGTCAGTCAACAAGTGATCATTCTTGAATACAGAGTATCTCATTACAGGTATCAATAACAGCCAGTTGAGGAGCCATAGAAGGCTTCTGGCCACGGGAAAGATGTGATCAATTCCCAGATTTAAGAAAATTAATGGCGGGGGGGGGGGAGGGGCGGGTAAAGTGGATAGCAGTACTGCTGGGGAGAAAAGTGGGGCTGAAATATGACAAAGGTGCCATCAAGAAAGGAAGGGGAAGCCATAGTACTGGAGGCAGATTGGATGGCAAGTAGATAACAGAGCAGATTTAAAATAATCTTTGAAGGCAAAGGAAAGCAAGGTTGTTAATACCGCCAAGGAATGTCAGGAGAAAAGGCTTGGTTGCATCAGAAGTTGCAATTTGGTGCCCTTATGACATTTACATTTCTTAAGCAGGCCTTGAAAATAGCAGAGCAGTATAGATGACCTAGAGAAGCCCAGAGACTGAATGAGACCATTAAAGAACAGAGGTGGCAGGAAATAAGAGGTTGCAGGAGAAAAAGAAGAAAAATGAGCTAGCCAGAGGACGAAACTTTGAGATTTAGTGAAGTGGGAAAATCAGGCGATCACATGTAATCCAGACCCAAAAGAGAGCTTAAAAAAGAAGCAAATGCCACTGAAAAAATTTAACAATAAGGGCTGGAAAACAGGCTGTTAGGTAACAGAGTACTGATCCAGTTGGGAACAGAAGGTAGCCTAGAAATAAGTGGGGAGGTGGATAAGAAACGGAGACAGCAAAGGAAGTACTAGTACATAACGTAGTTTAAGTAAGAAAGCTGTTGGGTGGTAGCTTCAGAGAATATCAAAGTTTAAACTCGTTTGAAAAGAAGAGAGAGGGAGGAGGAAGTAAAAAGAGGTCAACCGAGCTCACATCAAATACTCCTGTTGGATATAAAAAGTATATCAGCATAAATTAAAGTCTATTTCAAGAGGGACAGGGTGGGGTTGAGAAACAAGAGCAAAGTAGAAAAGACGTGTAAAAAATGCAATGAAGAATCAACCAGAAATAGGCAAGAAGGTTGCCAAAAAGTAGAGGGCCCAGATGATGTGTTAGTTGAGGGGCAATCTGTATCATTCATTGCCTGGCACCAGCAAAACCTATCCTCAGGACCAACGAAGGAGTTTACCCATGTTTGGGAATGCCCAGTCGTTCAAAACTGGTTGCATTCGGGAAAATCTGGGCACCTGTTGAAAATACAGCTTCTCTCACCCTACTCCTGGAGATTCTGACTCCTACCTAGGGTGAGGCTGGGGATTTTTAACAAGCACTCCAAGTAATTCTGATGCAGCCAGTAGGATGGCATTTGGAAACCAAGCACATCATCAGAAGGATCTGATATACTTTTTAAAAATACAGGTTACCAGCTCCTGTCCTAGCCTAGTGAATCTCACTATGCTCACATCAACAAAATGAAACACATCTTGTTTGAGTCTTTTTTCAATCAACTTTCCAGCAAAGGCATGTTAAAATTTCTTTCAGTACAAACTACACCAGAATTGAACCAATTATTTTGAAAGTCCAGAGGTAGTGGCCTTGGGCAGATATTTCATGAATGGCTATTCATTAAAAGACAACTGACTACTCTACTCTTTAAACTGCTCTTGGAAGGAAATTCAAGTAAAAAAAAAATATATACTCTTCCTGGTTCCTGTTCCTCTAAGTGACTTTCCAATCTCAAAGTCCATCTTTAAGCAGCTTCTAACAAACATTAACAGATTGACATACGTCATCATTTTATTATAAATCTTTAAACAAATTACTTTTGTAGATCACTGTTTTAAATACAAGACACATTCATTCATGTCACAAATATTATTAGCCTTAACATATATGTAAACATATAGGGTACATTATCATTGCATAGCACTTTGCTTTTCAAAGCTCTGGGACATCTTAAAAACTAGTATTGCAAGTATGTGAGAAGGGAAGCCAGAGAGACCTGGTTCAAATCCTGCTTCTGAAACTTAGGCTAGTTGTACAATATCACAAAATTAAGATTTTCTGAAACTTGATTTCTTTCTTCTGTAAATGGTAATAATACCACCTATCTTGCTGGGTTGTCATAAAAATAAGAATTGTAAGTAAAACACATATAGTTCTGATTCAGAACCAGCATTTACCGTAATAAACAGTACTCTTATCCCTCTTACCCAGATTTCCATCGCAACCCCCTCTCAACAAAGGTAAAATTAGTCCTCTAGAAGTACTCATGATATTGGACTTTATGTTGAAAACCCAAGTATTCCAGCCATGGTGAGAACTTTAAAAAGAAACTCTTACTTATGGAAAGCTTGCATGTCATAATAATGTGAAGAGTCCTTTGTCACACATCACCCAGATGCTCAATAAATAACAAAAGATATACTTTTAAGTGTACTGCTGAGATAAGAAGATAATGAAGGTTCCTAAGGATAAGAGAAAAAAAGAAAAAGAACGACAAATCTAAACCCTAGCGGCAAACTAATTTGTAGGCCCACGCTGCCGTGGGAGCAATACTATTCCCTCCAGAAACCTGAGGGTCTTGTAAGGGAAAGGGACACTTGATCTTGAGCTTCTGAATGGGAAAGGACTGAACATGAGAAACAACCTCAATGTTCCACGCTTGAAAGAGCTACACCTTTGTTAAAAGGGTGAGGTAGGAAAAATCTGCCTTCCATCAAAGCAAACTAATGAGTAAATCTGCAGACCTACACCAAGCCTAGATTAATTAATGAAGATAATGACACTGATCTCCCCTGAGCAAGCCTAAATTCAGATTTACAACATCTTCAAGTCAGGGAAATGCCTGGTTAATAGAAGTGGTCTTGGAAGTAGAAACAAACAAGTATTTTCTACAGAAGGTATCTTCAATACACATCCTTCAGGATTCCCATAAAATTAAGGAAACACGCTACCTTGAATAATAGCAGGAAACACACACATTCAGTAGATAAGGTTTTCCTCTACCCCCAAAGGTTTCAGATATTCATACTATGGAAAGGGGGAAGGAACAGAAAAGTTGAACCAAATAAAACACAAAATAAGAAAAGTTCAATCCGACACCACACACACACATACAAAATGCCCTTTTAAATTTTTTTTCATACTGGAATTATGTGCAATAACGCCAGGTGTACTTGAATTTGAATCCTGGATAACTAAGCACCAGTTTATGATTCTAAGCAAGTTAGTAAAACTGCTGTGCCTCAATTTCTTCTACTGCAAAATGGGCATAATACTGTACTACGTACCTATTAAGATTGCTGTGAAATTTCATACACATATGTCTTCATGTGTGTATCACATAGCAGAGTTCTTTAATACACAAATGTACTTAATAAATAGTAGCCATTGTGAACATTAATAGAGTGTCTCCTGTGTGCCAGTGATAGTGCCAGACCCTTTGGGACAGAGATGGATAATGATTCCTTGCTAGGATACTACCTGGCATGCTTGCTTTGTGCCAGACATTTACCTATATAACTGTACTTCATCCTCCCAACAGTCCTATAAAGTACTATTTTCTCCATTGTCCAGATGAGGAAACTAAGAAATGAGTTAAGAGTCTTGGTCCAATTCACACAACTAGTAATGAAAGTGGGACTAGAACTTGGGTGCTATATGTCCCCAAAGCCTGTCTTAATTACCTTACCTCTCTCTTTTCCCTATTTGAGAAGATTCACATTCAGCTACATATGGAGAATGCAGTTGGTAGACTTCTTTTTCTTTCCTTTCTTTTTTCTTTTTTTTTTGACCAAAAAGCAGAGAACTCTAAAAATAGTGAGTTTCACAATCATAGAATATAACACAACACCATTAAACTGAATTCTCTGCTAAGTTCTTGACATCTCAGTTTTTGTTCCTTCTTTGAAAGGGAAAGTAATAACAATTTGATTATGAGTATGCAATGAGTCTAAACATTGTGGTTTTCATATGTAAGTACTTTTTTAGGGACTATAGATTGGCACTTCTTAGGAATTTAAACCTTGTTTACTTTTTTGATGAGAAGATTATATTTATATAATGATAGATAGTTGGATGAGACTTAATATTGAGTAGCAGATTTGATTAAAACAAGGAAGCACTTTCTAATTGTTTTACCCCACCAAATTGAATAAGGTGTGGTCATTCAATAGTTTAAGACTACCTGTCAAAACACCAGATAATTCTCCAACAGATACTACAGACTATATTATGGTAAAGAAACAACTGTACCCAGGAAGACACAGGAATTACTTTTCAGCCCTAATAATAATAGCAGCAAAAACTTGGAGTTCATGTTTAGGAAAAGAAAAAAAGAAAGGGGACAGGAGGTGCTTTGAATTTTCTCTGAATAAAAAATAGAATAGAACCCTAGTCAGTTTGGCTCAGTGGATAGAGTGTTGGACCCTCTGAAGGATCTTGGGTTCGATTCCAGTCAGCCCCCGATCTCACATCAATGTTTCTCTCTCTGTGTCTCACTCCCTTTCACTCTCTCTAAAAATTAATGGGAAAATATCCTTGGGTAAGGATTAACAACAAATAGAAAAGGAAAAGGAAAAATAAAAGAACTCTTTCTTTTATAAGCACAATACCTTGTAGAAATGTTTGTAGGCTGCCACAGCACTACTCACTCCTAGTTCGAGAAGGGAGATATTATCTTTTGCTCAGAATTTGAAACTATGTAGGTGATTTTAAGTAAAGTGATATAAAAGGCTTGGATTCCATTACCCTCAAGTTTGAAGACAGCTGATGATTAAGACATTGGGTAGCTCAAACAATTGAAAAATGGATTAATAAATAACTTCAACACAAAGCAATGCAGTTTCACTTTAAAAGGAAGAATGAATCACCTAAATCTGGAAGAGATTTCAGAGATTATTTCCCCAGTGTCTTCATTTTGCAGATGAGGAAATCCAGACCTGAAGCACTGTAATTCAGTTACTTGTTTACATTTTTTTCTCCTATCACTATTTCTGCCCTTAGCTATTGTGGCTATAAATTCATCATAATTGTAAGCCATCATCATATTTTTCTGCCCTATGACTACTACAGCTTCAGGACAATGGCTATTTTTAAACCTCCAACGCCTATCACATTGAAATCATCACAACAGCTTTGCTAAACCAGAACAAAATGAGTGAAAGTGAGTTAAAGTATCTGCTGCTTAAATAAGAGTTTTGCCTCATAACTTGGTCTACATTTGTGACGTGACATCTCTGGTTATGGCACAATAACAGCACAAAATAAGGTCCAGGGGGGTTGTAAAGAAAAGTTTTGCAGATCAAGAAAAATATCTCTAGTGTGTTCTACATAGTTTCACGTTCCCCTTGGGAGAAAGGAATGCCTTTGAAGAGCTAAGGCGATGCGGGCTTGCATAGATCATCTTGCTCATTTCTTCCAATACTAAGGTTCAATGAGAAGTCAGAACTCAACATACCGCATTGCTGATATCTCCACTTGTCAGCACGAAATCAGCAGTAAGAATTAAGTTTCTTGATATTAGGAACGTTTTTCCTTACGAGAGGCTTGCAGCTACTCACGCTCAGGGTGGGAGTCGAGGGGTTGTTTTCCAAAAGGGAAAACCGGGAGCACTCAGGTTAGCTGGTCCTCGGTCACTCAACAGCGAGGCTGCCAGACCAGGGTAACCATCAGCCTCCCCATCCACTAGTCCTTCACGGGGACTTGCCGAAAGCAAGAATTTAGCGAAGAAACGTAAACGTTGGTATTCAGAAAATGGGCACGATAACCAAACTTTTAAGAGTGGTACGTCTACTTCCGGAATTCTCTGAGAATTGACCTCCAAGGCAAGCTCAGCCTAGGCGGATTCCTGCCCATGCAAGGTCCGCAGGGGAAAGGGACAAAATAGGGAAGACGGGGGGTGGCCAGCGCAGCCCCAGGAAAACCTCCCGGGCTGGCTCCCCTTAGAGCCGGCAGACCGAGCGCACCGACAGGGCGCGTCCCACACCTAAGCCCACGCCCCCTGCCCATCCCTCCCTCCCGAGGCACTCACCTGGGGTGCCCGCGGGTGACGGGGTCCCGAAGGCGGCCGTCTCGGCCCATCCCGGGTGCGGCGAGGGCCGACTCCAGGGCCTGGGGGTCCCGTGCAGCAGGTAGGCAACATTGGACTTCCGCCGGATCGCCACCCGCCTGAAGTCGTAGCTGCCCTTGCTGCTCTCCCGGCCGGGCTCGCTCCCCGCTCCGCACTCTCTCCCGCCCTGGTCCGGGCGCGAGTGAGCGCTCGAAGCGCTCCGCAGGGGCAGCCCGGCGCGGGGGGGTGTCGCCTGCATGCCCACGCTAGGCGCGACTCGACGGGGGCGACTCGGGCTGCTCCGCGCGGCGCCCCTCGGCTCCGGCAGCTCCTGGGCAAGTCTTTCTCGTCCCTTCCTGCCCGGGACGCGGAGGGCCGCCCAGGGGGGCGCTCGCTCCCTGCGGCTCCGGCACTCACCTGGCGCCGCTACTGCAGCGGCCGGGCTGGGGCTGCTTCCACTCCCTTCACTCCGGAGCCCAACGCCGGAGGCCCTGGGGGAGGGACGGGGATCGCGCAGAGCTCAGGCCGCTGAAGCAGCCAGCGCCACGGCCTCCGCCTCCTCCTCGGGCCGGGAAAGCTGCCAAGGACGCGCGGTGCCTAGTGGAGCGCCCTGGGCGCGGTCTGGAGCGCGGTCGGCACTGGAGGCTCCGCCCCGCCGCCGCCCGGCGCTCGCCCATTGGCCGAGGGCAGCCGCGCGGCGCTCACCTGCCGCCGCGCACCTGGGGCCCCGAGGTGGCTGCGCTCACCTGCGCGCCAGGCTTGGGAGAGAGGAGATAATTACAGCTTCTTTGGACTCTGCCCCAAGGCTTCCTATTCTCACAGACACACACGGCAAGGGTCTCCCGTGTGTCTCAACTGCTGAACCGCGCCCTGAATAATCATCGTATTTATGTCGTGGAGCTAACCAGCGAATTTGGTGTTTTAGATAAGCAAACCAAGATGCGGAAGCGACAAGGAGCAGAGCTGATGCGTACCACCTTCAGACCTGGTTGCTGCACCCTTGCCAGGAAACTAGTCTTCGCCAAGTGCCAGCTGGAGTGCACAGGGGCCGGTGGAGGAACCTGGAGCCCTGGACCATGGGAGATCCACTGTGCACACAGGAGCTGGCAGCCCGGAATCACCCCTCCCCTAGGAATTCACACAGTGACAGAAGACTATGGACTGATTCATGCTCCTTACATTTAATTGTTATATTTTCCAATGTAGCAGAAAGTATATGTATACTGATGTGTTTTAATTCTAATTAAAATGTTTTAAACATACTATTTAATTTCATCAACATAACCTGTCTCAGACTGATCTAGTTCCTAATAAACAAAATAAAACCAAAAAAAGAATACTCAGAATAAAAATAATGAACTAATAAGTTGCTTCAACTACTGATAGAACATCACTTCCCACACTAGAATTTAATAGAAGTCAGCACTTTACAGCAGATTCACTCTTACTTCAATCTCATTGGAGAAAGATGAAAAATTTCTTTCATTTTAATAATAAATCGTGTTATTTCCTCAGTAAATGAATTATAAATGTTACTTATTTACTTTGATGCTTTCACTAGATATGATTTCATATAAATATCATTAAAGAAAAAAGGTCACTAAAAGGCATAAATGATGCTGACTTTATACAGCAGCATTAGGGGGCTGACATACAGCAGATAAGTTCATAAAGATCTAATTGAAGAAGAGGATACAGTTATATTTTAACAGGAACTGAATGGGAGAGCATATTTGTCAATAATACATCTAAGTTCTTAATATTCTAAATATATAAGGAACTTATAAGACTCAACAACAACAAAATAAATTAAACAATTCAATTAAGAAGTGGGCAAAAGATCTAAATAGACATTTCTCTCAAAAGGACATAAAAATGGCCAATTGACATATGAAACAATGCTCAACTTCACTAATCATCAGAAAAATACAAATTACAACCACTATGAGATCACCTCACATCTGTCAGAATGGCTATCAGCAAATAAATAAACAACAAGTGTTGGCAAGGATGTGGAGAAAAGGGAACTCTCTTGCACTGTTGATGGTTGATGCAGACTGGTGCATCCACTGTCACAGGCAGTATGGAGTTACCTAAAAGAATTAAAAATGGAACTGCCTTATGACTCAGCGATTCCACTTCTGGGAATACATCCAAAGAAACCTGAAGCACTGACTCAAAAGAATATAAGCACCCCTAGGTTCATTGCAGCGTTATTTACAATAGCCAAGATTTGGAAGCAGCCCAGTGACCATCTGTAGATGAGTGGATAAAAGAGCCATGGTACATGTACACAATGGAATATTACGTGGCCATAAAAAAGAAGGGAAGGAAATCTTATCTTGCAACAGCATGGATGGATTGAGAGAGTATTTTGCTAAGCGAAGCAAGCCAGTCAGAGAAAGACAAGTACCATATGATTTCACTTATATGGGGAATCTAATGAACAAAATTAACAAATAAAATGGAAATAGACTCATAGATAGAGAGAACGGACTGCCAACTGTCAGAGCTCCGGGTGGGTGTTTGAGGGGGCTAGGTGAGAAAGGTGAAGGAATTAAACAAAAGAACAAAACCAAAAAGCTGCTCATAGACAATAGTATAGTGATTATCAGATTATCAGAGGAAAGGGGAAGTGGGGAAGTAGAAGAAGAAGGTAAAGGGGGGATAAATGGTGATGGAAGGAGATATGGAGTGGTGAACACACAATAAAATGTACAGATGATGCATTATAGAATTATACACCTGAAACCTATATAATTGTATTAACCAATGTCACCCTAATAAATTTAATTAAAAAATAAAACCGAATAAATAAATACAAGGAGCCCATGGCCTACCCTCCCTCTCCCTACTCCTGCTTTTACATGTGGTTCTGTAAGGATGCAGATGTAAGTCCTGAGCTGCTACAGCCATCTTGTGACCAGCAGGGGAGATGTCATGGATCTACTGAGGGTAGCAGAACAGAATGATGAAAGGGCCCAGGCTATTGCTGAGTTCAACACGATACTGAAAACCCCCAGAAACTTCCCACCTCTTAAATCCTTGATAGGTGGAAAAATAAACTGTCCTTATTGTGAAGCCACTGTTAGCCAGATATTTTTGTTATTGTTTAGCCAAAAGCATACTCATACAAGGAAAGTAGTTTATCCAAAGTTTAGGAAATTTGTTGTGCAATTATAAAGCTATGTATTTAGCCCTGGCTGGTTTGGCTCAGTGGATAGAGCGTCAGCCTGCGAACTGAAGGGTCCCAGATTCGATTCCAGCCAAGGGCACATGCCTGGGTTGTGGGCTTGATCCCCAGTGGGGGGCATGCAGGAGGCAGCCAATCAATGATTCTCTCTTATCATTGATGTTTCTATCTCTCTCTCCTTTTCCCTTCCTCTCTAAAAAATCAATAAAATATATTTTTTTTAAAAAGCTATGTATTTAATGTTTTATTATTACTGCTTAGCACTGTTTTAGTTTAGGTATTACACATATTCCTTTGTTGTTTTCTGATGAGATCATCTAGATAAGGGTCAGCAAATTGTGTTTTGTGGGCCAAATCCAGCCAATTCCATGCTATTTTTGTTGACCGATGAACTTATGGATGGTATTTATTTATTTATTTCATTTAAAAAATATTTTTATTGATTTCAGATAGGAAGGGAGAGGGAGAAAGAGTTAGAAATATCAATGATGAGAGAGAATTATTGATTGGCTGCCTCCTGCACGCCCCCCACTGGAGATCGAGCTCACTACCTGGACATGTGCCCTTGACCAGAATCGAACCAGGGACTCTTCAGCAGCAGGCCAACGCTTTATCCATTGAGCCAAACTGGCTAGGGCCTGATAGATGGTTTTTAATATGCTAACTTGAGGGGAGGATAAAAAAAAAAAGAATATTTTGTGATACATGAAAATTATGTAAAATACAAATTTCTATGTCCATAAATAAAATTTTATTGAGCTCAGCCAGCAGTTTATGGCTGTTTTCCCACAACATCAGTATTGAGTAGTTGAGATAGAGACCAGATTGACAACAAATCTGACACTGGCCCTTAACAGAGAAAGTTTGTTGACCCCTAATATAGACAAAAATAAGAATCTTATATAAAAGTTTTGTTTCATTTTTGAAAAATTATTAAACTATTATCAAAAACTGTAATTTAAGCTTTGACATATTATGCCTTTGTACATTCCACAACAATGTCAACAAGTGACACACTGAAGCTACAAGACCGTAGCCAATCTATAATTGTAAATTTACCTCTTTCTCCAGTGACACCATTGCTTTATTACAAATTCACACATCTGTAGGCATTTGCTGTAGTCCAGATAACTGCATCATTAGAATACAAAATAAGCATATTCAAAACAGCCCTGAAATTATTCATGAAAAAGAGACAAAGTATAAACTTAAGTCAGTGATGTTATTTATGTAATACCTCAAATAGAGTTTTTTTCCAAAGTAGACACAAATATGTGATAAGCATTTTCATGAGAATATTGGCAATCAGAAATATTTTTAAAATCACGGAATAAACATTTTTATGCTAACATACTCAAATGATTATAAGAAAACAGACTCCTTATTTTTGAGTATCCAAAATGCAAACCTGAAACTCTGTGGAATGTGTCACTTTCTACCATATTCTGTATTTACATATAGCTTTGTCTGATTTTCTTTCTAGACTATAAGCTCCTAATGGCAGTCTAATTCCTATTTGTATGCTCTGTAGCATCGTTTATAGTAGCTTTTACAAGTAAAATACTTATTGAAACTAGCTCAAGACAAATGCATGACAGGAAAAACTCTTCATGACTGTAAGCAGTATTCTTCCTGAAGGAATGGATCCTAAGTAAATAGAAATTTAGATGACAATTTCTGTATAAAATTTTTTATAAAGTGTTTTTTTATACAATATATTTTTATTGACTTTAGAGTGAGAGGAAGGGAGAGGGAGAGAGACATAGAAACATTGATGAAAGAGAAACATCAATTGCTGCTTCCTGGGGATCAAGCCGGAAATCCAGGCACATGCCCTGATGGGGAATAGAACCTGTGACCTATTGGTTCATGGGTTGATAATCGACCACTGAGTCACACCATTCAGGCTTTGTATAAAAAATTTAAAAGCATCTTTATTTGTGATAGTAAAGGTATGGAAGCAATTTACATATCAATAAGAGTCTTCTTTTTTAACAAGTATAATTCATCCATGCTAAAGAATATTTTGTCAGCCTTAAAAATAATGTCATTGATAACTTTTAATAACCTAGAAAAATATTCATCCTAAAATGTTTAGAGGGAAAAACAGGATTCAGAATTGTATATTCAGTATGATTCAAGGAAAGGCACCAAAGTGTTAACAGGAGTTTTCATTGAAAGGTAAGATTATAAGTAAATATAATCTTCTTTTTACTTTTCCACATCTTCTAAATTTTCTACAATAAACATGTATTACTTTTTTTACTGGAAAAAGAAAAAAAGTTGGGGAAATAAATTAATGGTATGGGCAGAACCTCATCTGTGACCAATCTGCAGGAAAATAATCTGGTTGATTCTAGGTGAAATGACTGTTCTTATCCTGAACTGAGCAGGTCTCTCCCAGGCTGTGAGGGAGAGATGTGACTCCTGTCCAAGGACGGAGAAGCTCTGCCGGGAACAAGTATGATGAGCAAAACTGAGCTGTGAATCTTGAACTTAAAAGGCTGACACTGCCTCTGTAGCCTCATTGGTATGAGCTTCACTGACCCGGCCAATTATTACCTCTGTCTTTGCTGATCTAGAAGATATGTAAGAACAAAATCAGTGTTAAATAATATGCTCAATACCTTAGGCAGTTTAATAGACACAGTCAGAGGCTCTCTGTGCTTATTTTCAGATTTTTATCAGATGTATTCTGTTACATATTATAACTATATTATATTGTATTCATATGTCCTCAATAACGGACGGCTCTAGAAGCATCAATATTGTTTAGTATAGAGCTGCAAGCACCATTACTTCCACATCTTTTCCAGTTTTTCATGTTTGGTAGTTGGTATAATTTTGCTCAATTGGTTGATCTTAAAGGAAATGTTGAGATTCCACTGATGCATATAGCATGTGGTCAATAAATGTTCATCTACAAAACTGCCACAAGAGTTTTTAGTGGTGATTAGTTTATAGAAAAACACTGCAGGTTTAATAGTCATATGCAAAGCTATTACCATGAGAATGTAAGAACAGATTGATACCTACCTATTGAAATTATTGAAACCCATTTAACTATTCCATTTCCCTGATTTGATTTCACTTTCAAAGTTCTAAAAAAAAGTTTTAAAAAACCAACAAAACAAATAGAGTTCTAATGAAATATACTAAACAAAAAATATCCTTAAATGTCACACATATATCCTTTAAAATGTACAGAAACTGTACAGTAATATGCACAATATATTCAAACGTGGACTTTGAAAATATTCAACATCCAATAAGAATGTGTTTCTAAGAAGTATCTTGGAAAAATCTTGTTTTTCCCACCAATCATGACATGTGGAAATCAAAGGATCTTACAGGTAATGGTAGGTTATCATGGTCCAGTCCAAAGAATGGCCATTTTCCATATAAAGCAAACTTTTTTTAAAATATATTTTTATTTATTTCAGAGAGGGAGGAAGAGGGAGAGAGAGATAGAAGCATCAATGATAAGAGAGAATCATTGATCGGCTGCCTCCTCATGCCTCCTACTGAGGATCGAGCCTGCAACCCAGGCATGTGCCCCTGATTGGAATTGAACCTGGGATCCTTCAGTCCACAGGCCAACACTCTATCCACTGAGCCAATCCGGCTAGGGCATAAAGCACACTTTTAAGGGACAATCTCTGACTTGTTTGATGTGTGTAATTAAAATCATATTATTATAATTATACCTGAATTAAAGCCAGCTTTTATTTTTGCATCTGCTAGAAAGAAGTGACATTAAAAAACTTCTCACATGCCCTGACCGATTTGGCTCAGTGGATAGAGCTTCAGCCTGCGGACTCAAGGGTCCCAGGTTCGATTCCGGTCAAGGGCATGTACCTTGGTTGCGGGCACATGCCCAGTAGGGAGTGTGCAGGAGGCAGCTGATCGATGTTTCTCTCTTATTGATGTTTCTAACTCTCTGTCCCTCTCCATTCCTCTTTGTAAAAAAATCAATAAAATATATATTTTTTAAAAAAAAACTTCTCACAGGAGAAAATTAGACTTGTAATAGGCAATATTTTCATCAGTTCAATTTTGTTTTCATCTTTGTTTGATATTAAGTATACATACTTACCTAGGCATGTAATTTGATGAGGCCCTTTTCACATTACATACATTTAGTAGCATAGCCTTTATTTTCCAATAGATTGTTACCCAGGATTAGGGCAATTATTCATGAAAATATTTTTAAAAGCAATTTTAAATATATATGACTTTCTGCCAATCCTACTGAAATAGCCAAGCCTGAAGTTTGAATCTATACACATCTTAAGAAAAATGGTTACACTCAGCAGCAAATTAATGCAAAACTTACCTTTGTATTAAGAAGGAAGTTTAGGGGAGGGTTGGGGGGGTAATAGATCAACCGAAGGACTTGTATGCATGCACATAAGCATAACCAATGGACATAAGACACTGGGGGGGGGTAGGGGAGGCTGGGGGAATGTCAAGTGGGGGGAGAAAAGGAGACATATGTAATACTCTTTGTAATACTTTAAGCAATAAAACAAAATTTAAAAAAAAAAAGAATACACCTGCCAAAAAAAAAAAAAGAAGAAAGTTTGTGAGCATATATTTTAAAAGACAGCTCTAATGTTTAGAAAATTTGGATGAAAGAATCATTGAAAGAGGAGAGTTGGAATTAAGGACTAGAAGAAAACATAGCTTAGCTTCTGACTATGTATAGGGTAGGGCAAAAGTAGGTTATAGTTGCAAGTACATGAAACACAGTTTACTCTTGTATTATTAGTTATTAATTATTGTATTATTTTCCATATGAACAACTGTAAACCTACTTTTGCCCCACTCTGTATTGAAAAATAACATTATGATTTATTTTAAAAATTATTTATACAATTCCAGTTCATTAGAATTGACAGTTATAAATAAGATTGTTGAATAAAATTATTTGACTAAAATTTTTATTAGAGAAGTATAAATGGGCATGCCCATGCCCTAAACTTCCAAGAAAGCATATCTAATTCTAAAATAAATATTGGGATTTTTAAAGCAACATTGACAGGAGATAAAATATATGCATATTTTGAAATTGTTACTTCAAATTATTAGAACATTTTAAAAGACTAGTTTTTTAAAATGCTATTGCTTAATGTGAATTGCTGTTTGATATTTTTAAATGGATAATAACTTCTAAAAATTTGAACAAGATATATAATTTAATAATTTTAAAAAATGAAGCAGTCATGATGTGAGCAGGATAATTTTTATTTTTTTCTTTCAAATAAGATCCAACCCGACTGCCTCATTTCGTAACGCAATGTTTCACTTTCTCCCAGAACAATCTCTTTTCCCTCTTCTACTTTTTTCTTTTTCCACAAAAGTTTCACTATCTAATATACTTTGGTTTTTACATATTTATTATGTTTACTATTTTTTATATTTTCCCTCATTGCTACATATGATACAAACTTCAAAAAGGCATGAAACCATCTTTGTGTTGTTTTCTGACACACCTTAATCTGCTAGAGCAGTGGTCGGCAAACTGCGGCACTGAAGGGGCCAAAGAGCCGCATGTGGCTCGCGAGCCGCGGTTTGCCGACCATGGTGCTAGAGCAATACCTGGCATAAAATAGGTTCTCCATAAATATTTGTGAATGAATGCATGTATAAGTGAATGAATACATTTCATCATATAGGATTTTAATAGTGGCAGCTACTGTGTTATTGGAAATACTATTGGCTACCAAAGGCTAAACACTGTTTGAAAAATAGCTTAAACATATGTTTGAAAGATCTTACTTATGTATTTCACTTAATCTTTACAATAACCGTGTCAGTTAGGCATTTTTACCTCATTTTAAAAATGAGACAGTTGAGGGTTGGAGAGATTAAGTGCCTTTCCAGGATCTCAGAGTTGGTAAGTGCCAGGGCTAAAATTTGCACAAAATTCCATGCTTTATAAAAAACACTTCTGCTGACAGCCTGCTTTAGAACAATTATTTCTTTAGAATTCATGCTAATTTTTATTTCTGACTTCACTATGAAATATTTGAGAGCCCATATTTCTTTGTATTCTTACTAGGGGCCTGGTGTACAAAATTTGTGCACATTAAAAGGAAGTTAATTAGAGGGAATATTTTAATATTGCTATTTGCCCTTTCTCTATAATAGAAGTGTCAGAGATGAAAGAAAACTAGTAAAATGTATATGAAAATCTTCTTCCTGTCAGAGTCTGGGGCACGCCGCAGGACCCAGAGTCAAGTCCCCACTCACTCGCACGCATCTTGAAATCTCTCGAGACCCAGACCCAGCCAGCCCCACCCCCGTCAAGCCCCGCAGGGTGGGGGGGCACAGCCTCAGGTCCCCATCAAGCCCCACTGGGAGGGGGTGCAGCCTCAGGTCCTCCGGCCTGGTACCAGGGCAGGGGGCATGGCCTCAGGTCCCTGGGCCTCAGAGCGAGGGCTCGAGGGCACAAGGGCACAAGGGCATGATGATCATTTGCATATTAGCTCTTTATTATATAGGACTTTTGAATAGATACTATATTTCCATGGCTGAAATAGAAACTATAAAAAGATAATCAATCACCTACTGAGGAATCTGACTCCCCTCTTCACTCCCACCCCCCATTCCCTCCCATCAACCCTTTGCTCTTTTACAGGTAACTATTTCTATAGGTTTCTACAGTTACTTTATGGAAAACAAGAAAAAAGTATGTTCTTATTTTTTTCCATTTCTTACATATAGGGTAGCTTCTTATAACGAGACCCGATATTTTCAGTGTCAATGGATTTCAATGTGGTGAATAACTTGTTTCTCCTTTAATTTATTCAGGGAAAGACGTTTATATGACTGACATTAATCTTGGACTAATAGCTCTTTTAAATGAGGTAAATCATCCTGTGACATTTGATGGACATTATTAATAATTTAAAATGTCAAAGGAAGTCAACTTATGAAGGTATCAGTAGGGTTCTTACATTAGGTTTACTTTCATATGCACTAATTAAAATGTTTACTGCTCGTATTTTGAAGTTTTAATGATTTTTATAATCTCTCTACAACTTGACACATGAGGTTTTAGAAATTTTGAGTTGAAAAGCTGCATTGGAATGTGGGAGTATTGCAAGATTCAATTTTATTTTATTAAGTCTTTGAAGTAATAGCATTAATTTTTTTCCGAGAACATAAACACATTATTTTTTTCTTCTAAGCACAGAAACCGGGAAATCCATTGTTAAAAATGAAGCCAGATCCTGGATAGCTAAGTGCATTGCTGAGGGCCTGAATCATTATTTCAGCACAGTCTGGGCAAGGCTGACTTCATGGGCGTGCGGACCTGTCTGGTCACTCAGGGCTCATGCTTAGAACCCCCTGCTTAGTTTACTGCCGCTGTCTTAAAATTTTTAATAATTTTTGAACAAGGAGATCCATATCTTCATTTTCAACGAGTCTCACAAATTATGTAGACAGCTGCAACATTTTTACTATTTACAGGATGTCACTAGAGTTATGATTTATCTTTGCATTGCTTTCTACATTTCAATTATATTATAAATTGTGTTTACTTTTGACACTGACAATATTTTTGCCAGTGAGATTTATCTTCTTTGACAGTTATGTTGTAGATAAATTATTCTCAGTTTCTTCTTAACATATTTAAGTCATAGTTGATTCATAAAATGTTTAAGAAGGAACTCTGTTGGATAATTTCAAATACAATGTTAGAGATCTAGTTTTTAGATTGACAAAGAGAGAATCATAGGAATAATCATTCACTTAATTTAACGACTATTTCCTCCAATTAGTTGGTATTTAGTACCTGCTGACATCATTGTAGGTGACCTTAGGTTCTATAAACTCAATTCCAGATGTGTTATAAGAAAAGCTAGATGGCAAAGAACCCACTTTATTGAGTTCCTACAACGTACTAGTCAATGCATGTACAACCAAAAATGAAGAAAATTCCTTCCACAAGTTCCCATCAATTTTGGCCTCTTTCTTACCCACAGTGGGGTTGCAGAAACCCGCCACATGGCCCTCACAACAATATAGTGCTACCCAAGTCTCCTGAAAAATGTAGGGATGAGAAGAGATTTTCTTGACACTCCTGGAGGCTGGTCCAGCTGTTTTAGCTTTTGAATGTAACACACTATCAGTTTTATTGCATAAGAGAAGATCAAGGGTCACATAGACTTATACTAGTAGATTCAACCTCAAAGAAAAACAGTATTTTTCAGAAGAGAAAAAAGGAGAGATTTTTAGGAAAGTTTATGCTATTATTTCTAGTATTTTATACAACAGACAAGTGTCAACTTTAGCTGGGGTTGTTGCAGTGCCCATGGTGGATTATAATGAGGATTGCATTAGAGGTTTCAACTCATGAGAACTTCACAGAAATCCAATTCTGTCTGGTTCCCCACCTCCCCTGTCTCCCCCGACCCCCCACAGCCCGCCCCCCCCCCCCCCCACACACACAAAATATCAAGTCAAAGAACAGGATTCCCAACAGCAGCTGATTTGCTACAACACATATTTGTTCTTCAAAGAAGAAGCTAGTCAATGAACCTTCTCAAAGTTTTGGGACTCCGCAGTTCCTTCATGTAAAAGAGAACAAAGAAGAATTGTCTCCCCAAATAAAGCATACAATCTCCGTTCTTCTTTCATTAAAATCATGTTTCTTTCATTAGAATGTTTCCCTTTTCAGAACAGGTATTTCTTTCATGCTGGTATGTTCCTGATCTAATTCATCTAAGTGTAGCCTCTTGCAGAAATAACCTTTTAGCAAAGATTACAAGGAGGAGAGATGATAGATGGAGAAAATGGGCAAAGGTGATACACATTTCTTAATAAGGAATGTGCAGACATGTCAAAGCAAAGCATTCAGTTTTTAGTTCAAATAAGTGCTCACTTTGAATAAATATATAAATCATGTAGAAATTCACAAACTTATTTTGCAAGTACAAATCAAAGAGAAGTTGCTCAAACTGATAAAAAGGTAACATAGATGAAATGAACAAAAGATAACCAGTTTATTTACTGGGAAGAGTTATGCATCACACCATATTCAGTTGGTAACATAAACCAAGATATAAGAATTAATATATTGGCTTCAGTTATTTTCTTAGCACTGGAGTATCTTTTCCAACCACTTGAGTGCATGATCAGATTACAGAAATGCAAGCACATATATGGATTCTCCCATGAGGCATTCACTTAGGATTGTCTACAATTTAAAAAAAAAAATGAAAAAGGACAAGCAATGATAAATTAATAAGGAATTTTTTGAATTTAAAATAAATGCATATATTTACTTTGAGAACAAGTTTCCTTTGAAATTTGAATTTTTAAAAATAATTAGCAATAATTATTAAAAATACTTCCTTAGGTCAGCCTTTTAGTCATGTTTTTATATGATATTCTCATTATGTGGAAATGTTTCACATCATTTATCCCCAAAAGGCATAATAACAAATTTGCAATTAAAGGTGGAAATAGCAGAATAATTACAACAGTAATCATACTGTGTACAAATCGGAGTTGGCCACACATTATACAAATGTTAATGCTGGAAAGAAACACAGTATCAGAATCATGTACAGTTCATCCCATATACATAATCATGCAAATAAAAACACTGAGTAGATTATAAAAATGTCATAAAAGATTTTCAAAGAATTGTTTAATTGACTCTAACAGTCAAACCATCCAGTTTAAAAATGTCGTGGCAATGATGTTAAAGTCATTTACGTTCTCTAAGTTTTGGTGCACAATCACACTACGAACTCAAACAACAAAATGATTCATTCTATATCTCCATTATTATCGACTAATGATTTGTCAACAAAATGATGGAATTTCTCTCTATAGTTCTCTGATCTTTGTTTTAAAAAGACTTTGAAAAAAGAAAAATAGTCACACTAGAACACAGATTTTCTTCTCAGTGTTTTCAACCGTAATTATCAGAGACTCATTCTGAAAGAAAAAAAGTTAAAATCAGAATGTGCTCTCAACCAAGGTTACACAGCAAGTAAACTCCAATTGCAGAAATAACCTGGCTCAGCAGTTTATCCAGGTTTCAGTTTAAAGAGGACAAAATTTAAATAACTCCAGAGGAAAGGAATAAAAATATACTGATTGGAGCCATGCATTTCAATATGGAAAGGAGACCAGATATAGGTAACAATCTCCTTACATTCCTAATGGAGAAATCACAAGAAATAAGACTTCTATACTGTTCATATTACGAATATGGGAAAGCTTACATGATGCGAAATATCTCATGCAAACATTTTACACGGCATACTTTTATGCACTCATACCCTTACACTAAAGGCAGTTCATTGCTGCTCTTCTTCGTAAGTAGATTATTTCTGGAAAATCCTTGATTGAGGAACATATTGTAATACTAAATATCTTTTTTCAGTTATACTTTGAGTAAAAACTATAGAAGAGATGTCTAGAGGAAACCTTCCAGGTGTTAAATAATAGAATCAGGTTACAAATGAAATACATCAGGAACAATGGCAGTTAACCTGGTATTTAAAATAAGTTGAATTCAATTTCAGACACCACTCATCTGGAGGCATTATTACAGACAATGGAAAGGTTCATTCAGAAGCTGGATTAGTCTTGTATGTGCACAGAAATTGATTTTAAGGTGGAAATTATGTCAATATCAGCACTCACTATACTACCTATCACTACACCAGTTCAACAGCTTTTTGAAGAATTATGTTCTTTTCTTTATGTGGAAACATAGTTTGTGATATTAAATACAAGGACTATTTTAAAAACACTCTGGTTCATAAACAGATAAGTTATAGGGCAATATTTAAAATCGCAAACTTTTCTCTAAGAGTTCCTTTTGAACCTAGTCCTGCTTTATATCTGCAACATCAGTGCATTTGTGGCAACCTTGGTTGAACCAGCACAGTTGCTTCCTGGAAATCCATGTTTCCCCTGATGTGCCTTTCTGAGAGACAGTTTATGTCTTTTGGCTGATGGAACAGAACAGTTATACGTTAAACTTGCCATTCTTACCACAGTAGAAAATAGATTTCATTTTTCGTTTTTACATTTTGTAATTACCATTTGAGACTGCAGAGGATTTTATTTAATGCAGAATATCAGGGAATGTCCACATTTATGGTTTATTTGATCAACATTTCATGCTTGTTTGAGACAGAAGGACTATCTGTACATGGATATTTTCCAAAGCCTGGGAAAAGCAAATGTAGATTGAAGACTCTTTTAAGAAAACATCATGTTTGAGAGGCATTTACCCCCTTAAGGGAATGGGAACCTTCTATTTCCAAAGTATTCCTGAGGACATTTGTTTTTTTTTTTAGACTGACAATTGAGGCTTTTTATAGTAAAATCACTATATTCTGGATAACTTTAAAGATATGAAATACAGCTGCAAGAAAAAATACCAACAATCTTGTTTTATTTTTTACCAAATATTTTGGAAAAATTAGGATTGCTATCCTACTTTCAAGGAATAAAATATTTTATGGCTAACCAGAATACTTTATTTTTAAATCTAAAATAAAAGATCAATAGGATTATGAAATCCTAGAATTTTAATACATCATCATAAGATATGTTACCACTTAAGTTAATCCTTACTGGACAATAAATATTTAATTTTGTAAAAACAAATCATCATCATTATCAATTTTGATATTAATTTACCACTGTTAAGAATCTCTTTCCTAGAGTTAATATAAATCCCTCACACTGAAGACTGTTTTTCTTATTCTAGTCTTAATAACAATGTCGATAGCTGGTATCTATCATTGGTTACATTTTCTTGCAGATCAATAGTCTACGTCTTCCTTAGGCTAAAGTTTAATCTTTCTGAATAGGTCTTCTCTTAATTACTTAATAACTTTGATTTCTCAAAGTTATCCAAATTCCTCTTATTGAAACAGAATTGGATGGAAGGGATATGATTGGAAAGATTAATCCGAGGGTCCTGTATGCTCCTGGGCCCTCAGGCCAAAGACAAGATACCGCTCCTTTTTATTTTATCATTTAACTAAAAACAATCCTCAGTAGAAAGCATTTCTGCATATTGTCCTTTTCAGTGTGGTGATTGTGCTTACTTTTTAAAAATTACCTGGTTACTCTGCTAACCACACTTGCTAGTTACTTTTAATCTTTGCCCACTGTGTTTGAAATAATTAGCCGGTATTTTTGTATTTCTGTAGTCTTTTCCCCCCACATCTCTCTTCAAGTGGTTTTACTGAGGGTTTTTTTTTGTTTTTGTTTTTTCCACTAATACTTCAATTTCAATCATGATATTCTTTACAGGTATACTGATTTTTTTTTTTTATCAGCGCTACACATATTTATTCATTTTAAATAAATATAGATGAGGCTGAGTTCAAACTATGCTAAATGATGCCACAGTGTAAATACATGGAATTCTCTCTTACTGCTTGGGGACTATGACCTAATTTTGTGCCGAAAATTAGAAATTTATTTCCAAGTTTCTATACCTTCTTGGCAAAGTTTTGCTAAAATGAACCTTTTTATAGAATTGATGTTTCAAAAGAAATATTTCCCATTCTGTTCATAAAAAGGAACTGAAAAAAATTAATATAGACTTGATAAAATTTCTATTGGAAGAAAAAAAAGTGTTGTCCGTGACCTGGCCTTTCACTGGGGCATAAATACCAAGAAAGAGAGCAACAATGCAATACTGCACCATCAGTAGGATGACTGCTCTACAGTTATACAGAGACAATGCTTTCTGCTGAATTCCCTGCACCAGCAACAAAACTGATGAGGCCATACAGAAAGATGTTCTGAGGTACTTTTTAGATTGGCGTATTTTCCCCCAGGCACAAACAGTTTTTATTAAATGTCAGCTTTGCAGCTATACCACTTCTCAGGTCCACACACATAATACTTGAAAAAGAAAGAACAAAAAGGAAAAAAGAGAAAGCAGTGGTGAGGAGTAGCTACCTTTAATTGAACTCTGATACAATCCACACTGTCTCACTAACACTGGTACAGGGCAGATACAACACCAATAAAATGAAGAAGGTGTTCAGGAACAGCAAGGCCATTGCAGGTGGGGGAAAAACAGAAGGCTAGGCTGCCACGATCGAGACTTTATGAAGATTTGTCTCTTTTTCTGTTTCTTTAATCTGAATCTCTATGTATGGTGAAGATTTCTAACGACTTCAAGTTGCATAATAAACGACATTGTTGAAAATAGCACTCCTATATAAGAAATTACAAACCTCTTGGTTGCTTTGGTAATAGTGACCACAACTTCACAGGTGCATGACTGATGAAAGCTCCTGCACTGTGCTTTATGACTTACCGACTGGCCGCCATCCTTGATGGACCATTCCATCAGTGTTCCACCCACTCCTGCTCAATAGTCTGAGTGGCTCTGACGAGATCTTCATTATTAGAGCCCTGTATTGTTAACCATCTTCTATGTTAACAGTGAGGATTGTGTTTGTTTTAAAGAGAAGTTACAGATACTGTTACATGAACAGGTCAAACCGTTATGATTGTAAATAAGTTAAGGCTACCTGACTAGACAAGGAATCAGGGCTAGGAGCAATTGTGTGGGCAGCACTTGATAGTTAAGGAGCCCAAGAGTGTTAGACCTTTCAGCCCAATTAGCTGTTTTCCTTGTGTGTCAGATTATGTGCAAACTAAATTTTGCCATGAAAATCTACTGCCTTAAACCAAGTCATAAGTTACCCAGCAGAATTTGTAAATGAACTAGGAACATGTATGATCTCAATATGTATAATATGATTGTAGGCACCTGAGTGTTTGTCAAAAGTAGACAATGAGCTAAGGTTTATTATCTATTATTTTTTTGGCAAGGAAGATTCATTATGAAAAAACTAACAACAACAACACATACAATTTTAATCACTATTTGAACACTTTCTGGGTAAATTCATTAACTGAAAGCGAACTTACATCTATCTATGTATATATTTTCCCCATTTGTATTTGATACCTTTCAGTGGGAAAGACTCATAGGAGGACCCTGAATTTGGGAGAAGTAAAAAAAAAAACAAACTCTGGTCATTAAATAAACACACCATTTCCCCCCTCGTGTTTTTCAGCCTTCTTTAACGTCATCACACACACATATACACACACAAAGGAGCAGCACCAGTGCATCTACTCATCTGCAATTTTAAAAAATTAAAGATGCCGTCAAAAGTTGAATAAGTCAATGAATCATAACATAGTCTCTTTCTTAGATTTACTTAATGTCCAGTGAAGACTTCTAGTTAAAAAAAAATCCAGCAGTTAATGAGCTGATTAGAAAGTAAGTGCATAAACAATATCAGTGTAGCAGCAAAATACAGTTACTGTTAACATTCCGATGCACCTCATTTATCATTTTTGTGCAAGAAAAATGTCCACAGTCTGGCCCATACCAGATTTCAATCTCTATTGCAACTCATACTTAATGGAGCAAATGATGCTTCTTTAAAAATCAATGAATTAAGTTCACCTCTTAGAGAAATGATTTTTATAGACATAAACCACGTGGCAAATAAAAGCACAAAATAAATACCAATGGTGAAAAAAACAGTGGAATCAATTTCTACAGCCGAATGTGACGTTTGAGGAAGGATGATTTTACAATATATGTATTTTACACGGTCTTAGGTCTCTCTAATGCTATCGAGATAAAGCCAGTCGTCTGAGCTACGTGTCCTGTGTTCTTTGTTTGTTTGTTTTTTATTTCATTGAACTGTGGCCATTTCATTGCAGAAGTTCATCTGTGACTTAGAGAAACCATAATACGTTGTATCACACCGGAGTCTGGGCTTTGTGTTAATCTTCTCAAGTTTCTTTCATCTTCCCAAGTGACGGGCATTAATCCCACCACAACGTCTAACCACCGAGAAGCAAACAGCAGCTGGGTCTTGGGCAGTGTCCTGGGTGTGGCTACAAAACGTTCACCCCAGATGTTCGTCCGCGGGAGGTGCAGAGGAGGGGTCGGGAGGCTTGGAGAGACAGTGGAGCGGGGCGCACTGCGAGCTGGAATGTGGCGGCTCCTCGGGGAGAGCTATGTCAGGACTGAAAACGAGAGACAAGCGTGTCAGCAAGGAAGGCAGCGACAGGGGCCAGGCGAGGCAGGCACAGTATGTTCACTGAAACGGAAAAAGAAACATGAACAGAAATTCTGCAGGGGAGATGGTTTACATCGAAAGCATGCCACGACAACCGCCGCTTTTCGAAACCGCTCGCGAAACAGAAAAAGGAAACGTGTTAGGGAAACATGGAAACGCTTCCTTGCGATTCCCTTCTTTTTCCATTTTCGCACAGTCTCGTTCCCCTCGGTCTCTGGGTTAGGTGCAAGGTTTTTTAAGATCAGTCTGTCTCAGACTTTAATGCGTACTCCGGTCCCCGGGGGAGCTTGGTAAAATGCAGAATCTGCTTCTACAGGGAGGACCTGAGAACCTGCATTTCTGACAAGCGCCCGGGGACCAAGGCTTCTAGAGGATTCTAAGTCAGTTCTATGGTAGATCCGGATGCAACAGGATAATTAATCTGCCGCTGGATTGCTAATTTGCTCCAAGTGCTCCCCCTATCTGCTTTAGCTTGGCAGTTTAAATAAGACTGTAGAGAGTTTTAAATAAAGCCTTTTCTATCTGCTAAGTATATAATGCCCACTTCCGCAAGACCTCGCAGAGCCTCTGGTTTAAATAAACTCAGACATGCTCAGGCTCATCAGTACCATGAGAAATAATCCTGAAGAACAAGGAAGCAAAATTACTGCATTTCCTAAGGTAAAACTACAAATCGAATCTGGGTTCAGATTTTTTTGAAATCTAATGGAGGGGAAAAAAAATACCCACTGTGGGGATATTTGTATTATTGAAAGAGATCAGCATTTTCCCATAACTCTGCTTCCCCTCCCCTTATATTATGGAATTTAGTGCCATATAATTCATTTCTGACAGGAGTAATGTTTGAGAAAACTATTCAAGGTTCATTGTTATTATTATTACTAGAGGCCCAGTGCACAAAATTCATGCACAGGTAGGGTCCTTAATAGCTGCCAGCTGCCGGCCTGTCATAGTGAAAGATCAAACTCCTGGTTGGTAGAACTCTCGAGGGGACACTTTGCATATTAGGCGTTTATATATATAGATAATTTACTTATTTATACATAGCTTTTGAGCTAATATTATCATTGAAGTCAGTCAAAAATGATCATTAAAACAATTTTATTTATTTTTATTTTTTTAAATATATTTTATTGATTTTTTTACAGAGAGGAAGGGAGAAAGATAGAGAGCTGGAAACATTGATGAGAGAGAAACATCAATCAGCTGCCTCCTGCACACTCCCTACTGGGTATGTGCCCGCAACCAAAGTACATGCCCTTGACCGGAATCGAACCCGGGACCCTTGAGTCCGCAGGCCGATGCTCTATCCCCTGAGCCAAGCCAGTTAGGGCTACAATTTTAATCTTTGGTGCTGAAATGACCCTTCAGGTATGCATGCCTCAAAATATCAGAATTTTGATACGAAACCAAAATTATGCCAAATACCCATCTGCTTGAGGTCACTCTTACTTCCCAAAGTCTTTGACCTGCCATACATTTAGTTGAAAAGGAGATATGCTCTTCTGTAGAGTTGGGAGCAGCAGTAATAAAAATGATTTTTCCTATTTATTTTAAAAACGTGGTAGGTAAACAGGGGAGACCTGGTTTCAAGAGGACTGGGGGAATATTTCGTGGCAAGACTCTCTCTCCCCGCTCCAGACAGTCAGACGGCCCGGGAAACGCCGCAGCAGACAGACTTTCTCACAGACCCGAAAGAGTTTCTTTCTGTTAAATCCGCACGATTTAGAATGAGTTTCTTTTCAGGGCACCAAACATGTTCCTCAGCTAATGGCAAGTGGGACAAGGAATACATGTTGAAGGCCGTGTGTAGTTCAATGGAGAAAGGAAGACAAGCCTTTCTGCCTGGCCAGCTGAAGTGTGCAGCAACAGCTTACTCACAGGGTCCCGCTCACTTAGCCCAACCTTGGCAGTATGTCATTCATGATCATTTAAAAAGTGTTTTCAAGGTGAAGGGATTAGGAAGTACAAATTGGCAGTTACAAAATAGTCACAGGGATGTAAAGTGCAGCACAGGGAATATAGACAATAACATTATAATAACTACGTATGGTGCCAGGTGGGTACTAGACTTATAGGGGGAAATACTTCGTAAATTATAGAAATGTCTAACTATGCTGTATACCTGAAACGAACAGAATATTTAATGTCAACTGTAATTGTACAATTGGAAAAAATTTAAAAATTTTTTCCATTACTTCAGATTGCTTACATGGTATGATATTATAAATATCTTGTATTATAGTATTACTATTCTAAATTTGCATGAATGCAATCACACTGCACATATGTGGTAGAAGCATATTTTTGGTTTACAGAATAAGAAGTTATTTCTAAAATGTAAATATTTGACAGGTTCTAATGATTAGCATAGGAAAGAATTCAGTTTCAATTCTGACTGCTAAATATCTTTAGGAGCTCACTCATTGTTCAGTCTTTACCATTTACAAGTTTAATTTATGTAGGTAAAACCATGTTGTGAACAGTAGGTCTAGGGACTATTACTAAGTACAAAAATGGATATATCTTCAGAAAGGTTTCTTTTCCCAAGTAAGCAAGTTCTTGGAGAAAAATATGAAATACCAAATATTTCTATGTATTTAAATATTACATCCAACAATGCAATACATTGGGTAACCCTTTCGTATTATGGTTTTTATTATGTACTAGAGGCCCAGTGCATGAAATTCATGCACTCGGGGGTGGGGGTCCCTCATCTTGGCCTGCGCCCTCTCCCAGTCTGGGAGCCCTCAGGGGATGTCTGACTGATGTGGGGAGTGGGCCTAAGCCAGCAGTTGGACACCCTTAGTGCTGCCATGGAGGCGGGAGAGGCTCCTGCCACTGCCAGCCATGAGCCAGCTTCTGGGTGAGTGGTGCTCCCTCTGTGGGAACGCACTGACCACCAGGGGGCAGCTCCTGCGTTGAGCGTCTGCCCCCTTGGTGGCTGGTGCGCATCATAGCAACTGGTTGATTTGCATATTAGCCTTTTATTATATAGGATAAACAACTTTAGTAATTTAACTCTACACTGGAATCAGCCTGTAAAACACATATATGGAAAGTTCTATATTTTTAAATATGAGAACATGTTCTTTTATTCAAAACCATATACCTAAAATTTTATCCTAACATATATATAAGTTTTGGGAAGTATAAAACAATTTTTAAAGTGAGAAACAGAAGTAGAACACCTGATCTGAAATCACTCAACATTCTTAGCATGTTTTGTTTTTCATTGAACAAATGAACCTTTTCAATTCAGGGATAAAGAGTTAACATGGGTGGTTTAAGCACTCTCTGACTTTGCTTCTCACAGCATAACTAAAGGGGGAGTTATGCATCTCCAGGCAGTGCCCCGGTACATGGTGGTGGTTAGGAGAGTCATTGGGCTCAGTTGCTTTAAGGATGGGCGACCCTGAATAAGTCATTTTATCTCCCCAAACCACATTTTCCTTATTTTCAAATGGGTGTAATAACTGTTTACCTTATGGGGGTTGTAGTGATTAATAAGTATAAAGAATTTAACACTTGTGTACGGAAGAACTCGAAGGTTGACTGTGTTAAGTTTTCTGTCAGAAAGAAGTGAAAAGGGCAGTAAGGACATTTAATTTGATCCATTTGGCAGTGGGTATAGGTGGGAAGGAAGCCAGTCGTAATTCCAGCAACTCAGAAAAGGACGGTCTTTTCAGGTCTAAATGCATTTTGTCATTTCTCTGTGTGGACCACAATGAGGGACAGTGGAAGTCTGCTTGGGATCACGCTGTATTCATGTGGGTAGAAACCAGAAACATTTGCAATTCATTAACTTTTTTTTTTTTAAGTAAATCATTTGTGCGGAGGTAGCAAGCAATCTAAATTCAGTCATTTCAGAAGGTATGGGACTGGGGCAGGTAACCATTTAGTCAAACTGGTTCTCAAAAAAAAAAAAAAGGGCAACATGAAATAAAAGTAATGTTAAAAATATCCCCCAATAGCCGTCTCCACTCTTTGCCCACGCTAATTACAGAGAGGGCAGGTCTGTGTCTTGAGGAAAGGGCAGGCACTGAGCACGGTTAGCAGCAATATCAGATATCAAGAGCACACTGGGGGCCAGGCCTGTGCCTCCTTCTCATCCTTCCTTTATAAGAGATGGAACTCAGCCAGCAAAAGTAACTTTCCAAGAATGCACAACTGGTATGTGTTAGAGATGGAATTGAAACCCAAGCAATCTGACTTCAAAGCTCCTTCACTCCTCCCTGGAAGCAGTAGTTACTAAGCACCTGTCACGTCCCTGGCACCCTGTCCCAGGCCCTGGGAGGGGGGGTGCTGGGCGGAGAATGAACTGCAGGTGTAGAGCCCATGTTCTTCACCACTACCTGCAGAAAATAGACTGAGGTGGGTTTGAACATTTATAATTGCATTTCCTTACATAATTGAAATTAGTCTAAGCTGCCTACGGTAGACTAATGGCACTTGTACGTTCACGGAGAACTTTCCTGAAGGAAAACCCTGCTGCTGGAAGTGGTGGGGGAGGCAGGCTGAGATAGCAATCAGGAGACCCAGGCGTGGGGCCTCTTTAATCATATCCCTTTTCCTGCTGACTCAATGTCCCACTTAGCAGGCTGCACAACTGCCTCAGGGACCAAGTCACACTGGGGCTTTGGGGCCACTGTTTCTGGGCAACACCTGTGACACCCGCCCCCCCCCCCCCCCCCCCCCCCCACTCTCCAGCTAAGCCCCAGCCACCGCAGCCTGCTACAGACACCTACTCCTCAGACACACATGGAAGCACGTTCGAGCCTGCCCTACTCAAAAGAAGCCCGGCCTGGTAGAAGCAAGAACAGTCAGCAGGTAGAAAAGCCACGCCAGACTATAAAAGTTTGGCACCGTCAGAGATGAAATATTACGGGAGGAGGATGAGGTCCTGACGGGGTGCTCCATGCTGTGAAAGTTCACCCAGGACGAGAATTCATGATGGACAGGCAACGCTTTCCCTGGAGTAGAAACTGCCAGCGCCCTCTCTAGCTGAGTGTCCAGGGAGCATGGGGACCTGCCTTTTAATTTCTTCAGTTAATCTCGCATGAAGGGCTCTGTCACTGCAAATATTCCTTTTGGAAATGCCAATTACAAGTTTTTCTCCACCTTTCAATGTCAGCTTTAATGAGGGCACTGAATGGACAGAAAACGGAAACACGTTCATAATGTTGTCTTAGAACAGACATTACATATGCTTTATATCCTTCCTGTTTGTTTGAGGAATATATATATATATATATATATATATATATATATATTTACATATATATATATTTAAATATATTTTATTGATTTTTCACAGAGAGGAAAGGAGAGGGATAGAGAGTTAGAAACATCGATGAGAGAGAAACATCGATCAGCTGCCTCCTGCACACCTCCCGCTGGGGATGTGCCCGCAACCAAGGTACATACCCTTGACCGGAATCAAACCCGGGACCCTTCAGTCCGCAGGCCGACACTCTATCCACTGAGCCAAACCGGCCAGGGCAGGAATATATTCTAAGGACAATGGACAAACAAACAAACAAAAAGTAGGGCCAACATCCTCACAATTCCAGGCTTTCTGTTTGGGAATATAATGAAACACTGGGCTAGTGCAAATAGCTAGTCCTGCTAGCATCCAGGAAAACAAACGCTAGCTCTCTTGGATTTCCATTAGGTCCACATGGACTTCAGGTAACCACTGTGTGTTCATATCACCCATTGGAATAAAAGGTAGCAAGTGAAATGATGTATAGGCGATTATGATGTTGAAAAGGAGAGCTTGGGGTGTATGGCTCTGACATGCAGTTGGGTGGGGAGAGAAAGGGCGTCTGAATTTACCTGACCGTCGGGCAGTCTTGCCTCCCGGCTAGTTGTGAGCACTGTGGCGGTACGGAGGCAGCAGGCTGCTGACAATCTACAAGAAACTGATAAATTAGACATGTATACAAAGAGACGACAGAGCATCATGTTAGTAACTAAAGCAGTTGCCTGAGAGATTTAGTGAGGAATGTGTATTCACACAGAAACATCTGGATTAAGCTATTTACACCCACCCCCTCTGAATTCATGCCATTAGAAAAGACAAGACTTTTTTCTTAAATACCGTATTAAAAAATTAGTGACACGAAATTAGTAATGAGATTTCTCAAGCACATTAGGACATATGTGGCCATTCATATTTGGTGCTTCGATATATCTGAAAGTAAAGGGTCTTTTAATATAATGAAAAATCTTCAAGTTCTGAACTTGCCCATGATGGTAGTGACTTGCTTCGCACTTAGATCTGCTATTCCAAAATGGAATAATTTCAGGTAACTGACTTTATTGTCAGGACAGCTGGGCATAGTATCAATCCCATAGGTACACTGAGAAAAGCATTGAGAAAAGTAATCTTTCCCATTACTAATAGAAGGATATCAGGGAAGAAAATCATCTTTACAGTTTTCTGAAAATAGATTTCTTGTATTTATCACAAGAAATAATTGGTTAGCAGAAATCTTAGAATGTGTAAATTGTTAGTAACTTGGACTGATGGAGAAAACCAATCTGAATGGGAAATCCACTTTTGTTTTATTTTTGCCATTTAAAAGTATATAATGTATAACTCATGCTAGGTTAACAAAGTGCTAGCTAATAGAAGTCCATGCTTTAGCTGATCAATTACATTAATCATCTATCTACTCCAAAAAAGACCACTGGGTGTTCTCAAATAATCAAAGAACAGTCTTTACTGGTACCAGGCCGACCACACTAGAATTACCAAGGAAACTGGCTAAAAATACATAGATTATATTTTTGCCAAAAGATTTGGCAAAAAAGTTAAAATTCAAGTTAGACTTAAAAGTTCGATTATTCTTAAATATTTGCAAAATTTCCTCTTGCTAACTGCTTAGACTATGTGTTTGCTAGCCTGCCTCTTTCCCCATGTTATGTAGATAATATTTAAGATAAATTCTCAATTTACAGCCTTGAATTAATGGGAATGTATTTAAAAAATCTGTATTCCAAAGCTGTGTCCAAGTATTGCTTGTTCTAAAGCCAGTATATCCTCTATTATAACAAAACCTGACTATAGAACTCCAGACTATCAAAATTCATGAAAGTTGCTGATGCTTTTGTATAAGATATTGAAAACACACTAAAGCTGTCTGTGATGCAGAGTAGAACACAATAGAAGGCAGGCTTGGTTTGAGTTCATTCAGGAGAACATTATTGAAGGGACCCTTTAACAAGGTGGTCTTTGTTGGAGAGTAACTTATTAATTATTGCTTATTAATAGGAATGAGATCTGATTCTTGTTTAGTATCTGATATTCAGATTACATACTCAGTAAAAGTCCTTCAAATGTAACAAATATTTCTGTTTTCTCTGCTGTGAGGGATTCTTTTTGTTTTTAACTCTTTGTTTTCTCATTTTGCAGCTTGATTAGCTCAATGATTCCCTTTTGTAGAAACTCAGAGTCTTAAAGGATGAATTCCTTTATCCTCCTTTTATCTTTTCTAAAGGATTTTCTAAGTGATAATTTAGGAACATTTTGGACTAATTTAGATAAGGATTCTGATACAGCCAGGTGTGTGCTGCCCTCCCATGGTGCATTTGGGTAATGCAATGGATGCAAATGAACATGAATCCTTAGAAAACATGCTGGAATCTGGCCTTACGCCTTACATTGCAGGGGAGGTATAAATATAACTCTTTTATAGCAAAGTTTTGGCCTCCATTAAATGGCAAACCCTAGAATCTGTGCCAATGCGGTCACAGATTATTCATTTGAAATATGTTTTGTGTTGAAAATTGGAAAACCGGTGAGCAGGACTACAAGGCACTACCTAAATGAACTGTTTAATATGAGGTAGATATTCCTTCCATCTCTAGTGAATTGATATTCACTATTATGAATATTACTTCTTTAGAAGTAATATTCTTCATGAATATTACTTCTTTAGAAGTAATATTCTCTGGATAATTATTACTCACTTTTTCATTTATTATTTATATGTATTTAAGGAATAAAAAGTAAATTCCATAAATAAGATGGTGATAGATGAAAAAAAAAAAAGAAATTAAGAAAATAGCTGTATTGCTCCAACTCAATTTTCTTCTAAATTCTTCTCAGGTCAGTAGCCTCCAATCATGTCTAACCCCACTGAACAGCCCGTGTATTAGCATGTACTGGGTAAAATGAAAGGGATGGGTTGGGAGATTGAGAAAATCCCTTCCAGCCCAGAGATGCTGTGGGCTTTACCTGAACTCACCAGCTCGGTCTAGCAGCTGGTAAACTCACTCCTGAAGGAACTAGGCCTCGTTTCATAGTAGAGAGTGTAAAAAGTGAAAATTATGTATCTTAAGGAGGAGGCACTGCAGAACCCCAGCAGTCACTGCTGTTATCTGGGCCACCAAAATTCGCCTCAACCATTCAACAGTCAAGTTAAACTTCTATTATGTGTCTGAAACTATGTTTGGAGGTGCAGATAAAAGGAAAACAGAGAAGATACAGTCCCTGGTCAATTGAGAAACACAAGCACATTCAACAAGCAATTACAATAAAAGTGTCATGACGGTGATGATGGTGATGATGATGATGACAGCAGCTCACACTTACTGATTGATGGCCATGTACCCGGCACTGTGCAGGCACTGAAATGCAGGCCCTCCTTTAACCCTGTTTTATTATTCCCAAGTTATGGATGAGGAAAGAGGGATTTTGGTTAAGTAACTTGCCAAAGTCCACTAAGAGCCGGGCTGAGATTTGAATCTAGGACTGTATGATCCAAGGGCTGAGTTAAACCTATAGACACCTCACTGCCTTACTTCCCATGATAGGGAAGTTAGGGCTCTCAGAGCAGAAACAATGAACTAAATCTAAGTGGCCAGGGAACGCTCCCTGGAGGTTGTGACATCTGTGATGTACACTGAAAAATATGAGTTGTCCAGGAACTTCTTAGCAACGATTACATGTTTATGGTCTCTGCTAACAGTAGTTAAATATTTTACAAGATTAAAGTGTTTAGTTAAAATGTTCAGAACAGAATTAAATAACACTGTGCATTTATAGTATAAGGTCACAGGCCTGAGAAAGGTCATAGCATACCCAAGAGATTGTTAGTGCCTTAAGGGCAGAGATAAATAAAGGATGTTATTGCTAAAGCACCTGTGGGTCTGTCTTAATTACGCATGAAGAGTATCCTTGTACGACATTCCTCCATAAACAAAGGCCAAGTAGAAAGGAAGGTAGAAAAGAGAATGAGAACAAAGGAAGGAAATTACCAGCTGAATCAACATGAAGTAGTTTCTCCTGGGAACTTTATACTAGTTATCTGTCTGGAATAAGACACTCTGGAGTTCTTATTTTCACTGTTCCTACCATGAGGAAAGCAAGTATTTTTGGTATATGCGACAATATCAAAATCTCATGTATCCTGAGACTGTTTTTCTCTTTAACATTTTTCATGATCCTTGCTACTGAAACAAATGCAGAGCTTAGCATCAGAGCAGGTGGTCTACCAGAATTCATTGATTAATACAGATCACCATATATATTAACTTGCTCAAGGTCACGCAGCTGGAAAGCAGGAGAGCAAGGATTTGACTTCAGACTTTTCTGATGCTGAGGCCTATCTTCTATTCACTACTCTAGCTGTCTCTCAAATTGACACCAGCAGCCTCTAGAAAATATCAGGGTCATAGAATCAATGAGACATAAAAACTTCACCAGACATAGTAATTTGGAGGCAACCAATTACCTCAAAAACACAAAGCAAGAAAAAGGGTGCAGGGATGGGGATAATATCTAGTTTCTCTAGAGAGGTGGCTGAAATCCATGAATTTCATTGGCGAGGGAGGAAAGTCTCATCATATGTTTTCTCTTCAGGCTTCTACTATTTTAAAACTTTTCAATGCAATTTAGAAAACGATTCAAGTTTTTAAAAGTCAATGCCCACTGGTGGCTCTTTGGGTTGGGAGGGAGAGCCTCCGGTGGAAGGAGGCAGGGGACACCTCTGTTTTGGCTTCACACCTGGCTCAGAGGGCAGTGGTGGGAGTTGGTGAGGACAGTGTGGGAGAAGGATGATCTGTGGAGACCACACCCGGCTATGATGAGTAGTGGGGCTGCAGAATGGCGTTGGTGGTGGCCAGATGCTGGGCGAGAGGCAGAGCAGCAGCTCTGTGTGGCAAACAGCCTCCTCCAGAAGGGCTTGCACCCAACCCCTGGCTTTCCTGACTTGAGAACTAATGCAAGCCTACCGTTGCAGGAGATCTTATTTTCCACACCACATTTGCTTCCCTCATGACCATAAACTCCTCTGGGTGCTATGTACTTTCCCATGAAAACTATCTCTGTCCCTTGAGTTTTCCTTAGGCCAAGTTCTTTTCTTTTTTTTTTAAAAATATATTTTTATTTATTTCAGAGAGGAAGGGAGAGGGTGGGAGAAATAGAAACATCAATAATGAGAGAGAATCATTGATTAGCTGCCTCCCGCATACTCCCTACTAGGGATTGAGCCCGCAACCCAGGCATGTGCCCTGAACAGGAATTGAACTGTGAGCTCCCGGTTCATAGGTCGATGCTCAACCACTGAGACACACGAGCCAGGCAGGCCAAGTTCTTGCAAAGCACGATTTCAACTTCCCTCACTCTCCTCCTTGCTCCCTGACCATGTCCCAGTTTGTGCACTACCTTCTAAAAATGAGGTGTTCAGAAAGGAAATCGGGTGTGATAAGATGTGAGTGGCAGAGTGGAGTGGCAGAGTCTCTCCTTGTCTGAGACATCCTGCTTCTATGAAAAGAGCAGAAGCCCGTGTGGCATTTTTTCGGCAGCCACGTTTCCCTGCTATTTCCCATAAGCCTGCTTTATTTACAGATGGTGCTCTCAAGCCATGCTTCTTCCATTGTGAAGTTACAGTGTTCTGGCACTCCAGTGGAATATTTTATGTAATTTTAGCTTTCTGTTCATTTCTAATAAAAGTTTCACCTTTTCCTATCTGAACCATCTTTCAGATCTGATTCTGTCATCTAGCATATTAACTTCCTCTCCCTTTTATTTCTCTTCCAAATCAGAAAAATGTGATAAAATGATCTTGATATCTTTATATCTCAGACTAGAGGCCCAATGCATGAAATTCGTGCACGGGGTGGGGAGATGTATCTCAGCCTGGCCTGCACCCTCTCGCAATCCGGGACCCCTTGGGGGATGTCCAACTGGCAGTCAGACATTCCTCTCACAATCCAGGACCCCTCTCTCCTTACCGCCCACCTGCTCGCTCCTTACTGCTTGGCTCACTGTTCCTTAGTGCTGCCTAGGAGGCGAGAGAGGCTCCCGCCACCGCCACTGTACTCGCCAGCCATGAGCGGTGCTCCAGCTGTGGGCGCGCGCTGACTACCAGGGGGAAGCTCCTGCGTTGAGCGTCTGCCCCCTAGAGGTCAGTGCGCATCATAGTGACTGGTTGTTCTGGTCGTCCGGTCCTTCTGCCATAACGGTCACTGGGCTTTTATACATATAGATTAACAACTAATAGTAAGGCCAGGCTAAGTAGAGACAATACTTCATAAATACCAGTCTATGAATTCGGACCCTTTGAACATGTGCATTCAACCAGTTATGAATCCAAACAATTATAGTATCATCTAGAATTTCTCTGTCTAAAAAATATTGTAAAATACCTGGTTAGTTGTTTGCCAAAATTCAGGTATATTATGTTACCACTTTTCCTGGTTTTATAAGCGAGAGAATGAGGGTAAGTCTAGCATAAGTCATTCTTGATGAACTCATGCTGGTTTTTAGTAATCCCTACCGTATATTGAGCATATGAAACCCATTGCTTTCTAGAAATCTGCCAAGGATCAGCCTCAAAGTTGTAGGTCTACAGGTTAGAGAAACTACTTTCTTTTATAAGAAATTACATTTCTTCTTCTGACACGCTTAGGAATTCACCTTTTCATTTTCATATTCTATTTCTCCCTGGGACCTCTCCCCCTGTCTTTTATAAGGCCGTGATTTTTTTAGCATGTTTCCTTCAACAACAAAAAAGTGAGGAGAGGGATATATGCTTTCATTCCTTTCTCATTTTGAAAATGGCAACTCATATATTCTCAAATATTGGCAAGAGAAGTGAAAAGTCATGATACAAAGGGCAAATATGCCTCTTGGTGAGACAGTTAATATCTTTGATAACTTGGTGTACTGTTTCCAGGACTGTTAAAGAGAGACAGGCTTAATAATTAAAGAAAGAGCATGCAGAAAGAATGTAGAAGGGAGGGGAAAAGATGAAAAATAATGGTAGCATGTAAGAGTTCTTAAGTGCTGTATATATGCAAACACTAGGCTAAGCACTTTGCATGCAACAGCTCTTTCATCCTTACAAAGGAATAGGTTTTGTTTTTATTTTATAAATAAGAAACTGAGGCCTAAGTAGGTTAAGGAAATTATGCACGGTCACTTTCTGTATGGTTATTATAGTGAACAAAATCTTTTTAGTGTTCAGAATACTCAACTGAGTTTGGTTGTCATAATGCCCATTTTATAGATTAGAACACTGTGGATCAGAAGAGTTAAGTGATTTTTCTGAGGGCCCATGGAAAGAGGAACAGAGTGAGAACCTGAGCCCAGGTTTCTGACTGTCCACCCCATGCCCTTTCAGTAGAATGCCCCATAGTGCCTGTTATATAAACTGACTATGTGCCCCACCCCCCATTCATATGTTGAAACACTAACCCAGTACCTAAGAATATGACCATATTTGGAGATAGGATCTCTAAAGACATACTTAAGGTAGGGTGACTAATCCAATCTGACGAATGCTCTTATAAGCAGGGGAGATTAGGAGTTTAGCACACACCGAGAGGCCCAGGGATGCATTCACACAGATAAAAGGCAGTGAGAAGGCAGCCATGTACACATCAAGCAGAGGTCTCAGGAGAGACCAAACCTGCCCACACCTTGATCTTGGACCTCCAGCCTGCAGAACTTGGAGAAATATAAATGTCTATTGTTTAAGCTCCTCAGTCTAACTAATGCAGAGTCTTTATTCTTGATCCAAAGTGAATGCAGTTATTACTCTCTCTTACTCTGCCAACTCTTTTGTCTTAATAAACCAACAACTGAACTTCTCTTGAATTCTTCTAAGATCTACGAAGTCCAAGGGTTGAAATAAATAAATGTTTTAATTCAAGGAAACTCACATGAGAGGATATATACAGAAGGCCAGCGCACAAATTCTAAGTGAAAATCTGCACTTGAATTTCAGCAGACTTTCTTCTTAGCAAAAAGCACTTTAGAAAGATGTAAAGGTGGTCAAATCGGGGGTGTTGGGGAAAACGAAATCGATGATAGGATGTGAAATTTGAGTAATTAGGTTAGTAGAAAGTACAAGTTTCTCTGCACTGTGCACTGAAGGACAGAAAACTTGCATAATGGTTTTTAAAAGCCTCCCTAATGTAGGCATTCTGGATATTTGTGGATAATAGCACAAAGGTGCTTCCCATAGTTACTGACATATTTCTTGAGGTTTTCACACAACAATCTATGGGAATGGGTAATGGGTATATCACAATAATTTCCTTCTATTTGCCAGTGATGCTTCTATAGTAATTTTCTGTATCTCTTTGCCTTCCTCTCTCTTCTCCCCCCCCCCCGAGACCCCCCTTTGCTCCTCAACTTCCCTCCATTTTAGCATGAGATTCGGGGTCCATGAGAGACCTCTGGGTTTAGATCCTTGCTCCACCACCCAGTGAGGGACACTGAGGAACCGTTCTGAGTCTCAGTAGTTCTATCTGTGAAGCAAGGACATTAAATACCAGTCTTGCAGATACCAGGTGAAAGAACATTTGGGAAAGCACGTAGCCCGGGGTCCATTGACAGGAACTGGTCATTGATTAGATTAGGAGGGACCAAAGGGAGGAGTCAGATGACCTTGAGGTTTTCAGCATCAAGAAACAAAGTAAATCCCATCAACAAGAATGAACATTAAAAAGGCCCCAAATAGACTATATGATGAAATCATTTCAATAAGCCTTTGCTCCTCACAGTGCATTCATCTGAAATGGTCTCCCTTCTCTCTGACTATTCAGAACCGACAAGTTTCAGCCTGATCACTCCAGAAGGAAGTGTCTGCTTCCTCTAAACTCCTTCAGCACTTATCTCATCTCCACCAGCATTTCTCGTGTCCAGCTTGTGACCACTGCTATCTGCTCAGTAGACCTTATTTCCTCAGTCAGGGTGAGGGCGGCGAGGGCCTTGCCTTATAATTCTTACCATTCTTTGTTTCCCCACAGTAGTGTGCCTGGAGAATTTGCATGTGGTGCAAAAATATTTTCTAATATACTGACTACACTTCCCCTAACAGGTCTTTGGACTCGTTTCTTTACTAGTATTTTATTAATGCCATTGTCTGATGGATCCACTTGAAAAAGGGAGAGTTTACAATTTAGATATTCCTGTCATCAAAACCACATATTTCTAGTAAAAGGAATAAAAAAGAGGACATATTATTTGATAAAGATTTTAAAGCTAATTTAGTTATATCAGGTAATTAATGAAGACTTTGATGTATACATTTTAAAAATAAATTTTTAATTGCCATATTTAAAATGTGCCCAATACTAAATTATTCCTCACTAAATCTACAAAATGATTAATAGCATGTTACTGAATTAACAGAAAAATTAATGGAAAGAAGCATCAAAATACTTTCTCCTAGGAGTAACAACTTCAACAGTTACGTAGTCCTATGGATGCCTATACTTGTAAATTGAAAAAACAAACATAGGAAGTAAAAAAATTTAGGAAAAAATAAGAAAAATTTAAGGTAGAAACATTATATAAAGAGCAATAATAAGGAGAGCATGAGATAGAAACATTTATATAAATATAAACAGTAGTTAGAAAAATTCGAAATATTTTTAAAAATGAAATGATGAATTTAATGATGCATTGATTAAGAAAATGGAGATCTGTGAACAACTTTTAGCATTTTATAATCAAACACATAGAGTTAGCTATCTCATCCCTTTTTGCCAGACATATCACATATCCTATTAATACATTCATTTATCAGAAAGTACCCACAGATAATAGAATTATTTCCAACTACTCAGGGGTGCAATCTGCTAATTTATGTCACCAGACACTTCAGGTTTAACTTAACATCAATGTTTAACATGGCAAATCCCACATTTATATCCTTGATAGTCAGAAATAATCATTATTCATTAAATATTTCTGGAAAAGACAGAATTGTTGGAACACAAAAACATGTCAGTATAGACAATGCAAAAAAATATTACTAATAAATCTTTAAAAACATTTGGCTCTGCCTTTACATAATGATAACTGTGTATAGTTTATCACACTTTTGGGACACATATTAAAACTGCTTTCAACAATGTAGAATCGAAGCATGACTTGCTAAGAAGAGGGAACATTTTTAGACTTTCTAGTGATTATAAATTAGACCAAGAATGTCAAACTCGCGGCCCGCCGCATGCAGCCCACAACAAATATTTTTGCAGCCCAGCCAATATAACTATGCAAGAAACGTTTTAATAAAAATTTCATAACTTAATTTTTACAATATCCTGTTACACATAATTATTAATAACGAACTATAAGTTCGCTAATGCCTGATTATTATAATCGTGTTGTAATCATTTCCCTTACGTGCCTTACGTGCAGGCGCACCATTTCTCTCCACTAATACTAGCAGCGAATATTTTAGAAGCTGATTGCCATGTCATAGTCTTGGACTGACTTGTTTGGTGTGTGCAACAGGAAATATTTTGCTTTTGGAGAACAAGAGAAATAGGTTTATTTGCATTACATTTATTAATTTGTACAGTTATTCAGTGTCTGGTAAGTTAATGTTCAAGAAAAATATTAATTTTTATTAAATTTTCTGTTATTTTATGTTAACAATTACTCATTTATTTCAGCCCTTTGTATTTAGCATGTCTCTATCAAAATAAACTTACATTTCTATGAAAATTGAAGCTTTTGTTTTTTTGCGGCCCACATAAACTTAAACCTTGTTTATTTGGCCCGTGTTAGCCTTTGAGTTTGACATGCTTGGATTAGACAAAAACTTTCATCTAGCTTTCCATTTTCTGTCCTGAAGAATATCATCTGACTAGCTGGTAAGACAAAGCAATACTCATAATCCATTTTCATTTCAAACCTTGCAAAAAAGAAATATAAAAATGCCTGGTAGCAGATTAATGTTTTGCTCCTGAACAACTTACAATTAAACCACGAGCATGTGTGTAAGCAACAGCCTATGGTAGGAAAGACATGGGAGGTGAGAGGGAGGGTAATGAAATACAGTGGCACCAAGAGGTAAAAGTACATTTTGCTGCCAGATTCTTACACCAATTAAACATCTATTAGAAAATTATCTTTTCTTCAGAAATGACCTTTCCAAGAGCAATGGCACAGAGTGAACTGGCACAGAGTTAACTCAAGGTGGTTTGGTCGTCCGTTCTCCAGCAAGCAAAGTCAAGAACAGCACGTATCAGATAAAGAGCCGCTTATACCTTTGAAATGTCAAGACCAATTCATCATCAAAAAGAAAAGAAAGATAAAGTTAAACAAACTACAACCAAAACCTCCCTCAAAAGATCAATTGCAAAAATATACACCAAAAAAGAAAAATATATGAGACACCACTCAGGGAAATGTGTTTGATTTTCCTGTTTAACATTTCTTTTTTCTGTCATTTAAAAAAAAATCAGTGCTGGAAAATACTCTGAGAGGTTCAGGGCATCCCTTCTATAAAGTGATGGATCTGAAAATTATAGGCTTTCACCAATGTCAGTTGTTTCTTCTTTTCTTTTCTTTTGTTTTTTTAAGACAAGAAGAAAATCTTTATAACACATAACCCACATTTTTGGGGGAGAAACAATTCAGAAACCCCAAAACTAAACCAAGTGTTTCAAAATGTACTATGTCCTCATAAGCAAATTAAACCATAAGTATAGCCCAGTTAAAGGAAAAGCAATATGTTTAAATATTAAATATTTTTTTAAATCCAAGTTCACAAAAGGTGCTGATTCATTTTTCAAAGAAAAGAATAAGGATTTACAATGACAAGCTTTCTAATGTAAAAATATTTGGTTTGTAGAAATTTAACTGAAGCAATGCTATCAGGAATATATTTATTAAAGAAAATAAGATTCACCTCCAGTTTGACAGCCAACTTACCTCTTTTTGCTTGATGTCAAGTCGTGCATAAAAAGAGAAAAAAATGTATGTTTAACTGATTCTACTGTCATCACACAATGGCTTATTCTATAAATACCTACTCAGACTAAGCGACTATACTGTACTTGTTTTCTCTAAGGATCCTGTCAACAGAGGTGGAGCCAAGTCTGCCTGGAAAGCCAGAAATATGTATTTAAGATGAACTAAGCAACATCTGCCTTAGGAAGTCTGTGCCAGGGACCTGGGCACCTTTGGCCGGAGCAAATGGTGCCCCTTTCTACTCTAAATTTCCAATTTCATTTCTTATGATCCCAACTGATTATAGACTGGTTTTCAACTTTTTAGCAAGACATAATATTAAGTGCAATAAAGAATTGAGAGGCGAGGCTCCGTTTAGAACAAAAAATTGATTCGATGAACAGCATCAGAGCAGCAAAAATAGTTCTTCACATGAGCTAAATGTATCGCCTTCAACTAAAAAATGTACCTATCTCATATCCATTCTAAGTAGGTTAAGTTAAAACGACAGTCTGGTTCTAAATCCTTATCCTGCAAAACAAATGCATGTTTTCATATAAATCTTTAGTGAAAATACTTGAAGTCATCGAGGTCGGTTTTTTAATAAAGTTTTTATTTAAAAAATCTGACTGATTGTACACCTTTCCTGCCAATAAAAGAAACTGATGACTGCAAGTTGCAACTATGAGCAAAAAAACCTTGCCTTTTTAAGTAATTATTATAATTATATTCTAAAAATATAATTATAGTCTAATCTAGTCTACCTTTCAAGAACATTCACTGACTCATGCAATGGCAGGAGGGGCAGGTTCAAGAAGCCGTCCCTCAGAAGCGGATCTGAGTTGTGGGCCGGACCCACTGCAGGACATAAGTCACCTAAGCACCACAGCAGAAGAAGAGAGTCCTGGGAGTCCAGGATGCGTAAGGCCAAAACAAGCGTGGCTTTCACGTGCATGGCTCACCAAAACTTTAAAGTTGTGATACTGAGAGTATATCAGTGGCTTTCTTTTTGGCTTAAAGGACAATAAAATTAATAATTAGATGAACAATGGGAAGGAGTAAAGTCAACCATTTTGACTTGTGCTTCTCCTTGCATGCCTTTCAGGCGTAACAAATACACCGTTCACAGGCGACTACAGAGAGGGGTGCGCGGAGGAAGGGACAGAAAGCTGTGCAGCAGGAAAAGGAGAGGGTGGTGGGATGCCGCACTGCAGGGCACACAGCGCACTGTGACTCTTATCTGGTTGGTTAGCTGCACACGTTTGATGACCAGGTCACTTTCAGTAGGTGTCAGCGCTAGGGAACTGCATTGTCACTTTAAAACAAAGGAACCGTTAGCAGCATAGCAAGTGCAAGCTTTCCAGGAGCAGGAGTCCTGCCTGTCATTCGCAAGGTGCTCACAGCCAGAAGTCAGCTCCTCCGCCAGGCCCCGCCCAGCGCCCTCGGAGCCAGAGGAGCTGCAGAACCAGGTGCAGCGCAGCGAGGAGAAGGGTGGGTTCCCAAGCCGTTTATTAATGCGCAGAAGAGTCTGTTTGGCAGCCGTGTTGAAGGGCACCAGAGAAGCGTTTCTGAATTAAATCAGCGGCCCCTGTATCCAGTGTTAACAAACTAGGTCTAGGTTTGGAAGCGGAAGCCCGTCCGTTTTGAGAAGGACACCCAAAGTGTTAGCACACCGCAAGAAGTCAGCGTTCACGCAGAACACTGCTCTTTCCTACCCGGTACAGTCAGTTCATGACACAGGCATATTTTAAAGTGTTCGAAAATATGTTAGATTACAGGGATTTTCCTTGATGGAAGGTATTCTATATGACGCTAAGATAATTTCATATAGTTCTATTTAGAAACATGAGCTCCAGTCCCAGTCATTGAGAGAAAATTTGTATTCATGGAATCAGAGAGTCTCAGAGTTGGGAGAAGGTCCTTCCGTATTTCTTCACTCAGCTGTCCACACATCCTTATAAATAAATGTAAAGGGGATCCTTACAGCCATTAACCTAGAGATTGGCTTCACTGGGTACCTATTGTGGCTTTTTCTTATGTTTTTCTTAGTATTCTTTGTATGTAGAAAAAGTCCCTTTCAAAGCTGCAGTTTGAATATAGCAATCCAGGGAAAGCTTACAAATAATCCGAGGGTTTCTTAGAATAGAGGTTGTTATGTAGTTGCATGAGGCAAACAGTAGGATTCATAGACTAGTGGCAATGGATTGGATCAAATAGTGTAAGCATAGCATAGAGCAGTGATGGCGAACCTTTTGAGCTTGGCGTGTCAGCATTTTGAAAAACCCTAACTTAACTCTGGTACCGTGTCACATATAGAAATTTTTTGATATTTGCAACCATAGTAAAACAAAGACATATTTTTGATATTTATTTTATATACTTAAATGCCATTTAACAAAGAAAAATCAACCAAAAAAATGAGTTCGCGTGTCACCTCTGACACGTGTGTCATAGGTTCGCCATCACTGGCATAGAGGGTGTGGACAGCCATTTCCCCCTGGAATACAATGAGGAGGAGGTCCCCGCTGTCCGCCAGACAGAGTACAGCACTAAAACTCTTATTTGCATGGGGTTGGGGGCCTTTGGGATATAAAGCAAGGCCATGCCAATGGCAGACAGTTGTAGCACCTGATTCCCTGGCACAAAAGATATCAAAGAAACTAAGGGTTAGGTTCTGTAAGTAACTGATTGCAGTTTGGTAGAAAAAGGCTGTTCTCTGGCTTGAGAGTGGGGAGCATACATAGTTAGAAGGTGGTGGGATAACATGTGCCATTTTTTTAAATAAATGGAGCCTCTTTATTACTATGTTTTTTAGAGAGGAAGGGAGAGAGGGAGAGAGAAAGAGAGAGAGAGAAGCATATATCAGTTGACTCCTGTACACACCCTGACCAGGAATTGGGGGGGGAGGGAGGGAGAAACCAAAATAGTAAGAAATGTTTTTAAAAATCTGAAATACACTATTTATAACTCTTTAAAACAGAACTACATGTATAAATGATAAACCACAACAAAGCCATACACTGTAGAAAATTTGGACCAATTACCAGTTAGTAAAAAACTTGAGGATCTCCTGTGTGTGAGGTACAGGGCAAGATCGTAGGGATTAAAAGACCAAGGAGGCAGGATTCCTGCTCAAAAGGAGCTTACAGATTCATGGAGGAATCCGATTAAGATGAACTGTGACTGTGCTGTCTGTCACGGGGCACAGAGGAGGAGCAACTAATTCTGCCTACAGGAGGCCAGGGAACAGAAAAATCTTCATAATCTTTATGTATGTTTTTTAATCCTCAATCATTTTTCCATTGATTTCCATATTTTCCCATTGATATTTAGAGAAAGTGGAAGAGAGAGGGAAAGAAAGAGAGAAATATTAATGTGAGAGAAACACATCGATTGGTTGCCTCCTGCAGGACCCCTGACTAGGGCCCGGGGATACGTACCCTTGACCGGAATCAAACCTGGGACCCTTCAGTCCACAGGCCAACACTCTGTCCACTGAGCCAAACTGGCTAGAACTAATCTTTGTGTATTTACTTACACAATGATAAAACTGGTGTGTAAGACATGCAGCTTAATCCTTTGCAATAGAAAATAAGAAAATCTTAAAAATTCAATATATTTTTTGTATGAAATTAGTTATCTGGATGAAAATCAAAACATTCAGCAATATTTGAGGATACTTAGTATTTATCTAAACAAAGCAAATGTAGAGCTCTTTGAAAAGAAGTTCGATAAATTCCTGTATTTCTCAGTTTTCAATTAGGAATCTGTCACTACAGAGATGCTCAGAATCTAATGAAGAGACACATCTCTCAGATGACATTCTTACATTCTTAACATGGCACATTGCAATGGAAGATCATTCTATACTAAAAGATTTCCTGTAAAAATGAAATTAATGCTTGAAGAAATACTGAAATACATGAAAGGAAATTTGAGGGTGTTGTCTCTTTCTACTGTAAAATGGATCACGGCTAACCCAGAGCAAGTAAGGAAAATACTCTTGCAGCATCTCTAATTTCCTAAAATTTGGAAATCTGATGTAATTTTTAATTGCATACTACACTGAGGCAAGATAGAAAAATGTATTCCTCTACACGTGGGTGGTAATTTTGTGAATTAATATTTTTAAATTAATTTTTGTTTTAGCGGATTCTAAACATGCTCTAGCAGCAGGAAATGCCCAGGAAGAGCTCTGTGGAAGCTACATTACAAGAAAATACCAACCTAAAAAACTACAGATTTCAACAGAATATTGTTCACTCCTGCCACTTCGAGAATTGAATCCTGTGGAAAAACAAAGGATAATGATATGGGGAACTGGGACACAAATAGATGTAAAAGCCTCTATAGGATAATACTGTAGGGGGGAAACCCCACTGAGGTAGTCAGTTCAGAAAGTAAATTCAAAGAGCTCCATGGACTGAGCTCCTTCCACATACAAACCACCGGAAGATGACGAAGTAGAGGCAGTTAGATGAGGTTGTGTGTACCTGGGACACGCTGGTTTTCACACATAGTTGGACTTCTCTAACTTCAGATTCATGTAAACATTCACGTTCCTCACAGTTTTGATTCTGAGTTTTCACCACCTGTCATCTGCGTATTTCATTAATCTCTGTACATACTTCTTTACCTTTGGTGTTACCCACATCTAATCTATTCCCTCCTTGCTGTCAGGGTGATATTACATGACAAAAATCTGGTCTTGCCCAGCCAGTGTGGCTCAGTGGTTGAGGGTTGACCTATGAACCAGGAAGTCATGGTTCGATTTCTGGTCAGGGCATATGCCTGGTTCGCTGGTTCGATCCCCAGTGTGGGTCATACAGGAGACAATCCATCGATGATTCTCTCTCATCATTGATGTTTCTTTCTCCCTCTCCCTTTCTCTCTGAAATCAATAAAGGTATATTTTTTAAAAATCTGGTCTTATTCTTAACACTCTGCCCACAGAATAAAGTCTGCTTTCACAAAACTGGCCTCTGTTTTCAGACCCCTGCCCTCCTTTCCAGTCTCATTTCCCATCACTTCCAAGTCCTGCCCCAGTTTCTAGCCCCACGCTCATGACCTTTGCACAAGTTGGCCTGCTTTCTTATAAGGCTTTTCTCCTGATCCACACCTGCACCCCTACTAGTTCTAGTCACCTTTCATGACCACTGCTCTTCCAGGAGGATTCTCCTAAGCACCCTAACTCCTCTATTATCCCAAGAACAGCCATTAACATCATTACTTATTTACCTATCTAACTCCCATACCAGATTATGAGTTTCTTAAATAAAAGGGGTAGAGTTTTACTGGAATATCATTATCTCAAGAGCCAAGAAAAGGGCCTGACATATAGCAGGTGCTCATACATTTTGTTAAATTTTAACAAGTGAGTGAATGAGCAAATGGGTTAATGAAGAAACAAACATAGCTTTGGCACATGGTTAAGAATATAGGTTTTACAATATAACAAACACATAAACAAATGTCTACTTGTTTGAATGCAGTGAAATGTAAAGGCAACTTTCACTAATGAACATGTTCGTGTCTACTGTTGACTCTACATCCAAAGGTGTGATTATGTACCCAAGGGTAAGACCTTCTGTTAGCTGCTTTAAAATCAGTAAAGTCTAAAATAGCATAGAAAAATTTTTTCAGATTTCAAAACAATACCATTCTTTCCTACTGGTGATGTTGTCAGAGAAAGAGAGGGAGGAAAAGAGAGGAGTAGGAAAGGGCAGAGGGAATTGAAACCTAGGAAGGAAACATTCAGGAAGAAAAGCTCCTGCGTGGGAGACACAGTGTGAGAGTGAATTGCTTGGGCTATTCCTTCACAAAGAGAGCCCAAACTTGCTTTTGCAAGTCTGAGATTCCTTGTTTATCCTGTACAAGCAATGTAGTTAGGTCTTTACTACAGAAGTAATATCACTTGCCTATGAATTACAGAGATACCTTGTACATATTCTGGTAGACCACTTTTAATTATTGATTAAATGTGTGGTTATTACTATGTAGGCCTTGGTGGTTAAGGCATTGAGATAAAATGTTGGCTACAGCATTTTATAGCCAATGATTTTATGAAGATACTAGAGGCCTGGTGCACGAATTCGTGCACAGGTGGGGTCCCTTGGCCTGGCTGCCAATTGTGGCTCACCAGCCAGGGGGAGGGACCATGGGAGGTTGGCCAGCTGCAGGAGGTTGGCTGTGGGAGCACAGTGACCACCAGGGGGAAGCTCCTGTGTTGAGCATCTGCCCCCTGGTGGTCAGTTAGCGTCACAGCAACTGGTCGTTCAGTCGACCAGTTGTAATGGTCGCTTAGGCTTTTATATATATAGATACTATCCGCTGCCTGATTGCAAACTCATTGGTGACAATAGGGTTCCTTTTTTTTAAATCCTCACCCGAGGGTATTTTTTTCATTGCTTTTTAGAGAGAGTGGAAGGGAGAGAGGAAGGGGGAGGAGAGAGAGAAAGAGAGAGAGAGAGAGAGAGAGAGAGAGAGAAACATCAATGTGAGAGAGACACATCCACTGGTTGTCTCCTGAATGGTCCCTGCAACTTAGATATGTGCCCTTAACTGGGAATCAAACCTGCGACCGTTTGTTGGAGCCAACCCTCTCACCACTGAGCCATGGCGGTCAGGGCGGGTCCCTCTTGATTCCAGTGCATCAAAGCTGTTAGATATGTGTGGGAGGACCTGGAGTTTGTACATCAGGATAAGGATAAAGTCAAGAATAAAAAAGCCAACAAGCCATGCGCAGAAACAGAATTTCAGAGGCCGAGGCAGCAGAGACTGAGCCAAAGCTAAAGGCAAGGGCCAAAATTTTCCTGTAAAAGGTTGTAAATCAATTAGTACAAAGTACTAATCAATTAGTACAAAACATTCTTCTAATTTTTAAGATCCATGCCCCATCCTAGAGTTGATTCTCCAAAAATTAAGAAATTGTGCCTTGAAGAAGATGGGGCTTGCTGCTGACCATCGCATAGAAATATCTCTTATATATGGTAAATAATATTTTACATTCTGTGCCTTAAAATAGTTTTAAATATATTTTTATTGATTTCAGAAAGAAAGGGAGAGGGAGAGAGAGAAACAACAATGATGAGAGAGAATCATTGACCAGCTGCCTCCTGCATGCCCCATATTGGGGATCAAGACCTCAACCCAGCCATGTGTCCTGACTGGGAATTGAACCGTGACTTCCTGGTTCATAGGTCAATGCTCAACTACTGAGCCACGCCAGCTAGGCTGTTCCTTAAAATTTTAAATGTGATTTATAGCTCTATCAATTCTTCAACCAAAGGAGCTAAACTAATTTAATTTCATTTTATTGATTTAATTATTTCAATGATCCTAAATAGAAAAACAACCCATGAATGTGCTTATTAGACTAATTTAAATTACCTGAAAAGATATATTAAAAATACATTTTAGAAGGTTTACCAAAAACCATTCTGATAAATTAACAGTGAATCGTCCTTTAAAAATGATGACTATATATTGTTACTAGCCATTAACTTTTATAATAATCAATAACATAAATTTACAAATAAAAAATACTCATAAAATTGATTACTTCCCATGGGTTTAAGATATTTCTTGCATAGAACCTACGATTGGTTATATATGGCATATTTTTCTTTTCTCAGCCTAATTAAAATATTTTATATAGTAAAAACATCATAAATAATGTTTACTACATCTTATCCAATATAGTTCAGTGTATGAAAAAGAACATATAGTCAATAATGCAAATATTTTTATAAGCTACAATTTGGTATAGACAGTTACTCAGTTTCTACAGTAATTCATTTAACTGGAACCTTTTAGAAAATGCTGCTGGATTGATCTAAGAATTTATTAGGGGCGAATCTGGTTGATTTCATGATATACAATCAAAAATTCCTTGGGATATATTAACAACTTTACTTACTCCCCACTTTTACTATTAACTTCAAATAAATTATTAAAAATAAAGTTTATCAAACATGATGATAATCTATTTGTTGTCATGAAAGTGCTTCTCTGGCCTAAGGGTGATTCTGAATTTCACATTATTTGTATCTTTAATCTTGCATATAGCAATAATTTCTAAGTCCAATGTCATTTTCTGGTTATTCTAAACTAAACAGTTTAAGACAACATAATGGTACTCTCATTCACGTATGTTTACGAGCCTTAGAGTTGCAAGATGTGTAGTGTGTATAAAGAATCAGACTGTGTGAAAATGAGAAAAATGTTTTGTGGGGCTTTTACTACATTGATACACCCTTTGTGACAGCAATACCAAAATGGAGCAAACACATACAGAAGTTCATACTATTAACCCAGTGATCTCACTCAAGAAAAAATTGAATCGATGAGGAGTGGGAAGCATGAGGATATTCTCAGTGGTATTCTACAATATGATAAATAATGGAAAACTATCTCAGCGGTTAACAAGAGAGGAAGTAGTGATTAATGTGATAACATCTACATAAAATGTATGACACAACCTTTAAAAATAAGACTAGGCAGCATGGAAAAGCTTATGATATAATGTTAATGGTTTCCACAATGTAATGACAATAACATAAAACATATATTCATGAATACAATGATCAAATAGTCATATACAAAATGAAAATAGTTATTGTTCATCTTTATTATTAATTCTTAATCATACTGAGATGACACCTTTAAAATTAAAATACTAGGCTTACTCATTAATTATATAATTTCTTTTCTAAGTCCTAGTAGACAGTGCTACTCAACCTATGTGGAACACTGAAAAGACTTTTGGGGTTTTATTCAAGTTAAGTGTCCTAATGGATCCTTACCATGTTGGTAATTCACAGGTACTTCAAGGTACCTCCCAGTGGGGTCTAAAACAATAGGAAATGAGCTGTGGATGTAGAAACACCCAAGGAGTTGTTGCCTTTTTTTTTTTTTTTAGATGTACATTTTGACTTTCAGGCTCTTCCAACTCATTGTCACTATCGGTTTCCTCAAACATTCTTAGAATGTTAAACATGTACTGTAAATTTCCACACATCTTTTCATCCCAATCAATAGGCTGCTTCATGAATCAGATAAGGAAAGTATTAGAGATCCAAAGGCTGAGGTTTCCAAAAAGCAATTAAGGTAAAATTGAAGTAAATTAAGTAGGAGTAAATTAATTAAATTAAGAAGTAAATTGGAGGAAGAAAAAAAAAAAAAGCTGAGGCAAAAGTGGGAAACTCAAAGGCTACAGCAGGGACCAGACGTTAACAGAAACGAGTCCAGCAGGCTGGGTGCAAGTGATAGGGGGGAAAGGGGCGGTGGCCACTGCAAAGCTGGCCCTGTTTAAAAGCAGCAACCGGACCACAGTCCTAACAGGTTGCTGACATGCATGAAGCAGACCAAGCAGACCCAGGGCTGCCAGATATTCAGAATCGTTCAAGGGAGACCAGAAATGTAGATGCCCACGTGAAATCTCTGTGTTTCTGTTGACAACTAACTTAACCAATTTTAATTTTTCATTCCCTGAAGAGCCAAATAATGGATGCCCGTGGGCTTGTTTTGCTCCATGGGCTTCCTTGTGTGCTCCCTCTGTTATCTTTATTTGCCAGAAGTCACGTTTTCAATCGAGGCCCTTCACAGGCCAAAGAAAAAGAAAAATGCAAAATGGTGAAGCTGTAGTAACTTGTGAGCATATGGGCTCACAAACTGCAAGAACAGCACCATAAGACTTGAATGTTCCTGAGGAGCAAAACCTCGGAGGATTTTACTTTTATTTGTCTGTAATAATTGAGGAAACATTCTGAGTCACTACAAAAAGGAAATTAGCCCCAGGGGCTTTTTGTTAAGAACGAAACAACAAGTTTTGACCAAGATGGAATTGCTAGGAGCTACCAAATGGCAAATAGGATGCAGGTGTGTGTCCTGCTTGGCACCAGCCTATGGCAAGCTTCCAGTTACCTATCCTGTTCCCTCCAACTCTCATTTTCCATCCTCGGCGGCTAAAAGGAAGTCCCTGGAGACTCCTCAGGACGGGTGGTCTGGCCGAGGAAAGGAGGACCCAGGAGGCTACGTGTAAAGGTGTTCTCAGTGGAGAGGTAGGAATTTCCCCCGTCATCAAAGTGAGGCTCTGTGGATGGGTGGGCAGGAGTGGCTGGAAGGGAGGAGAGAGCTGTCTACTCAACTCATCATTTGCGTCACATGCACTCAAGGAAAAAATGTTTACCTGGTGGAGCCACCGTTAACCTTTTTTCCTTGCTGAGCCGGTGCCCTTGGATGAATTCACTCATGGAAGGGGGGCCCTTCAGAAGAAATGACTCTGTGGAGGTGGGGTCAGGGGGAACTCTTAATAAAGTCTGTAGGTAGGAAGCCCCTGAAGTCCTGGGACGGCTCTGATCACAAAGGGAAGGTGAAAATTGTCTTGCAGGAGATCCAAGAAAATACATATAGGAAACAAAAAAGTTTTACTTTAATTACCTTTCAAAGCCTCACCAGTGACAACATTACTTATATTGGCATTTAATTTTTTTAACATGTAAATCAAGATTTTTTTTTTGCTAATTGCTTCGTTTCCACACCAGGATACAACCCCATTTAGAAACTGTATTGGAAACTTCGAAAGAAATTTATTATAGTTAGTTTGAACCACAAATAAGAAAATATGGCTATAATTTGATTTCTTACTGAAAGCTCCTAAAATGAAAATCTTACTATTAACTGAAAATAGAGGGTAAGTAATTCAACATCCAGGACTCGGGGGAAAAGGTCAGAAAAGCCACTGACAACCTTACAGGTGATTTCTTGGAGCAATATCCACATACCAAATGAAAATGCACAAACACCTGCTTTAAAGAAAAGGACTATACACATTCCATCCCACTTTACCTAAATGTAGACATCTCCTTTAGTCAGCCATCAGTTTTGGTAACACAAACAAAAGTTCCCTCAGCGAACATATCCATATCCTTGCCCCATTAAAGAGAATGCCCCATTAAAAGCACCATTACCAGAGGTACAATGATTTTTAAAATGACCATCCATGTAAAATACAGCATCCTTCTTAATATCCATCTTTTATCCACTAATTTTTAGGCTGGAGGTAAGGGAGAGGTATATTTGTGTGTATAAGAAACAGCAAAAATGTTGACAGACACAAAAGTTATTTTATGGTTAATTAAGAGGTGGGTGTGAGGGACAGAAATGAGTAAATAAATATAATTATCAAACATTTTTGATTTAAAAAAAAAACAACCAACATTAGCAAGGCCCATTTATACACCCACTCCCAGTTTTTCTCTTCCTTCCCTTCCTCCATCCTCCACAATAAGAACACATCAATTTTTGCAGTTAACTAACATCTGGCCACTGCACCACACTATGAAGATTGCTGCATGCATACCTTTTCCTCTGAGTGCCACTGCTGCCCCGAATGATGGGTGTCTGTGGGCCCTGACTATGCAGGAGGTAAGTGTCTATGGTGGGCACGATGCCTGAGGCCTCCCCACTTACTTTAGGGCTGCCGATCTTGCTCTTTCCAAATTTGCCTTTGCTGCGTCTCGACTGCTCATGGTCAAATTCTAAGTCCTCCAGCCGCTGGGTCAGGGCAAGTTTTTGCTGGATAGCCATTCGTAACAAAGTATTTAGAGTCTTCTTCTCGTCCTCTGCGGCTGCTAACTGTCTCTGCATCTCATCCAACTGTGTGACATACTCATCACATCTGGAACCAAAACAGAAACATGGTCAGGAGAAAAACCTGGGCGAAACTGAAGTCGGATTTCAATGAAAAAGGAATGGATTTTACTGGAACACGCTGGTCTTCTTAGAGCAGAATCAAGGTAACCTACTCTAGCAGAAAATTAGAAACAGTAGAGCAGGCTCCATAATTGATGGTTCACCTACACCATGGAGTACATATGGGGACATTCTTTTTAAAAAAAAAATATTTTTTATAGATTTCAGAGAGGAAGGAAGAGAGAGAGAGATAGAAACATCAATGATGAGAGAAAATCATTGATCAGTTGCCTACTGGGGATTGAGCCCACAACTGGGGCATCGAACGGTGACTTCCTGGTTCATAGGTCAACACTCAGCCAAGGAGCCACACTGGCTGGGCTGGGGACATTCTTAATAGGTGACGTCTTAAACCCCTTATTGTGGGGGCTGCTGCATGGTGACACAGGATTAAGAAGGAAAGTCTCAGGCAGAGTGCATAGCATCTTAGGTGAGTTACAGGTGGCTTTTTTTATTGTATGATGTGTTCTTCGGAGGAGTGTGACAAGTTTGTTATAGGCTATGCCTGTAACATGCAAAAGAATAATAATGTTTGTAAAGAAAACATTTCCTTCTTTATCTATATTTATAGGTTCTATTTTAATAACTTTTTAAAAAAAATATTTTATTTATTTTTTTACAGAGAGGAAGGGAGAGGGATAGAGAGCCAAAACATAGATGAGAGAAACACGGATCAGCTGCCTCCTGCACACTTCCCACTGAGGATGTGCCCGCAACCAAGGTACATGCCCTTGACTGGAATCAAACCTGGGACCCTTGAGTCCGCAGGCCGACGCTCTATCCACTGAGCCAAATATAGGTTCTATTTTAATTGAATATAGATTGCAGCTGCCACTGCAAGCAGATTTGTTTGAATTAGAAACCTGAGTCTTTTCAATGATTTCTCAACCAGATGATTAAGCAATAAGTGTCAAAGAAAGCCAAGATGAGCCTAGGATTTGTGCTGCAGCAGGAAGATATGCTCATTGGTATTTTATCCCATCAAAGGTAAAACCTGAGCACACATACAGTTGGGAGAAAGAATCCTACATAATAAAAGCGTAATATGCTAAGTGTTCGACCTATCAGTTGACTGTTCGGTCAACCGCTTGACCAGTCGCTATGATGTGCACTGACCACCAGGGGGCAGACACTCCGACCAGTAGGTTAGCTTGCTGCTGGGGTCTGGCTGATTGGGACTGGGAGAGAGGGTCGGACATGCCCTGGAGCCCTCCTGCAGCCCCTCCCCACCGGCCGGCCCCCATGGCCCCAATCAGGACTGGACAAGATGGCCCAGATTGCCGGCCAGGCTGAGGGACCCCACCCATGCACAAATTCGTGCACTGGGCCTCTAGTTATTCACATAATTAGAGTTTTTTCTGAGTTTATTTACCCACTAAGATAATAATACTAACAAGTACTTTTTATGTACCAATAGATAGATAGTGACTTTGTGGAGTAGTCCAAAATGTATTGTACACACTTTGCAATCAGCACAAACCTTATGGCATTTTAAAGAAAAAAACAGACCCTATAGTGAAAGAACTTGAGATCTGGGTGGGTCCCCATTTTCTTTAACCTTGAATGTCAAGAAATATGCAGCGATATCATAAGAAAATCCAGGGCTTAGTAAAATACAATGTGAATTTCAGGATCCTGGATTTATTTTAATTGGTTAGATAACAATAGTTTTAAAAATACTATGGAGTAAATAAGGCAATTACTACCCCCAAAATAAGACAAATTTCTGTGAAAATGCACTATTTGGGGGAAATAATTCTTATATAAACCAGATTCAGACTTTTTATGTCCCTTTAAAAAGGTTTGATTTCTTTTTCAAAGAGGAAATTTGTGTTCTTGATTTTACACATCATCCTGATTGGTTTCTTTCATCAGTGAGGGGTATGTGCACCATCCGAATTCTCTATCCTGCCTCCCCTCACAGTGGCCAGAGGTGCATTTATTCTCCCCAAACTCTTATGCTTCAGTTCCCCACACCCCTGGGGTCCATCGGGCACTCAGCGTCCTCACTGCCATCTCTGAGAGTCAATCACAGAATACAAGCCTGAGCCTTTCTCTCCTGACACCCCAAGAAAGCTGAGCAGATTCCCAGGCTAAACCCAGGATTTTGTTTTATACTTATATCAGCTACATGTAAATTATTTAATGAATCTGCAAATAAAGGCATAGTGATGCTTTGTGAACTTTGTATCAAGTTTGCATCATATAAGATATATAACTGTTTTTATTTTGGCAATAAATTGTGACAGCAAAAAAAGGTCACATATTGAGAAACTCAGGATTTCAAATGCCTTGAATCAACAGATTCTTAATAATCACTTCAAGTTTAAAAACAAAATACAGTGGCACCACATAATGAAGAAAGGTGGGAGGGTAGTAATTAATAAGTATCTAATGACTTGGGCAATGTCAAAATTTGGTGATATAATTACACTTTAAAAGTTATATTTTCATCAGTGTATTTAAGTCTAAGTAATTAGCTGGTATGATGAATATTAATCTTCATTATAATGGTATCTTTCTCATACAATTTATTAATGATAAGCACTTTGGTGATAGTGAATTTCAGTGGTGATATTTAGCTACTTTAGCAAGTAGGACTTTTCCCCTTGTTGGAGATTTCTTTTGTGTGTTCTAATTCTTTTGGGTACATAAGTTCTATTGTAAATATTAAAAAAAAATAGAAAAAATGTCTCTTGTATTAATATTTAAAAATACTTCTGTGTAAAGGAATTGCTTGATCCAGTGTGTCCAGTAGAGGGCTCTGGAAAACAGCACGAGAGCTCGTATCAGGTTTGTCAGAGTGGAATCTCTCCTTTTTTTACAACTTACACACTCAGGATGCAGGAAGATACCCATGTAAATTTCAAAGTCTTCCCCCATGTACCACACCTAATTGCGGAAGAAAAAACAATTACCTTGTTGCAAACATTGCTCTCAGGGATGAGAAAGTTGCTGCATCTTCTTTCAGAGCCTTCAGTTCATTTCTAAGTTTCGTCATCGTTTCAGTCACCATTGCTTTCTCATTTTCATATTTGTTCTTGAGATTAGCTAGTGCCACCTCAGCTGTCTAAAGTGGAAAAATCACAATGCTTACAACTTTCATATCAGGAAAATCTATCACAGAGATTTCTTCATGCTGGGAGTATTACTTTCTTTCATAAACGGAGTGAAATGGACTTGGTTATCCTATCTAATAATAGACAAACATGGTAATTGACCATACCTTCGCTACACCTCCCATTGGCTAATCAGCGTGATATGCAAATTAACCCAACCAAGATGGTGGCCGGCAGCCACGCAACTGAAGCCAGCAGAAGGCTTGCTTGCTCCAGTGATGGAGGAAGCCAAGGTTCCCCGCCTGCCGCGGCCCAGCTCTGAGCTCCGAAAGCAACAAAGTTTCAATTACAGAAGCTAAACAAACCCCAGATACCTGCTTTCAGCAGGCCGTGGCCACAGAGCTGGAGCAAGCAGGAGCCGGCTCTTAGCTCCAGTGACGGCAACAAAGTTTCAATTATAGAAGGTAAATAAATCCCAGAATAAAAAAGAAAAAGAAAAAAAGGAGAGGCTGGGAGCTTCAGTCGCCGGCCAGCCTGAAAACGGCCCTCAGCCCCACACCCAGACTGACCAGGCACCCAAGCAGGACCCCCACCCTGATCCGGGACACCCTTCAGGGCAAACCAGCCAGCCCCCACCTGTGCACCAGGCCTCTATCCTATATAGTAAAAGGGTAATATGCAAACTGACCCTAACAGCAGAAAGACTGGGAATGACTGGTCACTATGACACACACTGACCACCAGGGGACACATGCTCAATGCAGCAGCTGCCCTCTGGTGGTCAGTGCGCTCCCACATGGGGGAGCTCTGCTCAGCCACAAGCCAGGCTGATGGCTGCCAGTATGGCGGTGGTGGTGGGAGCCTCTCCTGCCTCCTCAGCAGCGCTAAGGATGTCCGACTGCAGCTTAGGTCTGCTCCCCGCTGGCAAGTGGACATCCCCCGAGGGCTACCGGGCTGCCCAGAGGGATGTCTAATTGCCAGCTTAGGCCCAATCCCCCGGGGAGCAGGCCTAAGCCAGCAGGTGGTCATCCCCCGAGGGGTCCCAGACTGCGAGAGGGCACAGGCCAGACTGAGGGACTCCCCCCCCGCCCCCGAGTGCACAAATTTTTGTGCACCGGGCCTCTAGTATTTTATATAAACATAGGTATGTATTTTGGACTTAAGGCAGTTTTCCTTTAATGTCAAAACGTGTTGTGAATCCATGTGGTGAAATTGCCCTAGAAGCCAGCCATGAACCTGAGTCAGTATTAAGAGCAAAGGCAATGATAGTTCAGTAAATATTTAACGCAGATTGTTGAGAGTGTAGGGTTTTCAGACATGAAGAAGCCAAAATGAAACTTTACACAAGAAGAATTTTATCAAGGAAAAGTTAGGGGGAAAGTACTGCTTCCAACTGAAATGTAATAGAACTCAAATATTCTTGTGTCACCTGAGTCTGGGGGCCTGAAACAAACAGAATAAAAGATGTAGGCCAAGCATGTCAAACTTGCGGCCTGCAGGCCGCATGCAGTCTACAACGAATATTTTTGCGGCCCAGCCAATATAACAGTATGCAAGAAACGTTTTAATAAAAATTTTGTCACTTAATTTTTACAATATGCTTTTATACATGATTGTTAATAAAGAACTACAAAGTTCGCTGACTGATTACTATAATCGTGTCTCATTCATTTCCCTTACACGCCTTAAGTGTAGGCGCACCATTTCTCTCCACTAATACTAGCAGCGAATATTTTAGCAGCCGATTGCTATGTCATAGTCTTGGACTGACTTGTGTGCAACAGGAAATATTTCACTTTTGGAGAACAAGAAAAGTAGGTTTATTTGCATTATGCTTATTAATTTGTGCAGTTATTCAGTGTCTGGTAAGTTAATGTTCAAAAAAATATTAATTTTTATTAAAATGTATTATTTTATGCTAACGATTACTCATTTATTTCAGCCCTTTGTATTCAGCATGTCTCTATTGAAACAAATTGATGTTTCTATAAAAATTGAAGCTTTTGTTTTTTTGTGGCCCACATAAACTTAAATCTTGTTTATTTGGCCTGTGTTAGCCTTTGAGTTTGCTATGCTTGATGTAGGCCATTGCAATTTATGATGAGTACATAAACTATCAATCCATATTTTATGTTTAAGGAAAAAAATTAACAAGAACCAATGATTTTTGATGGCTTTGCATACAACTTCTTCAAAACAGTGAACTATAGTCAAAATTAATAATCAAATTTTAATAATCAGATAACAATAAAAATAATCAAATTTGAATAGTCAAATTTTAGTCTTCACAATCCCCATAAAAGCAAAAATTCCAAAATGGTGAATGAATTGAAATATTTATTTGAATTTGGGCATGTCTGAAGTTCTAAGAATAAGTAGTGTTTCAAATTGAGAACTAGCCTGACACATGGCAGGAAGTAAAACTTAAAAATGTTGAGTGACTCTATTAATGAAATGAATGTATATTTAGGGACTGTCTGTTAGGTGCATAGCACATGATATGCATATAGAAGCCAAACTGGAAACATACCATTTTTACAAACTGCTAACTACAGCTTTCAGGCTGTGTAAAAATATTCAATACTAATGAAAAAGTCCCTTACTAATGAAAAAAAATCCATTACTAATATGATTTCCCAGGAAGACTATCCTGGTTTTTAACATTTCTTTTTGTGCTTGAAATGGACAACTTCAGTTTTCTTAAGCAAAGCACAACTTCTATGGAGGTAAATGGATTCTTTTTTAATTAAAACAATGTTGGGATGGGGTAGTTTGTTCATGTTTTGATTATAAAGTAGTTCCTTATTAGTTTTGATTGAATTTAAATTCAAATTGAAATGAGAAATTACTCATAAAATAGTTCAATATGCCCTGTAGTGCTATCGCTTAGTGGAATCTTCAGAAATATTATAAATTCAGAAAATTGTTTGGAATGCAGAAGTTGACCTGGGGGAATGGCCGTTTTAAATTTTTAAAAATAAATTATACACATATTCATTTAGAACAGATAGTTAAGTTTAAGTTGTGCAAATGCAGATGTAACAAATTTGTAAGCATATGGAGCCATGTGGTCAGTTAACTAAGGAGAGCTGAGTGGCAAGGGTGAGTGGGGGGAACGACAGAAAAACAAGATCTGAAATAGAAGTACAAAGTTATTTATTATTTGTGAGAAATGCCCCCAAGGGATTCAGCATTGTTGATTTATTTGTCCACAGACTGTACAACACTTTTTCAGAATTAAGTAATTCTAAGTGTCTATATATAACCCATTAGTACATTTGTTGGCATCAGTAGCATTTGCTATATCCTTCAAACACTCCCAAAGTGTACTTTCTAAATAAAAATCTTGTTTCTAGCCACAGAGACCTTCAAAATATATGTCTTTCTATTCTGTGCCTCTACCGCCTACTGTTCTTTCTGTCTGGAATTATTTCCTCCTCTTTTACAAAACAACTCCTCGTCCTTTAAGAACAGACACAAGAATAATTCCTTCTATGAAGTTTTCTCGAACTCTTCTAAAAGACATTAGTTACTTCCTCTGCAATGTTCCCATAACTCAATTACAGCACGGATAACATCAAACTGTAATTATCTGTTTCTATTCTGACTTCCCCACTGGTCTCTGAGTCCTCCTCTGGCGGGGGCAGGGGCAGGGACCATGGATGAGTCTTTGAATCTTTAGCATCTAGCACAGTTTAGTACACAGATGGTACTTCATAAACATTTGCTTGTTCATCAGAAGACACTGTGCTTACAAAAAAAATCCTAAAGCATATTAAAAGATTCATAGAGAATGCAGAAAACTATTTTAAAATAGAAAATTCCTTTTCCTATATCACAGAATTCTTACCTGAGCCTTAATAATTCACATTCCACATGCAGAAATATAATGAATGTCACCTGTAGACACTTGAAGCTATTATGGCATATATGCATCACAGCAATAGGCCCAGCATCATTAAAATGTAAACTAAATGCATGGCTAGAAATGTGTTCTCATTTAATTTACTGAGTCCATAAAGGCTATGATGGTAACATAATGCAAATGGTACCATAGCCAGAAATGCTTTGTTCTGCTCTGAATTCCTATGGCACTGTTTATACCATTCTTAAGTGCTGGATATGTACTATCTTGTAGACAGTTATAGGAATTATTGAACTCCTTCCTACTAGATTACTAGTCACTTATTATTTCCTCCTTACTTACTGCCTGCCATGAAATATGTAATCAATGAGTGCTTGCTCACAAATTAGTCTTTCTTGACTGATCAACCATCCTTATTATCTAACCTCTGTGTCAGTTATGTGTCTTGACTTTCTTATAGATCAAGGTCTCTAGGTTATTAATATTCAACCTTCAGGAAAAAATTAGAGAAGTTATCTGAATGGTCTGATCGAAAATACCCAGGATATAATGTCCTGGAAAAAGGCTGTCTTATCTGATATGGTATTGATTATTTATGACCACTCTGAATCACTGGGTCTTTGGATTGTAGCAGAATTTATGGTAACAAATTCCTTAATTCTGACCTCAAATCTCAGATCTCTCACAAATTCTCCATTTACCCGAATCTTTTCTATTTTTCTGAACTGATGACACAAAAGAAGGACCTATTTTGCCCTTAGATTTATATAAAAAGTTTATAGTGTGGACAATATTATTGTTTGTGGTATAGACCTCCAAATTATATGAATGGGTTTATGGGAACTGAAGATAAAAATGCTAGAGAGCTGCAATGTAGATGACAAAATAATAGTGTGGTTTCCCCCAGACAAAGGTAAAAGAACTCTGAATCTAAAATTAACCTCTAACACCAGCCCTGCTTACATTTGTAAGAAGGTATCTGATGCTTTGTTGCTTCGCTTCATCAACACCCTTCTAGCACCCTCCTCAAATCTATGTCTCAAGGCTCATTTTCCAGAGAAACTAAAAGAAAGGTTAAAAATATTTTCCTGTCTATATTTCATAGCATAGCCACCCAGGTAAAGCTCAAGGCAGGAAAACAGATCCAGTCATCAAGGAGATCTTGGAATTAGTCAGGTAGAGTCTTGTTGTAGCACCCTTACTTATTCCAGAGGACAAGATCTGTGGTTAGGAAAAATTCTCTACTGCTTAAGCTCTGACCCAAGTGAGTTAACATCCCAAATGAACCTAAACTTCAGATATGTGGTCACTAGCAGAGCGAGTGCTCATTTTACCTCCATCTCTACCTCTGTTTCTCTACCTCTCTCTCTCTCTAGGTAACTCCCGTTTGCTCCAGCTGCCTGCCAGGTGTCTTTCTTGCTGTGTCTCCCTGGTGTAAGCTGCCATGCCAGCCTATTCTGTCACCCCTCCACCCCGTTTTCACATGCAATGACTGCTGGACTCCAGCTAAGTACTGCCTGAACTGCCTTTCTATGTCTGCATGGATCTCCTCTGTTCCTGCTTTAATGTCCTCACCTCTACCTCCACCTAATGGACCATACCGACTCTCCCATTTCATTCATTCACTGAATTAAAAATAATTATTACATTCTGACCTGGTACTGGAACTTAGTTTTTATTTCCTTACTGACCAGGAACCTGAACTCTCATCCTGATGATAGTGGACACTCAAAAACATTAAGGAATAAATGCGTTAGGAAGGCGTTGGCTAGCATGCGTGGTCAGCGGGAGGAGATCACCTGCTTGTTGGCTTTCAACACAGCCCTCAGTGTGGCAATCTGCTCCCGCTTGGTGCTCAGCAGGGACTTGAGCTTGAGGATCTCCTCCATTAAGGCTTCCTTGTCTTTATCGATCATGGGGGCCAGCTCCCGTGCCGCTGCTCTTTGACGAGACAGTTGCAAGGAACGGTCCACAGCTTTCTGCAGATGCTTGATTTGGTCCCGGATAATGGCATTAAGGTTGTAGATATTCATTGGCTCTTTGCGGATGTCACTTGTATCTAATACTGGAGATGACGGTGGGGCAGTAATTACAGGAGAGATAGTGGGGGTCTTGGTTGGACTTGGTTCTTTGCTGGCCTCAGTGTTTTCTTTTGTAATTGGTTCAGAGGAGGTCCTTGATTCTACTGGGGATGACACCCCCCGCCTGGCTAACCGTGGAGACAAAAGTCCCCTGGGATCATCGGGCCCTTTGAGGCTGCCACTACGAGTAACTCTGCTTTGCCTATAGTAGTCCAGCATGACCCTGTTGGGGGTTTCATTATTACACAGACATACGTGGTGGTAAAGCTGAGCTAGCTCCTCACTAAAGGTCACCAGCTCATCCTGGGCTGTATTAAGGGTATTGTGATTTTCGTTGGCTATGCTGGTCATCTTTTGCAATTCCTTCTCCATGTGGGCCATCTTCTCTCCACTCTCCTTGGTGGTCTTCTCAAGGCTTGTCACCTGCTCATCGTACATTTGGATCTTACTCTCATACTTGGTCTTTTCTTCAGTATAGTTTTCTACGGATTTGTTGTATTTCTCCTTTAAGGCTTTAATTTCAGCTTTCAAATCGATCACCTCAGTCACCGCCACCCTGTATTTGCACTCAAGGATCTCCAAGCCATTGATGTCCACCTCGTAGTCGTGTGCCTCTTCCTCTGAGGCCCGGCCCTTCTCCCCGTCCAGCTCGGTCTTGAGCTCCTTGCTGTTCTGTAGGCCCCTCATGGCATTAACGTGCTCTGTGAGACGGTGCACCCGTTCGTGCTGCTCTGTCAGCGCCCCCTTGGTGTGTTCCAGCTGCGTCTGTGACTCCTGGAGATTGGCCAGAAGAATGGCCTTTTCCCGCTCTACCTGCAATAACAAAAGAAAGTCTCTGAATGCCTTCAATGCGATGCCATTGATGAACTGAATCCATTCACTGTGGGGCATAAATACATTTAAAATAAGTGCAACAGAGCCAATGTCCCACTATTTCAAATTAAATTAGAGTGTGTTTTCTTATTTCAGCAGTTCTGGTAAGTCAATCACTCTGAACGTACATCATTCTAAAAGAATTATGCTATGCATATTTACCCACCCAAATTCTCATGCATTATACACATCCACTCATAAACCTTGAACGTTATTCAAACAATCTTATTTTTATCTTTGAACACTTCACAGAAAACATAACATGACTTCAAGAGATAGTACTTGGCATGGTCTTTATTTTGAAAGCCTTAGAGCAGTGGTTCTAAGGGGTCACCTAAGACCATCGGAAAACACATATATAATTACATATTGTTTTTGTGATTAATCACTATGCTTTAATAATGTTCAATTTGTAACAATAAAATTGGGGGTCACCACAACATGAGGAACTGTATTAAAGGGTTGCGGCATTAGGAAGGTTGAGAACCACTGCCTTAGAGTGTATCTGCTCCTTAGTTCATGTGGGGTAACTGGCTGTTTCAAGGTGCCTATGAATCATCCTTTCCTTCCCAGAGCTTAACCCAAAGTCAGGTTTAAACCCTAAGACTCTAACTTACAAATACTGCTGAGAACCTTAGACATTCCCTTAAAAATAAGCATTTACTCCCCCAAATAAACATACACTAAATTTGAGAGCTTTAAATATAAAAGTTAAAGAATATAGAGTTTTAGAATTAAAAGAACAATTTCCAAATCATTTCAATTCCTTCACTCCAAAATAAGAATTTTTAAAATTGGTAATTAATCTGAATAATATGACAATTTTATTATTACCAGTATATAGGTGGTATTAGTGTATGTTGAAAATATTCAGGTCTCAATATAAAATAGTGTCTCATTAAACATAAGTATATGAGAAATTATAATCTGAAGTTTTTAAAAACCATTTCTGCCTTACCTGCATGGCTCAGTGGTTGAGTGTCGACCTATGAACCAGGAGGTCACAGTTTGATTCCTGGTCATGGCACATGTCTGGGTTATGGGCTTGATCCCCAGTGTGGGTTGTGCAGGAGGCAGCTGATCAATGATTCTCTCTCAACATTGATGTTTCTATCTCTCTCTCTCCCTCTCCCTTCCTCTCTGAAATCAATAAAAAAATATGTATTTCAAAAAGAACCATTTCTGTCCCTCCATACCAGTAATCAGTATTATGAATTAAGAATTTTTACATGTTTAGAATGTAAATATGGTTTGTGAGAAGCAAATATTTTCATATTAAAGTATTATATAATATTTACATTTTAAAGCATTATATAAGTGGTCTCCTATCCTTCTGCACTTGCTTTCTTTTCTTTTTCTTCTTGTTTTTTAAAGTAAACCATCATGAGACCTGCTTTAAGGATAACAGATTGATGTTGAATGTCTTAACATCTAGAGAAAGTTATCAATTCAAACTTTCAAACTATCCTGGATCATACACTATATCTCTCCAAACTCTTCTAAATTCCTAGGAGACAAGTAAAAGTACTATTATAATTACATAATAAATACCAATTATTAAACTATAATAATTATTATTTTAACCAGTATATTACTTTAAAAGATATCTATCTATTCATAATACAGTAGAGTAGTACTTTTATGATCCTTTCTGGTACTTCAGAGCCTTCATATAATTATCATGTACAGAGAGTACTCACTTGGCAAGGTTCTAATATGGATGAATTTCATTGACCATTAGTTTTAACTAATTAAAACATCGGTCCCCCCAAAACACAGTTCAAATTTCAGTAACCAATATATTAACTGTGAGCAAATGTAAAGTACAAACTCTGACACTTTACAAAATCACTATAAAGTAACATCATGACCAGTGACCAATCACGTAATTGGTCATGACTTCATACAAAGTCTGTCAGTGATTGGTTACTATGTATCTGTGATTCAGTTCACTCATAGATAGCAAAGTGTGTAGCTTTGTCTTCTTGTCTCACAGTGATAAAACCACATGATGTTTTACAGAAATAGATCATCCAAAGAGGGAATTGGCAAAGGAAAGAAGAAAGGGAGGGAGGGAAGGGCAACAAAGAAACACAGACTGAAAACGTTGGTGGTGGTATTTGAATCAAACATAAATGGAGTTATAGAAGAAATAGTTGAATGTGGGAATGTGGACATTGATGATGTTGAAGGACTTTAGATATGCATCAAAGCAATTTGGCAAAGGAGAATGTATCAAAAACGAAAAATGTAGTTGTTATAAAAAGGATGAAAATTCCTAAAGGAAGTGACACCAGCACACTAAAGATACTCTCAGAGATATTTTCAGGCATTGAAAATGCAAAGGATAAAATGTTAGAAGCTGATCTAAACTTAGGTAGGAGAATGACGATTTGTCAAGGCATAAGAAAGATTTTTGCTCAGTATTACAAGTTATAGTATGAGAAGAAGGCAAGTTCAAATTGCTCTTGATAAGTTTTTTTCGGGGGGGGGGGTTATATTTTTATTTAAAAGCCTGAATAGCTTTGATATTTTGCAAAATATAAAGTTAATTTCCCTGTGTGCTTGTGTGTTTTTTTTTGAAGGGGCGGAGGGTGTTAAATTTTTATTTCCGAGGTGAGTTTTTTACAAAGAAAACTTCATTTCTAATTTTAGATTACAGTGTACTAAGTAGTTTTACTATTTTTTTCATTTCTCTATACATTTATAACCAGTTTTAATGTTTAACAAAAAAATTTAAAGATCACAGAACAGTTGTAATTTTCTTATTACTAAGTTTGTTTTGCCTAGTTTCAGCTTGCTTAATCACATTTATGTTTCTACAATATTATGCAAAGCAAGGACTGCCTGTACAGTGTGGCCATGTATATTAGAACTTAAAATATAGTTTTGTTACATTAAATCATTATTTAGAGGCTCCTAAGTTGTAGCTGTGATTTTATGAAATAGTGCCTGCCCATATCTATGACAGGAACATAATCCACAAGTTACGTATCATGGCTACAGAAACCAAAATTTCCCCGCAAAATAGTATTATAGGTAAAAAGCAAAACTGAGGCTGCAGCATCAGAGAACTCGAGTCAAATCTTGGCACCATCGTTTACTTAGCTATGTGCCTCTGAGCAAGCTTCAGTTTAGTAATCTATAAGAGGAGGACAAACTGTCACAATAATGACATTTTGATGATTTAGATAGTGGATTTTTGAATATGTATTTTTACTGATTTCAGAGAGGAAGGGAGAGGGAGAGGGAGAGAGAGAGAGAGAGAGAGAAACATCAATGATGAGAGAGAATCATGGATCAGCTGCCTCCTGCACAACCTACACTGGGGGATCAAGCCTGCAACCTGGGCATGTGTCCTGGCCAGGAAGCGAACCATGACCTCCTGGTTCATAGGCCAATGCTCAACCACTGAGCTACGCTGGCTGGGCTAGACAGCGAATTTAATGCTCAAGGTATTATGTTAGCTACTAGAGGCCCGATGCACAAAATTCGTGCAAGGGGCTCAGACCCCGCCACAGGGGCAGCTGCCTCGGACCCCGATGCCACGGCTTTGTCCAGAGGTCGTCCAGAAGAACGTCTGGTCTAATTAGCATATTACGCTTTTATTATTATGGATTGTTAACATTTGGTAACTGTGGTCCAGTTCCCATGACCAACATGATTCCACATGGCAAACACATCCGTTTTCACAAATTTGAATCTGTGTGCAAAGCAACTCTTTCATTTCAGAGTCAGGATATATTTGAATACAAATCCTTTAAGCTGGGTTTCCTTAGATATAAAAGATTATATCTCAATAGCTAAAGATGAATTGACTTATCTGGACTATTGGGCAATAATTTTAAGTGAAAAACCCAGGTAACTTTGTAATATGGTATTAGATGAAAAATCATTTGAATTTTTTATAAAGGGGGTAGAAAAATCTATCAATATTGTATTACTGGTATTATATACAATCTCAATGAAAATGGATTATTTCAGGAGTTTTGTTTTCTTTTTCTCTTGGAAATTAAGTGAATTTGCTCTGAAAGTCTAAATATATTTTGATTAGTATACATGATTACAAAAGTCAAAGCTACCTCCAAAAAGCCCTATAGTAGGAAAAGCCTTTAAATAAAATAGGATTAAATAAAGTAAAATAAAAATTGGACCAGAACAAAATGTACTGATTGTGTCTAAAGCTTGTTTTAGAGGCAAAAGTGTTAAAATGAATGAGGTAATGCCTTTAGGAGAGTTTCCATCTGAATTCTGCCAATTCATATTTAACACAAACATTCCCTAAGTCTAAAAGGATAAGTCTCTCAGTTCCTTCATAATAGCACCTCCAGAAAACATCAAATAGAACATTGCTCTTGTGTGCCTCCAATCCACATACAGTGCTATTTTCCACACTCAATACATTTCTGGGGAAATCACTTGAGAATGGAATGGTATCCAAATTTTACACACACACACACACACACACACACACACTTTCCAGATGATTAAGGTTGGTCTGACCAAAAAAATTAAAATTAAAAAATTACTCAGTTATGGATAATCTTCTAAAAACTCCAGCATTATATTTTTCTCTTATAAAGTAAGAGAATGTTATGTGGCCCCACTCCATAACAAAGAAATAGAATTTCTGGAGGATGAGGCCTGGAAATCAGGATTTTAAAAAGATTCCCAGGTGATTCTAATGTGCAGCCAAGGTTGAGAACCACTGCCCTAGGAGCTGTATCGGTGAAGATATTGCTTCGGCATATGTCTGAGATTTTGCTGCCTGTGGATTCCTCTAATATTTTTATGGTTTCCCGTCTTATGTTTAAGTCCTTTATCCATTTTGAGTTTATTTTTGTGTATGGTGTAAGTTGGTGGTCTAGTTTCATTTTTTTGCATGTATCTGTCCAATTTTCCCAGCACCATTATTGAAGAGATTGTCTTGACTCCATTGTATGCTCTTGCTTCCTTTGTCAACTATTAATTGAGCATAATGGCTTGGATCAATTTCTGAGTTCTCTGTTCTATTTCATTGGTCTATCTGTCTGTTCTTGTGCCAGTACCAGGCAGTTTTGAGAACCATGGCTTTATAATATACTGGTAGCTTGATATCTGGTATTGTGAAGTTAAAAAGAGGCTGTTTATCAAAAGTAAAAATTTTAGCAGAAGCATAGAGACTCCTTTAAATAGTTTAGATAATTTAGTTTTCCCAGACAGGTTCTACTTCTTTTCATTCTAATAAAACTAATTAAAGCACTTGACTGCTACTGGAAAATGTCAAAGGTAATATATTGGAAATAACTGAGTCTAAAGAGCACCAAAAAGCCAAAATAATTTATCCAATAATACCCTTAAAAATGTCTCTTAATGAATAAAGAATTATGCTAATTGAGTTGTTCACTATCAAGGTCTATTGTCAAGTTACAGGGACTCTTAGATGAATAAAATAAGTTTTCTTGGGGGACTGGGAGAAAGAGGTGAAGGGATTAAGAAGTATAAATTGGTAGTTACAAAATAATCACGGGATGTAAAATAAAGCACAAGGGATATAGTCAATAATATTGTAATAACTATGTATGGTGCCAGGTGGGCACTGGAAATATCAGGGGGATCACTTTGTAAAGTATCTGATTGTCAAAACACTGTGCAGTACACCTGAAACTAATACAAAATAATATTGAATGTAAACTGTAATTGAAAGATAAAATTTAAAGTTCTTTTAAAAATGTTTTCTTATATGTATTTTTCTTATATATATTTTTTAATTCATATGGGTTTGTGTTATGTGAAAGTTAGCATGACTGGCTAAACTTAAAATATTCCTGTAATTTATTGCATACCCAAGAAGAAATACAGTTCAGTGAAATGTTCACTCTGATTTTCTCTGGGGGAAAAAAACAGCCCCATATATAGATATAGGCTTACCAGCCTTTGCCCTTTCCTATACTTTCTATGCTTTATATATTGACTGTTTATATAAAGTGGAAGTGGCAATCTTCTTGACACCTCTAAAACTGATAGATGGTTCCAGTACAATCTTATAAAAAAAATTGTGACTTATAGATGGTTTCATATTTACCACCCATTTAGTCTTCACAACAGCTCTACAAAGGAGGCTTGGTTGGGATGCTCGCCAGGGCTTCAATGTAATTCTCTGCAGGGGGCACTACTGTACACCATACAATGCTAGGGGGCACTATTTAAATGATAGTTGTCCTAGATTTTTATATTATCTTTTCCCAGCAGATGGCAGTATGACATCTTGAGGAAGGGGACTGGTTTTTTTTGTTTTTTTAAAATATATTTTATTGATTTTTTACAGAGAGGAAGGGAGAGAGATAGAGAGTTAGAAACATCGATGAGAGAGAAACATCGATCAGCCACCTCCTGCACATCTCCTACTGGGGCTGTGCCCGCAACCCAAGTACATGCCCTTGACCGGAATCGAACCTGGGACCCTTCAGTCCGCAGGCCAACGCTCTATCCACTGAGCCAAACCAATTTCGGCGGGACTGTTTTTTTTTGTTGTTGTTGTTCTTTCCCGCCTAATTCCAACAGAGGCATCATAGAGAATAGTGATGGGGCTAATTTATCACCTTTCTCTTTATGTGCATGTGTCTCAGAGACCTGAAGCAACTCACCTAACATTCCTGATACCCAAGGCAGAAACACAGATTTTTTTTCTTCCCATTTCAGAACCAGATTAAGTAAATACTCGTGGGTGGGAAAACATCATTTGCGTGCATAGATGGAATCTTATAAAATAAGAAAAGGCTTTGGCCTGGGTATCCTGTTTCCAAAGGGTTTCTTTAATCCTTAGGAAGAAAATCTTAAATGCTGCACATTCCTGGCATAGGGTGTTATAACCCTGCCTGTGCCCCTTGACAGCTTCACAAACTGTCAACATTAACCAAGTGCAGGTGTTCAATGTGAAGGCACAAATGCAGTGCTCTGGACCCTGGCCAAAAGAGATCCTAAAGGAAAAGGAAACTATGAAAATAAAAACTCGCACATCAAAGTATGCTGAGGCTATAAACTGAGATACACAAAATTGAGAGCTGTCTAATAGTACAGCGATTGCTATACCAATGACAGCCACAATCTCAAAATCCTTTAAGTAAAAATGTTATCGTTATTTCACTTGGTGGCAACATTCAGACAGAACTAAATTCCCTGAGCAGCAAAATTGCACCTGACTGAGGCAAGACCTCTTAGGGTCCTCATTGTTTCCTCTTGGTGTGAAAACTCATGTTTCACCACAATACTGTTATTGTTTGATCATCCAGTGCCACACCTGACCCCACTGGAGTGAGGGAAGCAGCATTTGCCACCCAATATATATATGTATATATATTTATTGATTATTTTAAGCTGGTTGTTTTTAAGAAACAAAAGACTCCAGAAGAGCCTTTTTCCCCCTTCTTACCTGCCAAAAGGAACCCAGGAAGGGAGCTATCACCTTAACTTAATATGAACCAAGTGTGGCAGACAGGGAGGAGCCAAGCAAAGCCTGTTTGGTAGCCCACCCTCTGTGTTCCATTGTTGTGGCCAGTTAGAATTTGTTTACCCAAATGCTCCTTTTTCCTCACCTACCTGTGAATTGCCTACCTTCCCTTTGACCTCCCAGTCCCCTGCCTCCCCTTCCTTAGCCCAGAACTGCCCCATTTGTCCTCGGGTCCCATATTCTTATGGAACCCCCATATGTATACATGTAATAAACTTGGCTATTTTCTCCTATTAATCTCTCTCGTGTCAATTTTTTAAAAAAATCCTCACCTGAGAATATTGAATTTAGAGAGAGGAAGGGAGAGAGAGAACATCTGTGTGTGAGAGAAACATCAATTGGCTGCCTCTCCTACACACCCCAACAGGGACTGAACCTGCAACCTAGATGTGTGTCCTGATCCAGGAATCGAACCTGTGACCTTTCAGTGTACAGGATGATGCTTCAGCCAACTGAGCAACACTGGCCAGGGCTCTCTCTTGTCAGTTTAATTCTTAGGTAGGCCAGTCAGAAAAACTAAGAAGGAAAAGAGCAGAAATTCCCCCTCCCCTTCAATACCAACCTACTTGTATTAGTGAACATTTAGCAACAAGACATGGGAAAGTATTACCTGCAAAGAAGTGGACTTTGCAGTCAGGTAAAAGTCTATATGAAATTCATTTTATTCCATCCAGTGGCTATGCCTTCTTTTCTTGATTCAAATGAAACGTTGTGAAAATATTCTCTTTTAGCAGCCCAAAGCATTGAGCAAGTGAAGTGCAGGATATGTTCAATCGATGTAGTATTAAAAGTAAGCCTTATAATAAATTAACTTTATTTGTACTCTAGCGCCTTATTTATTTCTGCTAATTTCATTCTTTATTCATCATTTCTGTAGAGGTAGAAAATTGTAAGTGCTGTTTACTATACAAATAAATGATTGCTGGATTCTTAACAGCCTCTAATTAGCAGCTATATGTTAAACCAGATTCTTGGTTCAGTAGATTTGGGTGGAGCCCAACAATTTGTAGTGCTAAGCCCCCAGGTGATGGTAATGGTGGTGATGTTATCCAGATAAGATTTCCATCAGCACTGGATTAAGGTATAGCATATAGGCAAGACTCAAAGTAGGCCATTTTACAATGAGATTAGCTTGGACACGGGACTCTACACAAGACATCTGATTTGAATATGCTAAAATTTAAGGCCTAGCTTATGTTGGGATCAGAACTCCTTGGTTTTAGATTTATACCTGTTCTGCATTTTTAATCATATGGTTTCCAGGCTAGTTAACACATAGAAAGCCCAAAGCTTAAAGTACTGCTGTGAAATATAACCACTATTCTTTTTTCTTTAATATATTTTTATTGATTTCAGAGAGGAAGAGAGAGATAGAAACATCAATGATGAGAGGGAATCATTGATTGGCTGCCTCTTGCATATCAGAATGAGCCCGCAACCCAGGCATGTGCCCTTGACCGGAATCAAACCTGAACACTTAAGTTCACAGGCCGACGCTCTATCCACTGAGCAAAACTAGCTAGGTCTACAACCACTATTATTTTTTAAAAAAATATATTTTATTGATTTTTTTTTTACAGAGAGGAAGGGAGAGGGATGGAGAGTTAGAAACATTGATGGGAGAGAAGCATCAATCAGCTGCCTCCTGCATACCTCCTACTGGGGATGTGCCCGCAACCAAGGTACATGCCCTTGACCGGAATCAAACCTGGGACCTTTCAGTCTGCAGGCCGACACTCTATCCACTAAGCCAAACCAGTTAGGGCTACAACCACTATTTTTGAAGCTATATATTATAGATTAAAAGAGGCCACATGCTAACCTGATAAACTCAGGGAAGGCCTGCAAGGCAGCCTTACAAACTCAGAAACCTAAAGTAACCACAAAGGATGGTCTGAAATGAAAACTTTTTAACTAAATGCAGTTTTTGGCAGGTAATCATGTCCTAGGCCAGCATCTGCCCTGACAAAAGTCAATCTTTACCTTAACTGAGCTTGTCTATTGCGTCTTTTTGCATCTACAATAACATATCCTTGGAATGTCAAAGTAATTTTCCTTTTTCTGGACCCCTCAAAGCACAGGCACCACTCTGCGGAGACCACAAATCCCCTCATTGTTATTGAGTTAATTGTTGACTGGTAACTATTCTGTGTACCCACTTAAGTAAAACATGTATGTGCCTATCATTTTATTTTTCATCTGATCCCAGAGTTTCCCGCTTTGCTTTTTCCCACTTCCCTAAACTATCACCAATGGATTTAATGTAACCTACTTATATCTCTTCTTTTTATTATAATGTATAAAATATGGTGCAAAACTGGCATTCTCTGGAGCATTAGCTCAATCCGTTGAGATTTCGCTTCCCAGCAGCTGTTGGCAGTTTGGCTCAAATAAACTCACAAGAATAAACTCATAAGAATGTTTCTTATGCTGACAATATACAATTGCTTAAGATGGAAAGGATAATTTTCTGTCATTTTACTTGTATAGAAAGTCTTTGAATTCTTTTATCAGATGCGCATCGAGCTGCCTCCTGGCTGCGATCTGATCTGTGGCTCTAAAAAATTTCTTAAAGCAATGCAAATGAGATGTCTCAACACTTCTTCTGTTGTGTCTTTATAAAATACTGCACTTTCAAAGTTGCTAATTAAAGAAGCAATATTTAAAAAAATAATCTGGAGCTAAAATGTAAGATTAAGAAATCCCACAACATGCTATACAATCTATAAGAAATTCATTCTAATGGCCCTAAACAAAATTCTTACCTGCATAAGTTGCTGCTTCAATTTCTGTATTTCTGAAATGTTCAGCTCACTGAATAAGTCAGACACCGGGTGCAGAGACTCGCCTTTCCTCAAAGTGGGAGTCCGGTAGTCTCCGTTCAGTTTCACCAGAGGCCCGTGGATGTGGCCGTTCATTTTGTCATCATTGTTCGGTTCGCTCCCGTCCTCCGCAAACTTGAGCCCATCTACGGAGATGCTGATATGGTTGTCATTGAGGGTGATGTACTGGGACAGCTCCTTCCGCAGGTTGTTCTTCTGCTCCCTTTCGTTTTTCAAGGTCTCCAGGGCTTCTTCCAGTTGGTGCTCAGCGATCTCTTTCAGCCGGATGGCATCTTCCAGCTGGCTGTTCAGCAGCACCGTCTCCTCTTCAAATCGCTTAATCTCATGCTTTAAGCCTTCGTATTCAACCTGAATTAGATAGGACAGAGAAGATTCATAAAACTAAAATTTGCGTCTTACAAAACTGCCATTAGACACTCTAGTGGACCTAATCATTAAAAAAAAAAAATCAAAACGTTCGTCTACAAAATAAATCTATAAAGAACACAGTAAATATACCCTTACGGCAACACAGGATGGTTTCTTTAGAAATTATATATCAATATAAATTCAGTTCTTAGCAGAGATGAAAATGTGTTTTGTCTAAGGATTTCTTTTATGGGGTCCCTGCTGGCCTAATAAAATGGGGATTTTTTTCTTTCATAATTGTTTATGAGACTACTCACAACCAAGATTTCATCATCACTATTACTTGGTTTTCTTTAATTATTAATAATGAAGTAATTTTTATACCCAGAGATAAATTAGTTAAAAGATCACAATAAAAACATAATCTCAATAAAAATGTTTAAGGGTAAGATGAAGAAGCAAAGAAAAATTTTATGTGCTTAAGGACAGAATCTGGAATACCTATTATGAAATAATATATATAGTATTGTTATCAATGTAATATTCTTTTGAATTATATCAAATAAGAGCCTGCTCGAACACCCTCTTGGTCATGAAAGCGTGGAGGGAAAAGATTTCTACTCTAAACCAACATGCCTTCCTTGGGGCCTTTTCCATGGCACTTATCACAGGCATTTTTCAATAAATATTTTATTTGCACAACTACTTTGTAATCTCCTCAGAAAGGGGAAAGACTTTTTATGCACCTAGGTGTCCTTCCTAATGCTTCAATGTTTCTTTATAGTGTTTTTAACAGAATTCTGCTCTGCAATAAGTATTTGCTGAATAAACTATTGTGGATAAAAAAATTGAGTAGAAAAAGTAATATAATAAAGTCATTATGATATGAGGTACTAACATTACTTATGTGTTTAGTTTTAAATTTACTTTTGTTTATATTAGTTTAAGTTTGTATTTTAAAAAAGCTTTTAAAGACTAAAAAATAGGGATCATAGACCATTATCACTTTCATACATTTCTAATTCTCCCCCACCCCCACCATCCTTCTTCACATAATCTCAATGCAATGGCTTGTCTTGCAAAGGTTAGGATAACAGTTTTCAATATAGTTTTAGTTAGGATGTAGGTTTGGCTGATGTAACGGAGACCTAAATAAGAGCGATTAGTTGAGATAGGAGTTTGTTTTCCTTATGGAAATAGTCAATCAAGGATCAGTAGAAATCTCTGCTCCATGAGGTCATCCAGGAACCAGGCTCCTTGTATCTTATTGCACTACCTCTCATTTTGGTCCAGATGGTCCAAGGTGGCTTGCCATCTTGATTATGTTCCAAGCAGTGGGACAAGGTAAGGGGCATACCTTCTCCCTTTAAGACCTGTTTCAAAGATTGTCCATATCACTTCTCCCCATATCCCACTGGCCAGTACTAGTCATATGACACTTGGTTGCAAGAGAGGTGAAGAATATACTTTTTACTCTGTGTAGACTAGTGCCCAGTTAAAAACTGGATACAACATTGGGAGAAGGGAACAATGGATAATAATGGACAACCAACACTTACTGCTATACAGGGTCACTGAAATTTCACAGGTCCATAATAATATTATTTGTAAGAATTAAGTCATGGAAATTGCTTGGAATAACAGCATGTTGTATCGTGTTTTCTTCCAGGGCTGCTTATATACTATGAAGTTGTCTTCATCCTGACCTTCTCCTTTTCTTTCCATGGACAATTCAGGCCACCTTAGTTAATATTTCAACCAATCCTCTGACTGCCCCAGATTGTATAACAGCTTACATTTGCAGACATTAGTTTGCATTACAGACCTTTTTATTCTTTAATCCCTATTAAACTGATAACCTAGACCAGGGTTTTTCAAACATTACTGTGCCTTCTGGACCCAATCCAGCCCACCATGTATTTTTGTAAATAAAGTTTTAGTGAAACACAGTCACACTTTTTTGTTTATATATTGTCTATGGCTGCTTTTCATGCTACAAAAACAAAGTGCAGTGGTTGCAAGAGAGACTGTATTGCCTGCAAAACCTAACATATTTACTATCTGGCCCTTGAAAAAAAAGTTTGTCGACTCCTGGGCTTGATGACATAAATTTAGTGTGTTTTGTAGATTTTTTAATTCTGCGATTTGTATTCAATTGATGGTAGACTTCCTATGACACCTGATCTCTTTCTATTTGGGCAGCTTCACTCACTCCACTCACTGGTTCAAGCTCCTAATATTCAACCAGATATTTCTGTCTTTCTCTGCTTAGGCAAAGGCTAACATCTGGAAAACTCTTATTTATCCTTTAAGACCCAAATCAGGAATCTAATCCTAACTCCAGTCTTTGTTGACCCACTCAGGCTAACAGCTCACTCCTTCATGGTGCCATCATTGTAAGGAGGCCTCAGATAATTAGAGCCCCAGCAAACTGTATCAACCAAGAAACAGGATGAGAAGGCACTTAAGAATTGGTGTCCAATATTTTAAAAATAGCATCAAAGTAGTTACCATCAGAAAAAAAAATCAGTATTTTATTTTTGACTACATGGGGTTGGGGAATAGGTACTATAACTTTTTCAAAGTCTGAAACTCTAAAGATCTTAATGTAGCCCTGTATTGCCAAACCTAACACATAACTTTAATATGCAACTACATGGATGGCTGAGTTTATGACCTGCCTTCCTTACTGGGACTATACGTTCTTTGAGCCAGTGACCATGTCTTTGTCCTTAAAAAAAGTATATGGCTTTATAGAAAAATACCCTGGAAATATTGGTTCAATGAAATCAAACTGAATTGATAACAGTTCCCTAGGTCTCTTATGATATTATTGCCTGATATAGAAATATATCCCTGGAGGAAATGTTTTTCATAATAGACATAAATTGAATTATTAATTTTAACAAGTAGATAACACATATTTGAGTGCTTTAGTTCAATATGTGAGATATTAGGGAAATGGAATTTATTATTTCCCCCTCCTCTCACCATCACATCTCTAAAAATTAAAACCAACATAATTTCCTGCCCTATGTTAAGTAATTGTTTAATACTGCAACCAGGCAAATTTTCCAATCCCTCGTCCTCACTACCAATAATAGGACGAGGCATAAAAAACTTAGCTGCTTACAGGGACTGCTCACTCCTGGAAGATGAGACCCAACTAACACCGCTTCCGCAAGACTCACGTCAAAATCGTCACTCTGTTGTACTTTCCAACTCAAAGCTATTATGTCATAAACTTGGTCTATGCCAATCAGTTTGCCACCTGGCAAAACCCAGTCCAGATCCTAAAATCCTATGAACACTCTTCCCTAACGCTCCCATTTTGAGACATTACTAAGGTTTTGTCGAGGCGGTTTCTTTTGCAAGAGGTCTAGTAAACAGCTTTGCTTCATCAGTGGATTTTTTTGACAGTTGCCTTGACTGCTCTTTATCACTGCTGCTTTTCCTATGCTTTGCTTTGTTCTAAAACGCATAAAGGTGGAAAATTCATTCAGCATGATTTCATTTTGGGCACAGAACCAAATCAGCACACGGAGGGATGTGGCTCAAGTTTGCAGTCAACTCGTTGATGATGTTCCATATATTTCATATTTAGGAGCACATATAAAAATTGGTTTGGTGAATTATAATTTCCTCTCTCAGTTGAAGAGTGAATGAAACAGAAATTTAAGAACAATTTATTATTTCCTTCAGCAGGTATTTATTTAATGCCTTCCATAGGCCAGGCTCTATTCTAGGTGAGGTGCTACATCTTAGTGGAGGGAGATGGAAAATAAACAAACCAATACATAGAAACTATAAAGGAAATAAAAAGTGCTATTTAAACAACATCTTTAAAGAAAATAACCAATAAGGAAAATGGAACTTTAGAAGGAAAGAATCTTCGAGTTCTTTGAACTAAGCCTAGTATAATGCTAACAGCTTTCCGCTGAGAGAAACATCAAACCAGGCTGGGGAGTATATTTTGTATAGAGAGCTTCAGTTCAAAGCAACAATCAGACCAATTTTGAGATTGAAAGTCAACCATCATCATCTGTTTGGAAAAAAAATCTGTGGCATAAATTATTATACTTAATATTTCGTTAATTATATAGGGAGTTTATAATAGATGCTAACTCCTATAAATAAAGGCCAACAGTAGGAGACAAAAACCAAACCAGCATTTCCTTAATTGGAAGAGACTGTGACATGACAGTGTACCCCTTTGTCAGGGAATAAGCCAGAATGGCCCTTTGTCAGGGAAATTATTTCAAATTAATGAACTAGACACTTAATTGGGAAATTGTCATATTGCATCTAGAAAATAAAATTAAAGAAATGTATATATTTTTCTATTTGCTTTTTTTTCTTTTTCAAACTTCTGAGTTAAGCATTTGATTCCCACGTTTCAATTACCGGTGGAAGGGCACGGGTAAACTGTAAATAGTAATCTGCCAGACTGCTCGTACACACTCCCACCGAAACGGCATCTGGGTTAATGAGGACTCACAGGATACTTTGGCAGACTTTCAAGAATACGTAATACTGGCCTAAATTAACCTCCTGAGTAAATGAGTCTGCCACATGCAGTGATGGGAGGTTCCACAGCGAGGCTCTGGGCGCACTCCTGCCTGTGCAGAGAGCACTGAGGACTTTTAGGAATCACAAATAATGACCGCTTTAAATATTTGCACTTCAAGTATATTTGCTTCAAGGCCTTTACATACTTCATGAGCGACCAAAAAAAAAAAAAACCCCACCAAACAAAAAAAAACACAGACCACAAAAAATACCCTTCTTATTTTAAGAAGTTCATGAGAAGCATAGTTTCTAAAAAATTCTTTGAAGTATAATTTTCTCCACTGTGAGCTCAATGACCCCAGTCAAATCAAGAGCTGGAATGTCCATGGTATTGAGAGCCCTCTGCGCGCACACACAGTGATTCAGGCTTAAAGGGGAGGGAATGAGGTAAGATCACATGGTGACATCCTGGTAACCCTTTTTTCATGGTCTGAAGTCATGCCCGCACTCCTTAGAAGACATCTTGTTCCCCCATATTCCAAAAATGGGGGAAATGGCAATGATCAGAAATCAAATTTCAATTGTATCAATACCTGGATTTTTTTTTCCTTCTGGATATTTCCTTTCTTCTCTTAACCCCTGTATCTATCAAAAGCAATAATAGTTTGGGATCGAGCTACCAACTTGAGTAGAAGTAGAAGCATACATCTGTGCTGGCCTTTACGTCTCCTGAGGGCAAGGATGCTATCCTATGGATTTCATATCTTTCTAGCCTAGCACAGTGCCTGGTACCTAGTGTGTAGACCTGAACTGAGAAGTTACAATAGCATTTAGATCAGAGTAGAGGTTGTGGCTGAAGAAGCACCTTGAAAAGATCTTGAATATACAATCCAGCTTCGCTTAATTACTTGATAAAATTGTATTCATAAATAAATTCTTCTAAAATTACAGGTTCAAGAATGCTATAACTAATAACGGAAAATTAAACAATTAAGCTAAGCCTCACTACCAAAAAAATTTATTTAAACATACACATGCAATCTGTTTAGTCAGGTTACAGCTAAAAAAAGAAATCAGGCATTTTCTTTTTCTTATAATTTTGTTCTTACTGCTTTATATTTCTTAAGCCATTTCCTTATATAATGCGAATGTAATTTTCAGCGAGAGAGAGAGAGAGAGAGAGAGAGAGAGAAAGGATTGCTGGGAGACCTTAAGTTTGTAATACAAAACAAGCTTATAGATCGGGTTTTTAATAAGTTGTCAGGTTAAGTTATTATAATACATATGATTTACTCCTGAAAAACGTTAACATTGAGCTAAAGTAAAAAACTGAAATTTTTCTTACCCAATGGAACTTTATTGTAAATCATACAACTTCTAGGTTTGCCTTCTAAATCTTAGCTAAAATAGAAGGATTGGGAAATTTCTTAGCTAAAATAGAAATGCTGGGGAATTTCAGCACATAAATATTGTAGGGAGATTAAGGCATATTTTGACAGGTTCCCAACAAAGAAATAAAGAGAAGACTTAACCTTAATGGTCCAAAGACGTGGTCTATCTGGAGTGTAACCAAATAACTTCTTAAATCTTACCTGGTTCTGTTTTAATGTGGACACAAGTTTCTGCAACGTGATATTTTCTTCTTCCAGCTCAGTATAGTCCTGAAGGAGCCGGGCCTCTCGGAATTTATATTCTCGAATTTCATCCTTCATCCGTATTCTCTGTAGCTCCATCATTTCATTGTTCTGAAACAATACAATAAACCATCAATACAAACCTTTCTTATTCTAGGTATTATGAAGTGTAAAGTCTGGGTAGTTAAAAATACTGCCATTTAATAATGGCAATAGATGCTGAGAAATTTGTCTTCAGGCGATTTTCTTTGTGGCGTGAACATCACAGAGTGCATTTACACAAACCTAGGTGGTCCAGCCTACTACACACCTACGCTCTATGGTATAGCCCAGTGGTTGGCAAACTCATTAGTCAACAGAGCCAAATATCAATAGTACAACGATTGAAATTTCTTTTGAGAGCCAATTTTTTTAAACTTAAACTATATAGGTAGGTACATTGTTATTAACTTAATTAGGGTACTCCTAAGCTGGCCTTTGCTAAAAACATCCTCAATCTGATTGAGGTACGTTCGCCAAGGTTGACCCCTTCCAACTCTCCCATCCACACTCATCTTGTATATTTGTTTCGTCTATCTCCTTTCGTTCATCCTCTCTATATGTCCAAACCATCTCAACATACCTTCCTCATCTTCTCTCCCTCCACAACGTTCCCTAAAATTAACTTAATAAACTTTACTTAAAGTTTTAAGTCAACTTCGCACTGTACGTGCGCCTGCACGTGGTATTTTGTGGAAGAGCCACACTCAAGGGGCCAAAGAGCCGCATATGGCTCGCGAGCCGCAGTTTGCCGACCACTGGTATAGCCTATTGCTCCTAGGCTACAAGCCTGTACAGCATGCTACTGCACTGCACAAAAAACAACACAAGAGTAAATAAAACACAACAGAACATGATTCAATCAAGAGACACAGTAAATACAAGATGTATTTTATAAAGGAAGTTACAAAGTGTTTTATGCTGCTGCCGGCATAACACGGCATACTGTCTTAGAGCAAACTTCTTTTATATAAGTAGGAAGAGTACAATCTAATATAATGATTAAACCAGTACAATAGTCCTTTACTATCATTGTCAAGTATTATGTATTATACATAACTGTACTAGTATGTGTTATTCTTTTATATGATTGGCAGTGCAGTAGGCTTGTTTATACCAGCATCCCCACAAACATGTGAGTAATGTGTTGTCCTACTATGTTAGGACAGCTCTGATGTCACTAGGCGATAGGAATTTTTTTAATCCTCACCCAAGGATATGGGGTTTTTTAAAATTTATTTGAGAAAAGAGAAAAAGGGAGTGGGGAGAGAAAGAGAAGGAGCAACATCGATGTGAGAAACATCAATCAGTTGCCTCCCCTAAGTGCCCAGATCAGGATCGAACCTGCAACCTAGTTATATGCCCTGACTGAAAATTGAATCCCCAACCTTTAGTGTACAGATGACGCTCCAACCAACTGAGCCATCTGGCCAGGGCAGCGACAGTAATTTTTAAGCTCTATTTTAATCTTATAGAACCACTGTACATATGTGGTCCATCGTTGACCAAAACATTATTATGTGGCGCACGACTGTACCATAATTTCAAAGCAAAGACGGTATTGCAAAATGCCTGCAAGTACTGAGATGTGGTATGAAAATATTGATCACAAAGTAACAGGTGCTGCTAATACTACTGAAGTTCGTTGCCTACATTCAAATGGTAGAAAATACTAAGTTTCAGTCTGAGTTTAGTGAAAATAGATATGCAATTATTTTTCCCATCCACATTTCCCATCCTGAATTCTATCCATAGTCTCCGATGACCCAGATTAGGAAACTCTTCCGTTTCTACTTGTCTCTTAGGTCTCAGTTCAAAGGTCACCTTCTCAGAGAGGCTTCCCTGAATAGCTAATATAAAACAGCTCGTCCCTTTACTCACCATCACCCTATTTTATAGATCAGCATCTAGCACTGAGTAGGTACTCAAAAAATAATTGTTTTGGGGAGGGTGCTGGAGCAGGGTGGAGGGGGTCAATGGAGGACATCTGTAATACCTCCAACAATAAAAATAAATTAAAAAAACAAAAAAACCCAAACTCATGTTAATTCCATCACCCCGAGAGATCACTGTTAATGCTTTCATCTGTAACCCTTTACACATCTTGTCTATACATATCTGTACATATGTTTAAGAAATGAATCTTGCCCTAACCGGTTTGGCTCAGTGGATAGAGCGTTGTCCTGCAGACTGAAGGGTCGCAGGTTCGATTCCTGTCAAGGGCATGTACTTTGGTTGTGGGCACATCCCCAGTAGGGGGTGTGCAGGAGGCAACTGAATCGATGTTTCTCTCTCATCGATGTTTCTAACTCTCTATCCCTCTCCCTTCCTCTCTGTAAAAAAAAAAAAAAAAAAAATCAATAAAATAAAAAAATAAAAAGAAATGAATCTTACGATGCAAAGATATTTTACAGCCTATTTTCTCACTCAATAAATTGCATAACTCCTTCCATGTTAAAAAAAATAATAATACTAATTGTTGAGGGAATAGTGTAGCACTAATCATTACTTGAAATTGGTTCTTTCCTTACTGTTTACACTTTTTACACTGACTAAATTTCCTTTTCACCTGAATATAATAAACCTTTCTGTGTTGTTCATCAATGTGTGCTAATTTCTGGCACATTTTAGGCCCTCATATCCATGGAATGAAAAACAAAACAGTAAGCAAATGGTTAAACACAAAATTTTAAAAGAATATTATTGCACAGATGGTGGCGTTTTGTCTTGCATTGTTTTAGAGTGTGGAACAAAGGGAAAATAACGCACTTTGAACTAAAATATGCCTAAATAACTAGACATTTAATTGTTCTTCACTTCATAGTCTAGCGACTTGGAGGCAGAAACATTACTTTATTCCCTGCTCCCTGGACAATACTTTGAGCATACATGCTCAAAAGTATACAATAAAAAATGATAAAGTTTGGCGATAAAGCCAAATTATAAAATTTCATTAAATTATTTTATTTTGCAGAAACATGAATCCTTGATTTTTTTTCTACTTCTCAAAAGATCTACTATAACTGAGTGATATATAAATAGTTTTCCTTATTTATGTGTATAACAACATGAGGAAGCCTGGTAAATTGGATGCCAGTAATTTATATAAAATTTGTAAAGAAAATGTTAAGATACAAGAGATTCTGTAAAATGTGTGTACACTGTAAAAAATGTAATGGCCAGAGGCCTAGTTTGCATATACTGAGAATTAACCATAAAATTTTATATAGTAAGATAGTAAATGTCAAGATAAGTTTAAGACCATGGCAAAGCTAATGAGGATCTCTAACCAGTAACTCATAAAATAGCTAATGAAACTCCTGATGCTAATTACGGAAAAGCTTGGCTGGGAAGCTGGTTAAATCCAAAGGCTTGCTAGCAATAAAACACACGTAAGACCCAGAGAGAAAGAAAACTAGTCTTATTTGTTCTGCTGGAAATCCTTGTTTTGATTGCTAAAGATTAAATTCTAGGGGCAATATTCTTTGCTTCCATAATAAACTTAAAAGAGCGCTACTGTTGTTTTGTGCACCCCTCACGATATTTATCCCCCCCAATTTTTTTCTTACTGGGATACGATGGTGCTGAACTCTACTAAAACAATTCCATGAAGAATAATGAGAATGAGGAAAATAAAGCATGAGAGAAAGGGGAGAGAATGGCACAAGCAGGGACAGCGTTAGCCTTTGCCTTTCACCTCCAGAGACCCGAGTCTCAGCTACTCCTCAGGGGGGAGGGGATTAACCTGAAATGTGTAGGATAGAGTGTCCTCATTATTTTCATGGCACCTGAGCATAGCAGCATTCTTAACATTTTATTTTAATTAACAGTAAAAGGATTTCCTTATGTGGGAATCATAAATTCCCTCCACTATTGTCAAGAAGAAAATATCAACGTGAACACTTACTACCACACACCAGAGTAATGTATCAAAAATAACAATGCCTTCCAGTTATATGGCTCTTCGTCTTTTATCAATTAATTATATTCATTGTCACAGGAGACCTTAATAATAGCTTGTGTGAGGTAAGTGACAGACGTTCCAGTTTACTCATCTGTAAAAAATGGGGATCCCAATCCTTAATATGATATGGTCATGGTGAGGACTTAACGATAATACATGGGGATGTGAGCAGGGATGCGAGACACACATAATTTATCGTAACCGAACAAGTGCTGCTGCAAAGGTTCCCACCAAAAGGCTGAGTGATCAATACTCGCGGGGGCGGCAGGGAAAGCTTTATAAAGGAAGTTACATTTGAGCCGAACCTTGAAGGGCAAGCAGTTAACTAAATGAATGAAGGGGAGGATAGACTTTCCAGCCAGAGGTCAACTTTTGCACAACAGCGGAGTCAGATTTGTGGGGAGGGCAGTGCTACACAATCCAACAGTCAGACTGAACATTTCCTGGGGGCACCAGCGAAGCTGGAGCACTGCTAGAGAGGAAAGAGAAATTCAGAAAAATCTAGAAAAGTGCTCATTACTTTCAGCTTATGCCTAAGTGTGGTGTGATTTCCTACAATAAAATGTTAAATTACCGATTAGTGTTGTTAACCTGTGAGACAGTGGGAGGGGCCAAAATGTTTTCAGTGCTTGGAACCTTCAAAGGTCTTAACTTAGCTGTGGCTTGGGAAATACGCAGTGTCGTGTGGTTAGAACAAAGAACTTGAGACAGATTTTGCAGGAAATTCTATGTTAAACAAAGCAATTTGGGGAACCAGGGAAGTCTTTTAAGTGAAGCAGCCATGTGATCAGACCTATGTTTTGGCAAGTGACTCTGTTGGGGGAGAGGGGAGGAGCTATAAGAAGAACGAGCCACAGAGAATAAGTGAAGTTGGCGCTGGAACAGCCCAAAGCAAAAGATGATGAGGAATGTGGAGGAACATCTCAGTTAGATTGAACAGGACTTGGTCATTGGTTGATGTGATAATAAACAAATAAACAAGCAAACAAATAAAAAGAGTACAGTAAAAAACCCCAATGCCTAAATAAGGATCAAAGTGCCTGAATAGAGTTGTAAGAAAAAGAGAAAGTGTCCAAGGAAGTGATGTCCCTATAAATAATGATAATATTAATTTGGATAGTCAAACCAGGAATTTTTTGATCTGTGAGTGGATAAAGCAGCGGTTCTCAACCTGTGGGTCGCGACCCCTTTGGGGGTCGAACGACCCTTTCACAGGGGACGCCTAAGACCATTGGAAAACACATATATAATTACATATTGTTTTTGTGATTAATCACTATGCTTTAATTATGTTCAATTTGTAACAATGAAAATAGATCCTGCATATCAGATATTTACATTACGATTCATAACAGTAGCAAAATTACAGTTATGAAGTAGCAACGAGAATAATTTTATGGTTGGGGGTCACCACAACATGAGGAACTGTATTAAAGGGTCACAGCATTAGGAAGGTTGAGAACCACTGGGATAAAGTAAGACAGCTGCTCAGGTCCAAGCGGAGAAAGCTGGAGAGAGGAAAGGACAGGGAATGCGGTACCGGCTTTCTCACTTCCTTCCCTGAAAGGTGCCACTGCCAGGGAATTCAGGCAGTTCAAGACCGTAACAGTTATTTTCCTTCATTTGGCCAAAAATGAACACTTCTCTTGTGGAAGAGATGAGTCGACAATAATTCTCCTTGCCCCTCCCTCCCAGGACTTCTCTGCTGGAATGTTTGACACAGAGGGATCGATCACAAGAAGGCACCACCTCCTGCTCCATCAGGCAGGGCTGTGGGCTTCCGGTTCTTTAGGACTCAAGAGCCACCAATGAAGAAAACAGATATCCAGAACACCATACACTCAGCATTTCCAAATGCCATCCAGACGTAATAACTGGGCAATCACTAGAAAAACAGACAGGGCAAGTGTGAAGTGTGGCTGAAAACAAACATGCCCAGCAAGAAAAATAGAGAGATTTGTGATGGCTGGGAAAAAGTAATAGAGGAGGAGAGAATTATGACTTTGGGAGAGCATTTTCCACAGAGTTCTGAAGTTGTGTAGTTCACTCAAACATCAGTTTGGGCTCTGGCCAGGTGGCTCAGTTGGTTGGGTGTCATCCCGTGAACTGAAAGGTTGCTGGTTCAATTCCTGGGCAGGGCACATACCTAGGTCCGGGCACATACATAGGTCCGGGCACATACGTGATGTTTCTTTATCTCTCTCTCTCTATTTCTATCTCTATCTCTCTCTCCCCACCCCCCTCTCTAAAATCAGTAAAATATATCCTCGAGTGAGGATTAAAAAAGCAAAGCATAAATTTGGAAAATATTAGGTTAAATACAGTTACATATTTTTGTTGTTGTTCTCAGAGCCCTTAATATGCTAGCACGCACTGAGACCATCAGAGGAAGACATGGTATGCAGCGTGTGCTCAGGTTATTTAACCACAACACCTCTGCCTTCTTAAAGAAGCCTTTTGAACAACCCACAGACCAAAGCATCGGAAATGTCACTCTGAGACAATAGAAAACGACAGTATCTGTACAGATGGTGAGGTAAACCACCACGCTCCTTACAGCCCAACTCCAGATCCCTTCCAACCGTCCAGGGCTGAATGGACCATCAGACTTAAATAAGGGCATAAAATTAAAGCAGAGGAGTGGAGCAAGTGACTATACAAGAGTAACAAAGCTATAATGAAACCAAGACTCTGTAACTCTTACTGTGAGGTATATGCAAATCTTGCTCTGAAAAACGTGGCACCACGAAGGGTTAACTATCCTGGACTGAATCTGAAGCAATACAGGCGTCTCTCCCACGGGACTGCCCCCATTAGAAGTCAGGGACCAGTCCATTTCACAAGCAGTTCACATTTCAATGCCTCATTGCAAACATTTATCATTAGAAAAATCTTGACAGCCACATAAAATCTGCCCTTTTATTGTACGTACACATTTGCTGTAAATGGCACAAAATAAATAATACATGGCTGATTTCCTTATACTGTGATCTGTAGCTTTTCCTTCTTTTACTAAAACAACAACAACAAATAAAACCCAGATATTATTCTAAGTTTTAAAAATAAGAGTTTAACAAACATTTACATTGCATCTTAGTTGGGTGGAACATGTGTTTCATAGGAAAGCTTTTTGTGTAAGATGTTTTTGGTATCAACTTTATTAAGATATAATTCACATACCTATAATTCACCCGTTTAAGTGTACATTTCAATGGTTTTTAATATAGTCAGAGTTGTGACCATCAGCATAATTAATTTCTGAACATACTTATCATCTTAAAAAAAAAATTGTGTACCTTTTAGCTATTGTCCTTCCTCCCCACGCCCTCATTCCCTCAACCACTAATCTACTTTCTACTTGCCTATGCTGGACATTTCATATAAATGGAATCAAACAATATGTGGTCTTTTGAGACTGTAAGATTTTACACAGTTTGGTTACTGCTGACAAAATATCTTAGTTTTCTGAAGTCTATAGACAGATTTACTGCAGCAAGAAACATGTTTCACACTATTATCAGCAAAGTACTGCATTGTGCTGGCATTGATCCAGCACACATCAGACCCAGTAATCGCGATATTATGTTTCACAAGCACAGTCATTTAAATTTCACTCAATGGGCTGCAAGTTATTTTTATCAATAAAAATGTGGCTTTGTGAGTTGGTGTGGTAGCACGAATACACTGATTTAAGCTTTTGTATATATACTAGTAAAATGCTGGAATTTTTCTGTTTTCTATATAATTGACCTTAAAGTCAGGAAACCAAGATCATTTTCCATCCTAATTGCTTCGTGCTTGATCTTTCTTAGATTTGTCTGATTTTTCTTTTTTAAATGTCTCATTTATTACTTTAAAGATGCAAAACACCATAACGAGTGCTGGTATGACAGTTTTCTGATAGTATCTCATTATAACTATGAACATACATGCTGTCCCGATTACACAATTACTATAATAATTTATTAAATGGAAAAGGGAAATTTAGGTAATATACTAAATAGATTTAAAATCTACATTGTGCAATAATCATGTAATATTCACAAATATTATAGAAATAATTTGACCTCTAGCCAATCCTCCTTTCACCTCAGCTTCACAGACTTTACTGCGACCCTGCTTTAAAGAATGATCTAACCCAAGAGATAAATAGCATCAACAGTCTCAAAAATCCTTCATTATGATAAGTAATTTTAGTTCCTATCACTGTGGGAACACACTATATATAGATTTTTATTGAGAGGAGACATCGTAAAAGGAAAAGAACTGAACAAAAATGGAAGTAATGGTATGCATTAAGTGACTATTTAAAAATGGAAGTAAACATTGAAAGAAAATATGTAGAGCAATGAAAAAGGAGAGGGGATTGAAGATCACAAAATGCAAGATGAGCACCTACCATCAGGATGAAAAGACTGAACAGAAAGGAGGGATTAATGTCATTTATAACTTGCTTTGGAATGTACAAGTTAACCCCTCAAGAGACTGAGGATTATCAGAGACACTATTTTGTTTATACTTTAGGTACATGTGTACAGTGTGTCTTGTAGAAGTTTTTATAGGATATCTGGCAAGTCTGACCTAGCTGTTTATTTTGGTTGCTATAAAACATCTGTATTATCCAGTAAATAAAGTTTAGCCCAAACATTAGTAATAGAGGAGAAAGCTTAAAATAATAGTGAATATAGTTACTCAAATGAAGTCTTCACTATATGGAATAATATAAAAAATAATAGCTTCAAAAAGGCAACTGTTTTGTAAAGAGGTGGGTGGTAGAGTAAACATAGTTCTGGATTCAAACACTGGCTTCCACCAGAATAATTCCTGGGACTTTCCGTTTTCTTACCTCTAAAAGCAGAAAAACAGCTTTTCAACTCCAGAGTTGTCAGAAATAAGTGAGAAAGTATTTCTAAAAGCATGTTATAAATTGTAATGAGCTATCAAACATCTTTATTAATAAGTAGTTTTAAAAAAGTCAGTTGAAGGCTTTTGTGGGACTGAGTTGGAGATTTTTCAGAATGTTCTTTATCAGTAACCATTTGAAGATTCTTTGAAAGTGCCATTCAACATCCCATCTAATAAAGAGGGAATATACAAATTGACCATCATGCTGTAATGGTCAAGATGGCTGCACCCACAGTGGAGGCAGGGATTCCATAACGCAAAATGGCTGCGCCCACAGCGGAGACCGAGTTCCTGTAATGAGCCTTAACGAGCAATCAGCAGGGACCTGAGGCTGCGTGGTGCTGGGCCAGGGCAGGGGACCTGAGGCTGCGCCCCCTTCCTCGTGGGGCTTGAAAGGGGACCTCAGGCCACGCACCCCGCCCCGGGCCGGAGGACCTGAGGCTGTGCCCCCCAGGTGGGGCCGGCCGGGTCTGGGTCTCACATGATTTTGAGGCGCACATGGGTCGGCGGGGACTTGACTCTGGTTCCTGTGGCACATTCCAGACTCTGACAGGAGGAAGATTTTCATATACATTTTACTAATTTTCTTTCATCTCTGACACTTCTATTATAGAGAAAGGGCAAATAGCAGTATTAAAATATTTCCTCTAATTAATTCCCTTTTAATGTGCACAAATTTCATGTACCGGGTCACTAGTGTACATATGATTCTAACTCACCTCAAGAACAACTTAAGATGAAGAGATACCTCTCTTGAAATTATACAAACATATACAATGAGTAAAATCTCACTCCTACCTCTTCTTACATCAGCCTACTTTCCGCACCCCACTACCCATTGTTCTTAACATCTTTTATATACTTCCAGAGTTCCTTTATATCTTATTTTTAAACTTTATCTATAATGCCAACTTATTCCCACATGAAAATGGACAGGGTTAATATGTGCTTATTAGAATATGTTACAAAATTTGAAGTAGTGAGCTGTCTTAAATTAACTGGCATTCCAATTTCAACAATTGTATTACAAGTCTAAGAAATTCAAATATGTGTCTTCTAAGTAATTATTAAAGGTGATCAATTTTCTACTTCTTACATCTTCATTAAAGTTCCCAAAAGAACTCTCCTGACCAGGGTCTTCCTGGTATCAGTTTTTCCTGTTGCCTTGAAATAAGTGGAAACTGAACTTTGGAATCACCTAAAGAAAGGAATTTTGATGTGATAAGAGTGATAAAATGAGACACAGGGGAAGACCTAGGTAGTGAAATTTGGAAGCTATAAGGTCCAAGTGAGAGGTAAACAGTATTAACAAAGGACAGGGACTACTGGGTAAGCTTGCAGTTCACTTGTGGTCAAAGTTAGCTCTAGGCTCGTCTCCAGGGACCCCTGGACATCTGTGACTGACCCTGGGCCAGAACAAGGATGAAACAATCTAACTAGTGACTTATAATGTACTTTTTAAAAAATATATATTCCAGAGAGGAAAGGAGAGAGGGAGAGAGAAACATCAATGATGAGAGAGAATCATTGATTGGCTGCCTCCTGCACGCCCCCCACTGGGGATCGAGCCCGCAACCCAGGCATGTGCCCCTGGCCGGAATCGAACCCGGGACCCCTCAGTCCACAGGCCGACGCTCTATCCATTGAGCCAAACCAGCTAGGGCTATAATGTATTTTTTTAAAGGCTGAAACTCCATGACACACACTCGACTAGTTTGTTTATATTATTTGTAGGAAATGTATAGGCTGATGATTGGTTCTTGGCTTCTTAGATTATATTGTCTAATTTAGCCATATGAGCAGCAGGTACACATGTACCTTTGTAACCTTGAGTCCTAGCTTCCCTGAAAACTGGTATCTTGCGTGTATCTTAGTGGTTCACAACCTGAACACAAAGCATATATCATGAGGTTAAGAAAGGGCCCTGGAGCTGCGCCTGGAGATCAGAGACCTCTCTCTGTCGCCTGTTTTCTTTCTCCCACTGCACCACCTGCCTCCGTTTATAAAAGGTAAACAGTATTAACAAAGGACAGGGACTACTGGGTAAGCTTGTGCTTCACTTGTGGTCAAAGTTAGCTCTCGGCTCGTCTCCAGGGACCCTGGAGAATGACCCTGGGCCAGGACAAGGATGAAACATGCTAACTAGTGACTTATAATGTACGGAGCAGCATGCCCCTCCCCAGAATATGCCTCTCTGGCATGTGGGTTATTTCAAGCTGCAGACAACCGAGGTCTAGCACACTCAGGAAGAGTCCTTCACCTCTGCTTAACTGTCTAGAAGAATTCAGGGAGGAGGACTGGACCAGCAGGAGAGCTATTATCAGAGATAACTTTTTATATCAGAAAGACTTACCTGCAGGTCATGGCAACACTGTTTACCAAGCATTTGTTCTTCTCACCATCCTGTGAATTGCCTTCCTACCCTTTGAAGCCCCTTAGCTCAGGATGGGACATAAGCCTCTATTACCTGACTTCTGGGGAGTCTCCTATTTTTATGAGGCTCCCATGTGTATGAAATGTGTTTTCTCTCTGTTAACCTGTATTTTGTCAATTTGATTATTAGACAAGCCAAAGAAGGTAGAAGGGAAGAAGGGAGAAGTTTTCTCCCTTTGTTCAGCCTTATATGACTACACCCTTTGGTATCCTGTGGGTCCCTTCAATGATATGAACCCTTCTAATTGTTGCAACTTCAGTAAAAACAAAACCAGAAATTGTGACCAGGAAAGTGGAGTGCAATCTTCATGAATTCCCACAGCTGTCCAGGAAGACACTACACAGAAGGCGTCGTCTCCCTCCCTCCCTCCCACCTTGCGAACGCAGACGAGCCTGAACTACTCTGTCACCAGAAGGCAGGGTATACACATCAGCCTGTGAAGCAGTGTCAGGGATTCAAACTGCACCAGAAGCTCTGTGCCTTCTGCCCTAGCTTGTTTGGCTCAATGGATAGAGTGTTGGCCTGTGGACTAAAGGGCCCTGGGTTCGATTCCAGTCAAGGGCATATAACTTGGTTGCAGGCTTCGGCCCTGGTTGGGGGCCTGAGGAAGGCAACCAATCAACGTTTCTCTTTCACATCAGTGTTTCTCTCTGTCTCTCCCTCTCCCTTCTACTCTCTCTAAAAATCAATGGAAAAAATATCCTTGGGTGAGAATTAGAAAGAAAAAAAAAACAACAACAACAACTCTGTGCCCTCCTACGAGAATATTCTGGGGCACTTTCTTTACACACTCTCTAGTAGTAAGAAACATTTGCAATAGAACATTTTTCTACAAACTGTATCTTCACAGATAGACTTCTAAAACCAAAGAAAGTACCATAAGGCAAGATGAAGAGAAATATCTGAATACTACTCTCAGCAGAAATTCAGTTCATATTTGAAAGATATACATATATGTGTATGCATATATAAACATATTCAATAACATTTTTCCAGGCTGAGACGGCCCCGGTGAGGTTGGGACTGCTCCAGTGAGGTTGGGACAGATAATGGGGACCAGTATAGACTGATGAACAGGGGTAGATGCAGAGGCAGAGCAACATTGAACAGACTGTCAAACTACAGTGGGAAGCCTGGGGAGGGTTTCGGGGAGGGGGGGATTAAGAGATCAACCGAAGGACTTATATGCATGCATATAAGATTAACCAATGGACTCAAGACACTGGGGGGTGGGGGGGGGTGGGGGCCGGGGGAATGTCAACGGGGGGGGGGGCGGGGAGGAGACATATGTAATACTCTTTTTAATACTTTAAGAAATAAAAATTATTAAAAAAACAAACATTTTTCCTTCTTGGCAGCTGAAGGTAAGTAGATTCTAAGTCTGTGGTTTTCTCTTTCTTTTATACAAAAACAACTGCTTTACTGTCATTACTTATTTTACAAGCAATCAAAGTGATTTTTTTTTTCAAGCAATTACAGTGCCTTGGAAGTGGGAAACCTTGATTACTTAATGTTTTAATAAAACTTGTTTTAACCACAGACATATGACTTATCAGACATAAGAGGCTGAAACTGTCAAGAGAATGTTAGGATGCATCCATATATTAATACATGGTAATTAAACATATGGAATAAGTAGTTAAATAAAAAGAATTTGTATTGTATATTGTACTACAATAGTGAGTAAACTGAGGCCCAGAGAGATGAAGGGAATTGGGGTAGGGCTCAGAAGTAGGAAATGAGAGCTCTAGGTTTTGGGGGGTTTTTGAAAATATTTTTTTTATTGATTTCAGAGAGGAAGGGAGAGGGAGAGAGAGAGAAACATCAATGATAAGAATCATCGACCTGCTGCCTCATGCACCCTCCACACTGGGGATCAAGCCTGTAACCAGGGCTCCTGGTTCATAGGTCAACGCTCAACAATGAGCCACTCTGGCGGGCGAGAGAGAGCTCTAGGTTTTGATTCAGGCCATCCAGGTCCCTAAGTCTGAGCTACTGTGTATCATTAAGACTCCTTGACTCAGATGCTGAGGCAGAAAGGCAAAGCAAACAGACTGAGAGGCAACGAAGAAAATAAACAAGGAGAAAATGAAAAGTTCTCTGCAAAATGAATTCCTCATTTTCTGGGCCTCCAAACTCTGGAGGAGGCAGGGAGTACTCCGAAAACAGAGAGCGAAGGGGCCGTAGCCTTAAGCTCTGAGTACAGTCTTATTTGGCTCAAAGGAAGGGAGAAAACGGAGTATTTGAGGGGAGGAGAACAAGCTTTACTCCTTGGAGCCCCAGAGTGCCACACAGGAGCTCAAAGGAGGGCTCCCTTCCCCCCGTCCTGGGAAAGAACTTTAGAAAGCGCGAGTGAGCGTCTTCTTTTGGCACATGCCCCTTGGGGCTCCTCAGCCCAAGCTGCACTGTTGAGAGACATGAAGGCTTCCGGCTGGTGAGCAACTGGTGTCTATGCTGTTCTGGAAGACCCCACTGACCACACTTCACACACAGGGTCCCTCTCAGTCTGCAGAGAAAAGAAGCTTTTACAGCAAATGAAGTCTAATAAGAAGGCCTTTCACAGATAGACAAAGGCCAGTGATGTAGTTTCCCCTGCCCTGAATTTCAATTAGTATCTCAGGCAACAAAATGACTAATTGAGAAATGTCTGCAGTTAGCCTGTGGGCCAAGGCCAAAGAAATATTATAAAATATATATATTAAGAATCTCTATTAGCCAAATGGACTCTCAGTGGGAAGGTGGAGGAATATTTCATAAGAATATTCTATTGGAGTTTTAATATTTTAAAAACTCTTTCAGAGTTTTGCTTTAACACTCCTGATAATCACCTTTTTGCTTTAAAGTATTTAACATTTTAGTGAATTAAATAGTAAGATGCAATATGTTCCTGTCCACCATTTAATTAAAGTAGATGTGAGATCTCTTTGAGTCTTTGTTGGTACTTCACTTATTTAATTTCCCCTGTATCCAACTTGTATACACTTTCAGTAAAGCTCACATTCTCCAGAAACAATTAGATTAATGGACTTTTGAAATATGAATTTTTCAGTGAGCCAGAGCTGCTTTTTGAAAAGAATGAGCCATAACACAAATATAGTATCAATTATATTCAGATATTCATGACATATTATGTTACTTATTACTATTTATATATGAAAATGTAAGTAATGGTATTTTAGATTAATCACAATGTTAAATTAACATATGCCTGGGGCTTAAAACAAGTAAATTTTAAGCAAACATAAAATTAAACAGTATTTTTTTTAAAAAAAATCAAAGAGAACAGCCCTAACCGGTTTGGCTCAGTGGCTAGAGCATTGGCCTGCAAACTAAAGGGTCCCAGGTTCAATTCCAGTCAAGGGCATGTACCTTGGTTGCGGGCACATCCCCAGTAGGGGGTGTGCAGGAGGCAGCTGATCGATGTTTCTCTCTCATAATGTTTCTAACTCTCTATCCCTCTCCCTTCCTCTCTGTAAAAAATCAATAAAATATATTTTTTTAAAAATCAAAGAGAACAATTTTAGCATATATTCTGAATGAATTATTGACCAGTGTCTCAGTCATAAGATTTATGGTGACATCAGAAGGGAAGTTCAAAGTGTTATAAACCCAGAGAATTTAAATTTTCATCTATAAAACTGTTAGAAATAATAAAATGATGCATTAACTATTCACCTATCTTGGGTGAAATATTTTTCTATAATTTTTTTCTTTCTGAAAAATTTGAAATTAAAACACTGTCAGTTTAGACTAGTAAACTATGTAGAGCATAGCCTGTTAAACTACTCATCTTATAGTTTCTATATAATATTTAGGTCTGAAGAAGAACATGCTCTAAGTTTTCATAGTCTAGGAAAATAATTTACATCAAAAAAATAAACAACTCCTACTATTAAAGTCTAGGAGGACAGCATTCATATTTATATTATTTTTTAAAAATCACAGCAACATTTACGTTAAGTCCAAAATATTATGTATTCATAAACTTATTTCCAATATTATCCTTTAAATAAATCTGCCTTTCTAATGTGATGTTTAATATTAATATACAGTACTATTTAAATCTAATGATATTAATTCTAGGGGGAAAGGAATAAATAATGGCTACTGGAAGTCGCGAACATATTGATAGCCAGTAGCATCAACAGCACATGAAAACTTCTTAAAAATGAAAATTCTCAAGCCCCACCCTAGACCTAAGAAATCAGATAAACTCCAGCAATCTGTGTTTTAACAAGCTCTTCTTACGCACCCTAAGTTTGAGAACCACTGGAACAAATAAGAAAAATCAACTTACAACAGCTTAAGTTCATTTAAAAAATAGATGCTCATAGTAGATTGCTCTATTAGCTATTCAATGACATCAATTGTCTAGAAATTACAAATAAATAAATAAGATAGACAAACAATAGAACAAAACAGAGAGCCTAGAAACAGACTCACGTTGACATTAAAACTTAATAAACAACAGAGATGTCATTGGAGATCAGTGGGGCAAAGATAGGTTAGAAGAAATTATACAAGAACTAGAGGCCTGGTGAACGAAATTCAGGCCCTCTTGCAGTCTGGGAGCTCTCAGAGGATACAGTTAGATATTCTTAGTGCTGCCACGGAGGTGGAAGAGGCTCCCGCCACCGCCACTGTGCTCACCAGCCCTGAGCTCGGCTTCTGGCTGAGCAGTGCTCCCCCTGTGGGAGTGCGCTGATCACCAGGGGGCAGCTCCTGCATTGAGCATCTGCACTATGGTGGTCAGTGCGCATCATAGTGACCAGTCATTCTGCCACTCGGTTGATTTGCATATTAGCCTTTTATTATATAGGATATATATTTAAGACTTTGCAGCAGAGAATTTCTCAAATAAGAGACAAAAAATGGCTTCCCATAGATGAAAAGATTGATACATTTAACTACATTAAAATTCTATACTTCTGTTCATCCAAATATCATTTACAATAAGGGAAAAGATGAGATTAGATAGTCAACTAATTAATAGGAATTCTCTAACTATGAACTTATGTTTCTCACACATACTGACAAAGCTTTGTATTTCATATTTATTCATTTAACAAATATTCATTGAGTGATCACATGCCAGATACTATTACAAGTGCTGGGGGTATAGTAAACAACTTCCATGAACTATGAAGATTTCTGCTCTCCTGAACTTATATGCCTTGCTTACAAAAGACCTGATCAATAAATATATCATACAGTATGTTTATATAAATTATAGGTAAATTATATACCTTAAGTAAATTTACAGGGATTCAGAGAAAGTCTGGAGAGAGGTATATGGATGAATTCTTGTTTTTTTTATATATAGGGTGTCCCCTGAAATGTATCCACATACATTTTTTGGATAGTTCAAGTGATGCTTTTTCCTTTTCAGATTTAACCCATTGGAATTAATAATAATTCAAAGTGTGTATACATTTTTTTGAGATACCCTGTATTGTTATTGATTTTGGAGACAGAAGAAGGGAAAAGGAGAGAGAGAGAGAGAGAAAGAGAGAGAGAGAGAGAGAGAGAGAGAGAGAAACACTGATGTGAGAGAAAATCATCGATCAGTTGCCTCCCATATACACACCAACTGGGAATCAAACCACAACCTGGGCAGCGTCGTCCTATACACCAAAAGGTCACCAGTTTGATTCCCAGTTGATTACCAATTGAGCCACACCAGCCAGGGCTGGATGAATTTTTGGTAGTGGTCATGTAGTGTGGAGATCTTTGAAGTGAACTTAACACTTATCAGAGAATATCTACCCAGGAAGAGACACTAAACAACCAGGGAGACAGAATGATGTAGACACCTGACATCACCAGCCTCTGTCATCAGCTACTCTGTGCTGACACCAAGGAACCAGGAAGGCACTCGGGGACTCCTGTCTGAACATAACAGAATTCAAATCTCAGGGCCGGGGTTCTTGGGGCAGGGCTCTAACTTCCAAGAAATGACTGAGGTATTATTCATTAACTTCTTGCTCATTCTAAGGTGTCTCTCACTGTCATTATCTTGAATTTGGGGCCATGGAGGGTCCCAAAATATCTTTTGGCTGATGAGGTTCCACTGCTGTCATGGCAGCTCACATAAAAGCTTCTGAGAATCTGGTCATCATTAAGGAGAAAGTGAATTTTTAGAATGTCGACCGATTGCTATTACAATAGAGAGTCACTATACTGAAAAGAAAACCATCTGTTACAAAGTTGACAATTACCACATTTTAGTAAAATTTGAAATTTTCGAAAAACAGAATTTCAGTGTTTCTCAGAAATACCTTTGTTAGACAAGACAATCCTCTAGGGCAGTGGTTCTGAACCTTGGCTGCACATTAGAATCACCTGGGAATCTTTTTAAAATCCTGATTTCTGGGCCTCGTCCTCTGGAAATTTTGTTTCTTTGCTACTAATGTTGTGGTCCCACCCCATAACAAAGAAACAGAATTTCCGGAGGACGAGGCCCAGAAATCAGGATTTTAAAAAGATTCCCAGGTGATTCTAATGTGCAGCCAAGGTTGAGAACCACTGCTCTAGGATATATATATATATATAGAGAGAGAGAGAGAGAGAGAGAGGTAATATGCAAATTAGGCCAGGACACCATAACGGGTCACGACTGGACAGGAGGAGGTTGCATGCGCAGGTGAGGCCTGGAGCAGAGATGGAGACAGAGACAGGGGGGCCTACCCGAGCCGGCGCTTGGGCGACCTTGGAGCAGACACAGGCAGGGAGGCCAGGGGACGCTGTGAGTCAGGGGTGCCTCCTTGCATGATTTCAATCGAGTGCTGGGCCTCTAGTGATAAAATGACTCTCATTCCCATCTCCCCACCACCACTGCTTACAACAGACCTAATCAATCAGTAAGTTGTAAAATAGACTGTATGTGTATGATAGAATTATGGGGCTATGACCTTGGAGGTGAAATGACTAATTGCATAGAAATAACATGAACAGAAATGGTCTCTATGCTTACATGAGGAAATCTGTATGCATCATCATTAAAACTTTAAACCAGTTTGTGAAAAGCAATGGAAGATTCTAATAGACTATGGCTATAAGAATGGATGCATAAATAAATAGAGATGACACACTTATTCACCCTCCTCCTAATAAGCTAGTACAAGGTGTGCGTTTTGGTGTGGGTAACATTCTTTATACTTTAGAATTCCAGTGTTCATTCTTTTTTTAAATCTTTATTGTTGGCCCTGACCAGTTTGGCTCAGTGGATGGAGCGTCAGCCTGAGGACTCAAGGGTCCCAGGTTTGATTCCGGTCAAGGGCATGTACCTTGGTTGCGGGCACATCCCCAATGGGGAGTGTGCGGGAGGCAGCTGATCGATGTTTCTCTCTCATCGATGTTTCTGGCTCTCTGTCCCTCTCCCTTCCTCTCTGTAAAAAACCAATAAAATATATTTTTAAAAAATCTTTATTGTTGAAAGTATTACATATGTCTCCTTTTTTCCTCCCGTCCTAATTCACTTAAGCAGGAAGGGAAGATGAAAGAGTCTATTCTGGAAGTAAACTGCTGACGGAGACTGAAAATTTGCCAGGAGAGCCTCATCACCACTGAGTCACGGCACTGCAATTCTCAATCAATAAAAGAGCCAACTGCATGAACTGAAAAGTCTTAGTTTACAGTTACCTTTTTTCTTTTTCTTTTAACCAACACACTTGCATGGGAACTGCTTTTAGTCATGATGAAGTGGCAAAGAAAGGACTTAAACTTTCATGGTAAACAATTAGAAAACTGGACAAAATATATGAAACAGCTGTTCTCCGACTCTGAACAACAGCCCTGTAGGTCTTTATCTCTAGGCGGGAAAAAGATGAGGTGAACACTATGAACAACCCAACTCTCTACCTGGAAAGTGGTTCTCAACCTTCTGGCCCTTTAAATACAGTTCCTCATGTTGTGACCCAACCATAAAATTATTTTCGTTGCTACTTCATAACTGTAATGTTGCTACTGTTATAAATTGTAATGTAAATATCTGACATACAGGATGGTCTTAGGCGACCCCTGTGAAAGGGTCATTCGACCGCCAAAGGGGTCGAGACCCACAGGTTGAGAACCTCTGACCTGGAGGCAATTTATGGGCTGCAGGTGCCAGGAGGGGAAGCCAGAGAGCCCAGAGGCTCAGCTGAGGTGAGGAGGGAGTGCGGAGCTCAGGGAGCCGAGGGGGCTGGAAGTGTCGGGGTAAAATTACATAGAGAAAGAGAGCTACATAGAAAAAGACCTCCAGAAATCTGCATAAGGGTTTCCTTTAACCCTTCCTGTGGGCCAGGCTGCACATGCCTATTCTATGGAAATCATTGTGCAAGACACTGGAATTACAAAGAAATATAGGACGAGGTCTCTGCCTTCCAGGGCTAAAATATGGAGAATTTCACATTGGTAGTGATTTCCTTTTCTCCTCTTGATTATATCTACAGTTCTTTCATAATTTTAAAATTCTTTTTGTTTTGTGAATGAATTTTTTACAGTTACATTATAACTTTGTCAATTCTATGCCGGGAGCCGGTCCATCCTTGCTGTTTCAAGGGACCTGGCATATATGGCATACTATTCTTAATATGTTTGCTCACCTTCTTGGAGCTATGTGTTTTAACCAAGGTCACCTCTCCAAGAAAGGTTGTTTCCCCAGGTGGGGATTTTTCCCTGAGGTTAGGGAGGGGATACAACCCCTTAATTAAGTGCCAGGCGGGTAGTTAAGCTACATAATCTTTACTCCCTGGAATGGAGATAAGAAACGCCCTAACCTTTGTAATAGAAATTGACAGGATTAAAATCGGCTGGTATAAATACGGATGTAACAAGACAATAATCATGAGATCCACATCAGATCCACATCAGCTCCTCATCAGCTCCTCATCAGATCCTCATCAGATCCTAACCAGAACCTAGCCAGAGAACATGGCAAAAGATCCTGGACAGAACCTGGCTACAGAACTTCACTGGAGAACCTAGACAGAACATGGCAGGAGAACCTGGATAGAACCTGGCTGGAGAACCTTGCTACAGAACCTGGCGATGAACCTGGCTTGAGATCCTGGAGGAAGAACCTCGCCATGCTGATCAACTGAATGCTGACCCCGTGCCATTCCTTCTTCGCCGACTCCGTCCACACCTTTGGGGACCCCTGGACCCGCTGGGGTTGGACCCCAGCATTCTATACATATTTGATTGTTTATGGAGATACTGAAAACAGCCATTCATTCCTTTTATTAGTTCAATGAATAATCATTGCATATAATATATAAGAAATACTGTAGGTTCTGAGATTATAAAAAGCATAGGATGTTGCCTCTGTCTCAAAGTTTATAATTTAGTTGGGGAGTTGGTAATATGTAACATTTATTGAATCCTGGTATGCAAGTACTGTTCCAAATTATGAGTACTCTGTAAGATATTTATAGCCTATATATGACTAACAAAATTATTATGGATTCATATCTGAAAACATCCATAATATACTATATGACTCCTGCAGCAAAAAAAATGCATTGAGTTTCAAACAATTTAAATATGAATTAACTTCAGGAGTACTTTATTGCCAGTTAAGAGCTGGTTCTATAATGTGTTAGATATAATTTAGCAAGCTTTCTTTTATGATTAATAATTGAAAAATGACTTCATATTCTTTTCTAATATGTTTTTATTATTTAAAAATGCTCAGCAATTGTGAAATAAATGTTCCTGTGGGGCTGTATTGTCTTCTACGGACTGAGTTTCTAAGGCTGCCACAACAGATTACCATACACCGGTGGCATAAACAACGAGTTCATTCTCACAGTTACAGACGCCAGAAGTCTGATGTGAAGTCTCAGTTACAGAGACCAGAAGTCTGCTGTCAGGGCCACACCCCTTCTGAAGCGCTATGGAGAACCCTTCCTGACCTTTCCAGCTTCTGGTGGCCCCAAACTCGCTTGTCTCATGGCAGCAGAACTCCAATCTCTGCCTCCATCTTCACATGGCCTTCTTCCCTGTATCTCTGTCTTCCTCTTTTCTGTCTCTTATAAGGACACCTGCCATTGAATTTAAGGCCAGCTGTTATCCAGGATGATGTCATCTCAGGATCCTCACCTTCATTACATTTGCAAAGACCCTTATTCCAGATAACGCCACACTCTGAGGTAACAAGGGGTAGCAAGTGTTGAGCTGTGTGACATATATTTTGGCGCCACTATTCAATCCACTATACCAGTGGTTCTCAACCTTCCTAATGCCGCGACCCTTTAATACAGTTCCTCATGTTGCGGTGACCCCCAATTTCATTGTTACAAATTGAACATAATTAAAGCATAGTGATTAGTCACAAAAACAATATGTAATTATATGTTTTCCGATGGTCTTAGGCGACCCCTGTGAAAGGGTCGTTCAACCCCCAAAGGGGTCGTGACCCACAGGTTGAGAACCGCTGCTTTATACCCATCTTAATTATTCTTATTTTTTGTTGTTTTTGCTAACGTTAAAGGTGGTGGGAGGCTGAAGAGGGTGAATGGCCAGGATGTGGGGAGGAACTTGCTAGTAACAGGGACAGAGATGGAGAAGGAAATGGGAGAATAAATAGGAAAAAGAGGAAATAGAAGACACAGATAGCAGAATAGCCAAGGAGTTAATGACTGTCATCTTCTCAGGCTCAGATGCATACACAGAGATCAAGAACAAAAAAGGCAGAAAGGGAGACAAGATGAAGAAAAAGACACATTTAAAAAAAGGTCAAAGTTTGGGGACAGTGTTCAAGCATTCTTGGTAATGAGCTGCATCGGCACTGCTATGAAAGGGCATTGCAGGTAAAGCACCCACACGGACAAGGATAAATAACTGTTTTCTAAGCCCAGACTTAAAACATATTCCTGGCTCTTGCCTCTACCAGCTACTGCAATATCGCTAATGAACTAACCTCATCCTCATAATTATTTCTGGGAGTTCCTCTTAGTTGTTTCAAGAGCAAAACATTGATCGGTTGCCTCCTGTACATCCCCCACCGGAGATCAAGCCCAGAACCTGGGCTTGTGCCCTGACAGGAATCAAACCAGCAACCTTTTGGTGCCAGGATGACGCCCAACCAACTGAGCCACACCAGCCAGGACTGTTCCAAAAAAATTTTGCCCACAGCAGATAAGACTGAAAACAGTTAATTCAATTCACTGTTGGCTTTAGGAAAATCAATTGATCTTAGACAACAGACTGCTCACGTGGGCAAAAGGTTCAGGAATCACTCTAATTGAGCTTTAAACAGAGCTCTCAGATTCCCAGTAAACAAGTATAAAAGGAAACAATTCTAGTTATCTGATTTTTAAAAATACCATTAGATATTCAGGATAAACACATTTCTTCACTATTATTTTTATCCCCACTGTACAGATGAAGAAACTGAGGTTTAGAAAAATTATGAGATTTAGACAAGATTCCACTGGGACTAAGTGGTGGGATCTGAATTTAAAGCCAACTCTCATCTGACTTCCTGAGTTCCTATTTTTAAACATCACATCATACTGCTGATAAGAGTGTACAGCTTTCTAATACCTTTGTCAAGAGAAGAATAAAACTTAAGAAAAAATGGAGAAGTTGGTGGATTGCATGTCACTTGGGTTATGGCCCTTGAATATATCTGTCAGCTGGGTTTTGACAGGAATAGAATAACAAGTAGGCAACTGAAGGTAGCCCTTTCTGATGACAGCCTCTGAAGAATATTCTGTGTTGCAGATTGAAGAGAGATGCAGATGGTTTGAGTACCAGGCAAGCAGGTGGCAAGGCTGACATTCCATTAAAAATGATGAAAAGTCTCCTCTGATGATTTGATTGGATGTAGGGGTCATCTTATTTGCATAAGAGGGGGAAGAGCAAAGAGGAACACAGAGTCAAATGGTCCTTAAGAAGAGCTCTGTCATACTGAACACCTATTAGCAGAACAAAACTTAGACCGGGAAATTCTATGAGTAGGGTACTATTAGTTTTCTACTTCAAATACAAAAGAAACTTAGTGCTGACCTTGGCCATGTCGGTTGTGAATATCATTAGTTTCCATATTCATCTTAAAGAATATATCTGAAAGCAATGATTTTAATTTTGGAATTGTTGACAAAAAAGGATTCTTCTTACCGGTGAGCAACTGAACTAATTATTTCCTAAAGCCACTCCTACAAGAAGCAAACAACAACAAAAGGAAGCCGGAGCCTGTCTTCTGAACTGTCCTATTGATCAAGAATACAGGCATACTGTAATCTAAAAACTGAATCAGACCACTTAGATGTGAATTAGAAATGGAATGAAAGGGCCAGCAAAATAATTGAAGCAGAAGAAAAAATAAGAGGAAGATAGTACTAGTAAACTTTAAACACACTGCTAAGTGGCAATAATTACAAAGAGAAAACCAGAACTAACAGTCGGCAAATAGAATAACAGAACAGAACAGAACAGAAGACAAAACAGACAGAAATAGGGCAAATGGGATAGTGAACACAGAATAATGTAGGTGCCCTTGTGGAAAAGAACATAAGTGTCATTAAGAAAGAAATCAATTTTAGTTAAAGGGCAATTATGAAGAAAATTACTCAGACCAAAATTATCTATTTATTCAGAAACGATGTATGTAATTACCTTCTCAGACCTGGTAAGAAATCCGAAGACTACTGATATTTAGGATGCAGGAAGCTAATCAAAACCTATTGCTAACCAATGAGATGGGGAGATTTGACTATATTCTTGTGTTTTTCTGATATCCAAAGTAAAATTATTGAGATTGTCATCAGAAATATACACCCTTAAACTCTGGACTTATGCTAATTCTAGAAGCTTGTAAATCATTTCTTTAAAGACTACGTCAAATCATAAAAGCTATATATTGTAGAAAAGAGCAATAATGCACTACATATCTCTATTTTCTTCATTTGAATTAAAAATGGTCTTCCTAACAATTCTTTCTTTTCATTTCTTTTATCCTCCAACACTAAAAATATTCTGGGTGTGGTTTTTGATTTGTTTTTATTTTTGAGATTGTAATTACTTTGATTCTCCTGATTTTGAGATTGCAATTACTCTGATTAAACTGTTCTTAATACATTTAAAAAATAATAAATGAATTTGTAATATTCTTTTTTAACATTTTCAAAAATTTTTTTTTATTTATTTCAGAGAGGAAAGGAGAGGGAGAGATAGAAACATCCATGATGAGAAAGAATCACTGATCGGCTGCTTCCTGCACACCCCCTATTGGGGATCAAGTCCACAACCCGGGCATGTGCCCTGATCAGAAATTGAACCATGACCTCCTGGCTCATAGGTCCCTGCTCAACCACTGAGCAATACTGGCCGGGCTGAAAAATGTAATATTTTTATAAAAAAGAGGGGTACCATGTTGAAATGGTGCTGGGACATTTAGGCATTTAGGGGAAGATTTTAAAATATAAAGTCCCACATTGTTCTACATACCAAACTGAATCTCACAAAGACTAAAACATTAAAAGTAAAAAATTAAACAGTAAAACTGATAGAAATTAACATTAAATTATTATAGTTTTGAGAAGGATGACTAGAAGAAGGAAGGAAAAACATTCTATGATTATAACTACTAAAAGTAATCTCATAGGAAAAAAGTAGATTTAAAGTATTCCTCAAATTAATGAAAGTGGCAAATTTCTCATTTATCCATTTGTCCTTTTTTTCCCTGAGTGTCTATTATATACTAAGCTCTTTACAGCATATACTAAGGAATAAGATAAACCATATCCCTACCCCTCCATGACCTTATAAATTAATACTGAAATGCCATGATTCACGTACTATATAAGCAATCTGAAGTGCTACAAAGATTAATGCTTGTCAGGGCTCAGTGAAATTGCAATTCCTTGCTATTACTAATGGGAGCATAAATTGCTTTAATACTTGAGAAAAGCAACATGGCTATATGTATGACCTTGGAAAAAAAAGTCTTGTACCATGTGATATAGTAATTCTACTGCTCAAATAATATTCTTGAGGGGGTAAGAGATCAACCAAAGGACTTGTATGCATGCATATGAGCAAAACCAATGGAAACAGACCATGGGGGGTGGGGGGGTGAGGGCATGTGCTGGGGGGTGGGAGCGGCCAGGGAGAGGTCAATGGGGGAAAAGGAGACTCATGTAATACTTTAAACAATAAAGAATTTAAATTAAAAAGAAGAAATAATTCTAAATACATTTAAAAAATATATGCAAGCAGCAATTAAATTATACAACAGCTAATACTGACTCAGTGTTAACTATATGCCAGGTGCTGTTCCAAGTGTATCACATGTAAGAATTTATTTAATCCTCACGACAGCCCTAGGAGGTAGGTGTTGCTATTATTCTCACTTAATAGATAACAATATTGGCGTCCAGAGAAGATAATTCACTTGCCTAAGTTTACTCAATTAACATATGCATAACCATGGTTAAACCATAGCAAATAGGAAGAAAACACTGTAAAATACACTTCGCTCTAAAAATAAAATCCAAATCTTCTAACTTCAATTATTTGCAAAGTGTTAAGTAATTATTTTGTAAGGGATTTTACCTAATACAATTTTTCTTTTGTGCATCTGCTTTATCCAACATGAAATGCTATATTGCTAGGCATCAATAAAATTTCCTGGCAATCCAGTTAAAAAAAAATTAAGATGCCCAGGTCTTATATTCCCAAGAATAACAGCTGTTTTTAGCCTATGATTTGGTGGAATATGTTGAGGAAAGTCTGTTTCCAAAAGCAGTTGTTTAATTCATTTCAGATAGAAGTACAACTCACAGATTGCTAATAGATCAATTTCAAGGCCATCTAAGATATCCATTATATAAACAAAGAGGAAGCTGCCTAGCTGGTGTGGCATTTCCAGTAAGGTGAGATATCACTCCTGTAGTAGGCTGAATACTCCCTCTCTCCTTCACATCCTCCCCGCCCTCCCCCCCCACCCCCCCCCCCACACACAAGGATTTCCCGGTCTTAGTCCTGGAAACTGTGAATGTTACCTTATATGGCAACAGACTTTGCAGATGCGATTACGGATTTGAGATGGAGAGATTATCCTGGTAGAGCCTAAGTGTATCACAGTGTCCTTATAAGAGGGAGGCAGAAGAGTTGACACAGAAAAAGGCAATGTGGTACTGAAACAAGACACACTGCTGGCTCAAAAGATGGAGGAAGGGTCAGCAGCCCATGAAAGCGAAGAATGCCATTCTAGAAGCTGGAAAAAGGTGGAAACTGGAAGAGGAACCGGACGCTCCATGCCTGCCTCCAACAGGGAGTACGGCCTTGACAACACCTTGACCTTAGCCCAGTAATCTGCAGACTTCTGGCCTCCAGAACAATAAGAGAATCCATCTGTGTTGCTTGAAGCCACAAAACTTGAAGTACATTGTTCCAGCAGCCACAGAAAAGTAATACAGCCTTACCCTGCAAAATCTCATTCCTCAATATTTAATTTTGCAGCAATTAGGGAAAAAATGTCTAAAAAAAAACTCCTTAAGGAGATGATAAGGGGGAAAATAAGGTTTGGAACATTTCATTGTAAGCCATGTCAATGAAAGATTGATTCAAATAATGATGCAAGATTTTTATTACTCTCAAGGCCCAGTTTCATTATCATTAACACTTGGGAGTGAGAGGGGTGTTGTTATCCTGACAGGTTCTTTTATGTCCTTCATCCTAATATAATGAATATTTTACCATCCAGAAAATGGTTGCTGGCCCCTTCTTTATGCAGGTAGCCAAATCTTCCCTCGTTGTTTAAAAACAACTCTGGCCCTGGATAGAGCGTCGGCCTGCAGACTGAAGGGTCCCAGGTTCGATTCTGATCAAGGGCACATGCCCAGGTTGCGGGCTCCATCCCCAGTAGGGGGTGTGCAGGAGGCAGCTGATCAATGATTCTCTTCATCATTGATGTTTCTATCTCTTTCTCCCTCAATAAATACATATTAAAAATTAATAAAAATATATTTAAAAACCAAAACAACTCTGGGACTTTATTGTGTGCCAAAGCCCATCAGGAAACACATTTTGATATCCTAGATTTCTTTAAGGTAATGCAGGCGGTGAGGTTTTGTCCACTGTGACAGGCTCAGAAGAGACAGTTAGTTACAATTCTGCTTTTTGAAAAATTGCTTTGGTGAAACCAAAACTCTATCAGACTATTATTTCTAAACCTAAGTATTTTTATTATTGAACAAGTGATGATGAGGAAGATGCCCAGGTCCTATATTCCCAAGAATAACAGCTGTTTTTAGCCTGTGATGTGGTGGAATGTGTTGGGCAAAGTCTGTTTCCAAAAGCAGTTAAGGAGGCAGTCAGTATATAGCCTTTCTTCTGGGATGCATGGCATTGTACTTTAAGTCAAATTGAAAGTTAAAGTTTGGGTCTATTATCACTCTACCATCATTGGTCTATAATATTTATTTTAAAAAAATCTTTGTTGCCGAAACCGGTTTGGCTCGGTGGATAGAGCGTCGGCCTGCGGACTGAAGGGTCGCGGGTTCGATTCCGGTCAAGGGCATGTACTTGGGTTGCGGGCACGTCCCCAGCAGGGGATGTGCAGGAGGCAGCTGATCGATGTTTCTCTCTCATCGATGTTTCTAGCTCTCTATCTCTCTCCCTTCCTCTCTGTAAAAAATCAATAAAATATATTTAAAAAAATAAAAAATAAAATAAAATAAAAAAATCTTTGTTGATTAAGCATTAAAAAGTATAATCCAAGATATATACTAGAATTCATTATATCACTGAACTCACTAATTTGCTCTTTCTGTCTTGCTCAAGTACAAATTTCCTATAACCTTCAAGAAATTAGGTTTTGAGTAGATTGAGGTATCCTTGATTGTTAGATTAAGCCATAAATTCCCTTAGGAGAATTAAATGCCTGGACAGAATCTTAATCAGGCTAGATCTGCCAACCAGAATATTCTTTGGAAATAGAGGTCAAGATGTAAAAAAAAAAGAAAGAAAGAAAGAAAGAAAAATTAAAATTGTCCACTAAGCATTCCAGCTAAGATGCTGACTGTGCATTACTATTTCTTCCACCCAGTCTGCACAGGGAGCAAAACCTGAGCTTGGGTGGGAGAAAAAGCCTGAAACTGAATCGAGCTATTTTTAGTTCAAGAATCAATATGTATGAAGTGGATTGTGCACAGATCTTTATTCCTATATTCCAAGATGTAGAAAACTGGTGTCTGACCATATTCACAAGATGGGAAAAGGAAGGGAGGGAGGCCTGGGAGGAGGAGAGATGAAGGAAGGGAGGGAAAGAAGAAAAAAGAAATTCATAAATATGGTAATATGTGTTATATATATATAATATAAATATATATTATATATAATCCACATATATATATACTAAGTATATACCATACCAATTCTACATTTAAAAAAAATAAGCTGTCTTTTCACTATTTTTTATTTTTAAACAATAAAGGTTAAAGGTAACTGATAAAAACTTAATTATCCTTAAAAAAAAAAAAAGTAAAGAGACTATGCAAGATTCCTTTAAAAACAGACTTTTATTTTACCAGTGTCAGCTCCAGAGATGCCATTTCTACAGTCCACCTGAGACATGAATGATATGTTTCTAACTTTAGCTTGACCTTCCCTGTGGTTTCCGATTTAATTCTTCATTTGGCACTAGTTTAACGACTGGCAATTACAAAGGAAGTTGATGTAACTGTTATATCAGTCCAGAAGTTTATGCCCCTTATTATTGTCTAATGTAGGAAAAAGAGTGACAAACAAAAATGGTACTATTTTGAAGCCAAGTGCAAATGATGTCCAACATCTGGATGTTGAAAATATTTACATGTGTTTTCATTTTTGAAGTTTCCCCCAAATGTTCGGGATTATGAAAATGCAGGTCCTTATTACCTCCACAGAATGACGCCAAAAAAGGCTAAAGGGACTTCATTTTGAGAGCTATTCAGAAGCTATTGTATTGCTTCTCACTGGGAAATATAATAATGCAACTTTCCAAATCACGGAAAAAGTATTTACAATCGTCAAAAAGAGAATGAAGTGTCTGTGCTCCTTACAACAATGCATGTAGTGTAATCGATAGTCACTGACTCTGAGCATATATGGGATTACAGCAGGCAGTAAGGAGATTTTCAGATATGTATAATGCACATCCTTCTTGTTTTAATGGAAACTGCCTCTCCCTTGAGCACTCTGTTTCCCCTGCAACCCTCTCTGGTGCTGGCCTGGTTGACTGCTTTCAGAGCATTCTCCCCCTACACTTCCCCCAAACTCCTCTGCTTTAAATTTCAGGTCATCATGAGATTTCTTTTCAAGCTGGTACATGTACATTTTTTTGGAAACAAATGAACAGTTGCTTCCACTGTGACAAGGTCGTGGCAGCAGGGTAGGCATAGTCACTGTCCACTGTCCACTACCAGCACAGTTACTGTCACCTACCAAACACCAACTCCCTCCTCGTTTCTCCAAGGCTTCAGCACCTGGCTCGTTGCCAACATCCCCAGAACTTCTGGTCTTAATTCCTGGATTCTCAATATTCCTATCCATGATCTCGACTACTGGAATTCCTCCTCTTGAGGGACGTTCTCCTTCTGCTTCAGCCCATGCTCATTCCCATGCTAATACCTTAGTGACTCACTCTCCCAGGTGACTATCTCACCACTTTTTTCTCCTCAAATCCCCAACACCTCCTCCCATCTCCCCTCTCAGCTGCTGACCTTGCTTCCTGCTTCAGTGAGGAAACTGAAGCAGCCTGAAGAGGACTTTCAAAGGCTTCTCTTCATTCACACCTACTAAGGTACCCACATCTGCATACACATACCATCTGCTTTTCCAGGCATTGCCGTAGATGTTCGCAACACCTTGCTCCTTTCCAAAGGCAATCCCTCCATTTTTGCACCAGATCCTATTCCTTTCTTCTTCATGCAATGAAATCCAGTACTCCAGGCATGTTCCCCTTTTCCTCCTACATCATCATAATTTCCTTCCCCACTGGGTCATACCCATCAGCAATCGGCATTCCCATATGCAATTGTTTATTAATCTTAAAAACAAAAAACAAAAAAACCTTTCCCTTGAGCCTATTTTTGCCCCGTAGCTACCTCCTCCTTTCTTTGGTCCTCTGTAAACAAAACCAGCTCCTGAAAAAGTTGCCTCTATTCTCTTCTCCATTAATTCTCTCTGAAACCTACTCTAATCAGGCTTTTGCTCCCACCACTCCAGAGAAACTTCTCTTAATGAGGTGACCAATGACCCACGGGGTCAATTCAGTTTCCTCATTTTACTTGACTATTAGCAGCATTTCCAATATTGATCACTTCCTTTGTAGACATCACTTTCTTCATTTGGTTTCTGGGAGCCACACTCTCTGTTTATTTTCTTTCTACCTCATTAATAATAATAACTATTATTATTATTAAATTTTATTATACTACAATTTTATGGGGGTGACATTGGTTAATAGGGTCATATAGGTTCACTATTATTTTTAGTGTCACTTCTTGTCCCCAAAATCTCACTGCTGAGGTAGCCTAGGGCTCAATCCTTGGGCCCTTCTCTTTTCTACTAACACAGCCTGCCTTGGTGATCTCAGTGATAAGCCTTAAATAGCATCTATCTGCTGATAATTCCAAAATTTATATTTCTCTCCCCATATTGTTCTCTCAAACTCTCAGCCCTCATCTTCCACTACCCATTCAACATCTGCATGTGGAAGGCTAATTGGAATTTAAAGTTTAACATGCCTAAAACTTAACTTCTGATCTTCTCTCCTAAAACCTGTTTCGCCTGAAGCTTTCCCCATCTCAATTTTCAAGCTAAAATGCTTGGACTTCCTGTTATCTTTTCTCCTCCTTATCTCATATTCTCTACATCCAACCCATGAGAGAGTCATGTTGGTTTTTCTCTCAAAATATATTCAGAATATTGGTGACCTCTTTTCACCACCTGCTCCTGTCATCCTGGCCCAAACCACCATTTTCTCACATGTGGAGACTGCACTAACCTCCTACCCTTATCCTGGCTCATTAAAGTCACATCTCTCCTTTGCTCAACAGTTTCCAATAGCTCCCGCTTCACTCAAAGTGAAAGCCAAAATCCTTTCAATGGTCTCAAAGGCCCTACCTAAGTGACCTGGCTTCCTATTTCCTCTCTGACTTCATGACAATGTGGTATTAGCCACGTTGAGATAGACACATAGATCAGCAGAACAGAGTCTAGAAATAAACTCAAACAAATGTGGCCAATTGCTTTGACAAAGGTGTAAAGGTAATTCAATGGAGAAAGAATAGTCTTTCAACAAATGGCAATGGGACAATTGAACACATATGCCACAAAAATGAACTTCTACTGAAATCTCAAACCTTGTACAAAAGTCAACTCAAAATGGATCACAGATCTAAATTTGATAAAGCGTTTAGATAAAAATATAGAAGAACATATTCATGACTTGGGGTGGAGAAGTTCCTTAAATCTGATTTAAAATATAATAAATAAAAAACATAATACATAAAAATTTTATATAGTAGACTTCAAAGAAATAACAAAACTTTGTGCTCCGCAAAAGACACTTTTAAGAGAATGAAGACAAATACCATGCTTTCACTTGTATATGGAATCTAAGAACAAAATAAATAAACAAACAAAATAGAAAGAAACTCATAGATACAGAGAACAAATTGATGAATGCCAGAGGGGAGAAGGATTGGGTAGCTGGATGGAAAATGTTAAGGGATTAGGAATTAATTAGTCAATAATATTGTAATAACTATGTATAGTGCCAGGTGGGTACTGAAAATATCGGGGGAACACTTTGTAAAGTATATGACTGTCTCTAACCACTATGTCGTATACTTGAAACTAATAGAAAATAATATTGAATGTAACTGTAATTAAAAATAAAATTTAAATTTAAAAACAGAATCAAAAGGCAAGCTAAGAGAAAGTATTTGCAAATCATATATCCAAAAACAAAGGTCTTGAATCCAGCATATATAAAGAATTCTCAAAATATATCTAAGAAAAGAAACAATATAATTAAAAAATGGGCAAAGTCTGGAACAGAAACTTTATCAAGAAGAATATATGAAAAACAAATAAGCACATGAAAAGATGTTTGATATTATTAGCCATTAGGGAAATGCAAACTAATCCCATGATGAGATACCACTACACACCTACTAGAATGGCTAAAATAAAATAAAAAATACAGATAATATCAAGTGCCGGGAAGAATGAAGGGAAACTAGAACTTGGCTAGTGGAACTACAAAATGCTATAGCCACTCTGGACAAGTTAAATATACACTTACTATCTAACCCAGAATGCCCACTCTTCTAGTTACTTGTCCTAGAAAAATAAAAACTTTGTTCACACAAAAATATTCACAAACATGAACATATGTAGCAGCTCTATTTGTAATTGTTAAAATCCAAAAATAACCCAATGTCCTTCAATAAACGAATTGTTTTTTTAAAAAGAACAAAACTGTAGCCCAGCCAGAGTGGCTCAATGGTTGAGCGTCAACCTATGTATTAGCCAGGAGGTCATGGTTCGATTCCTGGTCAGGGTACATGCCCGGGTTGTGGGCTCGATCCCCAGTGTGGGACTTGCAGGAGGCAGCCGGTCAATGATTCTCTCTCATCATTGATGTTTCTATCTCTCTCTCCCTTTCTGTTCCTCTCTCTGAAATCAATAAAAAATCTATTTTTTAAGAAAGAGCAAAACTGTAGTATATCCATACAGTGAAATATTATTTGGCAATAGAAAGGAACAAATTATTGATAATTCAACCACTTAGATGAAATCTCATAGGCATTAATGCTGAGAGAAAGGACCGAATCTCAAGAGGTTACATATTGTACAATTTCATTTACATAACATTCTTGAAAAGACAAAACTTTAGTGATAGAGAACTGATGATTGGTTATCAGAGGTTGGGATGGGGAGGGTATGAGGACAAAGGAATAGCACAATACAGGGGAGGTCTTGGGGGTGATGAAACCATTCTGCATCTTTTTTTTTTTTTAATATATTTTATTGATTTTTTACAGAGAGGAAGGAAGAGAAATAGAGAGTTAGAAACATCGATGAGAGAGAAACATTGATCAGCTTCCTCCTGCACATCTCCTACTGGGGATGTGCCCGCAACCCAGGTACATGCCCTTGACCGGTATCGAACCCGGGACCTTTCAGTCCGCAGGCCGATGCTCTAACCACTGAGCCAAACCAGTTTCGGCCCATTCTGCATCTTGATTGTGGCTGGGGTTACACGAGTCTACATATGTGTTAAATTCATAGAACTATCCACAAAAAAAAAATCTGTGAGTCTATAATTAATTAAACAAATCCTACAAACCTATTTATGTAACTTATATTTCCCAAAAGCACAATCAAATCACAATTATTCAAAGGTGACTTGTCTGTATGTTGTTAAACCCTGCTTTCAAATTCCTGATGATGTTCATAGGGATATTTATTTACTAGTATAGTAGGTTCAGCACATGTTGGAAAGAACTTTCAACCAAAAGACATTATTTTTCTAGTGGAATCAAACAGCCAATAAGCAGGCACTAACGTGGTTAAGAGTCAGATTGCCTGGTTTAGGGCACCAGCTTCACTACTTTTGGACACGCTGGTTAGCCTCTCTTTGCCTCTCCTGTAAAGAGGGGAGAGAAACAGGACCTGCCTTGTAAGTTTTTTGAGAGAATTAAAAGCGATAATGAATGAAAAGCGCATGTGATAAACTATCAGAAACGTGAGCTATTATATTATTATTTATTTAAACCAATTAAAAACAGTGATAATTCTCTACTGTTTGGTACTTTGCATTATTTCAGAGAGGTGTGAGGTCCATCCCCAACAAGTATGGGGAGCAGGAGAGAAAGTGGCTCTACCCACACCACGCCTTTACAGAATGGTAAAAACATCTGTCAGTTGGAAATGTCAATTTCATCCCAATAACCTATTACTCGGCCAGAAACAACAAAGACTATAAGAAAAGCTTGGTTATTTATTGGATGCGATAATTACAGTTTAATCTTTTCCCCATGACACAGGTCGTCATTAAGCACATTCAATATTGTACTGAGTAATAATGCAGTGACCCTTTCAAGAACCAGCCAGGTATGAAAGGTTATTTACACTGATAATAAGATCACCCAGACGGCTCTCCTCTTCCAACCTATGGGCCTTTAAATATGTGCTGCTTATTCTTTTGGTGCCAGGATGTCAGCCACTACTTCTTGCTCCTATCAGAAGGTGCTGGGGCCTCTCCCTCTACCCCAATGCATCTTTCTAACTTATTGTTTCTGTCTTGCTGTGTGTGAATAAGTCTGATTACCAAACTCTGAAACAATAAATAACACTTACATAGTCCTCTATTCCTTATAAATCACTTTCATGAAAAATATTTATCTTCATAAAAATCATAGGGAATAGGATAGGTGTTATTATAATGTTTATATAGTAAATAATAAGTGTAATCACACAACCGGTAAATGGTCCAGTTAGGACCTAAACTCAGATTCCCTGATTTATAATTCTACACTCTCACCACACCACCATGGATACAACAGAAGCAAAGAGATGTTTAAAGACTGGCTGAAGAGCTCTCCATGGAACAAGGTGAATGTGTGCTGGTGGCTGAGGTCAATGGCATCTAATTGCTGTTTAAACGATGTTTTTCATTTACTCAGTCACAGCAGGTCCACCTATTTGCAGGTTTAATGAGAGACTAAGATGCGTGTGATATTACTGTACAAAATGTTACATGTTATCCTAGTCCATTTGGACTGCTATAACAAAATACCACAGGCTGGTCGCTTAAGCGACAGGCTTTTATTTCTCACAGCCCTGGAGGCTGGGAAGTTGAAGATCAAAGTGCCAACAGGTTCTGTGTCAGGTGAGGGCCCACTTCCTGGTTCACAGATGGACGTCTTCTCACTGTGTCCTCACATGGTGGAAGGGGCAAGGGAGCTCTCTGAGATGTCCTTTATAAGGACACTCCCACCCCATTCATGATGGCCCCCCTCTCATGACCTAATCACTTCCCCAAGGCCCCACTTCCAAATACCATCACATTAGGAATTAGGTTTCAACATATGAATGTTGGGGGCAACACAACATTCAGCCTATGGCATATGTTGTCTAAAACAGATCCCTTTCTATTTCAATGATACTACAGAGTGCAGGGAAATAGTTTCTAAACACTGAATTTTGGGCACTGAAGTTTCCCAGGCATCTGGCTTATAGTAAGTAAGCACTGAGGAGACCTCTGCTGAATGAATGAATGCATGACTGCAAGGTGGAAAATCCAAAAAGATAAAAAACAAAGACAAAATACTCAAAACCTAGGCCCAACGTTTCAAATTGTCAAGGATTCCCAACAAGAGTAAAGACAGTCAACAGTATCATGCTTTTTAAAAAGCAAAGACCCATTTTTAAGAGACACTGGATGCCAGTCTAAGACAGTCATAACCAGGACGCTGAGGCATCCTGCAACTGTGTTACATGAGGACGTGCTAATGGATCTAAATATGTTTATCCTGAAACAGAAGGCAAAAATAGTTCTTTCCAAATATTTGAAGCTGTTGGGCATGAACTAAAATTGTCAAGTGGAATAGGGACTTGTTAAAGTGTGTTCTCTATAGATCCGGAGGCTGGAAGTATGGCCAGCTGGTAAAAATTGCAGGGGTCAACTTTTCACTGAACAAAAAGGAGCAGTTTAAAAACTTGTCCATATCAACAGCTGGTAAGTGGTAGAGCTGAAATTCAAATCTAGTGGTAGATAAATGGCAGATAAAAGTCCTTTCTTAGCAGGACTCACACTTCATCTTCTCCGTAGTGCTAGAAGTGTCTGCGAAAAGGCAACATGACCATTCAGGTCTACTGGGAAAGAGTTATTAACCTTAACCAAATAATCATTATTGGTAAACTCATACCCTAAAAGTTTATAGATGTGGATTCTTTATGATATAATAGACATAGTTCTAAAATGTTGGCATAATAATAATAGATTTCTGGAAATTCAGCCACTGGCATATTTTAAAATATTAAATGGCCATATCCCAGTAAAATATTACCAACAAGTTAAAAATATAGCTATTGTGCCAAAGCTTCAGATATTGTGCCAGAAATTTCATTAGCTTGAGGCAAGATTCAGAAAAGGGAAACTTGTGCTCTTGGCAACTATAGTGACATGGCTTGGGGGTGTCTAGATCACAGCCAGGTTTTCTGAGTTCAGATCCTGATTGCCACTTATCACCCATGTGCTCTGGACAAGTTACTTGACTTCTCTCTGATTCACATGCCCCATCCTTAAAGTGAGATGATTTAATAATAGGACCTACCTCAATAAGGCTGTTGTAAGAATTTAGAACAGTGCCTGGCACATTGCTGGCAGTCAATAAACGTTCAGCTATTTGCACTTTAAAGTACAGACTTAATCTCTACTAAGGTCAATAATCCAGTGTGTCACTCCAATCTTCTGCCTTCCACCCACAGGGGTCCATTTTATGGGACATCTCTTTTTTTACATAAACGCCAGTTCTGGTTAGGAATACTGGCATAAGTGCAATGTATGCTTTGTAAATATTGCAGGAAATTCTGATTTATCTTACTAACAATTGAGACTACTCAGTAGTATTAGAAGTTTCACTATCCTATTTTGTGATTTCATCAATGTGGATATTAGTTTAACTTAGTACCAAGTAAGTGTTCAACAAATATTGTCCAAATAAGCCTATTTAGGCTATCTTCTAGTATGTTAAGACCTATAGTTTGGAGATTAAAAAAATGAAATTCCAACATGTTTACTAATTATCTGCTTAGACACTACAGTAATCTATTTGTTCTTGTTAAGCTCTCACCAAAATGATGCCCATCAAGGCAACCCAAGGATTTTTTCTCCTCTATTACTGGCCCTGAAGGATTAACTCCTAATTTGGTTAAGATTAATTTGTAATTTGGTTCTTTGATTTGGGTGATTATTTTATACTCCCTATACTTTAAAAAATTACTTAAAGCACTTTTCCATTAAAGATACACACACACACACACACACACACACACACACACAATAAGATTGATTAAAATGTTTAAAGATGAGAAGATTTATATGAAACATCTAGGTTCATATCTCAACGGAAAGAATTTTCAAGGTAACAAATTCAAAGAGGTATTTAATATTTCTTTAACTTAAGAAAATGGATCTACATAATAAGAGATATCTTCAACAATATTTTAATGAAATATGCAGAAAGTTACCAATGACAACAATTTATGTTTATTATGTATTTACTATATACTAAAATAATCTTTTACAAATGCCATGAATAAAATTCTAAAGCTTTTAGCAGAGTTGAGACCAAATATTGATTTTCTAACTCTAATGCAGAAAATTTTCCATTTTTTTCCACTATATTATCCTATACCTACCACATATGGAAGAAAATTTGACCTTATAATTATACAGACACGTGCATGCACACATGCAAACATATGTATAAAAGTTCCATAATTTACACACCACATATCACACACAAACACTTTTGCCACTACCAACTATCTTATTGAAGTAAGAGATGAGTCTTTTCAGTAAGTAAAAATGACTCCATTAATTAAATGATTAAATTCACACAGCATCTGTCAAGCTGATGATTTACTACATTTTGCATTGGTTACCCTTGTCCATTTCTCATGGTCAATCAAGTCATGATTTTTTTTCGTTTCATAATCTCTCTTGCAATAACTATACATCAGTCAATGCCCAGAATAAGAAAAATAAATAAAATTGAGCCTACAATAAAAACAGATCTTGAATTTTAATTTAATACCAGTCATCAAAAGTCTGGATCAATATACCAAAAAATAGAATTTATTCCTTTTCTCCTTTTATAAATGTAATCAGTTCTAAATACTAATAATAGTTTTATTAGCTACATTAAAACATGAGGCATGGATGAAAAACAGCAGGCCTTGGGGTGAAGTGATACCACTAGCTTTTAGCCCAGCAAAGAAAACATCAACAAATTACATTGTTGGCACACTCAGAAGACTAGGAAACCAACCAACAGCTTGCCTTTCCCCCTTTTAGTTACCGCACAAACCTGAATGAATACATTCATCAGCTAAATGGCCTTGAGCTATTTGAGATTAAAAATTTTGGATGTAACAAGTTATTTTCTTATTGCAAATCAACAAGTGAAAATGCACAGAAATTGAAGGACTATAACCAAGTGATTCATTCAGGAGATTATGGTACTTAAGCAATTCCCTGAATTGTGAGCCTATGATACTCCCTTTCCCAGCTTTTGCTTAGCCAAAACATCTAAATTAGTGGTTCTCAAAGTGTGGTCTTCAGAGCAACAGCCACAGATTCATGTGCTGTGAACTTATTAAAAATAAAAATTCTTGAATCCTGCTGAGACCCAGACCCTCTGGGGGTGGGGCCCAGGATTCATGCTCTGATGAGTTCTCTGGGTGATTCAGGTGGTCACTAAAATTTGAGAACTGATCTGAATAAAGGACTCCTCAAATTCTTTTTTTTTCTTTTTTAAAAAAATATATTGATATTTTACAGAGATGAAGGGAGAGGGATAGAGTTAGAAACATCCATGAGAGAGAAACATCGATCAGCTGCCTCCTGCACACCCCCTACTGGGGATGTGCCCACAACTAAGGTACATGCCCTTGATGGGAATCGAACCTGGGACCCTTCAGTCAGCTGGCTGATGCTCTATCCACTGAGCCAAACCAGTATGGCTCCTCAAATTCTTTTTGCCTTTGATGCCTCACTTTATTCCTCACTTGCATCCTCATTCATAATTACCAACTCCTGCTGCTTATGATAGATCTACTCATGGGAACTGCACTCAAGCACAGTGTGAGGATGCTCCGTCACTCACTGCTGTCTTGCCTCAACAGAAAAACATCTCTGGATTTTCTGCCCCTTCCTCAGCTGCAGCTCTGTGACTGTAGGGATGTACACCTTTGAGGATCCATCCAACTGGCAGTCATGACTGCTTGGCTCATTGGTCACAGTTCTCCACAAATGGCCTGCATGCGTGTGCACTTGGCCCTCACGTCGTTCATGTCACACCCTCTCTGCTAACTTGCCATGTGAACCTGCTGCTCATGCTGCTGAGGTTGCCCTTGTGGATATTCAATATCTTGTTTAATCAAGGATGATGGTTTATGTCGCTACATGACCTTCTGCAGTAGGCCCGTCTCATAGGGAAGCTTGGAATAGGAAGGGGGACTGGTAATTCCTTAGGAGGAGGAGAAGGGCTGGCACTACCAAGGGTAAGCATGTGATGCCCCAAGCCCAGCACAGAGAGATGCATCAGATAAAGAACTGGAGAGCAGTTTGGTTTTTAACAATCGTTTGCAGCTAAGGGAAGTGAGGCAAGGCATCACTTCCTGAAAACTATCTCACGTGCTTATTACTTAAGTGCTAAGAATACTAAATTCTACTTGGTTGGCTCCTTTCTCTGTCTCCACAGATCATACTATTATATTTGGGTATGTCCAAAGATAATGAACAGGGCAAAGCAGAAACTTTACTGTAGCTATTCATTGAGTTCGTTAAAATATGGACACGTGTAAATGAAAATTACTGATTAAATTCCAATAAATTCTGGATAACATATCTCAAAATAATGAAACGCTATTTGTAACATGTCACTGATTTTAAGAAACACATCAGTGGATTACTTCTACTATATTTCACAACATTAACATTTTTTCATCCTACCTTTTTCTATTACTAAAATGCTCACCTAACAAGCCCACTTGGTAGTGGACTTAACACCTGCTGGTCAACCTCTGCTGCACTGGTGTAGTAATTTGAGGACATCACCTCTTCTGCAGCTTTCATATCAAAAACTGGAGTAAATGATTTAATATGAAGTTTCCAAAAATGCTCTTAACAGGGTTTGGTGGATGAAGCTGCCTTTGGCTCACTGTGTCCCCAACATCACTGGCAGACTGACTCTGCCTGGCCCAAAATGGTCTGGCGCGTGATGCAGCTGTGGGAAAGCTGGAGCGAAACAGGGAGTCCAGGGGAGGCCCAGGGACTGAGGAAGGAAGGCTCCCAGACCTAATTCATACCAGCTCTAATTTGCGGCCTTGTCTACAACCAGAGAAATCGTCTATGGTTCGCCAGACTCTAAGAAAACTTCCCCAATGTCTCTTTGCCCAGTGCAAAGAGTCTTGAGCTAACCTCACTGTCATTTTGAATCAGTGCCGACACAGAGCATCACAGCCAACCATTCTCCTCCACAGCGTATTACAACAGGGAAATGGGAGAGAAGTGTTAAGGTCACTAAATGTATTTTTTAAATATATTTTTATTGACTTCAGAGAGGAAAGGAGAGAGAGAGAGAGAGAGAGAAACATCAATGATGAGAGAGAATCACTGATCGGCTGCCTCCTCACACACCCCACTGCGGATTGAACCTGCAATCTGGGCAAGTGTTCTGACTGGGAATCAAACAGTGACCTCCTGGTTCATGGGTCATCACCCAACCACTGAGCCACACCAGCTAAGTACTATATTTTTTAAACACCTTTGCGGAAGCAACAAGCCCACTTCCCAAATACTCAATAAGCAAAGGTTTTAATTCTTAGCAAACAATAAGAGAGAAGCTCATCTCAGAACAAGCTGCCATTTCACTAAAATTGCAGGGAAAGTGCTGGCATCGGAATTAGGTGCTTCTTGCTTAATATAGCTCCTCCGACAGAACTCGGTCCTATTTCTCTCACCCCCAGATTGCTCGCAGGGTGCTTGTTTACCTCCTTCAGGTCCTGCACCACCGCGGTGAGCCTCTCGTTCTCTGCCTGTATGTTAGTGACCACGGCCCGGCTCTGCTTCAGTTCGTTCTGCATCTCCAAGATCTTCCCCAGGTAGTAAGCTTCCTTCGAGGCTGACTCCTGCAGCAGCGTTTCCTCCCGAGTCTCTCCATCCTCAGCAACTTTCCGGTGGATGGAGAAGGACTGCCCAAAGGCCTGCAGAGCATTTGAAAAGAAAAAGAGTACACAGTGAAATGCCCCATAAGAATGCTAGCAAACAGGCGTGGGGAAATGCTTTGCTTGTAAGAAGAGCTGATCGGCAAGACCTCCAGAAGCAAAACTACATTTTTTATAGAACAGTCTAGCAGCTTTCATTGATACTTAATTCAAATTCAATTAATAAGGAAAAATAATTTTTAAATGTCTTGCTAAAATATATATATAAATATATATAAATATATATATAATGGGTTAAAGAAAATCTGAAAAACATTGCTGCTTAAACATTGCTGCTTGCTTTAAGTTACCTTTTTAATAAAAAACAAATCCTAAGAAACAGATAGTTCAGTGCTAATGAGCTCATCCAAACTCATGTTCTCATTTTCATTCTAGAAAAAAATCCCCAAAATATTTTTCAAAGAAGAAAGCAATAATTTCATTAGCTTTCTAACATATTAGCAGTAAGGATATACCAATCTTGAGCAGTAGTACCCTTATGACAAAAATCATCAAACAGCATTCAAATTGCCTGGTACCACAAAAAGACTTTGAAATATAGTCAATGTATAAGAAGACATATAGGTAGCTACTTATTTCTGCAAAAAGAAAAACAGAATAATAAATCAGAAACTAATGAAATTGGTGAGTGAGAAGGGGGTAGAAAGAATGGGGGAATGAAATGTGATACAAATGGTGGGGGTGGTGCTTTTCTGAGTATTTCTTCTCATATGATTCTGACTCTTAGAACTAAAGTAATGTTTCACATACCTCCCCAATAAATGATAATTAAAATCAACCTCCATGTGTCAGGGGAACCCAAATGGAGCACAGACAACCAATGATCCTAGCTGTATTGCAAATGAACAACATAATTACACTAAAAGGGGTGGAGAAGAAAAGACCTAATCTGAATAAATTTTGGAAATCAGTATTTTTACTATATTACAAAGCTAAACACAAAACGAACTGTACCCTAACACTACTGTCTAATTCATATATTTTTTCCTCACAAGAATTATGAAATCACAATTCTGAAACTTTTTGTTGTTGTTGTTAATCCTCACCCGAGGATGTATTTCCATTGATCTTTTAGAGAGAGTCGAATAGAAATGGAAAGACAGAGAGAAACATCTATGTGAGAGAAACACATCGATCGGTTGCCTCCTGCATGCGCCCCAACCAGGGCCTGGGCCAGGGAGGAGCCTGCAACCAAGATATGTGCCCTTGACCAGAAGTGAACCAGGGACCCTTTGGTCCACAGGTCAATGCTCTATCCACTGAGCCAAACCAGCTAGGGCTGAAACTTCTTTAGATGTAAACAAGAGTTGAGAAAATAAGTAAATATAATACAGATAATGAAAGCCAGATCTCTCACTGTTGGAGAAAGAAGTTGCAAACAAGGAAGGGGAGACGACTAGAAGGAAACTAGTGGTATTAGGTTCCAATTAGAAACGTCAGGATGAACTTATAGTCTTTAATAGGTAGATAAATATTGATAGATAAATAGATAGATAGATGGATAGATAGATAGACAGACAGAGGAAGGGAGGGGTTTATATGAGTTTACATACATATACATACTTCCTAGCTTTGTCAACTGAGAGGGCATAGAAGTAATGACATATCAGTAGCAATGAGCATACCTTGCACCCAAATTTTGTTCCTAAATATCAATCTCCAATGAAAAGAACTAGAGGTATTTGGAGAAATGACCAATTCTTAGGCTGGAGCAAAATGATCTTGGTACATCTTGTGGTACCAAAAGATTAAGTAACAAAATACCTTTTTTAAATGATGGGGCTATGTTAAGAGACACAAGAGCCTACCTGAAGGGGTTCCCATGGCCAAAGATGGGATAACGAGGGCAACAAAATAAATGTAGTAATGAATTATAATACATAGAATAAAGTAAATATCCACGAGTCCACATTGATATAATAACTGAATAAATGAGGGAAGAAACAGCTCTTATAGAATTCTAATTAATAAATTTGAAGGAATGATGGAAATATCATCTGGCAAACACCAAGTAATAACTGTTGCAGGTAAGAATTATTAGTGGAGCCCTGACCAGTTTGGCTCAGTGGCTAGAGCATCGGCCTGTGGACTGAAGAATCCCAGGTTCAATTCTGGTCAAGGGCATGTACCTTGGTTGCGGGCACATCCCCAGTAGAGGGTATGCAGGAGGCAGCTGATCAACGTTTCTCTCTCATGGATGTTTCTAACTCTCTATCCCTCTCTCTTCCTCTCTGTAAAAAATCAATAAAATATATTTTTAAAAAAAGAATTATCAGTGGAATATAAAATTAACAGGCAAAAAGTATGATGAGAAACAGGACATCTGCATAGTCTTAAAGCATCTTCTCCCAATAATTAGACTACAAACAATGAGACATATTGATATCATGTACCTTCTGATATAATCCACTGAGAGAGCACAGCATCACTTCTGTGATACTCTTGCCAAACATGCATATGCCAATTCTTAGCATAAAGAAATAAAATAAACCCAAACTGGGAGACATTCTACAGAATATCTGGCCAGGACTCTCCCAAGTAGTGAAGTTAGGAAAAATGGAAAAGACTCCTCCAGACTAGATGAGAATAAGGAAACATGACAATTAAGTGCACTTTGGGGTCCTGGACCTACCAAAAGACAATATAAAACAATTGGAAAAACTGAAATAAATTACTCCTACTGGTTGATATTATTATATCAATGTCCATTTTGTTTCCATAATTAGGTTATGATTATGTAAGATGTTAACGTTTGGAGAAGCTTTGTAAAGGGTACAATGAAATTCAGTGTAGTATTTTTACAACTTTTTTTCTGTGTCTAGAGTTATTTGAGAATAAGTAAGTATAATCTCTGCCCTAAAGAAATAGATAGACCTGCTAAAATACTGGCACATAGGGTTATAAAAAATGTATGTGCACAAACTCCAAAGGGATACTATATTCAGTTAGAAGTACTGTGGCTTTATTATGTAACGTGTGCTATTACATTTTGAGATTTATAATGTCGTAAGATGATGCTTCTGGGTTATGTATAATCCATGAGGAAATAAGGCAGGAATGAACCTTTGAAACTCAGTTTCACACTTGTTACAAACCTGAAGGCAGAAAAGGTATGTGTTAGTCATTTTAAGGACACCGTAAAAGTCAGGAGGAGACAGCTTGATTTAGTGATTCCAAAGACAATCTGGCACTCTTCTCCAAATTGAACTCACAGAAACAGAAGTTTTAAAAAATACTAACCTGAAAACCCATGTCTCAATAAACTATCTCCCTGAAAATCTCGACATGGATCAAAGATAAAGGATGGTTACTAAGCATCAACTAAGGAAGAAATACTCCAGGATCGATGTTCACCTGTACAGAGCGAGCTACTGCTGGTGTTAGGCTTTCCGTCTCTGGACAGAAATTATTTGAGAAGCCAAATTTCCACATGTGGTAAAAAGCACACTGACTCATGAATAGATGAAAAATTATTTTTGGAAATAATGTGTACGTTACTTTTCCATCAGTAGTGGTCAGATTCTGTGAGGTCAAGTCTGGATTCACTACATCAAAAAGCCTTTGGGGGCAGGGGAGAGAGTTCTGGAAGCAATCTCCCCACGTGACCTGGGAAAGTCTTTAGCAGACTCTCCCCAGCAAAGGAACCCTGATTCTATAGTCAAGTATCAGGACAATTTAAAATTAGCATGGCCTGGCCGGTGTGGCTCAGAGGTTGAGTATCAACCTATGAACCAGGAGGTCACAGTTTGATTTCTGGCTTGGTCCTGGGGGTGAGGGGGTGACGGTGGAGGGGTGCAGGAGGCAGCCAACCAATGATTCTCTATCATCATGATGTTTTTATCACTCTCTCCCTCTCCCTTCCTCTCGGAAATCAATAAAAATTTTTAAACAAATAAAATAAAATGAGCATGAACTGTGTGTCAAACCCTCAGCTAGTTTCCTTTTCACAACTACTTCCCTGCTTCTATGTAACAAAGAGCTTCCACAGGGCCATTTTCTTTACTTTGCCTGAGTCAAATCAATAGACTCAGACGGTCTATGGCTCTCACATTATTCTCAGCACACAGGGAATGGTCTCCTGGCGGCTAAAAACAACCCCTGAGGTCTTAACAGCAATGAACATATCTGATCCCGCACCAGTGGAAAGCTTTAAACTTCATATATATTCACAGAATAGATTTCCCCCAAAAAGTATCAAAAACTAAAATTGCAAATATAACAATTTTGATGAGTCTTTAATTCATATTTATTGCAGTTTAGAAACCTTAACTGAACATATGGGTTTCCAAAATTAGTCATTTTTAAATGAAGAATCTGGTCCTTCACTGGACCTGATTTTAAAACCGATGAAAGGTTATGCAAGGACATTTTTACTTAAAATAGAAAAATAACACCAATCCTGCACAGCCTACAGATAAATGCCCAATAATCTGCATTTCCAAATTTACTGATAACACTACTCAGAAAATATCTGCATTTTGGAAAGAGAGGGTGAAGGAGAAAACGCCCCCAATTTACCTAATTCCTAGTTGTCAGTAACTGAAATTGGGCATGACGGCCAATGCCACCTCTCATTTGGCTAATTGTGAAGGTTGACTATCAGACACCCTGGCTCTGTCGGGCACCTCCCTCCTCCGTCACCAGTCCAAGTATATCCCGACAATGCTGAGCCCAAGAGAAACAATCTTTTTTGAGGCTATTGAAGCTGCATCCTTGGCAGAATTCACAAAACTAGCTCCGATGTCTATTTATAGGCAACCCTAAGGTAGTCATGCTTCTAGCTATATTTTGTCCAGATAGCAAATTCCTTTCAGACACTGCAATCATTTCATGGATAAGTTTTATTTAAAAATAACTGAGGTAAACTGACATTTCTATAGAATGCATTATGATTTCTCCTCATGTGTGTAGCTGCAAGTGCACAATACCGCTTCACTATATTCCACTGCCATGTGTCACAGTTGCTGTAAATTATGTAGCAAAGTCCAATTAGCTGTATAATAAGTATCTTGTTTTTTTCTCCTTCCACTCACATGACTTCAGAATCCAAAGAAAATTGCTATTTTTAACATTTATGTTCAGGACAATATGTTAGCTGTTAAGCAAAACTTTCATACTTACTATCCTTCATCATATGAAAGATAAAAGAAATAAAAGTTTGGCTAGCATATTTAGTAACAACATTATCTTTAAAGTCCATGTCCTTGGTTACAGAATTTTCATTCTTTCATTAAAATTTGTGGGAGAACAGTGTATTAGGTCACCCATGGACATTAGACAAAATATTTTTTATTTGAAGTACTAAAATTCATTCATTCATTCAACAGTATTTACAGAGAACTGTAACAGATACTGCTTTAGACACTGAGCATCCAGCAATGTTCTAGGGGGGGAAACCTCTTCTATTGGGAGCATACATGCTAGTGGAACATAAATAAACCAGCCAGTGTGTGGCATAATGTTGGAAAAGTTCTAAAAAGAAAATGAAAGCCAGGGTAAGAGTATAATAAAATAGCACTGCCCAACAAAACTCTCTGGGATGATGTAACTCTGTTGTCCAATATAATAACCACTTCCCACAAGTGGCTCCTGAGCTCCTGATATGTGACTAGTGTGACCAAAGAATTGACTTTTTAATTTTATGTAATTAATTTTAATTGTCCCATATGGCTAGTGGCTACGGTGTTGGATAGTCCAGGGGAGAGAGAGTAGAACAGGTGCACAGAGAGGGAGCCTCATTAGTGAGGACAGTCAGAGAAGATGTCTGTGAGCAGACAGACACCTGCTCTGAGCAGACACCTGGACAAAGGAGGGAGGGAGCCAGAACCTGACCTTTCCCCAGAGGAGCAAGCCTACATTTAAGTGTTGCTAAGCAAGAATTACAGATAGCCATGGTGCTTCTATTCAGACTATCAGTGGCAGTTCTGTAAAGTCTCTACCACAGCACTTTAAGATCTGAGTGCTTTAGGGAATATGTGGACATGATTTAACTTGTAGAAGTGCAGGGTTGGCAAATAGCCTGTCACTGAAATTCATCCTCCCCAATGCATGATTTTTCCTTCTTTGAACATATAATAAACATTTTTTGACCAATTATATTTCTTTGTTGCCTCAGCTACCAGGAAATTTAGCATTATATGCCCTGTAGCAGTTAATTACAATACCTTAAGTCTCTGGTATAATTATCTCCTGTTTTCTGTATACTTTTGAGTTCTTATTGTTTTTACTCCCATTATATCACTTTAATCTACTTCAAATACTTTTAAAGTAGAAAGAATATAAGTTATAATCCCATCAAATGATTTGAATAATGTTTTAAATTAAGTCTTAAGAAAAGTCCATGTAAAAGAATGGAGTGTGAGCCTGCCCAGTGTGGCTCAGTGGCTGAGTGTCAACCTATGAACCAGGAGGTCTCGGTTTGATTCCCGGTCAGGGCACATTCCTTGGTCGCAGGTTTGATCCCCAATGTGGGGCATGCAGGAGGCAGCCGATCAATGATTCTCTCTAGTAATTGATGTTTCTCTCTCTCTCTCTCTCTCTCTCTCTCTCTCTCCCTTCCGCTCTGAAATCAATAAAAATAAAATTTTAATAAAGAATGGAGTTTGAGCCCTAACTGCTTTGGCTCAGAGCGTCGGCCTGCAGACTCAAGAGTCCCAGGTTCAATTCCAGTCAAGGGCATGTACCTTGGTTGCGGGCACATACCCACTAGGGAGTGTGCAGGAGGCAGCTGATCGATGTTTCTCTCTCATAGATGTTTCTAGCTCTCTATCCCTCTCCTTTCCTCTCTGTAAAAAATCAATAAAATATATTTTAAAAAAAAAGAATGGAGTTTGAGCTAAACTTGTTAGAACTGACTAAGAAGCATTTCCAAAACCACTATATTCCAGCAGCGAAATGTCCTGGAGGGTATGATCCAATTAGAAAAAAAGGGACCATTGGAGGTGAGACAACCCAAAAGTACCCAACTGGGAGAAATCCGTTTCCATGACTCATATGCTTAAACATTTAGAAGTCAAAGGTTTCCCTGACAATTAGAATCAAGCCTGATCCTTGAAAAGGGCACTTGTACTCACAACAGGCAAAAGAAGAAAAAAGTATACGCTACTGAGTTGGACTAACTTTGCCACTTACTAATTGTATGACATTGAGCAACTTACTTAACATTCTGTGCCCCAGTTTTCTATCTGCAAAATGGGGATAATTTCTATTTTGCCCAGCCTGTGTAGCTCTCTCCCTCTCCCTGCCACTCTCTGAAATGAAAAGAAATTATATATATACATACATATATATATATATATTTGTTAAATTTTTATTTCATTGCACTGTTGTAAGACTTGAAAGAGAAAATCTATTGTATCACTTAGAACAGTCTTGCTACAAATATAGTAAGTGCCCAATAATTATTGGCTTTTATAAAAGTAGGAAGAAGCCGTGCTTTGGAATTGCATGCATTTGGGTTTAAATCTGCCTCCTCTCAAATCTTTGGCAAGATTTTTTAATTTCTATGTCTCAGTTACATCAAATGTAAAATGAGAATAGTAACGTCTGCCTTAAAGGTAAGAACAGATTGGTCCTTAAAAGTTAAGACTATCAGATATGAGGTATAAAATCCACAGCAAAATGCCTGCGACACAGGAAATGCTTATTAACTATCAGTGCCCACCCTTCTCTCCTGACCTTTGGAAGTCCCAGACCTGACATTGGCAGGCTGTGCGGCCACTGGGGGAAGGTTTCCCAGGAGGCTGTTCATCTCTTTAATTCTGAGCAGCTCCTTACACATTTCAGAAACACCAAATGTGTTTCCAAAAAGGGAGCTCTGATGTATGTTCTGATGTATGTTCTTAAGCCATTAAAAATGAAAAAAAAAAAAAAAACACACACAGAGAATTTTCTCAAGATATAGGCTCTAAGGTTTATTTTAGCAAAGAATTCAGTTTTATCTTTTTAGTGAGAATTTTCAACTTATTTCTTAACCCCCGCCATCTTTTCTGGCTTTTAACCTAACTCCTCCCCAATTATAAATTCAATCCATCTGGGAAATACAGAATATTTGATTACCAGTTTTTTATTCTCATTTTGCATTTTTAAACCACTTCTCACTTATCATAAAAATAAAAAATGTGCATTTTAACTTGATGAGTCTGACTATAGTTTTTTTGTTTTTAACAATCTATTATAAATCCTTAACTGGTTTAATCACCATATTGTGTGGCTACAAGGCATCATTCTCATGAATAACATACCATATTTCTACCTATCTATGATTTATTATTACATCTTTAGGGCCTAAGAACACCCTTTGGTTTTTAGGATAGATGCTCAAAATATCTGATGAAAACTAATAAATGGATAAATAAAAAGGTCCACAGTGGTCTGATTAATTCAATAACATGATACTGAGAGATATTTTCCCCACTTCCCATAGGAAAAAAAAATTGGCATAGAATAATCTACTTATTTGGCATTTCTTTGGAAGAGCACCATACAAGAAAGACTATTAAGGAAGTTTGAGCAGATGATTCCTTATAGGCATACTTTTTAATTTCAGGGTCTCTAAGAAATTAATTATATATCACTTTGATTTAAAAATATTAGGTATCTGTTACCGAGGACAGTTTCAGTGTACTGCAAAATGATTTGTATACAATATAATTTTTATACCATGAAATAAGTCTGCTAATCAATCTCGTTAGAATTTTTGGAAACATGGTTTGGATGATGCCAGAGATAACCACTACAATTCTTAAAATTTATAAAAATGGCCAAAACCGGTTTGGCTCAGTGGATAGAGCGTTGGCCTGCGGACTGAAGGGTCCCAGGTTCGATTCCGGTCAAGGGCATGTACCTGGGTTGCGGGCACATCCCCAGTGGGAGATGTGCAGGAGGCAGCTGATCGATGTTTCTCTCTCATCGATGTTTCTAACTCTCTATCTCCCTTCCTCTCTGTAAAAAATCAATAAAATATATTTTTAAAAAATTTATAAAAATGTATGACAAATAAAATAACAGAGTAAGTTAATGTTAGTTTGAAATTATATGACAATAGTTAAAATATTCAAATGAGAATTTTTAATTACTGACATCTAATATTAATAACAATAGCTAATGCTTCCACAATGATTTTCACGTGGTCTCTGCTTTTTATTAGAACAACCACTGAAAATCTAGCTATGCAAAATATTTCATAATAGAAAAAATGTAGCAAGTCTAACATCGAAATATGCACTGAACTATCTTGAGCTAGTAGTTCACACAATGTCAACAAATGCCAAGAATCACTGTGTTCCCCTCGGACATGTAACATATCCCATGGTTCTCTGTGGGTTTGTGGTGGTGCTCTTGAGCACCCAGGTACACAATGTGGTAACCATTGGTCTGGGGTAAGGGCCAGCCTAAGTATTTCTGACATGCTCGTTTTGAGATTCAATGTAAGGAAAGGTTGATAACCACTGCTCTAGGGTGAGGGCCAGGAGGTAAATGACAGGGTTGTAATTTACACACAGATGCAGAGGTCTCCACCAGCAGTGTCTAGGGGTTCCTGTTGCTCCATATGTTTACTATTGACTTTTAACGTTTTTGCCACCTTGGAGAATGTAAAGGTGGTTTTCATTTGCATTTCCCTGATTACTAATAAAGTTAAACATTTCATATTTTTATTGGCCATTCACATTTCCACTTCCATCTAGTTTCTATTCAAGGCTTTCCCTCTCCTCTTTTTCTCAAAAAAAGACTGCTTTTTCCCATTATTAATTTGTCTGTTATACATGTGGCAAGTACCTGTCAATTTTGCTTCTGGACAGATCTTTTGAGATTGCTTGCTGAGCACACATTTTTTCCCTATGCAGATTCTTAAATTCTCGGTAATTTATTTGGTAGCTGTAATAATAAGAGACTAGCTTTTAATTCAGCAAAGGAGGCTGAAAGTGAACCATCGGAAATAAGATTGACCATATACAACAATTAGGGGACAATATAAGTATTTGCGGCTTATTCTTTCACTCGTTTTACAGTGTCTTTTGATGAAGTGAGGTCTTGTTTTTTTAAAGAACGAGTCCCTGTTTATTTATTATTTGCCAGTTATAAGTATGGCAAATATTTGCTCCCAGTTTCTGGCTTTTAGTGATGCCTTTTGATGACTTAACGTCCTTGATTTCGAGGGAGCTCAGTGACCAGTCCCTTGCTTCTGGCTAGCACTTTTTGCATCTCTCTCAAGATCCTTCCCTCCTCCAAGGTCATAAAGCTATTCTTCCAAATGGTTAAAAGTTGTGCCTTTTATATTTATATCCCTTAGGTCACCTTCAAATGATTTTTGTGTATTAAATAAGTACAGATCTATTTTCATTATTTTTATATGAATAATCAATTTCTCTAGCACCATTTAATGAACTGCCCTTCCTTTCCCACTGATGTCAAGGGAGGGCTAAGAATGCCATAAATCATATTGATATAAGTGTGCCTGTATTTAGGCTATGCCATAATGCTTTAATGATAAGGTATTGAAGTGAGGAGCAGTTCCCTATGGAAAAAAAGAGATAACTTGCATCGTCTAAACCTTATACATTAAGTTATTCAAACTTTGAGATATCTGCATCAAATTGGATGCCATTACTAACATATACTAACAAAATGTATATGTTAGTACTTTGAGAAAAAGAGAGCAAATCCATATTGATTTTAAAATTTAGTCAGCAATAATAGTACGTGAAACTAGGGTTTTTCCCCCCTTTATGTTAGTAACATATTTAATTATTAAAGAAAATATAGGTAATACCAAAAAGCAGAAAAGAAAAACAAATTACCCATTATACCACCTTCCCTCCCCCACCCCAACAATTTAGGCAAGTTCAGCACCTCCACATCTTTGCATTTGGCTTCTGGACAGATCTTTGCTTCTAGACAGACCACTGTCTGCTTGGTCCTGAGATCCTGAAAACTTGTTCTTATTCACTTGTACTTACCTGGTTTGGGTCTCAAACCAAGATCTGGTCTTCCCCTTCATGAACTTGGCTCAACCAAAAGGATTCCACCTGCACAGGCTGGCGGCCACCTGCGCTTCCTCCCCTAGTCCTCTCTGGTTTCCCATTTTTCTTTTTGTTGGCAGGGTAATACATGTTCATACGAAATCTGGGGACAAACACTGTCCCCTAATTGTTGTATATGGTCAATCTTATTTCCGATGGTTCACTTTCAGCCTCCTTTGCTGAATTAAAAGCTAGTCTCTTATTATTACAGCTACCAAATAAATTACCGAGAATTTAAGAATCTGCATAGGGAAAAAATGTGTGCTCAGCAAGCAATCTCAAAAGATCTGTCCAGAAGCAAAATGCAAATGCATACATGCTATGAATATTATAATCAGAAACTTTTTTAGAGATTATTTTAAGATAAAACATGTATAAAATATAGGTAAAATACTCTTTCTGGGCCTCATCCAATGAGTGTCTTTGTCATTAAAATGCAAATAAAGAAAGTTAACTTCTTGCCCTGCCAGTGTGGCTCAGTGGTTGAGTGTCAACCTATGAACCAGGTCAATTCCCAGTCAGGGCACAAGCCCGGGTTGCAGGGCACAAGCCCAGGTTGCGGGCTTAGTACCCAGTAGGGGGCATGCAAGAGGCCGCTGGTCAATGATTCTCTCTTATCATTGATGTTTCTATCGCATTCTCTCTCTCCTTTCCTCTCTGAAATCAATAAAAATATATTTTTAAAAAGAAAGTTAACTTCTTAAGTCATCATCTACACTAATAAAAGACAAAGATGCTAATTGACCATACCTTCGCTAAGCCCATCAGCCAATCAGAAGAGTATGCAAATTAAGCCAACAATGATGGCCATTAAATTTGCATACTGCAGGTGGGGCAGGCAGCGCCAGACGCTGCCCACAGGATCCAGGCCTGGGATTCGTGACTTGGCGAGCCGGGGCCGGCAGCGCCCGACTCTGCCCGCGGGATCCGGGCCTTGGCAAGGGAGCAAAGTGGCAGATAAGGGAGAGAGCCGAGGTGGCAGAAAAGGGAGGGAACCCTATTCTTGCAGAAATAGGCCTGAGGAAGCCCTATTCTTGCAGGAATCTTCCTGCAACGGGCCTCTAGTAAGTTATATTCTGGGTCCCCAAGTATAAAAATATTAAATTTCTTTTCCCAATTAAAATTTAAACCAATCCCGGGGGGGGGGGGGATCTTTTTGCTAACTTTCCTTCCTTCCCTTTCTTTTATTCTGCTATCCATCTATCTGATAAACGTTTATTGAGTGCCGATGCATTTAGGTACCAAATCACTGGAATGTCAAAGCCTCATTATATTATATGAAAAAAAATCAGGTGGCTATTTATATGCCAGTTTTATATAAAAATAAGTCTACCCCTTGAAAGGACAATTTATGAAGCCATTCATTCAACTGAGCCTAAGAAAATGAACTGAAATCAGCTCATGTGGAACGACCTCACTCCAATTCCCCTGGATAAGAGGGATCCCCCAGAGGAAATTATTCTAGTTCAGGGCTCAGAAAAGGAAAGCCTCAGAAGAAAGAACCATAGAGAGGAGGTTTTCATTCAGGAAAATGATTATTTCACACTCTATTCCCAGAGAATACATACACTGGGCTTTTCTTAAACCTAAAGAAGAAAGTAATGAAGAAATATTCCTGATCTTGCAATTATTAGCAAAAAAAAAAAAAAAGCAGTATTGACATAGAGTTATCAATATGACCTAGATTTTCTTAAAATTCAGTTGTTACTAGGATGTAAAAAGATAGCTCAAGTGACTTTTATTATTAATCAAGTAAGAAAAGAAAAAATGTTTCTTGGACATATGGTTTCCTTTGCTCTGTATGCGGGCACTTATGTTCTTATTGGTTAAGAAAGTGAATGAACTATTATGTTTTGAGTGGGTTTTCTTGTCTTCTTTGCATGAAGCATGTGATGTGTCACTTGAATTTTTTAAAATTGTCTCAGCCTAAAAAAAAATTATTTATAATAATAATACTGGTCCCTATTTGGCCTACAAGTGTCAGTAACCTGCCAGAGTCACGAGCTGGTAAGTGGCACAGTTGGGATTCCAACCTGATTCTCTCTATCAACTACTCCATACTGTGTAGAGCAGAACCTCAGCAAGGAATTAGAAATGAGGAACCAATAAGAAGTATTACTAAGATAGTATGAAACTTTAGCTGTAAGCTTATGGGAAGTTAGGAGACACTAAAGTAGTTTAAATAGAAAAGACATGAGTTTGTTTAGCTAAACTAGAGGGGAGCCATCATCTAGTGAGCTCTGCCCTAGTTTGCTGTGTGGAAGGGACTGTGAGTTGCCTACACAATATCCACTCTTCCCTCTTCCCTAGTAAGAAATGTTGATGTTATTTGCAATGGCCATGTCCCCAGTTTAAAGACTACCTTTCCTAAACTCCTTGGCTTCTAGGGGTGTTCAAGGACTTATAAGCAGAAGCTAAATAGATGGAAGCTAGGGAAGCTCTTTCAAAGGGGGCTGATTAGGTTCAGAGATATGTGCTCTTGACATTCCATTTTCTTCCACCTCAGAAGTTGGATGTAGTGACTGAAGCACTAGGGAGCATGTTGTGACCATGAGGAGAGTGTTGGCATGTACGCCAGCACTAAGGATCATGGAACTGCCCAAACAGCCCTGGACTACTTACCTCTGGACTTCTTTTATGTGAAGGCCAACTCTATTTGAGTTTTCTGAAAATGTGATTGAATCCTAATGCTAAGTGATGTAGTATTTTATGTAACTTTTTAAGTTATTATCCTCAAAACTTTCTTGCTAGAAATTTACAAGAACTCTTTTTAAAAATATATATGTACTTCTTTATTGATTTCAGAGAGGAAGGGAGAGGGAAAGACAGATAGAAACATCAATGATAAGAGAATCATTGATTGGCTGCCTCCTGCACGCCCCACTGGGGATCGAACCTGCAACCCAGGCATGTGCCCTTGGCCGAAATCAAACCTGGGACCCTTCAATCTGCAGGCCAATGCTCTATCCACTGAGCCAAACCAGCTAGGGCATACAAGAACTCTTAATGAATTGTGTTCTAATTCATAATAACTTCCTCTCTGCCTCGCATTTGTTTCTCTCTACAACTCAGCCCTACTGTGTGTTGACCTTCCATGGAGTTCGTAGTGTATAGTATTAACAGAAAAAATGGAATATCAGTAAAGGTGGGAATAAACAGTAAATGCAAACATCAAAAGCTCAGACGGAGTTGTCAAAGGGAAAGAAAACCAAGAAAAATTAAAGTTTAAGAAACCTTGTCTAGAATCACGGGTCCAGTCATTGATGAAACCAGGGCTCAAACCTAAAGACTCTTTTGTGATGTTGGTCTTAAAGAAAGCCAACAACTGATAGCCAGCTGGCTCCAAGGAGTGGAAGGATCTTCCAGCTGAGGGTGACAGGTACAGCAAAGGCCTTAGAGCAGCAGTTCTCAACCTTCCTAATGCCGCAACCCTTTAATACTGTTCCTCATGTTGTGGTGACCCCCAACCATAAAATTATTTTTGTTGCTACTTCATAACTGTAATTATGCTACTGTTATGAATCGTAATGTAAATATCTGATATGCAGGATGTATTTTCATTGTTATAAATTGAACATAATTAAAGCATAGTGATTAATCACAAAAACAATACGTAATTATATAGTATTTTCCGATGGTCTTAGGCGACCCCTGTGAAAGGGTCGTTCGACCCCCCAAAGGGGTCGCGACCCACAGGTTGAGAACCTCTGCCTTAGAGGGAGGAGGAAGGAGGTCGACAGTTCTTACTTAGACCATCAGAAGCCAGGAAAGCAAGGGGACCATTTTAAGAAAAGCAGATCTTGCCCTGACCGGTTTGGCTCAGTGGCTAGAGCATCAGCCTGAGGACTGAAGGGTCCCAGGTTCGATTCCGGTCAAGGGCATGTACCTTGGTTGCAGTCACATCCCCAATAGGATGTGTGCAGGAGGCAGCTGATCGATGTTTCTCTCATCGACGTTTCTAACTCTCTCTCCCTCTCCCTTCCTCTCTGTAAAAAATCAATAAAATATATTTTAAAAAGAAAAAATAGAAAACAAAAAAGATCTTGGTGCAGGGCAAAGAATAAAGGGAACGTGTGAAATAATGAAATCGGTAGGCTTAGAGGGGCTCTCAACCACCAGCATGGGGAGGACAGGAGTGGGGAAACAAGCTAATCAGCAGGAGCACCCAGCTATAAATCAGGGTGTTCAGACGGTCCTGCCAAAGTACATAATTGCTTTTTTTTTTATTACCAAGTAATGAAACATTCATCCTTGACCCTAAACCTTATGATGGAAGACTTTCAGGCTCCTCATTATTTTTCCTCATACTTTTGAAGCATTTATCAATATATAATCACATACCCCCAAATGTATTAAACAGTCTGTGAGAACTTTAAGGATATTTGGTCCTCTCCCCAAATTAGCATTATAAAGGATTGGGTGGGGAGAAATATAATGCATGCTGGTTACTCAGAGATCTATATTAGAGAGTTACAGCTATAAGATAGGTGAGGGGTAGTCACAATACCTAGGACTTGGAGATACTCAGACTATAAATCCTAACTCCTACTGGGTTAAAGGCCCTTTTTTGTCTTACTTATGGTTGATCTGTATCTTGTCATCATAAAAGTGTCCTAACTGGTTTGTAACAAGTTGCCATGAAGGTTAATCCTATCTCTTGGGGAATATAGTCATTAATTTTGAAGCTATACACACTAATTGGCTGTCAAGGAAGCTGTTTCAACTCTCTCTATGTAACATCCTTGGTAAAGTGCTTAAATTCCTTCATCAGTAAGAAAACCTTAAGAATTTTTGGCTTCCACCTTTGGGACTCACTGTAATAATTTGGTAACCGTAAGCCTATTTTTTCTTCAAGCCAACATTAATATGAGTTTTTCTTCCTATCCGGATCCCTTACTCAATCAGTGCCTTTAAGGGAGAAATGAGAAGTGGAATTTTGGATGACAATATTAAGATATAAGTAAAATTTCAGAAAAAGAAATGAATGACTGATGGCTTTTCCTGAGATGAGTAAGTGTGGCTGGTAAAATTCTGATGTCTAGTTATACGTGGTTGGCCTGCCAGATGGTATTTAACCCTCAACCCATCTCATACTTCTCTTTGGTTTTATGCCTTACCACTCCTCTGATTCACCATTATACCCAATATCAACAGGGCAGGGGTAGAGAGTAGGGGGAAAGAAAAGAGAAGGAAGGAAAAGTGAATATAACAAGCTGGTCAACAGTGGGGTGAGGCTCAGAAAGTGAGGTTGTTTGCTTTGCACATTAAAACTGTAACCTAAGGACAAAGCTCTTCCTATCAGCCTTCATGAGGAAATAAAAACATAAACGTGAAAATACTTTAATTCAGCCTGAGTTAAAATTAAAGAGAGATTTCATGGGTGATGAAGGTACTTAGGGAGAAACTTCAAGAAAAAATGACTTTGATACAGATTATTTAAGGTGCAGGGTCAAAAATACGATAAGTCGAGAAGTACTTTTATTTGATGGTTTTAAGAGCACATTGAACAAAGAACACTTAAGCAACAGGCAAAAATTCTGCTTTAAGTTTAAATGTGCACATGCTCTGTCTCTTGTCAAACTAGTAAGTAACTGAAATGTTGTGTAAGTAATGTCAGGGAACCTCTGTGGTATGTGATTTCAAACTGCAAAGGCTTTAACCTATAACCTTAAGACTATGTATGTTTTAGAAAACTGGATTTTCTAGAATGTATATCATAGACAAATGATCATTTACATAAAGTGGCAAGCTATGTTTGACATAGAAATTGGTTTTCCTCATCCACTTTGTTATGATGAACCTGATGGTTACAGACCATCACTAATCTTGTTATGATGAACCTCACCCCTACACAAACTATGTAGAGTGTCATGCTAGTCAGGAAAAAGAAAATAGCATTTACAGCAGATTCATTTTCCAGACCTCAATGCATAATGTCACTCTTCCATGTACTCGTCAAGCTGTTTGCCCAGGTGAGCAGCATATTGTTCTAATAACAGAGTTGTTTGCCCAGAGGAGCAAACTGTTTGTCTTAATAAATTGATTTGAAAGAATTTCCTAAAGTAAACAGTGAAGTTATTTATTAAGTTACTGTCTGGTCTTCTTGGGAAAGAATTTCCTGGAGCCGAGAGTTAAGTCATGTTGACACAGGTGGGCTCAGTTCTAATATCTCCCATTCCACATGTGAATTGAAAATGGTTAAAGAGAAAAAACCTGACGGAAATAAAGGAATGTTCAACCATATAATTTTAGAGGTTGGTCAGTAGTCTAAGCTCTTAAGTTCACTGTAGAAGAAATTGAGACTCGGGGGGTTTAAATAACCTGTCCAAATTCATATAGCCAGTTGGTGAGACAACACAATGTAGATATTTTCCTCCAAATCCAATGTTCTTTCCATTACATGATTCAATTCCTGCTTTGAAATAGTCCTTTAAACATAGCGAAACATAGTCTTTTTTAACATCTGTAAATGATCCCTAGGCTTGCAAGCATCTCCACAAATGTAATATAGAAATTCAATGAAAGGCACAGCATTTGTAAAGTCGTCAACTCTCATACATCTCACATACTTCACAAGGGAGAAATTCAGAAATGAGCGTGAAGTTTTGTTCATTTTACATTTATTTTATATCATTAAAGATCACACTCTTTGGCAAAAATGTCCATTCTCCCATTTGTACTTCTGTACTCTATATTTAGAAGCTATTAACATGAACCCTCAAGTCAACTTATACGAGTAAAGAACTCTGACTAGTACTCTACTATCACAACCAGCACCAATGAAATACTATATAAAGATGTGATTTCTTTCAACTGTTCATTTCTCAAAAAGACTATGTTTCGCTATGTTTAAAGGACTAAAAGGCTCGTAGTCATCCAGAAAATGTCTAATTTAGACAGTGAAACTAAGGGTCCTTATGACTTTAAGTTTAGCTTTAAATCCTAACACTAGAAATCATATCTCTTTGCCTTCTCTCTCTCCACCCTTCAGAGACCCAGCCTTTCCCCCTGGATAATCAGCAACCCCCAAGGCAGAAGAGAGTGGCCTGGACCTGACTAATGGTCACAGGGTCCAGACCTCTGACAGGCTACAGATAACATCGTAACCTAAGTTATGTTTCAGCTCCTGAGCCTAAGGTAGAAATTCCCCATGGCTACTTTCCCATGAGACCAGACAGAGGGACGCCGGAGCAAACTTCAGAGCTGTCCTCAAGACTTGCAGAAATTATTTATTACCCTTACCTCACCTCTAACCAATCAGCTCCCAGCACAACCCCAAGCCCCCTGACTCATGGTATCTTGTGATTCTGCCCTATATCATCTGTAACCTACACCCAACTGGGGAGTTGAGTCTTTAACATTAGCTCTTTGTCTCCAGATTGGCTAATTCAATAGTAAACTATTTTTCCTTCTATACTGAAAATGCATGCATTTCTTTGGGCCATTATGCACCGGCAGACAAACTCAAAACCAGTGGAACCCTGGCAACAACAGCATGTGTAGATTGCGGAGAAAGTGGAAAGATTTATAATACATCACATAGCCAACAAGCTTCCTACTGTCTACTAGTAAGGTTCCATGGTCCAATGACATAGCCATTAGCCACATGTGGCCATTTAATTTTAATTTAATTAAAATTAAATAAAATTTAAAAATCAGTTCTTTAGTCACATATTTATATTTCTACAGCAGAAATGTGCATGGTCTTTCGGTAATTTTTAGGTGTATGTTGTATTTGGCTACCACCACAAGATGCACATCACTAGTAAATATGCATCATTAAATAAATCAGAAAGCAAGGTAATATTGGTCAGGTTATATATTAGCAGAAACAAGGAACCATAAAATCTCAGTGTTTTAACCCAACAAAAGGTTCATTCGTTCTAACCTATAGTTCAAAGTAAATGTTTCTGGATAGGCAGTTCTGGATACATCTCTGAGCAGTGATTTGGAGAGATAGGCTCCTCTGTATTCACCCCAACGGTGATGAGAGGGGAGGCGGGGAGGGAAGAGGAGGGGAGGAGAGAAGAGGACAGTTTGCCAGATGTTTGAGAGCTAGGTCTAGAAGTGCACACATCACTTCTCTCCATAATCCACTGGCCAGAAAAAGTCTCCTGTCCCCAGATAGATACAAAAGGGTTGAGAAAGGCTAACTCCCTATAATCCCAGAAAGAAAATGAAATGGTGCGGTGATTACAAAGGGATGTCTGTCACAGAAGTCAGCCAACATCAGACCTCATCACACAACAGGTGAGAATCTGTTTACAGCAAGTGTCAAGATTCTATAACTATAGTAGACTGTTTCATTACTCAGAACATTCCTTGCCCCTCACCAGAGATTATACATCCCTGCCACACTGATGCCAGGCGTGGCTGCATGACCTGTGGTGCCCCTTTCTAGAGGACTGCACATCCCCAGTGGCCAACTGATTTGGTTTGAAAAATGTGTGTGGCACAATATGTGCCACTTCCAAATAGAAGCTTTAAGATCCTTTGTATGTTTCCATTGTAGGATTTTTTTCCCTCTGACAGGAGCCACTCCTTCAGCTCATGTCTCAGAATGACAATGTCATTGACCAGAGTCTTAGATACCTGCAGTGGATGAATAGCATGAGAGATAAACCTTCGTTGTGGCGAGTCTCTAAAATCCTGGGGGTTGTTTGTTACCACATTATAACTTAGCCCAAGTGACTAATGAGGTGTCAAAATCATAACAGTGGATGTGGCTCTTATAAGCATTATAAATCAAGAATGGGAATTGCTTATGATTTGTGATTAATAATAAAAACATTTCTGTGATTGGTAGATGTGACAAAAGCAATAATGTAAATTAGGCATGATGCTCACCTTGGACTTTTTTTTTCAGAAAGAGAGAGTTTTTAGAAAGAGAGAGGGCCAGCTGGTGTGACTCAGTGGTTAAGCATTGACCTATGAACTAGAAGGTCATAGTTCGATTCCCAGTCAGGGTACATGCCTGGGTTTTCTGGCTCCATCCCCAGTAGGGGGCATGCAGGAGGCAGCTGATTAATGATTCTCATAATTGATGTTTCTATCTCTTTCTCTCTTCCTCTTGGAAATCAACAAAACTGTATTCAAAAAAAGAAAGAGAAACATCTATTGTTATTCCACTTATTTATGCATTCATTGGTTGCTTCTTATATGTTCCCTGATCATAGATTGAACCCGCAACCTTGGCATATCGGGATGATGCTCTAACCAACTCAGCTACCCAGCCAGGGCACCTTGAACTTGTTCACTTGTAAAATTACTTCCCACGTCCTAGGGAAAGCAGAGTCCCTGCTTCCCCTGTCAGATAGTGCAGGCTGTGGAAGGAGTGGGGTTCCTGAGGGTGTTTCTGCTCTTATATTTTCTGGCAGATTAGCTCAGGCACATGAGAAGGTAGAGAGACTTCCATCTTTACAGAACTTATACATAATAACATGTTCCTAACCACTGATTTACTAATAAACTTCTGGAATTCAAATCATACTGAAAACCACAAAGTTGGTTCTGTAGGAATGCAAAGTTTAAAAGGAATAGAAAAGTTTAAAAGCTGAAAGAGAATTTCGCTATCTAATTTATCCACCTAGTTCCAAGGTTTCAGGCAAAAGGAGTCCTACTGCAAGAGAATTTCTATTACCCTCATTTTGCTGTTTTGAAGTCTTAAGTTCCTTTGCTGTTATTTTAAGCAAATTCTCATTAGATCTTCACCTAGAATGAAAAACAACCATCTTTCAAATAAGATTTTAGTTATAGTCAATTACTGTCTTTTTAGGGCCATATAGTAGCAGGAATTCAGTGCACAATGAAATCAATAAATCTGTTTTTCTCCTAGCAAAGTACTGCATTAGATACTATCACAGACCATTTAAATACTTTCCAGTACCCTGTAATGTCAGCTTTCTTCAACAGTCCTGACTGTCAGCATCAATTTTGCCACTTTAAAATGAATAGCAGAGGAGAGAAGCAAGATGGCGGCATAGGTAAACACCTGAACTTGCTGCTGTGTACAACCACATTAAAACTACAACTAAAAGACAAAACAAATAGCATCCAGAACCACGGGAAGGCTGCCTTAGTGGAAATTCTACATCTAGAAGGAAAGAGAAAAGCACATTGAGTCTGGCAAGAGGTGGAAGTATGGAGGTACAGAGGCGCACACAAAAGGGGCTGGCAGCTGGGTACGGGCAGCTGGGTACGCTGTTGTCTTTTTCAACTGGGAGGGAGAAACAAGCTCCCGACTGCTCTGAACTCCAGCTGCAGGTGGAAATTTGGGGACCCAGACTCATACGGAGAGAAACCATACTGTCTGGCATCAGGCCAGAATGTGAGGGCGGCTTCCTCGCAGAAGTGCTTGCAGCGTTCATTGTTCCTGCACGGGGCCGTGGGACACAGACCCCAGGACCTCTCCGAGGCAAAGCAGACTGGCAGCCATTGCTGTTTGCTCCACCCTGGTGATTCCCTGAGACCCCACCCCACCCAATTTACATCCCCACCCAAGCTGTGCGCAGAGGCTTTTGCCTTTCTCTGCCTAAAAACCTGTCAAACTGTAGCTGGGTCAGAGAAACCCAGATTCCAAAAGAAGGCCTAAGGCTCAGCAGCAGCCTGCATTACTTCACAGCTGCGCCTCATCTGGGCACCTCCAAACCCCAAACAAAGAGGAGGAATCTGCAGATCTCTCTGTAGCTTCTGCTGGGTGGCCTCAGACAGTGGTTGAATTTGCACCTCCTTGGAGATCCAAGAGCCAGTCTACCCAGTGGTCAGAGGGAGACCATTCAGATTACAATTCTTCACATCTATAAGATACACACTCAGGGTGCAGACTCAGTGAACGCCAAAGCCCCACTGAAGCAAGTCCTGCCCCATAAGGGTGTCTCCAGCACAGAAGTTCTCCCATTGTAGACACAACTGGTGCTCACAGCCAATTGACCAGGAGGTCAATTCCTCCCAATGATACCAACAGCAATCAAGGCTTAACTACAACAAGACTGTGCACACAGCCCACAAAGGGGTGCATCTCAGGTAATTAGGGAGGCTGAGCCACTGGGCCCTACAGGACACCTAGCACACAAAGCCACTCTATCAACACAGGGAAGCAGCCAAAATGCGGAGACAAAGAAACAGGTCACAAATGAAAGAAATGGAGGAAAGTAAACTACTGGATATAGGGTTCAAAACCACAGTTATAAGGTTACTCAAGAATCTTCTAGAAAGCTCTGAGAAATAGTGAGACCCTCAAGGATATGAAAAAGGACCAATTAGAAATTAAGCATACACTTACTGAAATAAAGAATAATATACAGAGATCCAACAGCAGACTAGGGGATCGCAAGAATCAAGTCAAAGATTTGAAATATGAAGAAGCAAAAAACACCCAACCAGAAAAGCAAAAGGAAAAAAAGAATACAAAAATATGAAGATAGCACAACTATCTATCTCTGGGACAACTTCAAGCATACCAACATCCGAATTATGGGGGTGCCAGAAGAAGAGAGAGAGCAAGATATTGAAAACCTATTTGAAGAAATAATGACAGAAAACTTCCCCTACCTGGTGAAAGAAATAGACTTACAAGTCCAGGAAGTGCAGAGAACCCCAAACAAAAGGAATCCAAAGAGGACCACACCAAGACACATCATAATTAAAATGCCAAAGGCAAAAGACGAAGAGAGAATCTTAAAAGCAGCAAGAGAAAAACAGTTAGTTACCTACAAGGGAATACCCATATGACTGTCAGCTGATTTCTCAACAGAAACTATGCAGGCCAGAAGGGAGTGGCAAGAAATATTCAAAGGGATGAATAGCAAGAACCTACAACCAAGATTACTCTACCCAGCAAAGCTATCATTTAGAATTGAAGGTCAGATAAAAAGCTTCACAGACAAGAAAAAGCTAAAGGAGTTCATCACCACCAAACTAGTATTTTATAAAATGCTGAAGGGTATTCTTTAAGAAGAGGAAGAAGAAGAAAAAGGTAAAGATAAAAATTATGAATGAATTGACAATAAATACATATCTATCAACAAGTGAATCTAAAAATCAAGTGAATAAAAAATCTGATGAACAGAATAAACTGGTGAATGGAATAGAAACAGGGGTATAGAAAGGGAGTGGACTGACAATTCTCGGGGGGAAGGGAGTGTAGGGGGTGTGGGAAGAGACTGGACAAAAATCGTACACCTATGGATGAGGACAGTGGGGGGGGGGGGGGTAATGGGAGGAGGTGGGGTGGGAACCAGGTGGAGGGGAGCTATGGGGGGAGGGGGGAAAAGAAGAACAACTATATTAATCTGAACAATAAAGATTTATTAAATAAATAGATAAATAATAAATAGCAAATTGTCCTAAAACCCTATAGAAACACAGAAATATGAAAAGTAGCGCAATCTTTAACCCATTGAACAAATAAAGCTCTGTGAATGATATTCACCAAACTTCATGATAAATTATGACAACACTTCCAACTCTCCTTCATTTCCAGTGGGGACTGCAAAGCACCCTTTTCTTGCAAATGAATCATCTGCTCAGGACTGAAATTTACATACAAGAAAAAATTAAAAAACTACAATACAACACAGAATGCAATCATCTGCACTGTAAGAAAACTGGTCTTCCTCCTTCCCATAAAATTAAAAGGAGAGCCCTGGCCAGTGTGGCTCAGTTGGTTGAGCGTCGTCCTAAGAGGTCACTCATTTGATTCTGGATCAGGTTTTGAGCTCAATCCCCAGTAGGAGGCATGCTGGACACAGCCGATCCATGTTTCTCTCTCTCATCAGTGTTTCTCTCTCCCACTTCCTTCCTCTCTTTAAAAGCAAGAAAAACATATTTTTTAAAAATCCAAAGGAGACATTCAGGTATTCACCACCACCTTCCTGAACTTGATTGATAATGAGCAGTTTCCTGTTTTACATTGATATTCTTTATATTCTCTTTTATTTGGAATGTAATAAATTTAAGTAGGTCTAACAAGCATACACTGGCAGTTTTTCATTTGCAACAGCTAATTAAAAACAGCTGCAACACTAGTCTTTGTAAACAGAATGCATCTTAGAAGAATTACCATCACAGTTCTGCCAGACACCAGGGTCTTACAGTGTGAACAGATCAGCAAATTACTTCCTCCCAGCAATCTGCTGTGCAGGGACTTCTAGTTTTGGTCTCGCTAAATTGATGAGGTACATACAGACGTAAAGAGAAAAACATAATTACACTAAAATTACATAGGTCAGTGTTTTACTCTGTTAGAGTCATAAAAAGTAAATTCCAATTATAAGCAAAAGTTGCTAAGAAAATCTAATTATGTTCCAAAAGCCAGTGAGTGAGAAATTATATTTTCCGATAGGATCATTAGCTTAGCTGAATCTGGAAATGTGCTAAAATATACTCTTTCATACAGTACATAAGATAACCAGCTGTCTTATTGCATTTTCATGCATAAAACGAAGGGCTCCCGATAGTCACTTTAAATGATTTCCAGTGTTAATTAGAAAAAAATATCAAATCTAAAAATAATTGCTTTCACTTTATAGCCAGAATTACTTTACAGCATGACATTCAATATGACAAATTAAACAACTGTTTAGTTTTTTTATGTATCTCTCAAAATGCCAAAAATATTCCTAAATTCATTTCTGATTCCACTATAAAAAGTAACATTCCATCTTCTGAGTAAACACAGATTGAAAACATTTATTTTTACTCCCTCCTAAAACTCCTCTAAAGCTACAGAATGCATTAAATATATATATGTATATAGATGGATAGGTAGATACATACATACATACAAGAGAACATAATAGGTAACAACAGTAACAAACTATTAAAAACTGGGATACACACAGATGAGGAGGCATGGATGTGGCAGACCTGAGAAAGCTAATGCTCCTTAATTAATAACATTATAAGAATGAAATGAAATACTATATGTTACCAAATATGTATCCAATAAATGTGAGCTTTTATTATTAATAAAATATTTACAAAGGATGACTTTTGGAAGACGCCATAACATTCTGAATTAGCAAACCAGGCTAGGGGAGCCAATGGTAAGAGGAAAATGTAACCTGCTGAGTCCAGGGTGGTGAATTATTATTTTAGTTTCCTCAAGAGAGCCATGTGTTTCCAGCAGGATGAGGTTAGCCTTGCCTAGGAAATCCTCCCCAGAGAGAAGGAAGAGACCCAGGGGAGAGTATATTTAGAAATCTGATAAAGTAAAGAAATAAAAAAATCTGACCACAGGAAACATCAGGAAAAGGCCCAACTCAGAATGCTAAGTAGAATGTGTTCTGGTGCCTGTTTTAAGGCTTCTGAGTCCCCCTTTAGACCAAGGCCAAGTGCAGCTGAGACTCTTCCAGAAGACATCCACCGTGAGGAAGGGGAGAAGCAAACCTAAGTTACTGCAGTCTAATACACAATCTGCACTAAATTTTATAAAACCAGCATTATAGCTATGACACTATCTTGCTTATTTCCATCGTTTGAGTAAAATTAGCACATTGGGAACCAAGAAAGTAGAAATTTAGATTAAGGTACTACTCAACCAATTGATGGGACTCAGGATACACTACTCAGAATAGGGTGCCTTGGCATATGGGATATTTTAAGCTGAAGGAGTCGGAGAAAATGGCAAAAGGGAGGGTCCCTCTGACCATTCTCCCTCCCCCACCTCCGCTCTTGAAACACGTCATAAAGCCCTCAGGTGAGACAAGCCCTGTGTCCTCCCTGCATGGAGAAAAAGAGCATCCTTATCTCCAAGGACAAAGGGAAATGGAGAAGAATCTGAGAGAACAGGTCTTGCTCAGTGTTACTCCTCAACCTATCACACTTCTCTACAACTGTCCACTCTTCCCCAAAATTAGCATAAAATCTCAGGTTTAACAGTTTCTTCAAGTCTTCATTTCCTAACAAAGGTTCCCATATCACATAAAACTTGTAAATAAGTCTGTTTGCTTTTGTCCGGCTAGCCTGCCTTTGTCAGCTTACTTTTCAGACCCAGCCAGAGACCCTGGAGGGTGGAGGAAAACTTTTCTCTCCCCTGCATGGTCGTCATTAGATTTTAAGCACTGACTAGCACAAAGAAGAAGAAAAACTATTGACCTCAAAATGTGCTTTTTCTATTTTTGAGAAAGGATCAATATTTCTCTGTCAGGTTCCACCTTAGCTAATATGGATTAATAAATATACCGATAATACAAAGTTTCTACTTTGTAAGGCATACTTCATCTAGAAATTGATTGTATCATTTATTTAAAATATGAGTACATTCTTGGAATAGTATCTGGTGGGAACAGCATCCGGAATCTGGTGTAAATGGCTTTCTCCACAGAATTGCTTCGTCACTTGAGGTGTGTCTTACTGCTTCCTACAGAGGCACAAACAGATCCCTTTACACAGAGAAATGCACAGCAGGGTCCCTTCACTATGGGGAATAACCCATCTTAAAGAATGTCCCTTTGAAATTTTATTTCCATTTCAATGGGCTTTTTAAAGAACTGTGAAATAATGGGACATTTACACTATGGAATATTATGCAGCTATAAAAAAGAGGGATCTCTTACCCTTTGGGACAACATGGATGGACCTGGAAAATATTATGCTAAGTGAAACAAGCCAATCAGGGAAAGAAAAATATCACATGATCTCACTTATTTGTCGAATCTAATGAACAAAATGAATTGGCCAACAAAATAAAACCCGAAGCATGGAGGCATGGAACAGACCAACGTACCTCAATGTGGGGCCGGGGGGCAAGAAGAGATAAACCAAAGAATTATATACTTATATGCATAGCCCATGGCCATGGGCAATAGGGTAGTGAAGACCTGTGGGGGTGGGTAGGGGCTGGGAGGAGAAGGGTAAAGGGTGGGAAAATGAGAAATATCTATAATACTATGAACAATAAAAAAATATTAAAAAATAAAAAATTTTTATAAATGAAAAAGAAAAAAATAGCAGTGAACCTTTACCACTGTTAGTCTAACATATTGAAGAAGAAAAAAAAAGCCAAAAACTGTGAGATGTATCATGTTATTTTCGGTTAATATTTTACATGCTCCAAAACCTATCCCTATCACATGTGGAAAAGTGGCTGCTCTCTGTTAAAAGTGAAGTACTCTATTGACTAAGAAACAGCTATTTCCCTAATATGAAGTGTGAACCCCTTAAATGAAAATGTAATATAAAAGCCTCCTTCACCACAGCTGGAAGGCACTGAGCTGAGTGACCCCAGTGCCAGCCTGTAGTGGCCAGCACAGACAGCAGCAGAAACACAGTAACTCCCTGCATTGGCATGAGGAGAGCCACCCAGTCGCCGGGCTTCTGTACACATTTAGAAACTGCTCAGAACCAACAAGCAACCTCCTGCCTGGCTTTTAATGTTGCTAAGTCATGAGATTCTCGCCTCCGTGGTCCACCCACCAGGCAGGATGTCCTGGAGTAGAGGCTCCAGTTTGCATAAAACCAAAGTTAACCAAATTCGATCCAATCCAATCCTAACTTTTGTTCTGTACATCAGGAACTAATTTGCTGACTTAGTGGATTGATCAGTCCCCTTTCACCCAAGTCCTACCCTACCTCACCTTACTGTCCTTTTCCTGGGAACTACAGCTTACGTCCCAGCAAGAACTGTGGTCAAGCCTGTGTCATGGCACCAGGTAGGCCCCAGCACTGCAGCCAAGTGGAGAATATCTTGACCACGCCCTGCTCTTCTGAAAGGCTCATGCTCCGACCTGTTTAATGCTGAGTCATTCTCTCATATGGGTTGTGTTCAACGGTGATCTCTTGATATTATGGATCAGAATTATTCTGAATTCTGAGGGTAAGACATAGTATTTTAAGAAGTGAACCCTAACCTCAATCAGCCTACTATATAATTAAAGACATGACTAAATCTCATGATATTATGCTCTATCAGGAAGAGTATAATTCAGGTAATACAGACTGTAAGTGCATTAGTAACACATACTTCCAGAAATAACTCCTGCTTTTTCCCCTCTAAAGTTAAAAAAAAAAAAAAAAAACATTACACAATCATATTACAGTGGTTCTCAACCTTCTGGCCCTTTAAATACAGTTCCTCATGTTGTGACCCAACCATAAAATTATTTTCGTTGCTACTTCATACCTGTAATGTTGCTCCTGTTATGAATCATAATGTAAATACCTGATATGCAAGATGGTCTTAGGCGACCCCTGAGAAAGGGTCATTCGACCGCCAAAGGGGTCTCGACCCACAGGTTGAGAACCGCTGTATTAGACCAAAGTAGCAAGGGTCATCAGATGCAGTCTTCTGCAATCTGAATTTTCTTTTCTTTTAATTTAATGCACATTCTAAACACATGTATATGACTATTTTTAACAGCTGCAAATACCAGTAATTTCACTAAATTAACCATTTATACTGTTTCCAAACTTTGTCATTATAAGTTTTCACAATAGTATTTTACAAAAATATTTATACTCTTCTAAAAATCATTTCCTTTCAAAATAATGTATTTTGATTCTTGTTTCCTTTTTTTCTTTTTAACTCAACTCCTTCCACTTCTCCTTAGCCATTCCCAATACTCCAGCCAGGAAACCACAGTTAACATCCCATTGGAAATCTTCTGAATGTTTTCCCTTGCCTATAAGATTGTAAACAAGTACACTCGTTTTTGCTTGTCTTATAAAATTTGTATTATACTATGCATATTTCTCAACAATTTATTTCACTGAAAATATTCCAGAAAGTCCTCCAGATCAATAGATGAAGATCTAACTCATTGTTTTTATTACCTGTATAAATTCCATAGTGTGAATGCAGGATGTGGATTTTATCCAAACATTCCTCTACTGATAGACTTCAGATTTTTTTAGTTCTTGCCATTATGCAAATAATATGTTATCTTCGTATACATATATTTGAGTCCTGGTGATTTTATTTCTTTAGAATAGATTCCATCCTTATTTATTTATTTAGAAAGGGAGGTGGGGAGAGATAGAGACAAACATTGACATGAGAGAAATATCAATCAGTTGCCTCCTATAGTGCCCTGACTGAGGATCAAACCTGAAACCTGGGTATGTACCCTGCTGGGAATCAAACCCACCACCTTTTGGTGTACAGGAGGAAGTTCCAAAAAATGAAGCCACATTGGCCAGGGCTACAGTCTGTCCTTTTTTAAAAAAAACTATAAGAATCTTTATTTTATTGGGCTAAATGATAGAAAAAAAAAGCTACATGTTTATATGGAACTAAATGATTTATAATTACATATATTAAAAAAGAAAAAATCTGGAAATAACCAAGAAAATTGTGAAAAACAAGAATAATGAAGGGAGCCCCACTGTCATGGCTCAGTGGTTGAGCCTTGACATATGAACCAGGAGGTCACAGTTTGAGTCCCGGGTTGCGGGCTTAATCCCCTATAGGCAGCCAATCAATGATTCTCTCTCATCATTGATGTTTCTATCTCTCTCTCTCTCCCTTCTTCTCTGCAATCAATAAAAAAATATTTTTTTTAAAAGAATAATGAAGGGAGTCTCTACTATTTTTAAATTTCTGTTAACAGAAAATTAACAATGCTTTCAGTGTTTGGTTAAACTGTCCTAATTATAGGAAGAAAGATTTGTGGAACAGAACAAGAAATCTGGGAAAGGATATGACTATAGACAGAGATGGCAATTCATTTCATAGAGCTGTATAGTCTAATTATGCTGACACAATTGGTTATCTGACTGGAAGAAAATAAATACAGGATAATTCTAGTGGATTTAAGCCTTAATTGGAAAATATAATTTTCAAATTTTAGAAGAAATTTATGAGTATCTCTAAAACCTAGGGATATGGTAAAAAGGAGAAAATAAATATATTTGACTATGTAGGCATCTTACATTTTTGTAGGGCAGAAGTTACATAAATAAACTCAATAGAGAAACAGTACAAAAGGAAAAACTATTTTCAAGACAGACAAAGTATATTATATTCATAATAGACAAAGAACGCCTACGAAGTCATGAGGGGGAGAGGGGGAATGAACTACCCAAAAGAAAAATGTGATGATGCCTTTTTATTTCTACCATAAACAAGTTTAAAATGTGTTCAAGATCATTATGCAAAAGCTGTTTTAAAACTCTGTAGGAAAAAGCAGACTAGTTTTTCATTTTGTTTTGTTTTAATACAAAAATAGCTTCTAGAGATCTTGGTAACTGATCATTTGTGAAATAAGTGATTCCTAAGAGTTCACATTCATTTATCCAATCAATATTTATTAGACTCCAATACATACATGTTTCTTAGAGAAGTGTTTAATGAATATATCTGGTAACTATATATAAGTTTAAGTAATTTTTCAGAGAGGAAAACCAAAGTAAAGTAAGTGGCTAATAATTTCTAAAGAGTTGATGAGAACTAGATTTGGAGGAAAAGATTGTTGTCTTAGGGTGTTTGATCTATCTTTGAGCTACCACATTTGTAAGAGAAGAGGCAAAACTTGAAAGAACTTAAAACCAGGTGAGCATGACTCTAGCAGTAGTTTCTCTCTCTCTCTCTCTCTCTCTCTCTCTCTCTCTCTCTCTCTCTCTCTCTCCTCCCTCTATCCTTCCCTCCCATCCGCTTTTCCCTTCCTTCCCTCTTAGATAATCTCGTCACTTCAAATTCTAAAATTCAATGCTCTAGTTATCTCTGTCCAAACCAATAAGATCCAAATTTGGGGCACACAAAATATACCACTCCAAGACAGTAATAACTATAATCTGTAAAGTGACACTTTGAAAGTAAGGCTTCACCTGCTAGAAACACAGCATGTAGATGCCTGAGCCTCCTCATATGCTGATATGCTAACTAAAATTCTGTAACCTTCAAAGAGTACAGCACAATATAGGGCATGAGCAAACAATATTCTTGCAGAAGGTGGGGAACCAGGTCTTTTTCTATAAGTAATGTTTAGGCTCTGCCCCAAGAAGCTTTCATTTATAAGTGGACATATTTTATTTATTGAATTTATATACTGCCTCATTCCAAAAAGCATTTGAGGCAGCTTGCAAAGATATATATATAATAAAATGGAAAGAAAGTAATAAAAATAGGGGAAATGGGTAAAGAACAAAGAGGAAACAAATATTCCAACCCTTTTTAAAAGTCAATATCATTTCTGTGATTGTGCATAAAACATAGGTCAGAATTTCAGGATGTCTGAGGAAAAGTTGGAAATAATTACAGAATTTGCATTGTCAGAGGAGAGAAAAATGTACTCATTCTCTATATAAATAAGGTTTTTCTTAGGATTAAACTCAGAGATATAATTCATGTGGGGCTTTTTGTGGGGAATATGGGTTTGAATCCTTATTCTACAATTTCATAGGGAAAAAAACCCAGTTCTTATATGAACCTTAAATATAATTTAAAAGCATAACTTTAAAACACAATTTGATGAAGGCGTTTCTTTGGGAAGGAAGCTAAAGCAACATGGGTAGCCTTAAATGATAGCTGTCCAGTGACTGAGGTGATCCAAGGGTAAGATGTTATTTGTAAACAGAGAAGTTTTCAAACTGTGGTTAGCAGAGATACCTTTTCTTCAAAGAGAACCTTCTAGAGAAGTCTAGTGTATAAAGGATCAAGACACAGCTACACCTTTCCTTCCTTACATGCTCTCCTTCTCAGGAGCCTCAAAGGCTCTTATGGCAGAATTCAAAAGCCAAATATACAGAGACTAAAACTTCAAATACTTTGAATACATTCAACAATTCAATGTATTGTGTTCCTGCTAAGTATTACTGTAAATGTTATTTTATATATTATTTTTCTTAAAAATATTTTTTCACCACAAAAATAAAAAATTTTTTCATGAGAAAATTGACAGTCCCTGATACAATTCTTCATTAGAGCCTAGAGTGCTGACTAAGCCCAGATCCTTAAATGTATCAGGATTCATCACTGAGCCACTTCTATGATGGAAATACTAGTACAGGCTCCAGTCCACACTTCACATCCAGGTACAAGTCTGTTCCATCTCCTCACAACAGCTAGGCACACAGTCAGAATTCTTCTTAGGAACCCATTCTGAGTGCACGCAGGACCTGACCAAGTGCTTGGCTCACTTCCAAACCTGGCTCCCTTTCAAACTAGGCAGATTGAGCCTAAACATTTCTCAGCATCAACATTACCAGTCATCAACCACTGTTAGGACTTTTTCACTTCTATCAGTCAAATGCCAGGTAACTGTTGTCCTCATCTCAGTCTCAAGCGCCACCCCACTTCTCCTCCCATCCTTTTCCCTCAAGGCCCAGAATAAAACCACCCCTGAGCAGCTGGCTTCCATTCCTTGCCCATGGCCCCTCACCTGGCCTTACTCCTCAGTCCTGAACTGAGCGGAAGGCCCACAGAGACCATGTCTTACCATGTAAAGAGAAAACAAGGAACAAGAAGCAGCACCAGGAGAAAGGGAACTTTGAATCCTCCACTCTCCCACCCAGAACTCCACAAAGTGTGCTTTCTCAGACTTTATTTCATGATTCAAACACAAAGTGGAGGCCCTCTCTGAGAAAGAGTGAAAGAGGTGAGGAAAGTGTTTGACCAAGAACTACACCTTGGAAAAGCTTCGGTCATGCATTCATAGCTACTTCTAAATAACATGATATTCTTGATGTAACCAACAGCATGAATGAGCCATAGAACACATACCAATGTTACTAAACTAATTAATGCAGGATTAATTAACATAGAGGCAGCAGTCTGGTATATCCTGTTTACATGTTGATGAATGTCTATTACCTTGTTTTATCAACATTAGTGTTTTTGTCTTCTTTTCAATAGGTTAAAAACATTAAAAATATGCCCAATTTTCCAAAATAGTAGTAAGCACTTACATAGTCCCTATTATGAGCCAGGCATTGTTTAAAGAGAATATATATATTTAAAGGGAATACACACACACACACACACACCCCTTTTTAAAGGTTTGGAAACTAAGTCACAACGAAGCTAAGTTATTTTCCCAAGATCAAGAAGCTAATTAGTGGAAGGACTGGGGATTTGATGCAAGGAGACCAGGCTGCAAAGTCTGTGCTCTTAACCACTACATGCCTCGTCCTGAGTTTCCCTTCATCACATCGGACTCGACATTAGGAAAATCCACATCAAATAAGAATGACTCTTAGCTACTTCCTTGTTTTTGCTATGTGCCTACAGAAGGAGAAATAATATTAAAGTCTAAGCAAAACTTGAATATATGTGAATAATTTCAGCAAAACAAAATCTTATAACCCATTCTCCAGTCTATCATAAACACATCATTGCTTTTGCTATCTCAGAATACTGGCAACCATTTTATTTCTCATTTTCATTTCATTCCAGGAACACAGCTTTCCACACACTCGTGAATTAGGTAGTAGCTGAAAATATCTGATTGTTTTATGATCCAGATAACCTAGACTTGACTCTGGAAAATAGAACAGAATATTTAGAATGTATGGAGCCTAAGCTTCCTTTTCAGTTGATTTATAATGAGTTTATTATTTTCTAATTATAAAAAAATGTATGTTATGGTAGAAAAAAATTTAAATACAATCTAAGAAATAGAAACTTAAAACCCATGACACAGGGATAACCAATGCAAACATTATAGTGTAGATCTTTTCAATTTTATCTCTATGTCTATACTAGCTACCATTTATTGGGCATTTAAAGATTGTCGGGCACTGTGACAAGCACTTATGTTTTCTCATTTAATTGTCACAGAAAATTTCAAGGCAAGTACTATTATTATTATTCCCATGCTTTTAGTAACTGAAGCTGAGAGGGTCTAGAAATGTGCCCTCAGCCAAGGGTTCCAACCTAGGACTGCAGGGGTTGCTGATCCTATGATCTCACTGAGGTAGGTAATACCATCATTAATCCCACCTTAGGCACTGTGCTGGGTACAGGCTTAACAAATGTGCTTAGCTTTCATTTCCCAATTTTATTCCTCTGTTCATTTAAATGTAAGTTCTCTGGTTTACTTTAACTCAAGGTTTTTCAACTTGGCAGGCATGACATTGTTAGTTGAATGATGTGTGTGTGTGTGTGTGTGTGTACATACTACCCTGTGCAATGTAAGATGTTTGGGTGTTTAAAAACATCCCTGGCCTCTACCCACTAGATGCCAGTAGCGTTCCCCTAGATGTGACAACCAGAAATTAGGGCTGGAGGGCAAAATGGCCTCCATTTGAGAACTATCACAGTTTAATAAATTCTGTAATAGTCTTTGGAAATTCAAAGTCTGATTAACAGTCTGTTAACTGAGACAGACCTTTTTCATAGAAACAATTCAATAAAGACGATCTACAAATTTCCCTTTATCAAGAGCCCCCTCAGGATTCCTGACCGGGTCCCCATGCACTTCTCCACAATTCTGCATTGCTTTATTGTGTTTTGTTTTTGAACAGTTAATCCTTGCAACTCTGCAAATCAGTCAAGTGAGAAATGAGCTTGAGGCTACCGGCCAAATCCTCTGGACAAATAAATTTTGACAGAACCTCTCCTCAGATACTGTTCTACACATCTGAGCAGTCAATCCTGGGGTCTTTTCCAAATGTCTTCCAGTAATTCTAGTCTTTCCTCTCATAATATTCTATTTTATACTCATGAACCCAATTCATCTTTATTGCAGTTCCTCTGACCTCTAATGTGAAATGCAAGCTCTCAAGGATGCTTTGTCTGACTTATCATGGTCCCATGTGGATCTTTCTCAACGGGAGATCTCCCGCTGGTTCAGCAAAAGCCAGGCAGTGTGAGCTGATTACAGCCCTAAGACCCCAGACTTGCCATTCCACCTCCACTGTCAGGATGCACAGCTAACGGGGAGCTCATTAAAAATAATTTTGATGAAGAGCATAAATACTGACAATTAGCTTCTGTGACCTTCTAAAATCCATTTTGCCTCTTGATATTTTCCCCCTGCAACAGTTAGAGTGCTAATGGATTCACTTTTGTCCTTTGAGGCCCTTGAAGAACAATCTTTTTCTTTAACCATCAAATGCGCTACTGAAAGGGATTTCTGAATGCACACTGCAACTTCCCCCTTTGACCCTCACAACTAAGGAGCAGACAGAGACAGGTTATATTTGGCTTTTTCTAATTACCTTAATTGCCTCTAAAACAAATACCATAAAGTTTCATTTAGCAACAGGGACTTTCCCAATCCATTTATTTTCCTCCACTCAGTGAAAATGTTGCAGTCTAAAATATTGACTGATTTGATATCAATAAAAAAAAAGAGAAAAGAGACAAAAATAGATTTTATGATAGCTAGCTTTCTTTAGTCTTTCACTTTTGAACCATATACTCTGATTTATCTTCAGTTTACGTGGTGGAAAGAACTGAGTGTTAAGCGCACTAATGAGAATTAGTGTATAAATAGCCTGGCTGTTAGGACTGGGGGGAGGGGGCGGGGGGTGGGGGGGGGGGGAAGGAGTATGACAATAAATCAAAACCATTGGTAAACAAGATAAATTACATAACTTATCAGAATAATAAACAGAAGCTGCTACAATGGACAGATCTGTAAATCTCAACGGTTTAACTCAACAAATGTTTATTTCTCACTCAGGTAAAGTCAAAAGTAGATTAGGCAGACCTCTTCCAGCCATGCCATCTGAATATACCACCTCCAAGTTCATTTCAGCAGGGGAAGAAAGAGATAAAGGAAACACACTAGCTCTTAACTGCCTTGACCTGGTAGTGACCATTAGTGAATTCTGTTCACAGATGATTGTCTAAAACAGTGACTGTCAACCAGTGTGCCACAAGCATTTCTAAATCATGCAATACCTATTTAGTCAGGGATACTGACCTCTTTTCCCTTTCCGTGGTCGGCAAACTGTGGCTCGCGAGCCACATGCGGCTTTTTGGCCCCTTGAGTGTGGCTCTTCCTAAGCCTTAGGAGTACCCTAATTAAGCTAATAACAATGTACCTGCCTATATAGTTTAAGTTTAAAAAATTTGGCTCTCAAAAGAAATTTCAATCATTGTACTATTGATATTTGGCTCTGTTGACTAATGAGTTTGCCGACCACTGTTTTGTTATGGGGTGGGGTCACAACATTAGCAACAAAGAAACAGAATTTCCAGAGGATGAGGTCCGGAAATCAGGATTTTAAAAAGATTCCCAGGTGATTCTAATGTGCAGCCAAGGTTGAGAACCACTGCCTTAGATTGTCAAATTTAAAAAATGACAACAGTCAATATAACAATAGGTGTCAGATGTGAATCAAAATTATACCTATGATTTTAGTCACACCGGGAAAAAAATATTTTTTGGTGTGCCACAGAATTTTAGTAATTAGTTTGTGTGCCATGAAAATGCAACTTTTAATATTCCAGTCTCTGTTAGAAAGGAGGCTCATTAGAAAGAAGTTGGAATGGATCTTAAGCACCAACCTACTGTGTCTATTCCACCTTCTCCACAATTTATATTCCATTAGCAATCTTTGGAAGAATGTTATGTAGGTGAAAATTTTTCAGTGCCAAAAGATAATAGACATGTGTAGGGTAGTGGTTGAGCATATGGGCTCCAGAGACTTCCTGCTATCTGAAGACAAATTCTCTTTGCCCTCTTTGAGCCCCATTTTCCAAATCTGTAAAAGGGTATAATCTTGCTTCAAAATGACAAATGGTAACTGAACAGTAAATGTTACGCACTGTAATTCTAACCATTATTCATCAAATTTGTTTACTAATAGGAAGTGGAGATTCTATGATGAAAAAAACACACACGAATTTTACATCATAATAGATTTTCATGTAAGAGTGTATTTTCCAGGCTCTTTTGCAGCTAGGTTTTTGAATGTGATTTAGGGTCCACCACAAACACACTCATGTGGGGATTTAGACAGCAGAAATTAGGCTGAGCCTACAGCTGTTTCTGCTCTCAAGCCTGACCATGAAGGTATTTTCCCTCTCTGAGACAGTGCTACCAGAGATTGCAGTGTCTATTCCCTTGTTTCATGGGTCCGATTAAGGGGTGTCCATTTGCTGGTGCACAGTATAGCAGGCATGGCTTGGTTCTGAAACCAGCAATGATATGTGCAGTTTCCTGAGCCTGTCAGATTCTAGAGCAGTGATGGCGAACCTTTTGAGCTCGGCATGTCAGCATTTTGAAAAACCCTAACTTAACTCTGGTGCCGTGTCACATATAGAAACTTTTTGATATTTGCAACCATAGTAAAACAAAGATGTATATTTTTGATATTTATTTTATTTATTTAAATGCCATTTAACCAAGAAAAATCAACCAAAAAAATGAGTTCGCCTGTCACCTTTGTCACGCATGTCATAGGTTCGCCATCACTGTTCTAGAGTATAGAGGCTGGCAGCTCGCAATGTCAGAAAACTGAACAAAAAATCCATGCAGTCACATATGTATTAAAAAATATTTACCCAAGCCTAACTAATGGACACAGACAACAGGGGGGTGAGAGCATGAGTTGGGGAGGTCAGGGGGGTTATGGTGGAATAAGGACACATATGTAATCCTATATAATAATAGAGAAACATGGTAATTAACCATAGCTCCGACACGCTTCCCATTGGCTAATCAGCAAGATATGCAAATTAACTGTCAACCAAGATGGCAGCCGGCAGCCAGGCAGCTTGAAGCGAAACAGGAGGCTTGCTTGCTTCAGTGATTGAGGAAGCCAACGTTCCCCGCCTGCCGCTGCCGGCCTCTGAGTTTTCAGTTTAAGAAACATTGTTGCAATTATAGAAGCTAAAAAAAAAAAACCCAGAAACCTGCTTTCAGCCAGCCAGGCCTCAGAGCTGGAGTTGAAACAGTGTTTCGATTATAGAACCCAAACAAACCAGATACCTGCTTTCAGCAGCCGAGGTTTCAGAGCTGGAGCCGAGCGTCAGAGAGAAAGCCGGCTCTCAGTTCCAGTGACAGCCATAGAAGGTTAATAAATCCAAGAATAAAAAAAAAAGAAAGAAAGGAGAGATTTGGAGCTTTAGTCGCCCGCCAGCCTGAAAACGGCCCTCAGACCCTCACCCAGACTGGCCAGGCATCCCAGTGGGGACCCCCACCCTGAAGGAGGTGTGAGCAGCTGCAAACAGCCATCATCCCCTCATCCAGGCTGGCCAGGCACTCCAGTGGGGACCCCCACCCTGATCCAGGACACCCTTCAGGGCAAACCAGCCTGCCCCCACCCATGCACCAGGCCTCTATCCTATATAGTAAAAGGGCAATATGCCTCCCAGCACTGGGATCAGCGGAGCAGCGAGGCCTCACTGCCCCTGTGTCAAGTGGAGCCAAGAGGCCTCCCAGCACTGGGATCAGCAGAGCAGCGAGGCCTCCTAGCACCGGGATCAGTGGAGCCGCAAGGCCTCCTGGCCCCTGGAGCAGTGTGACAGGGGGCAGAGCCCAAACCCCCTGATCGCCCTGCAGCTCTGTGTGTGACAGGGGCTGGGGCCACAACCTCCCTATCCGCCCTGCTCTGTTCGTGACAGGGGAAGGTGCCCCAACCCCCTGATCGGCCCTGCTCTGTATGTGACAGGGTGCGGCACCCCAACCCCGCCATGGGCCCTGCTCTGTGTGTGACGGGGTGGAGCCACAACCTCCCCATCGGCCCTGCCCTGAGTGTGACAGGGGGGAGTGCCTCAACCCCCTGATCGGCCCTGTTCTGTGGGTGACAGGGGGCGGCGCCCCAACCCCCTGATCCGCCCTGCTCTGTGTGTGACAGGGGGCGGTGCCCCAACTCCCCTATCGGCCCTGCTCTGTGGGTGACAGGGGGCAGCGCCCCAACCCCCTGATTGGCACTGCTCTGTGGGTGACAGGGGGCAGCGCCCCAACCCCACCATGGGCCCTGCTCTGTGTGTGACAGGGGGTGGCGCGGCAACCTCCCCATCGACCCTGCCTTGAGTGTGACAGGGGGCGGTGACCCAACCCCCCAATCGCCCTACTCTGAGCCCGACCAGAGGCTGCACCTAGGGATTGGGCCTGCCCTCTGCCACCCAGGAGCAGGCCTAAGCCAGCACGTCGTTATCTCCCGAGGGGTCCCAGACGGTGAGAGGGCACAAGTGGGGCTGAGGGACATGCCCATCCCCCCTCCCCCCGGCCAGTGCACAAATTTTTGTGCACCGGGCCTCTAGTACCTTAATAAAAAAAATATTTACCTTCTATTTACCAGACACTATACTGTACTAGGTGAAGAGAATTCAATGGAAAAGCAAAATACATACACCCTTGCCCTTAGGGAACTTACAGCCTAGTTGAGAGAAGAGAAATAAACAAAATAATTATACAAATAAATATTTATTTACAAACTCTGACTACTCTTAAAGTCGTGCCTGCTTTCCTTTCATCTTATTCCCTGGGCAGCGAATACTATCAGGAATTTCTGGAATTCATATCAACTTACTGAATGTTTAGTTCAGTTTTAGATCTTAACCGTTAAACTAAGGGAAGTTACAATCAGTGTAGATATCAAATCAAGACCAATTGAAACCAGTAATGATGACAATGCAAAACTTTCATGAAGGCCTTCTTCTGGCAAATGGCTACAATTTAACGGTTACGGTAAGCAAAACTATTCTCTCCCACAGACAAAGGAAAAAAAATACAATCAGGATGTCAGTGCTGAGGAAAATAATTGGTCATATTGACAGAGCGTTAATGGAGCCTGTGTCTCTGGTTGAATGATATTGATTTCACTAATGTTCTTTCCAGTGTCAGCTCCCTTTCATTTGTTATACAGCACGCCATCTTCCAGCTGGAAGGGTTACCACTGAGCATTTCGACGGTGATGATTTGGCAATGGGTATCTTCAGGCTCAGATCTTTTACCATGCACGTGGGGGGGCTCAGTAGGTCAGGTAAAAGACTGGATTTGGGTGAGTCTGAAGACATGATGACATTCAAATCATTTTTCCTTCTGGATCTGAACAGATTATGGACAGTATTGAGTATTATTATATCGTTAAGGCTTCCAGACAGATAATAAAGATACTGCTTATGGAGTCATAGAGTTAACCCACCCTGTAAAAATGTTTTGCTTTTAAAAATTAGCTATTTATAAGGTTATGTCACAGTCTTATTGACAATCAAGAAATGTATGTAGATGGAGCTTAAATACAATTAAAATATCTATCTACCTTGCTCAGCTGGTGTGACTCAGTGGTTGAGTGTCAACTCATGTATCAGGAGGTCACGATTCAGTTCCCCATCAGGGCATATGCCTGAGTTAGGGGCTTGATCCCCAGAAGAGGGTGTGCAGGCGGCAGCCTACTGATGATTCTCTCTCATCACTGATGTTTCTATCTCTCTCTCCCTCTCCCTTCCTCTCTCTGAAATCAGTAAAAAAAATATTTTAAAAACACATCTACCTTCATTTGTTTTAACTTTTAATTATATAAGGGGGAAAAGAAAAATTAATACAAAATGTATATATGTGTGTGATATCTAAAACTTAATACAAAAAATATGTTTCACCCAAAATAGATCCAGAGACATGGAAGCATGCAACAGACTGACAAATCTCAGAGGGAAGGGGAGCACTCCCCCCACCCCCCAGGACATTAACGAAATAATTTATATGCATATATGCATAACCCACAGAAAATAATGCAGTTGAAGGCCTGGGGAGAGAACAGAAGGTGGGGGGGGGGGGGGGGAAGGGGTCAATGGGGAGGAAGGGGAACAACTGTAATATTTTCAACAATAAAGATAAATTTTAAAATATGTAGGTTTCACCATTAATAGGATATCTACCTATCTCAGTATCTTGTACATAATAAACCCTAACTTGTTACATGAATGAGTGAATGAATAGGAAACACAAATGCAATGTGTTTTAAGTGGCAGCACTGTCTTTTAAGATGATTCAGATTTTCATACCAGATTATAAGAATTAAAGCTAATTTTTAAGTCAGACAGCTCTTTTTACCCAGATAGCCTCAATAAGAGTGGTTATTTTTATTTTAAGCACATTTATGGGAATATTTTTAAAACAGAAAAGATGGGGAGCATCCTTGATTTATCATTCTTAAAATTTTGACACAAAATGTACAGGTTTCCATTTGTCCTCTTGTCCTAGGTCTCCAACATGTTTAGGGGTAGGTCTGAAAATCTGTTAATACAAACTATTCAAAAATAATAACCAAGAACCCGCACTGGCACATCAGCAAAATGTCTGTCCTACCAACACGTCATGCTCTCTAGAGAAGGTAAACTCCTAGCATCCATAGGAGCGGGCCTGGGTCCTTCACTAATGTTTGCATCCATACACAAAGGGCACTGTAAAAAGGCGTAAGCATAAAAAATGAAATTCAAATTGACACACATAGGCAGGGATCAAGTACTTGTCTCTGCAAATAAGACTCTAGACTCAAAATAATTATAACAGAGTGATTTCTAAAACAGTTCATCTGCTGAGTCAATCTCTAATATTTTCAAAACATGTGCTAATTGATATCCAACATTACTATATCTTAAGCCTGTGAAAACCAGAACTGTAGTTTAGAAAAATAATTATTATAATGTATACCTACCAGTAATTATATTCCACGCAACAGTTCAAAGTGTTTTATATTTACTAACTCATTTAGTATATGTATATGCTCACTTGTCTTTCTCTCTCTCTCTTTCTCTCTCTCTCTCTCTCTCTCTCTCTCTCTCTTTCTCTCTCCCTCCCCCCTACACAAATGTATTCAGATTGATGACAGTTGATTTACACTAATCCAGAGATAATCAACCTTGACACTATTGACATTTGGGTCAGATCATTCTTTGTTTTGGGGGGCTGTCTTTTGCACTGCAGGACATTTAGCAGCATCTGGGCCTCTACACAATATATGCAGGTAGGAACTCCTAATTGTGAACAACCAGTAATGTCTCCAGACATCAGCTAAAGTCCCCAGAGAAAGAGGGGAGAGTAAAATTACTTCCAGTTAAAAACCTCTGATATACACTAGCTCATTCTGTATATGTATGTACATATAGGTGTCTTCTAGAGAGAAAGAGGACAGAAAAATATGATGTATTAACGCATACATAAAAATGTACAGATGGATAGACAAATACATAAAATCCTAAGAGGCAGATACCATTATCTACAAATGAATAGACTGAGGCATAGGGATATTAAGTTTATACAGCTTAGCAAGTAACAGATCCAGAATTTACTCTGGAAACCATACTCTTCAAAACTGAATTACACCATGTAGCATAAACTGTTTAAGGAATAAATAATTTAAAAGTCTAAACTAGAGTCCACTACTCTCTTTCTTGGAAGGCAACAAGGTACAATAGATCAGTGCTGACTGTGAAAAGTAGTCTGCGAGTCGGAGAATCTGCTTGACTACAAAAGTATTAGTTGATTTATAAATGTCAACATTACAGTTATTGTAACAGTCGATAGCAATTACTCAGCATAAAATATTACCATCATGTTAAAGAAATTGTTTGGAGAGTTAAAATTTGAGGGTTTCCTGAGATTTAGTCTAGGTCAGTGTTATAGTGTCAATACTGTTAAATGGGTAGTAATCTTAAGATATAAAGATATAAGCACACACACATTAGTAAACACAGAACCTCACACACATAAAACACAGCATCACACACTACATAAGACTAAACAAAATGTCTCACAACATACGAGTTGTGTATGTAATGTATTATATGTGTGTAAATGTGCATACAAATATATACATCTATAATAATAAAAGTGTACTATGCTAATTAGACCGGACGTCCTTCCGGACAACCCTCCAGATGAAGCCAGGGCTGTAGCCGCAAAGATCAAGGCAACTGCTGCAGCTGCGAGGGAGGGATCAAGGCAGCTGCTAGGGCTGTGAAGACCTACTCTTGCACGAATATCGTGCACGGGTGGGGTCTAGCCAGCCTGGCCCCAATCAGTGGATCGGGCCCAGGCCTTTTGGGAGGAGGAGATGGCTGGAGGTTGGCCGGCCAGCCCAACCTGCTGGGGCTTATTGGGGGCCAGCAGCCTGGGGAAGGAGCCATGGGTGGTTGGCCGGCCGACCCTGCCCCTGATTGGGGTGGGGGGGGGCCAATCTGGGGTGGGCTGGGTGGGGGAAGGGGCTGCAGGAGGTCGGCCAGCCGGCCTCACCCTTTGATCGGGCTGGTTCGGAGGCTGCAATGGGAGCCATAGATACCGGTCGTTCTGGTTGTTCTGGAATTCCATTCACTGGCTTTTTATATATATATAGATACATACACACACACACACACACACACACACACACACACACACACATATATATATAACAATTTTTCAGATTTTTCCCTGTTTGGAGAGGAGAATTCAAATACAAGTAATTTTCAAATAATTTACTAAGAGTATAAAAGCAGCTTTGACTGCTTCTAAGACTGTGTCACACGAAGCTCTCTGGTTGATCTAAACACCCGTGTTCTGAAATACATAGGTTCCCTGCTTGTGGTAATATCAAGACAAGATTAGGAATGTCATCACTGAACTATTTTAAAATGTAAACTTGCAACTTGACAGGGAATTCACAGCTCTTGAGAAGAGAACAGTAAGTATTTGGAGCCCAGAACACCAAAAACATATTGAAATTTTAGGGCAAATGATCTAGGTCTCCGGTGCCAAATAACTCAAAATGCTGTCATCTGGAGCCAATAGAACCCTGCTGTGCTTCCCTTCAATTGCTTTAAGCATGTCTTTAGATTTCAGCAATATGATAGCTGGGAACCTGAGCCCCAGCTGAAACTGCCCTCGACTATATCCCTTTATCAATTTGTCCTGGAGCTGGGACTGAGCAGAGAAGACGGCACGGTGTCCTCCCTGGCAAACACAGGACAAAAGCAGGCACTTCACACACAGAGAGATATGCTGTCCCACCATTGAAAGAATGATGTTTGCCTGCTGCCTGGACCGCAGTGCACCTTAACAATGCAAACAAATACCCTTGGAGGAGCCATCATTTTTAAGTGCAATTTGATTGCAGAAAGGCCTGCGTGTGCTGTTGTCCCCTTACAACTGTCTGATAATCCTCTCCTGTCACAGACTGACAGGAGCTGCTATTTTACTTCCACCCACTGGGGCAAACCTCAGGAGAATAGTTATCTCTCAATGGGCTGCAACAGCAGGGCTATTTCAAGACCTCACGCCATTTTAAAGGTATTATTTGTCCACACAGACACATAAATCACCATGGAGCATCTTTTCTGAAGTATACGCTGGTCTGTAGGAGTCCTAGATAATTCCAATTGGGCTGGCATCGCTGCAAGGGCTTTGTACATCTAGCCAGACAGCGAAGTTAAGTACTCTCTCAGGGTTACATGTCATAATAAAGGTGGAGAACATTTTCGAAGATGCTAAGGCATTGTTATAAAACCCATTTAATATAAGCAAATATGCCTTGATATCTTAAAAAATATTGCTCCCAATAGTTTCTTTTATTTTAATGCAGTTGAAATGGTAGAATAAAGCATATTCTTTTTTATCTCTCAGGGATCTTGGAATGCAAGCAAATATATAAACAGAGAAATGGACTGCTCTTAGGGTATTCTATAACAACAGTGGCAACCCCCTTGCATTTTACAAGGACTTTCCTTTCTCTGTAGAGTTTTATTTATTTTTTATTTTTTTGCAGTAAACATGTATTAAAGAATATACTTTCAGATGTTCTTAGTGGGGAAAAGGGCTGTTTTCCTCTCTTTGCAAATCCTAAAACAATGAGTTATTGAACTAGATACTACAATAAGAAATTCAGCTGAAATGCTCAGCCAACTAAAGGTTGAATTTTAATCTCCATAGCTGGACAGCTGAAATTCTGCTTTTTTGCATATCAATTAGATTTAGCCGCTCATCATTCTACCTTATGGTGCTACCATTCACAGATGGTTACTCCAGGGATGGATGCGTTTCAGTAACAGTTTGAAATGCCCCTGGGTAATCAGGAGTGTAAATGATTGCTGTGCGCCTTTGAAATAATGCATCCAGACTGTGAGTGGCTGATGGGTACAGCTGTGGGCAAAGTCCACACTTGCTTTTAGGGCCCTGTCTGCACTGCGGATTAAAGAAACATTAAAATATGTTGATTGAAAAATAATAATAAATGTCTCTCAAGATACTGAATTGTAAGAAAACCACAGCTCATTTTTTAAAATTGCATTTCAAGTAAGGGCAGCAAAAAGGTTAATTTGACAGATGCTCATCTTTCTGCCTAATTGCAGAAATGATATGGGGGAAACTGCTTGACTTAGCGGAAAACCTAAAATGGGATCATTTTAATGGGATACAGGATAAAGCAGGAGGAGGTTTATCCACAATCCATCAGTGCAGGCATTATTTAGTGAATGGTTAAGCTAATTTAGAATACCTGGCTATGCTAGACTGTGTACAGATAACCAAAAGCTTTCCTACTCTTAAGAAACTGAAAATCTTCTTTGATAGAAAAGATTTCGTATATCCAAGACAGTACATAACCAAGTATTAGGTTATCAGCCATACAGATGATGATAATACCAGGGAATTGGGGGCAAGAAAGAATAATATGAGCTAGACCCATTGGAGAAGCTTGGGGAAGAAGGTTAGAGAGTTAAGGAAGACCTACTTTAATGAGACCAGTAAAGTCACAGAATGTGAATGTGGAAGATACTAGTAAAGGAAACACTAGCTGCTCAGAGTTCAGGAGTCGCACAAAGGGATAGTGAGTGCTGCATGCCAGACTAAGGAGCTTGACCTTGACCTAACAGGTGTGTGTGGAGGCTGCTGAAAAAGGAAGGTTTTAAGAGGTGTTTAAGCCCTAGCCAGTGTGGTTCAGTGGTTGAGCATCGACCCATGAGCCAAAAGGTCATGGTTTGATTCCCAGTTAGGGCACATGCCTGGGTTGTATTCTCTCTCATCATTGATGTTTCTATCTCCCTCTCCCATCCTCTCTGAAATCAATAAAACTATATTTTAGAAAAGAAGAAGAAGTGGTTATGTGAGAGATCAGAGCTAGAAACACCTTCTCAGCACCAAGACACTTGAAAAACTTAGAAAAATGAGTGAAAAAGAAGAGCAGAGAAGTTAAGGACTGAGCCTGAGCCCCTATTCACAGAGTGGGGAGATAAAGCACATTTGGGGAACTTTGGAGGAAAAGATTTAGGAGGAGACTAAAGAAAACAGAGTCACTGAAGCCCAAAGAAGGAGGAAGTAATTTTAAAATGTGAGGTCCAGAATATTCAACATGGGAAAAATAAATATTGACTTTGTTTAAAATAAGGTCCATAATGAACTTGGACAAGACCATCAACAAATTGCAGAGTTAGGTGAGTCTTGAGTCTGCCCTCTGACTTCAAGCACTGGGAATCTGGTCGACCTGGACTGATTTATGGGCTTTTTCACTTTTTCTGTTAGGTGGGCCTTGCTGACTCACCTAGTAAGAGCAGTTTTACTACTGAAGCTTCAGGAATGTAACCTGCACAGCCCTCAGATCCAGGTGTCAGGTGAGCAATCAAATCTAACCAGATGTGGCTTTCCATTTCTTTGGCTATATTATTACTATAGGAAGAAGGTTTGATTTCTTCAAAAGAAAAAATAAATAAAAGGTTGTAACATATGCCTCCAAAAGTAACTCCTCAAACAGAACTTACTCTCATGTAGCTCATATCTCTGTTTCCTCAGGGCTGGGCCCCAGCAGCCATGTTTATACACACAAATCTGCCTCCCTGGTTATAGCAGAACAGACCAGCTGTGAACACCTGATCCCAGGCGGGTCAATCAATTTCTCTCTGCCTGGCAGCTGCACTTGGATGTAAAAACACTAGTCTCGGCTGGCTGCTTAAACTGAAGACGTAATCTCAGAAACTGTGGAGCATCCGTCTTCCACCGTGGCCATAGGGAAGGAGAAAGAGGCAAACCGGAGGCAGGAAAGGAAGACGCAGATGTGCAGGCAGAGGCAGGGAAGCCCGCCAACCTCAGTCTACTTAGGTCAGTGGTTCTCAACCTTCCTAATGCCGCAACCCTTTAATACAGTTCCTCATGTTGTGGTGACCCCCAATTTCATTGTTACAAATTGAACATAATTAAAGCATAGTGATTAATCACAAAAACAATATGTAATTATATATCTGTTTTCCAATGGTCTTAGGTGACCCCTGTGAAAGGGTCGTTCGACCCCCAAAGGGGTCGTGACCCACAGGTTGAGAACCGCTGACTTAGGTACTCGTCACCCTCTGACTCAGAGTGCTTTGACGCGGTTGCTCTTGGCATCTGCTCCTCTTCCTTCTGCTGCCTCTGCTGCTCACGTTCCTTTCTCCTTGTCTCTCACAAGCTCCCGAGGGAGATCTGATCGAGTTTGGTTAGTAATCACCCCATAGGAAGGAATCATAATGTATAGCTATACGCCTAAGGATGCCTGAGAATGTGACCTTCAATTCATCCAGTCTTGCAATGAATACTGTGCAACTTATGCTTGGGTTGGCATGTACATGTCTCCAAATTAGTAAGAGTGACAAATGTGCCCAGCCTGCATGGCTCAGTGGTTGAGCGTCAACCTATGAACCAGGAGGTCATGGTTCAATTCCAGGTCAGGGCACATGTCCAGGATCGATCCCCAGTGTGGGGCATGCAGGAGGCAGTCAATGATTCTCTCTCATCATTGATGTTTCTATCTCTCGCCCTCTCTCTTCCCCTTCAAAATCAACAATTAGTGAGCTGCAGCTGGTGAGCAGGAAGGCATGCAGCCAGCAGCTCCAGAACAGTCAGAAGGGCTGTCAGGGTACAAAGGCCACCTAAGAAGAAGGTGCCCATTGGTGGACTCTGTGCAGGTCCCAAGAGTGGCAGCTGCACTTCTGTAGCATGGGCTCTTGAGGAGCTAGACTTGTTTCCTCTGTTTTGGAACGTGCTACACTGTCACCTGCTCTGTGCAAGAAATTTCCAGTCATGTAAATCTCAATATTCTTTTGAAAACATCAAGGAAATCTTATGTCTTTAAGCAAACCGTGTCTGCTACCATCTTTCCAACAATGCCACCACCATCTGTTTCAATGCCTACACATAAACCCATGGATTCTATATTTTATGGAGTATTTGCTGAAGTACAGACTTCCCAGAATTGCTGAGAAGCTTGATACAGTTTATATTAAGATTACAAGGAAGGGCCATCATGAAAGTGACATGGAAATGCTCAGATAGAAGAGTCAGTGAATTTACCATGAGTCTTGTCTGCCTCTTTACCTATGGAAAGAGTTTTTTTCTTAGATTATTATCTCTAAACAATAGTCTGCATGTTCTTATCTATTTCTTAAGATACTGGAGTAGCTCTACCCTACTTTAGTGGGTATCAGAGTATCTCTCTCTCTCACACACTCTCTCTCTCTCTCTCTCTCTCTCTCTCTCTCACACACACACACACACACACACACACACTTAGCACTGTCGTGGACCAACCCAATGCCTCCGAGTCAGGCTGTGCAGACCTGCACTGCAGAACGCCAGGTGTGCCATTTCCATCACTACTCACCAAAGCTGTACAACACAACAGCCCTGGAAAGGACCTGTCTACAGCATGGAAAAGCCAGGACTTGCGTTCAAGCAAAGAATTCATACAGCTAACAAGAAGCATCTCACCTGGTGTCTTTTCAGATCATCATTCTCTCTGCTCAGCCCCCAAGCCCAGTTCTTCTAATCCTATCCCCATCCGCATGCCTCTCCTAGGATCTTCCCGTTTGTACAGGGCAAACCCAGGTTAAATTCTCAAGGTCAAGAAGAAAAAAAATGTGCTTTTTATCTTATTTCCTAGATATACCATCAGATAGTCAAAAATGATCTACCAGACTACCAGGGAACCCAAACTGGTCACTTATTCTTCTTAGGATCACATGACCAGAATTATCCCAAGTCTGACCGGGTCAATGTTTTGCCTTTGCATCTACTCTCATTTTGCATCTATTAAACTCTGACACAAGTTTGTTTGTTTTTTCTTGGTTCACTTAAAACATTTAAAGCCCTAATTTTATTGTTCTACATTTCAGAGTATTTTCTGACAATGCTTCTCTGACAAAGCATACGAATTTAGCAACATGAAATGATATATATTTCTTGATTTCAGAAAAAAATAATTTATCCTATAAAACATATAGAAACATATAAAAGGTAAATTGCTATTAAATTGTGTGACCTATATAACTTACTAAAAAGTTACATGCATTAAGATATATATAACACACATGAATATATAGTTGTATAAATACTATCATTCATCACTAGAGAGAAAATCTTTATCGACAACCAAGCTTTATCAATGACTCTGATATTATCCATGATCTGCATTTAACACATGTGTAGGAGCATCATGGCTCCTTATGCAGACGATCAGGCTACAGAGAAATGGCCTGGCCCATGGAGTTGAGCACAAGCATACGAATATGGGACAATCATGACATGCTTACAAATGACCAGTCGTTCACTGCACATTAGATAATATGTTTTGCATCTTTACAGTTACAGAACTAAATCTAACTACATTAGAAAAGTAACAGGAACCTGTAAAAGTTTCCAGTAGGCCTTATGGTGACACGGAGGAGTTCACCAGGAAAGCGCCACCTGCCTGCCTACTTGGAGACCTTAACAGGGAGCATAACTTGGTGAACTTGACATGGTTCAGGTACGAGCCATGGACCAGGAAAGTTCATCCCATTCCAGACTCATTCAGGCCCCCAGATGCCCTCGCACATGAATGGAGCCCACAGGAAGGAGACTGCTGCATGAAGCCAGAACAGACATTTATTTTTTTAATACATTTTTATTTATTTCAGAGAGGAAGGAGAGAAAGAAACAGAAACATCAATGATGAGAGAGAATCATTCATTGATCAGCTGCCTCCTGCATGCCCCACACCGTGATCGAGCCCACAACCCAGGCATGTGCCCTGACTGGGAATCAAAGCACGGCCTCCGGGTTCATAGGTCGACGCTCAACACTGAGCCACGCCGGCTGGGCTACACATTTATTTATAATAGAAATTATATAACTGCCAGGAGGTCAGAGAAGGACATCAGAAGGAGAATCACATTCTCCACTCAGAGGCAGGCTCTCCAGCACCCAGCTCACCAGGCGCCAGGTGGGGGAGCACGGAAACAGATGACCATGAGCTCTGCCGGATTCGGACGTAACTGCATCAGGCCCTGAAAACCCAGTACGTCTGCCGCCACCGCACAGCCTGTCTGGGAACTGACCACTACGGGGCCGGGCAGGGTGCCCCCCTGCTCAGTGCCCACAGCCAGCTTCTGCTTCTCTTTGTTCTCTGCTTCCCTTTTTAAACATCCCTGCCTCTGATTGCGGCAGTTTTGATACCGATATTAATGTTTCTTCTTAAGATTGTTGTCAAAGCTTGCTGACCTGGAGCCACTCTGTCTCTGAGATTTTTCCTTCTCTGCTCTGGCCCCTTGTTTATTTTATTCCTTCTTTCCAAATCACAGCAGGCACTTTGCCGTCACACCCATGCACTTACTGCCCACGTTCGCTAAATTATTGTGTACTTATTCATGTTTCTAGAAATCCTGAAAAAGCTTTTTTAAAAACTGTCACCATAGAGACCATATAAAGGGAGTAACCTTGAAGTACACATTTTAAAAAAGAAAGAAGAAGAAATTGAATGAGCAGTGAGGTGAAAAATGAATTGAATGGCTTTGGTCACAAATCATTTATCCTTAAATAACAAAGAAATTGTTCTTGATAAATCTTAACTATCAAAAAGTAAGAAGTTTAGCTGTCTGATAATCAAATACCCAAAGGTGGCCCAGGGCAATAAAAGCCCACCACCCACCTGCCCCTTTAGTGAGAGGAGTGCTGCGGATTTTAGAATTCAGACCCCCGCTCTTGTTCCCAGGAAGCAACCAATCCAGCTGCTTGCCAGTGCTGCTCTTCCTTGGTCTCTCATTCTCCAAGTGCTAGCTTCCCTGAGCCCCATTCTGGTCCTCCTCCCACCTCCTCCCAGCTCCTCCCAGCTCCCACCTCCTCTCTCACTTTCCACTTCCTCCTGCTCTGCCCTGAAGGGCTATGCTTCCAGGACTCCACCCACAGCTCTTTTCCATCTTCCTCTCGCTTCATCTCATTCCACTCCCCTGAATTCAAGAACGACTTATGTGCAATAATTCGAAACCATATACTTCATAACCAGGGCAAGACACATGTTCATGGTTCCTCACCGTTCATTTTCTTGCTTTTTCACGAGTCCATCCTGAGATTCAGAAGTGTATCTGCACCAGCCTGTTCAGTACCACCACTCCAATGTCTTATAGTTCCCTTAAACGCGTGGGTTCAAACCATTATTTTTTTTTTCTTAATCTCAAATCTTCCCTCTTATGTTCTCTATTTCAGTTCATGGCCTCTCCATCCACCTGCTTTCCCAAGATGAAAACCTGGAAGCCATCAGGGATGTGAGGTGCTACTGGCCAATATGTAAGAGTGACTAACAGTAGTTGTTAACAAAAATGCGTAAAAGAAAACTGCAGAATGGGTTACTAAATAAGCCTGACAAATGACTGTTAACTTGTGCAGATGGTATAATTAGGAAGAGTAAAAGGAAAGAATGAATGGGTTATGAGATAAATTTTTTATTTGTATGTTATGTCATTTGTAATTATAAGTATAGAAAATTGGTTAATTCCAATTTTCCCACTCAATTCTAATTACTAGTATGAGGGCAGGACATGTACCTGTTTTGCTCTCATCTTTGTATGGCTAGCACCTAGGATAGTGCTTTACATATAGTAGTTACTTAGTAAACACTTGCTGGGTACATAGTTGACTAAAAACACAATTGATTTCTACTTTGATTTGTCTATCAAGATCAAAGTAGATTCACAGAATACCAATCAGTATGCAATATCAGTCTAATACCACTACAAACACTACAAAGTGCCTAGTGGGATGAATAAAATGTCCCTGGCATAACTGTTGAGTCTTCGGTTCATCATTTGACCAGAAATTTCTCTATTTTCCTAAAGACCCTGATTATGATAGTAATTTTCACCTCAGCAAAACTAAACTGACCTTCAGGGGCATTTATTATCTTAAAAACCCCTTTCAAAGATTAAATAATGTCCTTAATATCAAATTTCCTGGGTATCAATTGATCAGGAAGGTATGAGACAAGCAGAAAGCTCTAATCAAGATCCTTGAACTAGGGGAAAAAAAAAAAAAAAGAACCAAGAGAAAGGAATTTCTTTGAAAGCATTCCACCCAAACACCCACTGTAAGAGAAGCCGGCTCCTTAATTTCTACACCCAAAGCTGACGACTCAGACTGGGTGAAGGTAAATATTGTATGAATAATTTGTGAACGAGGATGAGTGTTTGTGTCTATGAACAAACTGTCATGATACATACACACACAGAAAACAGAAATCAGCTGTCTTCTGGAACTTTGTTCTACAGTAAGCCTTTCTCCCTAACACCTGCATTTATAGAAATAATATTCACTCCAGCCTTAAAACAAACAAAAAACTCCCTCTCCCTAACTCTATCAACTTGGTCCTCTAAGAGCCAGCTCAAAAACTGCTTTCTCTGTTCTTTTTACTCTCTCTTTGTTCCCAATGCATCCTGTAAATTATCATGTATTGTAATAATAAATTATGTTAGTATCTCCATCCTTCTTCCCTCTTTCTTTTTTATTGATTTCTGAGAGAGGAAGGTGGAGAGAGAGAAACATCAATGATGGAGAGAATAATTGATTGGCTGCCTCCTGCACACACCCTACTGGGGACTGAGTCCACAAACTGGGCATATGCCCTGATGGGGAATGAACCATGACCTCCTGGTTCATGGATCGATGCTCAACCAGTGAGCCACACTGGCCAGGCCCTCCTTCCCTCTTTTAAGACCAACAGCTACTTAAAGATGTTCGGGATCTCCCATACTGGGCTTACCACAGAACCTGGTAATTTAATTGGCACTCAATAAATTATAGTCAAAAGGAAGAAGAAAGGGATTTGGAAATATAACCATAGGAGTTTAATAACAAAAATGAAATCTTTCATCACTCCTACTTGGCCCCTTTCCATGGCCTTTTCCTCTACCATTTTTGTTATATCCATGCCAGAGAGCCTTTCTCATGATTTCAATGATGTGTGGCTGTGGGCACTGCAAGGATGTACTTGTCATTAAGGCTCCTTTACTTCCTCATTCCTGTCTTATTCACTCAGTCCCTTAGCAGAAGCAAAGACCTAACATGTAGGAATCCAACACAAGGTGCTAAAATATGCAGAGAAAATGTATGCACAGTGGTACTGATTTAAAATACTGCTTTCAAGAAAACTTAGGTCTCCCTCTATGTCTATGTAAACTACTCGACCATCAAGAGACATCCATCTCTTTTTCTAGGTAAGGGAAATGGCACTTGTCCCACCCACACTGATGCCATTGGTATCTGTCCGTTAAAGGAAATCAGTGGCCTAGTATGTGGATACAAGAGAAAGCCCTGAGCTCTGTGATGACTAATAATACTATTTGGCCTTTCTTGTAGGGGAGGTGAGGGAGAGAAAGTGATTCAGAGCAGTTTGGGTTAATATTTGAATCCATCTTTATGAAGGAAACAAGATCTTAACTTGCTATTGTGGGGGGTGCAAAAAAATTTTTTTGCCTCCCACTCCTATGTTCTTCTAGCTGGGCTAATCATCAAATTCATATGAGACAGATTAACAGGAGAAAATGTCCAAAGTGTATTTTACAGATGAACACTCAGCAGTCCATAGACTATGAGACCCAAAGAGGCATTGGGCAGTTGAGACTTATATGTCACTTTGGACAAAAGAGAAGGGGGCAGGGGTCTGGGATTTTGAAGGGGAAGTAGGCAATTCACAGGTAGAGGAAATGGTGAACACAGGGCAAACAAATTCCTGCTAGGCAACCCAGAAACAGTGAGACACAGGTGGAAATCCAGAAGAACACGTTTTTGCATGGATCTGTCCAGTCTACCATACTTAATTCAAAATGCTAAGGTTCCCTTCCTGAAACAGGTATTTCCATCGGAATTTCCTTAGGCAGGAAAGGGGAGAGTCAAAGGTTCTTTCTGATTCTTTTGTTTCTTAATAACCAGCTTAAAATCAATATCCCAAAAGGCACATTTTGAGGTGGCAAAATTTGATCCCCTTCACTATATAAAAGGTTTCAGTAGATAACAGATTTTTCAACATTGTAATGCAGGCAGATAATAAATTAACCTGCCTTGATTAAAGCAATCATTATTATTTTTTTATCCTCACCCTAGGAGTGAGGATATTTTTTCCATTGATTTTTAGAGAGTGGAAAGAAAGGGGGGAGGGAGGAGAGAGAGAGAGAGAGAGAGAGAGAGAGAGAGAGAGAGAGAGAGAGAGAGAGAACATTGATGTGACAGAGACACATTGATTGGTTGCCTCCCACACACGCCTTAACTTGGGCGGGAATTGGACCTGCAGCACATATAGTACATGCCCTTGATGGGGAATCAAACCCATAACCCTCCAGTGCACAAGCTGACACTCTAACCACTGAACCACACCAGCCAGGGCTGAAAGTGGTTATTAAATGCTGTTACCATAAATAGGTTAATTTTACTGTATAGCATCTCCTGGTGATTATTCGTTTGGCCCAGATGAAGCCAGATGCTATTTGACAAAATGTTTTTGTATCTAAGAAGGTATATTTGGCTACTTTAAACCGTAATCTTTGGCATTCACATCTACTATAGATGTATACTTGCATACATTCACTTCTACTTTAGCAAAATCATTTTCATGAATGGGAAAGGAAACATACTGTATTAGATTTTGCTAGCAAAAAAGAGACATTATCCTATTGTGATATGCTAATACTCACCTTAGAAGGAATAATTTATGAACTCAACCTCTATATATGCAATTCAACTACCATGGGTTCAAAGATTTATTTACACTTACAGATTAAAGAACTATGGCCCTGGCTGAGTGGCTCAGTTGGTTGGAGTGTCGTCCCATACACCAAAAAATTTGTGGTTTTGATTCCCAGTCAGGGCACATACAGGAGACAACTGATGGATGTTTCTCTCTCACATCAATGTTTCTCTCTTTCTCTCTCCCTTCTTCTTTTTCTAAAATCAATTTTTAAAAAACACATATGCTGGGGTGAGGATTAAAAAAAATTGTGGAAGACTAAAAGAATCTCATGCACTGCTGGTGGGAATGCAGACTGGTGCAGCCACTGTGGAAACAGTGTGGAGTTTCCTCAAAAAACTAAAAATGGAACTCCCATTTGACCCAGTGATCCCACTTCTAGGGATATATCCCAAGAAACTAGAAACACCAATCAGAAAGGATATATGCACCCCTATGTTCATAGCAGCACAATTTACCATAGCTAAGATTTGGATACAGCCTAAGTGCCTGTTAATCCACTCAAACAGCAGATGAGTGGATTAAAAAACTGTGGTACATCTACACAATGGAATACTATGCTGCAATTAAAAAGAAGAAATTCTTACCATTTGCAACAGCATGAATGGAACTGAAGAGCATTATGCTTAGCAAAATAAGCCAGTCAGAGAAAGATAAATACCACATGATCTCACTCATATGTGAAATATAATGAACAACATAAATTGATGAACAAAAACAGATCCACAGACAGAGAAGCATCGATCAGACCGTCAAACCTCAGAGGAAAGGTAGGGGAGGGTGGGGGTAAGGGGGTGAGATCAACCAAAGAACTTGTATGCATGCATATAAGTCTAATCAATGGACACAGACACAGGGGAGTGAGGGCATGAGTTGGGGCAGGGGGGAATAATAGGGGGATAAGGACATATATGTAATACCTTAATCAATAAAGAAAAAAATCCAAAAAATAAAAATTAAAAAATTAAAAGTAAATTCTAAAAAAAAAAAGACTAAAAGAAGACACAAAATACATGAGCAACAACGGAAAAAATTAATACATTCAATTACATTAGTTACATTAAAATCAGAAATTTTATTGAAGGACATCACAAAAAGAGAGAAAAGACAAACCACTGCGTAGAAGATATTTGTAACACATACAATTGATAATAGACCAGGATTAAGAAAATATATATAAAGAACTCCTATATGCCATCTTTTAAAAGACAGATAACCTATGCCAAAACCGGTTTGGCTCAGTGGATAGAGCATCGGCCTGTGGACTCAAGGGTCCTGGGTTCGATTCCGGTCAGGGGTATGTACCTGGTTTTCGGGCACATCCCCGGTAGGAAGTGTGCAGGAGGCAGCTGATCGATGTTTCTCTCTCATCGATGTTTCAAACTCTCTATCTCTCTCCCTTCCTCTCTGTAAAAAATCAATAAAATATAAAAAAAAAGACAGATAACCTAATATTTTAAATGGCTAAAGACTTAGGCATTTCATAAAATAGGAAATTCAAATAAACATTAAAAGTTGTTCAATTTCACTAGTAATCAGGGATATGCAAACTTTATGATAGGATACTACCATTATACACCCATCAGAGGAGCAAAACTTTAAAATCTGACACTATCCATGATGGTGAGGATAGAGAATTCTCATACGCTACTGGTAGATATATAAATTGATATGATCACTTTGATTTATTATTTTTAACAACATATTTTCATATGTCTATAAAGAATTCCAATTAATCCCCTTATCTTCCTGACTATTTACTATGAAGTGCTGGTCCTCATTTTTAAGTGAATTTATTTTGCTTTGACTTTTTCTCTGTCAGTTATTCTCAGATACTATAGCTTCTCAAAATAGATTAAACTGTAACCCCTCACACACCTTTCCTTTTAATATATTAGGCTGACCCATGTGGAGTTGCAATATTCTATCATCTTTGACTGACAAAAATGGCAAGTCCATATGATTCATACTAGCACACCAGTGGCCTCCACAGTCTCAGCTGTGCCCTCCTGCACGCAACAACACAGGTCCTGCCCAGTGGAGTTTGAAGAGTTGACCATCACGTAGAAGTAGGTGGGGAGACTTCTGTGTTTTTCATTATAATTTTTCCTCCCTATTAAAAGGAATCTACTATCTCCTCTTTTGTTCAGCAAAATGAAAAATATTGATGAGATTTATACCTTTTTTTAAAAAACTAGACTATGATTTAGCTCCTACATTCAACCAACATGTGTTGATCACCTACCGTGTGGTAGGCCCTGAGGAAAGACAAAAACAAGACAAGGATCACTGCCTCATGAAGTTTACAAAGATGGAGAATAAAAAAGGCAAGAAAACCAGTGTGTACAGCATACTGTAGTAGGTGCTATTCAAAAATCTGTCCAATGGAGGGACCTCTACATCAAATTTCTCACTGAGCATTAGAAATAAGGGATTTTGTTCTGAGGTATCTTTTCATACATTTTTAGCTTAACAAAAACACATCAAATGGGTCAAAAGCAGATATCAGGACAAAAAAAATCAGAAACATGAATTCTGAATAAGCTATACATGAGATAATCAGATCTTTGAATAATTCCATTTTCTTAATTTTAAGTTGGTATCGTATAAGACAGGAGTATAAAATCAAACCGTGTCTTGTTGGAATTGTGAATCCCCACTTTGGAAAGGGCAGATGGAGCGCCTTCTGTTCACAGAAAGAGAGCCAAGGGCTCAGAGAAGGTAACCGCTTGGCTAAAGGGAAAGAAGCAAACCAGAGAACTGTGGTTCTGAACTTCTATCCCCTCAAAGGGTAGAGAAGACTCTGAACTTGAGAGATGTTTACAGAATTAGAATGGAAACTAGCATAAGCGTCTCTCATGTGTTTTCCTTTCTGAGTCAAGGACACATGTACATGCTTAGGAAGATTTCAATTACACTGAAAAGTTCTGAGTTCCCAATCATTGAATGTAAGTCAACACATTTCCTCTGGTATACACCATGCTGTTATAGTTACATCTTCTTTTTTTTTTAGTTCTATTTCTTCAGATGTCAAAGCTACACACACTTAAGTATACAATCCTATAAGAATGAGGAAATATATGTAAATTATTATTCATCAAAAAAAAACTAAACCCCAACAATTTGGGTCTTGTTTGTAGATCTAGTTCTTATAAATGTTTAATCACATAAATAAACTGCTTAGAAAAGAAAGATACTCTCAAACTCTGGCACTTCTTTCAATGAAGGTGTTGACACGCAGTTTGATAAGGCCACACACGGCAAAAACAATTTGTCAGAAGAGGAATTTTAAGTGGTTCAATAACATAAAAAAATTTTTTTCAACCTCATTAATAATTTAAAAATTCTAAGTGGCATGGCATGCCATGTTTTACTTATCCAACAAGTAAGGATTTTTGGAAAAGAAAACAGATTTCGAGAGAGAGAACCAAGATGGCGGCATAGGTAAACACCGGAGACTGCTGCCGCAAACAACCACTTCAAAAATACAACTAAAAGACGGAACAGACATCACCCAGAACCAAAGGAAAGCTGGCTGAGGAGAGACTCTTCAACTAGAAGGAAAGAGAACAGCAAACTGAGGCTCAGAGGAGGCGCAGTGTGGAAAATACAAAGGTTTGCAGCAGCTGCCGGGGTTCTGAGAAGCAGAGCCACTGGGAACAGGACTGAGAGCAGCCATAACTGCTCCCTCCGCCCACCCTGTTGAGCTGGCCCCGCCCAAGCCCTGCGCAGAGCCATTTGCCGGATCGCCTCAGGCAAAGGCTAGATTAGCACCTCCCAGGGGACAGAAGTTTTCCACACAGCTGATTCTCACAGCCAGTCAGCCTGGTGGTCAAATCCCTCTAGTATTAACTACTACAATCAAGGCTTAACTAGAACAAGACTGCGCACAAAGACCACAAGGGGGTGCACCAAGAAAGCATAAAAAATGCGGAGACAAAAAAACATGACAGAAATGGAGGATATAGAGCTAAAAAACGCAATTTTGAGGGCTTGCAAGAAACTTGAGGAGAGCCTCACAAAAACTAATGAGACCCTCGATGCTACGATAAAGAAACTAGAAATTAAGCATACACGGACTGAAATAAAGAATATTATACCCAATAGCAGACCAGAGGAGCGCAAGAATCAAGCCAAAGATTTGAAATTCGAAGAAGCAAAAAACACCCAACCGGAAAAGCAAAATGAAAAAAGAATCCGAAAATACGAAGATAGTGTAAGGAGCCTCTGGGACAGCTTCAAGCGCACTAATATCAGAATTATTGAGGTGCCAGAAGATGAGAGACAGCAAGATATTGAAAACCTATTTGAAGAAATAATGGCAGAAAACTTCCCCCACCTGGTGAAAGAAATGGACTTACAGGTCCAAGAAGCGCAGAGAACCCCAAACAAAAGGAATCCAAAGAGGACCACACCAAGACACATCATAGTTAAAATGCCAAGAGCAAAAGACAAAGAGAGAATCTTAAAAGCAGCAAGAGAAAGAGGCTCAATTACCTACAAGGGAATACCCATACGACTGTCAGCTGATTTCTCAACAGAAACTTTGCAGGCCAGAAGGGAATGGCAAGAAATATTCAAAGTGCTGAATACCAAGAACCTACAACCAAGATTACTTTATCCAGCAAAGCTATCATTCAGAATTGAAGGTCAGATAAAGAGCTTCACAGATAAGGAAAAGCTAAAGGAGTTCATCACCACTAAACCAGTATTATACGAAATGCTGAAAGGTACCCTTTAAGAAGAGGAAGAAGAAAAAGGTAAAGATACAAATTGTGAACAACAAACATGCATCTATCAACAAGTGAATCTAAGAATCAAGTGAATAAATAATCTGATGTACAGAATGAACTGGTGATTATAATGAATCAGGGACATAGAAAGGGAATGGACAGACTATTCTTGTGGGGGAAAGGGGAATAGGAGATTCGGGAAGAGACTGGACAAAAATCGTGCACCTATGGATGAGGACAGTGGGTGGGGAGTGAGGGCGGAGGGTGGGGCGGGAACTGGGAGGAGGGGAGTTATGGGGGGAAAAAAAAGAGGAACAAATGTAATCTGAACAATAAATATTTAATTAAAAAAAAAAAAAAAGAAAACAGATTTCAATTTCCTCTGTGTACAGTTCAGTAACATCTGTGAGCACAAGTAAATTCCAGCACTTCTCATAATTTACACTTCTAATATGTTTGTTCCTATTAATAAATCCTTGGAGCAATAACAGAATTCCAAAACTCCAGCCAGAAATGAAAGTCGTGGAATGCTTCTTGGAAAACTGAGGAGCATTTTTACTTGATTTACTAGACATTTCATGGTGAAACTGTGCATCTCAACAATGGAATATTATTTCTACCCTTAAATATCCAAATTTTATATTATCATTCTTGGACCTGCTTTGTACTCAGCCACTTAGTCAGAATTGAGTGCTTATGAATGAAGTTATACGTTTTTTGTGTTTTTTTCATCCTCACCCAAGGAGTGAGGATATTTTTTCCATTAATTTTCTAGAGAGCATGGAGGGGAGGAGGGAGAGAGGGAGGGAAGAGGGAGGAGAGAGAGAAAGAGACATAAGAGAGAGAGGTTGAGAGTGTGAGAGAGAAACAGCAATGTGACAGACATGTTGATTGGTTGCCTCCTGCACTTGCCCAAAAGGGAGCAGGGATGGGATTTAAAACCCAGGTATGTGCCCTTAACCAGGAATCAAACTCTCTGGTGCACAGGCCAATGCTCTATCCACTTAACCACATGGGCCAGTCCTGAAGTCACATGTTTTCATAAAAATATGAAAGCGTCATGCCGTAACATACTTGTATCACCCCATCTTAGCTCTTTCCTTGAGTTCTAGTCTTTCTCACTGAATTCTTCAATCAAACTAGAATAAAGGCAAGAATGCCTAGCAAAAGCAGAGGCAATGACAAAGAAATGATGGAATAATAAATATCATTCTCTGTAAGTATTATTATAGAGAATAATAATGGTTGCAATGTGGCGGGGTTGGGGGTGGGCAGGGAGGATATACCACTGTCTCTGGATTCTTGAATTTGAACGATGTGTGAGAAAGTGAGCAATATCTCCTACAAAGAGCTGCAGGGAAGACAAGTAAACCGAGTCCAGGAGATGGAAAGAATATTCTGGGAAGAAATTAAGTTATAAGAAAGTTTGTTACAGAGAAGTAGAATGGGTGGGAGGGTAAGAGAATGGATGAGCAGAGGGAGCTTTGGTTGAAGTAGGGAACACAAAGCCTTATGAAATTAAGAATAAATAAAAAAGATGAGTAAAGGATATTCAAGTCTAATTCTAACAGTCTCATTTATGCCTTTTCTTTCAGTAGACCACATTGAGATGTTTATAAAGATGTTTTATTCTTGACTTTTAAGCATTTTAAAAACATTACAACCCTGCCAGTGTTTCTCAATAGTTAGAGAGCATCAGCCTGTGCACCAAAGGGTCATGAGTTCAATTCCGGTCAGGGCAAGTGTAGGAGGCAACAGATCAATCAATGTGTGTGTGTGTCTCTCTCTCTCTCCCTTCCTCCTTCTCTCCCTCCTTTCCTCCCTCCCTCCTTACTTTCCCTTCCTTCCTCCCTCCCTCCCTTCTACTCTCTCTAAAAATCAATGGAAAAAATATCCTGGGGTGGGATTAACAATGTAATATATATATTGCCAAAGTAAGAAGGCAGCCAGTGAACCAAGTAACTCATTGGGAGTATAATTACAAACATTTAGCATTGTTTTGAACACGATAAAAAGAAACGCTTTCATTTAAAATAGTTTTTCATAATCTCAAGAAAGAATTCATCCACCATTTATTTTCAGGGAAACGTGCTGCTTCTTGGAAGAAGCCCAGAAGATCCTGCTGTTAAATCAAGACCCACGCAGGAAGAAAAATTATCCGCTCCACAATAACATGGCATGTGACACAAAGGCAGTGGTACTTACCCAGCAGGGAGAGGCCCCTTCCACACAGGGACTCCCACCGGCTGACTTAATTACTGCGCAGCAAGGAGAGCCACTACAAAGACAGGGCAACCCAAAGAGGGCTGCTGAGAGCCCTTCTCCGGACGGGGACAGATGGCTCCGCTGCTTCTCATTTGGTATGAGACCTTCTAGAAAAATCTGAAAATGGATACATGCCAACAAGTTTTTCACTACCAGATTAAAAAAAAAAAAAACCTACCATATGCTACTTTAAAAATAACCCAAGTACTTACTGAGCTGTGACTACATACTAGTAGTATAAAGGTCTAAAGCAGCTTGCCATCTTGTTTTGATTTTTCATCAGGATGGACACAAAAGGAAGAAGTGCAGCAGAGGCCGTAAAACTACTGCCTTAGAAATTGTCAGAAATGATCAATCACAAACAATTTTACAGAAACACAGTGAGTCCATGGTGTACTGAAACCTAATTCAGCAGCAAAGGTAAATGAACACCGTTCAACAGTCACCTTAGCAACCACAGGGACTAGGCACCAAACAGGTCGTTAGCCCTTCCAATTAGGAAGTTGTAATACATTTGCTAAATAATAGCACTGTGTGAATTCTATTTTGTAAAAAGTTCTAAAGAAAATGGAAATTGAACTACAAACTTACTAAAGAAGGACCAAGCTATTAATGTCATGCTGTTTTGTGAAATTAATATACATGTGGCTTTCCTACATGCAGCAAACTACCATCCTGGTCACTTTAAGGACTATAAATTAATCAAAATCACTAAATTCTTCATTCTCATGTGTGAATGTACAGTAATGCCACCTAAGGAATTTACAGTTAATTTATAAATTCCATAGCAGTTGTATATATATACATATAAGTATACACACAAAGTCATGTTTAATACTCATAATAATCTTCTGACCTAAGAAAGCACAGCTCACTTAAGGTAGAATGAATTAATATATGTAAAACACTTGACACACAGCCAGCACTATAAAAGTCCAAGTCATTATTCCTACCAGTACAGGAGTATTATTGTTGTTATTACTTTAAAATGTAAGTTTTGAAGTCACACTGCCTGTCTCAAATTTTAGTTCCATCACTAACTAGACAGGTACTAATCTATTTGACTCAATATTTTCATCTATATAATGGCAGTAATAATAAAAACATCTACTAGTACTTCAAGGCTATTGAGGGTGTCAAGGTGAGATGTATTAACTCTTTGGCACAATAACCACTCTGCGGTAGGCAGCAAACACAATTGAGCCTAACAGGGCTGTGTCAGCATCTAGACCAGAAGTCGACACTCAAATGTCAACAAGGCAGTGACAGATGATGTAAATGAGGGAAGTGGACAGTAAGATGATGCAGATGAGATGGAATGGCGGGGGCTGTGGCAAATTGGAGACTTGTGCCCCTCCTGAAAGAGAAAGACTCACTCAGCTCCAGCCCTCTGATGTCAGACAGTAACGCAGGCCGAGCACTTTGTGAAATCTTCCAATTTTTTGAGAATGACCTGAAACTCAGATTTTTTTATGACTACTTTTTTTTTTTTTTTTTAAGCAGCTCCCTATATCAAATGTTTCTAAATCGCTGGGCTGGATTCTGCTCACGGGATACCTGTTTGCAATGTCTGCTCCAGAGGGGAGGTGGCCAATCTCTCTGGGATTTCTCTCTACCTGTAGAGTTTAATGACTAAGCAGCCATTGCAAAGCAAACCACAGGCCTGGTGTAACTGGTGTTATCAGGACTTTATTTTAATTCTGAGGTATGAACGAGTCAGGTACACTTAATGACAGAGTCAGTGCTGAAGCAGTGCAGACATCCTGTCCAAATTCATTAAGTGCCTGCCTCACTTCCTCAACATCCCTACCAAGTAGCTTTTGGCTTCTACTTAAACATTTCCGTTAGCCAACAGGCGGGTCTCTCCTCCGAAAGCCGCCTATTTCTCACTCTGCTCTTAGTCTTCTGTAAGGAAGGTCCTTCTTCACAGTAAGTTGAGCTTTGTATCCTAGTATCTGACACCACTGGTTCCTGGATCATTATACTTAGAACAATATTCCAGGAGTGGATGAATGAAATTTATCATCATATTCTTGACAGTGTATCTATTAATGCAGACCAAGATCACATCACCTTTTTCTGGGGTCTTCCTCACTTGGCTCCCCGACCCTTGGGGACTGTAGCAGGCTCTGGCACTGTGAGCGAGTCAACAAAGGTCCACGGTAGAGGGGAAAGAAAGCTGTTCTTTGTGCCAGTCACATTTTTTACTTTAATTAGAGTGGAAGGACATATTTATGCCCCACTCTCCATGTTTCTACTCTATAGTACACACATTGCTTCCTAGAAGTAATTATTTTAACTCTGGTTTAAAAATTACTGTCATTGGCAGCAGAGTACGTGGAAACTACACTCACCTTCGCCCAAGACCAAACTGAAATTACAACTAAAATATAGAACAATCAACCTGAATAACCAACTGAAGGCTGGCTGAAAAGAAGTCTTATAACCAAGGGTTTACAGAAGAAGTCACATGGAGACTGGTAGGAAGGGCAGAGATGCAAAAAGGACTGGTTTCGCTCCCAGGGACAGTAGCTGAGATTTGGGGGTATCTCAGCTATGGGGTTTCCCTCTGAGAAGCATGGGGTCTCAACCCCATGCCAGATTCCCCAGCCAGAGCACCAGAGCCAGGAAGAGGTGCCCACATAACTTCTGGCTGTGAGAACTGGAGGGGATTCAATCCATCAGGGAGACACAGGAGCCAGCTACAGTGACAGGCGCCCTCTTAAAGGGCCAACACACAAAATCTTGTTTGTTGCCACTCACTCTGGGCTCCGGTGGAGGGACGAGAGTCACCTGAAGAGAGTCTGGGGTTTGTGGCTCTGAAGAGAGAGCTGGGGAGACAGCCGCCAGGATCCCTGTGCTGAGTCACTCTCCCATGCTGCAGACACCATCTTCCTTGGGTGCAGCACTCTCCTCCTTACGGCATCAGTATGGGGGAAAGCAACAGCCCACACTCTGGATTCCCTGTCACCCCACCCTGCGGAGCCCAGTTAAGGAGTCAGCTGCCTGGGCTGGGGTGTAGAGGTCTGGGCAGATTCAGGGGGTGTCAGTGGGCTGAGTTGTGTGGCTTTGGTGTGGGGGCCATTCTTCCCACTTTCCCTGAAACCAGACTGGCTCCTCCCCATCACAGGAGATCTGTTAGTCCCACTCCCCTGACTCCTGGTGGCTCCACCCTGCCAACGTCTGGGCAGAATCTGGGATAGATTGAGTTGTGTGGCTCTGGGATAAGGGCCATTACTTCTACCTCCCCCCAAGCCTGACAAGAGATCCACTAGACCAGTGGTTCTCAACCTTCCTAATGCCGCGACCCTTTAATATAGTTCCTCATGTTGTGGTGACCCCCAACCATAAAATTATTTTCGTTGCTACTTCATAACTGTAATTTTGCTACTGTTATGAATCGTAATGTAAATATCTGATATGCAGGATGTATTTTCATTACTACAAACTGAATATAATTAAAGCATAGTGATTAGTCACAAAAACAATATGTAATTATATATATGTTTTCCGATGGTCTTAGGCGACCCCTGTGAAAGGGTCGTTTGACCCCCAAAGGGGGTGCGACCCACAGGTTGAAAACCGCTGTACTAGACCCTTCCTCCCCAATCCAGGTGACCCCACCCTGCTGAGACTGGGTTCCTGGCAGAATCTGGGACAGACTGAGTTGTGTGGCTCTAGAATGGGGTCATTTTTCTGTTGCAGAGCCCTCCCTTCACACAACCAAATCTTGGTCTGTCTGGGCCTCATAAACACTGCTGGCCTCACTTGAACAATTCCCTGAGGTCCTGCCCCACCACAAAAGTGTGTGAGCACCCAGTGGGTGGCAGCTAGACTTGGTGTACCCTAGGACATTTGCTGGGTGACCTCAGACCCAGCACTGGCACCGAGTCTGAACCTGTATCTGGTGAACACCACTTGCCCCTACCTGGTGACTCACTGAGACTCTACCTTATGCAACTCAAGTACTGCCAGAGGCTCTTTCAGTGACTGAGCCTAACAGGCAGCCAGCAGCTGGAAGCAGGCAGAAGGGCATCTCGGGGTGCCTTGGGACTTTAGCTGACCTGCCCCCAGGCCCGTTGCTGGTAAAAGCCAGTCATAGTGTGCAGGGTGGTCCTTCCTGAGCACATTGAGGCCCAGCAGAGGCAGCCACAAACTGCGGATTGCTTTGCAACTCCAAACAAGTTGTTAGGGCCAGTCACAGGCAGCATCTGACATTGCCTATACCAGAGGCCCTTCCAAGAGGCCCCAGAGCCAGCATACCCAATGGCCATCTTCAGACAACATTGGAGCAGGATCCAATTAGCTTCCAAAGGGAGATCTTGGTAGGCACCACACCCTGCTGAGGAGAATTCTGTTTCGTGTGGTCAGCACCTGCACAGTAGCTCGTACACTGTGGTTGGGGTCAACCCTCACAGTCAGCCAGCATGAGGGTCGACCCCACACACAAATGGGCCAATAGCAATCAAGGCTCAATAAAAACAGGAGGGCCCACATAACCCACATAAGGGACATTACTGGAGCACCCAGATCAGGTGATCAAGAGAACTGTGCCACTGGATTCCACAGGACACCTACTATTTAAGGCCACTTTACCAAGACTGGGAGTCATAGCATGCTGTAAACCAATTCCAGCATGTCATAATTTCAAGAGTTCCATCAAAAGGTTGATGAAACTTGGGGACTCAACAGGGTTGAGTCACACATGTAGTCACCTGTTGGGAATGGCTAAAGGCATTTCCCCAAATCTGAATAGGAAACTGATTGTGGCTGCCAGACAGTTAAAGGGCATCTTAATCTACATGTTATTGCCTTCTACTGGCCAAACACCTGAACAGCCGTAGGCTATTCCCCAAACTGACAATGCTTCTGTAACCTTTGAAACCTTACCCTTTGAAGTGTATTATCTCCATGTTGCCTTAGGACAAATTGTGTTAATAAAAGCAAGGGTCCTAGACAAGGAGAGAGTCTTTAGTTCCTTTAGCTGAAGGTTCTCTGACCCCCAATGACTTTCAAAATTATATCTCATCTCCGGACTCTTTATTAGTCTCTGGATTTCTATGTCATCTACGCACAGCCTTTTCCAGATTCCTGAACCCTTCTTGATGCTGGGACAAGAACCCCGGCAATAGCAGATCTTCCTAATACATAGAAACAAGCATAAAGAGACAGCCAAAATGGGGAGACAAAGAAATGTGCTCCAAATGAAAGAACTGGAGAAATCTCCAGAAAAAGACCTAAATGAAATGGAGGCAAGCAATTTATCAGATATAGAGTTCAAAAAAAAAAAAATGATTATAAGGATGTTCAACTTGAGAGCTCAGAAATAGGGAGCTCAAAAATAAACTCACACCTCTGCAGTCAAGTAATATTTGGCAAAGGAGACAAAAATATACAACGGGGTAAAGATAGTCTATTCAATAAATGGTTTGGGGAAAATTGGATAGCGTTGTTAAAAAAAGAAAAACTAGATCACCTTATTATACCATACACAAGAATAAACTCAAAATGGATTAAAGAATTAAATGTCAGACTTGAAACCATAAAAATCCTAGAAGAAAATATAGGCAGTAAAATCTCAGACATTTCTCATGGCAATATTTTTTTCTGACCTATTTCCTCAGGCAAGGGAAACAAAAGAAAAAATAAACAAATGGGACTACATCAAACTAAAAAGTTTTTACACAGCAAAGGAAACCATCAACAAAATGAAAAGACAACCCACTGAATGGATGAACAAATTCACCAATAAGGGGTTAATATCCAAAATTTATAAAGAACTTATATAACGCAACACCAAAGAAAATAAACAATCTAATTTAAAAATGAGCAAAGGACCTAAATAGACCAAAGAGGATATACAGATGGCCAATGGACATGTGAAAAGATGCTCAACATCACTAATCATCAGACAAATGCAAATTACAACCACAATGATATATCACCTCACACCTGTCATAATGGTTATCATCAATAAATCAACAAACAGCAAGTGTTGGCGAGGACGTAGATAAAAGGAAACCCTCATGCACTGTTGGTGGGAATGCAGATTGGTGCAGCCACTGTGAAAAGCAGTATGGAGTTACCTCAAAAAATTAAAAATGGGCCCTAACCGGTTTGGCTCAGTGGAAAGAGCATCAGCCTGCGGACTCAAGGGTCCCAGGTTCGATTCCGGTCAAGGGCATGTGCCTTGGTTGTGGGCACATACCCAGTAGGGAGTGTGCAGGGGGCAGCTGATCGATGTTTCTCTCTCATCAATGTTTCTAATTCTCTATCCCTCTCCCTTCCTCTCTGTAAAAAATCAATAAAATGTATTTTTAAAAAAATTAAAAATGGAACTGCCTTACAACCCAGCAATTCCACTTCTGGGAACATATCCAAAGAAACCAAAAGCAGTATTTCAAAAGAATATATGCACCCCTATGTTCATTCCAGCATTGTTACAATAGCCAAGATTTGAGAGCAGCTCAACTGCCCATCAGGAGATGAGTAGATAAAAAGCTGTGGTACATTTACACAATGGAATACTACTCAGCCTTAAAAAAAGAAGGAAATCTTACCTTTTGTGACAGCATGAATGGATCTAGAAAGTATTATGCTAAATGAAATAAGCCAATCAGAGAAAGACACAGACCATATGCTTTGATTATATGTGGAATCTAATGAACAAAATAAACTAACACATAAAAACAGACTCACAGATACAGAGAACAGACTGATGGTTGCCAGAGGGGAAAAGAGTTTGGGGACTGGGTGAAAAAGGTGAAGGAATTAAGCAAAAGATAAAATAAAATAAAATAAAATAAAATAAAATAAAATAAAATAAAATAAAATAAAATAACTCATAAGGCACAGACAACAGCTTGGTGATTACCAGAGGGGAAGGGGGTAGGGGCAGGTAGAAGAGGGTAAAAGGGGATAAATGGTGATGGAAGACTTGACTTGAGGTGGTAAATACAGAATACAATATACAGTGATGTATTTTAGAATTGTACACTTGAAAGCTATATAATTTTATTAACCAACTAGTAGCCCTGCGCACGAATCCGTGTGCCAATAGGTCACTGCTGCCCTCTTGTAGCTCCCCTCTCCCCCCTCCCCCCTCTCCTCTTCCATAGCTTGCTGCCCTGCCCCCTCCTGTAGCTCTCCACAGCCAACTTGTACCTCGATGGCCCACCCTCCTGCTGATCTGTGATCGGGTCATGACGCTTGGTCGTTAAGCCTCAGAGCATAATGGCTAATTAGCATATTCCTGTCTTATTATATAGGATGTCACCCCAATGAATTCAATTAAAAAAAATTTTTTTAACTGGCATCCATTTAGTAACTGGATGGGGTTGGCTTCCCAGAATATTAAGAGTATATATGATTAGTTTGTTTGATTTTATAAGACAAAAAATGACTTTACATTTTAGCTTTGTAATAGGAAACTAAGAAATATGGCTATAACCTCAATGTGTATCATGAAATGTAGCCAACTTAAGTCCAGTAAATTACATCATAGAGCATAACTATAGGATGATGCTTGTTTTTCTGTCAAAGTCATGAATCCCTTCCAAACATTAAATGCTTTTGGCAGACACATTTTTTAATTCCCTCTAAACAAAACATCAAATTTGGGATCCATAGAATTAAATTCAAATAAATAGGAATATTTAATTTCCTAAATTTAACTGTGAAATATTATATTTTATTCCTCCTTTTTCTTACCTCCTTAGCACAAGATTTCTTTATATTCTTCGTAGCTAGGAGCCATCCTGATTTCTCCCTTTCATTTACTCTCAAATTCAATTAATTAGCAAATCCTTCAACATACTACAGTATATCCTGCATCAGATCATTTGTCACTTCTATTAGATTCTCCCCAGTCCAAGCCACCATCATCTAATTCTGGAACTACTGCCAACAGCATCCTAAGTTGGCTCACTCCTCCCACAGTCTGTAAGGAACTGCCAGAGTGATCTTTTTAAAACATTTATCAGATCACATCACTTCAGTGGCTGCCCGTTATGCTGAAAATAAAATCCAGACTTCTTATCTGGGCTCAAGGACTGGGTCACTGTCCACCTCTCCTTCCTCCTCTCTAACATCCCCCCCGCCTCCCTGGGTCCAGCTTTCAGGGCTTCTTGATTGAGAGTACTATTACCCTCTGTGGGGAGAGGGAGTGTTTATTTGAAATATGTGAGAGTGGGGTTTTTCTTTTTTTTAGACATATAATATTGTATTCATTTTAGGTGTAGAACATAATGATCTAATATATATTTATTTAATATTTTTATTGATTTCAGAGAGGAAGGGAGAGGGAGAGAGAGAGACAGAAACATCAATAATGAGAGAGAATCATTGATCAGCTGCCTCCTGCATGCCCCATACTAGGGATCAAGCCCACAACCCGGGCATGTACCCTGCCCCAGAATTGAACCAGTGACCTCTTGGTTCCTGGGTCGATGCTCAATAGCTGAGCCATACTGGCTAGGTGAAAGGAGGCTTATTTTATGAGCACAGTATATTTGTAAACCTGTGCATAAACATGTATTTTCCTCTGCCAATATGGTCAGTAGAGCAATGGGAGGACTGCCTCGGGGGGAAAAATGAGCACACGGGATAATGGTGGTCCCTTTACTTTGGGAGGAGCAAACTCCTGAATCCGCCAGAACGATGAGCATCACCTTTTGTCAAAATGCTCACAAGCCAGGCCAGCATGGCTCAGTGGTTGAGTGTCAACCTATGAACCAGGAGGTCACAGTTTGATCCCAGGTCAGGGCACATGCCCGAGTTGCAGGCTCAATCTCCAGTGTGGGGTATGCAGAAGGCAGCTGATCGATGATTCTCTCTCATCGTTGATGTTTCTATCTCTCTCTACCTTTCCCTTCCTCTCTTAAATTCAATTTTTAAAAAATGCTCACAAACATATTTCCAAAACCAAAAAGTTAAAAAAAATAACGAAACATATGTTTTTAGTCACATTTTGAGAGTGCTAAATCAAAAGTTTAAACCAGGTCTAAGAAATGGGCTCAGAGAGAAGGGAGAAGTGGAGATGTGTAGGATCAGTTAGATTTTTAAATATTACTTTATTTAAATGTACAAAAGCATTATTTAAGTATACAGAAGTCTGTAAGAGATGTTAAAGAAGAATGAGTATAATCTAATTCTTTTTATGTTCCAGATATATGTGATCTATGCTTAGATAAGTCTAGATTAGATATTAAATGCTAAGCAATGCTTTTCTTTGACAGGTGGCATTTGGGCACCAGTATACAATTATCTATGGTTTGTGTGAGATTGTTGGGCCCAAGCATGGTGTGCATTTTATATCTTAATACAGATCACATGCTCAAAGCTCATCATAAGTCACACTCCCACAGACCATGCATGAGAATGCTCACATTTCCACAAACTTTCCAACACTGTGTATGATCAATATTTAACATTTTTGTGAATTATTTTTTAAAGTGAAAACTAGTCAATATTATTACTCTGTATTCACTGACTACTAAGATTGAGCATTTAAAAAAATGTTTATTGATCATCTGTACATACTCTTCAGTTGGGCTAGTTACAGTCTTTGTCTTTTTTTTCCTACTGTATTATTGTTTTCAGTCGACTAATAGGAGCTGTACATTAGAAATAATAATCTTTGTCCCAGGGTGGGAATGGCTGGGGGAAGTGGGGGTCAATTGGGGAAAAAGGAGACAAATGTAAAACTTTAGACAATTTAAAAATTCCTATATAATAAAAGAGAAACATGCAAATTAACCATCCATCTGCTATGCTCAAGCCACACCCACCAGCCATGCCCACCAGCCAATGAGGAGTATGCAAATTAACCCAACAAAGATGGCAGGTAATTTGCATATACAGAGCAGAGTGGGAGAGCTGGAGGCTTGGGGGGATGTGGCTCCCTCAGTCGGGGAAAACCCAGCGTGTGGGGAGCACCAGGAATTCTGGGAATAGTTTTGGTAGCAGCCTAGGACGGGAAGTGGAAGCCCAGAGTGCAGGGAGCACCAGGAATGCTGGGAATTGTAGTTCTCCTAGACACTAGAGCAGCCGTGGGCAAACTACGGCAGTTCACACAAACACTCCATCCATGCTTTTGTTCCGGCCCTCAGGTCCAGTTTAAGAACCCATTGTGGCCCTCGAGTCAAAAAGTTTGCCCACTAGAGCAAAGTGAGCCTGGAGCAAGTTACTGTTGCGGTGGGGGATGGAGGGAAAGCAAAGGTGAGAGACATAAGTAAAATCAGAGTATCTAGGAAAAATTAAAGGGAAGATATCCTAAAACTTCCAGGAAATCTCCACCAATGGAGCAAAGAAAAAAAAAAATGCCTCTATTATTCTGTGAGCAACAAACTAAACTGGGTTGGGGGTCTCAGACAATTCGCTCATATGATTGCAAAGACAGACAGAAACTCCCGAATTGGAAAGGGCTCCCAGATTGGAGAGGGTGCAGGTCGAGCTGAGGGACCCCCTCATACACACACACACCCCCTCCCAGTGCACGAATCTTTGTGCACTGGGCCCCTAGTAATAATAATAACTAGCTTATCTATGAGCTCAAAAAAAAGAAATAATAATCTTTGTGAGTCATCTATGTAGCATTATTTTTCCAATCTGTTGCTTGTATTTGACTTTTGTTTGTGTTATCCATCACCTTATTTTTTACATTTCTGTGTAACAAATGTGGCAGTACTGCCCTTTGATGCTAAGATTTATATCTTGCTTTGGAAGGTTTCCTCCACACTGATGTTTAATAAACATTCTCAGGAATCTTCTCCTACTTTGAGCTTATTCTTTAATGATCCATTAAATCCTTGTTATTCTAGTGTAGAGATCATGAAGATTGAGGAGATACAAGAAGATGAGAAAGAAAAGCATAAGGGGGAAAAAGGGACTGGAAGAATCTTACTTTTAAATATTTTAAACATGATTCCTTATTGCTGAACTTTTCTTCTTCATATTGTCAATGCTATAAAAAGAAAAAAGTTCAAATATGTTGACTTGAAAATACAAACTATAAGCATAAGAAAAAAAACTTGGGTTTAAAACTATCTGAGCATGGGCAGTGCCCTGGGTGGTCCCGGATCTGTCTCTTGCTTCAACAGTGTTTGGACAGAACAGACCCAGGGATGCCCCTTCTCCCAGCCTCCGGCCACTCTCCTGCGTCTTATCCAGTCACCACCTCAGAACCACCTCCGGACCAGCCAACACACCGGGGTCTTTTTCTACCTTAACTCCTTATTGCCGAACAACCATGAGCCCCCAAATTTGTCAGAATTATTCCACCGAGGTGGAGGCTGCGGGCCTGGCCAGCCTGCACCTGCGGGCCTCCCGCACCTACCTCTCTCTGGGCTTCTACTTCGACCAGATGATGTGGCTCTTGAGGGCGTGGGCTGCTTCTTCAGAGAGTTGGCGGAGAAGAAGAGTGAGAGCGCTGAGCATCTCCTTAAGTTGCAAAACCAGCGCCGTGGCCGCATTTTCTTCCAGGACGTGCTGGTGCCTCCCAGGATGAGTGAGCAAAATTCAGGGCCATGGAAGCCGCCCTGACCTTAGAGAGGAGCCTGAACCAGGCCCTTTTGGAGCTGCAGGCCCTGGGTTCTACCCGTGCAGACCTTCATCCTGTGACTCCTGCAGAACCACTTCCGGGGTGAGAGGGTGAAACTCATCAAGAAGATGGGCGACACCTGACTCACCTCCGCAGGCTGGCCACCCCCCAGGCTGGGCTGGGCGAGTATCTCTTCCAAAGGCTCATCCTCAAGCAAGACTAGCAGCCTTTGGAGCCCAGAGGCCTTTGAGAGGCCCCTCTGCGTCCCCTGGTGTCTGGCTTTTACCTGAGCCTCTTCCTGAAACTACCAGTCATTCTTTTAACCACCCTGAAGCCCTCTCCCATGCATCGGACCAAATGAAAAAATAAAGCTTCTTGCATCAAAAAAACCCCTCCCCTCTCTGATCATGAATAAATAACAATGAATTTTTTTGTAAGGAGAGAAACAATTACAATTTTCAAAATATTACAAATGAAATGTATCAGGTAAAATGATTCAAAAAAATTAATTCCTACTTAGGTAATATTTCATCTGAATCTGTTCTATAAAAGTTTTAAATTTTGAAGGAGTATGATGTTATTTATATCAAAACAGACATGGGAATTAGTGTCGAAATTTATTTTTTCAATTACTGTGATTTAAAAAAAAAAATAACCACAGGAAGAATTTTTAGAGAGCTAGAGATAATAAGATATTTCGGGTACCTAAGTTAGAAATATGCATATGCTTGCTCAAAAGCCACAAAAGGGACATTGAGGAATTAGAGCTTAGGTTTTTTAATACTTTATGAAAAGCCCTCAATATATTTCTCCAAAGTGACTTCTGGAGAATTAGGTCAGAGATCCCATTCATGCTTCTAGTTAACATCTAATTAGACAACTGAGTTCCTTTGTTGGAGCTTGCCTCCTTTGCTTAAGACGTACACAACTCTAGGATAACCATGCTTATTGAGGACCTGGAAATAAACAATGTGATCTACCCTTATTCACTTAAGGCTTTTTTGTAAATGTTACAAAAAAGCATGACAGCAAAGAGCCAATGGGAACAAGAAGACTCTTAAAGCCAATGACTTCTACAGAAGAAAACGCTAGGGAGAAATATCCCACCAGCAAGACCATACTGTACAGCTGTAACAATAAGACAATATGGTGTTAGCATAGGAATGGGACAACAAACCAATGCAACAGAATAATCCGGAAATAGACCCATGCCTATATAAAAACTTGACTTATAATAAAGTAGACACTGAAGATTAGTGGAGGAAAGAGAGTGTTCAACAACTGGTTGTGTTGAGATAACTGGCTATCCAATATTATGGGGAGAAAATTATGGTGAAAAATTATAAACAAAATTAAATTAGATATCTATCTCACATCAAACACAAAAATCAATTCCAGGGAGAATTAAAGATTTAAATAGAAAACTATAAGATATTCTAAAAGTAACATAGGTGGATATTTTATGATATAGTGAGAAAAGATTTCTTAAATACGAATTAAAAAAACCTTATAAACATTAAGAGTGATAAATCAACTAAATTAAAATTATGAAGTTCTCTCCAACAAAGGTCACCCCAGAGAGAGTGAAAAGACAACCACAACTAGAAAAAGAAAGTTCTGACATATATAGCTGGGAAGGCTTAGTGTACAAAACACAGACATATAAACAATCCCAGTAGAAAAATGGGTAAGAGAAATAAGAAACCATTTCAATGAAGAGACACATTTCAATGCCAGTAAACATTTAAGAAGATGCTTCACCTCATTCATAGTCACAAAAATGCAAACTAAAGTTAATAAGATACCCTTTCCCATCTACCAGTGAGGCAAAAATTCTAAAGTTTGACAATACAAAGTAATGACATGGATGTAGAGCCAACAGTACCCTGCTCCTTGTATATTTTACAACTGGTTTTTGTTGTTGTTGTTATTGTGGGCTCATTTTTTTTTTTAGAATATTATCTGTGATGATTCTTTGTCAACCATTATGATGGTAGGTTTCTTCAAAGCAAGTCTGCTTTTGCTTCTGAAAGATATTTGCAAGTATGACTAACCTGGGATCACTGTAAATTCTGACCTTAATGTTTTTTGGATTTCATCCCCTCTATACATATACACGCTCTGTGTGAGTAGTCTGCAATCCTAGTGAGAGCCAAAAGGTGGTATGAGGTCTAACAGGACATACCCAACTTTTCACATAGTCACTTGTTGGAGGTGGTAATGGCGGTAATATATTTTTCCCCTTACACTGAGTGTGAAGTCCCACTTTGGGGCCCAACTCTACGCTTTGTCTCCTATTTCTCTCAGTTTTACCTGATTCAGCAAATGCACTCAAAGCAAAGGTCAGCTTGGATGCACTACTTACTTCTAAAGGTTCTTGCCTTCAATCAGTTTTAGCCGCTGAGCATCCTTACTAAGAAGTCAATGTACTCATGCATTTGAAGGGCTAGTTTCATATTGTATCTAGCATTTTTAACTATTGCCAGCAGAAGGATTAGTCAGAGGTGCTAGACCACTGTACTGCCAGAATCAAAAGCCAAAATTAATTTTAAAACATAAAGCTAATTATATTAATCTCCTGCTTTGAAATTTTCGATGCTTTTCCAAGGCATCACCCGTAACACAATACAATAAAGTTTAAGCGCCTTAGCATGCCCATAAGTGGCCTGATCCTGCTCCAGAGGCATCAGGAAGACCTTTCCAGAGAAGCAAAATGAAGGCTGAACATGAATCAGTGGCAACTGAGAGAAAAGACAAGAGAGAGGAGAAAAACGGCAATTAATCCTAATTAACAAAGCAATGGGCGAGGGAATATTTAAGTCTAGTATAGACAGAGCTCAATATGCAACCTGTCTGGTCAACGGGTTAGAGAATCTAAATCAAGACACAGGACATGTGTGGCTTTCAAAGCTGAGAGAGTTGAGAAGCAGAGGGACGTGTGAGAGATCGGGGTCATCAGGAGCAGTTGCAGCCCAACCATGTGGAAGGACAGTGGGCCCCGAGGACCCAAGTGAACGGCAATTAGGCAACCTGGTCCCAATGTAGGGAGACTGGGAAGCTGCCACCCTCTAATTCACATGACGCTAGAACAAACCCTAAAACACAAGCAATGGGTATGGGAGCAGCAGACCCCGGTGTAGTAGCTGTGTGATCTTGGGCCTGGGACGTCCAGGCCATTTGTTAGCTGGAGGTATATATATATTATTGATTTTTTACAAAGAGGAAGGGAGATGGATAGAGAGTTAGAAACATCAATAAGAGAGAAACATCGATCAGCTGCTTCCTGCACACCCCCTGCTAGGGATGTGCCCACAACCAAGGTACATGCCCTTGACCGAAATCAAACCTGGACCGGACCCTTGAGTCCACAGGCCGACGCTCTATCCATTGAGCCAACCCAGTCAGGGCATTTTTTTTCTTTTAAATATATTTTTATTGATTTCGGAGAGGAAAGGGGAAGGAGAGAGATAGAAACATCAATAATGAGAGAGAATCAATGATCAGCTGCCTCCTGCACGCTCCACACTGGGATCAAACCTATAACCTGGGCAGGTGCCCTGACTTGGAATCGAAATTTAACCTCCTGGTTCATAGGTCGATGCTCAACCATTGAGCCACACCAGCCAGGCTGGACATACTTCTTGTGGTGTCACTGGACCTGGCCCTCAAAGGCAACGCCTTCCCGTGGCAGACACCATTACAGTCAGCTACGCCCAGGACTGCCTAGGAGGGACTGACAAGCCTCATTACAGGCCTTTCACCATCGGCCCCAAACCTTGTCTCCAGCTCACTTTCCACCTCCCATTCTATTGCAAATACCACCTACTGCAACAACACAGCTGCTGACAAGCAGCCATCTCTCCAATCTTCCCTCCTTAGCAGGCTGTTTCCTCTTCCTGCATGAGGCTGCCCTCTCCTCAACCTGGAAAACCTCTACCCTTTCTTCATGCCCCTTCCCTGTTCTCTTGATCTGGAAGTTTCTCTGATTCCTTCAAGTTGAGTTTGCTGCTCTCCACTTTGGTGCCCTATCAAGCATAGCTAATGCATTATTATTTTAATATTATTATTAATTATCATTACCACCATCACATCCATCATCTATCAGGTGCCCACTCTGTGTCAGGGACTGTATTAATTGCTTTCCATGAATTTTTCGTTAACACCCATCGTTATAACCTTCCTCCATTTACAAAGGAAAAGAGTGAGGTGCAGAGAGTTCAAGTATTAGCCTAAGATCACACAGCTACCAAACAGATTGAAATACAGTTCATTCTGACTCAAAAGTTCATCATCTTTCAAATAAAATATCATACTCACATGTATTCAAGTCTGTTGCCTCCAACAATAAATAAATAACTTAAAAATGAAGAGTACGTCTTCCTCATTATTGTATACCAGCATAATGCTTGGCATATAACTGATGCTCTCTAAATATTGAATACATAAATGAATGAAAGAATGAATGACCAGCATTGATTCCAGTCTCTTGGGAGCTAAAACATCAACTGTAACACAGAACCAGGGAAGAATGTTTAAACTGTCTTTATGTCACCTTAGCCTGGCTCTTATGGTCCAGAATAAGAGACCGGGAGTAGATGAAAATCAGGTAAAGATTCGGGTACAAAGAACCAGGTAAGTCAGCACAGTGTCTTTTACTAACTGGTTTAATTCGTCAAACATATGGTTAGTTTTTAGAACAAGTAGTCTATGCTAAACTCTCCTCAAAATAGCTGGCTATCTTAATAACTTCATCTTTTTTTCTAGCCTAAATCAATGCAATACCATCAACATCACACAGAATGTGAGCTTCATGAGCGTGGAGATGCTCATGGATTTGTTCTCTGTCATATCCTCCGCACTCACATGGGAGGTGCTCAATATGCGGGATTGAACGAAAGAACGAATGAACCATTATTTAGCTTTATGCAATGACCTGTCTGCTCACAGTATTTACCTTGGTATCCACTTTCCTCATTTCTAATCATATTGGCATCACAAATTAAAATGCAATTTAAAATTTTTTACTTGGAATTGATCAATGATAACCACAATCTCATCGGTCTAGAGTTCTTTTTTTTTTTTATTAGTATCTAGAGGTTAATTTTATATTATTTATTTATTTATTTTAATCTTTTTTTTTTTATTGCTTAAACTATTACAAAGGGTATTACGTATGTGTCCCTTTTTTCCCCCCGCCTTTGACAATCCCCTGGCCTCCCCTACCCTCCAGTGTCTTATGTCCATTGGTTATGCTTATATGCATGCATATAAGTCCTTCGGTTGATCTCTTACCCCTCTCCCTCCTGCCCCCCAACCCTCCCCGGCCTTCCCGGTGCAGTTTGACAATCTGTTTGAGGCAGCTCTGCCTCTGTATCTATTATTGTTCATAAGTTTATAATGGTCTTTATTATCCATGAATGAGTGAGATCATGTGGTATTTTTCCTTCATTGACTGGCTTATTTCACTTAGCATAATGCTCTCCAGTTCCATCCATGCCGTTGCAAATGGTAAGAGTTCCTTCTTTTTTACAGCAGCATAGTATTCCATCGTGTAGATGTACCACTGTTTTCTAATCCATTCATCTACTGATGGGCACTTAGGCTGTTTCCAGATCTTAGCTATGGTGAATTGTGCTGCTATGAACATAGGGGTGCATATATCCTTTCTGATTGGTGTTTCTGGTTTCTTGGGATATATTCCTAGAAGTGGGATCACAGGGTCAAATGGGAGTTCCATTTTTAGTTTTTTGAGGAAACCCCATACTGTCTTCCATAGTGGCTGCACCAGTCTGCATTCTCACCAGCAGTGCACGAGTGTTCCCTTTTCTCCACATCCTCTCCAGCACTTGTCTTTTGTTGATTTGTTGATGATAGCCATTCTGACAGGTGTGAGATGGTACCTCATTGTTGTTTTGATTTGCATCTCTCAGATGATTAGTGACTTTGAGCATGTTTTCATATGTCTCTTGGCTTTCTGAATGTCCTCTTTTGAAAGGTGTCTATTTAGATCCTTTGCCCACTTTTTGATTGGATTGTTTATCTTCCTTTTGTTAAGTTGTATGAGTTCCCTATAAATTTTGGAGATTAGGCCCTTATCAGGTATGACATGGGCAAATATGTTTTCCCACGCAGTGGGTTTTCTTGTTGCTTTGTTGATGGTTTCTTTTGCTGTGCAGAAGCTTTTTATTTTGATGTAGTCCCATTTGTTCATTTTCTCTTTAGTTTCAAGTGCCCTAGGAGCTGTATCAGTGAAGAAATTGCTTCGGCATATGTCTGAGATTTTGTTGCCTTTGGATTCTTCTAGAATTTTTACGGTTTCCCGTCATACATTTAAGTCCTTTATCCATTTTGAGTTTATTTTTGTGTATGGTGTAAGTTGGTGGTCTAGTTTCATTTTTTGCATATATCTGTCCAATTTTCCCAACACCATTTATTGAAGAGACTATCTTGGCTCCATTGTATGTTCTTGCCTCCTTTGTCACATATTAATTGAGCATATTGGTTCGGGCAGATTTCTGGGCTCTCTATTCTATTCCATTGATCTATTAGAGTTCTTTTCATTGTCTTTTCCTGACATGTCTTACTTTGAGCATTGTCTAAAAATGTAATTGTAGTTTTGAGGCTCTCGTCTAAATTTCAGCAAATAATAGTTCATATTATTCCAAACAATTCAATGTGACTTGCAAAGGTATATTATTTATTTCACTAAAATGAAAAAGAAAAAAAAAAGCACCTAAAATTTGATTGGAAATAACTATAGTGATTAAGATAGAGGGCTTGAGACCTGAGAACTCTTTTAAGAAAAGGTTCTCATTCTAAATTACTTTAAAATATTAACAAAATGGGCCCTGGCCAGTGTGGCTCAGTTGGTTGCAGCATCGTCCTGTACACTGAAAGGTCACAGGTTCACTCCCCAGTCAGAGTGCCTACAAGAAGCAACCGACCAATGTTTCTAACATTTTTTTCATTCATTCCCTCTCTCTTCCTCTCCCTCTTTCTCTTTCTCTCTCTCTCTCTCTGAATGTCTCTAAAATTAATAAAACCATATCCTTGAGTGAGAATTAAAATAAAATTTAAAAATAACAAAAAGGGGATCTTAGTATGTAGATCATTAAACCATAGTTAATTCTGAATTGCTAACACTAATTAAAAACCTTATTAATTTTTAAAAAACAACAAAGAGCTGAAAGGTATTTACAATTGGTTTTCAAAATTCGAAAGGTATTTCTAATTAGTTTTCAAATACATTATATTATTGCCTTTTTTCTCTAACTGCTGCTTTTCCTTCCTAATTATATTTTCTTGAGGTTTTGAGCCTAAAGGCTCTGTGTACATGCCAGCATTAGCAGAAAGCAAGCCAGATTGTGATTTAGCAGGGAGGAGGGATAGCTGTGGGTGCCAAAGAGATAATCTGCAAGATGATAGTATCTTCAGCTCAACAAAAAAAGTCGTGTACAAGATTAAACTTATCTTGTCTCCTTCTAGTTACCTCACACCAAGGTCAACTTTGAAAAATCTCCTAAAACCATCTACCAAATGGTAGTCAGTGAGGCTTATCAACAAGGCACATCCACATTATAATATAAACCTCTTTCAGTTCCAAAAATTGATGGCTAAGGGCTCTTCAGCAGTGGCATTTGATTCCACATTAGTCTGCAGTATGCAAGAGGAAAACAAAGACCCATCATTCTGAACCTTCTATTACAGACCCACGCCAAACTGCAACAAAACATTCTTAAGGAAATTGCTACTGTTATTGTGTATTTCCCATAAATGTAAACAGGTTTCTTACTCTTGATTCTAAATTTAAAGATGAAAACAACCAATAAATATTATATTTTAGAGTAGTGCTTTTTCTCCATAAAATGTTTGAAAATGGTAAGCATATATAACCGAAACGACAATGGAAATTAACCCCAGGCCCTAGACAGTTTGGCTCAGTGGATAGAGCGTCGGCCTATGGACCAAAGGGTCCTGGGTTCTATTTCAGTCAAGGGCACGTACCTCGACTACAGGCTCCTCCCTGGCCCAGGCTCTGGTCAGAGCGTGTGCAGGAGGCAACCAATCGATGTGTTTCTCTCACATCAATGTTTCTCTCTGTCTTTCCCTCTTTCTTTCTCTCTCTTGTAAAATTAATAGAAAAATATCCTCCGGTGAGGGTTCAAAAAAAAAAAAAGAACTCCAGAAGTTTAAGATCAATCTATCAAAGCAATTCTTTTTAATATTCCATTTCTAAACTTGTAAAATTGGCATAAACAACTGGAAACAGAACAGAAAAACAAAATGGACGCAATAACAGAGACGAATAACTTTAAAAAGAAACTTTAACAACCCTGACGACAGAATATTAAAGTCTCATTTAACATACATCTTAACTGTCTAATGCAGGTTTTGATGATGTTTGATAGTTTTCTGAAAGCCATTAGAGAGTCTTCATTTCCAGAAAATAGAGTAGTAAAAAGATTGTGCAATGTTTACATATGAGCTCATAACCTCTCAGCTCTTCTTACCAAACACTTCTATCCCTACAGTTATCTGCTCCTGGAACTGGCATTCCTAGGAGAGCGATTGTCAGCCCTGCTGCACCTACGAGAGGGGGTTAACACCCTGAAGCCACAGCTCCACCTCCCAGGACTCTGATGGAACTGTCCCAGAGTAGGGTCCAGGCAGCAGTATTTTTTTAAAATAGATTTTTATTGATTTCAGAGAGGAAGGGAGGGGGTAAGACAGAAACATTGAGGAGAAACCAAGATGGTGGCGTAGATAAATGCCTGTACTCACCACCTCCCACAACCACATCAAAATTACAACTAAAATACAGAACAACCATCATTCAGAACCACCAGAAAGCTGGCTAAATGGAAGTCCTACAACTAGAGAAGTAAAGAAGAAAGCGCACTGAGGCTGGTAGGAGATGCGGAGGCACAGAACGGGATGGTCTGGCACCCACATGTGCCGCTTTTTTAATTAGGAGGGAGCTAAGAGGAGCAAGGGAGCAGAGGCAGCTAGAAGGAGCAAGGGATCCCAGGCGCACACCAGACACCCAGCCCAGGGTTCCAGAGCTGGGAAAAGAAGTCTCTACAGGCAGTAAGAACTACAGGCTGTAAAACCAATGCCAATTGAGGATCAGTGACACAGAGGCTGCTGGAAACCCAGCTGTTCCTCTTAAAAGGCCGGCACCACAAACTGGAACTTACAAGGTCCTGCTTCCTCTGAGCTCCACACCAGGGTGAGGCTCTGGGGGACACATTTGTCTGGCGTCAGAGCAGGAACTTGGGGGCAGCTTTATTACAGATGGAGGTGCTTGCAGGGATCATTGTGCCTGTGCTGGGACCTCCCAGGGCTGACTGGCAGCCATTTCTATTTGCTCCACCCTCTTGATTCCCTAGGACCACGCCTTATCCAATTTACCACCTCACCCAAGGTGCCTGCAGCAGCTTTTGCATATGAATGGCCTGTCCTTGAAAATCTCAAACAAGCTGCAACTGGGTCAGGGAGCCCCAAACCTATCAATAAAAGGCCCAAGACACCCTCCCCCACCCTACCTCACTCCCCCCCCCCCCCCCCCCCGACACACACACACACTGGCACCAGCCTGCCTTGCTTCACAGCTGGGCCTCATCTGGGAACTTCCAAACCCAATACAAAGAGGAGGAATCTGCAGATCTCTCTGTAGCTCCTGCTGGGTGGCTCCAGGCAGTGGCAGACTTTGTACCTCCCTGAAGACCCAAGAGTCAGTGTACCCAGTGGTCTGTGTCAGACCATACCAGATTACAACTCTACACATCCATAAGCAACACACTCAAGGGGCAAACTCAGTGAGCACCAAAGCCCCACCAAAGCAAGTCCTACTCCATAGGGGTGTCTCCAGCATAGCAGCTCTCCTAGGAGCAGCTGGTCCTCACAGCCAATTGGCCTGGAGATCAATTCCTCCCAGGGATACCAACAGCAATCAAAGCTCAACTACAACAAGACTGTTCTCATAGCCCACAAAAGGGTGTACCTAGAGTGCCCAGCTCAGGTAACTTGGGAGGCTGAGCCACTGGGCCCTATAGGACACCTAATACACAAGGTCACTCTACCAACTCAAGGAGACATAGCAGCTACCCAATACATAGAAACAAACACAGGGAAACAGCCAAAATGCAGAGACAAAGAAACATGTCACAAATGAAAGAAACAGAAGAAAGGAAACTACTAGATATAGCGTTCAAAACCACAGTTATGAGGTTACTCAAGAATCTTCTAGAAACCTCCAAGGAACTTAGTGAGACTTTCAAGGATTTTAGTGAGAATGCCAAACACATGGAAAAGGACCAGCAAGAAATTAAACATACACTGACTGAAATAAAGAATAATATAGAGGGATTCAACAGTAGAGTAGAGGATTTTGAGAATCAAATCAACGATTTGAAATATGAGGAAGCAAAAAAATACCCAATCAGAAGAGCAAAAAGAAAAAAGAATCCAAAAATATGAAGATAGTGTAAGGAGCCTCTGGGACAACTTCAGACATACCAACATTCACATTATGGGGGTTCCAGAAGAAGAGAGAGAGCAAGATATTGAAATACTATTTGAAGAAATAATGACAGAAAACTTCCCCTAACTGGTAAAAGGAATAGACTTATAAGTCCAGGAAGCACAGAGAGTCCCAAACAAAAGGAACCCAAAGAGATTTCCGGAGTTAGCACAGTAAGTCATAATACAAGTGCTAAAATGAAATATTGTTAAATATAGAATAAACATGCTTGTTTCAGAAATCATGTAATACTCTAAAAAAAAAGGAACCCAAAGAGAACCACACCAAGACACATCATAATTAAAATGCCAAGGGCTGCCCTAACCGGTTTGGCTCAGTAGATAGAGCGTCGGCCTGTGGACTGAAGGGTCCCAGGTTCAATTCCAGTCAAGGGCATGTACCTTGGTTGCGGGCACATCCCCAGTAGGGGGTGTGCAGGAGGCAGCTGATCGATGTTTCTCTCTCACTGATGTTTCTAACTCTCTAACACTCTCCCTTCCTCTCTGTAAAAAATCAATAAAATATATTTTAAAAAAACAAACCAGAAACAGTCTAGCCGGAGTGGCTCGGCAATTGAGTATTGACCTATTTACCAGGAGGTCACAGTTCCATTCCTAGTCAGGGCATATGTCCAGGCTGCAGGCTCCATCCCCAATGTGGAATGTGCAGGAGGCAGCCAATCAATGATTCTCTCTCGTCCTTGATGTTTCTATCTCTCTCTCTCCCTCTCCCTTCCTCTCTAAAATCAATAAAAACATTTTTTTTAAAAAACCAATAACATCCAGAAACATATGAAATTACTTGGAATACCTGGTATAAGGTCAAAAATATTCAGACTAGAAAGGGCACATTAGAGATTGTTCGATATAAACCCCTTTCCAAACATAAACCCACCAGGATGGTATTCCCAGCATATGGTTGGCTAGAATCTCCTTAAAATTTTTTGTGACCGGGAACTCACAATTTCCTAATGAAAGCTGCCTGGTTCCATTCTCAGGAAGCTATACCTGTTAGTTCTTCATTTTGATCCAAAATCTAGCTCCCAGGAACCCACTGAGCCTTGTTCTGCTCTCTGAAGCCATGTACAAAAATGTCAATGAAAAGTAACTCAATGGGTCAGTTCCATAATAGTATAGGCTTGATTAGAGAAGTAAAGTGAATCCATAAGGAAAATGAGTTTGGACCAGGTGTTTAAAGGAAAAGAGATCTATAAAATTTTGTCTTTTCTTAAACTGTGGCCCAGCTAACGTGGCTCAGTGGTTGAGCGTCAACCTATGAACCAGGAGGTCACAGTTCAATTCCCAGTCAGGGCACACGCCTGGGTTGCAGGCTCCATCCCCAGTGTGGGGCGTGCAGGAGGCAGCCGATCAATGATTCTCATCATTGATGTTTCTTTCTCTCTCTCTCCGCGGCCTGCCCCTTCCCCCCCCCCCCCCCCACTTCATCTCTGAAATCAATAAAAATATATTTTTTAAAAACCTGTGGAAGGGTACAGTACAGGTGTGAAAACAGGTGGATTTCCCTGGCTGCAGCTGAATAACCAGAGTGGAAATGGAAAGGAGGGAAAACACCGAGAAGAGCTGATGCCTATCCCTGAAGGCTAGGTGGAAATTACTGCAATTAAGCAAGAGTAACCTGTACTTTGTTAAAAAGTAGAATAAATGTGGAAAGTAAAGCACAAGTAGGTAAATAAGTAGACTACATTACTTTAAAACACAGTGTCGTGGAAGTTTAGAGCTAATAAAAATCATAGAGATTATCTATTCCAAACCCTTAATTTTATAGACTAAGTAATTAAATCCCAGGAAGAAAAGGTATCAATTGCTACAAGGAAGGACAGCTTTGTGGAACATTTTCCTGCCTTGTACCCTCTTCTCCCCATGGCCTGTATTCACATGCTGAATCGGAGATGCTGTAGAACAGTGGTCAGCAAACTCGTTAGTCAACAGAGCCAAATATCAACAGTACAATGATTAAAACTTCTTTTGAGAGCCAAAGTTTTTAAACTTAAACTATATAGGTAGGTACATTGTTATTAACTTAATTAGGGTACTCCTAAGGCTTAGGAAGAGCCACACTCAAGGGGCCAAAGAGCCGCATGTGGCTCGAGAGCCGCAGTTTGCCGACCACTGCTGTAGAAGGTCCTAACCAGCCATCTCAAAACTCAAGTATCACCAGGCAAAGAGGGGATGACGTAATGAGCCCCAACTGCCTGAATCATCCTGGCTTCTCACCAAGACCCTGTGTGGACAGGATGTGGCCACACTGCGGGACCGGCTCCTGCTGGCCGTGGACACCAGCCACCCATTATGCCGATACACATACCTCCCTCCAGCCAAAAAGACAAGGAATCAGATTCTCTGCTAATTCGCCCACAAAACTTCCTTTTTCCTTGGTATTGACTGCTATGGGGCAACCAAACAAATTCCATCCATTTCTTTTAAACACACCTACACTTGTGTTCTCTGTCACTTACCACCCAAGCTATTCTCAGGGGAGAACACAAGCCACCCACCTGCACCCCCACTACCACCCCCACTCCCTGAGGCTTTCTGGTTTTCTTCCCGAATCCATCCCATTTTCTTCTCACTTTAAACATCAGTGCCTTAAAAATACAGTCCTGCCCGGCCAGTGTGGCTCATGGTTGAGGGTCGACCTATGAACCAGGAGGTCACACAGTTCGATTCTCAATCAGGGCACATGCCCGGGTTGTGAGCTTGGTCCCTAGTGTAGGGTGTGCAGGATGCAGCCAATCAATGATTCTCCTTCATCACTGATGTTTCTATCTCTCTTTCCCTCTCCTTCTCCCTTCCTCTCTGACATCAATAAAAATATATATTTTTAAATACAGTCCTGTCCTACAAAACACTGCATTTTAAAAGTGCATACTAGTAAATGAAAAATGCCAGGTTGCAGAGTAACAATTTCACTTCTATAAAAACAAGAACAAACAAACAAACAAAAAAACCTGCATATGAATTTGTATGTTTAAACGTATTTAAAACAAGTATAAGAGAATACCCACCATAGTAGTAGCAAAACAGACAGATTTGAGAGGAGAGGAAGGGGAATTTATTAATTTGCATGTGATTTTATCTAGCTTGGATGAGAGCCAGAAACTGTCATAATTATACAACTGTAAGTTTTAAAGTGCAACTAACCTCTTATAAAAAAATTTTTTTAAACACTTAAAAGCACTAATGGAATTTCAAGTACCAGTCAGTGAGGGAGGTGCTGCTGCTCCCACTCCTCCCTCCAGAGAGGTCAGCGAGGGCTAGTTTTCCACTGAGGCTGTCCTGGAAGTCCTCACTGTGCCAACCCAGCTTCTCTGCCCACTCTCTACTAGTCTGCACATCTCCTAATTCAGAATACAATCTGAATTAGTTAGTGAACATGTAGTTAAAGTGTTCCTATATTCCATATTCTGGAAATTAGGTTTGGGCAACCAAGTACGCAGATTATTCATTTGTTTTATTGAAAGTTGAGTATTTGAAGTCCTCTTGCAACTCATGCCTCTGAGTTGAGTATGAATTAAAGAAAACATGAATTAAAAGGACTCACGTATCTTTGGCATCAACTCCATTCTCTAAAAGTGCTCTGGGCCATGGGACCTTCCTTCGTGAATGGAACTATCTATCCATCCCGAGACTCTCAACTCACTACTTCCAGTCACATCCAACACTGAGTTCTGCCCTACACCTCCCAGGTTCATCCCCTCCTCACTATCCCTTCTGCCCTGGCACAGCTTCAACCCACCCTCTGTGACCAACACCATGACCTTCTAAACTGCACTGGGACTGCCCAGCCGGCATGGCTCAGGGTTGAACACTGACCTATGAACCAGGAGGTCACAGTTTGATTCCCGGTCAGGGCACATGCCCATGTGCCCGGGCTGTGGGCTTGATCCTCAGTGTGGGGTGTGCAGGAGGCAGCTGGTCAATGATTTTCTCTCTCATTGATATTTCTACCTCCCTTCCTCTCTGAAATCAATAAAAATATTTTTTTAAATAAATAAACTGCACTGTGACTGAGATGTTTCACTCTTTGCAGTGACAAGAAAGTGGGCTTCTTCCCAAACTAGGTTCACCACTTGGCTTTGCAGCCTGAGAAGAATCCTTAACCTCTCTAAGCCCAACGTATTTTCCTTATCTTTCAAGTATAATTCAAGTAATATCTCATAAACGGGTATTATAAGAAATAAAGATAAGGCATGCAATGTGCCTACAAGGTGCTTTGCTCATAGTTCAATGCTTTATTCTTACTTTTTTGTTACCTGTAAAAATGGGCAAGAAGCCTCCAAGTTACTTTGAGGATTAAATAAGATAAGATGTAAGGCACCAAACACTTCCTTTTAATGGTTCCGCAGTCCCAAGACCAAATGTAGCCACTACCACTTCCCCTCTTTCATCTCCTGCCACCTGACTGCACATGCCTTTCTTTACCATAATGAATGATTTCATGGTAAGACTATGCATCTCTTCATGTCCTCCTCTCCTTCAAAGCCATATTTATAGGTATAACCATATGTGTGAGAAAGTCCTTTACTGTATTTTTCAACATACAGGTAAATATATTGTCAACCTGGAACACAATATCAATACCCACAAAGTACAAGTGCATTTAAAGGGACAACAGGGAAGAATATTTGTAAACATGAAATTCTGAAAAAAAATCTTCAAACCATGGCTTCTGTCCATGTTCGTGCAAACATGGTAAATGTGATGAAAGAGTATAAAATCTCGTGAAATTATATCTGAGAAATAACTTTGCCACAGCTGAAATGTTGAATTGAAATAAAAAGAGGGGATGATGCAATGTAAAGCAATTGGGTCCAAAAAAAAAAGAGAAATGTGATTGAAAGAAGTAATGATTGTTTTTGAAGTTGTTCACAGTTTCCAGAGCTTATGTTGATATATTTTAGATGTTTGATTAATTTGATAATAAACTGAATAATAAATGTAAATGTTTCTTCTTTAAAAGCAATAAGGGAAAAATAATAGCTTAAGTCAAATAAAGTATTAACTTTCTCTATGTTTATTCATAGATTGGAAAAAAATCTGGTGTTTTTTTTACACCCTCCCCCTCAATATGATTTCATGATTCAAATTTACAGGCATAAAATAAGCTAACAATCTTTCTTAAGCATCTGGGGGGGGAGGGAGATTAGTTCTTTAAAGATGAAGGCAGATAATTAAGTGGCTTTCATCGGGTCCCTAATGTGACAATTTCTAAAAGTAAGTTAAATATTTATTTATTGAATGATTTCACTATGGCCCTCGGGGGGGAAAAAAAAAAAAAAACCTGTCCAGTGCCCAGACAATGCTTCTTCAGCAGGTGGTGTCTATCCTTGGTATCAGGGTTGAGGAACAGACCAAGAAAACGAGTTGAAGATTCTTAGTCCATAGTCTATTGTAACCTAGCTGCGAAACTTTTCTGAAGTTGTCCTGTCATGTGGATATGTTTTCTAAAATGATACCAGAAATGCTGAATCATTCCTCTCTTAGGGGATCTTTTTAAACTTTACTACATTTAAAATTTCAACTATATTTTTAAGTTTAAAAGAAATCCTTAAATTTGAAGGCTATGGGGTTTTTAAAATACATTTATATTTCTGTTTTTCAAGTTATCTTAGAATCATGACTTCTTCAAATACTATTTTGGCCTGGGGACAGACCGTGTTGATTTACGCACATCCCAGACATAAAACCAGCCAGGGCATAATTGGGCATGGGTGCCCCTCAGGTCACAGAAAAGCAAGCATTATCTGTGAACTCAAACCACGGTCAAGTCTTCTAGTGAACATGCTGCTTTGTCCAGCTGCCCAAGTGTAATAAAAAGGAGACCATGGTGATGTCAGACGTCATCCTTTTTTCAGATCCTTAGTACTTTTCTTTGAAGTGTGTTCTTTTGGGAACACAATTACAGCAGTCATGTAGGCACAGGGTAGAGGCCTGAGTGTTATCAGCCCAGGCCAAAAAGCTATCTGAACTGAGAAAACACATTCTAAAAAAAAAGTAATAACTTCATCATCTTAATTTTGTACATCTCCAGGCAATACTGCTCACTCGCATTACTGTCAGGGCAGTACCTGGCCTGGGAAGGAAGGCGGCAGCATTGCTGGATGCTGACTCTCAAAAACAAAATGACCTATAAAGACTGAGCCAAATTGCTACAATGCAAACTACTAATGTCCAACTTGGACTTAGTACAGTATTTTTCTATTGACATTCCCATTCCAATTATTTTGTAATGAATCATATTTGTTGCAAGAGCCTAGAAGCAAGCCAAAGATGCCCGGCTGGTGTGGCTCAGTGGTTGAATGTCAACCTATGATGAACCAGTAGGTCAAGGTTGGATTCCCAGTCAGAGTCCAATCCCCAGTAGGGGGTGTGCAGGAGTTAACCAACCAATGAGTCTCTCTCATCATTGATGCCTCTATCTCTCTCTCCTTCTCTCTTTTTCTCTCTGAAATCAATAAAAAATATTTTTTTAAAAAAATAAAGAAGCCAAAGATGTATTTTATACTTAGTGTTCTAGATATACATTATTTGCTGTATATACCTGAAAATGAACAAAACTTCCTCTTGAAAAATCAGAGCACTCAGAAAGCATGTTTTTCAAAAAATGACTTCTATGTGCTATCATCATTGGAGTATTTTAGTTTGCACAATTATTTTGAATTTACTTTTAAACAGGAAATATTTTTGAGACTGATTTAACTCATTTAAAAATGCTCCTGCTCTGGCCAGTGTGGCTCAGTTGGTTGAGCATTATCCCCTGCACCAAAGGGCTGCTTACTCAATTCCCAATCAGGGCACATGCCCAGGTTGCAGGCTCAATGCCTGGTTGCATGTGGGAGGTAGCCAATCGCCATTTCTCTGTCACATTGATGTTTCTCTCTCTCTCTCTCTCCCTTCCTCTCTCTTTAAAATCATATATATTTTTTAAAAAGCTAAATAATACTCCCAACCAAAGTATATATTGTAGTAAAAGAATAAAAATAACAGGTCTCACTATCAAATGATCAAGTATAATTATTTTATTACCCTAATATATATTTGTTAATATATTTGTATTGATTTCAGAGGGGAAGGGGAGAGATAGAAATACCCATGTTGAGAGAGAATCACTTACCGGCTGCCTCCTGCATGCTCCCTACTGGGGATCAAGCCCACAACCCGGGCATGTGCCCTGACTGGGAATTGAACAGTGACCTCCTGGTTCATTTGTCAACACTCAACCACTGAGCCACACTGGCTGGGCTACCCTAAAATATATTTTATATAGTTGTATAAGCCAGTCATTAGGAACCTAAAATTGAATTACATTTATGCTAAATGCAACTCAAAACACATATGTAAACAAGTATCATTTAGTAAAAATCCTCCTGATAAATTCTATTACCCTCCTGCTATAAAGAACAAAATATGCCTCAAATTTCTTACATAAACAAAAATAATTGGTGTTTGCATTATTCTCTGTTAAGAAACCAGTGTTATACTATTCCTACAAAACACTGTTTTGTCATTTTCCCCACTATTGCTGAAGAAAGCAATACAGACAGTTTCTTAACATTAGTCCCTTTCCATACCTCCTCATTTTCTTGGTCTTTCTCTGACACTAATCAATATTGACTAGTGAATGCTTGATAAAGATATCTTCTTCCAGTATACATTTATTCTTTCTTAAAATTCTTATTGCACACTCACTATGAGAGGCTTTGTGTTAAAGACTTTGGAGACAAAGTAAATTAAGTCAGATTCCTTGCCTAAGAGCTCATGGTCTAGTAAAGGCAAAAAACAACTGCATTAAGGTTTACTCTACATGGTCAGTACAATGACACAGAAAAAAAAAAACTGGAAGGGTTATTTAAATCGAGCAGGAAGGTCAGGTAACCGTTCTACTCCATTTCACTAAATTAAGTCTTCCTCCTTTATCAAGGACGTGCTGGCCTAACACTGCCTGGTTTGCACTTCCTTGTCTTGGCAAAGCCATGATGATAGATGTAGACAACATCAAAATATCTCTGAGAATTACAATCATCATCCTGTTTCCTGACTTCACAAGGTTTAGTCTGACTGGGTTTAAACACATCAGCCCAAGACCCAATCTAAACTGGAAAATACCAGTAAGTCCAGCTGTTTTTAGAACAGACATGTACATGGTCAGAGAAACATGAACGAGAAATTTACAGCCTAGTACACAAAAATCTGATTTCCAGGTAGAATTTTTACTATATATTAATTTGGGGGACATTTAGGCATCAGAATAAAAATAAGAGGTACCTGAAAGTATAAATGCTTACCATATTATGTCCTCAAATAGAAGGCAAATTGATCAGTTATGCCATAAATGTTTTAAACTGTAACAACACAAAATAAGATGCCCCCGCCCCCCCACAAAAATCTGAGTGTGTTGTAAGAAACGCATTTTTTATATCATATACAAAATCAGAATTAACATTTCAAATGCCAATGTGCACCTAAAAATAAAGACTTGCCAAGCATTGTGTACATTTAAATGTATTTACCAGCTACTTGCTACCCATAGTGTCTCAGAAATGGGATGAAACAGGCTGAGTTCCTTCAACAATATGTATATTCCTATGAGTGCTGCTGATAGGAAATCAAAGCATATGTATTCTTTTCTTCCAATCCATTAGCCAGTCTCTAAAAGAAGCCAAATTCCAAAAGACTAAAGAGGACAAGTGTCCATTTGTGACAGTCTCGCTTTATAAATACAGTCATTTCAAACACAAGAGCCTCCTGTGAAGTGCAGGTCTACCCACGTATCTGATCTATACAATTCTTCAGACCATTTGTGCGGGAGTTAAACTGTCCCTGGTCAGGGTGACCTCATAAGACCTGTGCATGGCCCAGCCGGCCTCACTCAGGGGAAAGCAGGGCAGTGGGACCATCCAGCAGAGTTGTTTTTCCCCCTCAGCCAGATGACAGGAATAAGTACAGCCCAGGAGAAGGAAGACTGTCAAATGGGATTGGCAGGGACTTCTCCTAACAGTTCCCTCTCTCATCAAGAAGCGGTTACCTTCAGCAGAAGGCAGAGGTACCCTAGATTCTACCTCCTGAAATTGTGGGTCCTGGTCACAAACCTACTCATCGCCTTTGTGGATTATGGGATTGTCGCTGAAACCTGGGTTTGCAGTAGCAGCAGTTTTGTGAAGTTGGGTGTATACGTTCCTACCCAGTGGAATGTCGCCTCCGAGTGCTGCGACTCCAAGGCTCATGAATCTCCCACCCCCACAGCCACTACCTCCCAAATTCCAGCTTATGCATTCATTTCCTGGGCAATTTTTCTCTTGTGAGGAAAACAATGGACCCTTTCAATTTCTCTTATCAACAAAGGGCTCTAAGATGAAGAAACAATCCTTTCAATAGCATCCTTTCCGACTTCGTGATAAATGAGTGGAGATGAGGTTGGGGATGGGGGGGGGGGGGGACGGGAAGGAAGGGGTGACAGGCGACTCACCTCTTTCAGCTGCTCGAGCTCCTGCTTGAGGCTGTCGTACTCAGCCTCCAGCTCGTCATACTGCTGCTTGAGGGTCAGCTTCTCCTCCAGGACCACCAGCCCGTACTCAGCAGCCTGGATCTTCTCGTGGGTCGTCTCCGTGAGCTCCTTGGTCAGCCTCTCTATCTCAGTCTTATAATGGTCCACCGTCTGCAACACCTCTTCTGCGGCCATAGCCCCGGTGCGCGCAGTCGGGAGGGGGTCACAGGGCGGGGGAGATGGATGCCAGGCAGGCGGAGCAAGGGAGAAGGAAATGGGGAGGGAAGGGGCTAAAAAATGGAAAAGAAAAGTGTGGCTGGACGAACGAGCAGAGCAGGGTCCTGTCTGCTCCTCTGGCAGCAGCAGTAGCTACACCGCCCGAGACACTGCCGTGCAGCGCAACATGGAGAATGCAGCGGCGAGGACAGGGGCGAGGCGGCCGCGGCTGCCGCGTGCGTCCTCCCGGCCGGCCCCTGCGTGCGCTCAGCGGCCGAGCCGCATGGCCCCGGCGGCGGCCCGGCGGCCAGGGGCTCGGGATTCTGCTTATTCAGAGGCGCCGGGCCGCCATGTCTCCCGGGCAGCGTCACTGCAGTCGCCGCGACCCCGCGCTCCGGTCTCTGCCCGCCGCTCACTCCACCTGCTCCCTCTGGCCGCGCCGCAGCCGGTGCGGAATGATGCAGTCCGGGCCCACCCCCTCCCTGCGCGCCTGGCCCCAGCGCCCAGCGGGAGGCGGGGAGGCGGACAGAGTCGCGGGGGGCGGGCGTGGGGGGAGCACCCGACGTCCCGAGGCGCGTCCCGCAGGGGCGTGCGAGGCCGCAGCCGCCTCCCACTGCACCGGAGGAGGCGGCGGCTGCTGGACGCGGGGAGGGAGCCTCCGCCCCGCCCGCCCTGCCGGCTCGCCTCGGGCGGGAGATCCTCCAGGGCTTTTTACCCGGTGGACATCCAAGCCCCCGACAGTGGCGTGGGCGTCCCGGCTCTGTCCCTGACACCAGAGCCCCAGCTCTGCAAACTGCCTGGACTCAGCGTCTTCCCCAAAGAAAAGCAAACAGTAACTGATGCGCTCCGGGCTCGCGCATCTTTCCAGCCTGGGCTCTCGGGGCTCTTCCCCAGCCAAACGCTGTGCATCCCACGCCTATCAGACGTGCCCCAAGACGCCTGCTTTCTCCCCACTTCCTTCTTCCCTCTCCCTCCTCCCTCCCTTGGCCTGGTTCACCTCACACTCAACAAGGCAATTTCCACCCGAGGAAAGTCTTTGCAAAAGATGTTTGCCCTTGTCCAAGTTTTCTGTGCCCAGCTTATCACAAGATCACTATCTACTCAGAAAAAGGAGAAAAGAAAAAAGTCTCTATGATGCCTGCACCCAGGAAGCCTCTAAGTGCCATTGTTTCTTGCCCCAGGAGTTCTCTGGATTCTTCAATAAAAGAAAGTTGCATGAAGTTTCTTAAGTATAGTATCAACAATCCCCTACAATAAACACTTTCAAATAATAGGAGCGAATCCTTATTGAGACCACGTGCCAAGCAATCTTCTGAGTATGGCACATGCATTCTCTCCCATCCTAACAGCAACTCTTTGAGGTAGGAACCATTATCCCCAATTTACAGATGGTGAAAGAAAAAGTGGAATGATTTCCCAAAGTCAGGCAACTGACTGATGAAGCCAAAAATTGAACCATAACTCCAAAGCCCTGAACTGGATCATTATGTTGGCTTCCATAACTAAATGTTATATGCTCTTAAAACGGCCACTTGAATCAATATGAAAAGCAATGATGAAGAGTCACAAAAGGAGGTGAAGGCAAAGTCAGAGTGAAAGAGAATAAAGAATAAAGAAGAGTCGAGAATGGAGAACTACCGAGAGGAAAGAAGAGATAGAAGTGGGGAAAAAGCAATTTCTGTTTAACCAGGAGGCTGTGGGATCAATAGGTCAGCTTTTCCTCAGTGGCCAGGAGTTGTTCCACACACACACACACACACACACACACACAGGAGCTTTTTCACTTAGAAAGCAGGACTCAACTCTCCCATCATTGTGTACATGATAAAAATTTGTAAAAAGACAGTTGCTGATGGTGTGGAAAGAGAAGCAAATGATCATGCCCTTACAAAACCTTGACTACTAGGCTCTCTGGATGTGATTTCAGTGCCTCTGAAACAAACAAGAAAGCTTCCTTCCAGATGCTGACTATTGCAACATAATATTCTCTGATAAGTGATGAGAGAGATGGAGGAGGAAGAAAGAGAGAGAGAATACTTGAAACTTGCAACCACCATGAATCCAACCTGGCAGAGAAGCAGGGATGATAATGACCCATCGTGCCACCTATATCATTCCTAGCTCTGTCTTATATCCCACCATTGCTTATCTTGTTTTATATTGCTCTGCCTGCTGTCTTAACTCTTTTTCAGAACTAGGCAGTGGAGCAGAGTGGTTCAGGGCCTGGCTCTGGAGTGCCCTTGAGCCAGTAAGTTACTTAGCTTCTCTGTACCTCAGTTTCCCCCTTTGTAATCAGGGAGTAATAGTATTGCCTCATAGAGTTCTGATGAGGATTAAATGACAAAATACATGCAAAGATATCAGATTTGTGCTTAGCTCATAGTCAAGTATTTAAAATAAATTTTGCCCAGTGTGGCTCAGTTGGTTGAGTGTCATCCCATGCACCCAAGAGGTCACCGGTTGGATTCCCAGTCTGGGCACATGTCTGATTTACAGGCTCGATCCCCAGTAGGGGGAGTGCAGGAGGCAGCTGATCAATGTCTCTCTCTTTCTCCCTGTCTCTATAAAATCAATAAAAACATCTTTTTTAATTTTTTAACATTTTTTTTTAAATAATTAAAAAGAAATACTTGCACTCGTTCTCCTATTGTAAGAGTTTTACCTGTGTAGAACTTACTCCGAGTGGAATTACTGGGTCAAAGAGCATGCATGTTTTGAAGGCGCTAATTTTCACATCAATTGAAGTTGATCCTCCAGTCTTCCCATGAAGGAGTAAGTTCATCCTGTTGTGGAGATGAGTGTTATTACTTTTACCAGTGCTGCGGATTATTACTTTTAAAAATCCTTGCTGGAAAAAAAAAATAAAACATACATTAAAAAAATGTCTTGCTGATTTTACAGGCAAAAAAGAAGGATCATCTTACTGTCATTTCAATCTACATTTTGTTGATAACTAATGAGACTGAACTTTCTGACCAAAACCATTACTATTAGTTATTTACCATTGATATTTCTTCTCTCTTTCCATCTTGTGCAATTTTCTTATTGAGGTCTTTGTGTTTTTTCCTTTTATCTATTTAAATAAGATAAGGAGAAAATTTTAAAAAATAAAAGGTTAGGAACTCTATTTTTTCTGCTGTCAGTCTGCTGAGAGAGGAGAAGACAGGGTAATAGAGGGAAGTAATAGTCACAGGCAATGGAAAATGGGCGACCTGGAACACATAAGTGGATGCTGGGGTCAGTGTGTGGGCCCTACAGAGTGACCTGCCTGGATGTGTAATTCTAAATGCAAAACATACTGCACGCAGTTGACATCTCCATAATCTAACTTTCTCCTCTTATTCTTTTAAATTAGGAACAGTTCAGAAAAAGAGTTAAACATTCAGTTTTGCTCTTTAGGTTGAAATAAAATTCCTTGAACTACAAAACAACTTTAAGAACATAATCAAACACTTCTCTGTTGCAAAGATTATAGAAGAGTAATTGTTTTTGTAACCATAGAAACCCAGCTGATGCCATGGTTACATAACCAACTTGCATAAATAATTTTTAGTAAACCAAGTCAAACAAATCACTATGCCTCCTAAAATCATTTCATTTTAGAAATGTGTTCTCTCGTTGCCAGTGGAGGAAAGTTAGATGATTTGGCACTGTGTTGCATGCCCAGCTAAACTGCTTAGATTTTTTGACATTTTCTTTTTTCTGCTATTTTTGAAAGTGTTTTTACTCCTTGCCCAAGAATATGTTTCCATTTATTTTAGAGAGAGAAGAAGGGAAAGAGGAAGAGAGAGAGAGAGAGAGAGAGAGAGAGAGAGAGACCGAGACTCCCATACAACTGGGGATTGAACCTGAAACCTTGGTATGTACCCTAACCAGGAATCAAGTCCATAAAGGGATGATGCTCCAACTGACTGAGCCACCTGGCCAGGGCTTGAAATTTTCTAATAAGTACCAAGCACATGTCATAATAGTTCTCTACTCTGTCCTCTGATTTCTCCTACTGAAGTTCCTGGATATACCAGCCTATTTTCATGAGGATACTGAGAGACCAAAAGATGCTATGCCCTGTCCATGGCCACATGCTAGACAGAGCTACACAACCTCATTGACAATTTATTTCAACTACAGTCTTTGGGTGATTCAGAAAAACCCCTTACAAACTCTTGATGTTCAAGTTAGTTAACAGATATAAAGGTTAATTCCAATTTGTCATTTTCTTCAACTTTTTAAAAAAGATGTATCTTGAATGCTAATCTATAATAAGCCCTGTTCTAAGCATTTTTAAAGCATTTTTAAATTGATTTTTGGAGAGAGAGGAAGGGAAAGAGAGAGAGACATACATTGATGTGAGAAAGAAACATCAACTGGCTGTTCGAACCTGCAACCTGAGTATGTACCCTGACCTGGAATCGAATTCGCAACCCTATGGTTCATAGGACAATGCTCCAACCGAGTCACACTGACCAGGGCACTTCTCTGTTGCAACGATGTAAAAGAGTAATTATTTTTTGTAACCATAGAAACCCAGTTGATGCCATGGCTACATAACCAACTTGAACAAATAATTTTTAGTAAAACAAGTCAAACAAAATCACTATTTCTCCTAAAATTAGTCCATTTTAGAAATTCTTTTTTACATTACATTTTAAAATTACATCTTACATATATTAACTTATAAGAATGCTAGGAAATGACAGTAATCATAATATGACAATAATAATATTCCTATTTTACAGATGAGGAAATTAAGGCACAGAGAGGTTATGTACCTTGCCCAAGGCCTCACAATTGGCAAATGATGTTCAACTGTTCATATAAGCTTCTCTCCTAAGCCATGTACTCCTCTCTCACTTTCTACCACTTCCTCTTCTATCCCCAATGTATATCTAAGAATTACAAGTCATCTTAAGCAATGCAAAATAAGTCAAGTAAAATATCATTGATGATTTTTGTTCATGTTTCCAAACATCACTCCTGAAGCAGTTAGTAAAACTGAAAATTGAAATAAACCACTGAAGCAATGGGAGGTAGCAAGGGCGTGAGGGGTAGGCTTTCCAGACTATGGAAACCTATAATGAAGCTGAACATGTAGGGCCCCGAGAAAGGACAATTAGTTGGAAGGATGTGCACAGGAACAGGGGTGGGGATGGATGACATAACTCATGTTACAACACACCAGATTAATTTTTTTTAAAATATTTTTTCACTTTAGGACCAAAAGTTTTATCAGTCATCCATAAGACAAAACTTAACATTTACCTCTAGTGCAGTGGTTCTCAACCTTCTGGCCCTTTAAATACAGTTCCTCATGTTGTGACCCAACCAGAAAATTATTTTCGTTGCTACTTCATAACTGTAATGTTGCTATTGTTATGAATCATAATGTAAATATCTGATATGCAGATGGTCTTAGGCGACCCCTGTGAATGGGTCATTCGACCGCCAAAGGGGTCGAGACCCACAGGTTGAGAACCACTGCTCTAGTGAGATCCAGTAGGGAAAAAAACATAAAAAGCATACTGTGCATGCTTCAGATAAATACAAAGGCAATTATATTTAAGTGAATTTCTTTCTCACAAGAACCAGAGCCCTCACCAGGTAGCTCAGGATAAAAGCATTATCCTAATGTGCCATGTTGTGGGTTCAATCCTCGGTCAGGGCACATACAGGAAGCAACCAATGAATGCATAACTAAGGGGAACAACAAATTCTCTCTCTCTTCTCTCTCTCTCTCTCTCTCTCTCCCCTCCCCCTTTCTCTTTCTCAAATAAATAAATAAATAAATAAATAAATAAAACAGGAGCCACATTTATAATTTTATATACTGTTGGTTCACTAATTTATGACATAAACATAGCTCAGCTATTATCTATTTTAGGAAATTAGACTTCAGGTTCATAGAATGAACTGAGTCATCACTGTGGCTTCTATCCAGACCAAAAGCAAAGTTGAGATGTAACAATAATCATGTATTTTAAGTGTGAGAACTTTAATGAATATCTATATTTTGTATAGAAAAACAAGTAACATTTAAAAGCACATCTTGTAGTATATGTTTAAGAGCATATGATGAAAGAATTTAAGAACATTTTGGTAAAAAAAAAAATTAAAATATGTAGACATTGGCCAGGATCTAGTTGTTTTAGGAATCTCTACAGGGGAAGAAATATTATAAGATAATGAGAATCATTTTAAGTGTAAATCCAGACATATACTTTTTATAAAAGAGAGAGAGAACACAAAGTGGAAATGAAAGCACTGTTGATAAACGTCAATGAAACTATGAAAAGTCACATGTAAGCACAAATCCTTTAGGTTAGCCACAGTATTACTTGTGCAAAGTAGACCTCCTCAGACCCCAGGGTGAAGGTGTCCTGATGTAGTCTAGAGAGGAAGTCTACTTAAGCCCAGGAAGTCAGCCCATCAGAGAGGACCCTAAGAAAATAACTACTCCATGGAAGAAGTTCTTCTTCCCCAAAACCATCTCTATGAATTTAGGGGAACAACCACAAGCTTAGAGCATTGTTCCTTAGGGAATTGGAAAGGCAGTTAGTACAGAGAAAAAGATAGTGTGTGTGTGTATATATATATATATATATATATATATATATATCAGGCACTATACATACTCAACTTTTTTAGACTACACAGTACACATCTCAGAAGTATTACCCCTATGTTATAAACGGCAACACAAATGCTCATTAAGTTAAGATATACAAACAACAGAGGCAGAATCTAAACCCTGGTTTGCCTTCTATTAAGTTCTCTGCTCTTTCTGGGCCTCTTCTATTGCAGACTTAGGTATAAACCAAGACCCTCCCTTTTAACCAGATGCCACCTCTGAGATCAGATTGGGGCTCACCAAGATGTGCACAGAATAGGGGCGTGTAGGCAAGGAGAAGAAAGAAGTATCAAAACTTAAACTCAGAAGTCTAGTCCACAACCTTTTGTTGCAAAAGACCAGATAGCAAATATCATACCACGTGATATGATCTCTGCCACAACTGCTCAGTTTGGCCTGACAGTCTGGAAGCACCCACAGACAATACTCAAACAAATGGGGCAGTTGTGTTCCAATTAAATTTTATTTATGGACGCTGACATTTGAATTTATTGTAATTTTCACATGTCATAAAATACTTTTTTCCCAACCATTTAAAAATATAAAAACCACTGTTCACTCATGGGTGGTACAGAAACAAGCATTGGGCCAGATTTGACCAATGATCCACAGGTTGCCAGCCCCTGCTCTGGGTTAAACCAGTTCCCGATTAGCAGCTGTTCAAATATTCTTATTGCCCAAATTTCTCCTAGTTTCTTCTCAATGATCTACTTACTTCCTTCTTTTCCTCACTCCTTCCTTCTCATCTTTTACTGTTAATTACTATATATTATGCCATTTAAATAAAACTTCCTATGCTGGCATACAAACTTATGGAAAAAAAGTAAAGAAGTGATTATTTTCACAGCATGCAGGGGTTGAGGTTAACTCATTCAGTCCCTGACAATGTATTAGGGGTCAGGCCTGGTTCTAGAGATAAGGCTCATCAATCCTATATAATAAAAGCCTAATATGCAAATTAACCAAACAGCAGAACGAGTGGTCACTATGATGCACACTGACCCCCAGGGGGAAGACACTCAACGCAGGAGCTGCCCCCAGCCCACAGGCCCCAGGCCAGCCAAGGCGGGTGCCAGCAGGGGCCCTCTGATCACCCCGCCAGTCACCCCACAAATCGGCCCTGATCGAAAGCCAGGCCTAGGGACCCTACCCATGCAGAATTTCGTGCACCGGGCCTCTAGTAACAGCATAAAACTCATATAAAAGGCACCAATTGAGCATTTTATCTATCAGATGTTCTGACCTACTGTACAAACAGAACTCATAGATAAAATAAACCACGTAGATAAGCAAACAACAAAACACAACCTTCTTTGCAACAAATGGCTAAAAGGATTACCTAGTAACTAGGCCTAATAGCCTAGGAGGATTAATGTGCAAATAATATCACTTCACTCTAACAAACTCAAAATCTGATATCTCTGCTGAAATGTGCTAAAATTGTTATTACTGATGTTCCCTTTTCCTTTAAAAGTTCTTTTTTTCTTAATTTGCTGCATTCTGCTAAGTGCTTTTACTTTATATTGACACTTGTTTTTAATGAGCATGAAATTCCTCCTTTGTAAGATGGTGGGGTTTGGGGTTGTTGTTTTTTCTTTTTAATGTGATTTTTTTTCCCTTTTTATTAAATGTATTGGGGTGATGCTGGTTAACAAAATTATACAGATTTCAGGTGCACAGTTCCACAGCACATCATCTGTACACTGTATTGTGTGTTCACCACCCCAAGCCAAGTCTCCATCCATCACCATTTGTTCCCCCATATCTTTCTCCATCTCTCTCTACACACCCCTCCGAATCACCACACTGTTGTCAGCACTCATGAGTTTTTTCTTTTTTGCTCAATCCCTCCACCTCCATGTCCCACCCAACCTGTATGGTGATGTTAATAAAAAGAAACATGGCTTGTTTTTAACATAACCTCATAGCAAATTTTATTAAAGATATGCAATCCTGCAAAGACACACTTCATATTTTGAGATATTCATTAATGAAAACTTGCTCTGATAACCTTCAGTATAGCTACCATAATGAATACATCAAGAAAATGAACTAAAAGCTGATACGTTTGAGGATTTAAGACAGTAGACATGTTGTTGTACAGCAGCAAAGTAGGAAGAGAGAGTTCATTTGTATACTTGTCACCATCCTCTCTGAGAAGCATCATCAAAGGAAAAACAGGCTCTGAAAGTGAATGAACGGGGGAGGTGCTGAATGCTAAGAAGAGCTTCACTGTAAGGTATCTGGCTTGTGGCAGCAGCAGAAAATGTTCCAGCTGCCACTTGGTGACACCGCGACAGTGGACTGACATTTTCTACTGTCAGTACCCTGTGAGTGGGGTGAAAGCCCCTGGAATCCTTCAGGAAAAGCAATATCCTTGTCACTTGTCAATGCTCTTGACAGGCTATAGGACAACCTGTCAGCCAGATGGTGGTACTAAATTAATGAACATTGACCTTGAGGGGAGGGGGGGCAGGACTAACAGTTTAGCACAGAATAATCAATGAAGAAATTTACATGTTTTTTGCAAGTTGTTAAAATGTGCCCATTACCAAGGTGGTGAGCATGGGAGCAGTTAGAAGGTATTCTTCCACTCTTTCACTTCAACAAGACCTCCCATAACTAATTAGAGGGCCTTTGATTCAAAATCTCATATAAGATCACAGCAACATAGAAGAGAGGTCCCACAGGTTGGCTTTTCACATACTGATGTGTGAGCAGAAGGAAGGCTTTATTTGGCCAAGTTCCTCCAGAAGTAAATTTAAAACAGATAAAAACAAAAAATCTGCCTGGCCAATGTGGTTCAGGGGTTGAGTGTGACCTATGAACCAGGAGGTCACAGTTCAATTCCTGGTCAGGGCACATGCCCAGGTTTTGGGCTAGATCCCCAGTAGGGGACATACAGGTGGTTGCTCATCAATAATCCTCTCTTATCACTGATGTTTCTATCTCTGTCTTTCTCCCTTCCTCTCTGAAATCAATAAAAAATATATTTTAAAACAAAAACAGCCTTAGCTGATTTGGCTCAATAGATAGAGCATCGGCCCTAGGACTGAAGGGTCCCAGGTTCAATTCCAGTCAAGGGCACATACCTCGATTGCAGGCTCAATCCCTGGTCGGGGAGCATGCAGGAGGCAATCAATTGATGTGTCTCCCTCACATCGATGTTTCTCTCTCTGTCTCTCCCTCTCTCTAAAAAAATCAATGGAAAAATATCCTCAGGTGAGGCTTAACAACAATAACAAAAAAATCTAAGTATTTAATTTATTTGAACCGATCATCATCCTATTTAAAAAAGAAATATGTGGATATTTTAACGAGTTTATATATGGAGCTACCTAAAAGAAATTTCAGAAATAACTCCTTAATCTCTGGCAAAGAGCCACTATTTCCTTCTCCTCAGCTCACGGGCGGCATCATTCATTCATTCATTCATGTTGGCCCTCATGTCTGTAATTCCTTCTCAAACATTCTATCACTGCTAGTTTTTCTGGAGTTGCTGCTGAATTACAATCCATTTGCTCTCTGCCTTGTGGCAGTAACCAATTAAATAGCTCTTCTATAAAGAAAGATCTTCCTTTAAGAAAGTCTATGGCAGATCCTCCTGTTCAGTGTCCATTCCAACGCCTTCCCACCTGCCACCTGCACTCTATTTGCTGGAAAACTAAGGACTCGGTTTTTTAGACATGTACTATGTATAAAGAAGTTTTTAAAAAATCATTTTGGGATCTGGAATGAATTAATTCAATTTACATTTTTTCTAATGGGGAAAATGATTAGGTTTTCAAACAAATCACTTCTCAAACAGCCTTCTGGAATGGATTAAGTTCAAGAATTGAGGTTCCACTGTAAAAAAACAAAAACAACTTCAGGCTTAAACAAATAATAGGTAACGTTTCCCACAAAACAAGCCCAGCTACAAAATGATGCCATGGGGACTCAGCCCTCTTGCCACCCTGCTGTGCTCAGCTGTTGGTTTTTGTCCTCAGGCTTATCATCTCAAGGTTCTGGAGGACAGCCTCTGCTGCCCCAGGCATTCCCCCAATCCAAGCCAGTAACAAGGGGAAGGGGACAAGAGGTTTTCCTCTCAGGTCCTCGTCTTGTTTTTCAGGAGCAGAACCCCTCCCAGCTCAGCTCCACTCCCATCTCATTTGCCAGAATTGGCTCATGTATCCACTTTAAATAAATTATTCATCAAGGGAACAAAATCATAGTAACACTTTTATTTTTTTAAAAAAAAAAATAGCATGCTAGTTGTGTGGCCTAGATAGGGAAAGCAAGATACTCCTTTGTTTCAAAGAAGTGGACAAGCAGGGAAGATCGAAGCAATTCAATCAGGCTCCTTTTTGCTACTTATCCCCTGAAAGTCCCTGTGCAGTGCCAAGGAGAGGAACCTTTCTCATAACCATGCACAACCCTGGCCTTGAGATCTGCTACAAATCCAACAGTGAACTAGCGGAGAGATGGAGCAAGCCCAGGGACGAATGATCCGTGACTAAGACAGCATACTGGTAATAGAATCAATCCCCAAAGTAAGACAGTATCTTAAATTGTAAAAGTCCAAAGTTGTGTGTGTGTGTGTGTTTTAGGAGGGAGGGTGTTGATTCATGTCTGACCCAGGTTGGAAACTATTTTAATTGACAAAGATTTCAGTATAAGAATCAATGGATACCAGCAAAACTTGCTGTCAAAATCATGGCATCCTTGTGGTTCAGGAGCCAGGACACAGAACAAAGCTGAGGATTTGAGAATCTGTGGCCAATTCCATGAGGGAAAAAAAAGAGAGCTGTGCAGGGGATCTGGTCCATCACCAAATGGGTTGGCTAATGGTAGGACTCAACTCCCAGTGGGCACTTGAGAAGAATCTCATTCGATCAAATTAGACACATCAAATGTGGAGTGAAGAAGGGAAAGAGGGAAGGCTATACCTCTGAACTTAACTCTGGGTTCTGTTAGGAAATCAACTCCTAATCCTCCCCGTGTGAGATGTTGGGGGTCCTAATCCAGTCGGGTTTACTTTCCATTGACTTGGAGGCTGTGCAGGCCTAGAGCAAGGCTGTGACATTCAGTAGGAAAAGACAGTTCCTTCCACAAATGGAGCTTCCATTATGTGACAAACTGAGGATACTATAGTAGGCAAAACAGATGTCACCCCTGCCCTCATGGAGTTCACTGGTTTCCCCTGAACAATTGTGGGAGAGAAAAATAACCACGGGCCAAGGCCACAGCTTACCAAGGCTTCAGCATCCTCTGATCTGAGAGGAAATGTGAGTCCTGTGTGGAGGTTAAAGGTGTGCAAGATACGATGCCTGTCTTCAAGGACCTGCCAGCATAAAGGGAAAGTTTCAATCAGGAGACTCCCCCAGGAGACGTCTACAGAGACATAACCACTAACACGCAGACCACAGCAGCTTCAGGAAACCAGTGCCCCTGCCTCTCAGAAAGTGTTCCCACCCTTTAACACAGGGCAAGGACTACATCTAGAGCTACCCTTAGTCTAGTATGGGGAAATACGCTGGAGCACCCTACACATACCACCAGTCCCCAACCTTTGATACTCCTCTGGCAAACAGTGGGCATTATCTAGTTAACTGATGATCAGTATACATCAAGAACAAAAGAGTTGGTGAGATATGTTATCTTATATAATATGTAAATCGACCAAATGGCAGAACGACCAGTTGCTATGAGCTAGAGCTACCCCCTGGTGGTCAGTGCACTCTCACAAGGGGAGTGCCCCGCAGCCAGAAGCTGGGCTCATGGCTGGCAAGTGCAGCAGTGATGGCAGGAGCCTCTCCCACCTCCACAGCAGCTCTAAGGATGTCCAACTGACGGCTTAGGCCCGCTCCCCATGAGGAGTGGGCCTAAGCCGTCAGTTGGACATCCCCCAGGACTCCCGGACTGTGAGAGGGCACACAGGTCGGACTGAGGGACACCCCCCCGCCCCAGTGCAAGAATTTCATGCACTGGGCCTCTAGTTAATAAAACTGTGCCCAGCTGGTGTGGCTCAGTAGCTAAGTGTCAACCAATGAACCAGGAGATCAAAGTTCAATTCTGGATCAGGGCACATGCCCAGATTGCAGGCTCAATCCCTGGTAGGGGGCATGCAGGAGGCAGCTGATTAATCATTCTCTCTCATCATTGATGTTTCTATCTCTCTCTCCCTCTCCCTTCCTCTCTCTGAAATCAACAAAAACATATTTTTTAAAAAAATAATAAACCTGTTATGCAGATGGCTACACTTCTAACATCTGTGATCAGGGCTTTGCTCTTTGTCCAATTTCTCTGCCATGTGTCTGAAAACGCTTTCCTGCCAATGATTGTTTGCCTTACTGACCCAATAACCTCAATTACAAATATGAACAGAAGCATGGAAAACAGTTCAGAAATGCAAACTCACTCATGCAAACCACCATTTTCTCACTCCATTCCCCAGAGTCTGTTAAAGCGTCTGTTATCGGGGCACGTAACTTTCAGACAACACTCAATTTTCCAAGGTGGTAGAGGAGAAACTTAACATTTAACTAGTCATAATGGTGAACAACCAGCAAATACAGGATGGGGCAAAAGTAGGTTTACAGTTGTGAGTATGTGAAACAAAGAGTTTATCCTTGTATTTTTATTTATTAATTATTGTATTATTTTCCATACAAACAACTGTAAAACTACTTTTGCCATGCCCAGTAGTGAAACTGACTAATTCAGTTGTTTTTATTACGTTTTCTTACTGACTGCCTAGTCAGCTAATGAGGAGAGCATTAATTATTGGTAAAATAGCCACAGATCATATGACACAAGAAGGAAGAAAGGGGAAAAGGGTTTAGCTAATCCATGATATAGATAGCCAATCTCTGAATTTACATTAATTAATTTGTAATTCAGATGTAATTATATTTGATCAAGAATTCAACACAGAGCCCTGACCGGTTTGGCTCAGTGGATAGAGCGTCGGCCTGCAGACTCAAGGGTCCCAGGTTCAATTCTGGTCAAGGGCATGTACCTTGGTTGCAGGCACATACCCATTAGGGAATGTGCAGGAGGCAGCTGATCGATGTTTCTCTCTCATCAGTGTTTCTAACTCTCTATCCCTCTCCCTTCCTCTCTGTAAAAAATCAATAAAATATATTTTAAAAAAAGAATTCAACACAGAATATAATTAATGTCAAATCCATGTAATAAAATCCATTTCTCTTTCCAAGGATCAGCAGTACTTGTTAAAAGGCAAAATTCATAGCATTAGCAATATTCCAGAAAAAGTAATCTTTGAAAATATGGTATAAAATATAAGTTAAAAACCATACCAAAATACTATTTACCACCTATCTGTTGGCAGAACTTCAAAATTTGACATTATATTCTATTAGCAAGGTTGTGGGAAAAGTAGGCTCTCTCAGACATTTCTGAAGGACATGCAAAATGGTCCAGGCTTTGTAAAGGGGAATTTGTCAATATCTAAGGAAGCTACAAATGCATTTATCTTTTGGCCCAGCAGTCCCATTTCTAGTAAACTATCACAAATATACAAGTGTAAGTAAACAAAAAATACTTGCTTATATTTGCAGAATAAACCAATGGAAAGTTGATGAAATATTGATTAAAATAGTACTCATTAGGGAATAGAATGGAAGGGACAGTGATGGAAATGAGACTCGTCTGAATGTAGTTATTTAGTTTTAACTTTGAAATAATAAAAATATTTATACAATCATGAACTAATTTAAATTAAAAGTCAATATCTAGAAATTGAAAATAAATGAAAACAAATGAATCTAACTATAGCACAGTCTTTTTTTCTTTTTAAAGAGAGGAAGTGGGTGAGATAGGAACATCAGTGATGACAGAAAATCATTGATCAGCTGCCTCCTGCAAGCCCCCCACTGGGGTTTGAACCCGAAACCATGACTTCCTGGTTCATAGGTCCACGCTAAACCACTGAGCCACGCCAGCCAGGCATTGCACAGTATCTTGACTGAACATCTTGACAGAGAATATATCTAAAGATTAAAAAAGTGTAAAAAAATCTTGAACTTCATTCAATATTCTTATTGTTAGCAATGATATTAATATTTTGAAACAAATATATATTTTTGATATTTATGTATTTTGATATAAGTATATTTATATTTGATGTGAACAAACAAGAGTTAATCATGCTACTGATGTGAGGAACCAGGGTTTTCAACATGAGAAGGGAGATACATGTAAATTAAATTGTTTTAAGTAAAACCCAATAATCTAAAACTTGAATTGAAAATATGGCCCTGGCCTGGTAGCTCAGTTGGTTACAGCATCGTCCTGATAAGCCATGGTTGTGGGTTCCATCCCCAGTCAGGGGGTGTGAGGAGGCAGCTGATCAATGTCTCTCATCAATGTTTTTATCTCTCTATCCCTCTTCCTTCCTTTCTAAAATCAATAAAAAACATTTTCTAAAAAAGAATCAACCACTGAAACCGGTTTGGCTCAGTGGATAGAGCATCAGCCTGCGGACTGAAGGGTCCCAGGTTCGATTCCAGTCAAGGGCATGTACCTTGGTTGCGGGCACATCCCCAGTAGGAGGTGTGCAGGAGGCAGCTGATCGATGTTTCTCTCTCATCGATGTTTCTAACTCTCTATCTCTCTCCCTTCCTCTCTGTAAAAAATCAATAAAAAATGTATATTAAAAAAAAGAAGTTATATAAAAAAAGAATCAACCAATTAATGCATAAAAAAATTAATAAAATCTGTTTCTTTTCCCTTCCTCTCTCTCTAAAATCAACCAATCAATCAATAAAAGTTAGAAAATATCAAGGTATAGTCATGTTTTCTTCCTGGTGCTATCCAATGAAAAACCCTTGAAACAATAACCCAGTAGCAATATATGTTCCTAAAATCTAGATTGCAGTCTTCAAATAGTATTCCTCGTCTACAAAAAGTAAAGCTAATAGGTGAATTTGGCAAAGTCACAGGATACAAGGCTGTTAAACAAAATTCAATATTATTTATATATGTTAGCAACAAACAACTGGAAACTGAAACTAAAAATACCATTTACAGTAACATTAAAAATATGAAATACTTAAAAAATTAAACATAATATGTATGAGATTTGTACATTGAAAACTACAAAACATGTCTGAGAAAAACTAAAGAAGATCTAAATAAATGGAAATTACACCGTGTTTACAGATGGAAACAATCAATATTGTTAAAATGTCAATACTCCCTAAGTTGATCAATAGATTCAATGTAATTCTAATTAAAATTCCAAAAGTTTTTTGTAGATATTGACAATTAACATGGAAATTCAAATAACCTACCAATTTTGAAAAAGAAAAAGTTCAAAGACTTATACTACTTGATTTCAATACTTACCATAAAGCTAGAGTAATCACGACAATTTTATGTTAGCATAAGGAGGACATATAGATCAATGGGATAGAACAGGGAGTCCAGATGTAAACCCAGTCATTTGTGATTGATTGATTTTCAAAAATGATGCCAAAGTCATTCCATGATGGAAGAACAGTCTTTTCAACAAATGGTGTGGAAACAGCAGTATATCCATACGGAGGCAGGGTGGGTGGAGCATGGAGTAGGGCAGGAAGTGGGGGGAAATGAACCTCAATTCTTACCTTACACTATACACAAAAATGAACGCCAAATGGGTCATAGACCTAAAGATAATAAAACCATAGAATCCCTAGAAAACATAGGAAAAAAATATTTACAGTGTTGGGGTAGTGAAAGATATCTTAGGATATTAAAAAAACAAAACAAAAAACAGAAACCAAAAGTTTCAAAACGTTTTTTAAAAATATTTTTTTATTGATTTCAGAGAGGGAGGGAGAGGAAAAGAAAGATAGAAACATCAATAATGAGAGAGAATGCAGTAGGCTGCCTCCTGTACACCATCTACTGAGGATCAAACCCAAAACCCCAGGCATGTGCCCTAACCAGGAATCGAACCATGACCTCCTGATTCATAGGTCGACACTCAACCACTGACCCACACTGGTCAGGTTCAAACATTTTTAAGAGACAAAAAGCAAATATGATAAGTACCCTAATTCAAATAAACCAATAATATGAAGGAGTTCATTTACTGGGTGGACAAAAAATTGATAAACCCACAATCCAGACGAGGCGATAAATTTCAATGAGTAGTCATAGCTATATATAGCCATGGATAATTATGCAACGTGGTTACATGAAAGGTTTTCAGGATCTTTCTGCATTAATTGCCCCCATTCATTCATATCTTCAACCTCTCCATATCTGTTGGTTCATCCTATTTAACTAAAAATATTCAACCTCGCGAATTATTAAAACACTCTTTTTCACCTATCATTCCATCTTAGATCAAGCCCAGGTAGTCCCTTACCAGGAAAACAGCCTGATGACTAATGTGTCTGCTTCTCCTCTTGTCTTCCTGAAGTCTCTCTACCACATCTGTCTGGTAGATTTACCTAAAGTGGACGTTATACCACAGCCCCCTTTTTTGCCTAAAACCCTTTAAACCCTCACTTACTGTTTATTAATTAAAATCCATTCCCCTCTATTAGCTTGCAAGGTCTTCCATGAACTGGCTCCCCAGGTTTCCAGTTTCATCTCCTTTTCCTAAACTCTCAGGTAGCACCTGATGGCTGGTGGTCTCCTGCTCACAGCTCTCCCTCCCCCAACATCCCACAGTAAGTCTGAGATTTGTGGTACGCTCTGGGATTGTTCTCACCTTGAGATGTCTCCCAATGTTCTTTGCTCGGCAAACTCTTGCTATTCTAAAAGCAGTTCAAGCAACTCAGGCCTCATCAGCCCTAGAAAAATGTCCCTGATCTTCCATTCTTGGTCTAGTCCTCTTATTGCTCCTATGGTACCATGTACATACCTTCAGCTTAGCCGTATTTGTGGGAATTTCTATTTGTGTCTTTGCCCAACACAACAGACTCTTCCAAGGCCACACAGAGCACAGAGCTTGGCATCTAACAGGTGCTTAACAAACGTTTGCTGAACTGAACTGAATTATAGCAAATGCTACTGGAAGATATAAATATTAATCAATCAGTGCTAAACTAATAATGAAATTATTAAACTATTTTCCCCTGAAATAAAAATAATTGGAGGCTCAAATGATTTCAGCAGCATGTTTTTCAGTCTATACAATTAGCTAAGAATTGTAATTACAGTAGACTCTCTTCTAAAGTGATTAATAAGTACGGAAACCTTATGTGATTTAAAGGATAGGTATTATAACATTAAAATGCAAGCCATGGCCTACTAAAGATTGCAACATTAAAATCCAGAGTTCTTAAAGATTCTGATAAATTCTAACACAGATACGGTGGTCAACTAATATTCTCTGTTGGGGAGTTTCTAGCAGACTATTACATGGAAGATTTTCTCCCTCTGCTGCCATCTTTTGGCTGAACAACAATAGAAAATCTTAAACAGAAAGTAGAGAAGAAATTTTATCTTAATCAACACATTTCACTCCAGGTACCAGCTTAGGGGATTACTAGTATATTATTTTATTTTATGCTCATAGCAGCCTTCCATAGATGTTATCATCCTCCTTTTGATAAGGAAGAAAACTAAGTGTAGCAGACACTGTTGGTCCTTTATCCGGAACCAGATTTTGTTCATCATGCAGACAAATCCTACAGAGGAGTGTGAGCCCCTCCCCAGACTAGGAGGTAAATTGTAACTGGCTGGGACAACCATGGAAGTGTCATTTGGTTTGCCAAGATACTGATTTGAGCAAAGGCATGGAATGAAATCTAGCCAATGAGGTTGGCTTGGGGACTTTCAGGAAGGTTTCCTTAGCTCTTAAGAAGAAAGCAAAGTAGCCCTAGTTGGTTTGGCTCAGTGGATAAAGTGTCGGCCCGTGGACTGAAGGGTCCCAGGTTCGGTTCCAGTCAAGGGCACATGCCCGAGTTGTGGGCTTGATCCCCAGTGGGGGTTGTGCAGGAGGCAGCCAATCAATGATTTGCTCTCATCATTGATTATTTCTCTCTCATCATATCTCTCTCATGATGTTTCTATCTCTCTCTCCCTCTCCTTTCCTCTCTGAAATTAATAAAAGTGTATTATTTAAAAAGAGAGAGAGCAAAGCAAAGATATAACATATTTCCTGCCTCCGAACATTATCATTCATATGTGACTAGAGCACCCATTTGGAACTATGAGGGCAAGCTAGCCTACGGAGACAAACCAGCAGGCTGAGAATGGCACAATGGAAAGATAGAAAGAACTGGGTTTCTTGATGACGTCCCTGAGCAGCTGCTCTAATTCTGGATTTCTTTTATGTGAGATATTAAGTGAATTGTTTAAGTTATTTTTATTTTTTATTTTCTGTTACTTGCCTCCAAAAGCATCCTAATGGATTCACTGAAACTGAAGACTTCAGAAATACAAAGATTTGAGTCAAGTACGTCATGCTGTTATCTACCTGTTGCTTTCCTACATACAGAAAAGAGGCAGAAACTTTGAATGAAGAAATGTTTAAAATGTGAGCTCTCCTGGCCAGTGGAGAGTTCAAATTCCTAAAAAATGAATGTGTAATCCTTGATCGGATTTTGAAGCAAAAAGAAAAAAAAATAAGAAAACCTATAAAGACATTATTAGGACTGTTGTAATGTGGACAATGTATTAGGTGATAGAATAGCTTACTGTGTACCTTCTAAATTTTCTGAGTGAGATCATTATATTTGGATGTGTTGGAGAATGCCCCTGTACTTAACCATCTAAATTAAAATGTTTATTATTTTTTAAAACTTAGAGATATAATGTTTATGTCAATTATACCTCAATTTTAAAAAATTAGAAAATGGCTTTGCAACCTAAGTTTTCTCACAGAAATGCTCTAAGAATACTCTAAGAAGGGTAACAGGGAAAGGAAAAATTAATTTTAACACAATGGATGGGGAGAAAGAGGAAGAGGGGGGAAGAGAGAGAAAAGTTAAAGCAAATGTGATAAAAATGTAATGATTGGATCTAGGTAAGTGGCCTAGGTATTCATGCACCTTTTCTAAAGGTTTGGAATTTTTCAAGATAAAAAGTTGAGAACTATCAAAGTATAACTTTTAAACATTTAAAATATAACTCTCATATAAATATAAAAGTTTGGTTAAAGATTTATTTAACTCATTAATGAAGAGGATCAGATGAATGAAAGACTGGTTCAAAGGAGAATCTGAAACTAGTACATACAGACACAGCTCAGAGATGCTGAGGGTTTGGTTCCAAGCCACCACAATAAAGCGAGTATCACAATAAAGTGAATTGTAATCTTTTTGCAGGTGGAAGGTCCTGCCTTCAGTTTGTTAAAAAAAAAAAAAAAAAAAGCAGTACCTAAGAAACGCAAGAAAATGAGGTGCAATGAAAAGAGGTGTGCCTGCGCATAATCCCTGGGGGAGAGGGGGAAAGATTGCCAGCATATGATAGCTAAATTGGACACAAAAATGGCTTGCCTGGCCAGTGTTCCTCAGTGTTTGAGCATCAACCTATGAACCAGGAGGTCATGGTTTGATTCCTGGTCAGGGCACATGCCCGGGTTGCAGGCTCAATCCCTGGTAGGGGTTGTGCAGGAGGCAGTCAGCCATTGATTCTCTCTCATCCTGATGTTTCTATCTCTCCCTTACTTTCTGAAATTATTAAAAATTTATATATAGCCCTAGCTGGTTTGGCTCAGCGGATAGAGCATCGGACTGCGGACCAGAGGGTCCCGGGTTCAGTTCCGGTCAGGGGCACATGCCTGGGTTGCAGGCTCGATCCCCAGTTGGGGATGTGCAGGAGGCAGCCAATCAATGATTCTCTCTCATCATTGACGTTTCTATCTCTCTCTCTCCCTCTCCCTTCCTCTCTGAAATAAATAAAAATATATTTTTTAAAAAATTTATATATATACTAGAGGCCCGGTGCACAAAAATTTGTGCACTCGGGGGGGAGGGGGTGTCCCTCAGCCCGGCCTGTGCCCTCTCCCAGTCTGGGACCCCTCGGGAGATAACAACCTGCTGGCTTAGGCCTGCTCCCGGGTGGCCGAGGGCAGGCACAATCCCTACGTGCAGCCCCTGGTCAGGATCAGAGCAGGGCCGATTGGGGAGTTGGGGCGCTGCCCCCTGTCATGAACAGAGCAGGGTGGATCAGGAGGTTGCGATGCCACCCTCAGTCACGCTCAGGGTAGGGCTGATTGGGGGGTTGGGGCACCGCCCCCTGTCACACTCAAGGCAGGGTCGATGGGGAGGTTGCGGCACCACCCCCTGTCATGCACAGAGCAGGGCCGATCAGGGGGTTGGGGCGCCGCCACTGTCACACTCAGGGCAGGGCCGATGGGGAGGTTGTGGCTCTACCCTCTCATACACAGAACAGGGCCTATGGGGGGAGGAGGGGTTGGGGCTCTGTACCCTGTCACACACAGAGCAGGGTCAATCAGGGGATTGGGGAGCTCCCCCCTATCAGGCACAGAGCAGGGCTGATCAGGGGGTTGGGGCGCCTTCCCCTGTCACCAACAGAGCAGGGCGGACAGGGAGGTTGTGGCCCTGCCCCCTGTCACACACAGAGCCACAGGGCAATCAGGGGGTTTGGGCGCTGCCCCCTGTCACACTGATCCCGGTGCCGGGAGGCCTTGCTGCTCTGCTGATCCCAGTGCTGGGAGGCATATTACCCTTTTACTATATAGGATAGAGGCCTGGTGCACGGGTGGGGGCCGGCTGGTTTGCCCTGAAGGGTGTCCTGGATCAGGGTGGGGGTCCCGCTTGGGTGCCTGGCCAGCCTGGGTGAGGGGATGATGGCTGTTTGCAGCTGGTCGCACCCCCTTCAGGATGGGGGTCCCCACTGGGGTGCCTGGCCAGTCTGGGAGAGGGGCTGAGGGCCGTTTTCAGGCTGGCAGGTGACTGAAGCTCCCAATCTGTCCTTTTTTTCTTTTTTTTTTAATTCTGGGCCAGCTTTAGCTCTGAGGCTTGGCTCCAGCTCTGAGGCCTTGGCTGCTGAAAGCAGGTATCTGGTTTGTTTGGGTCCTATAATCGAAACACTGTTTCAACTCCAGCTCTGAGATCCTGGCTAGCTGAGAGCAGGTTTCTGGGGTTTTGTTTAGCTTCTATATTTGTAACAATGTTTCAAACTGCAAGCTCAGAGGCTGGCAGCCGCAGGCGGGGAATGTTGGAGTCTGCCATCACTGGAGCAAGCAAGCCTGGTCAAGGTGGTTGCCAATGGCCCCCCCCCCCCCCCCGCCATCTCCCCGCCGGTCACCCCACAGATCGGCTTTAATCGCTGGCCAGGCCTAGGGACCCTACCCATGCAGAATTTCATGCATCGGGCCTCTAGCAATTATAATAATATACTGTAATCAAAATTACGTGAATATGGCCTCCCTCTTTCTCAAAATATCTTAATTGTACTGACGTCACTTCTTGTGATGATGTGAGATGATAAAATGCCTATGTGATGAAATGAAGCAGGTGAATGACAGTAGGCATTATAACATAGCCTTGGGCTACTATTGAGCTTCTGATCGTTTGTATCAAGCACTTAAAGGCTTCTCTTTAGCATATCAAAACTTCCAGCATCACTACTCTTATTCTTCAGAGCCCTCATTAAGTAAAATAAGGGTTACTTGAACACAAGCACTGTAATGCTGCCAGTCAATCTGATAAGCAAAATGGATACTAATGGGTGGGGAACAACTACAGCATAGACAAAAGGATGATTCAAATTCCAGGTAGATTAAGCAGGACATCCTGAGATTTTATCATGCTACTCAGAATGGCATGCAATTTAAAACTTATAAATTGTTTATTTCTGGAATTTTTTATTTAATATTTTCAGACTGCAGCTGACCACAGATAACTGAAACCACAAAAAGCAAAACCACAGATAAGGGGACTACTACTACTATTACACACACACACACACACACACACACGCACACACACATAGATATCCCTTTATTTATTCCATCATTTTTATAGGGAGGGGATTTTTTTTAACCAATATATATATATTTTTAATCTTTATGGTTGAGAGTAATATCTCTCCATCGGGTTCCTGCCCCGGGCCTTCACCACCCTATTGTCTGTGTCCATAGGTAATGCATATAAGATCTTTGGTTAATTTCTTCCCATCCTCTTCCTTCTCCCCTCTGAGATTTGTCAGTCTGTTCCAGGTTTCCATGCCTCTGATTCTATTTTTTAAAAATATATTTTATTGATTTTTTACAGAGAGGAAGGGAGAGGGATAGAGAGTTAGAAACATCGATCAGCTGCCTCTTGCACACCCCCTCCTGGGGATGTGCCCGCAACCAAGGTACATGCCCTTGACTGGAATCGAACCTGGGACCCTTCAGTCTGCAGGCCGACACTCTATCCACTGAGCCAAACCGGTTAGGGCTCTCTGATTCTATTTTATCCATCAATTTATTTTGTTCATTTGATTTCTTGTTCATTTATTTTGATTTTTAGATTCAATTATTGATATATATTTATTGCCATTTTTGTTCATATTTTTATCTTTTCTCCTTCTGCTGCTTTTTCTTCTCCTTCTGCTGCTTTTTCTTCTTCTTCTTCTTCTTCTTCTTCTTCTTCTTCTTCTTCTTCTTCTTCTTCTTCTTCTTCTTCTTCCTCCTCCTCCTCTTCTTAAAGAATACCCTTCAACATTTCATGTAATTCTGGTTTGGTGGTGATGAACTCCTTTAAGTAGTTCTTATCTGTGAAGCTCTTTATCTGACCTTCAACTCTAAATGAGAGCTTTGCTGGGTAGAGTAATCTTGGTTGTAAGCCCTTACTATGCATCACTTTGAATACTTCTTGCCATTCCCTTTAGACCTACAACGTTGAAAAATCAGCTGACAGTCCTATTGGTACTCCCTTGTAGGTAACTAACTGCCTTTCTCTTGCTGCTTTTAAGATTCTCTCTTTGTCTTTAACCTTTGACATTTTAATTATGATGTGTCTTGGTGTGGGCCTCTTTGGGTTCCTCTTGTTTGGGACTCTCTGCACTTCTTGTACTTGTAAGTCTATTTCTTTCACCAAGTAGGGGAAGTTTTCTGTCATTATTTCTTCAAATAGGTTTTCAATAGCTTGCTCTCTCTCTTCTTCTGGAACCCTCATAATGTGAATGTTGGTATGCTTGAAGTTGTCCCAGAGGCTCCTTACACTGCCTTCATATTTTTTTATTCTTTTTTCTTTTTGCTCTTCTGATTGGGTATTTTTTTTGCTTCCTCATATTTCAAATTGTTGATTTGATTCTCAAAATCCTCTACTCTACTGTTGAATCCCTGTATATTATTCTTTATTTCAATTTGTGTATGCTTAATTTCTGACTGGTCCTTTTCCATGTATTTAGCATTCTCATTAAAATCCTTGAAAGTCTCACTAAGTCCCTTGGAGGTTTCTAAAAGATTCTTGAGTAACCTTATAACCATTGTTTTGAACTCTGTATCCAGTAGTTTGCTTGCTTCCATTTCTTTCATTTGTGACATGTTTCTTTGTCTCCACATTTTGGCTGCTTCCCTGTGTTTGTTTCTATGTATTAGGTAGAGCTGCTATATCTCCTGAAATTGGTAGAGTGGCCTTGTGTAGTAGGTGTCCTGTAGGGCCCAGTGGCTCAGCCTCCCCAGTTACCTGAGCTGGGTACTCTACATGCACCCTTTTGTGGGCTATGTGCACAGTTTTGTTGTAGTTGAGTCTTGATTGGCTCACTGGGAGGGACTGATCTCCAGGCCAATTGGCTGTGAGGACCAGCGGTAACTATAGTGGAAGAGCTGCTGGGCAGGAGATACCCCTATGGAGCAGGACTTGCTTCAGTGGGGCTTTGGTGCTCACTGAGTCTGCCCCTGGAGTGTCGCTTGTGGATGTGTAGAGTTGTAATCTAGTGTGGTCTGAAACTGTCCACCAGGTGCACTGGCTCTGGGACCTCCTGGAAAGTGCAAAGTCAGCCACTGCCTGGGGCCACCCAGCAGAAGCTACTGAGAGATTTGCAGATGGCTGCTTCTTGCATTGGGCTTAGAAGTGCCCAGGTGAGGCCCAGCTGTGAAGCAAAGCAGGCTGGTGCTAGTACCAGATCCTGGGCCTTTTATTGATAAGTTTTGGACATGCTGACATGAGCTGCTGCTTGTTTGAGAGATTTCAGCAAAGTCTCAGGGATGGGACTTTTATTCTAGCTCTCTATGCCAGGAAAATTAATGAAAGAAAACTTAAAATGTATGAGAAAGGTGTCAAATGTTACCTCAGTCATTTCTTAAGTAAATGCCTCAGTTTGCCAGACTTCCCTGAGGGCTAACAAGAAAAAATATTCCTTTGTCCCTACAACTCACTCCAACCCAAAGCCAGCCTCCCAGGCCACAAAATAATGCTGCCCTACCTTAACCCCACAGGAAATGACAGATTTGATTTGTGGCAGATCCTCTTAGTTCCGCAATTCTCCAAAGCAGCAGTTCTCAACCTGTGGGTCGCGACCCCTTTGGCATCTAACAACCCTTTCACAGGGGTCGCCTAAGACCATCCTGCATATCAGATATTTACATTATGATTCATAACAGTAGCAACATTACAGTTATGTAGTAGCAATAAAAATAATTTTATATGCCTTAACCGGTTTGGCTCAGTGGATAGAGCGTCGGCCTGCGGACTGAAAGGTCCCAGGTTCGATTCCGGTCAAGAGCATGTACCTTGGTTGTGGGCACATCCCCAGTGGGGAGTGTGCAGGAGGCAGCTGATCGATGTTTCTCTCTCATTGCTGTTTCTAACCCTCTACCCCTCTCCCTTCCTCTCTGTGAAAAATCAATAAAATATAATAAATAAATAAATAAATATAAAATAAAGGGCCAGAAGGTTGAGAACCACTGCTCCATAGAAATTATACTACCCTCTAGAGGGAAATTTTTGAAAGTCTTTTTGACTGTCCCAAGGACTAGGATTTTTGAAGTGAAGGGATTTGTATGAGCACTACTGTCATTTAGTAGGTGGGTATCTGGGACACTAGATGTGTAGAAGAGTCTCACCTTGCGGGGGCAGGGACAAGGGTAGGGGTGGGGGTGGGGGCAGCAGAGGAACTGCTATGATAGGAGCCAGAGCTGCTCCCCTACAGGCCAGTGGGCGCCCTCTGTTGGGGTCCTGCCCCAGTAGGTCCAGGGGTCCTCAAAGGTGTGGATGGAGTCGGCAAAGAAGGAAGGACACAGGGGCAGCGTTCAGTTGATCAGCAGCCTAGCGAGGTTCTCCAGCCAGGTTCTGTCTTTATTGTCCTGTTACATCTGTATTTATACCAGTTGATCTTAATCCTATCCATTCTACTCCAAAGGTTAGGGTGTTTCTTATCTCCATTCCAAGGTTCCTCTATTGTTCTATTAAGCTACAAGGAAGTAACTGAAGGAGATTATCCTAAGTAAAGATTATATAGCTTGCCGAAACCGGTTTGGCTCAGTGGATAGAGCGTCGGCCTGCGGACTGGGGGGTCCCGGGTTCGATTCCAGTCAAGGGCATGTGCCTGGGTTGCGGGCACATCCCCAGTGGGGGATGTGCAGGAGGCAGCTGGTCGATGTTTCTCTCCCATCGATGTTTCTAACTATCTGTCTCTCTCCTTTCCTCTCTGTAAAGAGTCAATAAAATATATTTAAAAAAAAAAAAAAAGATTATATAGCTTAAGTGTGATTGTTCCTAGTTAAAGTGATTAACTACCCACCTGGCACTTAGTTAAGTGGTTTTACAGATTTATTCCCTTCCTTTGTCCTGTTCATCCCTATCCTGGGGAAACAACCTTTCTTGGGGAGGTGGTCCTGTTTAAAACACATAGCGCTAAGCGGGGGAGAAAACATATGTATATGCCGGTTCCCTTGAAACATAAGCTGTGCAGATGTTTCTTCCCTGGAGAGACTGTGTCAAGCAACAAGGGTGGACTGGCTTCCAGCAAATTCCCCCATTTATTTATTTATTTATTTATTTATTTATTTATTTATTTTAAATATATTTTTATTGAATTTTTTACAGAGAGGAAGGGAGAGGAATAGAGAGTTAGAAACATTGACCAGCTGCCTTCTGCACACCTCCTACTGGGGTTGTGCCCACAACCAAGGTCCATGCCCTTGACCAGAATCGAACCTGGGACCTTTAAGTCCTCAGGCCAACACTCTATCCACTGAGCCAAACCGGTCTGGCCCATTTTTATTTTTTAAATGACAGCGCATGTAAATCAGCGGCCACCTCTCGGATTGGGTTGTTTAAGACTCGGAAGAAGACTTGTTTGTGACTTTGCCAACAGGTCAGTCCGAGGCTTAACCCTATATCGGCTTCCCACATCTCACCCTTCTTTTATTTTTTAAGCTACTATAATGACCGTTTTTAAGCATCAAGAACAAAAAGCTACCATAATGAAAATAAAACTTAAGCATCAAGAACAAAACTCCGGCTATTAAAACAATAACAAGACAATGCCAATGCAAAACCCAAAACATTTTTTAAAATATATTTTATTGATTTTTTACAGAGAGGAAGGGAGAGAGAGAGTTAGAAACATCGATGAGAGAGAAACATCAATCAGCTGCCTCCTGCACATCTCCTACTGGGGATGTGCCCGCAACCAAGGTACATGCCCCTGACCGGAATCGAACCCGGGACCTTTCAGTCTGCAGGCCGACGCTCTATCCACTGAGCCAAACCGGTTTTGGCTAACCCAAAACATTTTAAAACTAAGAATAATAAAACAATGGCAATGCAAAACAGCAATCAGCGAGTTTCTGCTAAAGGAAAGTTTCTTTTGCTGATTTACTCAGAGTCCTGGGACTTGGCTGAGAGAGTAGCTTTCACTTCTTGCTTTTCCACCATCTGCTGGGCCTCAGTTGTTTAATTTCTTCAGCTGACCCCATGTTGGCACCTCAGTCCCTTGCATAGCCTAAACTCTTGTCTGGTTCTTTTTCTGTAGACTTTTTTTTTTTTCGGTCTTCAAATATTTGTTATTGGAAGGCCATGCATTGCCTTCATTCATTGTATTTCAAATCACTGTACATTTACTTTGTGAAAACACTGTCTGCATTTTCTAGTACCAAAAAAAAAAAAAAAAAAAACCTAAAAATTGTTTCAGGAATATAGAGAAATATCCAACTTAAATAGCAAAAAAGTGCACCATAATTACTGCTGCACTGCAGTCATTTCTGCATTTCCCATGTTCCTTAAATAACTATCTTGTCTGATAACACACAATATACAGAGCAATTGTGAAAAACAGACATTTACATATACTTCTAAAGTCTTATTGAGAATATCCTGTTGGCATCGGATAACCGATCATAGGTGCAGCTGCAGTAGCAGGATATGCATACGCCTGTTGGTTCATACCATTGTGCATATTTGGAACATTACTTCCATATTGCTGAGTGCTATCATAACCAGTCTGGTAAGTCCCTGTTGGATTACCAGTCCCAAAACTGGTGTGTACGCCAGCAGACACAAAGTTACTTCCAAAGCTCCCATGGGTGTAATTTGTAGCACTGAAAACACCATTCTGGGTCTTTGCCCCAAAATCTCTCTTAAGCAGACTAGAGTAACCTCTGTCATAATTTTCCCTGTCTCTAAAGGCGTTAAATCCACCCCTTTTGCCTGCAGAGTATCTGTCCCGACGGTCATCCTTCATGCCTCCTCTACCCCTGGAACGACCTGAACCTCCGTCTTCAACCAACTGAAGCAACTTGGGATTGACTGCTTGATTAGCTTCACGAAGCACAGAGATAAGGTCGCTTGCTTGCTTTATATTATTAGGTGTAAAGAAAGTGTATGCTGTGCCCATTTTGGTACTGCGAGCAGTTCTTCCAATTCGATGAATATAATCCTCTGAGGAGTTAGGGTAGTCATAGTTGATGACAAATTTCACATCTTCCACATCTAGCCCCCTGGAAGCCACATCCGTAGCAATCAGAATAGGAGCTTTTCCATGTTTGAATTCACTTAGAACCCAATCACGTTCCTGTTGACTCTTGTCACCATGAATACCCATGGCAGGCCACCCGTCTCTCCTCATTTTTCTAGTAAGTTCATCACATCTTCTTTTGGTCTCAACAAACACAATGGTTTTACTCTCCTTCTCACCCATGATCTCTTCCATCAGACGAATAAGTTTTTCATCCTTTTCTACATCATGACACACATCCACAATCTGAAGAATGTTGTGGTTTGCACTCAGTTCCAGTGCACCAGTGTTTATATGAATATAGTCTTTCAGGAAATCTTCAGCAAGCTGTCTTACTTCTTTTGGCCAAGTTGCACTCCACATCAGGGTTTGCCTGTCAGGCCTTATCTGGTCCACGATCTTTCTTATTTGGGGTTCGAAGCCCATGTCAAGCATTCTATCTGCTTCATCAAGGACAAGGTAGGTGGTTCGTCTCAGATTTGTTTTTCCACACTCTAAAAAGTCAATCAGTCTTCCAGGTGTTGCAATACAGATCTCCACACCTCTCCCCAAATCTCGTATTTGTGGTCTCTTGGGAGCACCACCATAGATGCAAGTAGACTTCAATCGGCACGCTCTACAGTATTCAGCAGCCACTTGCTGCACCTGCTGGGCCAGTTCCCGAGTTGGTGCCAGCACCAAGCAAATAGGCCCATCACCTCTCTCTAGGAACGGCTGATGATTGATGTGGACAATGGCAGGCAGCAAATAAGACAATGTTTTCCCAGATCCAGTCTGTGCTACTCCAACCATATCCAATCCACTTAGGGCAACTGGCCATCCCTGAGCTTGAATAGCAGTGGGTTCAGTAAAGTTCTGTCTTGCAATCGCATCCATGACGTTTGCAGGGAAGTTTGCTTCGTAAAAATTCAGAACGGGCTTCGGGCAGTTGTGTCCTCTAACTGTAATTTCCTTGCTTCTTCTGTATGTCTCTACCTCTTGCGCTGTGCGCCTGGCCAAATCAGGGTGTTCTTGGTAAAAATTCTTCTCAAATTTGGGCAGCTCATCAAGATTCCACTGCTTTTTAACTAGTTTCTCCCCAGGGTTTCCAAACTTCTTTCCTGATAGAGGCCCTGCCCGACTTCCTCCAAATCGAGGTGCACCAAACCCTCGATCCCGGCCACTCGAATAGCCCGACATGGCGTCAATGATTGAGGTTGGCGGGGAACGAAGTGGAGAGAATCGGGTGCGACGAGGTGCTGGTGGAGGCTTTGGCGATAGAGAAGCCTTGCCCGGGTGGGGGCGGCGGAGGGACTGCGATGATAGGAGCCAGAGCTGCTCCCCTACAGGCCGGTGGGCGCCCTCTGTTGGGGTCCTGTCCCAGCAGGTCCAGGGGTCCTCAAAGGTGTGGATGGATTGGCAAAGAAGGAAGGACACAGGGACAGCGTTCAGTTGATCAGCAGCCTAGCCAGGTTCTCCAGCCAGGTTCTGTCTTTATTGTCCTGTTACACCTGTATTTATACCAGTTGATTTTAATCCTATCCATTCTACTCCAAAGGTTAGGGCGTTTCTTATCTCCATTCCAAGGTTCCTCTATTGTTCTATTAAGCTACAAGGAAGTAATTGAAGGAGATTATCCTAAGTAAAGATTATGTAGCTTAAGTGTGATTGTTCCTAGTTAAAGTGATTAACTACCCACCTAGCACTTAGTTAAGTGGTTTTACAGATTTATTCCCTTCCTTTGTCCTGTTCATCCCCATCCTGGGGAAACAACCTTTCTTGGGGAGGTGGTCCTGTTTAAAACACATAGCGCTAAGCGGGGGAGGAAACATATGTATATGCCGGTTCCCTTGAAACATAAGCTGTGCAGATGTTTCTTCCCTGGAGCGACTGTGTCAAGCAACAAGGGTGGACCGGCTTCTGGCAAATTCCCCCATATTTATTTATTTATTTATTTATTTATTTATTTATTTATTTTAAATATATTTTTATTGAATTTTTTACAGAGAGGAAGGGAGAGGAATAGAGAGTTAGAAACATTGACCAGCTGCCTCCTGCACACCTCCTACTGGGGATGTGCCTGCAACCAAGGTCCATGCCCTTGACCAGAATCGAACCTGGGACCTTTAAGTCCTCAGGCCGACGCTCTAACCACTGAGCCAAACTGGTCTGGCCCATTTTTATTTTTTAAATGACAGAGCGTGTAAATCAGCGGCCACCTCTCAGATTGGGTTGTTTAAGACTCGGAAGACTTGTTTGTGACTTTGCCAACAGGTCAGTCTGAGGCTTAACCCTATATTGGCTCCCCACATCTCACTCTTCTTTTATTTTTTAAGCTACTATAATGACCGTTTTTAAGCATCAAGAACAAAAAGCTACCATAATGAGAGTAAAGCTTAGGCATCAAGAACAAAATGAAAGTAAAACTTAAGCATCAAGAACAAAAAGATACCATAATGAAAATTAAACTTAAGCATCAAGAACAAAACTCTGGGGAAAAGAAAATGGTGGTGGTATAGATGGATGTGTCCTGTGCCTTGTCCCAGATCAGATAAGGGTGAGCAGCTGAAACAGGTAACCTACAGCCTGAATAAGCAGAGGATATTCAGCTGAGAGACAGTTTGCAGCCGGGAAAGACAGAGGACTCCTGGAAAAAGGGGACAGTTGGAGACTGCGGCTGAAGTCACTCCCGGAGCACTGGCTCAGACGCAGAGACCTCGCCTTCTTTTTACCCTCTGTCTAAATTTCAACTTACTTATATATCTAATTTCCAATCCCTTGTTCTAAATCCATATACACCTCTCTCTTATCTTTCTTCACTGGCATCCAGAGATCGGCTACTAACCCAGAAACAACGGATCTCAAGCAGCGCGACTACGTGAACTCAGACAAGCCCTGCTTCCCTCCACGGAAAGGTTACACTTCCCCTAAAGGTGTGGTTTGCAATTCAGGTTGGAGAGAGGAACTCGCGAGGGGGAAAATCTGCACCCCACAAAGTCCACGGCCGTTGGGGCCAGCGTGATCCACGAGTGTGGAAGGGCTCCCGCAGGGCTGCTGACAGAAGGGAACGCTGAAAATGAGCCCATAGCTGGACTGGATGCAAAAAAGCAACCTCGGATTTTTCCAGTCTGCCGGCCACTTGGTGCCAGGGGCGAGAGAGGGCGAGGAGACTGCACACAGACCTGGAAGGTGGAGGCTTGCGAATTCACAGAACTTCTCAGGCTCTTGTTTTTACACTTCCCCTTAAATCAATGTGTTTGATTATTAAACCCAGTGCATGGGATTGCCCAGTTGGGGTCACTCACAGAACCTGTAGGGGAAAGTTGTTTTGGGGGAACCTGGGAAACAGAGCGGGGAGTAACGATTAAAGAACCAGCTCTGGGCAATGGACTTTCCCAAACCAGTTTTAAGTACAATAGAGAAAATAAACCCTAACTACTGGATAGAGAGGACTTATAGCCTCGGAGGTCAATCCAGACACACTGCCACCCAGAGGCAGAGCCACGAACTGATGCTTCTGTAAACACAAATAAAGGCAGTCTGGGAAACAAATACAGTCTGCCTTAAAATCAGGACTGTGGTCTACAACACGGAGGAACAGTGTATCACAGAGAAATTCAACACACTCCTGAATACGTGGCAGGACTAAGGCGTGCCAAAAAGAAGAGTAGAAGATCTGAAGCACCTTCACTACTGCACATTTTTATTTTTATTTTTAATTCTTTTTTCACCTTTTAATTAAGAAACTTTTTTATTTTTATTTTTTAATTTTTTTCATCGCCTGATTTTACCTTTTTAATTACTACATTTTTATTTTTAACCAGTATTATTAGTATCATTTTACCATTTGTCAAAGTGTCATTTTATTTTTTCTTTATTTTATTTTGGGATTAGTGTTCTACACTCTATTTTCATCGTTCCTTTAGCATCATTTTTCTCTATCTCAACTTTACCTTTAAGCCAAAACTCTCTTCCTCACTTTTCCCCATTTGTTGTCCTGTTTCTCTTACCCTATTCCTGCTTTAGATTTTCCCTTTTCCTTCTTTTTACCCTCTGTCTAAATTTCAACTTACTTATATATCTAATTTCCAATCCCTTGTTCTAAATCCATATACACCTCTCTCTTATCTTTCTTCACTATCCAAATTTCTCTCTCTCTCTCTCTCTCTGTCATTTTGCTATTGTTTGCTTGATTTTGAGTATATTGGTTTTTTTTAATGCTTGTTTGTGATATTGTTTTGTTTTTTATTTTTATTTTTCTGGGTTTTTTTTCTTTCTCCAGGTATTTTCGTACTTCTGTTTTCCTTTGCCTCGCTTGATATTAGTGGTTGTTTGTAGTTTGCATTCATCTCCAGGGATCTGTTGCTGGAATTCATTGAGATTAGTGGCGGATCTATTCGAGTTTTCTCCCCATATAAATAGTCTCTTCCCCTCTTCTATTTTATTCTCTCTCTTACTTTTTTTTCTCTCCCTTTTCCCAATCTCATTTCTGCACTCTTTTTTTCTTTTTCCCTTTTATCTTTTTCTCTTCTTTCTTCTTTATCCCCTAATTCTCTTCACTAGGGTTGTCTCCTTTATTTGGGGTTATTAATATTGTGAATACATTTGTGTTCAGTGCCTTGTACATTGTGCCTTGTTGTGTTGTATTTTGTGCCTTTAAATAAATGCAGCAGAGAGAGAACTACATAACCAAACACCTGGAGAAGAGAGATCATGGTGAAACAAAGAACCAACCCACATATGAAAGAAAAACAGGCATCATCAGAAAAGGAAGTAAACGAAATGGAGGCAATGGAGGCAAGCAACCTGTCAGAGAAAGAATTTAGAGAAATGGCCATAAGGTGGATGAAAAGAATGGAAGAAAAATTCAACAATATGTGTAAGAACCAAGAGGAAATGAAGAAAAACCAAGAAGAAATGAAAAATGACATCACTGCTATAAAGAACTCAATAGAAAGCATCAATGGTAGACTAGAAGAAGCAGAGGACCGCATCAACGAGCTAGAAGACAAGGTAGGAAAAAAACACCCAAGCAGAGCAGCTTCTAGAAAAAAAAATTAAAAAGCAGGAGGAGAAGAGCCTAAGAGAACTCTGGGACAACACAAAATGAAACAACATCCGAATAATAGGGGTGCCAGAAGGAGAGGAAACAGCAAGGAATAGAAAACCTGTTTGAAAAAATAATGACAGAAAATTTCCCTAATATAGGTAAGAAAAAACTCACACAAATCCAAGAAGCTCACAGAGTCCCAAACAAAATGAAGCCTAAAAGACCGACGCCAAGGCACATTATAATTAAATTGGCAAACACCAACAATAAAGTAAGAATCCTAAAAGCAGCTAGAGAGAGACAGAAAGTTACCTAAAAAGGATCCCCCATTAGACTATCGACTGATTTCTCAACAGAAACACATCAGGCAAGAAGGGAATGGAATGAAATATACAAAGTCATGCAAAGGAAGGGTCTGAATCCAAGAATACTGTACCCAGCAAGGCTATCAATCAAAATTGAGGGTGAAATCAGGAGCTTCACAGACAAAAACGGTCTATGGGAGTTTATTACCACAAACCAGCAATGCAAGAAATGCTAAAGAGTCTGCTGTAAAAAGAAAAAATAGGGAAAGAAGAAGGAACACAGCGGTAAAGAACAAAAATGGCAACTAACAAGTATCTATCAATAATAACTTTAAATGTAAATGGATTAAATGCCCCAATCAAAAGACATAGGGTAACTGAGCAGATAAGAAAACATGACCCATATATCTGCTGTCTACAGTAAACCCACCTCAGAAAAAAAGACGCACACAGACTGATAGTGAAGGGATGGAAAAGGTTTTTCAGGCGAATGGAAGGGAAAAAAAGCCGGGGTAGCAATACTTATATCTGACAAATTAGATCTCAAAGTGAAGGACATAAAAAGAGATAAAGAAGCCACTTCATAATACTAAAGGGAGCAACCCAACAAGAAGAAATATCTCTGGTAAATATATATGCACCCAATATAGGAGCGCCCAAATATGTAAGAAATCTTCTGGAGGAGATCAAGGGAGAGATTCACAGCAATACAATCATAGTAGGGGACTTTAACACCCCATTATCACCACTGGACAAATTCTCTAAACAAAAAATCAGCAAAGAAACATCAATCCTAAATGACTCACTAGATCAGATGGAATTAATTGACCACTTCAGAACATTTCACCCCAAAGCCACAGAATATACATTCTACTCAAGTGCACATGGGTCATCTTCAAAGATAGACCATATATTGGGTCACAGGCAAAGTCTCTTCAAATTCAAGAAGATTGAAATCATATCAACCATCTTCTCAGAACACGATGGCATAAAACTGGAAATCAACTACAATAAAAATAATCCAAAAAAATCAAACACATGGAGACTAAATAGCATGCTATTAAACAATGATTGGGGCCGAAACCGGTTTGGCTCAGTGGATAGAGCGTTAGCCTGCGGACTGAAAGGTCCCAGGTTCGATTCCGGTCAAGGGCATGTAACTGGGTTGTGGGCACATCCCCAGTGGGAGATGTGCAGGAGGCAGCTGATCGATGTTTCTCTCTCATCGATGTTTCTAACTCTCTATCTCTCTCCCTTCCTCTCTGTAAAAAATCAATAAAATATATTTTAAAAAAAACAAAAAAACAAAACAATGATTGGGTTACCAGAGAGATCAAAGAAGAAATAAAAAACATCATGGCAACAAACGACAATGAAAACACAACAATCCAAAACCTATGGGACACAGTAAAAGCAGTCTTGAGAGGGAAGTTCATAGCTCTACAAGCCTACTGCAAGAAACAAGAAACAATGAGAATAAATGACCTAACTCTACAACTCGAAGAGTTAGAAAGAGAGCAACAAGAAAAGCCCAGTGTAAGCAGAAAGAAGGAAATAACAAAGATCAGAGCAGAGATAAATGACATAGAGACCAAAAAAACAATACAAAAGATCAACAAAACCAAGAGCTGGTTCTTTGAAAGGATAAACAAGATTGATAAACCTCTAGCCAGGCTCACCAAGAAACAAAGAGAGAGGACCCAAATAAACAAAATCAGAAATGAAAGAGGAGAAATAACAGCAGACCCCACAGAAATACAAAAGATTGTTAGAAAATACTATGAACAACTCTACTCCAACACACTAGACAATCTGGAGGAAATGGACATATTCCTAGAAAAATACAACCTTCCAAAACTTAATCATGAAGAATCTAAAAATCTCAATAGGTCAATAACTATGGAGGAAATTGAAGCAGTAATCAAAAAGCTTCCAGCAAACAAAAGCCCGGGGCCAGATGGCTTCACAGGGGAGTTTTACCAAACATTCAAGGAAGAACTAAAACCTATCCGCCTCAGACTACTACAAAAAATTCAAAGGAAGGAACACTTCCCAGATCATTCTATGAAGCCAGCATCACCCTAATACCAAAACCAGGTAAAGACAACACAATGAAAGAGAATTACAGGGCAATATCCCTCATGAACATAGATGCCAAAATCCTCAACAAAATCCTAGCAAATCAGATCCAGCAGTACATCAGAAGGATTGTACACCATGACCAAGTAGGATTTACTCCAGGGATGCAAGGATGGTACAATATCCGCAAATCAATAAATGTGGTACATCACATAAACAAATTGAGAGATAGAAACCACATAGTCATATCAATTAATGCAGAAAAAGCATTTGACAAAATCCAACACCCATTTTTGATAAAAACTCTCAGCAATATAGGAATAGAGGGATCATACCTCAACATAATAAAAGCCATATATGACAAACCCACAGCCAACATCATAATCAATGGGCAAAAACTAAAACCATTCCCCCTAAAAACAGGAACAGGACAGGGATGCCCCCTCTCACCACTCCTGTTCAACATAGTACTGGAAGTTCTAGCCATTGCAATCAGACAAGAAGAAGAAATAAAAGGCATCTAGATTGGAAAAGAAGAAGTAAAACTATCCTTATTTGCAGATGACATGATACTGTACATAGAGAACCCTAAAGACTCCATCAAAAAATTATTAGACTTAATAAATTAATTCGGCAATGTAGCAGGATACAAAATTAATGCCAAGAAATCCATGGCATTTCTTTACACCAATAGTGACCTTACAGAAAGGGAAACTAAAAAAGCAATCCCATTTACCATCACACCAAAAAAATTAAGATACCTAGGAATAAACTTAACGAAGGAGGTAAAAGACTTATATGCGAAAAACTACAGGACACTGAAAAAAGAGATAGAGGAAGACATAAACAGTTGGAAGAACATACAGTGTTCATGGATTGGTAGAATCAACATCATCAAAATGTCCATACTACCCAAAGCAATCTATAGATTCAATGCAATCCCCATTAAATTACCAACGGCATATTTCACAGATCTAGAACAAACGTTCCAAAAATTCATCTGGAATAAAAAAAGACCTGGAATAGCTGCAGAAATCCTGAGAAAGAACAACAAAGTAGGTGGGATCTCAATACCAGGTATCAAACTGTATTACAAAGCCACTGTTCTTAAAACAGCTTGGTACTGACACAAGAACAGACATATAGATCAATGGAATAGAATAGAGAACCCAGAAATCGACCCAAACCACTATGCCCAATTTATATGTGACAAAGGAGGCAAAAGCATACAATGGAGTCAAGACAGTCTCTTCAATAAATGGTGTTGGGAAAATTGGACAGATATATGCAAAAAGATGAAACTACACCACCAACTCACACCATACACAAAAATAAACTCAAAATGGATAAAAGACTTAAATGTAAGACGGGAAACCATAAAAATACTAGAGGAATCCACAGGCAGCAAAATCGCAAACATATGCCAAAGGAATTTCTTCTTTGATAATGCTCCTAGGGCAATGGAAACTAAAGAGAAAATAAACAACTGGGACTACATCAAAATAAAAAGCTGTTGCACAACAAAGGAAACCATCAACAAAACAACAAGAAGACCCACTACATGGGAGAACATATTTGCCAATGATATCACAGATAAGGGTTTAATCTCCAACATTTACAGGGAACTCATGAAACTCAACAAAAGGAAGATAAACAATCCAATAAAAAAAATGGGCAACAGACCTAGATAGACACTTTTCGAAAGAGGACATGCAGAAGGCCGAAAGACATATGAAAACATGCTCAAAGTCACTAATTATACGAGAGATGCAAATCAAAACGACAATGTGGTATCATCTCACACCTGTCAGAATGGCTATCATCAACAAATCAACAAACAACAAGTGTTGGAGAGGATGTGGAGAAAAAGGAACCCTTCTGCACTGCTGGTGGGAAAGCAGACTGGTGCAGCCACTGTGGAGAACAGTATGGAGCTTCCTCAAAAAACTAAAAATGGAACTCCCATTTGACCCTGTGATCCCACTTCTAGGAATATATCCCAAGAAACCAGAAACACCAATTAGAAAGGATATATGCACTCCTATGTTCATAGCAGCACAATTCACCATAGCTAAGATCTGGAAACAGCCTAAGTGCCCATCAGTAAATGAATGGATTAAAAAACTGTGGTACATCTACATGATGGAATATTATGCTGCTGTAAAAAAGAAGGAACTCTTACCATTTGCAACAGCTGGATGGAACTGGAGAGCATTATGCTAAGTGAAATAAGCCAGTCAATGAAGGAAAAATACCACATGATCTCACACATTCATGGATAATAGAGACCATTATAAACTTTTGAACAATAATAGATACAGAGGCAAAGCTGCCTCAAACAGATTGTCAAACTGCAGCGGGAAGGCCGGGGAGGGTTGGGGTGCAGGAGGGAGGCGGGTAAGAGATCAACCGAAGGATTTGTATGCATGCATATAAGCATAACCAATGGACATAAGACACTGGGGGGTAGGGGAGGCCAGGGGATTGTCAAGGGTGGGGGAAAAAGGACACATATGTAATACCCTTTGTAATACTTTAAGCAATAAAAAAAATTAAAAAAAGAAAGGAAAGGATTTATGCACCCCTATATTCATAGCAGCACAATTCACCATAGGTAAGATTTGGAAACAGCCTAAGTGCCCATCAGCAGATGAGTGGATTAGAAAACTGTGGTACAGCCGAACCTGTTTGGCTCAGTGGATAGAGCTTCGGCCTGTGGACTCGGGTTCGATTCCGGGCAAGGGCATGTACCCTGGTTGTGGGCACATCCCCAGTGGGGGGCGTGCAGGAGGCAGCTGATCGATCTTCTCATCAATGTTTCTAACTCTCTATCCCTTTCCCTTCTTCTCTGTAAAAAATCAATAAAATATATTTTTAAAAAAAAGAAAACTGTGGTACAACTACACAATGGAATATTATGCTGAAGTAAAAAAGAAGGAACTCTTGCCTTTTGCAACAGCATGGATGGAACTGGAGAGTGTTATGCTAAGTGAAATAAGCCAGTCAGAGAAAGATAAATACCACATGATCTCAGTCATTTGTGGATTATAGAGAACAACATAGACTGATGAAAAGGGACAGATCCAAAGACTGAGAAACAGCGATCAGGCTATCAATCCCCAGAAGGAAAGTAGGGGAGGGAGGGGGTAAGAGGAAGAGATCAACCGAAGGACTTGTATGCATGCATATAAGCCAAACCAATGGACATGGACAACAGGGGAATGGGAGCATGAGTGTGCTGGGGGGGAGGGGGGATGAGGACACATTTGTAATACCTCAACTAATAAAAATAAATAAATAAATAATAAAACCTAATAAATAAATATAAATAAAGGGCCAGAAGGTTGAGAACCACTGCTCCATAGGAATTATACTGCCCTCTAGAGGGAAATTTTTGAAAGTTTTTTTGACTGTCCCAAGGACTAGGATTTTGAAGTGAAGGGATTTGTATGAGCACTACTGTCATTTAGTAGGTGGGGATCTGGGACACTAGATGTGTAGAAGAGTCTCACAATGCAACATTGTCCCTCAGCCAGCATGAACTTTATGTCCCTCTACTCATTTATGGAGCTTAAACACCTGTTTAAAATTATCTGAGCTTAAACCTTATTTTGTTTCACATATATGCAAAATATTTTTGCATGGTTTTACTAGACACTAAATTTTCCAGGAATACATCCACTGTGCAAATCTGGGAAAGATTGTGCTTTACCTGGCTCAGGATTTCATTTAGTTATTCACCATTTGGAAAATCCTTTCTCTGAAGGCAACTTCAGTTATGGTAGGTTATGGTATTTGAGTTGGTGATATTGAGACAGAATTGTAAGAAGCTAGGGAAATTCCTGGGCAAGTGGAATGGGAAACTGAGACAAAATAATTAAACAATGTGAACTACTTACAGCCAGCTAGTGAATCCCAAGACCTTATCTTCCCTAACCAAGGACATTCTAGAGCAAATGGTTTATACCTCTCCCCCTAACCAGAGTATAAATCACTTAAATCACCCTGGTCAGGAAATGGAGAACAGTGACCCAATCAAAGCCACTTGTACCAGCCAAACCCAAGGACGGATGAAGTCAGGGAAACAAATAACAAAACCCCAATTAGAGCCCGAGAGACCCAAGATAAAAGTAAAGCAGTGAAGCTGGCCAGAAAATAATCCTGCACTCCCCTATGTGCTCATTTTGATGCATCAGTGTATTAAAAATGCACTTGGTAAACTGATGAATATTCTGCTGAAACCCTCCCCTAAGATTCTCACCTGCAGAAGAGAGATAAAACCCTCAAGACAAAAGATGGGGGCGGGGGGGAGCCTCCAGATTACATCTGTGAACTTTTTACTTTCTTTCTCCTAAACTCTAAGGGACCCCACAAGACTTGTAATCAGGAGAGCCATGTGCAGTGGCAGCGGGTCCTGGGCTAACTTCCGGAACCTGTGTCCAAGGCCCCCTTTTCTCTGACTTCCCAGTGAGCTAAAGCAGCCCCCCTTGGCTCACTTCTTTCCTGTGGCATTTCTAGAGAGCCAAGCTGAGCACCACCTAGGCTCTCTCCTGTTGCTTCTTCTATCCTACGCCCTTCCTTGTTTCACAGTCCCCAGCTTTAATAAACATACTCTCAAAATCACCTAGAACTACATTGTGAAACCTTTCCTGCATGAAGTCAAGAACCCACATGTTACCAGCGGGCCCCAGTCCCGTCTGGTGACAGTATTATCATAACTGTTTCCGTATGCACTGGTGGCCATCGCACTCATTAGCCTACATAGAGGCCCAACCAGCTCTCTATTCATTATACCTTCTGACCTGATCATGCCAAACATGTACATATTAACTACATTTTTATAATTATTTTTTTACCACTTTTGTATGTTACATTTTGAGCATTATATTGATTTTTTGAAAATAATGTTATCAAGAGGTGCATTGTAAAAAGGTTCTTACAACATATTTGTACTGAAAGGAGGTACATGAGGAAGCAGTGTTTTACACTACTGAGCAAAACAGCCTGTCTACCCATTGCCTGAGACATTTCTATTCCAAAATGGGACTTTAGTTTTACTTTTCCATAATCAAAAGGCCCAGTGAAGTAGTATTCCTAAAACCAAAGTCAATTCAAATTTCTCCCTCTAGTAATGTTAGAGGCAGAAACAGAATAGTGGGGACTAGCTATTATTATAAGAAATATTAACCCTGCTCTGTTAACCGTGATTGTTCTGCTCTGATTAGAGAAAGCACATTCTAACCTGGCTGAGAGTTGTCCACCCCGGGACATGGGAGCCAACATCGGAATGAAGTCCATCCTCCTTTTCCGAGAACTGCCTATTATTATAGAAAGATTAACAACCTTGTTGCTAAAACAATCTAGTCCCAGAGGCACCTGCCCTTTGCCCACGCTTTATGACCCAAGCCCACATTACCTGTAACCTGTAACCCTTGTACCTTGCCTACTTTCCCAGGCCTGTAATCTTACTTTCCCATGTAATCTTTGTCCTTCTATCCAATTTAAGCAGCTGGTTTATCGGGTAGGGCAGAACAGATTTTTGTGGATGACCTGCTGCTCTCCCATACTGCTGGCAGTATTGGAATAAACACTTCTACATGACTCAACACTGTCTCTGCTTAATTGGCTCAAGTACGGATAGGCAGCCTGGACCCATTGGTTGTCAGGTTTCAGAGATTTTTGACTGGAAGAGATGCAGATAACTCATCGGTGGACAGAATATGGCAGAGATGCAAATAACTTTCATCCAAAGATGTGTTGCTAGTGCTCACTTCAGCAGCACATATACTAAAATTGGAAGGACACAGAGAAAATTAGCACAGCACTGCACAAGGATGACATGCAAATTCATGAAGTGTTCGATTTTTTTTTTTTAAAAAAAGGTGGCTAACTGGATATTAATCAGTAGTACATCCTATAAATCTTATGGAATAAATAACCTTGCTTCTTGAATTGGTTATAACATCTTCACTGGTTCCTTCATTTACTTAATTAATGAGTTAAGTAACATCTTTGACACTCGTTCATCTTATATTTGCCAGAAAGTTATGAGTTCACCTTTTTGAAAATTATTCTTTAACATATCTCATACCTGTACATAGATGCTGGTCACAGGTCTGTCCCACTATAACAGGGAGAGGACCAGGGACTGTATGTGCTGCACTTCATGAATTTTGAGAAGGCTGAGTTAAAACTATGAAATAGTGATGTAAAGAACTGGATCTAAGTTCAATTTATTTCAAATCTTAGTGGGCAAGTGGCTACAATAACCAAAACAGTTATCACATGAAACCTCTTCCTACACAGCAATTGGGGTGAGGCTCATATTGACAATAGTTAAAGGGAGTCCATATTTCAAACAGTGTGGGAAGCCACCGCTTGCCAATACTGTCAGTGCACCAAGGAACTCGGAAGGCCAATGGACCTTGGGCGTTAGCAGGGCTGAAGCTAAGCACCCAATTGTTGAGACAGTGGTGGCTCAAGGCAATTCCCTAACCTGATAATCCTTTTACTGTTTACCAAACTTTACCTTTGATATGCCTGTATGCATTGCTAAAGGGCAAATGTGTATTCAAGTAAATAAGTAGCAGACCATGCCAGAAGTCGGGGTGTCTCTTCAAGAAAGAGGCTCCACCTGGCCCCCAATGCCTTCTAAATTCATATTTCTTGTATAGCATTTTCATTTGTGCGTCAAAGGTCACAGCAAAACAGTGTTGACGATTTTGAATGTTTTTACCAACCTCTGGTAAAATAAGTTAAATTTTTGCTTTTATTTTTTCTTGTCAAGTAGCTGATAAAAAAAACTTCTACTGTAAAAATACTTGTCAGTGACACATGGCTTCCTGTTTGCTGGTTCATGCCCTATTAGGATTATTTTCTAAATCAGCAGTTTCTCTGTAGGAGTCCTCTAATGCCTCCAGTCCACTGTGTAAAGGTAGGTTTAGTTGAAACTAGGTAATATTATCTGCAATTAAGCAACCACCCACGATCTGCAATATGTTACTTCACTCTGAAGGGGTCCAGAGAGGAACTCTGCCAGTGTGTGAAGCTTCTACTCTTCTCTGAGAAGGCAACGTGTGGCAGATTCAGAGTAAAGAACCCAGTGCAAACTGGCAGTATGATAAATATCAGTAAAGTTTAAATTCTTGCTTGCATTTTTCAATAAAAATAAAATGAAGTGGGAATCATGGTATTTTCTTCCTGCATCCCAGCGGCTTTTCTTGCACACTCCGAGGGTACACACAGCCTACAGGAGTCTGAAAAAGGATGTAGTTTCTTTTCCATTCTGAGGTTTGGCAGTGGCTACATAGATACCACCACTTGGGGGCAGCAGTGTCCCACAACAGTGGGATCCATGTTTCAGAGATGGAATAAACCATTTCTAAAAAGAGTAACTGTAACTAGATGGGGAGGACAGCATGAGCCCCGCTGTACACAGATCCTTCTTCAACTTGCCCACTTGACGGTGCTGAACTGCACCTGAGCCCTGCGCTTCTAGAGAGCAGCGATGATAAAGAACACCTCCCCAACCTTTTGTTTCCAGAAATCCCCCATTCTTTGTGCTGTAGGAAATGGCTTACTCAAAGAAATACCCTTCCCTATAAGACTGAGAACTCACTGTCTACTCTCTCATGACACCCATAATTCTCAGCGTTGACACCTCTGTTTACTTGTGACAAATCTGCTGGTAAGATCACAGATCCTCCAACTTCCCATTCTTTGTTATAATTGATTATCGAAGGTTAGACCGATTTGTTCCCTTGAACTTGCTAACAACAGATAAAAACACTTCCTGTTCAGCCACCTGACTGAGACTTCTGATTACAGAACAAAGCAACTATGAATCACCCCACCTATAGCCTATTTAGCCTTCTCTCTGTAAGTCTAAGACAAAATGAACCTTCTGAGGCACTCTGGATGCTCTCCTTATCACAATAGCCTCAATATAGTTCATCGCTTTACTTGTATAGTTTTGTCTTTGATACATGTCTTGATTCCCCCTCCAAGAAGCTTCAGCAAACCTCAGCATGCCGTCCCGGCAGACAGATTACTACATACTTGCACAATTATTTGCCAGGCAAACCTTGTCCAGAAAGAAATAACGTTTCGTGTTCAATACCAAACTTCATAAAACATGTCTTTCTCAATATATTTGCAGCCACCATTTACATTATATAAAATCTTCCACTTACATCTTCAACATAATACAATATTTTTAACAAAAGGATATGCAGGAAAAGTGTTTCATTTCAAATACTATTGGTATTTCTTCAGAGTCAGTTGTGGGTTACACTGTGCTCCACCCCACTCACCCCCCCACCAAAAAAGAGACATTGTGTAAGTTAAGATGAGGTTGAAGCAGAATTTCTTGGACTGGAACACACAGTGTTCCCCTGGGCAGACTAGTTCCCGGGTTCTTTGTCCTTGGGAATCAAAGAATGAATCCACGGATGGAAGGTGGTATAGTAAAGGTGGACATTTACTGAAGAACAATTATGGACTCCCACATGGGGAGGGGGAAGAGTCCCACTGAGTCCCTGTTTCCATGGTTTATAAAGGCTATAGATCAGTGATGGCGAACCTATGACACGCGAACTCATTTTTTTGGTTGATTTTTCTTTGTTAAATGGTATTTAAATATATAAAATAAATATCAAAAATATAAGTCTTTGTTTTACTATAGTTGCAAATATCAAAAAATTTCTACATGTGACACGGCACCAGAGTTAATTTAGGGTTTTTCAAAATGCTGACACACCGAGCTCAAAAGGTTCACCATCACTGCTATAGATCTTGGTGCCTTGATATCCCCTCTGATTGGTCACTATTTCCTTGAACTGGTTATTATAGTAACTTCTGAGCTCAAAGGTCGAACCTCACATGGGACAAGTGAGGTTTTTCCTCTCCTGCTTCCTTATTGTTTTCCTATTCCCTTTGGGGTTTCTTCTTCTGGATGAAGGGCTTCCTTCTCTTTTTTTGTAAATATAGACCTTTTGCTGTTTCCAGCTCCGTCGTTCTATGGAGATATATCTGTTGCAGCTTTTCAGCTTCCCTATTCTATGGAGATACACCTTTTACTGCTTTGCAGCCCTGTGCTTCTTCCATGGTCCCCTTAATTTCTAAAATTTCCTAAACCTGTCTTTTTCACCACCAAAAATTCCTGTTTCAAGGTCATACTCAAGTATTGTGGTCCCTACAGATCTTGGCTGGAGAACCTAGACAGAACATGGCGACCGAACCTGGCTAGAACCTGGCTGGAGAACCTGGCTGGAGAAGCTGGATGGAGAACCTAGCAAGAGAACATGACTACAGAACCTGGCTGGAGATCCTGACCAGAACTTGGCTGGATCCTAACCAGAACTTCGCTGGAGACCAGAACTTCGCTGGAGATCCTGACCAGAACTCGGCTGGAGTTCCTGGCTTGAGATCCTGGAGGGAGAACCTCGCTATGCTGATCAACGGGAAAAAAAAAAAAAAAGTATTGTGGTCCCTTGTTCCAATATGACTGGTATCCTTATAAGAAGAAAAGAAGAGCCCAGCCAGCATGGCTCAGTGGTTGAACGTCAAGGTCTATGAACCAGGAGGTCATGGTGTGATTCCCAGTCAGGGCACATGCCCGGGTTGCAGGCTCACTCCCCAGTGTGGGGCATGCAGGAGGCAGTTGATCAATGATTCTCATCATTGATGTTTCTATCTTTCCCTCCCTTTCCTTCTCCCTCTCCCTCTCCCTCTCTGAAATCAATAAACTATATATATATATATATATATATATATATATATATATATATATATATATTTTAAAGCTGGATATATATATATATATATATATATTTTTTTTTTAAAGCTGGGGTGTCACAGGAATGCCCTAGGAAGGGGGCCAGAATGCCCAAAACTACAAGTGTGGACACTCGGGTAAGGACTTCACCTGGACACCGATATGAGTGGGACCTCCACCCTCATCGGCGATGATAACTGATAGCTCCGACCACCCAGCGCGGGTGCTTGCTGTACCACAGCTCACATCGGAACCCTGCTGGACTTCCACTCCAGCAGACACGAGCTGCCACTGCAGCCGCCTGGCTTCAGATGGACGCCCGCCTCTCCAGAGACCTGAGGCCGCTGCCAGTGGCCAGGGCATTGCACTGAACATTTGCTCTGCTCACTTCCGTCACCTAAGCTCCCCCTCTCTGTATGTAATGTGCATGTGACTCTACTGGCTTCCTGGGGATGCCTCCCCTAACACACCTAGCATTTGTGCTAGAGTGAGGCACTGCGGCATGGAAGGGTTACGGAATGTGCTCAGGGGAGGGACTGCTGCCTGGAAAAGGTTATTGATTGTGTCAGGGTCAGGAACCGTGGCAGAGAAAAATGGCTAGATTGTCTTAGAAAACAATGTGTTATGATTAAATCCAGCCAGGTGTGACTCCGTTTACCTCCCCTTTGTGCTTATGAACTTTCTGTGAACTTCTAAGGAACAGCTAATGAAATGCTTTGTATTTTTTTAACACTGTTTTGCTATAAAGGATCATAATGCAGCACCCTTGGTCTCTGCCACATGCTGCAAACCTTCCCAGAGGGCGAAGGTGCGGGCTGTGGTCAGCTGGCCAGCTTAATAAAGGCTCTTAAATTTAAATTCTGAGTCAGTGGTCTATCTCACTGAGCCAACCCATAACACATTGTGGAAAGACACACGTGTGTGAGTGCCTCCTTTTGGGGGTGCTTCCTTGCTCAGACACATGTCAAAGAGATGATTTTCAGGTTCTTGAGCAAGACCTCCCTGGGTTGTAAAACTCACAAGAGGCATTTAAGAATATTTACATCTCAAAGGGGCAGAGAAAGAATGTGTAATTATCTTTCCTAAAGCAAATACTCTAAAAGAAGGGAGCTCAGGGGGCCTAAAGTCAGAGAGAAGCCTGTCTAAGGTTAGCCAAGCTGAGAACATTAAAGCCATCTTGCTCAGTGGCCTTCCACTGCGTGAAAGCTGTTGTTTTTATTGACCCTATTAATTATTTGGTGATAAAGAAACAATCTATTAAGCATTTTACACCTAACAAGATAGTTTGGATTTTAAAAAATTATATATATACAATGTATTACCACACTTTACTTACCTGTTTAAAAAATTAGTTGAGGGCTTGGGGTTGACAAAGTATAATTTTTTCTATCTGAAATAAAATGAGAAACAGACTCTAGTTTATCATTTTCATGCAAAACAACTGGTTTTTTTTCCCAATAACAGATTATTGTGTACAACAGGAGCTAACATTGTTTGTTTATTTATTTATTAATTTTTAGAAACTCTTGAATCAAAGATACAAATTTTCTTTAAACAATAAAGTCTCGCCCTAACCAGTTTGACTCAGAGGATAGAGCATCGGTCTGCGGACTCAAGGGTTTCAGGATCGATTCTGGTCAAGGGCATGTACCTTGGTTGCAGGCACATCCCCAGTGGGGAGTGTACAGGAGGCAGCTGATCGATGTTTCTCTCTCATCAATGTTTCTAACTCTCTATCTTTCTCCCTTCCTCTCTGTAAAAAAAAAAAAAAAAAAAAAAAGAATAAAGTCTCCAGTCTGGCAGGTCAGTGGTTGAGCGTCAACCCAAGAACCACAAGGTTCCAGATCAGAGCACAGGCCTGGGTTGTGGGCTCGATCTCCAGTAGGGCGTGAGCCGGAGGCAGCTGATCAATGATTCTCTCTCATCACTGATGTTCTATCTCTCTCTCCCTCTCCCTTCCTTTCTGAAATCAATAAAAATATTAATATATATATATATTAAAAATAAAAAGAATAACCTCTCCAACAGAGTAACTCAGTGCCACATTCCGAATCCCAGAACAAGGTCATATTTAATGAGCTTTCTCTCTGCATTCCCACGTCTACGCCCACTCCTGTCAAGATCCAGGACAGATGGGCCATCAGTTCAAAGACCCACAGCAGGACAACCCCCATTGGCATCCTGCCCAGGACGTTCTGGAGCGAATAGCAAACATCTGTTCTCACATCTGCAACCCAGATCTAAGAAGGAGACAGCTGCTAGCCACACGCCCTCCACCCCAAGACAAAGCTTTAAAAAATGCTGATGGAAGCCAAGAATTAAAACACCAAAACAGCTGACGCCGGCTGCCGGCCGGGCGGCTGAGCGCGATGCCGCATGCTAGCCAGCCCACCGTGCGGATCAGGGAGCTCACCAACGAGAATGTCAAGTTCGTCACGGAAACTACGGACCTAGCGGTGGCCAATTCTACTCGAAGGGTCTTCATGACTGCGTTGCCCACAATAGCCATTGACTGGGCTCAGATGGACGCCAATTCTTTAAATTCCTCAGTCCTCGCAGGCTTGGATGAACCCCCTCACTCGCAATGACATTGTGGACTAGCTGCAGTACTCCGGGGCTGCACGCATGAATTCTGCCCGAGAGCTCGGTGGAGTTCACTGTGGACGTGCGGTGCCACGAAGACCAGACTCATGACGTCACATGACCTTCATCTCCAGTAGCCCCCAGTTGTTCCAGCGACATCCCGGAGCCGAGATAACGACCCCAATGACTACGTGGACCAGGACTGACATCCTCGTCGTCAAACTGCGAAAGGGCCAGGAGCTGAGACCGCGCGCCTATGCCCCAAAGGGCTTTGGCAAGGAACATGCTCAGTGGAACCCGACTGCAGGGGTGGCTTTGGAATACGATCCCGACAGCGCCCCGAGGCACACAGTGTACCCCAAGCCAGAGGAGTGGCCCCAGACTTCACCCGACCCCAGCAGCAAGCCAGAGAGGTTTTACTACCACGTGGAGGCCTGTGGCTCTCTGCGCCCTGCTCCATCGTCCTCTCAGCCCTCTCTGGGTTGAAGAAGCTGAGTGATTCACAGACCCAGTTAAGCCACGAGATCCAGAGGGACGTCCTCATCATAAATTAGCCGCAGCCCATCCGCCTGAGTGGAAAAGGATCCGAGCAGCAGCTGTGTTCAGGTCTCCTGAGACTCTCCTAGCTCCTGAAGTCCCGACTGCTGTACTTAACTCCTTGGCAAGCCATCAGCACCAACTAGAGAGGTAGCAGAGGGGAAGGGAGCCCCTCCCAGCTTTGCTTGGTCCCAGGTAGATTACCAGGTGCCCCTGGTATTTGAGGGAGGACAGTCATTCACTGAGCATGCAGCATCCCTGGCCCTGCCTGCTGATGGCCACTTCTCACCAGAACCCAGACCTTCCTTCCCCCCTGACTTGCTTGTAGGGGTCATACTGCTTCTCTGTTGAAAACCACTGAGCTAAACCCTCCTCTTTAGGTCTAGCTCTTGACTTACTTTCTGTGTGAAAGTTAGCATTTTCAGAGTTGTACCTTAGGTTTCTGCTGTTAGGATTGAGTGTTAGAAGTCTAATTCAGGCTGCCTACAAACACACCCCTGCCCACCGTCAGCCTATGCTTCGCTCACATCCCAGGTGTCTTTAGACCCTGGCTGCCTCCTCCCCCACCCCACTCCACCCCACCCCCAAATAAATCCTGTATTTCATTCTAAAAAACAAAACAAAAAACAACAAAGAAACCAAAACATAATAGAATAGAAAATAACATAATGTTGTAAGGGTAAGTATTGAGTCAGGTATGTATGTATATATGTATGTATGTGTCCCAGTGAGAAGGATAACCCCTATTTTATAAAACTACTGTTTGGAATTCTCTGCTATTCTTTAGACGGCCTCTTATTCTAAAAAAATACAATAACTTTGCTTTCTAGCCTGTTTTAGCTTGCTTGAATAATGAGGAAGATAAACTTAACTGTCTGACCTTGTAGGCCCAATACTCTCAATACTCTCAATGCCATGCCAGGTGCATTTTTTAATTGGGTAGAACTGCGTAGTTTTCAAGGCCACCAGCAAGATAACCACTAAGCACACAGAGGGCTGGCTCTTTCATAAAAAGGGAAGTTCTGCTTGTAGCTCTGCTTAGAATTTGAATTCATTTTCTCTAAGCCCACCTCGGTGAATAAAGTGTAACTCCAAACTCTCTGAGCATTGCTTGATTTATTCTGGTTCTCTGTAACACCAGGTCATAATATAAGGTGTATTCCTTTGAGAACTGTTCTAGAAAATCCACAATAGTTACTTGAAGAGAAGGGGGAAAGAAGTCAGTTAATCCCTTCTGTTTTACATAACAATAGGCCAGGTTTTGAGATCTAGTCCCACCCCCTCAATTAACCTATTAATTGATATTACTGGTATTCCAAATCAATCCAGGAGTTTTGGGCTACCCGTTTGACATTTGAAAGCCAGGCTCATTTCATTTCTATTCTCATTCACCTCCTGGCAAGCAGCCTCTTTCACTCACTTCTGGTTGGCCTGTATAGAATAAAGTGAACAGGTAAAAAACAAAAATCACATCACTCTTGTTTCTGTAAGTGGATAGATACGGACACATAAAAATAATCTCAAGGTGTAAGGTCTGGGGCTGGGAAAATCGGGTCTTTCCTGATCCCACCAGCTGAGTTGGACAAAACAACCCAGAACTGCCGAGCCACATCCTGCTGGACAATAGCAGCCATCCTGGGACCCACCAGAGCATCCTGTTGTGCTGATGGCCAATAAATAACCACCGGAGACTTCTCAAGATGGCCAGGGTGCAGCTGCACCAATTTCCCGATCATCAATCACCAGCCACAGGCTACCTCAGATAAACCTGATTGGTCCAACAGCAGCATAAAAAATCTCTGCCAGGCATAGGCGGGTGTGACTCCCCCGGCCTGCACCCCCAGACCGTGGGACCTCACCCGAGAGCTTCCAATAAATGCGATATTTCGCTCTTACCCTGCTTGTCTTGGTCAATTTATTGGCTTTGGTCAGATTAAATCTTACATCTCAGATTAAACCTTACGTTAAACTTTACACTTATGTATCATTCATGTTGTTGCAAATGGTAGGAATTCCTTCTCTCTTATGGCTGAATAATATTCTATTACATGTATATGAAGCAGGAATTTTAGGGAAATATAGGCAGGCTTAGGGATTTTTTTTAGAATTGGGGTACATGGAAAAAACACAGGGAGAAGGTACATTTCCATAACACAAGAAAGCCAGGTGCAGTTACATCTCCATAAGACAAGGGAGTGGCAACAGGTATATTTCCATAAGACAAGGAAACTGGAAGTAGCCAAGAAAGGTCTATATTGACAAAATGGGGAGAGGGAAGCTCTTCATTCAGATGGAAAAGAAGAAAGCCCAGAGGGAATAGGGGAACAGTGGGGAAGGAGTGGGGAGAACCTCACATGTCCCATGTGAGGTTCAACCTTTGAGCTCAGGAGTTAATATAGTAACCAACTGGAAGGGGAATATTGACCAATCAGAGGGGATGTCAAGCACCAGGATCTGCAGCCTTTATAAAGCCATAGGGAAAGGAACTCAGTGGGACCCTTTTCCCCCTCCCTACGTAGGAGTCTGTACTTGTTCTTCAATAAATCTCCATCTTTGCTATGCCACTTTCTGTCCGTGGATTCATTCTTTGATTCCAGTGGACAAAGAACCCGGGTTCCAGTCCAAAAATTCCGTATCATATATGCTACATCTTCTTTCATCCATTTGAAACCAGACAATCAATGGGTCCCGGTTGCCTATCACTACTTGAGCCAATTAAGCAGAGACAGGGTTGAATCATATGTGAATGTTTATTCCAATAATGCTGGCAGTATGGGAGAGCAGCAGGTCATCCACAAAGATCTGCTCTACCCCCCACCATAAGCCAGCTGCTTATAATGCATAGGACAAAGATTACATGGGAAAGTAGGAATTACAGCCATGGGGAAGTAGGCAAGGCATAATGGTTACAGGTTATAGGCAATGTAGGCTGTGGGTCGCAATGATGCATTGCCTCTGGTAACAGATTCCTTCAGCAACAAGGCTGTTAATCTTTCCGTGATGATGGGCAGTTCTCGGAAAAGGAGAATGGACTGACTGCATTCCCAGGGTAACTCCTATGCCCCGGGGAGTACAGCTCTCAGCCAGGATAGAATGTGCTTTCTCCAATCAGAACAATCCTGGTTAACAGAGCATGATGAATATTTCTTATAATTATAGCTAGTCCCCATTATTCTATTTCTGCCCCTAACACATTCATCTGTCGATGGACACAGGTTGTTTCCATATCTTGCCTATTGTGAACAATGCTGCAATGAAAATGGGGTGAAGATATCCTTTCTAGTTAGTGTTTTTGTTTTCTTCAGATAAATACCCAGAAGTGGGATTGCTGGATCAAGTCATGGTTTTATTTGTAATTTTTTGAGGAGCCTCTATTTTTGTTTTCCATGGTGGCTGCACCAATATACATCCCTATCAACAGTGCACAGGGTTCTCTTGTCTCCACATCCTCGCCAGCACTTATCTCTTGTTTTCTTGATGATTGCCATCTTAACCAGTGGGAGGTGATATCTCATTGTGGTTTGGATTTGCTTTTCCCTGATGATTAGTGATGTTGGGCACCTTTTCATGGGCCTGTTGCCTATTTGTACATCTGCTATTCAGACCCTCTGTTTATTTTTAAATGGAACTAACTTAAACATAATATATTATTAGTCATATAAATTAATTCATTTTGCGTGAGCAATACACATCATTTCCAACACTCCTTTCCTTGGACCCAAATCAAAGCTTTTGTAAATTTCTCCTCACAACGAATGTTTTGTGCAACACAACTGGACAGAGTCCAGATTTCAATTCTTATGGCCAATCCATTGTAAAGGTGGCAGGTGGCCCCTGTCAAAATCCAGAAACTGCTAAAAATAAAACCAAATCAATATAATTGTCTTTAGTAAGAGTTTATTGTGTGTAGATGGACAGTTCACAAAGAGAATTGTCAAACCAATCGTGTTACGGAGCCCAGAGCTATATGTTGTTATAGGATGGCTTATAATGAAAACACTGAGGCTAGTCAATCTTTATAGTTACTTATAGCATTTGGTTTTCCCCCCAAATGACAGGGGATTCATTAAAAGTGGTCATCTTATGCTAATTTTGGAAAACAATTTATTTTTAAATATATTTTCATTGATTTCATAGAAGAAGGGAAAGGGACAGAGAGATTTAGAAACATCAATGATGAGAGAGAATCTGCTTCCTGCACACACCCACTGGGAATCAAGCCTGCAACCCAGGCATGTGCCCTGACCAGGTATTGAACTGTGACCTCCTGGCTCATAGGTCAACACTCAACCACTGAGCCACACCAGGTGGATAACAATTTAGGTTTTTTAAGTGACTTTCAGAGGCATTTATAAGAAACAACCCTAGTTAGGTTTTGCTTACACTGCAGAATAAGCTACATTAGATTTCAGTTACATGGCTTAGCTGGTTCTGCTGTTCAGGGAAGTTTCAAGTCTGGTCTCTATTTGTATTTTGTTTTAACTCCTATATTCTTGTTCATTCAAGAAATTATCATAAGCTCTTTCCCTTGTAAATGAGCATTTAAGGTAAGATACAAAGCCCCTGCCCACCAAAAACGTAAGCAGACAGGTTTTAAAATTAAAAGTTAATTTCCCAATGGTATTTTTCACAGAAATAGAACAAACAATCCTAAATTTGTATGGAACCACAAAAGACCCCTAAATAGCCAAAACAGTCGAGAAAAATGGAACAAAGCTAGATGCATCATGCTCCCTGATGTCAAAGTATATTACAAAGCTGCAATAATCAAAACAATATGGTACTAACAAAAAAACATACCTATCAATGGAACAGAATTGAGAGCCCAGAAATAAATCCATGAATTTGACCAAAACCTACAACCAAACAAAAGCTTTACTTGGGAGCCTTTTTAGGTACTGCAAATCTGGAAGACACAGATATAGGTAGAAACCCAACTTTATTCTGAGGGAGAATGAAAGGATCAGAGTTTATAAAGATAGAGAAAAGGGAGTTTCCAGAGGGGTTGCACAAGTTGCTTTGAAAGAGCTATGATTGGTGCTGGCAAACCAACTTATATTATGGTATAAATGATTAACTGCTAGGTATGTCCTATTGCTAGTTAAAAAAAAATAATAGAGTTCAGTGACGCAGAGCCAGTTCCAGAAACTGTATCCCCAGCTGGCATGGACATTGGTTGAACATTGACCTATGAACCAGGAGGCCACAATTTGATTCCTGGTCAGGGTAATGCCCAGGTTGCCAGCTCGATCCCCAGAGGAGGCATGCAAGAGGCAGCCAATCCATGATTCTCTCTCATCATTGATGTTGTTTCTATCTCTCTTTCCCTCTACCTTCCTCTCTGAAAACAATAAAAATATATTTAAAAAAGAAACTGCATCATGATGTATTGTTGGTTTTAGCCCAGTTCAAAAGTTCAGTTTCACTTGGAGGGAATGTGTTAACTCAGCTTCCTGAATGCCACCCATTTTAAATTGCTCTCTGGAGAATACCAATTCTATTTTGCTGTTTTTCTTCCACATGGTCAATTAATTTATGATGAAGAAGCCAAAATCATACAATGGGGAAAGGACAACCTATTCATAATGGTGCTGGGAAAACCTGACAGCCACATGCAAAAGAATAAAACTGACACTCTATCTTACACCATACACAAGAATTGACACTAAATGGATTAAAGACATGGATATACAACCCAAAACTGCCGGAAGCCGGTCCATCCTTGCTGCTTGACACAGTCGCTGCAGGAAAGAAACATCTGCACAGCATATGTTTCAAGGGACCTGGCATATATAGCATATTGTTCTTAATATGTTTGCTCTCCTTAGCGCCACGTGTTTTAACCAAGGTCACCTCTCCGAGAAAGGTTGTTTCCCCAGGTGGGGATTTTTCCCTGAGGTTAGGAAGGAGATACAACCCCTTAATTAAGTGCCAGGCAGGTAGTTAAGCTACATAATCTTTACTCCCTGGAATGGAGATAAGAAACGCCCTAACCTTTGTAATAGAAATTGACAGGATTAAAATCGGCTGGTGTAAATACGGATGTAACAAGACAATAAACATCAGATCCTCATCAGTTCCTAACCAGAACTCCGACCAGAACTTTGGCTGGAGATCCTGGCTAGAGGTCCTGACTAGGCTGCTGATCAACTGAAGGCTGTCTTCGTGTCACTCCTTCTTCGCCGACTCCGTCACACCTTTGGGGACCCCTGGACCAGCTGGGATTGGACCCCAGCACAAAACCATAAAACTCCTGGAAGAAAACATAGGAGGTAAGTTCCTGACGTCATTCTTCAAGATGAGTTTTTACATGTGACACCAAAAATAAAGACAAAAAAACAAATGAAACTACATCACATTAAAAAGCTTCTGCAGCTTGGCCAGTGTGGCTCAATGGTTCAATGTCAACCTATGAACCAGGAGGATTGGATTCTGATCAGGGCCCCATGCCCAGGGTTGCAGGCTTGATCCCCAGTAGGAGGCATGCAGGAGGCAGCCGATCAATGAGGCCCCAGCAGTGGAGGACCCCACATCCAAGATCCAGGAACCAGAAAGGGCCCCAGAAGTGGAGGGCCTGATGCCCAGAGGCCCAGCTGTGGCTCGCCCCGCAGACTCCCTCCGCCTGTCGCCCTGCAGGAGGAAGGAAAACTGGAACCCAGACATCAGTGGGACTGTTCCTTCCAGCATCGCTCTCAGGTGCAACCACTTTCATGGGGAGAATGGCAGCAGCAGATCTGAGGTGCAGTGGCCAGGAAGATGACCGGCTGCCTCCACCCTGACCCTTCATGGAATGATCCTCTAGGACAAATGTTCTTACAATAACACTTCTCAGTTGAATAGTCATGTAAGACATTGGTCTTCATAGACATTTGTACATTTTTCTTTTGGTTACCTAATAAATTATGCAAAAATTCCAACATCTTTCTCCTGTGTGTCCCTCCTTTGGTGACTAGGGAAGGACTAAGTGAGGGTCCCCATAAGTTGCCTGACTTTGGGCACTGGTAAGGCAGTCGAGGGACGTAGAGGGTCATCAAACCGGGACTCGTGTTTGGGGCCTCCAAGAGTCCAGCAGAAGGGCAGCCAGCAGCCCCAGGAACTCCTTAGCCCAGAACCCCTTCAGCTCCCTGGACCCGCCCCTTACCTCTGCCTCCAGATTCTGGACTGGGCATGCCAGTTTCCAATCCCCACTCCCAAATTAATGACTTACCAAGGCTCATTGCTGATAAAGAACCAAAATTCAACAGAGTACATTTAAAGATTTAATTGGCTTTATTAAAAGATTCACAAATAAGCTCGGCCTGCATGGCTCAGTGGTTGAGCGTGGACTTATGAACCAGGAGGTCACAGTTAGATTCCTGGTCAGGGCATATGCCCAGGTTGTGGGCTCAATCTCCAGTGTGGAGCATGCAGGAGGCAGCCGATTGATGATTCTCTCTCAACATTGGTGTTTCTCTCCCTCTCCCCTCCTCTCTGAAATCAATAAAGACATCTCAAAAATAAAAAGATTCATGAATCAAGCAGCATCCCGCCTAGCAACTAAAATGGCTTGTACAAAATGAAAGTTTTTTTTATAGGGAGAGGCTATGTCAGAGGCGTTATTAGCCAAAGAAAGGATTATTTTTACCCAGCCCATCTTCTTTGGAGGAGGAGGAGGAAGAACAGAAAGGGTTTTCCTATGCAGATGGTATCTTTGGGGGGCAGGGGGATGAGAGAGATGGACAGGGTCCATGTGACAGATTACCTACCTGGTGCCTGACAGGAGAAATCTAGTCTGGTTGATTGAGATTACATTTCTGGGAGAGACTGAAATTGCAATTAAATCAGGTATAAAATCTAGGTTCGGTATCATGGGCTTTTAGCGGGAGTGATGCCATTTGGGGCCTGTGGTGTTTTCTTTCACATTACCAAATAGAGTAGAACTATTGTATCCAACATATCCGGGGTTTAAACCAGGCACTGACTTAAACAATGCCCAGCAAAGTGTAAATGCTCAATAAATGTCAACTACAATTATAACCAGAGGCCCAGTGCACAAACTCAAGCACAGGATGGGGAGGGGATGTGGGAGGTTGGCCAGCCGGCCCCACCCACTGGTAGAACTCCTGGTCAAGGGGAAGATTTGCATATTAGGCTTTTATTATATAGGAGGATTGCTCAACTGTGATTTCTCTGGGACCAAAGTAATCCACTGGGATTGAACTCACAGGAGTCTCAACGTGCAGACTTTTTCCCTCAGGGGCTATTCCTGTAACCCCTTCACTTGACCTCACTAGTTTCTGGCATCCCACCCTTTCCCAGCTTCCCTTTAGGATTCTATGTGTCACCTTCAGTCCTCAGACTAACACTCCACCCCCTGAGCATACCAGCTAGGGCTGTGTCTGCTTCACATTTAATCATATTCAAGAATTTGCTCATAAAAAGGCTGTGGAGTGTTGCAGTATAAGGAAATCAAAGACTATTTAAAAGTTATTCTCATTAGTTTCTAATGGCAGGACACGAAGAATTATTTTTTTTTAATATATTTTATTGATTTTTTACAGAGAGGAAGGGAGAGGGATAGAGAGCTAGAAACATCGATGAGAGAGAAACATCAATCAGCTGCCTCCTGCACATCTCCTATTGGGGATGTGCCCGAAACCCAGGTACATTCCCTTGACCAGAATCGAACCTGGGACCTTTCAGTCTGCAGGCCGACACTCTATCCATTGAGCCAAGCCGGTTTCGGCGAGGAATTATTTTTTACTGGACACATCATACCACAAGTGCCTCTGATATTAATTTTTTAAATAACTCCACTTTTAAGCATTTCCTGACAGATATTCAACAACTGCTCCACATAGTGATACATGATGAATCTTATATTTTTGTAGGACTTTATATGCTCATTAATGTGCCACGAAGGAATAACATAATGGTTCTTTCATCCATACATAGAGGAGGCATATCAGGAAAATGAGGAGCACAGGAGTTGAGTCACAGAGCTGGGTCTGAATCCTGGCTTGGTCACTCACTTTAGACAAACAATTTAACCTTTTTAAAACCAAATGTTCACTCAATAGTCAGAAATTTATACGTAAGATAAATATTTATTAAGAAAGTCAGCCAGGCCCAGCCAGCATGGCTCAGTGGTTGAATGTCGATCTATGAACCAGGTTGGTCATGGTTCAATTCCAGGTCAGGGTACATGCCTGAGTTGGGAACTCAATCTCCAGTGTGGAGTGTATAGGAGGCAGCCAATCAATGATTCTCTCTCATTATTGATGTCTCTCTCTCTCTCTCTCTTTCTCTCTCTCTCTCTCCTTCTCCTTTCTAAAATCAATAAAAATATGTATTAAAAAAACAGTCAGCCAGGAATTGGATAAACAATGGTGAAGAAAATACATGGTTTAACAATGAAGATGATAGTTACATCTTCAGGTTGTATGTGTATTAAATGAGATAATATATACCAAGTATCAGGCAACATATTTATTGGCAGAACACTTGACAAAATTCTCAAAAAATGAGAAGTACTGACAGATACTTGAGAGTACCTTTTTAAAAAAAATTATCTTCTGCTGTGCAATTCAGTAGCCAGGAGCCACATATGGCTATTTAGAATCTGAAATGTTCATCTGAATTAGGATGTCCTGTACAGAACATGTAAAATATACACCAGAATTCTGAATCTTCGTATCAAAAAAAAAGGGGGGGGAGTAAAATATCTCACTAATAATTTTTATAAACATATTCACAATATATTTTAAATATATTGGATTAGATAAAATGTATTATTGAAATTAATTTCACCAGTTTCTTTTTACTCTTCATAATGTAATTACTAGAAAACTAAAATCACATATTTGCTCACATATCACTTCTATTACACAGCACTATGCTAGACAACAGGTACTCTGAACACAAATATAACAAAGGTAGAGCCTAGGCCAGTGATGGCGAACCTTTTGAGCTCGGCGTGTCAGCATTTTGAAAAACCCTAACTTAACTCTGGTGCCGTGTCACATATAGAAATTTTTGATATTTGAAACCATAGTAAAACAAAGATGTATATTTTTGATATTTATTTTATATATTTAAATGCCATTTAACAAAGAAAAATCAACCAAAAAAATGAGTTTGCGTGTCACCTCTGACACGCGTGTCATAGGTTCGCCATCACTGGCCTAGGCACTCTAAAGAGCTTCTAATTTATCTGGGAAATGAGGTTAATTGCTATATAACATGATAAGTACTCTTACAGCAGTATAAAAAGTCAGCAAAATCTTAGAAGCAGAGTCACACTTTATGACCCCTGAAGAGTTTTGGACCACTGTATATATCAGATAGGAAAACCGGAGCAACTGTTTTGCCCATAGATCTTATTAAGGAACATTTTGGGTACCATCTGAAACATTTTGGGATCTGCTGGATCCAGATATGTTACACATGTCAATTCCTGGGTTTAGGAAAACATTGTAATGTTTGCTGTAACAACTTCAATTGTTAAGATAATCTCGTACCTTGTTAGTGACATTTACCCGTTTCCTTAAAAAAAAAACATGAGAAATAGTCAGAAAGGTCCAAGTTTGATTTGTTCATGAAGTTCCCCGTGGACACGACCATCTTGTTAGGATCTGATTTGCAGTTGTCTACAGGACTATGATCCTCAATTACTTTAACCACAACCTCTCCAAATCTTTCTGCATAAAACTCCTCCAACCTGTGATATATCTGTGCAAGTTTGGTTATTTTAGGATCCTTGTAAACAAATTCCTGTTTATCCAAATCCCTGAACTTGGTTCCATAAATACCAAAAAGAAAACAGGTGCCAAATATCTGCCGATGAACAATCTTGATGAAGGCTTCTTGAAGCTGGTTTGGGGTATTATTACAAATGAAGAAAAGGGAGTCATGCTGACCCAGAGAGGAAAAGTTAGAAAATAAATGACAGGCCACTAGAAATTATAAGTGTAAAGCCAAATACAGGGGGGAGGGGGAGCTAAGGGACATTGTGTGAGTACTGTGCTGGAATGCCTTAGGAGATATATTTTAGCCAATTTCTAATCATGGAGTAAGGACAAATACTGACATTTATCATGTTCCTTGGTAAAAACTGGGCTGTAACTGCATATTTTAGTGCTTGGAATCAAACACTAAAATAGAATAATAATTATATTAATTCTTAGGGGTACCTTTGCTGTTTAAAAGCTGTTTGAGTTACTTTTCTGTTTATGAGTGTTCTCAGTTATATAGCAAGGGCAATATAACTGCCTGGTTTATTGTGAACAATCACTAATGAGAGATGAATAAGGCTAATTAATAAAGGATTCAATTGAATTTAAGCACAAAAAAATATCCACGAACTTTAGCTTCCCATGAGATTCTTTAAGGCACCTAAAAGAAACTGAGTTAAGATAATTCTCCCCATGTATAACAACTTGATATTATCCTCAGCCCATGTAGCCTTAAGTGAGGGATTTATTTTTCTGGTATTTTGATTTCTTAAAAATAAACAAGGAGTTTGGAACTCAGGAATTTATAACACAAGGTAGGAGCCATATTTTGTTTTGTTATTTTAATTGAATTTATTGGGGTGACATTAATAAATTGTTTCAAGTGTGCAACTCATCTGTATACTATACTGTGTGTTTACCACCGAAAGTCAAGTTGCCTGTCACCATCTGTTCCCACTTTACCCTCTTCTGCTTGGCCCATTTCTCTTTCCCTCTGGTAATCACCATACTGTTGTCTGTGCCTATGAAGTGTGTTTTTTTTGTTTGCCCTTTTTGTTTTTTGCTTAATCCCTTTACCTTTTTACCCAGGCTCCTAGCAACCTTCCCCTCTGACAGCTGTCAGTCTGTTCTGAGTTTGTTTCTATTTACTTTTTTTCATTAGATTCCACATATAAGTGAAATCATATGATATTTGTCTTTCTCTGACTGGCTTATTTCACTTAGCATAGTAGTACTCTCTAGGTTCATCCATGCTGTCCCAAAGGTAACATTTCCTTCATTTTAACTTTGTGTAAATGTACCACAGCATTTTTGCCCACTCATCGACTGATGGGCATTTGGGTTGTTTCCAAATCTTGGCTACTGTAAATAGCACTGTAATGAACATAAGGGTGCATATACTCTTTAAAAAAATTGATTTTAGAGACACCCAAGATGGCGGCATAGGTAAACACCAGAGTTTGCTGCCTCGAGCAACCACTTCAAAAATACAACTAAAAAACGAAACGGACATCACCCAGAACCACAGGAAGGCTGACTGAGTAGAAATTCTACAACTAGAAGGAAAGAGAAAAGCAAACCCAGACTCAGAGGAGGCACAGTGTGGAACTAAAATACTAAGGTTCAGAGTGCATGCGGAGCGGGCTGGCTGCTGAGGGCACAGTTGTCGTTTTCAATCGGGAGGGAGTCTCAGGCTCTGAGCTCCAGTTCTGGGCGAGTCTCTAGGGACCCAAACTCATATGGGAGAAGCGGGACTGTCTGGCATCGGTCAGAACCCTAGGGCAGCTTTCTCTCCGAGGGGCTTGCAGCGATTACTGGGACAACGAGAAGCAGAGCCTCTGAGGGCAAGACTGAGAGCAGCCATAACTGCTAGCCCCACCCTGTTCATCCCGTGGGACTTGCCCCGCCCAAGCCCTGCAGGGAGGCTTTTGCTGGATAGCCTCAGGCAAAGCCTAGATTAGCACCTCCCTAGAGATCCAAGAGCCAGGAAGCCCAGAGGTCAGAGTGGGACCATCCAGTTTGCAGCTCCCTGGAAACATAAAGGGGGCAGACTCAGTGAGCACCAAAGCCCTATTGAAGCAAGTCTTGCCCCAGACTGGTGTCTCCAGCACAGAAGTTCTCCCACTGCAGACACAGCTGATTCTCACAGCCCATTGGCCTGGAGGTCAATTCCTCACAGTGATAACTACAACAATCAAGTCTTAATTACAACAAGACTGTGCACAAAGCCCACAAGAGGGTGCACCAAGAGTGTCTACCTCAGGTAATTGGGACACTTAGCACAGAAAGGCACCCTATCAACACAGTGAAGCATAAAAAATGCCAAGACGAAGAAACAGGACACAAATGCTAGAAATGGAGGAAAGCAAACTGCAGGATATAGAGTTCAAAACCACACTTTTTTTTTTTTTTTAGTTTTATTCATTTTAAACGGGCCGGATCCGGCCCACGGGCTGTAGTTTGCCCACGGCTGGGTTAGGGTAAGTCGGGCAGGCAGGCAGGTGAGTGGTTAGGAGCCAGCAATCCCAGATTGTGAGAGGGGTGTCCGACCTGTGGTCAGACATCCCCTGAGGGGTCCCCAATTGTAGTGGGTGTAGGCTGGGCTGAGGGAACCCCTCCTCCATGCACGAATTTTGTGCACTGAGCAGACTAGAGTCTAGTCCGTTGTATAAATAATCTATATATCTAGCCTATGTTAAAACTGAAAAATGACATCAGATAAAATGAGAGGAGTTTGGGGCTGCGATGGTTACGGGATGGTCCAGGGGAGGATGCAGGAACAGCCTGTGGGGAAAGCCCTGCTCTCTCTCTTCCCTGGGCTGTTTGTGGGGAGGGCGGCTAGGAGAGAGTGACAGAGAAAGGGAAGCCCACCTTTAGTTCTCTCCTGCCTGCATCCACAGAAACGAAATGATTCCAGGGACTCTTGGGTTCCTCCAGAGCCAGGACACCCTCCCAAGGCCCCGCCGGCTGAAGCCAGCGTGGAGGAAAATGTGCTAGTCATGAGGTTGCTGAGCTCAGGTCCAAGCCCCGCTCCTCCGCTTCGTCCTGCTGTGGCTGGGGCTCTGCCAGCCCCGTGGCTCTGCCCGGCGCTGCACCGCCTGAAACCAGGAGGGTGAAGGGAGCCGCGGGGGTGGCTGGCGCGTCTGGGAGCCCCTGCTTCAGTGCCGCACGCCCTCCTCTAAATGACACTTATAATCCCAGCCCCGCCCTGCTCTGCCCACCCTCAGGGGCAGCTGGTTCTTGCTTTTGGACCCATCGCAGGGCGCACAGTACACTAATGACTAAAATCCTGTGGCACCAAAACATGTATTTTTTGCCAATTTGACCAAAACACAGGTGTATTTTTATTCATTCCCACAGATGGCTATTGTGCTGGCTGTTGGCATTTTTCATTTGACATCTAAGGGAAAAGAGGTCGGTGCCCCGACTAAATAGTTTTAAAATTCCCGGCACACCGGTTGGAAATCACTGCCTTTGAGTAATATTTTTACCTTTTAGTTACCTAAGCAATAACTTTCTACCGAATTAACAATGATTTCTATTATATTTTACTGTGTGGTTTCTACCTTCAGGTCTTTACTTATGTAAACTCACACCAGGAAGGGACCCTGGGGGTGCTGGAGGGCTCGGTGTGGTGACAGATGGCAAAGCGACGCTTCCTCCGCGTGGGAATCGGCTGCCGACCCCACAGCAGGAGCAGCCACTCCGCGGACTGTGGCCTGGGCTGCTCTCACCGTCCACTGGGGCCTTTACAGAAAGAAAATGAAAAGGTCTCCGCTCAGGTCCTAGTCAGACCACCAGGGAACGTCTATCACAGCCTAAAACCACCACCTACGTCTCACCCTCACGGGGCTTATCTTGCTGGAAACAGACACAAACCTCATTGTGCAGATGGCGAAATTATAATGTACCGACCAGAGCAGAGAGCGCTGACCTCGTCACTCTGAGCCTAGCTTCTGAGCAGAGAGAGTCCGTCCTCTGGCGTCTGAGGAGACACCTCCCCTCCGGGCACCCGCCTGCCTCAGGCCGCTGACCTGCCCAGGGCGCCTTCTCCCGAGACCCGTCCTTCAACCCCGGGCCCTCCGCACCCATAATGGGGACCTGATTTCAAACTGCCTGGCAGGTCCGGACAGTGACTCGGGATGAAGCAAAGTTTGGATAAAATCCACGGTCAGATCCCTGCGGCCCGGGAGAGGGTGGGGGAGGACCGCGCGCTGGGCTGAGCCCAATGCCAGGCCCGCAGACAGGCGGGCAGACGGGCTGCTCGCGGTGTGTCCTGGAGCGGGAAGTGGCTGCACAGTGTCCACGGAGGCGGCGGCTCGGCCTCACGTTTATTGCGCTGAGATGCCCGAGATCCCCGAGCAGGAGGCAGAAGCAGCAGCCAAAGGCTCCGAGGCCGCACCGCTGCGTGAACGCACCATGTGAGCCCCGCGCCCGGCGCCCGGCTCCCGCCGCCTCCGCCTCCGCTTCCGAGAGAGCGGGCACCTGCGTCGGAGGCTTCCAGCCGCTCGGAGACACCGAGGGAGGCGGCGGGGGGTGCGGGGGGTGCGGGGCGGGGGGGGGGGGGGCGCGGCGTGGATTGTGGGAGACTGTCCACAGCACAACACTCGGACCCACAAGGACCGTGGCAGCAGCTACTGAATGAGTCTAGGCTTGAAAGGGCGTCGCTTGTTACAGGCAATTAAAAAAGACCAGGTCTTGTAACCAGGAAACTGACTCGAGTAGCCAGTTTCTAACAGCAGCTCAGCCCCAGGGCGTTTCCTGCGGGGCTGGCTGTGCCCTTGGCGAGGAGCCATCACCACCGCCAGTGCCTGTGGTCCCTGCCACGCCTCCCCCAGACACGGGTCAGTGCAGAGCGAAGGGCAGCACGATGCCTCCACCTCAGGGTTCATAGAAACTGGCTCTCACATGTGCTAATTCCCGACTCCAACTTCCACGGGGGCCCAGAGGTCCGCGGTCCAGGGGACAAGCGATGGCTGGCCCAGCACCTACTCCCGTGGCTCAGGGACCCGAGGGCCCGCGCTGGAGTCACTCCCCCAGGGCCTGAATAGACGATCGGACAGACATTCTTGGCAACCGGCCAAATGCCCACATTGCTCTCTGACGCACAGGGAGGTGGGTAGGTTTCCGCAGAGGCCCCTGGAAACGACCAACAGCAATGCCACTCCCGGGAGGACTGCAGGGGATGGCGCCACCACCGCCACCGCCACCACCAAGAGTCTCACAGACGCACGAGTGGCCAGACCTGTCCCGTCTTTGTCCTCTTGCCTGTGTGCTGAGTGTGGCGGCTGCCCCAGGGCAGCCCCCGCTTTCTAATGGCGGGAGTGGGTAGGAGACTCGTGAGCTCTGAGGCCAGAGAGAGTCCAGACGGACCAGAGCTCTTCAGTTCTGCTCAGGTGACAGGCAGCAGCCAGCGGGCACCTGCAGGCGGGCACCTCAGGGCGGGCACCTACAGGGGGCACCTCAGGGCGGGCACCTACAAGGGGCACCTCAGGGCGGGCACCTGCGGGGGGGCACCTCAGGGCGGGCACCTCAGGGCAGGCACCTGCGGGGGGCACCCACAGGCGCCCCAGGAGCAGGCAGCACATGGACGTCATAGCATCTGTTCTGCACTGTTGGGGTCCAGGTCCAGGGGTTCCCAAAGGTGTGGACGGAGTCGGCAAAGAAGGAATGACAAGGAGACAGTGTTCAGTTGATCAGCACAGCGAGGTTCTCTAGCCAGGTTCTCTCCAAAACCACACTTTTAAGGTCTTTAAAGAACTATCTAGAAGCCGCTGATAAATTTAGTAAGGCCCTCGAAAAGACTGGTGAGACCGCCGATAAATGTAGTGAGATCGTCAAGAAATCTAGTGAGACCCTCGATGTTGTGATAAACAACCAACTAGAAATTAAGCATACACTGACTGAAATAAAGAATATTATACAGACACCCAACAGCAGACCAGAGGATCACAAGAATCAAGTCAAAGATTTGAAATATGAAGAAGCAAAAAACACCCAACCGGAAAAGCAAAATGAAAAAAGAACCCAAAAATACGAAGATAGTGTAAGGAGCCTCTGGGACAGCTTCAAGCGTACCAACATCCGAATTATAGGGGTGCCAGAAGAAGAGAGAGAGCAAGATATTGAAAACCTATTTGAAGAAATAATGACAGAAAACTTCCCCTACCTGGTGAAAGAAATAGACTTCCAAGTCCAGGAAGCGCAGAGAACCCCAAACAAAAGGAATCCAAAGAGGACCACACCAAAACACATCATCATTAAAATGCCAAGAGCAAAAGACAAAGAGAGAATCCTAAAAGCAGCAAGAGAAAAAAAGTCAGTTACCTACAAGGGAGTACTCATACGACTGTCAGCTGATTTCTCAACAGAAACTTTGCAGGCCAGAAGGGAGTGGCAAGAAATATTCAAAGTGATGAGTACCAAGAACCTACAACCAAGACTACTTTATCCAGCAAAGCTATCATTCAGAAGTGAAGGTCAGATAAAGAGCTTCACAGATAAGAAAAAGCTAAAGGAGTTCATCACCACCAAACCAGTATTATATGAAATGCTGAAAGATATCCTTTAAGGAGAGGAAGAAGAAGAAAAAGGTAAAGATACAAATTATGAACAACAAATACACATCTATCAACAAGTGAATCTAAAAATCAAGTGAATAAATAATCTGATGAACAGTATGAACTGGTGATTGTAATAGAATCAGGGACATAGAAAGGGAATGGACTGACTATTCTTGGGGGGCGGGGAAGGGTTTGGGGGGTGCGGGAAGAGATTGGACAATAATCGTGCACCTATGGATGAGGACAGTGGGTGGGGAGTGAGGGCGGAGGGTGGGGTGGGAACTGGGTGGAGGGGAGTTATGGGGGGGGGGGAAAGAGGAACAAATGTAATAATCTGAACAATAAAGATTTAATTTTAAAAAAATAAAAAATAAAAATAAAAATATTTTCGCCAAAAAAAATTGATTTTAGAGAAGAGAGACAGACATCAATTTGTTGGTCCATGTATTAATGTATTTATTGACTGTTTCTTTATGTGCTGTGATTGGGGATCACACACACAATGTCAGCATATCACTAGTGTTTCGGGTTTCTTTGGAAATAGTCCCAGAAGTCATAATGCAGTTTCATTATTAACTCCATACTATTTTCCACAGTGACTGCACCAATCTGCATTCCCAACAACACTGCATGAGGGTTTCCTTTTCTACACATCCTCACCAACACTTGTTTATTGATGATAGCCACATTAACAGATGAGTTGATATCTCATTGTGGTTTTAACTTGAATTTCTCTGATAATAAGTAAAGTTGAGCATCTTTTCATTATGTCTATTGGCTATCTGTATGTCTTTTTTTTTTTTACTTGCTTACTGATTTATTTTTTTTATTGCTAAAAGTATTACAAAGGGTATTACATATGTGTCCTTCCCCTCCACTGCCCCGCCCTTGACAATCCCCTGGCCTCCCTTACACCACAGTGTCTTATGTCCATTGGTTATGCTTATATGCATGCATACAAGTCCTTCGGTTGATCTCTTACCCCCCCTCCATCCTGCCCCCCAACCCTCCCTGACCTTCCCGCTGCAGTTTGACAATCAGTATGAGGCAGCTCTGCCTCTGTATCTATTATTGTTCAAAAGTTTGTAATGGTCTTTATTATCTATGAATGAGTGAGATCATGTGGTATTTTTCCTTCATTGACTGGCTTATTTCACTTAGCATAATGCTCTCCAGTTCCATACATGCTGTTGCAAATGGTAAGAGTTCCTTCTTTTTTACAGCAGCATAGTATTCCATCGTGTAGATGTACCACGGTTTTCTAATCCATTCATCTACTGATGGGCACTTAGGCTGTTTCCAGATCTTAGCTATGGTGAATTGTGCTGCTATGAACATATGGGTGCACATATCCTTTCTGATTGGTGTTTCTGGTTTCTTGGGATATATTCCTAGAAGTGGGATCACAGGGTCAAATGGGAGTTCCATTTTTAGTTTTTTGAGGAAAATCCATACTGTCTTCCATAGTGGCTGCACCAGGCTGTATTCCCACCAGCAGTGCACAAGTGTTCCTTTTTCTCCACATCCTGTCCAGCACTTATCGTTTGTTGATTTGTTGATGATCCAGGAATATGTTGAACAGGAGTGGTGAGAGTGGGCATCCCTGGCTTGTTGCTGTTCTTAGGGGAAATGGTGTTAGTTTTTGTCCATTGAGTATGATGTTGGCTGTGGGCCTGTCATATATGGCTTTTATTATGTTGAGGTATGATCCTTCTATTCCTATCTTGCTGAGAGTTTTTATCAAAAATGGGTGTTGGATTTTGTCAAATGCTTTTTCTGCATCAATTGATATGACCATGTGGTTTTTTTTCTTTCAATTTGTTTATGTGATGTATCACGTTTATTGATTTACGGATGTTGTACCATCCTTGCATCCCTGGGATAAATCCTACTTGGTCATGGTGTATGATCCTTCTGATGTACTGCTGGATCCGATTTGCTAGGATTTTGTTGAGGATTTTGGCATCTATGTTCATGAGGGATATTGGCCTGTAATTCTCTTTCATTGTGTTGTCTTTACCTGGTTTTGGTATTAGGGTGATGCTGGCTTCATAGAATGATGTTGGAAGTGTTTCTTCCTCTTGAATTTTTTGTAGTAGTCTGAGGAGGATAGGTTTTAGTTCTTCCTTGAAAGTTTGGTAAAACTCCCAAGAAGCCGTCTGGTCCTGGGCTTTTGTTTGCTGGGAGTTTTTTGATGACTGCTTCAATTTCTTCCATAGTTATTGGCCTATTGAGATTTTTAGATTCTTCCTGATCAAGTTTTGGAAGGTTGTTTTTTTCTAGGAATTTGTCCATTTCCTCCAGGTTGTCTAGTTTGTTGGAGTAGAGTTGCCCATAGTATTGTTTAACAATCATTTGTATTTCTGTGGGGTGTGTTGTTATTTCGCCTCTATTGTTTCTGATTAGGTTTATTTGGGTCCTCTCTCTTTGCTTCTTGGTGAGCCTGGCTAGAGGTTTGTCAATCTTGTTTATCCTTTCAAAGAACCAGCTCTTGGTTTCATTGATTTTCTGTATTGTTTTTTTTGTCTCTATGTCATTTATTTCTGCTCCTATCTTTATTATCTCCTTCCTTCTGCTCACTCTGGGGTTTTCTTGTTGCTCTCTTTCTAATTCTTTGAGTTGAAGAGTTAGATGATTTACTACCATTTTTTCTTGTTTTTTGAGATAGGCCTGTAGAGCTATAAACTTCCCTCTCAGGACTGCTTTCATTGTGTCCCATAGGTTTTGGATTGTTGTGTTTTCATTGTCAATAGTGTCCAGGATGTTTTTAATTTCTTCTTTGATCTCATTGGTAACCCAATCAATATTTAATAACATGCTATTCAGCTTCCAAGTATTTGAGTATTTTGGGTTGTTTTTATTGTAGTTTATTTCTTTTCTTTTTAAAAAAAATATATTTCACTGATCTTTTACAGAGAGGAAGGGAGAGAGACAGATAGTCAGAAACATCGATGGGAGAGAAACATCAATCAGCTGCCTCCTGCACACCCCACACTGGGGATGTGCCCGCAACCCAGGTACATGCCCTTGACCGGAATCGAACCTGGGACCTTTCAGTCCGCAGGCCGACGCTCCATCCACTGAGCCAAACTGGTTTCGGCTGTAGTTTATTTCTAACATTATGCCATCATGGTCTGAGAAGATGCTTTTTATGATTTCAATCTTCTTGAATTTGTGGAGACTTTGCTTTTGACCCAATATGTGGTCTATTTTTGAATATGTCCCATGAGCACCGGAGAGGAATGTATATTCCATGGCTTTGGAGTGAAGTGTTCTGAAGATGTCAATTAAGTCCATCTGATCTAGTGAGTCATTTAGGATTGCTGTTTCTTTGCTGATTGTTTGTCTAGAGGATTTATCCAGTGATGTCAGTGGTGTATTAAAGTCCCCTACTATGATTGTATTGTTGTGGATCTCTCCTTTGATATCTTCCAGGAGTTTTTTTTATGAATTTGGGTGCTCCTGCATTGGGTGCATATATGTTTACCAGGGTTATATCTTCTTGTTCTATTAATCTCTTTAGTTTTATGAAGTGGCCTTCCTTATCTCTTGTTATGGCCTTCACTTTGAGATGTATTTTGTCCGATATAAGTATTGCTACCCCAGCTTTCTTTTCCTTTCCATTTGCCTGAAAGATATTTTTCCATCCCTTCACTTTCAGTCTGTGTGAGTCCCTTCTAATGAGGTGGGTCTCTTGTTGACAGCAGATGTATGGGTCATGTTTTTTTATCCATTCAGCCACTCGATGTCTTTTGGTTGGAGCATTTAGTCCGTTTACGTTTAAAGTTATTATTGAAAGGTACTTGTTTGTAGCCATTTCTTTTTGTGTGTGTGTGGCTGTTTTCTTTCTGAGCTTTTTATTTCTTCTTTTTACACCAGTCCCTTTAGCATTTCTTGCATAGCTGGCTTGGTGGTGATAAACTCCCTTAGCCTTTTTTTGCCTGTGAAGCTTCTTATTTCCCCTTCAATTATGAATGATAGCCTTGCTAGATAGAGTATTCTTGGATTTAGTCCTTTGCTTTGCATCACTTCGTAAATTTCCATCCATTCTTTTCTGGCCTGATGTGTTTCTGTTGAGAAATCATTTGATAATCTAGTGGGAGATCCCTTGTATGTAACTTTCCGTCTCTCTCTTGCAGCCTGTAATATTCTCTCTTTGTCCTGAACATTTGCCATGGTAATTATGATGTGTCTTGGTGTGGGTCTTTTCGGGTTCACCTTGTTTGGGACTCTCTGGGCTTGTGTGACTTTTTTCTTCCCCACCTCAGGGAAGTTTTCTGATATTATTTCTTCGAATAGGTTTTCTAATCCATGTTCATCTTACTGTTGTTCTGGCACCCCTATTATTCGTATGTTGTTTCGTTTCATGTTGTCCCAAAGCTCCCTTAGGCTCTCCTCCTGTCTTTTAATTTTTTTCTCCAATTGCAGTATAGTTTGGGTGTGTTTTGCTCAACCGTGCCCTCAGCCACCAGCCCACGCCGCGCGCACTCCGCACCTTAGTATTTTTCTTCAGCACTGCGCCTCCTCTGATTCTCGGTTCCTCCTAGTTGTAGAACTTCCACTCAGCCAGCCTTCCTGTGGTTCTGGATGATGTCCGTTCCGTCTTTTAGTTGTATTTTTGAAGTGGTTGTTCGAGGCAGCAAACTCCGGCGTTAACCTATGCCGCCATCTTGGTTTCTCCAGAAGCAAGAGTTAAAAAAAAAATTTAAAGAACTCTACAAGAACCCTGACCTAGTAGCTCAGTTAGTTAGAGCATTGTACCTATAATGCCAAAGATGTGGGTTTGATTCCTGGCCAAGGTATATACAAGAGGCAACAAGTGAAAGCATAGATAAGTGAAAAAATAAGTTGGTGTTTCGCCCTAACTGGTTTGGCTCAGTGGATAGAGCGTCAGTCTGCGGACTGAAACCTTGGTTGTGGGCACATCCCCAGTAGGAGGTGTGCAGGAGGCAGCTGATCGATGTTTCTCTCTCATTGATGTTTCTAACTCTCTCTCTCTCCCTTCCTCTCTGTAAAAAAATCAATAAAATATATTAAAAAAAATAAACAAAATAAATTGGTGTTTCTCTCCCTTACTCTCAAGAAGTAAAAGAAGAAAGGAGGTGGTAGGGGAGGAAGAAAGAAAACTCTATCAGAACAATCTGGCCCCAAAAGAAAGCAATCCTATCTAATAAAAGAGAAACATGGTAATTAGCCATATGGCCACTACCCTTCCCATTGGCTAATCAGAGCAATATGCAAATTAACTGCCAGCCAAGATGGCGGCCGGCAGCCAGGCAGCTTGAAGCGAACAGGGAGGCTTGCTTGCTCCAGTGATGGCGGATTCCAACGTTCCCCGCCTGCCTTGCCGGCCTCTCAGCTGCAACTCTAAGCAACTATGTTGCAAATATAGAAGCTAAACAAAACCCCAGAAACGTGCTTTAGTCAGCCGGGCTTCAGCCAGCCGGACCGTAACATTGTATCAAATACAGAAGGTAAACAAAAGGCCAGAAACAGGCTTTCAGTAGCCGAGGCCTCAGAGCTAAAGCTGGCCAGGAATAAAAAAGAAAAAGAAAAAAAGGAGCAGTTGGGAGCTTCAGTCACCCGCCAGCCTGAAAACGGCCCTCAGCCCCTCACCCAGAATGGCCAGGCACCTCACTGGGGATCCCCACCCTAATCCAGGACACCCTTCAGGGCAAACCAGCTGGCCCCCACCCATGCACCAGGCCTCTATTCTATATAGTAAAAGGGTAATATGCCTCCCGGCACCGGGATCAGCGTGACAGGGGGCAGCGCCCAAACCCCCTGATCGCCCTGCAGCTCTGTGTGTGAAAGGGGGCGGGGCCACAACCTCCCTATCCGCCCTGCTCTGTTCCTGACAAGGGAAGGCGCCCCAACCCCCTGATCAGCCCTGCTCTGTGCCTGATAGGGGGGAGCTCCCCAACCCCCTGATCGCCCTGTGGCTCTGTGTGTGACAGGGTGCAGCGCCCTAACCCCCTGATCGGCCCTGCTCTGTGTGTGACAGGGTTCAGCTCCCCAACCCCCTGTGGGTGATAGAGGGCGGCGCACCCGTCCCGTTCTCCCCCCCCCCCCCCCCACCGGCCCTGCTCTGTGTGTGACGGGGTAGAGCCATAACCTCCCCATCGGCCCTGCCCTGAGTGTGACAGTGGTGGCACCCCAACCCCCCTATCGGCCCTACTCTGTGAGTGACAGGGGGGAGCTCCTCAACCCCCTGATCGGCCCTGCTCTGTGCATGACAGGGGGGAGCTCCTCAACCCCCTGATGGGCCCTGCTCTGTGAGTGACAGGGTATGGAGCCCCAACCCCCCTGATGGGCCCTGCTCTGTGAGTGACAGGGGGCAGTGCCCCAACTCCCCTATCGGCCCTACTCTGTGAGTGACAGGGGGGAGATACTCAACCCCCTGATTGGCCCTACTCTGTGCATGACAGGGGGCGGCACCCCAACTCCCCAATCGGCCCTGCTCTGAGCCCGACCAGGGGCTGCACCTAGGGATTGGGCCTGTCCTCTGCCACTCGGGAGCAGGCCTAAGCCAGCAGGTCATTATCTCCTGAGGGGTCCCAGACTGCAAGAGGGCATAGGATGGGCTGAGACCCCACCCCCCACGAGTGCACAAATTTTTGTGCACCAGGCCTCTAGTATAAAGATAATGGGTACACCAGTAGAGAGGGAGCTAACAATTGATCAGAACTTCCCAAACCTGTAAAAGCTGTACATTCAAATACAACCTACCAGAACACTAAGTTAGTAACTCAATAGAAAAACATTTTCTCTAAGATACATTATATTAAAACTGTCAAACCATAATGACAGTGTGCTCTCCATCCTGGAAGCACACTCACACCTTTCCTTTCCCAGTCTTCTTCTCCAAAATGTGTACATCTTCTAAACTCTAAGGAGGCCCATGAGACCTGCAACCAGAGAGCAATGAGCAGCAGCAGCTTATCTCGGGCTTAACACTTGAACCCATACCTCAGGCACCCCTTTCCATGACTTCTTGGTGAGCCAAGCATGCAAACAACATTCAACTATATTTCCCTTCAGAAGACCCATTTCAGCTCAAAAGACAAAGACAGGCTCAAAGTAAAAGGGTAGAAAACGATGCCTCAAGCAATTAGCATCCAGAGAAAAGTGGTGTAGAGAAACTTGTATCACACAGAACAGATGACAAGATTTTTTTAAAAAGGTAAAAGAGCCCTAGCTGGTTTGGCTCAGTGCATAGAGTGTCGGCCTGCACACCAAAGGGCCCTGGGGATTCAGTTGCAGGCTCCTCCCTGGCCCAGGCCCTGGTCAAGGCTCCTGCAGGAGGCAGCCAATGGATGTTTCCTCTCCATTGATGTTTCTCTCTGTCTTTCCTTCTCTCTCCCACTCTCTAAAAATCAATGGAAAAATATCCTCAGTTGAGGATTAACAACAACAACAAAAAATGGTAAGAGACAAGAGACAAATTGTTACAATAATAACAATTACACAATAGTAGAGGAAATTAATACCCAACTTACAGGAGAGATTGGTCATCCAGACAGAAAGTCAACAGGAAAGTTTTAACTTTAAAAGACACATTAGACCACGTGTATTTATTTGATCTTTAGAGAACTTTCCATCCGAAGAGGACAGAAGACCCATTATTTTCATGTGCACATATAAATAGTCTCAAGGAAAGACCATTTGCTGGGACACAAAACAAGTCTCAATAAATTTTAAGTGTTTCAAATCATACCACACATATTATCCACCCACAACTGTATGAAACTAAAAATGGACTCCAAAAAGAAAGCAGAAGAACCCCAAATATGTAGAGACTAAACAACATGTTACTGAAGAAACAAAAGCGAAAGAAAAATACACCTTGGCCAGTGTGGAGCGCTGTTCCATACAAGGAAAGGTCCTGGGTTGGATTCGCAGTTGGGACCACGCCTCAGTTGTAGGTTGTGGATACAATCCAAACGAGAGGCAGCCAATCTGTGTTTCTTTCTCACATCAGTGTTTCTCTCACTCCCTTACTCTCTCTAAAAATCAATAAACATATCCTCAGATGAGAATTTTAAAAAAAGAGACAAGTCCTTGCTGGTTTGGCTCAGTGGATAGAGCATCATGGGCCAGCAGACTGAAGGGTCTCAGGTTCAATTCCAGTCAGGGGCACATGCCTGGGTGAAGGCTTGACCCCCAGTAGGGGAGGCAGGCAAGAGGCAGTCAATCAATGATCCTGATCATTGATGTTTCTCTCTCTTTCTCCCTCTTCCCTCCTCTCTGAATTCAATAAAAAAATATATTTTTGAAAATTTAAAAAGAGACACAAAAATACAACATACCAAATAGTTTAAGGTGCAGAAATATAATACTATGGCCTACATAGTAATACAGAACTATATGAAGAAATTGAGAAAAATCTCAAATGAGCAACCTAACATTACATTGTAAAGAAACAGAAAAAAAACAAAGCCAAAAGTCGGAAGTAAACTATAAAAATTAGTAGAAATAAACAGAAAAGACAATAGAAAAAAATTAATGAGCCCTAGCCCAGTTTGGCTCAGTGGTTAGATTGTCAGCCCACAGACTGAAGGGTCTTGGGTTCAATTCCTGGTCAAGGTCATGTACCGCGGTTACAAGCTCAATCCTTGGCCCAGGCAACCAAGAGATGTGTCTCTCTCACATTGATGTGTCTCTCCCACATTGATGTCTCTCTCTCTCTCTCTCACTCTCCCCCGCCCCCCAGCCCCTCCCTCCCTTTCAACTGCTCTTTAAAAAAAAAAAAATCAATGGAAAAATACTGGTATCCTTGGGTGAGGATTTAAAAAATTACTGAAATGAAGAGATGAATCCTTAAAAACACACACACACACACACACAAAAAAAAAAAAAAACATATTTTACAAACTTCTACCCAGACACACTAAGGAAAAAAGAGGAAACTCAAATGAATAAGAAATGAAAGTTACAATGAGCACCACAAAAACAGAGAGTATATAAGAATACGATGAAAGGCTATATGCAACCTAAATTTGAAAACCTAGAAGACATGGATAAATCTTAGAAGCATACAGAAAAGGAAAACCCAAGTTAACCAATCACTAGTTGGGAAATAGAAGCAATAATAAAAAATCTCCCCCAAAAAACAAAAGTCCAGGGCCAAATGGCTTCACTGGTAAATTCTAGCTAACAATCAAAGATATAATACCTAGCCTTTTCATATACTTCAAGAAAAATGAAGAAGGAATAGTTTCCAACTCATTTTATAGGGCCAACATTACCTTGATATCAACCAAGAAAGTATATCACAAAAAAAACTATAGGCCAGTATCTCTAATAAATATAGATGTAAAAATCCTCAACAAAATAGTACCAAATCAAATACAACATTACAATAAAATGATCATACACCAAAATAAATCAAGGAATGTAAGGATGGTTCAGTATCCAAAAATCAATACTATACAATGCATTAAAAAAAAGAGAGAGAGAGAAAAAATAAAATCATCTAAATAGATGAACAAAAAGCATTGACAAAATACAAGATATATGGGGGGAAAAACTCTCAATAAACTGGGTATAAAGGTATCTTTACATAGTAAAGGCCATATATGACAAACTTTCAACTAACATCATATTCAACAGTAAGAAATTGAAAACTTTGCTTCTAAGAATAGGATGTGTACTCTAGCTGCTAACATTCAACAGAGTATGAAAGTCCTAGCCAGAACAATTAGGCATAAATAAATTGGCATCCGAATTGCAAAGAAAAAGTAAAATTGCTGCAATTTGCAGATGACCTGATTTTATATATAAAATAATCCTAAAGACTCCATCAAATACCTAAAATAAACAAATACAGTAATGTTTAAAGATACAGGATGAATATACAAAATTCTGTTGCATTTCTATTATACTAAGAACAAAATAACCTAAAGATAAATGAAAAGATCATTTCCAATTGCAACCAACACAATACAATACCTAGGAGTAAGCTTAACAAAAGACTAAAGGGGCACAGGACAGGAAACCATCACAAAATGAAGCAACAACCACTGAATGAGAGAACATATTTGCCACTGATACAGCTGATAACGGGTTAATAGCCAAAAAAAATTTTTTAATGTATTGATTTTAGAGAAAGTGTAAGGGAGAAACATGGATTTGATTTGCTTTGACTGAAGATCAAACCAGTAATGTTGGAATATTCAGATGATATTCTAACCAAGAGTTACCTGGCCAGGGCAATATCCAAAATTTACAAAAATCTCATACAACTCAACACTAACAAAAACAATCCAATTAAAAAGTAGGCAAAAAAGCTGAATAGATACTTTTCCAAAGAGCACATACCCGATGGCCAATTGATATATGAAAAGATGCTCAATGTTACTAATAATCAGAGAAATGCTGCCCTGATCGGTTTGGCTCAGTGGATAGAGCGTCGGCCTGGGGACTGAAGGGTACCAGGTTCGATTCCAGAAAGGGCATGTACCTTAGTTGCGGGCACACCCCCAGTAGGGGGTGTGCAAAAGACAGCTAATCAATGTTTCTCTATCATCAATGTTTCTAACTCTCTATCCCTCTCCCTTCCTCTCTGTAAAAAATCAATAAAAATATATTTAAAAAAAATAATCAGAGAAATGCAAATTAAAACCACAATGAGATATCACCTCACCTGACAGAATGGCTATCATCAATGAATCCACAAATCACCAGTGTTGGCGAGGATGTAGAGAAAAGGGAATCCTTGCACCTGTTGGAGGGAATGTAGATGGTGCAGCAATGGTGGAAAACAGCATGAACTTTTCTCAAAAATTTCACTGCAGCACTAATTACAATTGCCAACATTGGGAAGTAGCCCAAGTGCCCAACAGTAGATGAGTGGATGAAAAGGCTGTGGTGGCTTGACTCGTGTGGATCAGTGGGTTGGGTGACATTCATTGTGCCAAAATGGTTCAATTCCTGGTAGGAGGTGTAGAGAAGGCAGAGGAATCATGTTCTTTTTTTCGCATCAATGTTTCTCTTTCTCTCTCCCTCGCCTCTCCCTAAAACAGGGGTCCTCAAACTTTTTAATCAGGAGGCCAGTTCACTGTCCCTCAGACCGTTGGAGGGCCAGACTATAGTTTTAAAAAAAACTATGAACAAATTCCTATGCACAGTGCACATATCTTATTTTGAAGTAAAAAAACAAAAAGGGAACAAATACAATATTTGTATTTGCATGTGGCCCGTGGGCCGTAGTTTGAGAACCCCTGCTCTAAAAAATCAATGTAAGTGTAAAAAAAAAAAAAAAAAGTCGTGGCACATTTGCACAATACAATACTACTCTGCGGTAAAAAAAGAAGGAAATCTGGCCTTTTGCAACCGCATGGATGGACCTAGAAGTTAACCCAAGTGAAATAAGCCAGTCAGAAAAATACAAATACCATATGATGGTAAACACACAAAACAATTTAAAGATGATGTATTATAGAATTTTACACTTGGAACCTATATAATTTTATTAACCAATGTAGCCCTAATAAATTCAATTATTAAAAAGGAAGTAAAGAACCTACACTTATATCTAGAATCTAACAACGTATACAAACAAAATAGAAACAGACTCAGAGATATAGAGAACAGACTGACAGTTGTCATGAAAACAAGGGGGTGGATTTGGAGGGCTAGGTAAAATAGGTGAAGGAACCAAGCAAAAAGACAACAAAAAACCACCAGGCTGGTGTTGGGCACATGCCTGGGTTCTGCTCTTGGAGCCCAGGAGGGGGCATGCAGGAAGCAGCTGGTCCATGTTTCTCTTATCCTTCCTTGATGTTTCTATCTCTCTGTCCCTTTGTTTTTGAAATCAATAAAAATATTTTTTTAAAAACATAATAGACACAAAAAACAATATGGTGATTACCTGAGGGAAATGGGGGTGGGAACAGGTAGAATAGGGTATACAGTGGGGCCTTGACTTACGAGTGCCCCAACTAACGAGTTTTTCGAGATATGAGCCGTCTCTCAGCCGATTTTTTGCTTTGAGTTTTGAGCTGAAATTTAGGTTACGAGCCAGCTCCACTAGTTGGCGCAGCGAACGTCACAGTGAACGCCACAATATCAGCCCAGCATCATGTGTCTCACTCGTTCACTTTAATGATTTGACATATGAGTAATTTAAGTTACGAGCTCCGTCACAGAACGAATTAAACTCGTAAGTCAAGGCCCCACTGTATTCAGGATAAATGGTGATGGAAGGTGTTTACACATAGGATGGTAAACACACAAAACAATTTAAAGATGATGTATTATAGAATTTTACACTTGGAACCTATATAATTTTATTAACCAATGTAGCCCTAATAAATTCAATTATTAAAAAGGAAGTAAAGAACCTATACACTGGCCCTAACTGGTTTGGCTCAGTGGATAGAGCATCAATCAGCCTGTGGAGTGAAGGGTCCCAGGTTCAATTCCGGTTAAGGGCATGTACCTTGGTTGCAGGCACATACCCAGTAGGGAGTGTGCAGGAGGCAGCTGATAAGACGTCTCTCTCACCAATATTTCTAACTCTATTCCTCTCATAAAATCAATAAAATATATTTAAAAACAATAAAAACCCTATACACCAAAAACTGCAAGGTATTGTGAAAGAAGCTGAAGACCCACACACACAAAAAAAAGATATTCTATGCTCATGGATTAGAAGAATAAGTATTATTAAAATATCTGTATTAACTATAGCAACCTACAAATTCAATATAATCTCTACCAATATCCCAATGACAGTTCTCACAGAAATCGAACAAAAAAAATCCTCCAATTTGTATGGAACCACAAAATTCCCTGAATAACCAGTGCAATCCTGAGAAAAAAGGCCTAGGTATCCCACACCCAGACTTCAATCTAAAACTATGTACTACTACATGCCCTAGCTGGTTTGGCTAAGTGGATAGAGTATCAGCCGGCTGACTGAAGGTTCCTAGTGGATAGAGTATCAGCCGGCTGACTGAAGGTTCCTGGATTTGATTCCTATCAAGGACACCTACTGGGTTGTAAGCTTGATCCCCGGCCGTCATGGTGCGTGCAGGAGGCAACCAATCTACGTGTTTCTCTCACATCGATGTTTCTCTATCTCTCACCTGTTTTTCTACTCTCTCTAAAATCAATTGAAGCCTAGCTGGCGTGGCTCCGAAGTTGAACATCAACCCTAGAAGCAGGCAGGCACGGGATCAATTCCCGACAGGCCAACTTGCTCAGGTTGCTGGCTCAATCCCAACTGGAGATGCATGAAGAAGACAGCCAATCAATGATGTTACTCTCTTATCGATGTTTCTATCTCTCTAACCTTCTCTCCCTTCCTCTCTCTGTAAAAATCAACAAAAAATGTACTTTTAAAAAAAAATCAATTGAGCCCTAGCTAGTTTGGCTCAGTGGATAAAGCACTGGCCTGTGGACCAAAGGGTCCCAGGTTTGATTCAGGTCAAGGGCACATGCCCAGGGTTCTGGGCTTGATCCCCAGTAGAGGGTGTGCAGGAGAAAGCCAATCAATGATTGTCTCTCATCGATGTTTCTCTCTCTCCCACTCCCTTCCTCTATGAAATTAATAAAAATATATTATTTAAAAATCAATTGAAAAATATCCTCAGGTGAGGATTAACCAATAATAATAATACTATACTACAAAGCTCTAGTAATCAAAATGGTATAGAATGGGCAGAAAACACACACACACACACACACACACACACACACACACCAGGTATATCAGTTAATAATGCCGACTTCTTTCAATAGATGGAGTTACACATACCTATACTAATAAAAGGGTAATGTGCTAATTAGATCGGGAGACCTTCTAGACAAAGCCATAGTGGCGAGGCTGAGGCAGAGGCAGGGGCAGGTTAGGGGTGCTGAGGCCAGTGGGCGGGGGGGGAGGGGGGGGGCGGAGAGCAGTGTGGTGGAGCAGTTGGGGCAAGCAGGCTGGCGAGGGAGGGGGGAACAGTGGGAGTTACAGGACGGCGGGGGGGTAGAGTTGGGTGTAAGCTGGTAGAGATAGGGGGGCAGTGGGGATGATCATGCCAGCAGGGTGGACAATTAGGGGTGATCAGGCCAGCAAAGGGGGGGCAGCTGGGGGTAAGCAGGCCAGCAGGGGGGGCACTTAAGGGTTATTAGACCAGAAGGGGAGAAGTTGGGGGTTTTCAGGCAGGCAGGTGAACGATAAGGAGCCAGCGGTCCCAGATTGCCAGAGTGATGCCAGTTTAACCAGCAGTCGGACATCCCCCAAAGGGTCCCAGATTGGAGGGTGCAGGCTGAGCTGAGGGACACCCCCCGCAAGAATTTCATACACCAGGCCATTAGTGTTGACATATATGCCATTTGATATGTATGCTATTTTGTTGTATTGACAGCAAGCTTCAAAACTTCACGTCAAATTTTCTGAAGGTGTTATCCTAGATATTTTTATGCTTAAAAATGTCAAATTAAGTGCCCCCCCCCCCTCAACAAGAGCATTTACGGGAAGTTTTAATACATTACTTCATTTTGAAAAGTGCTGTTAAAAGTTATATACTTCGAGAAGCTTATGGTGAACATGCTCCATCTCAAGATACTTATGAACGCTGGTTTAAACGCTTTAAAAGTGATGATTTCGATGTTAAAGACAAAAACATCCAGATCAGACAAAAAAGTTTGAAGACCAACAATTACAAGCATTATAAGGATGAAGATTCGTGTCAAACTCAAAAACAACTTGCAAAAAGATTAAACGTTGCTCAGCCAAAAATATCTGATCACTTGCAAGCAATGGGAAAGACATTAAAGGAAGGAAAATGAATACCACATCAACTGAACGTAAGACAAATGGAAAACCCTAAAAGTCATCAGTAAAATGTTGCTTCAACAGCACAAAAGTCTTTTTTGCATTGAATTGCAACTGGCAATGAAAAAGTGCATTTATTTTGAGAATCCCAAATGCACAAAACCCAGGTCAACGATCATCAACTGCAAGGCCAAATCCCTTCGGAAAGAAGACAATGCTCTGTGTTTGGTGGGATCAGGAAGGTGTGGTCTATTATGAGCTTCTAAAACCAGGTGAAACTGTTAATACTGATCGCTATCAACAACAAATAATCAATTTGAACCAGGCTTTGATCGTGAAATGACCAGAATGTGCCAGAAGACACAGCAAAGTCATTTTGCTTCATGACAGCACACCATCACACACTTCAAAACCAGTTAAAGACATGTTAAAAGATCTTGCCTCGCCGAACTGGTTTGGCTCAGTAGATAGAGCACTGGCCTTCGGACAGGTTTGATTCCGGTCAAGGGCATGTACCTTGGTTCCGGGCACATCCCCAATGGGGGGTGGGCAGGAGGCAGCTGATCGACCTCTCATCAATGTTTCTGGCTCTCTATCCCTCTCCCTTCTTCTCTGTAGGAAATCAATAAGGTATTTTTTTAAAAAAAGATCTTGCCTGGGAATTATTAACCCATCCGCGGTAATCACCAGATCTTGCTCCTTCAGATTACCACTTGTTCTGATGGATGGCACATGCACTTTCAGAGCAGCACTTCAAAACATTTGAAGTGGAAAATTTGGGTCTCTGAATGGTTTGCCACAAAAACAAGAAAAGTCTATTAAAATTTTTGGTATTTATCTACAAATTACCTGAAAGATGGGGGAAATATGTAGCTAGTGATGGACATTAAATAAAGCACTTTTGAAGTTTCTCTTGAAATTGTGTTTAACTACAAAATCCGCATTACCCGTATACCTGATATATACATGATGGACTACTCAATCATATAGATTAAATATTGCACTTTGTAACATGGATGGATCTTCAGTATTATAATTGCCCTTGCCCCGTGGTCGGCAAACTGCAACTCACGAGCCACATGCAGCTCTGTGGCCCCTTGAGTGTGGCTCTTCCTAAGCCTTAGAAGTACCCTAATTAAGTTAATAACAATGTACCTACCTATACAGTTTAAAAAACTTGGCTCTCAAAAGAAATTTCAGCCGAAACCGGTTTGGCTCAGTGGATAGAGCGTCGGCCTGCGGACTGAAAGGTCCCAGGTTCTATTCCGGTCAAGGGCATGTCCCTGGGTTGTGGGCACATCCCCAGTAGGGGGCATGCAAGAGGCAGCGGAATCGATGTTTCTAACTCTCCCTTCCTATCTGTAAAAAATCAATAAAATATATTTTAAAAAAAGAAATTTCAATTGTTGTACTGTTGATATTTGGCTCTGTTGACTAGTATTTTGCAGACCACTGCCCTAGCCGGTTTGGCTTAGTGGATGGAGGCAGCTTGTGGACTGAAAGGTAGCAGGTTCGATTCCAGTCAAGGACACATGGCCAGGTTGCGGGCTTGGTCCCCAGTTGGGAGCGTGCAGGAGTCAGCCGATCAGTGATTTTCTCTCATCGTTGATGTTTCCATCTCTCCCCTCACCCTTCCTCTCAGAAGTCAATAAAAGTCTTTAATAAATAAATATGAAATTTACATTAATAAGAACTGTTACTTTAATTAAAAATTAAACACCTTCCTAAAGTGTGTCCTCTACTGAAGATAGAAAATCAAACACAAATCAATCCATTTTGATTTCAAATGTTTTTTTAAAAGTTTATTTCAAGTATAAAAAGTAATGTTTCAATATTATCCAAAAATGTGTCAGTTTATTAAGTATAAAACAAGACTTCTGACAAAAAAGTTAACAATTAGGTATAAAATACTTAGGATATACTTTGACATTCACAGAGAGCACATTTGAAAACTAAGTTCTGCCAGTAAGTTTTAGAAACAAAAATATATTTAAAGTCTCACCTAAAATCACCAAGTCCTTAACTGAAGAATATTTTGCCTTACAAAAGGTAAATTAGCATTTCAAAATAAGATTTGTAAAAGAACTCCTTTTAAAATAATGGTATACTTGGCTCAATACTTTTGTAATTCCATGCTTTATGGTTTCCCTGAAAATAGCATTTACTTTTGTCTGTTACCCACAAATAAGGCCCTCAATGACATAGATAACCTAAATCGTAACTAACTCTGACTGAGGCATTTTATCACAGAAATTATGTATATTTCCAACAAAATACTCTGAACAAAAAATGAAAGAATTCTTGCATGCCAGTTACAAAATCATAAGAATTAAATTCTCAGAATTCTTTTAAAGGACTGCTACCAAGGCTTTTGCTTCTCTTCTCCAGATACAAGTTCTTGTAGATTTGAAATATTGCTTTTGAATCCTTTACTGGGTTTTTTAGTGTCTCAAGTCCATCTGCACTGAAGGTTCTGTTGGTGTTTCTTGAATTAGCCAAGACATTGTCATCTACGGAAACAGAAATTTCATTTATTTACTTTATTAGTCTCTTAATGTTAGTGAGCAAAACAGAGAAACACAATCTTCTCTGGTATAAAAAATTAGGACGAGTTAAAAGTTTGATGAACAATGGCTTTTCTCAAATTAAACAAATTACACACAGAACTTCTTTCTTGCCTGTCCTTTGGGTTGTTTTCTACTCTCATCATCACTCCTAAGGTAAGACTGTTCCGCTTTTTCCCTTGCCCAACAAAAACCTAATTTGACATTTGAACACAACTGCGTGATCTTCTTCACTGCTATTTGATCAGCACAAACACCAGCCAATTCCAGTTTTAAAATTCTGGCTTAGGCATTCCATAACATGCCTGTACTTTAACTCATTAAACAGTTTCAGTGCTGTATTAGCCTCACTATTCCTTTAAATCCTGGGCCCAGCTTTTCATGTGTACTTCTTGATGTGCCTCTATTTCACTAATGGTTCCCCAGCTGCAAAATTCCAATACTTTTCATCCCAGATCCAGCCATACCTTTCCACATGAGGTAGGTTTTACATTCTCTAAACCTGGGTGGGTCAAATAATCTATCCTCTTCTTAATTCTTCTCCACCCTCATTCTTCACATGGGGACAGAATTTCTGCTGCCTTAGGGTGTCTCTATGCTGCTTTCCATTCGAGTAAGTTACTTCCTTTTCTACAATACCCTGGACTGAAAGTTTTATAGGTTGCTTCAACCACACAAGAAAGTTGATACCAAAATTAGGTATATAATCATCTAAAAAGGTTATTTTATAGTTCTTTGGGAGTCGTAGCATTCCTTATCTCACTTCACATATGTTCACAATGTTCAGTTCATCTCTCTTCTCTCATGGAGTCTCATCAGAATGAACAGAGGTCTAAAACTTGTGTGACTGGGACTCAACTCATCGTTAAAATAGATCACTAGTTCCCTCTCCACATATGATGGAGAAATTAGGAGAGCATGTCTTCCAACCATTCACTTGTACAACTGCAAATCTCATTGTGCTTCTTCCCTGGCTTATGTTTTTCATGTTTTTTTTCCATCATAATTCTAGGTATTGGTGTCTCACTGTTGACTGCTCATCCTGTTGGTGGTTGTTTTTATCCGTTACTTGTCTTTTGCCTGAAGATTGTTAGACAACCCGTGCATCCATCTTCTGAATATTTTCATATTCAGATATCAGTATGGCTCTCACGTTCTCTTTGGAGTGATACCTATGTCTCCTGTTTCTATGGACCTTTCTTGCTTTCATTTACATGTTCATTTCTATCACTGTTATTTTTGGCTTTTGGTGTTTCAATTTCAAAAAAATTTTAATCTCGGGTCCTCTTTTCTGGTTGTTTTCCAATGCTGATTAATAAGAGTTCACTTCTCCTTTGATTCAACTTTTTCCTAATTGCACATTCAATGTGTATGACTCAATTTCTGTAAGTATTTGTGCTTTCAGCCTTTTTTTCAACTTGTCATTCTTTTCTGAAAATGTGCTTTCCTTTCTTGTTGCTTCTGGTGAAATTGTTTTTGTTTTCAAGTGACTAAACTACTGCCTTGACACTCAATAAATCAAAACCAAAATAAAACTCCAGAACCCAAGCTTCTACTTCTCAATGCAAAACCCTAAAAACCAACTAGATTCATCCCACCAATTAAACTGAATGTTAAAAGCTCTGATATAGCCGAAACCAGTTTGGCTCAGTGGATAAGAGCGTCGGTCTGCGGACTGAATGGTCCCAGGTTCGATTCCGGTCAAGGGCATGTACCTGGGTTGCGGGCACATCCCCAGTAGGAGATGTGCAGGAGGCAGCTGATCGATGTTTCTCGCTCATCGATGTTTCTAACTCTCTATCTCTCTCCCTTCCTCTCTGTAAAAAATCAATAAAATATATTAAAAAAAAAAAAAAAAAAAAAAAAACCTCTGGTATTTATGGTTGGTCCTCAGCCCAAATACCTCCCCAGATATAAAAATCAGCATCAGTCTCATTATGAAAATAACTCAATTCCACACTTAGGAAATGGATCACTGCTTCTCTCCTCATATCCTCCTACTACTGATAAACACAAACACTGAATCTTTTGTTTTTATTTTTTCAGGATACAGAATTTATTCAAAGTCCAGTACATACTGGCCAAACTGCCTTCAACATGAACAGAAAGCCTGGGGGAAAGACAAAGTTGTTATAAAATCACTTTAATTCAGTTCTTTCCACATTACAAATTGTCAGGCAGGCAGTGGAATGTGCCATTTTCCCTCCACATTAACAATCCTGAGCCTGTAAATAGCTGGTATAAAAATACTTATTTGTAGCACTATAAAAAATACACGCTGCACCTCATGTCTTACAATTTGTATAAAAACTTGTATTTATACCCTTGTCCCCACCCATACATGAAAGTTCAGGGTTCCAGGCACTAAAAAGATGGGCCAGTCCAGCCAGCATGAAGTCTGGTCTGTGCAGAGTGAAGACCCTAGGACAGGGGTGGGCAAACTTTTTGACTCAAGGGCCACAATGGGTTTTTAAACTGGACTGGAGGGCCGGAGCAAAAGCATGGATGGAGTGTTTTGTGTGAACTAATATAAATTCAAAGTAAACATCATTACATAAAAGGGTACAGTCTTTTTTTTTTTTTTTTTAGTTTTATTCATTTCAAATGGGCCAGATCCGGCCAGTGGGCCGTAGTTTGCCCACGGCTGCCCTAGGACCTGTGAACGTAGAACTGCACAAGGTAAAGGAAACAGCTCAAGAGGCAGGCAAAAAAAATCCCAGAAAACTTTGGTCCAAAATTTGCATGAAAAAAGAAACCATGCAAGTTCAAAGAACCCTGGTCCTCCCAGAGGACAGGTTAGGTGTAAGGCATCTACATCCAGAAGACTCAAGTCTGGGGATTTCTAGAAAGAACCCAGGCTTCTCAGTGGTCCCCACTGTGTCCACCCTGGAAACTAGATTCTGCCCTGCAACTTAACTCCAAGGAATAAAATTAAAAGTACAGTACAAAAGGTCATATAAGGAGAAAATAGATTTACACACATACCATTTTTATCATCTTGTTATATAGAAAATTATTCCTCATTTCTTTTACATATAAATGAAGACTAGAATATTTGGTCAACTGGAAATATTGCTAGGAAGCAAATGTCTGCAACTGCATCAAAGCACAATTAAGAGATTTATGATAAAACAAAGCTACAAGCTAAAGACGCACCAGGGACACACACCTTCAGGTGTCTCATCACAGGAGGGATATCTTAAGCCAGGGGTGGGGAGAATGACACACTTGATAAAAACGAAGATTGAAATGTGGGCACATCCTGTAGTTGGCAGCCTCTTGCTATGTCAGGTACATGATCCGTGAGGGAGGCAGTCCCCAAACCCATGAGCATTAAAACCACCAAGAAAGCCCAGCAAGAGCAGTGTATGTTAAGGCACAAAAAGGCCAATTGGAGGTTTGGGAATGCTCACGGCATAGGCTGCAAAAGCAACAGGCAAGGGGGCACCAGGGAGGAGCAGGTATCCTTTCCACATGTCACTGTAAACCTGAGGATGGCACCGCATCTCCACAAAATGAGAAATGTGAATTATATTAAAAAACAGGTAAACTGATTTGTCTTAAAAAAAAAATCTCTGGTATTTTAAGGTCACTTCAGCTGCTTTGAAAGTGGCTGTTTTCTGGAAGGATGAAAGTTGTCACCAGGTATTTTGGCAAAGGTCACCCACAGGTGGTGGTTTTCTCCCAATTCATAATAGTGCAGGTCGATTAGGGCCTGGATTGCCTCTTCCACTGAACCCATTGTGATCAGTGCCATGCTCCTGTGCTTCTTGAAGAACTTGAATTTTTTAACAATTCTGCCGCGCCTGGAGAAGAGGGCCTTGAGGTTTTGTGTGGATGTGAAGGGTGGTATGTGGGAGAGGTACAGGTTCTCTGAGGGTGGGAAAACATTCTGGAACTTCTTGGAGCATGCATTCCTGAAGCGGTGCAGGGGTGAGTTGCTGTAGTCTTTGGTGAGGCCCAGGTCTGCCTGGCCCTCATGAAGCAGATGCACATTTTTGTATGGGGTTACCGTGATGAGCATAGGCTTTCCATGCAGCTTATGCCTGTTGAGGTGGCTCATGGCCAGCTGGGCCTGGATCCCATCAGCCATCTGCACCAGAGCTCGCGTCTTATTTTTAAAGAAAATCTTCGCCCGCTGGACATCGCCATACACACCGAAAATAATGAAGAGGTTTTGGATTGTGATTCTCTCAGGGTTGAGGTTCCTGACCAGCAGGACACAATTTCCAGCCCCTGCTGGGCCTGGGATGGCAATCTGGCCTGCTTCTTCTGCTTCTGCTATTGATGCCCCTGACACCGAATGTTTGGCCACAGGTGCAGGGTCTGCAATGGCAATCTGGCCTGCTTCTGCTGTTGCTGCCCCTGACACCAACGGAATGGCCACAGGGGGCAGAGGCTGGAGCTCATTGGGATCACAGAGGCCTGCAGCTTGAGGAATATCAAGGGTGGAAGGAAAACCAGCTCCTGATTTCACAGGGGCTGACATTACCAGAGCAGCACCGAAGGCCGAGGCCATGGCCTGGTCCTGTAAGGACTCGCTGTCATGCCAGGGCAGGTCAGGATAGGTGTAGACTCGGCTCTTGCTGCTGTTGTACTTCAAGTTGAGGATGGAAGAGGTGGAAAAGCTGATGCGAACTGTGCAACCAAAGATGTTCCAACTGTCCAGAAACACCTTTGCGAGCACGGCGCTCAATGGTTCAGCATACTGCAGCAATGCCTGGAACATGTTGTTCTGGGTGAAAGTGATGATTTTCAAAACTTTGCCAAAATGGGAAAAGATCTGGTGAAGCATGTCCAGGGGGAATGGGTGGAAGAGGTTCTCTAAGATAATCCTGAGCACTGGGCTCTGGCCAGTCATCACCGTACCTGCATCCACAGCAGCTGCGTCCACAGGGCCTGCATCATCAGTGCCTGAGCATACAGCACCCGTGTCCACAGAGCCTGTGCTCACAGCTACTGAGCTCACAGGGCTCACCCCCACATCCACAGCATCCACAGCGCCAACATCCACAGTGGCCGCATTCATAGCAACAACAGGACCTGCTTCTATAGTGCCTACACCCACAGCACCAGCCGAGGCAGCCAGAGCCAAGTTCCTGGACTTTACTGAGTTCAGAGCCTGCAAGGCTGACTGGACCTGCGCCTGGTTGTGTGAGCTGCTGGTATTGAGTTCCTTGTGGTGGGAGAACTGGATGTAGATGGGCTGGCCTCGAAGCATGAGTTTCATGGAGGTATAGTAGTTCACCATGGTGATGGCAGCCTCCTCTGTGTTCATCTCAATGAATGCCTGGTTTTTCCATTTCATCATCAGGAAGTTGGTGACCTTCCCAAACGGCAGTCCCAGAAAAATGACCTCATCCTCAGCGACATCCCCAGGGAGCTTCTCGATGCAGATCACTCTGGAGGGAACACCTGAATTTCTATTGTCATCTTTGGAATTCTTACTGTTGCCTTTCATTTTCTTGCTGTCACCGTTCAACTTACTGCCATCACCTTTCAACTTCTTGCTATCACGTTTCAACTTCTCACTGTCAATTTTCAACTTGTCACCATGTGACTTCCTGCTGTCACCTTTCAACTTCAACTTCTCCCTATCACCTTTCAACTCCAACTTCCTCCTGTCAGTTTTCAACTTATTGTCACCATTCAACTTACTGCTGTCACCTTTCAACTTCTTGCTATCACATTTCAACTTATTGTCACCATTCAACTTCTTGCTGTCACCTTTCAACTTCTTGCTATCATCTTTCAACTTGGTGCTATCACCTTTCAACTTCTTCCTGTCATTTCCATTTGCTGCAGAAGCTGAGATAGGTACTGTAGTTATGCAGGCAGAGGAGAGCTCATCAGGTCCCCGCTTTGTACCAGCTGCTTTGTCTAGGACAATGCCATCTGTTCCATACAGAAGAGACCCACGGGGGTTGGAGTGGAGGCGCCGGAACCGCACCAACAATGGCTCTGAATTACAGACTCCTGAATCGTTTTTAAATGAATATGAATAAAAATAAAACTTCACAATAGTACCATAAATGTAATCCAGCTTATATATGTCACACTAACAGAGAAATAAAAAACATTAAATAGTTTATGATTTTACCTATTTCTTGGTTGGCTTCTGGAATCCTTTTCTCCTCAGGTGCACCTTTTATCCAGTCTTCTTTGGAACTTTTTATTCCTGTAACTATTTAAATATTCATTTTGAGATATCCAAATATTGTTATCCACCAATTTTAGTACTACAATGAAGAAAATTTAGATTAAGCCTAAAAAGTATTATTATATTCATATCATTCTAAAACGGCTCAAGAGCTCTACCTGGTTTGGCTCCAGGGATAGAGCATTGGCCATAAACTGAAGGGTTCTGGTTCGAGTCCAGTCAAGAGGACATACTTTGGTTGCAGGCTCAAAACCCCACCCACAGTCAGGACATGTGTGGGAGGCAACCAATCAATGTGTCTCTCTCACATAGACTTTTCTCTCTCCATCTTTACCCCTCCCTTCAAATCTCTGTAGAAATCAATGGAAAATATCCTCAGGTAAGAAATTAGAAAAGAAGGGAGGGGGTGGCACCAGGAAAATTCTTTCTCATATTCAAAGTGCCTAATTTCTCAAATTTGGAAAAAAATTTACTTCAAAAGTTCACCTGCACTATGCAATTACTTTCACTTCGGTTGAAAATCCATCACATTTCAAGTTATTAAAGGGCACATGACAAACGTAATTCACATTGCCTCCACCCACTTTCAATATTAGCATTACTTCCATCCCTCAAATTCTATGCACTTGGTTAAAAGCAGGAAGTGAAATTACCCGTACTTTTAAAATAATACATCTCTCTGACCCTCTAAGAAAATGTGCCTATTTCAGCTATAACTTTATGCAACTTAACAGATACTTGTCTGAAAAGCAGAAGAGAAACATTTCCATTCATATCCTTCAGTTTTTCAATCTGAATTTTTCAGCACAATACTTTTTACATAATATCCACAACTACTGTTTCCACTCTACCACAATTAGACATCTATTTTCTTTCTTCCTCTATGTTGAAAATTCCATAACTGTTAACCAACAGTCATGACAAAAGACCTATTTACCACCCTGTGTTTGATGACATTCTTGCTTCATACGCATCTCATATGAGTAAAATGGATGTTACCACTGTTTCAAAGATGGTAAAAGCTATCACAAATAATGATTACATATCTCCTAATGTTTAAATCAAAATTTCAAATTCAGAGGACTATCATACTGGACCTTGCACAGGGGCTTGCTCCTTCCTAGGACAAGGTTGCAGATCCTTCTGTTCTTCAGTGGAGTTTATCTTCTTATTAATCAGTCCATCTGGACATAATTTAAAGTCCAGCATGCTTTGTTTTTCTGTGGTATTTTTCTTAGGTAAAGTGGTGTTGGGTTTATTTTCCACTCTCTTCTCAATATTTTTCGGCAAACTCTCAAGTTTTGTGAGACAAATGCCCTCTCGTTCAATACATTTAAATGCAACTCTGTTCAGATATTGTTTCCTTTGCTCCTTTGCTTGGGGAGACAAGTGGTTGCGTTCACCTCCATTGTTTATGTTGTTTAAATTTTTATCTAATTTGGTTTTATCAATGAGCATTTTATCAGGTTGCTTTCCACCAACTGTTTCTTTAGCATTCCCCAAAAGGTATGATTTAGACACATGAGAATGGTGAATTTTTGTGTTACTGTCATGGCTTGAACAAATACTTAATGATTCTTCAGAAGTCTGCACACTGCTACTGTGTCTCTCATTTGATTTCCCAGAACTCCCTACTTGCATAGAAAGTTTACTGGACTTCATGGATTGAGAATCACATGGTATACTTTTCTCACAGTTTAATTTTGATGCTTTGACACCCATTGCTTCTTTATGCTTCTGCCTTTGCAAGTACTGCTCTAGTGTTATAACAACTTTAGGCAAATTATCCTTAGACGTAGAGCCTAGTGATTTAACATTAGATACTGTCTTTTCTTTAACTTTGGCTCTTTCATCAGGTTTTGACAAAGGAGTACACGTTTTCAAAGTACCATCTCCATTTTTATTTTGCTCTTGTTTAAAATACTTCTTCTTCTTTACCTCTGAATTAAGTATGCTCTCTTCACCTAACTTCCTTTTTGTTGAAACTTTTTGCTGACGATCACCTGTTTCCAATTTTATCTTTTCTGGCAATAATTTCTGTACAAAAGAACCATTTTTTATATGCAAGTCTTTATTTTTATTTGTCCAAAAACCTGGCTTTGCTTTAGGTGGACTTGAATTCTGTGCTATGATCGTTCTCTGCAAGCTCTCTTGAGAAAACTTTCTTTTAGCACTAGAATGAAAAGTCATCTCATGAAATTTCAGTTTTCTTTTCTTTTTGTGACATTTTAAGGAATCTAGTTTATCCCCTTTAGAAAAAGATGGAGCAGATAATTCTTGTTCTGTTCTTAGTGAGCTGCATTTTGGTTCTGATAGATCTTTCATAGTCCTGCCTTGTTCTGTTTCAGAAAAAGGGTTTTTCCCAATCGGAAAAGTCTGCGCAATCTTTGGATTGTTATTTGGAGAACTATTAAATACTGTGGAACAATCTTTATCAGAAGTACTCTCTCCTTGCTTACAACTGTTGGTCTCCAGAGAACACCGATCTTTCCCATTTTTGACCTTTGAAGTCAAGTTATTGATGGACTTACACTTGCACTGGGGAACTCCTTCATAAACATTAGAGAGCCAACCCAATGCACAGCAACGGACATCGTCTTTCTCTGAATCCGTAACAAAATTGGAACTTTCTCCATCTGTATGTACTGGTGAGTCACAGTGGATTCCTTTTTTTGTGACAGGGTTTTCTTTCTCTGATTTTGTAAATTTGTCTAACTCACAAGGTTGATCCTTCTGTTCGGGAAATAATTCTTTCATTTGCTCTGGGTTTAATATTGTAATTTTTATGTGGTCAGTTGCATCTTTGCAGTCACAGCTGGTTTTATCACAAGACTCATCTTTTGAGTTTTTGTCTGTTATTTGTTTTGCTGGAGAATCTTCATGTGTAGTCACAGGTTCAATACCATAGGGAAATTCTTTTGAGAGTTCTGAAAGCTGATTGTGTGGGAAGAAAATGGATGTGTTATCAAGAACCTCATTTACTGCAGGGTCCTGGGCAGTGTGATTGCAGGACACATCAGTTTCCTGGGGGTTACTGCCCTGATGAAGAGCAGCTGATGAACACATATCTTTAGCTGTGCTTACTTTTTTACTATAATGCTTCAAATTGCTCTCCTCTGGATTTTCACTACTTGAATCAACATTCTTCAAAAATGACTCTAGAGGTTGTGGTGACTTTGATTGATCAGGTATTTTATGTAAAACATCTGTATAATGTAAAAAATTATCTTTTTGTAAACCAAGCTCTATCTTTTCAGTGATATTGTCTAATTGTTCTTTTTGTTTTTTAGTACTAATCACTTGGAGATTAGGTAATGATTTCTGTGATTCAATTTGTTCAATAGGAGGTGAGTTGAATATCTTTGCTATTTGATAATTATAAGATGTATCACCTTCAACCAGAGAACATATATTGTCAATCTGCAACAACTCACTATTCACAGTATCATTGTCCCTGGAGTTAGATGAGGCTTGCTGATCACTCACAGGACAGTGAATATTTGGTTCAGATTCTATTGGATTTCCTTGATTGGTATTAGGTGCATTTTCTGAATTACCATTAGTTGACGTATTTCGCTTTTCCTTCTGAATTAGTGGCAAAACCTTATTTGTTGTACTTGTAACTGGTTCGTTCACTTTCAATACAGCAGTCACTCTTCTGTTTTCTGCCAATTGATTCTGTAAACTACAAACACTGCCTTCTTTAATAACCGGATAGCCTGTTTCAGGTAAAGAATCAGGTGTTATTCCTTTGACAGGCAATGTTTTGATATCTGAAATTAAGGGTGACACCACAGCAATCTGAAGTTCTGTTCCCTTAATAGTAGTTGCACCTGGAGATTCATAACTTTGTACTACCATTGGCAGAGTTGTTACTTGTGAACAATTTTCCATCTTATTCTGAGAATTTCCCACAAGTGAAACTTGAGTTTTATCACAGATTTCCCCAGCTTTTGAGATTCCAACTGCTGTTCTCTGTGTTGTTAACTCATTACATGGTTTTTTTTCTATAGGTTCAGAAGGGTTTTTTTTCCACAGATTAAGACATGTTGCTAGCAATTCCAAATGACTGTCAGCATTCAGAGGTACTCCAGTTTTAGGGAATTTATGGTCCAGGTAAGAAGAATTTTCTGATACATTGGCATTTATATTACAAGAGCTTGGAGTTTCCATGGTTTTCAAGTTCAGTTGGTTATTAGTGATTTGGGTATTAGCTTTCATTTCAAAACTGTGTGGATTAGAATCCTTAATAGTTTCACAACCATCTTTCATTAACCTTTTCTCAATTTCATCTCCATGTGCAAGGAGACTGATAAGTAGCCTATTTTCATTTAGATATTTTGAAGTGTATGGCTCAGAGGCCATAGACTGAGGAACTAAAATTGTTTCAGAATTGGTTTGCACATTTTCTTCAACATTGACTATATTTCCTGATGAAAACTGGGTATTCTCCATAGTTGGCATCTTGAAAGAAGTGGTATCTTTTAAATTATGTAACTGGTCTGGCACTGGCCCCTTTCCCGAACACACAGAATTTAGTAAAATCGAATTAACCTGGTTAGAATTCCTGCAATTGGTCTCTTGACTAGAATTCATAGTACTGTGCATTCTATTTGTTTCTTCAGCTATTTCCACTGCTTTTGGTGATTTATCCACTGCAGTCTCTGGAGTGGCTGGGGTTACATGTGGTCCAAACTGGGTTTTGCCAGTTTGTTTCAGAGATAGTTCAGAATTTTGAGGTGTTTCACTATTAGCCTTAATACAACCTGCTAACATTAAAACCTTTTTATTAATTTTAATTTTCCTTGCCAGTTCAGAAAATTTCTTTCTCATTTCTACTAATTGTTTAATATCCTTCACTAACTTCTCTTTTGCAATATTTGTGTCCAGTATTTGACTTGGAGTCGGATTAGAAAAATCTACTCTTTCTTCTTGATTATTTTGAGGAAGAATCTGAACATCGTCAACAGATCTAATAGGCTCACTAAAAGCCTGATTGGTATTAGTATTTACTTTCATGTTACAAAAATTTCCAGTTATACTGACATTTTCATTGAGGTTTTGCTGTTGAAAGCCCCTGCAAAAGTCTTTCCTCATTTCAGAAGTATGAACTTCTTGACTCTGAGGAACTTCTGAAGAGTGAGTAATAACATGCTGCGTATTTTGCAAAGTTTGGCTTGCGTACCTACAGTCATAAGGAGGAAGAAGTCTTTTTTCATTCTGAATAACTGCAATTTGATAGGACGGTAAAGATGCAGTCTGCTTTGACTGTAATGTCAGTGCAGAATTTGAATGATGACTATTTTTAACTTGTACTGATGTAAGTTGCATAGTATTTTGTTTCTGAAGAGTAGGACTTTGCAAAAAGCTTTGTGGTGGATAACTGTATTGCTCTGGACGTGGTCTGTAATCTGCATAAGTCATTCCATTGGATGTATACTGTTGTGCACAGTCAGCCTGTCGCTCTGATAAAGATGAGGTAAGTCTCTGGTTTCCTTGATAAGTTACAGGAACTCTTACAGAATTAGAAGGGACCATCTGTCCTTGCATAGAATAGACTTCTGATGTTATAAATTGATTCTGTAGTGCATTTACATTTGGTGGATTAGTTCTAAAACCAGTTTGTTGAGAAACAGATCCCCCCGTATGAGAAAACATTGAATTCCTCACTGCTGAGTTTGTCCACACATTTTGTGCAACTCCTGGAGACATTTGCAAACTGTTATTTAGTTGATTGGGTCCTTTTACATTTGCATAAGTTTTTCTTTCCAATGAAACTTGTGAGGCAAAAATTGTCCTACTATGTATATCAGAAGCAGAGATTTGATTGGAAGTTGTATTTCTGATGTTGAGAGGTGACTGTGAAACTGGATTTGAGTTACTCCGAAACATACATGCAGGATGGTTACTTCCAGGAGGGTTTAAAGGAACTTGAGATGGTGTGTTTATTATACTCGGTTCCAAAAAAGATGACTGTTTTTTAGGATACATTGGTTGTAAGGTGACACTATTCAGTTTAGCATTCCAATCCATTGTTGATTGATTATAGTAGAAGTGTATTAAAAATCAGGTTTTTTGAATGTCAGGAATCTGTAAAAAAAAAAAATAAAGGCGCTTATTAATAAGCTGTTTGACTGAACAGAACATCTTTTAAAATTAGTTTACCTGAACACCAATGCTGACTATATCTATCGTAATTCCTGAAAATTCAGTTTACACAAATCCTCATTTTAATTTCCGAAAGAGAAATAGAAAAGGAGGATGCAACAATAAACATGGCAAATGTCAATAATATTTCTATGATATTTAACAGTTCATCCTACATTTAAGTGGCGATTACTTTCTGATTTTATTTTTATTAAGTATCTCTTTATTCTAAGTATTCATATTCACTATTTTAAAATGACAAAAAATGTTACTATCTATCACTACTTTCTATACACCATAAGGGAATATCAGCTGTAACACCTCCTCTTTCAGAAAATTTTGATACACTAAAAAAACACTAATACACAGCAATTGCTGGTGTGCCTGAGTCATACTCAGGTTGCAGGTTTGATTCTTGTGGAATCTTCACAACTTATTTAATGAGGGGTGCAGATGGGAGGCAACCCCTTGATGTTTCTCTCTCTCTCTCTCCCCCCTTTTTCTCCCTTCCCCTCTCTAGAAAAATCAATAAAAATATATTTAAAAAAATAAAAAACTAATATATAAATGAAGACTCATTATTTAAACAAACGGAATCCTACCAAACTGTCCACAATTTGCCTGATTTTCATTACTGTACACCTAGGCTATCTTATCATTTCACTAACATATCTACCTCATTGTCTAGGTAAGATTCTACTTTATGGTTGCACCACCATTTAACCAGTACTCTATCAATCAAATACAGGTGTACCTCATAAATTTTTTGCACTTTCCTTTATTGCATTACATATTGAAGAGGCTCCATCATAACCAAACTACATAATAGGAAAAAGACAGGTAAAATAAAATTAAACAGCCTTATTAACACCTTTCGTACTGCTCACGAGTTTTCTTGTGTTTCGCGTGCCATCTGTTAAGGACCGCTCACGAGTTTTCTCTCACGCCCATGGGAAAAGAAGCGAATCTAGACACTTATGTAAATTTTGTTTGGTCACTCTTCATAGAGGAAAATGTTTTACGCAGTACCATACGTTAAAAAAGTACTAGAAACTTTAATTGTTTAATTGTTTTTGTAAATAAAAATGTTATAATTATTGAAAAACGACACCTAAAGTGCATTATGATGATTTAAATAACGTGCAGTTTGCCTGAAAACATGCAGTCCCTGGCATATGTCTTAGAGATTTCTATGAAGTATGAAAGGTGTTAATAGTATACCCAACAACTTCAGAATATACAGTCTTTCAAAGTGCCAATGAATTTTTGTCAATATTGATCATATGGTTATGCAACAAATAAATCTCAAATTTCAAAGGATTAAAAATGATTCAGATTAATTCACTGGAAATGACCAAGAAATTATGGAGCAAAGGTAACTATAAATTGCAAAATAATTGAGAAATAAAGAAAGCTTGATACACTTGAGGGGAGAGAGAGAATGAATCTGGCGTCTCTTATTCTACTTACAATGACACCAGTCCTTTTGGATTAAGGACCTACTCTTATGACCTCATTTAAATTTAATTACATCCCTAAAAGGCCCAAGTCCAAATACTATCACATTGGATGTTAGGGCTGGGAGTGTGGGAACACAATTTAGTTCATAATAGTCTATCATCCCAATGTTCACGTAAGACCTGAATACTGGGATGGGGTAAGGGGAAGGGGCTGGAAGAAGTTAATGGGGAACCCTAAGTAATACTTTCAAAAATAAAGATGGTTTTTTTAAAAAGACCAGAAGATAATTTATAGCATTAAACAGACTAGAACAAAGAAAGTGAGAAATAATCGGCACATCAAAAGAACTGAGAAAAATAAATTGAACCATAGAACTGAAATACAGTAAAATAAACAAAAAAACGAACAAAAATACAGAGATTCAACAAACTCAGATTCTTTAAAAAAAAACCAAAATCATTAAAAGCTTCAGCTCTACAACTGACCATGAAAAAAAGACAACACAATATTAGAGAAGGCTATCACTAAACAACATTAAAATTATAAATATCCTATCTAATAATAGACAAACGTAATTAACCATACCTTCGCTACACTTCCCATTGGCTAATCAGGGCGATATGCAAATTAACTTCCAACCAAGATGGCGGCTGGCAGCCACACAGCTGAAGCAAGCAGGAGATTTGCTTGTTCCAGTGATGGAGGAAGCCAACGTTCCCGCCTGCTGCGGCCTGGCTCTGAGCTCTGAAAGCAACTAAGTTTCAATTATAGAAGCTAAACAAACCTCAGATACCTGCTTTCAGCAGGCCGTGGCCTCAGAGCAGTGACAGCAACAAAGTTTCAATTATAGAAGGTAAATAAATCCCAGAATAAAAAGAAAAAAGGAGAGGCTGAGAGCTTCAGTCGCCAGCCAGCCTAAAAACGGCCCTCATCCCCTTACCCAGACGGGCCAGGCACCCCAGTGGGGACCCCCACCCTAAAAGGGGTGTGGCCAGCCTGAAAACAGCCATCAGCCCCTCACCCAGGCACCCAAGTGGGACCCCCACCTTGATCCGGGACACCCTTCAGAGCAAACTATCCGGCCCCCACCCGTGCACCAGGCCTCTATCCTATATAGTAAAAGGGTAATATGCAAACTGACCCTAACAGCAGAAAGACTGGGAATGACTGGTCACTATGACACACACTGAACACTAGGGGGCAGACCCTCAATGCAGGAGCTGCCCTCTGGTGGTCAGTGCGCTCCCACATGGGGGAGCTCTGCTCAGGCACAACCCAGGCTGATGGCTGCCAGTACAGCAGTGGTGGTGGGAGCCCCTCTCGTCTCCTCAGCAGTGCTAAGGTTGTCCGACTGCAGCTTAGGTCTGCTCCCCGCTGGCAAGTGGACATCCCCCAAGGGCTGCAAAAGCATCCCTGAAATTAGAGGGAAGGTGTTCTGTTTTCTGATTTTTTTATTGCAGTCTCTAAGTACTAATACAATGTACTTAGTCTTATACCTTTTACATGGAAATGCAAAAAATGGACTTTACCAGAGACAGATTTCCAGTCTATTGTTTTAATTTCTCTTGGAAAAAGAAATCATTTTGCATGAAAATCTCCACCTTGCCTGCATCCCTTATCAAACCCTTACCAGTTAAAAAGTGACACTCACCTGGAAAACTCCAGCTATGACTGAACATCTGAATCTCCTCTACAAAGGAGCAGCCCGTTTTCTGGAGAAAACAAAAAAGAAATCACTTAAGCCAGCAGACCAATTTTACTTCATGAACATAAAGATGAAACTTAACATTGGCCCTAATTGGTTTGGCTGAATGAGTACAGTGTTGGCCTGTGGACACAATGTCCCAGGTTCAATTCCAGTCAAGGGAACATGCCTAGTTGTGGGCTCGATCCCCAGTAGCAAATGTGCAGGAGGCACAGCCTGAGGTACCCTGTTCAAGACCAGAATATGCCAGAAGACATGGCAAAGTAATTTTGCTTCATGGTAATGCACCATCACACACTTCAAAACCAGTTAAAGACACGTTAAAAGATATTGCCTGGGAAGTATTAACCCACCCACTGTATGCACCAGACCTTGCTCCTTCAGATTACCACTTGTTCTGATCGATAGCACATGTACTTTCTGAGCAGCACTTAAAAACATATTTTTTTTTATTTATTTTTTTTAATTTATTTTTTTTAATTTATTTTTTTTATTTTTTTTAAAAAATATATTTTATTGATTTTTTACAGAAAGGAAGGGAGAGAGAGAGAGAGAGTTAGAAACATCGATGAGAGAGAAACATCAATCAGCTGCCTCCTGCACATCTCCCACTGGGGATGTGCCCGCAACCCAGGTACATGCCCTTGACCGGAATCGAGCCTGGGACCTTTCAGTCCGCAGGCCGACGCTCTATCCACTGAGCCAAACCGGTTTCGGTGAAAACATATGAAGAAGTGGAAAATTGGGTCTCTGAATGGTTTGCCACAAAACAAGAAACGTTCTATTGGGACATTATCCACAAATTACCTGAAAGATGGGGGAAATGTGTAGCCAGCAATGGACATTACTTTGAATAAAGCACTTTTGATGTTTCTCTTGAAATTATCATGTTTTCTTTTATTACAAAATCTGCATTATTAACCGATACACCTAGTATGCACCCCTATGTTCATAGCAGCATAATTTACCATAGCTAAGATTTGGAAACAGCCTAAGTGGCCCATCAGCAAATGATTGGTGATTACTGTGGTACTTTTATACAATGGAATACTACACTGCTGTAAAAAGAAGGAATTCTTACCATTTGCAACAGCATGGACGGAAATGAAGAGCATTATGCTAAGCGAAATAAGCCAGTCAGAGAAAGGTAAGTGTAAGTATCACATGATCTCATTCATTTGTGGAATATAATGAACAGAAACTGATGAACAAAAATAGAACCAGAGATATAAAAACATCAAACATACTGTCCAACCTATGAGGGAAGGTGGCGGGTAAGAGGGTAAGAGATCAAGGACTTGTATGCATGATAATGAGCATAATCAATGGACACAGACAGTAGGGAGTGAGGACATGTGCTGGGGGGTGGGAGCAGCCAGGAGAGGTCAATGGGGGAAAAAGAAGATTCGTGCAATACTTTAAACAATAAAGAATTTGAATAAATAAATAAAGACTGCCAAAACCGCTTTGGCTCAGTGGATAGAGCGTCGGCCTGCGGACTGAAAGGTCCCAGGTTCGATTCCGGTCAAGGGCATGTACATGGGTTGCGGGCACATCCCCAGTGGGAGATGTGCAGGAGGCAGCTGATCGATGTTTCTCTCTCATCGATGTTTCTAACCCTCTCTCTCTCTCTCCCTTCCTCTCTGAAAAAAATCAATAAAATATATTTTTAAAAAAAATTAAAAAAAAGACTTATGCCCTAGCAGATTTGGCTCAGTGGATAGTGCCACGGCCTGCAGACCAAAAGATCCCAGGTTCTATTCTGGTCAAGGGTAAGTACCTTAATTGCAGACTCCTCCCAGGCCCAGGACCAGGACCCTGGTTGGGGCTTGTGCTGGAGGCAACCAATCGATATTTTTCTCTCACATCAATGTTTCTCTGTCTTTCCCTCTCTCTACCACTATACCAAAGAAAGAAAGAAAGAAAGAAAGAAAGAAAGAAAGAAAGAAAGAAAGAAAGAAAAGAAAAAGAAAAACAAAGGATGTGGTTCAATTGAAAAACTGTCAGCCCAGCAGCTTCCTTTATTTCTAGGTCAGCCTTATTATAAAAATTACACAGCAAAAAATAAGTTATAGCTAAGATGGAAGGCATAAAGAGACTGACTCAGGGTAACACAAATACAAAGATGCATATTTAGACAATATTTAGCAGGCTTCAATGAATGAATAAACATCTGTAGTTGCTGAAAACCAAATTTAAGAGAAGTCCTTATTTTAACTTATAGATGGGAAACAGTCCTGCATCTCCCTTCTTCACATCTATGCCAATCTGATTTCAATTGTATTACAATACCTTCTTTAAAAAAAAGTATGTACATACACACACACATTTAACATGATAGATGACTTCTCAACTGAAAAGGAAAGCAACAGAAAATCTGTGTTGGCATTAAAACAAGTTTTTTTTTTATTGATTTCAAAGAGAAAATGGGAGAGGGAGATAGAAACATCAAAGATGAAAGAGTTATTGATTGGTTCCTGCATGCCCCACATTATGGATCCAGCCGGCAACCCCAGCAAATGTGCTCTGACCAGGAATCATACCATGACCTCCTGGTTTATAGGTCAATGCTCAACCACTGAGTCATGCAGGCCAGGCTGTTTTGGCATTTTTAATTGAAATTTTTCATTATGTCTTTCTAACTTCCACAAGCCAAAGTTTATTTGGAGAGTGCCTACTGATGTGCTTAAATTAAGGAAAACCAGCATTTTTCATTGAAAAACTGATTTGTATTGGAAAAAAGCTATATTTGAAAACGTCTATTAAAAACAATTCACTAAAACCACAAACACCAACATTCTAAGTGTAAGAGCCACTTTTCAGGAATTCCAGAAGTACTATGATTTATTGAACCTGTTGTAGCTCTGAGTTTCTGTATCCTCAATCATCAGAGAAGTTAGGTTACCAGTCCTTGAAATAGGCTTTGAAGACTAGAGTATTCTAAATTTTACAATATTTATAATACAACACTATTATTTATAAAACAACTTCATTAATACTAATAGCTAACACTTGAGAACTTACTTTATGCCAAGAACTTTCCTGAATGCTCTAAATACATTATCACACATAATTGTCATAACAAAGGAAGTTAAGCAGTTTTCCCTAAGCAGTAGCACCATGCTCAGCAGGGCTAGAAGTCCTACTATCACAGCTGTAAAGCTCGTGGTTCTCCATATTGCCACATAGAAAGGAGAAAGACCAAAGGGATTCACATGCAGTTTATTACTTACTGAAACAGCAAAACCAGTAGCGGTGTTCCCAGTCCTAGAAGGTCATACTGGGAGGACTTGCAGGGTGCCCTGCCAAAGTGTGGGTCAGACCGAGATGAACTGTGCAGCGCATGTGAAGGCCAAGTCATCAGAGCAACGTGGTGAAGCCATTCGCCTACACCTCTATTCTCCAATCTTTTATCTATCTAGCTAAATGCTCTCTTCAGACTCTCAGGCCACTCAATCAAATACTCTAATTTCGTACTTTCTCTTAGGCAACACCAGGCTGAGTGACTAGACTGCGACTCTGAGCAGGAAGACCAGGCCTTTTTTGTAGGTCAGCCCACAACCAGACTCCCTGCTACCTAAGTATGTCCCAGGTACCATGCTGGTTCACCAGTGAGAGCCACATAAAAAACAGGAGTGGGAAGTAAACTGCTCTCTTTTTCCTGATTATACCTATAATCCAGGTATAGCATGGGATATTCAAAATTACTATATCCCATCATCACTGGCTAGCAGAGCAATGCAACTATCATTCTGTAACAAAGTTTTCACTTTAGATAACCCTTGAACAACACAGGGGTTAGAGGCACTGACTCCCCCCATCCCACCTCCACCCCCTAAAACTGAAAATCCAAGTATAACTTTTGACTCCAAAACCTTACCTAGTCTACTGTTGACTGAAAAGCCTTACTAATAACACACTTTGTATGTCATATGTATGACATACTGTATTCTTACAAAGTTATACTACTTTATTTGTTGAAAAGTAAATCAATGTATAAATGGATCTTCAGTTTAAACCCATGTTGTTCAAGGGTCAATTGTAGTTTCCCACCTTTTCTAGTTGTGTTATTTCCTAAAGTGGGAATTAAAGATAAGAATATATGTGAAGGAGTCAGTTAACCTTCCTTGGAGTTCTGCCTAATAACTCACTTTAGGTACCCAACTCAAAAAAACACGATCCATTAGAGCAGTGGTTCTCAACCATTCTAATGCCTCGACCCTTTAATACAGTTCCTCATGTTGTGGTGACCCCCAACCATAAAATTATTTTCGTTGCTACTTCAGAACTGTAATTTTGCTACTGTTACGAATCGTAATGTAAATATCTGATATGCAGAATGTATTTTCATTGTTACAAATTGAACATAATTAAAGCATAGTGATTAATCACAAAAACAATATATAGTTATGTTTTCCGATGGTCTTAGGCGACCCCTGTGAAAGGGTCATTCGACCCCCAAAGGGGTCTCGACACATAGGTTGAGAACTGCTGCATTAGAGGGTTGGTGGTCTCAAACCTCTAAAAATCTCTGACAACTCCAAGTAACAGATTTGTGTTTAGCAGCCAAGTATAAGCTACATAAGATGCAGTATTCTGTTAGGATACAAACTGTATTAGGAATGTTAAGTATCACCTATTAAAATGAGTGAGCTAATTTTGTGCCTCCTGACATAGAAAAATTCTTTCCATAAAAGTGATCAGTTCCCATAAAACAGGCTGAAATGCCACTGAAGAGAAACCTGATAAAACTGTTATTCCCTGTTAGTTACCCCATCACTATCAATCACATTCTAGTTGTCCAGGTTCTGTTGAGAGGGTAGCAAGAACCACAATACAGGCATTTTATTGGGATGGGTTAATATTCAGACTTCATAAAACTGAATGTTGAGATTAATGATGCAAGGGGACTCAAGTACCAGAAGAGACCTATAGGACAGAATATACTTTCTTGTCAGCAGGACCAATTAAGGGATGACAGATCCAGCAATCAGTTAAATGCAGAGCCATAATTATCGCCCAGTTAATACATAGAAGAGTGTTCTGCTTTCCCTTAATCAGGAACCACAGGAAATCCATGACTAATAGGATGAGGTATTCAGGGCTTTGCCCAAGGACACAACTCCCAAGGACATTCACTCCCAAAGTCAGCATCTGCTGGAAGTTTCTAAGTGTCCTTGGATTAAGATCTCCCATTGGCCAGCAGTTATGTTGAGGATGGTGACAACCTTGGGGAAATTAGATTAATGGTTGAGCCTCTCACCCTCCCCTCTCCCGGGTCTATTGTCTTCCTTCCCTAACAAACTTGGGAGCTATGCAAGTTTTGCTGGGTGAGAAAGGATGGCAATCACTCAATTGTGAAACTAACTGATCCCATGCTCTAAGTCACCCTAGCCACAACACACTTTGTCCAATGACATGGTCATGTAGAATAAAAAAAGGTGAAAGCTGATAAAATAGCGTCGCAGTGAATCTTTAGGACCATAATGAAACAATCACCTACCTGAGAGGATTTTCTATCACTCATTAAACACCTTTCAACTATTTTAACCACAACTACATGTGGCATTAAAGAGATCTGCAAAAATATAAGACAGTGCTACTCTTTTCACTATTATTTTTGGAAAAGATTTATATAAACATGTAAGGTTTTATTGTACTTTAAAATTTTCTCAGTTTTAGTTTCTAATGCAGTAACTATTGTTGTAACCTACATAAACTTAAATGTTCTTTAGGATCCTGAAGAGTTTTCTTCTTGAGTCCATGTGCCCCTGCAGTTTACAGCTGCAGAAAGAGTATGCCCATGTAATTCTTATGCAGGAAGAAGCAGGAAGCAGACACCTGATCTCTGGAATTTGCCTGTGCATATTTTTTTCCTATGGGTCTATATTATGTCATAAAGTTTCACCAAAATAACACAAAAATAGAGAAAAGGTTCAAAACCACAAGTTAAGTCTTTGAAAAAATCAATTAAATTGGTAAACCTTTTTTTGTTACACTAACCAGGGAAAACACACACACATGATCAGCACAGCAAGTGAAGTCAACATCTAATGTGAATGACATTTAATGCATCTTAAAATCCAACACCTTTCATGATAAAAACAGAAAGTAGACATAGAAGGAAATCTAGGGAGAGCAACATGTTAGGAGACACCTCAACTTGATAAGAGGTATCTACAAAACCACAGCTTTCATAATTAATGGTGAAAGACTGAATGCTTTCCCTATAAGAAAGGAACAAGACAATGATGTCTGCTCTTGCCACTTCTATTCATAGAGGAGTTTGAAGCAGGATTAGGCAAGAAAGAATTAGGGGTGGAAGGAGGAGGCATGGACGTGACAGCTGGAGCTGAAACCACAAAACGTTTTCCAGGAAAACTGAATGTTTTGTGACGAGGATTTTTTTCTTGCAAGTGCAAAATGAAATGTTGCAAAAAAGGCCAGAAACCAATCAGAGAGCCACACAAAGAAAGGGCCTTTATCAGATACTGGAGGCCCAACGCACGAAGATTCATGCAAGAATAGGCCTTCCTTCCCCTGGCTGCCGGCACCACCTTCACTTCGGCCTGGAGGCACCTTTCTGCCATGGCTCCAGCCAGAGCCACCTTCCGCCTCATCACATCAATTTGCATATTCCCTCCTTATTGGTTGTGGGCACCGCCATCTTTATCGCAAAGACAATTTGCATATTGCTCTTTATTAGGTAGGATAAGGGGAAAATGCAGAATGCTTTAATGGCAATCCATTTGGGTCCCCTTCCCAAGTAGCGAGCTTGTGTTTGCCTACAATAAACTCCTGCCTTGCCTGAACTCCTCTAGTCCTTGCTTCATTCTTCAATTCCTTGAGACAAGACCAGGAAAGAATTCCCACTCACCGGTTCTAGTATCAATACTGTACCAGGGCAGTTAGATGGAAAAGGAAAAGCAAAAGACATCCAGACTAGAAACAAAAAAGGAAAACTATCTCTCCTTGTAGAAGACATCTTGCATTTTAAGAAAACTGTTTAGGAATCCAATAAAAAAACTAACACAACTAATAAAATTAGCTTGTCCAGGTTGTCTAATACAAGCTCAATATACAAAAGCCAAATGTATCTAGAAAACATTCCATTTAAAGTAACATTAATTTAAAAAAAACCTGAAACGCGGCTCCTGTGACAGATCAGCAGAAACAATGCCAGGGCACCTTCCACTGTGTCTTGGATGGCATGATAGGAAAGCTTAAAACGTCCTCAACATCTTGGTCCCCACTACTGTCCCGTCCACCACCAAGCTGTAAGCATTCTGGCCAAAGATGCCTCTTCAGGAATACGTCCAGTCCAAAGAAGACTCCCCCTTGGAAATCTGCCTCTCTCTCCAACCTGCATAGACAAACAAGTGAGGTGGAGATGGGCCTCGACTATGGAAGCCCCACTGTGAACCTGACGGGAGAAAGCCTGAAGTGTGGAAATGGCCACTGGGTAGCAGAGACTGGGATTAGTGGAAGTGTGGACCAGAGGGAGGTTCAACCCCTCTGGAAGAGGAACAATCTCTTGCAGGTGGATGTAGATGTCCTGCTTGACAAGTTCTGAGACCACTGCCGAATCCCAAATGAAGGAACTGGAAGAACTGAAGAGTGTCAATCAGAAAAGGAAATGAAGAGCTCTGAGATATTCATTTAGGAAAACAGGGAGAACTCAACTGATCAGGAGTCGAATAGAGCTGAGAGGTTTTGTTTTGTGTTTTTAGACAAACTAGTAGAGTGGGTCCTGAGAGAGAGTACCACAAATGGGGCCAAAAGGCACTGGCATCCTTGAGTTAGCAATAGAATGGTGACAACATAATGGAGGAAATCAGGATTCCAGGCCAGGGCAGTTAAGTAGCAATGTTCAGTAACTGCACAGCGAAGGGAGGCCAGGCTGTGAACTAGGCCTCAGGGAGGTCTGGAGCGATGCTAAGACTTTGGGTGCTCTCCAGTCACTTATCGTATTAATGCACTTATCCCAGGCTCACTCTCATTGGACACACTCTCTTGGGAGAAGCAGCTGGAGTTCATCATAGCTTCCCCTCACATTGGTGTTTGGGGTGTGGCCCCAGTTCTAAAGAGCCGGGTCCTTTGACCTTCAGGCCACTCTTTGTAAATGAGTGTGTGTTCCCCAAATCCACATCCTCTGGCTTTAGTTTCTCAGCAGCAATCACCAGTCTTTTATGCAACTCTGTATTTTTGTGCTACTTTCTTGTTTACACTACTTTTTTCTTTTCTTTAAAGATTTAAATTAAGAAATAAAATTAAAAACTTTTCCCCTGGCTGGTTTGGCTCAATAATTGGAGCATCAGACTGTGGACCCAAGGGTCTAGGGTTCAATTCCCAGTCAAGGGCACATACCTCAGGTGCAGATTCCCCAGGCTAGATCCTCACCCGACCTGTCATATGTGGGAGACAACAAATCTGTATCTCTCTTACAATGTCTCTCTCTGTCTCTTCCCCCTCCCTCCTCTTCTAAGCTCTCTAGAAATCAATAGAAAAAAAATATCCTCAGGGGAGAATTTAAAAATAAAAACTTTCAAACAAACTTAAAAGTAAAAACTTTATACTCTGAATATTATAAAACATTACTAAAAGAAATCAAAGAGCTAATAACTGGAGAGAAAAATCCACATTCATAGATTGGAGGATTTAATACTGCTAAGGTAGCAACTCTCCAAATTATGCAATCCTTACCCAAATCCCAGATTTCTTTGCAGAAATTCAAAACTTGATCTTAACATTCAATTTGAAAAAGAATAAAAGTGGAGGACTCATACTTCTCAACTTAAAAACTGATTAGTATTGCCAAAAAGAATCAAAAGGCTAATGTTAACCCACTTGCCCCCAGGCAGCAAATCAAGTCTTAATTGCAGTTTCAGCCCCTGGGGGAAGTAATTACAAATTAGTGAGATAATCTGTCTGAAAATACCCAAGTCAGGTGACCTTGTCTGAAACAATCCTTCCTTCTTTTGTTAATAATTTCATGCCCAAAGATGAGGGCCTGATGGGGGGAGGGGGGAAGGCTAGAGGGGTAAGTGGGGGAAAGAGGGGGACTTATGTATTACCGTCAATAAAGATTTTTTCAAAAAATTTTTTCTTGCCCCAGTTTCCTATAAAATCCTTCCATTTCCACCTATTTTTATTTAATTTTTCAATTATGTTGACATGTAATACTATATTAATTTTCTACTACTTCTGCAGTACCTCTGTATTTACTAGATGGGATTGTTCAACATCAGATCTTCAAATTTATTTGGCTTAATTTTAATAATACAAAACTACAGTAAATAAGACCATGTGGTACTGACATAGAAGAGACATTAATCAATGAAATAGAAACCAAATAAAAACTTCAGATTTATGGTCACCAGTAAGAAACTAGAATTCAGAATATACAAATTCTTACAATTCAACAACACAAAGACAACTCAAATTTAAATTCCATAAAGTTTTGCCCCGCAGGTGTGGATCTTCAAACTATGAACCAGGAGGTCATGTGCGTGAACCCATGAAACAAGAGGTCACAGTTGACTCAAGGTGAGGGCACATGCCCAGGTTTGGGGCTTGATCCTCAGTAGGGGCATGCAGGAGGCAGCCAATAAATGATTCTCATCATTGATGTTTCTATTTCGCCCTCTCCCTTCCTCTCTGAAATCAATAAAAACATATTTTTTAAAGAACATAAAGTCTATAAAGGTTTTGGATAGCCACTTTTTCCAAAAGATACACAAATAGCTAAATAAGATGATAGTCATTAATCATCAGGAAAGTGCAATAAAAACTCACAATGGGGTACCACTTCTTGCTCACTATGATGGCTATAATTAAAAACACAAGTGTTGATATGGATGTGGGCAAACTGGATGGAACTCATGTTTTGCTACCGAGAATATAAGTGGCTCACCTCCTTTGAATAATAGTCTGGCAGTTTCTCAAAAGGTCAAATGGAAAAAATACCCTCAGGGAAGATTTAAAAATAAAACTTAAAAACTTTCATATTGAACCGAGGCCAGCATGGCCAATGGTGAACTTGAGGAGGGGGGGGTGAAGAATTAAAGAAAACAGTCAAGAGAATATAATTGGGGCCAGGTGGATCACTGTGCCTGGATGAGGACACAGTGACCCCGCCTGTAAACGGAATTATTTTATAGTCCGATCACACAAATGAAAACAAGGGAGTGGTCAAGATATTTACAATGTTCTCTTTCGAGTTTCAAATCTGCTTCTTTCCTATTATTTCAATTCTCTGAACTCTCTATCAAGCTTTGTTTTGGCAGTACTTGCTGTACCTCCCACAGCCCACATCCCTAAGCTACCTAGGACTACTAGGTCGGACTATAAGGTCAGGCTTCCGTACAACCATAGCCTTTGGCTGTAACTGTGCTGGGAGGACTTTGCCCTCCAAGCAGGGACTTGTATGTGGCTTTGCCACAAGAACACCTTAATAGCTGCTCTCCACACATATAAATTTTATTTATTTGAAAATAAAAACTTTCAATGAGAAACCAAGATGGCGGCATAGGTAAACACTGGAAATTGCTGCCTCCCACAACAAATTAAAAAATACAACTAAAAGACAAAACGGACATCATCCAGAACTACAGGAAGACTAGCTGAGTGGAAATTCTACAACTAGAAGGAAAGAGAAAAGCACACTGAGACTCAGAGGAGGTGTGGAAGTGCAGAGGCAAGGAGGCGGACGTGGCAAGGGCTGGCAACTGAGGACTTGGCTGTCTTTCTAAATCGGGAGGGAGTCACAAGCCCCCAACTGCTCTGAACTCCAATTCCGGGTGAGTCTCTGGGGACCCAGACTCATACGGGGAGAAACTGGACTGTCTGGCAGCGGGCAGATCTGGGAACTTCAGGGTGGGTTCTTCTCAAAGGTCCTTGGAGTGATTACCAGGACACTGAGACACAGGGCCCCTTAGGGCAGGGCTGAGGATCAGCCCTGAGACCCTGCCCCACCCAGGCTGGGGCAGAGGCTTTTGCATATGAATGCCCTGGCCCTTTGCAATCTGAAAATTACCTAACAAATTGCAGCTGGGCCACACAGACCCAGAACTTCCAAGAGAAGGCCCAAGGCCCTACAGCAGCTTGCATTGCTTCACAGCTGGGCCTCATCTGGGCACCTCCAAATCCCAAAAAGGGAATGGGAATCTGCAGATCTCTTCACAGCTCCGGTTGGGTAGCATCAGGCAGAGGCTAAGTTAGCACCTCCTTAGATCCAAGAGCCAGTGTACCCAGTGGTCAGAGTGGGACCATCCAGATTACAACTCCTCAGATCCATAAGGGACACACTCAGGGGGCAGACTCAGTGAGCACCAAAGCCCCACTGAAGCAAGTCTTGCCCCAGAAGGGTGTCTTCAGCACAGAAGTTCTCCCACCATAGACACAGCTGATTCTCACAGCCAATTGGCCTGGAGGTCAATTCCTCCCAGTGATGCCTACAACAATCAAGGCTTAACTACAACAAGACTGTGCACAAAGCCCACAAAGGGGTGCACCAAGAGTGTCCACCTCAGGTAATTGGGGAGGCTGAGCCACTGGTCCCTATGACACCTAGCACACAAAGCCACTCTACCAACACAGGGAAGCATAAAAAATGCGGAGACAAAGAAAACAGGTCACAAATGACAGAAATGGAGGAAAGCAAACGACTGGATATAGAGTTCAAAACCATGATTATAAGGTTTCTCAAGAATTTTCTGGAAACAGCTGATAAATTTAGTGAGACCCTGGAGGATATGAAAAAAGACCAACTAGAAGTTAAGCATACACTGAATGAAATAAAGAATAATATAGAGAGATCCAACAGCAGACAAGAGGATCCCAAGAAACAAGTCAAAGATTTGAAATACGAAAAAACAAAAAATACCCAACTGGAAAAGAAAAAAGAATCCAAAAATATGAAGATAGTGTAAGGAGCCTCTGGGACAACTTCAAGCGTACCAACATCCGAATTATAGGGGTGCCAGAAGAAGAGAGAGGGCAAGATATTGAAAACCTATTTAAAGAAATAATTGCCGAACCGGTTTGGCTCAGTGGATAGAGCATCGGCCTGCGGACTCAAGGGTCCCAGGTTCGATTCCAGTCAAGGGCATGTACCTTGGTTGCAGGCACATCCCCAGTGGGGGGCGTGCAGGAGGCAGCTGATCGATGTTTCTAACTCTCTATCCCTCTCCCTTCTTCTCTGTAAAAAAATCAATAAAATATATTTTTTAAAATAATAAAATAAAGAAAGAAATAATGACAGAAAACTTCCCCTACCTTGTGAAAGAAATAGACTTGCAAGTCCAGAAAGTGTAAAGAACCCCAAACAAAAGGAATCAAAAGAGGACCACACCAAGACACATCATAATTAAAATGCCAAGAGCAAAAGACAAAGAGAGAATCTTAAAAGCAGCAAGAGAAAAAAAGTCAGTTACCTACAGGGGAGTACCCATACGACTGTCAGCTGATTTCTCAACAGAAACTATGCAGGCCAGAAGAGAGTGGCAAGAAATATTCAAAGTGATGAATGCCAAGAACCTACAACCAAGATTACTTTATCCAGCAAAGCTATCATTCAGAATTGAAGGTCAGATAAAGAGCTTCACATATAAGAAAAAGCTAAAGGAGTTCACCACCACCAAACCAGCATTATATGAAATGCTATTCTTTAAGAAGAGGAAGAAGAAAAAGGTAAAGTTAAAAATTATGAACAGCAAATACTTATCTATCAACAAGTGAATCTAAAAATCAAGTGAATAAAAAATCTGAACAGAGTAAACTAGCGAATAGAATAGAACCAGGGGCATGGAAAGGGAGTGGACTGACAATCTTGGGGAAAAGGGGTGTGGGGGTGCAGGAAGAGACTGGACAAAAACTGTACACCTATGGATGAGGACAGTGGGAGGGGTAAGGGCAGAGGGTGGGGTTGCAACTGGGTGGAGGAGAGCTATGGGGGGGGAAAAAAGAGGAACAACTGTAATAATCTGAACAATAAAGACTTAATTAAAAAAATAATAAAAATAAAAACTTTCAAATGTTACCATGTGACAGAGCAATTCCACTCCTAGGTATACATACCCAAGGCCCAAAAATGTCTATACTAACACTTGTACATTAATACTCACAGCAGCATTACTCATAGTAGCCAAAACGTAGAAACAACACAATGTCTATTAACATGAAAGGACAAAAACAAAATTTGGCATTATCTACACAATGTAGCATTCTTTAGCAATATAAAGGAATGATGTACATATATATGTCAACATGGGTAAACCTTGAAAAAACTGTTCTAGGTCAGAGAAGAGAATAAAAGACCACAGGATTTCATCTATATGATATTCATATATGTGAATATACCTAAAACCACTGTACACTGTAAATGGGTTAATTGGATATGAACGTGGTATATGAATTCTATCTCTAAGCTACTTTACAAAAACAAAAATACATACAGCATTTTCCTGTTACTAGCAAGATACACACATGCCCCAATGAGAGCCAATGGAATTTGAATTTTTGGTGGAGCAAGCAGACAAAGGGCATGATCAAGGCAAGTTGAAATTGATTGGATATGTGAACAAAAGCAGGTTGATGAAATTAACCTAACAAGCTCAGTGACCAACACAACCTCACACGATAATCTCATCAAATTCCTATCTAGTATATGGATAGCCCATGGACAGACAATAGTTTCGTGAAGACCTGGGGAGAAGGGGGGGGGGGGGGGGGGAGGTGCGGGGGAAGAGGACAGAATACTTTCAACAATAAAGATAAATTTAAAAAATGAAATAAAAAATTTCTAACTGGGCAGGCCATGGTGGGTAGTTACTCCAGGCTTAAGGCTTCCTCAGTAAAAGGTGTATCTTTCCCTTAAGCAAGCCCTGTCCATTGTTCTTGTGCACCTAGGGCAACACACCTTTGAAATGCCAGAGTAATTTTGCCAGTCCCCTACCAGGGGAACTAACCTGGAGGGAGCACAAGATCTTATCACCTATATATCATCCCTACTTATTGTAAAATGTTAACATCCTGTACCCAGCAATGTATGTATCTCTCCATTTTACTTTTTATCCAGTGATCCCCTCCTTGCTTTCTCCAGCCTCTGTAATGGTCAGCCAATTAATTTCATGTAATCCTTTTTTCTTACAAATGCATAAAAACAACTGCATAATTAACATTCTCCACAGCATTTTCTTAGTCTGTTGAGGTCTTGCTTCCATGCATGTCCTGTTAGCCTCAAATAAACTTATAAAATTTTTCTATGTTTGGACACTCATTGACAGATAAATGCCTAGAGATACTGGGGCCACACAGTGAAGGGAACTGTACCTGAAAACGAAGTCAATGCTGAAGCCAAGCACAATTCAGAGATGCAGGATGAGGCCATACCTGAAGGTCAAGTTACATAATCTTTAAATTATGATCCAATACATTTCTTTGGGGCTTAAAAAAACACAGTAATCTATTTATGATTTCTCTCTTAAAATTTAACAGTACCATAATTTCTTGTAACAGTTTGCAACTTTAATCACAAGCTAAAAACTTTATTTACAAATAAAGTCTTGTAATTTAAGAACCATAGTGACTCTCATTAAATCTGCAATCAATATTAACTATTAACAAATGTCTCACTTGCTTTTCAATTTACAAGGACACTTAGGATATTAAGAATAAACAGCTACAGAACTGCCTCCCAACAAAGCATTTAGAATTCTTCAAGGTCCACATGATTTTGTCTTTCTTTACAAGGCTTATTACAAAGTAAATGTTTTAAAACCTTTGTAATTTTTTAAATTGATTTCTGATAGAGGAAGGAAGAGGGAGAGGATAGAAACATCAATGAGAATTCTTGATAGGGTGCCTCCTGCACACCTCCCACTGTGGATCAAGCCAACAACCTGGACATGTGGCCTGACCGGAAACCAAATGCATGACTCAACCACTGAGCCACACAGGCCAAGCACAAAGTAAATTTTAACTTGCATTTCTATAAACAAGGTTGGTAAATTATTGTCTCTATCTCATATTGAATGTTTTCTATGTCTCCTTCACACAGTATGCCTCCAGTGGGGGATGGAGGGTGTGGCAAAAAAAACCTAGATAGACAAAAAAAAAGTCTTGAAATTCACCTTTATAAAAGCCTTTTAAAACAGGTTAGATCAATTCTCTAGATATTTATGTTACTATTGTGTCCAAAACCGTAATAATATAAAGGATATGGAGCTTCCAGCACTTCAGGGAAGTAATATAGAAAATGTAGAAAAGTACAGTTTTGGAGCAAATTAGCCCTGGGTGGAGAATTTAATGGAGGCATTCATGATTTCAAAAAGGCCTGCAGGTAAAAACAAGAGTTGTGTCTGGTACTTCCTTATAAAAACAGAACCTACAATAGAATCGATAGTGAAAACTTCAAAGCTGGGTAAGTTCATGTAGAGCTTAAATTAGCAAACTGAATTTTGTGTAATATCTAGTATATTGTCTTAGGCCATAAAATGTATTTCCTCTAACATGGCAACAGCTAAAATTTATTAAGCAATTACCATGTCAGGAGCTGTTCCAAGTGCGTGTGTATTATAACAATCCAAGAGGTAGTTACTACTGTTATCCTCATTTTACAGACCAGATAACTGAGACAAAAAAGTTAAATATCTTCCCAAGGTTACTTTTACTCTCAGTGAAGCCAAGATCTGAGGCTCAGCAGTGTAACTGCAAACACTGTGGTCTTAATCATCACTCTTTTTTTTATATATATATATTTTATTGAGTTTTTACAGAGAGGAAGGGAGAGAGATATTGTTAGAAACATCGATGAGAGAGAAACATCGATCAGCTGCCTCCTGCACACTCCCTACTGGGTATGTGCCCGCAACCAAGATACATGCCCTTGACCGGAATCGAACCTGGGACCCTTGAGTCCACAGGCCGACACTCTATCCACTGAGCCAAACCGGTCAGGGCTTAATCATCAATCACTCTTGAATTTTATAAGATGAAAGCCCAGGAGACGATCACTTTGGCTTTATTGGTTGGTATCTCACGGAATGGCTCACCCAAAGTTGTGACGTCTTCAACACCATGTGCCGGAAATAATAAAAGCAACCAAGTAAGAAACAGAGCAGCACATCAAAATTAAAATGCCAAAGGTTTAATACAAAGAAGGAATCTTAAAAAAACAGCAAGGGAGACCTGGCAGGATTGGATCAATGGATAGAGCTCCGGCCTTCGGACTTCAAGTGTCCCAGGTTCAATTCCGGTCAAGGGCACATACCTGGGTTGCAGGCTCGATTCCCAAGAGGGGGCATGCAGGAGGCAGTCGATCAACCATTCTCTCATCATCACTGATATGCTATCTCTCTCTCCCTCTCCCTTCCTCTTTGAAATCAATAAAAATATATTTTTAAAAAAACAGCAAGGGAGCTTAGTTACCTACTAGGGAATTAGTTACCTACAATTGAGCACCCATATGACTGTCAGCTGATTTCTCAACAAAAACTTTCAGGTCAGAGAGGAGTGGCAAGAACTATTCAGTGATGAACAGCAAGGACCTAGAAGCAAGATTACTATACCCAAGAAAGCTATCATTTAGAATTTCAAGTCAGATAAGGAGCTTCACAATCAAGAAAAAGCTGAAGTAGTTTATCACCACCAAGCAGTATTACATGAAATGTTGGTCTTCTTGAAGATGAATAAAAAGAGATAAAAATTTGAACAAGAGGCTGGGCATGGACCTATGAACCAGGAGGTCAAGGCACATGCCTGGGTTGCAGGCTGTATCCCCAATAGGGGGCGTGCAGGAGGCAGTCTTATCATTGATGTTTCTATCTCCCTTCTCCCTCTCCCTTCCTCTCTGAAATCAATAGAAATATATTGGGGGAAAAAAGAATCTCTTCCATATCTCGCAAAGATGAATAACTCACTCAATGCTAAGCTAACCACATTATTTCTAAGTTTTGCATCAAATCCATTGTGTACTAGTTTAATTTTTAGCCAATGCAGATTCATTTAATGAATAATTTTGTTACATAGCAGATATATTAGGCTACTTAGAAGTAAAATACTTACCTTTCAATGTTACTCTTTCATTGTATGTGTTCCCATTTCTCTCCAAACATGTCAGTGTCCCTCCACAATGTTTACTTTTTTGATCCTGGGACAGCAAGAAACTACTATATAATTACTCAATATAAAATTTATATATCACCTTTACTTATATTAAATTTACAATAAAAATACATGCCCATCTGCTCCCTTGATAACACTGCTGTGCAAAGCTCTATTACTTAAAGTTGCACGAAAAGCATACTAATTTTCTTGAATTTTGAAGTGTGCAAAGAAACAAATACTAACTAGGTCAGGCCCCACAGGTGTGGCCCAGTGGTTCAGCATAGACCCATGGACCAGGATCAGGACAACCAATCACTGATTCTCACCAGTGGTGTTTCTGAATCTCTCTCCCTCTCCCTCCCTCTCTGAAAAATAAAAATGCATTTTTTAAAACACACACACACACACACACACACACACACACAAAAACAAATAAACAAAAAAAACCCCACCTAGGTCTGGCCTAAATTGCTGCTCACTTTTCAAGTTAGAATTCATGTACCCTTCTTCCAGGTCTACTGTCCTTTCATTCCCAAGCAAAAGTACTTTGGCCGGGTGGCTCAGTTAGTTGGTGTGTACCCCATGACACCAAAGGCTCGGGGTTCATTCCTGGTCAAGGCACAGACAGAGGTTGCGGGTTCCATTCCCGGTTGGGGTATGCGAGGCAACCAAAGGATGTTACATACACATCGATGTCTCACTCTCTCCAAAATCAATAAAAATATATGTCCTCGAGTGAAATTTTAAAAAAAGTTCTTTACCTTAACCATTTTCTTTAATTAGATTAATAAAAGAATCCAACAGTAGAAGGGGAAAAGAAATACATAAGTAACTGAAACCTAAACACTCGTGCATGTTAATACTGAATAAAATTTAAATTTACAGCTCACATTAAGGTCTGCAACCCGACCGATTAAAATGCACTCCAGCCCTAACCGGTTTGGCTCAGTGGATAGAGCATGGGCCTGCGGACTGAAAGGTCCCAGGTTCGATTCCGGTCAAGGGCATGTACCTTGGTTGCGGGCACATCCCCAGTAGAGGGTGTGCAGGAGGCAGCTGATCGATGTTTCTCTCTCATTGATGTTTCTCTCTCATTGATGTTTCTAACACTCTATCCCTCTCCCTTCCTCTCTGTAAAAAATCAATAAAGTGTATTTAAAAATACGCTCTGAGCTCCTGCAGCATCCCCTGTTCTCTTTACAGTGCAGGCAGGCGCTGCAAGTATTACGAATAAATGCTCACTGGAGCGACTCCCCGAAAGCTAGCTGCGGAGCTCGGGAAGCTCCGGGCCGGTGCCGGGGGACCCCCGCGTCCCTCCACACCCCCCGAGCGAGCTCAGTGTGCACTTGAAAACGCCTCCAGGAGCCAACGACTGCGAGGAGCGAAAACATCCCCGGCATCGGGCGTCCCCGGCCACTCGGCGTGCCAGTGGGTCGTTTGTTTCGGGAGGAACCGCTTAATGATGGGGGCGGGGCGGAAGGGAACGGTCTAGTAGATACGAAGCGCAAAACAAAGATTTTTTTTTTTCGCCCCAGCCGACAGGAAAGAATTAAATACAGAAGCTGCCCTTACCCCTCCCCACCTAAGCCACCTCCCTGCAGTTGAACCAAACGCGTGTTCGCGGGCGCTCCCGGGCGGCCTCCAACGGCGAGGCGGCGCCCTCGGGCTCCCGCGAGGCCGGCCTGGCCCCAGCCGCGCGGGCACCGCGAGCAGGTCAGCGGGCCGGGTGGGCGGCCGGGCCCGGGCGGCGGGAACCTCCCCACCGGGAGCCGCCCCAGCAGCACCCTCAGCCCGCGCGGCTCCGTCACGGCCTCGGAACAAAAGCGCTCGGCGGACGGGCGCGCGCCCCGCTCCTGCCCGCGGGCACCTGAGCTCCCGGGGCCCACTGCCCGGCCGGCGACCCGGGAAGGTGAGCGAGGGACAGCGGGCGACGCGGTCCCACACTTACCGACCAGCTCGGCGCCCAGCCGGGGTAAGAGGAGAGACGAGCCGGCCTCCCGGGTGCCGGAGTTTTTAAGTCAACTCGGCCCGCCTCCAGGGGCGGGTCCAGCACGGGCCCGGGCTCCCGGAACAGCTGGGCTCCGCCCCGAAGGGGAACCAAGGCGGCTGCGAGGCCGGCGCCTCCGCGGTCCTAGTGCCGCCCGGATACCCCGCCGCCGCCGCCAGCCCCTCCCTCCAGTGGGTCACGCGGAAGTTTGCAAAGCGTAGCCGCGCTTCCAGTGGTGTAAACGTCTCCAGCCAAGGTTCGCTCCCTTTCATGTGAATCAGAATCGTCCGTGGCGGCTTGTTGGTTAAAAAGGGATCAAAGAGCACCACCTGTGGAATCACCAGCTCATAAGGTCTGTTGCTGCGGATCTCAGGACCAGTGAGTCTGTTATGAGGTCGGCAAACTTTCTATCAAGCATGTGAAAGAAAGTGCACCAAGTAAAGCCTAAGTGTCCCAAATAGCTTCAGGTGCTGCTCCTAAGTGGGACATGCACAGGTGGTCTGGACCATCGGCTTGAGGCTTGTGCCAATACAGTACCTTCTGGTCAGACACTTTCACAGAGACAGCACCGAGATCTGAGCCGAGCAGCAGAAATTACACACAAACAGGTTAGATGCAAGCACACAGGGGGTTTATTTACCAGTTCCTGATGGGTCTCAGACGCTGGGAAGGATCCACCCAGCGATGCTCGCTGGCTGATACACACAAAGGGGTAGAGGGCGCCGTTGGCAGCTGGCTCTTTTCGTGGATGGACAGTTAATTGGGCAGAGTCTCGTGCTGGGAACCGAGCTGTGAGCACACACAGGTCCTCACGCTCTGTCGACAGGAGAGCTATGTGCTGCTGAGTTGATCAGACTGTCTGGTTATATACCCCTCTGTAGACGTGGTCTTCGTTGGTGTGTGTGTTATCAGCGGCTGCCATGTGTGGATCCCCCCGGGGTCTGTTAATCTATGGGTGTGTACAGGCTTTGGGCGTTCCCATCAGATAGGTTGTTTACCAGTACTAGTGGGGTTACAAGGGTGCATTCTTGGGTCTCACACAGTATTCCTATATCTAACATTAGGTACTATAATAATTACAATAACAGTCCACGCAGGGTTACATGCTTTAAGTCTTACATTCTAAGGTCCTAACATTAAGTACCATAATGGTTACTATAACAAGCACCACCTGTGGAATCACCAATTCATTAGGTCCACTGTTGCTGCTGGTCTCAGGACCAGTGAGTCAGTTATGAGGTCGGCAAACTTTCTATCAAGTATATGAAAGAAAGTGCACCAAGTGAAGCCTAAGAGTTTGTGTTGTTTGTTTGTTTTTAGCCTATTGCAGTAGGGAGAACGTCCATTAATGCAGAGGAAACTTCTCACACACAAAAAAAGGGAAATAGATCTTTATTTTTATTTTCCTCTTTTTTTAAGGCCTTTTTTTTTATAGGAGGAAATAAACAAGGGGATCCTGTCTGAGTGACTTAAAAATGAGACCTGGCAGAGGTGTATAGTTCTTGCCCTAGGGAGAGCAGGATATTCCTTTGCCCTTGAGGTTCAATTCTTGGCTCTGCTTACTCACTAGACATACAACCTTGGGGGAAATCATTTAACCTGTCTCTGCCCAGTTTTCCCATCTGTAAAACAAGCATAACACTAATACTTACCTAATAGGATCATGAAGATAGTTATTTAAGTTAATACACATCCTAGAGCAGATCAGATAGGAGGTTTTCCAGAACCTAAGCCACAAGGGTCAGCAAGCAGCAATGAACCCAAGGGAGAGGGAGTTTTGTTGCCAGAAAGTCTGATAGAAACCCCACTCCTTTACAGCTTCAGGAAGGTTTAATGCCCAGCAAGATTAATGCCCAGGAAGCTTCAAGTCTATTTGGGATGAAATGAATGATCTCTCTGCAATGCATCCTTGTCTGTGTTTGCACTGACATTCTCCTGTCTCCTTTAGATAAATAAAGCCTGTCTGATTCCCCAAAAGTGTTTGATCTTTTCACCAATCCTAACATACACCTGAGATTTGTCACAAGTATCACATGATCTTACTCATATGTGGAATCTAATGAACAAAATAAACTGATGAACAAAATAGAGACAAGCATCCAACAGATTGTGGAATCTCAGAGGGAAGGTGGGGGAGGGGAGGCGTGTGGGAAGAGATCAACCAAAGAACTGGTATGCATTTATGCAATAGGGTGATGAAGGGGGTGGGGTGGGGTGGGGGTGGGGGAACTAAAAGAGGTCAATGGGAAAAATAAAGGGTCATATATAATACTTTCAGCAATGAAGACTTAAAATAAAAGGTTTGTGAATGGAAAGGGAGCTATGTAGTAAATCTGACATATTCAGTGACTGAAAGTAATCTCAAAGCGTGATCTGATCATAAATTCCTAACTGGGCAGGTCATTGTGGACAGTCATCCCCCAGGTCTATAAAATGTTTATCTTTTCTTTAAGCAAGCCCTGCCCATTGTTCTTGCGCAGCTAGGTTAACACACCTTTGAAAAGCCAAAAGTAATCTTTTTATCCAGACCTTCAGGCGACCACCCTTAAGGGACACAGGATTTTGTAAACTATCCTATAATCCAATCACAGAGATTTCCCTCCAGGCTTTCTCCTTAATTCCAAACGCTTAAAAAGAACTGCAAAACTGTCATTCTCCAGAGCACTTGAGATCTTGCTTTCCAGCATGTCAGTTCTTTGTCTCAAATAAGCTCTTATAAAAATTATCTACATGCTTCCAACATTCTTGTATCAAAAATCCATCAATATAGCAGCCCTGAGAAGTCACTAGGAAGGAGACTTGCAAAGGGAGGGCACACCTGAAGGTAAGCTTAATCAAGGGCTGGGCTTTACTTTGTTACCTATCTGGTCTGGCTGGGGAAAGATTCCCCTAAAAGATTAGATAGCTCTCCTGGCTGGTGGGACTCAGTGGTTGAGCATTGATCCATGAACCAGGCGGTTCATGATTCTGAGGAAGGTCCTCCAGAAGAACATCCGGTCTAATTAGCATATTATGCTTTTGTCCAGTATTCGCTGGCACCCTGCCCCCGGGGCGAAAAGACCCCCTCCCTCTCTTGGGCAGGTGAGAAACTGACCTCACCACACTGACGTCCAGAAACTGCCCCACCCGGATGGAAAATCCCTGCCGGACAAACGGCTCCTGGAAATGGCCAAAACCGCAGGACAGACCGAAGGTTTCACCTGACCCCGGAAAACCCCCACTGCCACCAGTCTCTGCCAGCATAAAAACTTGCCCCTGCTCCAGTCTGGCGCGGCTTCTCCAGCTCCCCTCTCCGAGCTGGTGAACCCGCCCGTGTGCTCCCATAAAGCCTGTTTAATCTGGTCTCTGATTGGACTCACGGTTTTTCCTTGCGGCGGCGTAAAACCTAATAGCTTTCATCATTATAGTTAAGATAAACTAGAACTATCATTTATGTCCATCAGTTTCAAAATCACAGTTGTTAGATCTGCTGCTAGATCTTACTTATTCTGTTAAGAAATAATTTATTAAATTTTTTTTGGATAACTTTCACATTGAATTAACTTCCTTTGTAATCTTATGTATTTTATTTTAAGCATTTCAAAGCATCGTTCTAAGAAGGGGTCTATTGGCTCCAACAAACTGTCAAAGAGATTTGTGGCATTAGAAAAATGAAAATAGCTCTGACCAGGGAACATACAAGTGTTAATGTAATAACATTAAAACCTGTAAAGAATTTTTGTGCCTTAGCCGGTTTGGCTCACTGGATAGATCGTCGGCCTGGGGACTGAAGAGTTCCAGGTTCGATTCCGGTCAAGGGCATGTACCTTGGTTGCAGGCACATCCCCAGTAGGGGGTATGCAGGAGGCAGCTGATCGATGCTTCTCTCTCATCGATGTTTCTAACTCTCTATCCCTCTCCCTTCCTCTCTGTAAAAAATCAATAAAATATTTTTTTTAAAAAAAGAATTTTTGTAAGTTTATTTGAGCCAAACTGTCGACAATTGCTGGGAAGCAGAACCTCAACAGATTGAGATAATGCTCCAGAGAATGTCAAGTTGTCATCTATTTTTATACATTGCAATCAAAGGAGGGGACAGAGGTAGGTTACATGAAATCCATTGGTGATAGTTTAGAGAGGTGGTAGAAAGCAAAGGGCGGGGGCGGGGGGAATTCTGGGATTGGATAAAAACTAAAATGATGGACACATACTTAGGTGGGTACAGGATAGTCAATAGTCAACAATTAACATGGTAATCATAACAATTAAAGACCCCAAGGGGTCTGGAAAAAGGGAAGTAACAAGTTACCCAGACATCTCAAGGGTTATCGATGCAAAAAGACAGATAGGCTCAGTTAAGGTAAAGGTTGACCTTGTCAGTGAAGATACTGGCCTAGGAGGTAACTACCCACCATAACTGCTTTTAGTTAAAGTTTAACTTCAGACCATCCTTTGTGGTTACTTTTAGGTCTCTGAGTTTGCAAGACCACCGCCATGCTGGCCTTCCCTGAGCTTGTTAGGTTAGCATGTGACCCCTTTCGTCCACACAAGAAACAACTGATGAATGCATACTAAATAAGTGGAACAACAAATCGATTTTTCTCTTTCTCTCTCCCTCCCTCTCTCTCAAATCAATAAATTTTTAAAAATTGAAAAGAAAAATTATCTCCTTTGCATGGATCAAATTAGGTTACTGCCATGACTACATTCCAAATCCTAACAAATGAAGAAAGATAAAGGAATTTCAGGGTAAGACAGTTTGGTGGAGCCAACAGACCCCTTCTTAGAACGATGCTTTGAAATGCTTAAAAGGAAATTCATAAGATTACAAAGGAAGTTAATTCAATGTGAAAGCTATCCAAAAAAATTTAATAAATTATTTCTTACACAATAAGTAAGATCTAGTAGCAGATCTAACAACTGTGATTTTGAAACTGATGGACATAAATGATAGTTCTAGTTTATCTTCATTAACTATAATAATAAAAGCATAATATGCTAATTAGACCGGACGTCCTTCCGGACGACCTTCCTGACGAAGCCAGGACTTTGAGGGACGCCCGGGTCCCAAATGCCTGCCAGAGACTGAAGGGAAGCCCAGGTCCTGGGTGCCAGAAGGAAGCTGGTACCAGCAGCCAGGGGAATGAAGGCCTACTCTTGCACGAATTTCGTGCATCAGATCTCTAGTGATAATATAAGAATACAGTGGGGCCTTGACTTACAAGTGTCCTGATTAACAAGTTTTTCAAGATATGAAAATCTCTCTGCCGATTTTTTGCTTTCAGTTGCGAGCTAAAATTCGGGTTATGAGCCAGCTTCAGATACTGCTGGGGTCCAGCCCCAGCAGGTCCAGGGGTCCCCAAAGGTGTGGACAGAGTCGGCAAAGAAGGAAGGACTCAAAGGCAGCATTCAGTTGATCAGCATGGTTGGGTTTTCCCTCCAGGGTCTCCAGCCAAGTTCTGTCTAGGTTCTCCAGCCAGGTTCGGTTGCCAGGTTCTGTAGCCAGGTTCCAGCCAGGTTCTATCAGGTTCTCCTGCCATGTTCTGTCTAGGTTCTCCAGCCAAGTTCTGTAGCCAGGTTCTGTCCAGGATCTTTTGCCATGTTCTCTCCCTAGGTTCTGTGTTCTGTTGTCTTGTTACATCTGTATTTATACCAGTTGATTTTAATACTATCAATTTCTATTCCAAAGGTTAGGGCGTTTCTTATCTCCATTCCAGGGAGTAAAGATTATATAGTTTAAGGGGATTGTTCTTAGTTAAAGTGATTAACTACCCGCCTGGCACTTAGTTAAGGGGTTTTATCCCCTCCCTAACTTCAGGGAAAAATCCCTACCTGGGGAAACAACCTTTCTCAGAGAGGTGACCTTGGTTAAAATACATAGCACAAAGAAGGGGAGCAAACATATTAAGAACAGTATGCCATCGGGCACATCCCCAGCAGGAGATGTGCAGGAGGCAGCTGGTCGATGTTTCTCTCTCGTTGATGTTTCTAACTCTCTATCTCTCTCCCTTCCTCTCTGTAAAAAAATCAATAAAATATATTTAAAAAAAAAAAGAACAGTATGCCATATACGCCAGGTCCCTTGAAACATATGCTGTGCAGATGTTTCTTCCCTGCAGCGACTGTGTCAAACAGCAAGGATGGACCGGCTTCTGGCACCTGGGGATGTGAGCCCAACAAGTCCCAAATTTATTGCCAACAGTCTTAGTCCAAGTTCTTCATAAGTACTACATGGTATTTCTGTAACACTAGGGGGTTTCACTGATTTATTCTCTTCCTTAGTCCTGTTAATCCATAACTCCAGGGAAAAATCCTCACCTGGGGAAACAACCTTTCTCAGGGAGGTGGTCCTGTTTAAAACACATAGCACTAAGAGGGGGAGCAAACATATGCCATATACACCAGGTCCCTTGAAACATAAGCTGTGGGGATGTTTCTTCCCTGCAGCGACTGTGTCAAGCAGCAAGCGTGGACCAGCTTCCGGCAAAAAATAAATGAAAATAATTTTTTTAAAGATGAATGGATTAGAAAACTGTGGTACATCTACACGATGGAATACTATGCTGCTGTAAAAAGGAAGGAACTCTTACCATTTGCAACAGCATGGATGGAGCTGGAGAGCATTATGCTAAGTGAAATAAGCCAGTCAATGAAGGAAAAATACCACATGATCTCACTCATTCATGGATAATAGAGACCATTATAAACTTTTGAACAATAATAGATACAGAGGCAGAGCTGCCTCACACAGATTGTCAAACTGCAGCGGGAAGGCCGGGGAGGGTTGGGGGGCAGGAGGGAGGGGGGTAAGAGATCAACTGAAGGACTTGTATGCATGCATATGAGCATAACCAATGGACATAAGACACTGGGGGGTAGGGGAAGCCGGGTTATTGTCAAGGGTGGGGAAAAAAAGGACACATATGTAATACCCTTTGTAATGCTTTAAGCAATAAAAAATAAAATAAAAAAAAGATAAGTTTGAATTAAAAAAAAACTTAAAAAGCAGAAGAGGGAGATACAAAAGGAGGCCAACGAGATGTAGGAAGGCGGGTCTGAGATTGAAAGCATGAGAAGGACTCAACTCAGTGGAGGGGCCACATGGAAGCAGGAGAAGGAAATGAATTCTGCCAACAACCTTAATGAGTTGGAAAATAATTAGTTGTGCCAGGCCAGCACAACCAAGGGTTCGGTGAGCCTGAGGAGGGGTGGCAAAGGATGTAGAAAAGACAGACAAAGAGAATAAGCTGGGTCTAGGTCAGTGATGGCGAACCTTTTGAGTTCAGTGTGTCAGCATTTTGGAAAACCCTAACTTAACTCTGGTGCCGTGTCACATATAGAAATTTTTGATATTTGCAACCATAGTAAAACAAAGACGTATATTTTTGATATTTATTTTATATATTTAAATGCCATTTAACAAAGAAAAATCAACCAAAAAAATGAGTTCGCCTGTCAACTCTGACACGCTTGTCATAGGTTCGCCATCAATGGGCTAGGTGGATCTCCTGTGACTAGCTGAGGCCACAGAGAGATATCCAGACAGCAAGCTGAGCCTTTATTTTATAACCAGAGGTAAACAAGGTGTGGTCACCATAGTTACAATGTTCTTGTGAGTTTCACTTGTTTTGGCACTTGCTGCTCCTCCCACAGCCCATTAGCTTCCCAGATAAGATATAGGGAGCTCATAAGGTCAAGCCTAATTATGCTAAGCAGGCTATGCCCTCTAAGCTGGGACTTGCTTGTGGCTTTGCCAACAGGTCAGTCTGAGGCTTAACCCTATATCCGCTCCCTACAATTAGTGTGTTGTTTAAGGAGTTTAGTTCACGGTAATTTATTATGTCATAATAATACTTTTCCTCCCACATGCAAAGCTCTTCTGGCTGGGCTAATAATCAAATTAACAGAGACAGATTAACAGGAGAAAATCAAAATTGAGATACATGCCCTTGGGGAATTCTCATCAGCATGAAAATTCCAAAGACAGTGAGGCAACATTGGATATAGATGATATTTTGGACAAAGGAGAAAAGGGAAGCAGGGAGAGGTTTTAGATTTCAGAAGTGAAAATGGGCAATTCACAGGTAGAGGGAGAGTGGAGCAACCATGGCAGGCAAATCCTTGCTAGGCAACCCAAAAACAATGGAACACAGGCAATGAGTAGATAACAGGTCCCTCCAAAAGCCCCTCCAATTTACTATGCATATATTCAAATTAGGCTGAGGTGAACATCCTAAGATTTCCTTTCTTTTTTTTTTCTTATTGTTTTTTTTTAGCTTTTATTTATTTTTTTTATTCTTTTTAAAAAAATATTATAATAAGTATTACAAAGGGTATTACATATGTGTCCTTCCCCCACCCCCCGCCCTTGACAATCCCCTGGCCTCCCTTACCCCCCAGTATCTTATGTCCATTAGTTATGCTTATATGCATGCATACAAGTCCTTCGGTTGATCTCTTACTCCCCTCCCTTCTGCCCCCCAACCCTCTCTGGCCTTCCCACTGCAGTTTGACAATCAGTTTGAGGCAGCTCTGCCTCTGTATATGATTTCCTTTCTGAAGCAGATTTTTTTTTCTATCTGAACCTCTTGAGCAAGAAAGGGGAAGATAGTCAAAGGTGTGCTAGGGGGAGGAAATGAAACATGAGAAACTTACTGAATGTGTTGGGGGGAGGGACTGCAGCCTGGAAAAAGTTACTGATTGTGTCAAGGGCAGGGACCATGGGAGAGAAAAATTGCTAATTATCTCGCTAAAAAAGCAATGTGTTATGATTGAACCCAGCCAGGTATGACCCTGCTCGTAAATTTTATGTAAACTTTTTACCCTGACAGTACCAGGAACGGCTAATGAACCGCTTTGTAGTTGGTTTTTTCTTTTTTTCTAACACTGTGTAGTTGGCAATAAAAGATCTTGCTGCACACTTGGTCGGGGCCACATGCTCTGAATCTTCCAGAGGGGAAGATAGGTGCTGTGGTCAGCTGGCCAGTTTAATAAAAGGCTTTTAAATTTAAATTCTGAGTCGGTGGTCTATCTCGTTGAGCCAACCCATAACATTTGGAGGCCCGCAGCGAGATACCCGGCAGGGAGGAGAGGGACCCCCTATTTAAGGCAGGAGGCTCTCCCCTGGCAGGGGTGAGAGGGACCCCTTGTTTAGGGCAGGAGGCTCTCCCCCACTTGTCGCCAGGCACTCAGCGAGATACCCCACAGCTGTGGAGAACGACTACCAAGGAGGCCTCCAGTCCACCCAAAAACTTTCAATTCGGAAACCAAGCCACCTGGACTCTCGAGAGAGGTAAGGACCGGTCGTTAAACAGGAATTGGGACGTCCCATGGAAGGACCTATACGGAGGGCTGGACGCAGCGGTACTCCTGGTCCTGACCCGTGGCCACGACGATGGTGGCCGGGGTCCCTGGTTCGTGCGGCTGTAGGCTGCACTGGGTTTGTCTGTCTGGTATTTGTTTGTCTTGGTGTTTATTGTCAAAAAGTTGTCTGCTTCTGTGTGCACCCTGCTGCAATGTTTTTTGAAAAATTTTCAGGACTTCAAGGAGCAAGCTGCAGGTTCCGGGCAACCTTAGGTTGCATTTGGCTTGTTTGTTTTGTTTTTGTTCTTTGTTGTCTTTGTCTTTGTCAAATGGGATAGGGTCAGTCATCTTCGTCGACCCCCTATCAGTCAGGCCCACTCCGGGTGAGTGGAAGGGGAGCTTGATCACCTCCCGGGAAGCTATAGAGCTCCCTCAGAAATTGGGAAATTGTTAGAAATTGGATGGATTGCTTAAACTCTGAGTAAACATTTGGTAGAAGTCAAAAACTTGAACTGTCTGGTGTATGAATGTAAGTGTGAGAGTCTGTGTAAAGTGAGAGCTACTTTGTGCTGTCTGGCTGTACACATGAGGAAAAACTCTGCTTTAAGGGGAAGACAGTAGAGAACTTTTAATTGCTTTTGCTCTGATGTATAATTTTGCTGTGTTAGATTAAAATTTTAAAAATCTAAAGTTAATTTAAAGGTATAAGGTTGCAACCCAAAGAAGTTTTAGCAAAGGCTAGATTCCAAGATTGCTTAGTTCTGAGATTGCTTATAAAAAAGCAAAAGAGAAGTCTTTTCAAGTTACTATTTGCTTAGCAAATTAACAAAGTAGTAAATTTCAAAGAACTTGTTATTTATGGTTTTCTTATCTCTTTGGTAAACAGCTCTGCAGGACCTAAAGATTTACTGCTTGTGACTGTGTTTTGTTTAACTTGCTGTTTTCAATTATTTATTAGGATTCTCACAGAGGACATGCTTTCCCTTCCTCCCTCATCCTGATTAATCATTAAAAGATTAAGGCTTCTAAGAATAAAGATTTCTGTCTATCAGTTGCTCTTACCTAGGTTGTAAATTACTATAATAAAACTAAAGTTCTGAGGTAGATTTAAAGGTTATAATGTTAATGCTTTTGATTTACAGCGATTCTGCGAACGGGAATGGCCCACTTTCCCGGAGGGGTGGCCAGATGCAGGGTCTTTTGATCTGACCACTGCCTACCGGGTCCATTATGTCATATACGGCTGCCCAGGGCATCCTGATCAAATTCCTTATATTCAGGTTTGGGTTAAACCCCGGTGGATGAGGGCTTGCCTCCGGAGGGGAAAATTGGGACAGAGACAGACAATTCTTTTGGCCAGGCCCCAGAAGGGAAAGGCTCCCTCGGTCCTTCAGGGAGAGCAGGAAGAGCCCATTAGCCGGCCGCCCTCTATGGTCCCTAGGCGCCGGATCTGGGTGAGCCCCGGCCTCAAGCCCAGGCCACACCACCAGCTCTTGACCTGGAGCCCCTACCTCCCCCAATGCCAATTGTCTTCCCTCCACACCCACCGACGGGGAGGGGCTTTGTCGTCCTTCAAACCCACCCTTCAGTCCATCCCATACTAGGTGGGGGACAGCGTATAGAGGGAGAGAGAGAGGGGGGAAGAACCTGCAGGACCCTGCGACATCTGCCAGTCCTGCAGTCCCTATGTTGCCACTACGGCAGGAAGGCCCTCTAGATCTGGGGCTAGACAGGCAGCCCTCTGGGGATGCAAGGCAGATCGAGGTGCTATTCCCCAGCTCCAGACCAGATTGGGGAGTGAATGAACAAAGAAGGGGGGCTGGATGCCTGAGCTGCCTGCAGTGGCCCTAAAAAAAAAAAAAAAAAAGCAGCAGCAGCAGCAAGAAAGTGGAGAAATATCCCCTTCTAGTGCACTCCCTTGAAAGAGGCCTGGTTGCTGCTCTGCCACAAAGGGACCTGGTAAAAAGGCAAGAAAGCAGGGCCCTAAGGGTTAACAAAAGGGCACTCTCCCTGGACCTGGGAGCCATCAGGACTTTGCAATTCTCCAAGAGAAGAGGAGTCTGACTCAGAGACTGGCCGAAACCTCCGAACTGGAGGCTGCATGTTGAACCTGTAGACTACAATTTGCTGGGCAGATGTCTGAGCCCAATTGTGTAGATTAGCTGCCTCTGTGCAGCAAATAACTTTCTCCTGTGTCAGAATGCATTTTACGGAGACTGTTCAGACTGTGTTTGCGGCTAGAGAGGAGAAGAATGACCGCCGCACACAAGCCCTGACTGTGGCTTGGAGAGAACTGAGCAAGGTGACTCCCCTGCTACATTCCCAGGTGCTGGTTGCAGCCAACAGCATGGATCACCCTGTATGGCATTAGAGCAATGCCCTACGTGATGGACTTGGCTAATGCCTTCTTCTCATGGACATGGCTCCAGAGAGTCAAGGACAGTTTTGTTTTGTGTAGGAAGGGTCAACAGTGAACTTTAGTTGCCCTCCCTCAAAGGTATTTGTATAGCCCTACCATGTGTCATGTTTGCTAGCATGAGATTTGGCTCCTGAAGCGGCCATGCTGCCAATATTATATTTCATTGTATTAATATATTATATTAACCTTTGATTCTCTTGCAGGTTTGAATGTAGCTGTCAGCAGTTGCTGTAGACCTGTGTTGGTCTACAGTCCTTGATAGTCTTTGGAAGTAACTGGCAAATGTTCAGTTTCCCATACTGAAGGCCATTGTTATGGCCATATGTTAACTGTCCTGGAAGGGGGCTATGTGGGGTGAACCCCAAAAGTAAAGGGTGGCTGGCTGCCAAGAGGGAAGGTGCCCAACTGGGCAAAGAAGAATACCCATTAGATTTTGGCCTCTATTGAGAGACAGTTGACAGTTAGCAACCTATATACTGTCTTGCAAGCCTGTGTGACCATGCCCATGTCAGGGGTAGCACAAAGCCTCAACTGTAGAAAACTGGGAAAGACCTGTCTAGAACGGAGGGGGTTAATAAAATGGTAAATACTAGCCCACTGTTACAGGAATTACAAACCCTGTGAGGTACTGTGACATATAAGACCCTATAAGGAAATAAAGCTCCTTTAGTCCGTTCTAAGAGAACAAGTCAAGTAAGGGAAGCCCTACTACAGGAACAGCTGTAACTGTCTATTTAAATATAGACACATTGTAAATTTCTTCTTACCATTTAAAACAGATTAAAGGCTGTATTTCCCTCCAGGTAACCCAGCTGGAACCCCAATAGTGACAGGGGAAAGGAGGCTCTCCATCGGTATCGCCAGACTCTATTAGGGAGCATCCGAGCTGCTGCTTGGAGACCCAAATACCTCTCTAAAATGACAGAGACAGTCCAGGGGCCTAACCCTAATGCCCCGGAAAATCGGAGGGCTGTCATTATTGCATTTGTTTCCCAGTCGGCCCCAAATACTAGAAAAAAATTGCAGAAATTAAAAAGCTTTGAGGGGAAATCAATCTCTAAGTTAGTTAAGGTGGCCCAGAAGGTTTTTGACAATCGGGAGGTCCCGACGGCAGGTTTAAACACCTGAATGGCCAAGGTCCTCCTGGCCCTAAATGAGGAAAAAGGCCCAAGGGGCCGGAGAGACAATAAGGACAAAGGAAAGCCTCTCGGGAGAAAAGAAGTCCGACCCAGGCTTAGGAAAAATCGGTATGCATTTTGCAGAAAGAAAGGACATTGGAAAAGGGAGTGCCCTGAACGTGTGGGGGAACCGACTCCCTCCCATGCTGGTGGAGGAGGTGGATTAGAGTTGTTGGGGCTCAGCTGGCTCCCAGGAGCCCAGAATGACCCTGACAGTAAAGAGCCAAAAGGTGAACTTCCTTGTAGAACCCAGCACTCACTCGGGCCCTCTGGTGGGGAAAGGGAAAAAGAATGAACATTTCAACTTTATAAAAACAGCTGCCTTAAACCCTGCTACACTCCTCCCTGACGAGGAGGCAGAGGCCCCCTTTGCATGACTGCGAGGAGACACTGACTACCCTCACTTCCCTCCACGAGGACCTTGTGGACCAGCCCCTGCAGAATCCGGATGAAACCCTCTACATGGACGGGAGCAGCGTCGTAGAGGAAGGTACCCGGTATGCGGTATGCAGAGGTGGCAGTAGTGACATGAGGAGGGGACAGAGGAGATCTACAATCAACCAGAATTAAAAAGAAGCCCTGATGAGCACCCTGGCACTCATCCTGCCAGACCTACTCAGGGACTGCTGGGATATATCTCCTCACACTGCCCTTACAGGAGGACATGGGAGCCACCTTAGAAAGGTCTCCTAACCTCAAGAGAAAAGGACATTAAAAATGCTCCTGAGATACTCAACCTCCTAGCAGCCACATAGGGGCCAAGGAAGTGACTAAAAGACCAGTAGGGTCTCTAGAAGTTTTCATAGCCCTGCCAGCGCGAAGGCTCCCAGAGAAGCCTGCTCATCTGCCAGAGGAGCAGAGGCTAGCTGAGAAATTAGGGCCCCAGGAAGGAAAGGCTGGATGGCTAATTCTGCCAGATAGGAGGCCTATAGTGCCAGAAGCCCTAGGGCGGACCATCACTTCCCAGACCCATCAGAGCACCCACCTGGGAGAAACGAAGCTATCAGAACTACTAGGAAGAAAATTTTACATACCAAGACTCCAGAAAATATCCCAAGATTTGGCTAAAAGGTGCCAAGTATGTGCCCAGATAAATCAAGGGCTCCCTGTTGTGGCTGCGCCGGGACAGTGATTCCGAGGTCAAAACCCCAGAGAACACTGGGAAGTGGACTTCACCGAGATACCAGGAGGACAAGGAGGGTATAAGTACCTGCTGGTTTTCATTGATACCTTCTCTGGCTGGCCTGAGGCGTACCCAACCAAGGCAGAGACAGCACAGGTAGTAGTTAGAAAACTCCTCACTGAAATTGTCCCCCGGTTTGGCCTACCACTATACATGGGGTCCGACGATGGCCCAGCGTTTATCGCCAAAGTGACACAATCCATAGTTAAGGTCCTGAAAGTTACTTAGAAATTACATTGTGTTTATAGACCGCAGAGTTCTAGACAGATAGAGAGGATAAATCGGACCTTAAAGGAAACATTAACTAAATTAAAATTAGAGACTGTTGAAAATTGGGTAAGTCTCCTTCCTTTTGCTCTCATAGCTAGGTACATCTCGTATGTTTGGCAGGTCGCCACCTCTCCTTCCCCACCTAAGGAAGGAAGATCTTGCCTGGCTGTCTACCCAAAATTTGCTTAAGTCCTTACAGGCTTTGCAGAGCAATGCCACGTCTGCACAACGGGTGGTGAGAGCCGTAGGAGAGGAGAATGTGCTGAAATCCAGTCCAACACAGCCTGCCTTCTCTCCAGGTGATCTCATCTGGGTGAAGTACCACGACCCTAGCAGCCTGAAACCTAGGTGGGATGGACCCTACCAGGTGGTGCTGACCACTCCAACTGCCATCAAAATCTCAGGAAAGAGGCACTGGAAATTTTAACCCCATCCTCCTCATGCCTCTCGCATGGTGGACTAACCAATGGGAAGGAGAAAGACTTGGGGACTAAGACTCTATGTCAGTGGCCGAGATCCTGGCCAATTCTTCAACATCAAATGCCGGACTCTTCCCCGACAGCTCGACCCCTACATTGCCTAATGCCTCCTCAATTTTATATCGTAGAGGAGGGCGCTGAATCAAAGATTTGATTCTGGCATAAGACCAGTAGGGAATGTGCTAGGGGGAGGAAATGAAACATGAGAAACTTACTGAATGTGTTGGGGGGAGGGACTGCAGCCTGGAAAAAGTTACTGATTGTGTCAAGGGCAGGGACCATGGGAGAGAAAAATTGCTAATTATCTCGCTAAAAAAGCAATGTGTTATGATTGAACCCAGCCAGGTATGACCTTGCTCGTAAATTTTATGTAAACTTTTTACCCTGACAGTACCAGGAACGGCTAATGAACCGCTTTGTAGTTGGTTTTTTCTTTTTTTCTAACACTGTGTAGTTGGCAATAAAAGATCTTGCTGCACACTTGGTCGGGGCCACATGCTCTGAATCTTCCAGAGGGGAAGATAGGTGCTGTGGTCAGCTGGCCAGTTTAATAAAAGGCTTTTAAATTTAAATTCTGAGTCGGTGGTCTATCTCGTTGAGCCAACCCATAACAAAGGTCCTTTCCAAGTTTTTTTTTTATTTCTGAATAACCAGCTTAAAAATCAATATCCCCAAAGGAGTTTCATGGCATTAAGACTTTGCTCCCCTTCAGTAGCAATAGAAAACTATTAAAATAGTGGACTCCAGGTTGTAACACCTGCCCATGGGAATGTTTAAGGAACAAAATTGAAGGAAACTAGATGCTGAGAGATCTGTAAAGAAGATGACTTCCAGCCTGGACCAGCTAGACTATTACTGAGAGAGATGTACATTTCTGTCTTTTTAAAAAAATATATTTTTATTGATTTCAGAGAGGAAGGGAGAGAGAGAGAGAAGCATCAATGATGAGAAAGAAACATAGATCGGCTGCCTCCTGCACACCCCACAAGGGGGATGTAGCCTGCAACCCAGGTATGTGTCCTGACCAGGAATAGAACCATTACCTCCTAGTTCCGTCATTGGCAGACTGTGGCTCGCGAGCCACATGCGGCTCTTTGGCCCCTTGAGCGTGGCTCTTCCTAAGCCTTAGAAGTACCCTAATTAAGTTAATAACAATGTACCTACCTATATAGTTTAAGTTTAAAAAAATTTGGCTCTCTTGCCGAAACCGGTTTGGCTCAGTGGATAGAGCGTTGGCCTGCGGACTGAAGGGTCCCAGGTTCGATTCCGGTCAAGGGCATGTACCTGGGTTGCGGACACATCCCCAGTGGGAGATGTGCAGGAGGCAGCTGATCGATGTTTCTCTCTCATCGATGTTTCTAACTCTCTATCTCTCTCCCTTCCTCTCTGTAAAATATCAATAAAATATATTAAAAAAAAAAAATTTGGCTCTCAAAAGAAATTTCAATCGTTGTACTGTTGACATTTGGCTCTTTTGACTAATGAGTTTGCCGACCACTGTCCTAGTTCAAGCAGCAGGGATGGACCGGCTCCCGGCACATAACTATGCTTAACCACTGATCAACATTGACCGGGCTACATTTCTGTCTTTTAAAAGTTGATTAAAACTCTGAATATGAAAGTATTACTGAAGTATGGTAGCAACCATTTCAGGTGGAAACTGTAGTTTAAGTCTAACCCTGTTGTTTGGCTTAGCAATATAAAAGTTACTTTGATTTTCTGAATTGTATAAATCATCCCATTCGATTGAATGCCTTATTGATTGTGACGTGACTATTCCATTGATTGTTATCTTACTGGTTTTAGAGAGCACATTCTTCTGTACCTGGAAACAGGACAGCACAATGATCCTAAATTGTTTTAGTGGCCACAGATGGTGCGTTCTAGTTGACTCAGTGGTCCTAAGACCAGGACAGTGCAATTACTCTAAATTGTCCTGACAACTCAGTGGTTAGGAGACCCGAGGGCTCTAGATAATGTATTTCTGTCAATTCAGTGACCCCCGAGACCGCAAACTGTAATTAGCATGCTTAATTCTGCTTCTGTAATCTGCTTTTTGCGAGCCAGGTGCCTCATTCCAAACCCTGAGATGTAATCAATACCTTTGTGATTTTTTGCCTATATAATCCTGGAACTGTGACCAAATGGCTGCTATGAGATTTGGGAATGTCCCCTCATAGTCCCGGATTGCAAAAATGTGACTCTTTAATTCAACTTCTTGAGGCGTCCTTCTGTGATTCGCGGGGTACATTACAACATTACTTGATGTAAAGTGTAGAATGAGAAAAGGAACACAGGACCAAGTCTTGAAAAACTCCAGTTGTAACCGTACAATTCATGTGTCCCAGCTGCCTGTCACTACTTAAGCCAATTCCGCAGAGACAGGGTTGAATCATATATGAGTGTTTATTCCAATAATGCCAGCAGAATGGGAGAGCAGCAGGTCATCCACAAAAATCTGTTCTGCTCTGCTTCCCACCATAAGCCAGCTGTTTATATTGGGTAGAAGGTTGAAGATTACATGGGGAAGTAGCCAAAGGGTATGCCAAATGGGCAGTTTACAGGTACTTCTGGCTGGGGATTTGCCAAGGCCTGTAGGTATGCATGGACTGTCGGGGGGGGGGGCGGGGGGTCTTCAAAGGGCTGGCAATATGCAAAGGTCTGGGGATCTTCAGAGGGCTGCCAGCTCTGGTTTCTGCAACAAGGTTGTTAATTTTTCCAGGATAATAAGGAGCTCCCAGATGTGGAGAATGGGCCGCATTTCCAGGTGAGCTCCCATGTCCCACATGCAACACCCAGCCAGGTTAGAATGTGCCTTCTTTAATCAGAACAAAGCAGTCACAGTTAAGAGAGCATGATTAATATTTCTTATAATTATAGCTGGTCCCCAATGTTCTATTTCTGCTCCTATCACAATCTTTTTTTAAAACTTAAATTCTTTATTGTTTAAAGTATTACATAAGTCTCCTTTTCCCCCCATTGACTTCTCCCTGGCCATTCCCACCCCCCAACACATGCCCTCACCCCCCCCCCCCCCACCCCCTACTGTCTGTATCCATTGGTTATACTCATATGCATACATACAAGTCCTTTGGTTGATCTCTTACCGTCCCCCCCCGCCCCCCCCCCCCCCGCCCCCGCCTTCCTCCCTGCCTTCCCTCTTAAATTAGACGGTCTGTTCAATGCTTCTGGCTCTATTTTTGTTCATCAGTTTATGTTATTCATTATATTCCACAAATGAGTGAGATCATGTGATATTTATCTTTCTCTGAATGATAACTTTATTTCGCTTAGCATAATGCTCTCTAGTTCCATCCATGCTGTTGCAAATGGTAAGAAATTCTTTTTTACAGCAGCATAGTATTCCATCGTGTAGATGTACCACAGTTTTCTAATCCACTCATCTGCTGATGGGCACTTAAGCTGTTTCCAAATCTTAGCTATTGTAAATTGTGCTACTATGAACATAAGGGTGCATATATCCTTTCTGATTGTTTCTAATTTATTGGGATCTATTCCTAGAAGTGGGATTACTGGGTCAAATGGAAGTTCCACTTTTAATTTTTTGAGGAAACTCCATACTGTTTTCCACAGTGGCTGCACCAGTCGCTATCATGATCTTTAAGGGAAGAGGGAGGATAAGACTTAAAGAGATAAGGAAATAACCAGAAAGACAGAAGGCAAGGAAAGTGAATAATCCACATGAGTGAAAAATGTTAAGCTCTGTTGTTACTGGACCTTAATGCCAGGTTCTTGAATCTCAATGTCATAGAAATGAGCACTGAACTCAGAACAAGATCAAGCAGATAGTTTATTGAAAAGAACTTGTGCAGTATGCACATATGCATAACCCATAGGCACAGACAATAAGGTGCTGAAGGTGTGGGCCAGGGGTGGGATAGGGGCTGGAGAGGGTCAATGGGGGGAAACGGGGAACAATTATAATATTTTCAACAATAAGGAATTATTTAAAATAAATAAATTAATTAATTAAATAAAATTAAAAAGAGCTTGTGCACATGGGAATCAACCAGAAAAAGGTCAAGCTCCCTGAAGGGTTCTTGTGGATGGCTTATATAGGGGTCTTGGAGTGGGTATAGGGCTTGGGAATGAGGATGAGGTCAGTTGCCCCAAGATCATCACCTGGCAGTGTTGGATCCTTGCCTGGGTAGTCAAGATGTTTTCCAGTGGACCACCCCAAGGGCCTGTAAAATAATGTTTGTGCAAACATTCTGATTACCTTTTAATTGACAGAACAACTGTTTTGCAGAACGTGATGTTATCATCATACATTCTTTTCTTTAAGGATGTGGTGAGGTTTATTTAACTATGGAATTTTACTGAAAACAAGAAGTCCAGCCTCAAAGATGGAGTTCTTTCAGTCAAGATGGAGTCCAAATGTTACCCCTAGGCTGTCTCACTGTTAAAGATGAAAATAAGAGTAAACTGGAAAACACCCTTTGGATATGACAAGAAGAGGATAATTGGAGACCTTAACTTGGAAAATCAAAGGACCAAAGTAACTGCAGAAAAAAGCTCAAAATCGTCCTCTTCTGTTTAACAAGATATTGAGTAGCTTTTCAGAGACAACAGACCAAAAGCACATCATGCAACCAAAGCACATGCAGAGGAGAGAACTTTGGCCTCCAGCTGAACCCAACCAAAGTCTTACCCCTCTCCTGTTCCCCCTCCAAAGAACTAAAAGACCAGGACATAACCAGAACTTGAACACTGGAACCCTTTCAGAAGTGAAGGGTCCGTTGTCTATGAAGATCCAGTGCCGATGCCCTTTATCATAAAAGACCAAGTTGCAAATTCCTCTAATTAAAACTTACCCCACCAGCACTTTGCATACCTGTCCCCCTAAAGCAGGGGTGGGCAAACTTTTTGACTCGAGGGCCACAATGGGTTCTTAAACTGGACCGGAGGGCCGGAACAAAAGCATGGATGGAGTGTTTGTGTGAACTTATATAAATTAAAAGTAAACATCATTACATAAAAGGGTACGGTCTTTTTTTTTTTTTAGTTTTATTCATTTCAAAGGGGCCAGATCCGGCCCTCGGGCCATAGTTTGCCCACGGCTGCCCTAAAGCCTTAAAAAACTTTAACCTAGTCTATTGAGCAAGGTGGATTTGAGGCATCAGTAAGTCTCCCATCTTCCCAGTTGGTGCCTTCTCGATCAATAATTTTTTTCAAACTCTGATGTTTTGAGTTCTGGCCTTTTATCATCAGGAAAAAGAAATTGGGTTTGGTAATGAGACAAGCTAGTGTAACGCCCTGGACGCAAGCCGCTGTCACAAAGAACCAAGAGACGCTTCTCATGCAAAAAGCCAAGGGTTTATTGTTTCCAGCATGCCGGGACTCACAGCTTACTCTGAGCACAGAGCAGCGGCTGCGAGCCCCGACCAAGAGTTTAAGCACATATTATATACTTTTTAGCAAACGGGGGAAGTAACCTGGGGTCATTCTACTGGAGATCTGGCGCCGTGTGAGTCAACATACAACATATATCTATCTGCTTTCGGTGGGGAGGGAATGTAGTTTGGAATTTTTCACTAATGATCTGGCTTTCTAAGTGAGTTAATGCCTGTCTGGTTTCTTATCAGGTCGTTTGTCCTTCAGTTCCCTCCCTGGCTGCAGCCATCTCCCGTAACCTCCCTGGCTGCAGCTGTCTCCCATAAAAGTTGTTTGTTCCATCTGCCCCTTCTGACCTTTCTGATTACTCTGGTGCCTGTCACTAGTAAGCCAGGACAACCAGAATAGGGAAACCGAGACAGATAGTTAAATGGCCAAGCAGTTTACAGCCATCTAGTAAATCACAAAATTCTATCTTCCCTAAACTAAGAACACTTAAGAGTAAATGGTTTAGGCCTGGGCAGGTCACTTAATTGGTTAGAGCGGCATCCTTGTACACCAAGGTTGTGGGTTTGATCCCGTTCAGGGCACATACAAGAATCAACCAATGAATGCATAAATAAAAGGAACAGCAAGTCCACGTTTCTCTCTCTCCCTCCCTTTCTCTCTCTCAAAATCAGTAAGTGGCCCAGCTGGCATGGCTCAGTGGCTGAGCATTGACCTATGAGCTTCAGTTCCTGGTCAGGGCATATTCTCAGGTTGTGGGCTCCATCCCCAGCGTGGGATGTGCAGGAGGCAGCTGATCAATGCTTCTGTGGACGAAAGGGGCCACATGCTGACCTGACAAGCTCAGGGGAGGCCTGCATAGCAGTTTTGCAGACTCAGAGACCTAAAGTAAACACAAAGGATGGTCTGAAATTAAACTTTAAAGCAGTTATGGTGGGCAGTTACGTCCTAAGCCGATATCTTCACTGACAAGGCCAACCTTTACTTCCTGTTTAACTATCATGGAATAAGGTTGTTCCTTTGCCCAGATTCTGAAAGGGGTTCCTAAGGGTGTTTTCCATGATCATAACTGAGCCTGTCTTTTTGCATCTGTGATAACATATCCTTGAAATGTCTGGGTAACTTGTGACTTCCCTTTTTATGGAGCCCCTGGGGCACAACCAAATGTGCTGGGCCCCAGGACAGATACCACAGATTCCTTCATTTATCATGTTAACTGTTCCTGTACCCACCTAAGTATGTGTCCATCATTTTACTTTTTTTTTTAATATATATTTTATTGATTTTTTACAGAGAGGAGGGGAGAAGGATAGAGAGTTAGAAACATCGATGAGAGAGAAACATCGATCAGCTGCCTCCTGCACACTCCCCATAGGGATGTGCTCGCAACCAAGGTACATGCCCCCGACCAGAATCGAACCTGGGACCCCTCAGTCCGCAGGCTGATGCTCTATCCACTGAGCCAAACCAGCCAGGGCATCATCATCATTTTACTTTTTATCCAATCCCGGGGGTTTCCCTGCTTTGCTTTATCCCTCCTCCTTAATCTATCACCAATGAATTTCATGTAACTCACCTATGTCCCTCCTTTGATTGCAATGTATAAATACGAATGTAATCCCGCCATTCTCCGGAGCACTATCTCAATTCGTTGAGGTTCAGCTTCCCTTCATATGTCAATAGTTTGGCTCAAATAAACTCACAAAAATTCTTTACAGGTTTCAATGGTTTTTTTTACGTTAACAATTCTCTCTCATCATTGATGTTTCTAACTCTCTGTCCCTCTCCCTTTCTGTCTGAAATCACAACAAATATATTTTAAAATAATAATAACAAATAAAAATCAATAAGTAAATTTAAAACATTTAAGTTTTCTTTTTATTACTGATTTTAGAGAGAGGAAGGGAAAGAGAGAAAGAAGCATCAATTGGCTGCCTCCCACACATGGCTGGCAGGGGATTGAACCTGTAGCATGGGTATATGCCCTGTCCAGGATTCGAACCCGCCACCTTTTGGTGCGTGTGAGGACACTTCAACCAGCATAACGGCCAGGGCAATAAATAAAAAAAAATTTGAATGGTAAATGGTTTACACTTCTTCCCAGCCAGAGAATAAAGAGCTTCAATCCCCTACTCGGGGAGCCAGAAAGCAGAAATCCGATTAATGCTGAAATAGGAATTTTAGGGGAATATAGGCAGGTTTGGGGAATTTTTTAGAATTGGGGTCCATGGAAAAAAACACAGGGCTACAGACTGGGAGAAGTTACATTTCCATAAGACAAAAGAGCTGGGAGAAGTTACATCTCCATAAGACAAGGGAGCAGCAACAGTTACATTTCCATAAGACAAGGAAAACTGGGAATAGCAGAAAGGTCTATATTTACAAAATAAAGGAGGAAAAAAGCCCAGAGGGAATAGGAGGACAATGAGGGAGGAGGGCCTCCGGAGTTACTATAGTAACCAATTCAAAAGGGAATGTTGACCAATCAGAAGGGATATCAGGACACAGGGATTTTCTTTTATAAACCATGGAAACAGGAAGTAAGGGGACTCTTTCCCCCTCCCCACGTGGGTGTCCATTCTGTGGGACTCTTTCGTTCTCCCCATGTGGGAGTCTGTACTTGTTCTTCAATAAATTTCCACCTTTGCTATACCATCTTCTGTCTGTGGACTCATTCTTCAACTCCTACAGACAAAGAATCTGGGGAACCATCCTGCCCAGGGGAACATCGCGTGTTTCAATCCAAAAATCATGTATCAGTGCCATTTGCCAACCACGCCAAAGAACGGGAGAAATTAAGGGAACAAATCTCATTTTGGCATATCAGCATAAAACTGATGAATATTCTACTGAGATCCTCTCCTAAGACCTCGCCTTAGCTTCCAGCCTTTAAAACCCATCAAACCTAAAATCCCTGCATGCACTCTACCTTCCAGGAGCATGACCTCACCTTTCCCTCCCCCTTTTTACCCCCCCCCCCCCCCCCCCCAAGGCATGCATCTCCTAAACTCCAAAGGACCCTCATCAGACTTGCAACCAGGGGAGCAATAGGCAGCAGTAGCTCCTCTGAGCTAACCAAGGCCCCCTTTTCTTTGAATTCCCAGTGAGTTAAAGTCACCTAACCTAGGCTTCCTTTTGCTTCTTCCATGCTAAGCCCTTCCTTGTTCAACTGTTCCCAGCTTTATTAAACGTACTCTCATACTAACCTGCACTCCTGCTGTGAAATATTGTCTTCATGAAGTCAAAAACCCATACACTATCAGCCAGCCCTAGGCAGACCCACTCAGGGCCAGGTTCCCTGTCTAGTGACAGTAACACGAAGAACAGCAAAAAAGAATACTGAAGAACAGTTGAAGGACTTTCACAACCTAATTTCAAGACTTACTATATAACATACAGGAAATCTGGAATTGGTGTAAGGATAAACCAGCAATATACTAATCAATGTATACTTCTGTACTTCTCATTTAACCATATATTAACAAATATAGAAGTATTTTAGTCACTGTTTCACTAAATAGCATATGGTACATACTCCCCTGATTCTTGCTTTATTCAACACACCATAACAATCTCCCTGGGTCACAATGACAGCTCTAAGTCATTTTTCATAATCACTTAAAATTCATCCTTATCCTATTGAAATTCACTTTGTTTGCAATTTTGGCCACTTGTGAGCAATCTAAAAGTACTGGAAAGATTCCCAACACGTAGATTGCTGGATTGGAGTATAACTTCAACCTAACAAATATTGCCAGAATACTTCCTTTCATTAACACCCAGAAAGTTAATCTTTCCCCATCATTGACAATGGGTACCAACTTCTCAATCTATGTCATCTCATTGTTGTGTTTATTGAAAAGGAAAAAGATCTGGTTCATTGAAGAAAACAAATTCAAGGCCAATTTGGAAAACAGAGAACAAAAAGCTTAGCCATTGACCACAGGGTTCAGTCATCAAAAAAGAAAATAGCCCGGCCATTGTGGCCCATGAACCAAGAGGTCACCAGTTGGATTCGCAGCCAGGGCACATGCCTGGGGGTTGTGGATTCCATCCTCTGTGGGGACTGTGCAAGAGGCAGCTGCTCGATGATATTTCTCTCTCATCAATGTTTCTATCTTTCTATTCTTCTCTCTTTCTCTCTCTCTAAAAATAAATACATAAATAAGTAAATAAATAAATAATGGAAAATAGCCCAGCACTTCAGGTGCTTAGAGCTTTGAAGGTGTTTTGTTTTGTTTGGGGCGGGGGGGGGGGGGGGGGGGGGGGGGCGGGGGGAGGTCTACCTCTCCTGGCACATAAGTATAGCCCCTACTTATCATCCTCCTAAATTCCTCTCAACTAAACCATAGTTCATCCACAAGAATTACTCCTCTCTTTCCCAACAACCTATCTTTGACCAACCATTCTGCAAATCAGCCAAAGTTCACCTGACTCTTCCTGCTAAGATGCCATCCTTCACAGGTTAGATTGCTCATTTGAAGCCTTCTCATACCCAGCATTCTTGAATAAAGTTTTATGCTAACAGTTTTATGTTGATCCATTTTCCAAAATAGTGGTGCCTCAGTTTGTTTCAGAACTGGACCCTCTGCTGCTCAGCCCCCAGCCACATCAAGAAGAGAACGTCACCCAAGATCCCTTGACACTGAGTGACACTGTAATTGATAACCCGTTCTTCTGCCATCAGCGTGCAGCAAAGCAGCACGGAGTGTGGACCAAGAGGATGATTGATGTCTGAAGTTGGGGACCCGTTTTTAAGCCTGTTCTGACCCATGGCAGTCCAGGTGGCTATCAGTAACATATGTCATCACACAAGTGTTAAACAGAGTACAAGCTGGTTATCAGTTACAGTGTCACTCAGAAGGTGTCTTATCAGGTTTACATCCGCCATTCCTAAGGGTAGCATTCAGCTATGGTCTTATCTATATGGTGCAGCTAGGGCTTTCCCTGTGCTCTTTAATATTTCACACAAGTATTTCACAAAAAATATTTTTTCTACATTTCCTATAACACTCTTTAATTGTTTTCTATTGCTATAAAATTGTAACACTCTCTTCTTATTTCCTATCATTATCACTATTACTATGACACAGAGGCAAGAGTGTTTATTTGAGACCCAAGAAGAATTGTAATTCTGGGAAGCACCATTCATGTAGAAACCCAAATAGTGTTCCCATTAGGAGAAAGCAAGGGGTATTTATGAGAACAGAAAGGTGAATAATTACAGGAAGAGAGGGAAGGAATTTCTATGGGTGCAGATAAGCTAGCATAGTGATGCTAATTATAAAGAATGTCTTTAATTTCAGTCCTGTAGCTATGTGGGCTCTCCTGCAAACTTTACAAATAATAGTTAGAAATACAATGTTACTGTAGGCCTCTTCCAAAGGTTATTTTGCCCAGTTTTAACATTCCAAAGGTTTTTGAGGAGTAAGACTTATAAGGCAGTTTCTCTGGGATGGCAGCTCCAACTCCAGTTTGAAACGGCTCCTTTTGTTACGCCCGGAATGCCAGCAGCACTCACAGAGCACCAAGAGACGATCTCATGCAAAAAGCAAAGGGTTTATTGATACCAGCATGCTGGGACTCGCAGCTTACTCTGAGCACAGAGCAGCGGCTGTGAGCCCCGATCAAGAGTTTAAACACACATTATATACTTTTCAGCAACGGGGGGGCACATTCCACTGGTGGCCTGGCTGCCGTATGGGTCAACATTTGCTCTGCCGCTCATCAGATTTCAGTCCCTTGTTCCTCCCTCAGGGGATGTTCCCTTGTGTAAGTTTCTGCCTGTCTGGCTTCTTATCAGACCTTGTCTGTGCTTTAATTCTCTCCCTGGCTGCAGCTGTTTCCCGTAAAGGTTATTTGTTCTGTCTGCCTTTTCTGACCCTCCTGATTATATTGGCGCCTGTCATTCCCCCCTTTTTCTGTGGGCGGTCTCTAATCTTAGAGACCCTCAGACTCAGCCAAGGCTGAGTATTGTTGCCTGATAATCAAGAGTTTAATATCCCCTATTCTTTGTTGCAGGAATCCTATAACCCTGTTTAAGATACAGGGTCCTATTGTAAGAATTAGCAATAGGATTACCAGTGGCCCCGCTACCGCCGACAGCAGAGTTGTTAACCATGGTGACTGGGTGAACCAGGATTCATACCAGCTTTTCTGTGCCTCCCTCTCTCTCTGTCGCTCGGCCAGTCGCTGCCGGAGTTTGGTCATGGACTCCTCTACGACCCCTGTATGATCGGCATAAAAACAGCATTCTTCTCTGAGGGCTGCACAGAGCCCGCCGTCCTGCATGAACAGGAGATCTAGACCTCGTCTATTCTGTAAGACCACTTCTGAGAGTGATGTGAGGGAGTCCTTAAGGGCTGTTCCAAGAAACCACATCAGGGAGCCATCCAATCCGATGCAAAAGCATAAGAATCTGTATTTCAAGCTAACTTGAGCTCTCCATCCACCAGACTCACCGACACATCGGCTAGCCAAGTGGCCAAGAGAGGGCAAACCCCGCCCAGAGACCGGTTATATAGGGGGTGGTCGGAGTAAGGGGAGGAGAAAGAACTGTGCTCTGCCGCCTGGGTGTGGCTAGCAGAGTAGGACGTAGCCCCTACCCTGGGGCAATCTAGCCCTCGCCCTTTCATTCCCCGCTTTGTCTTGGAACTTCCGGCTCAATCATGAGACGGACTGATTCCACCGTTGCTAGAGGCTCGTACTGGGCATATTTTAACAAATGGTCTGGTGGAGGGGAAAGAAACTATTTTAGTTCTAGCAACTTCTATTGAAATAGGATTTTTCTTCTTAAAATTCCTCCATGGCTATCAAAAAGCCAAATTAAGATTAATTTATCTACTGTCCTGATGTTTGCATAAATATAACAAGAATGGTAACTGACTACCTTTGCTGGAATCTCATGGTTGAATCTTAATGTGCCCCGTAGGGCCAGGAAGCCACGCCACCCAGCTGCCATCAGGCCCGCCTGCAGTATCTGCTGAGTTAGGTGAATTCTTCACCTGTAGCAATTCCACCTGAGCCCACGCTCCAGGCTTTAAGCCCATCTCAGTAGCCCTCCTACTTGTTGCGGCCCAGAGCGTGTGGGGGCTCCGCAGGAATGCAGAGGCATCCCTACTGCTCCCCTTTTACTCTTACCAACCGCCAGTGATGGTAGGGCATCGGCCTGACACTCCAGCGCCAGCCATCTTCAGGGCTTCCAAGCAGAATACCAGGCTTTCTTCGTGGCATTTTTACTGGCTTCAAGTCTTTAGAGCTCAGACAGGGCTCTTTAAAACATGATACTCCAGTCAAAGTTTTCCGTTAATAAAACCACTATTAGGAACCGGTCTTATTGAATCTATGCAAAGAAACGTATTGCCATGTTAGCATTGCCAAATTTCGGAGGAATTACATAAGAAGAAAGACATACTGATCTACTCTAAGATTTTCTGACTTTCCTTGCCAATTCCTTTTAATTGTTGGCATTAAACTTTCTTTCTATGTATAACCATGCCTCAGACCTTCCACTCTAAACAGGCTTTTTTTCAGACTACCCCTGACATGGGCATGGTCACAAAGGCCTGCAAGCAGTACACAGGCTGCCAACTGTTAGCTGTCTCTCAACAGAGACCAAAACCTGATGGGCACTGTTCCCTGCCCAGGTGGGCACCTGCCCTCTTGGCAGCTAGGCACCCTTTACTTTTTGGGGTTCACCCCACATAGTACCCTTCCAGGACAGCCAACATACATTCAAACCTGCAAGAGAATTAAAGGTTAATGTGACATATCAACACAATGAAACATAATATAGGCATCATGGCCGCTTTAGGCAGCCACATCTTCTGCTACTAAACATGTGATTCTATAAATTGTCCTTGTCTCTTTGGAGCCATGTCCATGAAGATGCAGGCATTATCTAAGTCTATTCAATGTTACCAGCATCAGGCAGGTCGATCACGCCGTAGCTTGACGAAGTCTTTCCGGATCATGGATGGGTCCGCTGACCGGACGTGGGTGTGATGGACCCAGGTCGCGACGCCGTCTATCTTGAGAGCGGTGGGGGTCGTCAGCACCACGGAGTTGGGTGTAGGGACCTTTCCATCGAGGCTCCAGGAGGTGCCTTTTGCCTGGGTGGCGCCAAGGCGCAGCCAAATGTCCTCGTGCGCCCTCTGGAGCCCTCTCAAGAAAAGAGACAATTCTTGCAGCAAGAAAGTCAGGAATGATAGGGGGTGGGGCCTGACCAGCTTCATTCTCGCCTATCTTTACAGATTTCAAGGCCCATTGTCTTCCTTTACAGGCAGGGGGAAAGGCCCATTAAGTCTCTGCCTTGAGGAACTGTGAGCCCCATCCTTAACACTTGGATTGCGGGAAACGAGTTAAGTCGGCTCGCGTGAATTGCGCGTACTCCGCGGGAGCCGTCTTAACTCCGTTCATATAGATTTGAGGTGGAGTGCGGGAAACGTGTAAACTCGGGCCGATTGTAACTGCGTATTACCAAATATTTGTTTGTTTGCCGTTCACAAAGATACCTACCTGCGTATGCGAACCGCCATCTTATATTTTGGCGGGAAATTCACCCGACACCGTAGTGTTAAATGTCCCAATCAGACTAGAATTCCAAAATCCCAACCCAGCACAGAATATTACATAGAAAATCAAAGTTCCCAGTAAACAAACAGACAGAGGTGTTTACAAACATACTTACACCTTTTCAGTGAACAAGTATTTTTACAGCCTTGGGCTCTTGAGCAGATAACAGGAACATCATCCAAGTCCCCTGATGGGGGCCTGACAGGAACAGATGTGGGGGCCTTTCCCACATCCCAGGACAGGATTCTTGACCTATGTCTTATTCAGATAGAAACGGTTTTTATCACAAACAAACAAACAAATCCAAAACCAAGAAAATCGAGGCCAGAAGTACCCTCTGATGTTTCAGGGGTACCAAGGAAGGAGAAGTTAGGCAGTGTCCGGCCCTTCTCACAATCCACCACCAGTGACCAGTTCCAGCTTACTGGCCTATCATCCATTTAACATTTCTTTCCTCCCATCACACCAAAGCCATGCTTTCCAGTTAAAACTTTTAGCCTTAATTTTTAGGTGACATGTAAATAATTAATATTCCTCAGATTAACAACAAGGATACATATTTAAGCAATAAGGACAGATCAATTTACAGAAACCAGTTTCTACCTGAAATAATTGTACTTTTACTTTAGAAATTGGATTCAAGCACACTTCCTGCTTCATAGGTGATTTGAACTTAAAAGTTTTAAGTTTCCAGCCAATAAGCCTGGCATAGCTGCTAAATTTCAAAATGGTCACAATTTTCCTGCTGGGGAAGTCAAGAAGTAAACCCCATAGCTATTCACATGTAAATTTGACTATCAACTTCCTGGTGGTATTTGCCTCAGGGCGAGAAATTTTCTCCGCCACTTTTTAAGGCCAAAACAGTCTCGGGTTTTTATTCTGTACACAGCAAAAGCTCAGGTTCAGCTCAAAACTATGCGCACTCGTTTTTAAACTGGCCTTTTCCCTTTACACGTGCACAGAAATCCCGGATGCATTTTAAAACTTTTACATTTCTAGCTGGGGCGACCTCCATGGGAAGAGGCCGGCTCGCATCCAGAGCCGCCGCCGCCCCCGGCCTCTGGGGTGTCCGGCCCTCAGGCTCCGCGGGGGACCTTCCCCCGGACCGACGCAGACGGGGGCCTTGCTGCTCCCGCCTCCCGTGAGCGACGCGCTGGCCCCGCCCCCCCGCGCTCCACCTGGCTCCACTCACTCGCCACAAGCCCGGGGCCAACGCCGGCCAACGCAGGCTGCTGCTGCCACCAGGCTCCGCGAACGAGCTTGTCCGCGCCCGGCCCGAGCCCCCAGCGCCGCCCCCCGAAGGCGCGCCGCCGCCCATGGCGCCGAGCGCAGGCCCAAGCTGCGGGGCTCGGGCTGCCTGGGCTGCCGCCGCCTCTCCCGGCCTCCGGCCTCTTCCAGGCTGTGCCGCTCGGGCTCCAGCTCCGGCCCAGCGCCCGCCCCCGACCGGGCCGGAGGCCGAGCCCCCAGGGCTGCTGCTGCAGCCGAGCCGCCTGGGCCCGCGGCGCGGCCGGGCTCCGGGGCGAGGGCTGCGGTCACCGCGCACCGCGCTCCCGCACGCTTGCCCCCCCCCCTCCCCCCGCCCCGCCTTTACACTCACATACTTTCACCAGACATTCATTCAGAGTTTAAACAATCCATTCAATTCCTAACAACTTCCCAATTTCTGAGGGAGCTCTAAAGCCTCCCGCAATCTCCTTGAACTGATCAATCACAATACCCAAAGGAGCAGTCTGAGTCCATTCCATAACGTCCATCCAGGAGGAGCAGAGGGTGGAGGAGAGGGAGCAGAGGGTGGAGGAGAGGGGAGAGCCGGCTTCACAGGGAGGATTGCAGGCTCAGAAGCAGAGACCGAGGACCTAGGGAGAGAACCAGGGGGTAAGAAGGGCTTGACCCACGCCGGGGGGTTCTCACATAAGTCTTGCCAGACTAAAATGTAAGGCTCCTGGTCCAGGTGTCCATGTCGGCCAGGCTGAAAAACCAGATTCCTTACTTCCCTGATGAGAGGCAGATGCAAAGACCCCTCCGGGGGCCATCCGACATTAAAGGTGGGCCACTCGGATGAGCAAAAAGTCTGCCATTTACCCTTTTTGATGATAAGAGAAAGGTTTTGAGCTCGTCCCTTGACCTCCGACCAATGGTCCAGGGTCAGGGACAAAGGAGTAGAAGCACTCTGGCCCATGACAAACAGAAAACACAGACTAATGACAGACAACAAAGAACAAATAACCAGAACAGACACAACTCGTTGAGATAAAAAACGGAGGATCCAAAAGGAAGGTTTTTCAAAGCCAATTGACCTAGCTGGCAACAGAGTTTCAGAATCAGTATTTAACAGACGAGAGGAATCCAGGCGTCCCTGGTCCTCTCCAGACTCCACCAGGGCGTCCCCCGGGGATGTGGCCTGCGACCTCCCGACACGTCTGCCAGCCGCAGTCGGGGGAGGCTCACGCCCCTCCCCGACAGCCACCAGACCGAACAGATTTGCCAGCTCCGACAAGATTTGTGTTTCCAATACCTAAGCGATCGCTATTCAAAAAGGCGCCGTCACTTACCCGGAGAAGCGTCTGTTGGAACCCGAAGGCGGCCGCAGCTATCTCGGTGGAACCTCCAAATGTTACGCCCGGAACGCCAGCAGCACTCACAGAGCACCAAGAGACGATCTCATGCAAAAAGCAAAGGGTTTATTGATACCAGCATGCTGGGACTCACAGCTTACTCTGAGCACAGAGCAGCGGCTGTGAGCCCCGATCAAGAGTTTAAACACACATTATATACTTTTCAGCAACGGGGGGGCACATTCCACTGGTGGCCTGGCTGCCGTATGGGTCAACATTTGCTCTGCCGCTCATCAGATTTCAGTCCCTTGTTCCTCCCTCAGGGGATGTTCCCTTGTGTAAGTTTCTGCCTGTCTGGCTTCTTATCAGACCTTGTCTGTGCTTTAATTCTCTCCCTGGCTGCAGCTGTTTCCCGTAAAGGTTATTTGTTCTGTCTGCCTTTTCTGACCCTCCTGATTATATTGGCGCCTGTCACTTTTATATTATTTTTTTATAACAATAATATTTTTTAAATCAGGGATTTTTACAATACAAAAGTAATACAGAAATATTGTAAAAATTTAATTTCCGCCTGGCTGGCATGGCTCAGTGGTTGATAATTGACCTATGAACCAGGAGGGCAGGGCTCAATTCCCAGTCAGGGCCACATGCCCTGGTTGCGGGCTCAATCCCCAGTGGGGGCATGCAGGAGGCAGCCGATCAATAATTCTTTCTCATCATTGATGTTTCTATCTCTTTCTCCTCTCCCTTCCTCTCTGAAATCAGTAATAAAAATATATTTTTAAAAATTTAATTTCCAATTTCCAATCCAAGAAATAACCACTGTCTAATTTAATTTTGTGCCTGTACTTCCATAACCTTGTCTGTGAATATACAATTATATTGAAAGGCAAAATTCTTTGATAAATTTGTAAAACTCTTTGATAAACGTGTAAAAGTTTGTGTTTTTTTAAAAATATATTTTTATTGATTTCAGAGAGGAAGGGAGAGGGAGAGAGAGATGGAAACATCAATGATAAGAGAGAATCACTGAACAGCTGCCTCCTGCATGCCCCATACTGGGGATCAAGTCCGAAACTTGGGCATGTGCCCTTGACCAGAATCAAACCTGGGACCCTTCAGTCCTCAGGCTGACGCTACATCCACTGAGCCAAACCGGCTAGGGCTTAAGAGTTTTTTAAGCTGAAACCTGTTTGGCTCAGTGGATAGAGCGTCGGCCTGCGGACTGAAAGGTCCCAGGTTCGATTCCGGTCAAGGGCATGTACCTGGGTTGCGGGCACATCCCCAGTAGGAGATGTGCAGGAGGCAGCTGATTGATGTTTCTCTCTCATCGATGTTTCTAACTCTCTCTCTCCCTTCCTCTCTGTAAAAAATCAATAAAAAAAAAAAATATATATATATTTTTAAAGAGTTTTTTAAAATTGATTTTAGGGAGGAAGAGAGAGAGGTAGAGAGAGAGAGGTTGCTTCTCACATAGGCCCAGGTCAGGAATTGAACCTGCAAACTTGATATGTGCCTTGACTGGGAATTAAATTCGCCATCTGTTGGTGCATGAGTCGATGCTCCAACCAACTGAGCCACACTGCCAAGGCAAACATGTGAACGTTTTATTGAATAATGAAGGAACCAGCACATAAGAAAACAGTAGATTTGAGAAGCATTTGAAGAACAGTCTGACATCAGAGGGCAAAGAAATGCCAAATAAGATTGCTAAATTATGCCCTAACCGGTTTGGCTCAGTGGATAGAGCGTCGGCCTGCAGACTGAAGGGTCCCAGGTTCGATTCCAGTCAAGGGCATGTACCTTGGTTGCCGGCACATCCCCAGTAGGAGGTGTGCAGGAGGCAGCTGATCGATGTTTCTCTCTCATCGATGTTTCTAACTCTCTATCCCTCTCTCTTCCTCTCTGCAAAACATCAATAAAATATATATTTTAAAAAAAATAAAAAAATAAAAAATAAAAAAAATAAAAAATAAAAAGATTGCTAAATTAGTTGAGTGGTTAATTTCTTCAGGGCAATAAAGGCCTTTCACATTTGAGGTTAACATCTCTATCTAGATTGTGGTAACCATCCTATCAACTTATCAAGTTTACAAGCAAAGCCAGTGATTGAGTTTCAGCCTATGAACCAGGAGGTCACAGTTCAATTCCCGGTCAGGGCACATGCCTGAGTTGGGGGCTCGATCTCCAGTGTGGTGTGTGCAGGAGGCAGCCAATCAATGACTCTCTCATCATTGATGTTTCTCTGTCTCTCTCTCTCTCTCTCTCTCTCTTTCTCTCTCCCTTCCTCTCTGAAATTTCAAAAAAAAACCTTTACAAGCAAACTTCTAATCTTTTTTTTTTAAAATATATTTTATTGATTTTTTACAGAGAGGAAGGGAGAGAGATAGAGAGCTAGAAACATCTATGAGAGAGTAACACCGATCAGCTGCCTCCTGCACATCTCCCACCAGGGATGTGCCCGCAACCCAGGTACGTGCCCTTGACCGGAATCGAACCTGGGACCTTTCAGTCCGCAGGCCGACGCTCTATCCACTGAGCCAAACCGGTTTTGGCAAAAAACTTCTAATCTTATAGATCAGTTGTCTTTCTGCACCTTCATCAGATGTTGATTGTTGTCAAATATATACTTTCATTTCCTAAGAGCATCACATTAAGGCAGGCAGATAATAAATGTTCAGGCATGTATAAAAACATCAAGCAATTATCAGTATCTTTCCAAGTTTGAGATTAAATTTAAAATATATATTATATATTTTTAATTAAATATTTATTGTTGAAAGTATTACTTTTCCCCCACTGACCCCTTCTAGCCCGCCCCTGTCCCCTGCCCCAGGCCTTCAGGACCCTATCGTCTGTGTCCATGGGTTATGCATATATGCATAGAAGTTCTTTGGTTGATCTCTTCTCACCCACCCACCCACACCTTCCTTCCCCTTGAGATTCCACAGTCTATATTGGAGCTTGGAGGGGATACATGTGAGACATGACAAGTCAAAAATAGACAATGGAGGCAACAGACTCCTATGTGAGGAGAGATTTAGAGGCCCTCTAGGTTGTGGTTTAACCAGTGGCATAACACCTGAGTGATGGAGCCTTATAGCTTAAAGATTTTTAAATTTTTTTTAGAAATAAGTGAGGGGGAGACTTATTTAGGGACACTCCAGCCTAAGGGTATAAGTACCCCAAAATCCCACCTAAGCAGGGCACTTGGTTTGATTTCAGCCAGCTGATTTGCCAGCTCAGGCTCTAAATGAGTGTATCACTTTTCTGCAAATAAATTATCACTTTTGCTGCTGTTTGTTGTCTCTTATTTGAATTCGTTCCTACAAGAAGACAAGGACAGAGGACACAGAGTGCTGTCTCTGGCCAGAATGTTCCTGCAGGGAACACCAGGGGTAGGTGGTGTTTTCAGCCTTGGGGGTAGAGTTGCATAGTTCATCTGGGAGGTGACCTGTTGGATGTTGGCCTGCGTACTGCTGAAACAAATAGGAGCAACATCAGTTAGCTGCACATTGGCCGTGACAGGTCCTATTATTAATTTTTCCATCCAATACAATCCCCCCTCCCTCTCCCCCACGTGCATTTGATTGTAGAGTCGTAACATGCCGCAGGCTGATAAGTATAGCTAACAAAAATCTGGCTTTATTGGGTTTTCTCGTGGACGACCCAGTCTAGCATATTTGGGTAGGGAGTTTCAAAGCAAGGAGCAAAGGATGGCATGACAAAGTGTAATCCAACAATTTAGGATAAGGCCTTTGTTTCCTTGCTGGTGGGGAGTAGTAATTTTCTGGTGCTTCTGTGTCCCAGCAAGAGCAAATGAGCCCTAGCCGGCTTGGCTCAGTGGATAGGGCATCAGCCTGTGGACTGGAGGGTCCCAGGTTCGGTTCCAGCCAAGGGCACATGCCTGGGTTGTGGGCTTGATCCCCAGTGGGGACGTGCAGGAGGCAGCCGATCAATGATTCTCTCTCATCATTGATGTTCCTATCTCTCGCCTTCTCCCTTCCTCTCTGAAATCAATGAAGTAATATATTAAAAAAAAAAAAAAGAGCAAATGAGTTCTCCTGGTACTAGTCTTGGATTCCGCTGGCACTCATAAAAAGACAAAATAAGAATTATTCGATAAAGCCAGTGATTATCCAGAAATACTAGAGCATGTTACATTAGGAGGAGATAAGAAAGAAAGATTAGCGTTAGGGAGAATTCAGCAGGGTGTTATCTGTATTCCTTGGAGCAGGTTGCTCGGCCAGGTCTGCTGTCTTCTTGAGGGTGAAACACAGGGGGTGTTTCTGGTCAGAGGTCACCTTCCACTGAGACTGGATGTCACTCAGCTGGTGGGCTTTCTTCACCCGGGAGTGGTGGATCCAGGTGTTTAGTCTTGCAACCTTAAGAGCTGTGGGGGTGGTTAATATGACTGGATAGGGTCCCTTCCAGGTAGGCTTGAGGGGCTCCTTTTTCCAATCCTTTTCCCAAACCTGGTCTCCAGGTTTATAAGGATGTACAGCTGTTCCTAGAGAGATGGGTAGTTGATCAATAACCCACCTGTGGACCTCAAAGACAGTTTTTCCAAGTCCTTGTAGTTGTTTCTGGATTTCTAAGTTCCCTATTTCCCCCAAATCTTCCTTTGGTCGAATTAAGGGAGGGGGTCTACCATATAGAATTTCTAAGGGAGAGAAACCTACCCTGGGCCTTGGGGCACAGCATACCCGCAGGAGTACAAGAGGCAAGATATCTGTCCAGGGTAAGGTTGTCTCTTGGCATAGCTTAGCCATAGCCTGCTTTAGAGTCCGGTTCATGTGCTCCACTTTCCCTGAATTCTGAGGCCTGTAAGCTGTATATAGATTCCATTTAATTCCTAAAGCCTTGGCTACTTGTTGTACTATTTCTGCTACAAAGCCTGGGCCATTACCGGACCCTATGGTCAGAGGCATTCCATACCATGGAATTATATCCTTCAGCAATGCCTTAGTGATTTCTCTCACCTCTTCCGTGCCAGTGGGATATGCCTCGACCCAACCTGAAAAGGTGCAAACAAAGACTAGCAGGTATCTATTCCCTCTGCTAGGCCCTATTTCTGTAAAATCTACTTCTAAGTCCTCAAAAGGAGCTTTCCCATAGCGCTAGACTACTATCAGTCCCACGGGACTCTGTTTAGCATTGTTCTGAGCACAGAAGAGGCAATGCTGAGAGACTGAGGCACACAAGCAGAGTAGACGGGCAATTAGGTAGAACCTGCCTAACGAAGCTTCTAGGGCAGCCTTTCCTAAATGAGTTCATGCTGCTGAAGGACTACCTTATGGGCTAACTGTTCTGGGACATAGACCCTATGATCTGGGAGTATCCACCAGCCTTCCATTGTTCTCTTGCCCCATTCTTTCTGGGCCCATTTCTCTGCCCGAGGAGTGTATTTTGGAGGTTCAGGTAATTCGGGGGCCAACATGATCTGTGCCAGTGCTGCTTGTTCTTTAGCAGCCAGCTTGGCTGCGGTGTCAGCATGCTGGTTTCCTTCTGATACTGAGTCTTTCCCTTTCTGGTGACCTTTGCTATGGATGATGGCTATTTCCTGAGGCTCCCAGATTGCTTCTAATAACTTTAAAATCTCATTCTGAATTTTGATTCCTTTCCCTCCTGTTGTCAAGAGCCCCCTTTCCTTATATATGGCCCCATGGACATGCAGGGTAGCAAAGGCATAGCGAGAGTCATTGTAGATGTTCGCACGCTTATTCTTACTGAGTTCTAGGGCTCATACTAGGGCCCAAAGTTCTTCCCTCTGTGCTGACCATCCTTCAGGCAGGGCCTGTGCTTCAATTGTCTCAAAGTTTGATACCACTGCATATCTGGTTCATCTTTTTCCTTCATCTAAGAAGCTGCTGCCGTCTGTGAACAATACCAAGTCTGCGTTTTGCAGGGGCCTATCCCTTAGGTCTGGCTGGCTGGAATAAACCTCCTCTAGGACTTCCAGGCAATCATGCTCAGGGGCCCCCTCAGCGATGGGTAGAAAGGTGGCTGGATTAAGTGTTCTCACTGCTTCTAATCGTACCCGCGGATTCTCACATAACAGCCCTTGATACTGAGTCATTCGCGCATGAGTCAGCCAGTGCTGTCCCCTTGCTTCCATCAGGGTGACAACAGCATGAGGTACTTTTACATTAAAGTTTTGTCCTAAAGTAAGCTTATCTGTTTCCTTGACTAATAATTCTGTGGCTGCAAGGGCCCTGAGGCCCAGGGGCCACCCAGGGGCAACTGGGTCAATCTGCTTGGAGAGATAGGCTACTGGTCTTTGCCAGGGTCCAAACTCCTGGGTTAGAACTCCTAGGGCTACCCCGCTGTTCTCATGAACAAAAAGATTAAAGTCTCGCATCACATCTCGTAGCCCTAGTGCCGGGGCCTCAGTGAGGTTTGCCTTTATGGTGACGAAGGCTTTCTCCTGTTCGGGACCCCAGTCGATGGGTGCCTTCTCTTCTCCTCTTAAAGCTTCATAGAGAGGCTTGGCCAGGTCTGAAAACCCCAGGATCCAAATTCGACAGAATCCTGCCGCTCCCAGGAATTCCCGAACCTGCCGCCGGGTGCTAGGGACTGGGATGACACATATTGCCTGCTTCCTTTCAGTCCCTAACCTTCGTTTCCCTTGGGTGATCCGGAAGCCTAGATACTTGACTAAAAAATCTGTGCCTTTTTCTTAGACACCTGATAACCTGTTTCAGTTAGTAGTCTCAGAAGGGCTCCTGTTCCCTCCCAGCACTGAGCTTGTGTGGAGCTGGCCAGTAGGAGGTCGTCTACATATTGGAGTAGAACACATCCCAAGTCCTGTCGTGGGAACTTAGACAGATCAGATGCTAGTGCTCCACTAAAAAGAGTAGGGAGTTCTTGAACCCTTGTGGCAGTCTGGTCCAGGTGAACTGCTCCTTGGCCCCTGTAGTTGGGTTTTCCCATTCGAAAGCTAAGAGAGGCTGACTGGAAGGCGCTAATTGAAGACAGAAAAAGGCATCTTTCAGATCTGAGCATGTAAACCATGCCGCCTCTGATGGGATGAGTCCCAGAAGAGTGTAGGGGGTTGGTAGTGCTGAATGCAGGGTTATAACTGCCTCCTTAACAGCCCGTAGATCCTGCACCAGGCAGTAGTCCTTAGTCCCAGGCTTTTTGACAGCCAAGAAAGGCGTGTTCCAAGGAGACCTGCATCTTTTAACAAGTCCCCACTGAAGCAGCCGGTCTAAGTGGACGTGGATTCCTAGGCGTGCTTCCCTTGGAATTGGATATTGGCGTATTTTAACAGGCTGTGCCCCAGGTTTTAACTTGATTAGCACCGGGACGTGGTCCTTAGCCAGGCCTGGAGGATTCCCTTCTGCCCAGGTCAGCGGGAATTCCTTCTCTAATTCAGGTTCTAATGGTGAGGCCTTTAAGTCTCCATTCTTCCTCCCTCGGCACTGCTAAGGACAGGATCATTGGGGAGGTCTCCTCACTTAGGTGAAGCTGTGCTGAGCCATCTGGAGCAAAAGTGATTTCTGCCCCCATTTTGGCTAAAAGGTCTCTACCCATTAGAGGCACTGGACAGCCTGGCAAGTACAGGAATTCATGAATTACTTGATGACTGCCAAGTTGGCATTGGCGAGGGCGGCAGAATGGTCTACGGGTCTGGTCCCCAATAGCTCCAATAATGGTGACCTCCTTTCCTGAGGGAGGCGCTACTTTCTGAGTGATCAGCTCCCATATCAACCATAAAGTCCACAGTCTGGCCCCCAATTTTCATTCTGACCATGGGCTCATGGGGGCCTAGCCGAAGTGAGCCCGGTCTGTCCTAGTTGGAATCAGCCATTGCTAGCCCAGTGAGATCTGCCTCAGGTGGCTCTGGTTGATAGCAACTGGGCGGAAAAGGGGGCACAGTCTTCTTACTTTGCCGTTTGGGACATTCATTCTTCCAGTGTCCAGTTTCCTTATAATAGGCACACTGGTCTCGTCTCAGGCTCGCTCTTCCTTTTCCCCCTGGTCTGTATCCTTGCTGATCTGTCTGGGAGCCTGAACCTCTAAAAGCCGCTGCTATTATATTGGCCCTTCTTTGTATTTTCTTTTCTTCCTCATTCCTTCCTGCACTGTCTCGATTAATGAAAACCTTGTTAGCTATCTCTAGCAGTTCAGTAGCATTCTTTCCTGCAAACCCTTCCAGTTTCTGTAATTTTCTCCTGACGTCAGGCTGGGCTTGGCCTACAAAAGCGGCATTTACCATGGTTTGATTTTCTGGGGCCACAGGTCTAAAGGGGGTGTAGATCCAGTATTTCTCACACAGTCTCTCATAGAAAGCTGCTGGACTTTCATCAAGCTTCTGGAAAACCTCAGAGATTTTAGCCATGTTGGTGGGCTTCTTGGCTCCGGCTCTGACCCCCTGGAGGAAGGCCAGCTGATATGTTTCTAGTCCGGTTCTTCCATCTTCTGAGTTCGGGTTCCAATCGGGTTCCTCATCCGGGAAGGCCATCTGTCTGTATCTAATATTCCTGCCGGGCCTGGGTCTGGAGCCACTTCTGAGCCTCTGTTACTACTCTCATGTGCTCCTCAGTGTTAAAGAACGTGAAAAGGAGCTGCTTGCAGTCCACCCAGGTGGGCTTCTGGGTCTGGAAGATCATTTCTAGGAGGTCTATCATGGCCTGAGGTTTTTCAGAATAAGCTGGGGTGTGATGTTTCCAATTCAAGATGTCACTGGTGGAAAAGGCTGATAATAATAGACTGGACAATGTGTTATGAAATATGGACTTTATGAAATTGGTGTGGAAGTGACAGTCAGACACTGTGAGGTTCGGAAAAGAGCCTTAATGCAGCACTGCTGGTTCAGGGGACTCTAAGATCCAGATCTTGAATAGCCTGGACAATGAGATTTTCTCTCTATATATTGAAGGGGTTAAAAAGAATAAAACAGGGCAGAGAAAGATTTATTGTGCTTAGCAGATACCTTGTAGAAAGATTGCAGCCTTGAGTACAGCATAGCTCAGATAACCAGGAGACACCTGGCATGGAAGGAACTAAGGATGGACCAGACCTGTCTCCCACATTCTTTCACAAATGGAGTTAATTATCGGCTAGCAAGAGAGTGCAGTAGAAAACGGGTTACTGGGACTAATTCAGATTGCTAGCCCCCCTGAAAATGTCTCATTTTCCCTATCAAATGCTCAACCACTGAACCATGCCAACTGGGTGCACAGATTACATTTTTTTTTCTTGTTCCTTTATGTCCTTTATTACCCATGAAATTTCTGCTATCAGAAAGGGGGAGGGAAGTGAGCCTTTCTGACTGACCCTCCAGCTACCAGCAAATATAGCATTCTCTCTTCTCACCTGTATTCTTGTGTTCTTACTACCCTGGACAAAGTGTTTATTATTGTATGTTAGCTATTAAGGTCATGAAAAAGCTTGCTTGAGTTGGAGTTATGCTCCTATAGAAGATATTGTAGTATATTTAGGGGATCATCGAGAAAAATATTTGTGTTTCCAACTCTGAGTCAGACTTGAGATTAGGTACAGTCTCCCATCATGATGCCAGTGGGGATTATAACTTCAATAAAAGTATTCCAACATTCTTCATTCTCTATTTTATTTGTATCTTAGATAATAGTTATAATAACTAAAACCAACATATTTCCCTGTCTTTGTGTTAAATGATTCTGGAATGAAGCAGTCTTTTCTGCTTCTGTGCTAAGCAATACTAAGATTAAACAAAAATAACTGTGATACTCTCTCTAAGAAATACTTGCTCATAGAAAGCAAAATTATGAACCAACTAAAGGCTTATTCATCAAGCTTACTGGTCAATAGTTACCTTACGACTGTCATCTGGATCTTCTAAACAATTGAAAACCAGTATGGGTACACTTTGTCTAATCCTACTCAATTCCCTGCTTTTTAAGGTCCATTATAAAATCACCTTGCCCTCGTCCTAAAACCCTAGAAATACTGTCTTTAGGTTTTTCTTATTGGGTATGTTTTCCCTCCACGTCCCGCGTGGTTCAGGGTTCAGGATCTGAAAGAGGAGCCGCACACAAATGAAAGAAAAGAAACAAGAGACAAGAGATAATTTGGAAATATTGGGGAGCCAGGCGGGCAAGTCCAACTCAAGGAGAAGGACTTCCACTGGTACTAACGCCTCACCAAGCTTTTATTGATCTTGGGATAGCCCCTAGGTAGGGAATTTCCAGTAACACACAGACTAGGTCATCAGTAGGCAATTTCCAGTAATAGGCAGACTATCTTATCAACAAGGATTTACATGAGTATCTAATCAATAAGGAATTAAATGAATTAAGGTGGGGAGGATTCTTCAGCTACCATTATCTAGATTAACTGGGTGGTGCACAGCTCCGACCTTTGCTAGGGCTTCAAAAGTCACCAGCTTTTGGGGTCTCTGTTATGGGTTCACTCAGCGAGATAGACCACCGACTCAGAATTTAAATTTAAGAGCCTTTATTAAGCTGGCCAGCTGACTACAGTCACAGCACCCTGCCGAAGCAAAGGCTGAACTGCAGCGCAGACTACAGGAATTACAGTATTTTTATTTGCAAAAACCACAAAGTTACAAAACCTTAATTCCTGACACAGTATAGTATCAGTACCTTCCCATCTATGTGTTTTAGGAACAGAGAGTACAGCATATTGAGAAGAGGCCATGAGACCATATCTCAAGGCCTGGCCTGATGTCAGTACCTTCCTATCTATGTGTTTTAGGAACAGACAGCACAGCTCGCCCCGTCTGGCCTAAGTGCCAGATATGCAGCCCAGTACAGTCTCTACGCTTCTCAGCTAGTGAAGACAATAAGTGGTCTCCGACATTTTCTTTTTGAGATGCTACTAAGATTCTATCAAGGTGGTGTCTTTTCTTATTGTAGTTCCAATGAACTTAGCCTTGCTTGATCCATGGGGCTTTTTGATGGTCTTCTAGGAAGTAGATGGACAATTACAATTAAGAAGGAAAGTCCTGATTATACAAAGGTAATTTCCCTACCTCTCCCTCCCTCCTTCCCAAAGGAAACACTCTCCTGGTCCTTCTCTCCAGATTTTTATATGAATCATTCCCTTGCTTTTCTCTATAACTCGTACAACTTGCTTTTAATAATAATTATGATATAAAGTAATTGTCAATGAGTTCCCTGGTCCCCGGAATTCCCAGCAAGCTGACTGTCTAGACACCCCTGGTTGTTGTGGAATTGGCGTCAAGGAAGAAACAGTCGGAGATATCAGGAAAGAGGACTTTAAACAAAGCATCACTGCTGGCTCAGCGGACTCAAAAGATCCAAAGGCTGAGCAACTTATACAATGAGATTTCTCCTTATATATATTCTTGAGTTTCTTTGTTTCCTAACTACCTGGCTTCTGGGGTGGGCTTTCACAGCCCTTCCTGAGTCAGTTAGAATGGGGAATTTAGATTGTATCTAAATGCCTAACCTGGATGGGGTCAGTGACCTCCCTCTAGTTAAGCTGTTACATCCTTGGTTGATGGCCCTTGTAAATTGGGAGTATTTAGGTAAATAGGTCTTGCAAGACCTGATAATTAAAGGAGGGGCAGTGACTTGATTATAGACTAACAAGAATGTGCATTAGGGATACTGATTAACTAGGTACAGGCTTCTAGCCCCCTACATTCTTTCACATGGTCATTTCATAATTCTGGCAATAACAAGACCCCCAATCTTATGCAATTCAATATTTTTTGTCATTTGTCATGCATTAAGAAAAAAATTTACTGTACCTTTTGGTTGTGAAACATTGAGTAGCAAGAAGAAAGCTATCTGGATAAGAAAAATACAATATTGTCACTGTTGAAAATGTCCAAGGCAAACTAAGTGTCTTCAAAGAGCTAATAGAAGCTTAATCTGGGGCAGTTTGAAAAACATACACCGGGTTGCAGTGTGGGCCCAGGAATGAACATCCAGCAGGAATGGTCAGGAAGCGTGGAATGTTCTGTATTTTCTATTTCTAGCTAACTGTGGCCTACATCTATGTCTCAGCAGTTGATCAAAACAGAGCCTTTCTGTGAGGTAAAATGCAGATTCTCAGGTGATCTAGGCAGCCAGGGGGAAGGGGCAAGCAATAGAAACAAGCCGAGCCCTAACCGGTTTGGCTCAGTGGATAGAGCGCCAGCCTGTGGACTGAGGGGTCCAAGGTTCGATTACAGTCAAGGGCATGTACCTTGGTTGCGGGCACATCCCCAGTAGGAGGTGTGCAGAAGGCAGCTGATCAATGTTTCTCTCTCATTGATGTTTCTAACTCTCTATCCCTCTCCCTTCCTCTCTGTAAAAAATCAATAAAATACATAAAATAAAATAAAAAAGAAATGAACCCTTTAAAAAAAAGAAAGAAAGAAACAAGCCGACTGCCAACAAGATTCTGACCTCACGTTAAACATAGTATGACTTTCTCAACATATCGGTCTCTTGAGTTATAAGACTTTCAATCTGAGTCACCTAGTTTCCATCCTGTGATTTTTCTCTCACTGTCATCTCGGGCATACCTCTTGGCTCCTTTTCATTTGCTATATTTCATACCTTCTTCTTTCTTAGTTTTCTCATTTTGGTGGCATATATCCTCCAGTCATGTCTTTAGGAAGGAGACATAGAAAATATTTTTTCACTCTTTGTAAGTCTTTAAATGCAACTGAGCCACCAGGCCAGAGCTTACTGTTATTTCTTCATTCTTTACTACCCATAGCCCAAGCGTGTTTGTCTTGTCAATTCTTCACAAACTTATTGTCTCTTTGTCTACAATGTATAAAAGCTTCCTGCTTTTCATTCTCTTGTGAAAGCTCCCATGCACATGTAAACGTCCTATACAATTTGTATGTTTTTCTCCTGTTAATCTGTCCTTGTCAGTGTAAATTTCAGACCCAATCATGGGCCCTAAGAGTGTGGAAGAGAACATTTTCTTCCCTGACACCATGTTGCTATTGAGAAGTCCAAAACAATTCCAATTCCAATTCTTCTTTTTTGGGCCCTGTTCCCTCTCATCTCCTTTTCTGGAAGCCTGAGAATTTCCTCCTCTTTTGTTCTAAATATTTTATTTGTTTGTTTGATTTTGAGAGGATGGTGATTAAAGCTGAAGACAGTGAAATAAGGAAAGGCTTAGAATGGAAGAAACAACAGGAGAGCCTAGGCAGGGCTCAGTGGAGAGTCAGAGAAAAGGGGGCCTTGGAGACAGGTTCAGGGGGTGAGCCCAGGATGAGCTGCTGCTGCCCATTGCTCTCCTGTTTGCAAGTCTCATGGGGATCCTGAGAGGTTAGGAGATGCTTGCCTTGGAGGAAGAGGAAGGGGAAGGGAAAGGTGCAGCACGCTCCTGGGAGGGAGAGGGCACTGTCCTAAATGCTTTAAGCTTCACAATCATATGTTTTGGTTAGAACAATTTTAATCTGTTATTGAGAGGGTTAGCTTGACACACAAGCACACAGGCAGGGGTCCAGTGGAAAACAAAGGCAGGTGGAACATAGCAGGGGCAGACACGGCACTTTGAGCAGCCTAATCACAGAAACCAACCAGGCAGAAATAATAGAATGTTTTTGGACACAGAGTAGGAGGCATGGAAGACCAAGGGAGGGCCTGGAGCAACAAGGTGTAAGAACACATAGAAACAGGGAAAGTTCAGGTCCGTTGCTGGGCAAGAACAATGAGGGAATCAATCAGGTGGCGACTCAGGTAGATATAGAGCAGGCTTGTAGCAAATATATACCGCTGGACTACAAGGCTTCATGGGAAGCCCATTATTGGGCCCCGTAATACATTTCCCACACTTTTGCTTAAATCTTCTGGTCCTCGGAGCTCATTCTTTGGCGTCGCAAGACAGGACTCTAGGAGAAACCTTGGCTCACCGTTATCATTATGATAGGCTCTTTCAGTTTGGAAATTTGTGTTTTTCAGTTCTGAGAATCTTTCTTGAATTATTTCACTGTTGATTTCTACCCCTCTGTTTTTCCTTCCTGAAAATTCCATTATTTGGCTGCTGAACTTTTTAGACTGGTTTAATTTTCTTTTTTTTTTTTTTTTCCTATTTCTTATCTCCTTGTGTTTTTGCTGTTCTTCATTGTGTAATTTCCTCAATTTCATTTCAATTCTTTCTTAAGTTTTCATTTCTTATCGTATTTTTAACTTTCAAAAATTCGTTTTTACTCTATGAATGCTCCTCTTTTAATTAATTAATTAATTAATTTGTTGATTTTAGGGAGAGAGGAAAGGAGAGAGAAAAAAAACACATTAATTGGTTGTATGACATTTATAAGCTCATTGGTTGATTCTTTATTTGCCCTGATTGGGGATCAAGCCCACAGTTTTAGTGTAAGGGGATGACGCTCTAAAGCAATTGGCCTACCCAGACAGGGCCAATGTTCCTCTTTTTAAAAAGAACATCCTGTTCTTGTTTTAAGGGTGCAACTTCTTTTCTCACCTCTCTCAGGACTGAGAAATAGAAAGCTACAGAAACCACAACTTGAAAAACTGCCCTGAAACCACAATTTGCAAAACAGGTCTATGGTGTCAGCAACAGCTCAGCACGCACCCCTGTGCTTGGTAAAGATAAAACCAGACCTTTTTCACAAACAGCCTGGCCTGGCCTATCAAAGCTGTCATAGACTCCACTCAATTGCAAAACCTAACCAGTTCTTTCCTGCTTGAGCCCCACCCTTCCTTCCTGCCCCTCCTCCACCTTTGCCAACTGTTCCTCTCAAACCATCTCTTCACTAACTCCTCCCCAACAAAGCTTTCTAAAACTCAAGTCCCAAAGCTTCTCCGTCAGTCTTTTTGAAAGACTTCGTTTGGCCGGTGTCTCCCTTGCTCAGCACATTTCTAGTAGGATAAGTTTGGTGTTTGCTGTTGTAATCATTTTTTTTGGTGATCTCCTCTCTCAAAGCAACTGAACCTGTTATATAAAGTTTTCTTTCATCTACATTTGCTACTTTCTCCAATGTGTTTTTTTCTGCTGGTTTGGTCTTTGTCTTACATGATAGAGACTTTCTCTGGTGTTCTGGTAATCTGGTTTTCTGCTCATGATTAAATTCCTTTATTTGGCTGCTGGACTTCATAGACTGGTTTAATTTTCTTATCTTTTTTCTCTTGTTTCATATCTTCTTGTCCTTTTTGCTGTTCCTTTTTTTTTTTCCTTTTCTTTTTTTGTGTAATTTCCTCAACTTTATCTTTCAACTCTTTATTAAAGAGGAAGTTCTGAGTTCATGGAGAGCTCTTCCGTATTCTGAGTTTACTGTAGGGCCACTTCTTTGTTGGGTAATCCCAAACGTCAGTTTCTCTACTTCCTCTCTCTTGGGTTGCACAGATTTCTCCAGAGGGAGGTTTGCCAGTCTCCTGCCTAGAGGGGTAAAGACCTGGCTGGTATGGTTTGAGGACCAAGTAGTTGATGAGAGTGGTAGAGCAGGATGTGGAGCTCAGCACGCAGGATGCGTGTGATTATGTAAACTCCATTTTTGCTGGGTACCAATGTCCTCAACTGTGCCTGCTGTGCCCCAGCGTAGAGACTTTCATATTCATCCTCTTCAGGGACTCCAGCTTCTACTGCAGTCAAGGAGAAACAGTTATCCAGGACCATGGAGATAGGGAGAAGACAGGGGAAGGATTTGAGTCTGTGAGTCTATGGGTGATGATGCAGTATAATACTGTCTGTTTTCAATTTTATATACTGTTGCCATAGAATTCAGCTTTCTCCATTCTTCTAACTTAGCTTGCTTTCTAGCTCCCAAAGGTTTATTGTTGTGCTCCCATCTTTTTACCTTCATGTCTTTTTTTTTAAAATATATTTTTTATAGATTTCAGAGAGGAAGGGAACGGGAGAGAGAGAGAGAGAAACATCAATGATGAGAAAGAACCATTGATTGGCTGCCTCCTGCACGCCACACTGGGGAGTCTGCAACCCCGGCATGTGTCCTGACCAGGAATTGAAACGTGACTTTCTGGTTCATAGGTCGACATTCAACTACTGAGTATCATCAGCTGGGCTCTTTTTTGTTTAATATCACTATTGTAGTTTTAGGGATGGAAATAAATCCAGTTGGTGTGTTCTAGCCACCATCTTAACCCAGAAGGCCTCTGGTGCTGTTTGCATTAGCCATGTGCCCCACCCCCATTGGCATTCTACCAAAAACACATCTGCAGAGTTAATAGTCTTTTTGTAAAAGCTCATTCACTAATAGCCAAAATGTTTTTGGAACATTTAAGCAGGTCATAAGATTAAACAATGAACGTTTTTAATACTGAACACTCACATCTTTTTCAATGAATGGTTTAGGACAGGGGTGGGCAACCCCTGGCACATGTGCCAAACGTGGCACGCCAGTAACTTTTGCTGGCACGCGAAATCCTCTCTTATAATCTTCCATTTACAATTTTTTTCTTAGTATCAACTTTTTTATTTTTCAGATAAATTCAGTGTAGGCGCATCTTAGATAAATAAATAATTTTACATAACAAGTTATCTTAAAGACCATAGACATGGATTGACGAGAGAGGGGAAGAGCAATTTCTATGCCTCTGCCTTAACTCTCCCTACCTTCCTAGATCTGACAGTGTTTTGATTTCATCCACATACGCTTGTGAATCTTTGTTCTCAGTGGTGAATTTTGTTAAGTCTCATAATAGGAGTAGCCTGACGGATGAAAGTAGCAACTTGTGCATATCTCTGAAAGTCACGAAATATAAACCTGATGTAAAATCTCTGTCATCAGTGATGCAGCAGCAAAAATCCCACTGATAATATCAAACGGAGTCATAAAGTTTTCTGTCGGACTATCAGTGTACATGTATACATTAAAAAATAAATGTATTTTTCATCATCATATACTGTGTTTTTGTCGCTTGAATGAATTTTATTGTTTCTTCAAGGTTCTTCACATACGTACACTTAAGAGATATCAAGGAGGCATAACATGTTCTCAAAAAATTAGGGTTGGCACGCAGAAGAATTTTGAGTCGGAGATTTTGCTGGTTTTGGCACGCACTCACAAAAAGGTTGCCCACCCCTGGGTTAGGAAATGGATTGCAGCAGCTTCCTCTTTCTCCTCCTTTGCATTTTCAGAATCACAAGTCAAAAGTGTAGGAGTTTAAAGAATGCACTGGGTTTGCAGAGGGAAGAAGAGAGGAAAAGAAGGAGGGACAACAGTGAGAAGAATGACATTTTGCCTGAAGAGGGTATCGATAGGAAAGACTTTCCCTCCACCCTTATAGGTTCAATAGCTGGGTCTATGATATACACTGGCAACAGGCAGATGAACAAGAGAAAAGGTAAACACATTTATTAATTTCTAATATTAGGAGCACTTAGAAAAACAGTACTCCCAAAAGCAGTGAAATTTGAGAATTTACGTATCATCTCAATAGGGGAATGGGAAGGAGGATTAGGCCTCTCAGGTGAAAGTAAATGATTTTATTTATTTATTTATTTTTTAGAGTTTAAAGTGGAAGAGTTTATCAGTGAAGCAGAGAAAAGGCTACTCCACAGACAGAGCAGCCGAGAGTAAATGATTCTGAAAAAAGGTGAATGAGCCATTAGAAAAATAGATGGAGCTATGATGGTTTGCAACCAAGTGTACCAAGATGTGTTCTGGACTTCTAGTCTCCTCCCCATTTGCATGTTTTTAAAAAAATATATTTTATTGATTTTTTATAGAGAGGAAGGGAGAGGGATAGAGGGTCAGAAACATCCATGAGAGAGAAACATCGATCAGCTGCCTCCTGCACACTCCCCACTGGGGATGTGCCCGCAACCAAGGTACATGCCCTTGACCGGAATCGAACCCAGGACCCTTCAGTAAGCAGGCTGACGCTCTATCCACTGAGCCAAACCAGGTAGGGCCCCATTTGCATGTTTAAAACAAGATTTTGGCTACATCCACATTCCAGCCAGCAGGAAACAGTAAAGTGGGCACACGTGGTCTATTAAGGGAAGGACACTGCACTTAAAAAAATAAATAAATAAAATTATATATATATATATATATATATATATATTTCAGAGAGGAAGGGAGAGGGAGAGAGAGATAGAAACATCAATGATGAGAGAGAATCATTGGTCGGCTGCCTCCTGCACAACCCCTACTGGAGATCGAGCCCACCACCGGGGCATGTGCCCTTGATCAGAATCATGCAGGTGCCCTTCACTCTCAGGCCAATGTTCTATCCACTGAGCCAAACCAGCTAGGGCAACACTGCACTTTTAATGTCTGCTCACTTGGGGAGAACCTACTCATATAACCATAGCTAATGACAATAGAGGGAGAAACAGTCTGTCTGGCCGCTACGAGTCTGCTATAGTCTTCTTCCCCGGGAGATGGATTTTAAAAATATAGTTGACAACTTCTCCACAGGGAGCTTTTACTATTTTTCTATTATTTGAAAGAGTTCATATGGTTGCAGTGATCTCTTCCTTAATGGTTAATACAACTTACATGCAAAATCTTAGGGGTCTAGTATTTTTTTCCATGGGAAATATTTTATTTTATTTTTATTGATTTTTTAGAGAGGAAGGGAGAGAGATAGAGAGTTAGAAACATCGATCAGCTGCCTCCTGCACATCTCCTATTGGGGATGTGCCCGCAACCCAGGTACATGCCCTTGACTGGAATCGAACCTGGGACCTTTCAGGCCACAGGCTGACGCTCTATGCACTGAGCCAAACCGGTTTTGGCCATGGGAAATATTTTTAATGTATGATTGAAGCACTTCACTGTGATAGAACTATTGTTGTGGACCAACATTCTCGAGAGTAAGACCACCAACTCCAATTAGGTCTTAAGCAGCAAGTGAGGATTTATTGAAAAGTTGGCCAGTGACTGCCATAGGCATTCTCTCCTACGACAGCGCCGACCCTGGTTCTGGGCCAGCCTTTTATTCACTGAAACTATACAATGGTTGGCTAAACACATACAAAGTTACCTGGGACATATTAATCAACACTGCCCCGTTACCAAGGTATTATTAATCAACTTGCCCCGTTTCTATAGCTACTAATATCAACTTGCCCCGTTGCCCTAGCTATTATAAACTTGCCCCGTTTCCCAGACTACCTTTGACCATAGTTGGTTCTATTTCCCCAGTAACTGCCATCATACCTGAGAGGGATATTCAGAGGTTAAGAGATTTTACAAGGGGGGCTTAACTGTAACACTATTTAGGCTTTTCATTATTTCTTGAGTAAGCTTTGGTAGGTTATATTTTTTTCCTAAAAATTTGGCAGTTTGATTTAAATTTTAAATTTATTAGCATGAAGTTATTTGTATAATTACTATTTAATTATCTTTTAAATATTTGCCAAATCTGCTATTATATTCCCCTCATTTTTAATTCTACTATTAATTATGTGTGGCTTTCCTCTTTTTCTTTTTTTCATCATTCTCACCAGAAGTTTATCAGTCTTCTCAAATAAACATCTTTTAGTTTTGTACGTATTCTTAATTATGTCTTTGCTTTCTAGTTTATTTTCTGCTTTTATCTCATTTTCTTTCCTCTACTTTTTTCAGTTATTCTTTTTTTTAACTTCATAAACTTACAAATTTCCTGCTTTTCTTATTTCCTAATATAAATGTTTAAAACTAAGAAAAAAATTGTTTTTCTACAGGCTGCTTTAGATGCATTCTTAAAGTTTTGATATTTGGTATTTTCTTTTTTTTATTTTTTATTTAAATCTTTATTGTTCAGATTATTACATTGGTTCCTCTTTTTTCCCACCATAACTCTCTTCCACCCAGTTCCCACCCCACCCTCCCCCCTCACTCCCCACCCACTGTCTTCATCCATAGGTGCACGATTATTGTCCAATCTCTTCCCGCACCCCCACACCCCTTTCCCCCCCAAGAAGAGTCAGTTCATTCCCTTTCTATGTCCCTGATTCTATTATAATCACCAGTTCATACTTACTGTTCATCAGATTATTTATTCACTTGATTTTTAGATTCACTTGTTGATAGATGTGTATTTGTTGTTCATAATTTGTATCTTTACCTTTTTCTTCTTCTTCCTCTTCTTAAAGGATACCTTTCAGCATTTCATTTAATACTGGTTTGGTGGTGATGAACTCCTTTAGCTTTTCCTTATCTGTGAAGCTCTTTATCTGACCTTCAATTCTGAATGATAGTTTTGCTGGATAAAGTAATCTTGGTTGTAGGTTCTTGGTATTCATCACTTTGAATATTTCTTGCCACTCCCTTCTGGCCTGCAAAGTTTCTGTTGAGAAATCAGCTGACAGTCGTATGGAAACTCCCTTGTAGGTAACTGACTTTCTTTCTGTTGCTGCTTTTAGGATACTCTCTTTGTCTTTTGCTCTTGGCATTTTAATGATGATGTGTTTTGGTGTGGTCCTCTTTGGATTCCTTTTGTTTGGGGTTCTCTGCGCTTCCTGGACTTGGAAGTCTATTTCTTTCACCAGGTGGGGGAAGTTTTCTGCCATTATTTCTTCAAATAGGTTTTCAATATCTTGCTCTCTCTCTTCTTCTGGCACCCTTATAATTCTGATGTTGGTACGCTTGAAGCTGTCCCAGAGGCTCCTTACACTATCTTTGTATTTTTGGGTTCTTTTTTCATTTTGCTTTTCCGGTTGGGTGTTTTTTGCTTCTTCGTATTTCAAATCTTTGACTTGGTTCTTGCTCTCCTCTGGTCTGCTGTTGGGTGTCTGTATAATATTCTTTATTTCAGTCAGTGTATGCTTAATTTCTAGTTGGTTTTTTATCACAACATCGAGGGTTTCACTAGATTTCTTGAAGATCTCACTACATTTATCAGCGGTCTCACCAGTCTTTTCGAGGGCCTTACTAAATTTATCGGCAGCTTCTAGACAGTTCTTTAAAGACCTTAAAAGTGTGGTTTTGAACTCTATATCCAGCAGTTCGCTTTCCTCCATTTCTGTCATTTGTGTCCTGTTTCTTTGTCTCGGCATTTTTTATGCTTCCCTGTGTTGATAAAGTGGTTTTCTGTGCTGAGTGTCCTCTAGGGCCCAGTGGTTCAGCCTCCCCAATTACCTGAGGAGGACACTCTTGGTGCACCCCCTTGTGGGCTTTGTGCACAGTCTTGTTGTAGTTAAGCCTTGATTGTTGTAGTTATCACTGTGAGGAATTGACCTCCAGGCCAATTGGCTGTGAGAATCAGTTGTGTCTGCAGTGGGAGAACTTCTCTGCTGGAGACACCCCTCTGGGGCAAGACTTGCTTCAATGGGGCTTTGGTGCTCACTGAGTCTGCCCCCTGAGTGTGTCCTTTATGTTTCCAGGGAGCTGCAAACTGGATGGTCCCACTCTGACCTCTGGGTTTCCTGGCTCCTGGATCTCTAGGGAGGTGCTAATCTAGCCTTTGCCTGAGGCTATCCAGCAAAAGCATCCCTGCAGGGCTTGGGCGGGGCAGGTCCCAGGGGATCAACAGGGCGGAGCTAGCAGTTATGGTTGCTCTCAGTCTTGCCCTCAGAGGCTCTGCTTCTCAGTGTCCCGGTAATTGCTGCAAGCCCCTCGGAGAGAAAGCTGCTCTCGGGTTCCGACCGATGCCAGACAGTCCCGCTTCTCCCGTATGAGTCTGGGTCCCCAGAGACTCGCCCGGAACTGGAGCTCAGAGCCTGAGACTCCCTCCCAATTGAAAACGACAACCGCGCCCTCAGCCGCCAGCCCGCTCCACATGCACCTCCGCACCTTAGTATTTTACTTCTGCACTGCGCTTCCTCTGAGTCTTGGTATGCTTTTCTCTTTCCTTCTAGTTGTAGAATTTCCACTCAGCCAGCCTTCCTGTGGTTCTGGATGATGTCCGTTCCATCTTTTAGTTGTATTTTTGAAGTGGTTGTTTGAGGCAGCAAACTCTGCTGTTTACCTATGCCACCATCTTGGTTTCTGATCGATATTTGGTATTTTCATTATCACTCGGTTTAAGATTTCTTAATGTTCATCATAATTTCTGCGTGGTCTCACAGGTTAGTTAATGGTGCACTTTTATGTCATAAATAAATTATAAGTTACCTTTTTTGGTTGTTGTTATTTTTTTGGTTAATCCTCACCTGAGGATATTTTTTCCATTGATTTTTAGAGAGAGTGGAAGGGGGGGAGGGAGGGAGAGAGAGAGAGGGGGAGAGAGAGAGAAGAGAAACATTGATATGCTCGGCTGGTGTGGCTCAGTGGTTGAGTGTCCACCTATGAAACAGGAAGTCACAGTTCCATTCCTGGTCAGATTTGATACCCATTTATGGGCTTGATCCCCGTAGGGGTGTGCAGGAGGGAGCCCATCAATAACTCTCATCATTGATGTTTCTATCTCTCTCCCTCTTCCTTCCTCTCTGAAATCAATAAAAATATATTTTAAAAAAAGAGAAACATCAATGTGAGGTAGACATATCAATTGGTTGCCTCTCCTGGGGGCTGGGAATTGAATCTGCAACCCAAGTACATGCCCTGGCCTGGGAATCAAACTCACAATCCTTTGGTCCATGGCAGACACTCCAACTGATGGAGAAAATAAGACATTTGGGGGGGAGGGCTAGCAATATGAATCTGTGCCAGTAACTTAATGTACATTCTTTTTTTTTTTTTTTTTTTTTTTTTTTTTTTTTTGTACATTCTTGATAGCCTATAATTAAGTCACTGCCCCTTTCTCCACAATCTGGTCTAGCAAGACCTGTTTTCCTAATTACTTGCAATTTTCAAAGCTCCAGGGGATGTTACTGACACCACCCAGACCAGGCCTTTAGATACAATCTAACTTCCCCATTAAACTGACCCAGGAGGGGCTGTGGAAGCCCACCACAAAAGCCTGGCAGTTAGGAAACAGATAGAAAACAAAGAAACGGAAGGGTACAATAAGAAAGCTTCCTCCATATTGGCTTACTCAGGATTTGGAGAACTGACCCCCTGAGTCACACTACTAGTACATGTGAAACATCTGAAAATAAATGGGTTTATCCTGGACCTCCAAGTACCCCTGTGTATTTTTCGGTCGCCTGGTAAATTCTGTAACACAACCACTGAATGACACTGGCTAGGACTTTAAGTTACCTTTTCATTTAACCGAATTAAAGTCAGAGACCATGGCCAGTAGAGTATTCTGAGTACTAGGCATTGTTACCCTTTTTTCTTATTCTAGCCCCTGTTCCTTGAACAAAACCTGTCCTTAACTCTTTCTTCCTCTTGGAAGAAGTTCCTATTTTCCTCTTATACCCAGCACTACCCCAACTGACATGCAGCATTTGCCTGAATCTAGAGTGAGTGGTGCATAGGCTCAAACTGAAACTCATGCATGTAGGTAATATTTAGCTCCCTATATAGTGCATTGCTCCTAACACTAGCAGACAGCATTTATCAACGGCCCACTGTGTGCCAGGCACAATACTAAGAATCTTATATATATATTACTAGAGGCCCAGTGCACGAATTCATGCACAGGTAGGGTCCCTAGGCTTGGATGACGATCGGGGATGGGGGCCGTCTATTTCCAGTCCCGATTGGGGCCAATGGGGTCAGACTGGCTGGGGAGGGACCACGGGAGGGCTCCAGGGCATGTCCAGCCCTCTTGCCCAATCCCCAGAAGCAGGACCCCAGCAGCAAGCTAACCTACTGGTTGGAGTGTCTGCCCCCTGGTGGTTAGTGTGCATCATAGCGACTGGTCAAGCGGTCGACTGAATGGCTGGCTGATTGGTTGGACATTTAGCATATTACACTTTTATTACATAGGATCTTATTTAATCGTCTCAACAAGACCATTTTTAACCCTCATTTTGCAGAGAAGAAAATTGAGGGACCAAATAATTAAATAACTTTTCCTAAGACACCCATCTGCAAGTGGTAGCAGCAAGAGTGTTTGTCAGCCCCACAGCCTATGCTGTGTGAGCACTCACATGAGGTTTGCTGAACAAAGAATTTTTCCTTTCTGTAGTCAACAGCCGAAATGCCGTTTATTGCCACTGGGTCATGCATTCACTTAATACTCTATTATCACTTTACATAAAACATTCAACACTTGTTGGAAACACTCAGACATTTGAAATTATCTTCCTTTTGGACTATTTCAAGTCATCACTGAAGCAATATTATAGAAATTATAAAACTGCTGCTACCTATCTTTTAATATCAGATGTTTTGGTGTTACATGTTTTTCTGATACCCAACAGACACCTTCTAACCACATTTTTTTCTTAATGGTCCCTGTTAAAGCTCAGTGAATGTTAAGTTGATTAAGATGATTTTCAATCTTATACAACAGTTACTTTTTCTTGTTTCTTCTTTCACATAACTTTTCTTTTTCCTCATGGTAGATGGCATTTTCCACAACCAATTCCACATATATTTAAGTTTTTTATTGTATATTTATGTACATGGGTATAAAAATTTAAAAATAAGAAAAGCTGAATACATATTATGGAGTATATTTTATTACTCATTTAAAAATATTTTTATTGATTTCAGAGAGAGAGAGAAAGGGACAGGGAGAGAGAGAAATATCAATGATGAGAGAGAACATTGATTGGCTGCCTCCTGCAAACCCCCCACTGGGGTTCAAGTGCACAATCTGGGATGTGCCCTGACTGGAAATTGAACCCCGATGTAGGGTGCTGATGTAGGATTAAGCCTCAGACTGTCCTGTTGGTAAAGCCACAAACAAGTCCCAACTTAGAGGGCACAGTCCTCTTAGCATAATTAGGCTCCCTAGATCCTTCCTAGGTAGCTAATGGGCTATGGGAGGTGCAGCAAGTGCTGCCAAAACAAGTGAAACGCACAAGAACATTGTAACTATGGTGACCACTACCTTGTTCCCCTCTGGCTATAAAATAAAGGCTCACTTGCCTCTGGACCTCTCTCTGTGGCCTCAGCCAGGCACAGGAAGATCTACTTAGACCCAACGTATTCTCTTTGTCTGTCATTTCTTCATCTTTTCGCCGCCCTCACTCAGGCTTTCGAACCCTTGGCTGAGCAGGCTCGGCTCACCCCGACCTGTTGGTTCATGAGTCAACACTCAACCACTTAGCCACACTGGCCGGGGTTTATTACTCATTTTGAAAAGTTTGTGAAGTTTTTTTATTTTGGTGTTCCCTTCTTGAATTTAATGACAGCAAGAAATATTTTAAGTTATCTTTTGATTTTAATTATCTACTATGCGACCATAAAATGAAAGAAAAACTTACACTTATGTATAAGTTAAAATAATAGAGCTAGCCCTGTGCTGGTGTGGCTCAGTTGCTTGGGTGTCGTCCCAAGCACATCCGGGGTTGTGGGCTCAACCTCTAAAACCTGGGGTGTGCAGGAGGCAGCCAATCGGTGTCTCCCACTCCTCACATCTCTCTCCCCCCTTTTTCTTCTCCCTTCCTCTTGCTCTAAAAATAAATAAAAATAATAGAGCTAAAATATTAATTATCTACATTTTTTATTGTGGATATATATATATATAGAGAGAGAGAGAGAGAGAGAGGTTACAGTTTTCACACAGGATCAAAACTCAGACTGACTTGTGGCAAAGCCAAATACACGTCCCAGCTTAGAGGGCAAAGCCCTCCCAGCACAATTATAGCCAAAAGGCTATGGTTGTAAGCTTGACCTTATAGTCTGACCTTATAGTCCTAGGTTGCTAAGGGATGTGTGCAGCAAGGGCTGCCAAAACAAGGCTTGATAGAGTTCAGAGAATGGCAACAACAGGAAAAAAGTAGATTTGAAATTCACAAGAATATTGTAAACATCTTGCCCTCGTTTTGCTTTGTGTGATCGGACTATAAAACAAAGCTTCAGCTTACAGGCTGGGTCACTGTTTCCTCATCCTCATCCCAACTGTATTCTCGTGTCTGTTTTCTTTAGTCCTTCACTGCCCCTCCTCAGGTTCACCCCTGGCTGTGCTGGACGCGGATATATATATATATATATATATATATATATATATATGATATAAAATTTACCATGGTAATTGTTTTTTTAAAAATATATTTTATTGAATTTTTTACAGAGAGGAAGGGAAAGGATAGAGAGTTAGAAGTATCGATGAGAAAGAAACATCGATCAGCTGCCTCCTGCACACCCCCCACCAGGGATGTGCCCATAACCAAGGTACATGCCCTTGACCGGGATCGCAGGCCGACACTCTCTCCGCTGAGCCAAACCGGTCAGGGCCATGGTAATTATTTTTAAGCATAAAATTCAGTGGCACTTACTACATTCACAGTGTTGTACAACTGATACTAGACCCAATGAGTCCAACGTATGAGCATTTATTCCAATAATGCCAGCAGTATGGGGAGAGCAGTCGGTCAAGCTGGAAATTCTGCTCTCACTCCCCTCGCCAGTTGGCTGATTATATGTATATGCGTGAGGGAGAAGATAAGTGCAGCAGCTGCAAGCTGCAAGTGTGTGTAGCAAGGAAAGGGGAGGGAAGTCCAGCCTTTAGGAGCTCCAAGTTCTGAAACAAGGTAGTTAATCTTGTATGATGTTACAAACAGCTCAGCCTGTTCCTGGGACCAGAGAATAGTCAGCATTCCTGAGGCAAACTCCCAGAGGGGGTCAGGATGGGGCACAGCAACCAAATTAAAGCCTGTCCTGTCCTTGGTCTCTTCACAAAATGTATTCCTTTTCTGAGTAATGGACCCATTTAGGCATCTTATCTTTTTACAGCCTTGTTTCCTCCTCCAGTTTCCCAGGGTCTGTAAGAAAGCCTCTTATCTATAGTTAGTGAGGTGAATAATTATTAAACAACTGTGGCTCTACTCTTATTACATACCCTTTCCCCTATCACAACTATCACCACTGTCCATTTGTAGAACTTTCTCATCATTCCAAATTGAAACTCTTTACCTATTAAACACCCCTAATACACCCCTCATTTTTCTCCTGATAATCTCTATTATACTTTCTTTCTCTGTGAATTTCCCTATTCTACATGCCTCATATAAGTGAAATCAGATATGTATCTTCTGTGTCTGATTTATTTAAATTATTTATTTTATTTAAATAAAACCATTTATTTAAATGGTTTTAAGTTTTATCCATGTTATAGCTTGTGTCAGAATTTCATTCCTTTTAGAGGTGAAATAATATTCCATTGAGTATATGGAATATTATTGGTGTTCCATTTTATTTAACCATTCATCTATTGATAGATACTTGGGTTGTTTCTATCTAATGTGGATAATGCTTCTATGAACATTGGTGTACAAGTTTCTATTTGAGTCCTTGCCTTCAATCCTCTTGGTTGTATTCCTAGGAGTAGAATTGCTAGATCATGTGAGAATTCTATATTTAGCTTTTTGAGGAGCCTCCCAACTGTTTCCATAGCACTGCATCATGTTACATTCCCACCAGCAATGCACAAGGGTTTAATTTCTCCCCATCCTTATTTTCTGTTTTGTTCTCTATGATATGATAAAGCAATCCTAGTGGGTATGATGCGGTATCTCATTGTGACATAATCGTCTACATTTGAATTCTTGAGAGGCAAGGGAATTGAAATTAGGATTTAGCCTGGCCAGTGTTGCTCAGTGGTTGAGCATCAACCTATGAACCAGGAGGTCAGGGTTAGATTCCCAGGCAGGGCACATGCCTGAGTTTTGAGCCTGATCCCCAGTGTGAGGTATGCAGGAGGTAGCCGATCAATGATTCTCTTTCATCGTTTTTTTTTTTTTTTTTTTTTTTTTTTTTAAATTAAATCTTTATTGTTCAGATTATTACATTTGTTCCTCTTTTTTCCCCCCATAACTCCCCTCCTTCCAGCTCCCACCCCACCCTCCACCCTCACTCCCCACCCACTGTGTTCATCCATAGGTGCATGATTTTTGTCCAGTCACTTCCCGCATCTCCCACACCCCTTTTTCCCCCAAGAATAGTCAGTCTATTCCCTTTCTATGTCCCTGATTCTATTATAATCACCAGTTCATTCTGTACATCAGGTTATTTATTCACTTGATTCTTAGATTCATTTGTTGATAGATGCATGTTTGTTGTTCATAATTTGTATCTTTACCTTTTTCTTCTTCTTCCTCTTCTTAAAGGATACCTTTCAGCATTTCATATAATACTGGTTTGGCGGTGATGAACTCCTTTAGCTTTTCCTTATCTGTGAAGCTCTTTATCTGACCTTCAATTCTGAATGATAGCTTTGCTGGATAAAGTAATCTTGGTTGTAGGTTCTTGGTATTCAGCACTTTGAAAATTTCTTGCCATTCCCTTCTGGCCTGCAAAGTTTCTGTTGAGAAATCAGCTGACAGTCGTATGGGTATTCCCTTGTAGGTAATTGAGCCTCTTTCTCTTGCTGCTTTTAAGATTTTCTCTTTGTCTTTTGCTCTTGGCATTTTAATGATGATGTGTCTTGGTGTGGTCCTCTTTGGATTCCTTTTGTTTGGGGTTCTCTGCGCTTCTTGGACCTGTAAGTCCATTTCTTTCACCAGGTGGGGGAAGTTTTCTGCCATTATTTCTTGAAATAGGTTTTCAATATCTTGCTGTCTCTCATCTTCTGGCACTCCAATGACTCTGATATTAGACCGCTTAAAGCTGTCCCAGAGGCTCCTTACACTATCTTCACACTTTCGGATTCTTTTTTCATTTTGCTTTTCCAATTGGGTGTTTTTTGTCGAATCTTTGGTTTGATTATTGTACTCCTCTGGTCTGCTATTGGGTATAATATTCTTTATTTCAGTCCGTGTATGCTTACTTTCTAATTTCTTTATCGTAGCATCGAGGGTCTCATTAGTTTTCGTGAGGTTCTGCACAAATTTATGGCAAGCCCTCAAAATTGCGATTCTTAGCTCCATATCCTCCATTTCTGTCATGTTTTTTTGTCTCCGCATCTTTTATGCTTTCTTGGTGCACCCCCTTGTGGTCTCTGTGCGCAGTCTTGTTCTAGCCAAGCCTTAATTGTTGTAGTTAACACTAGGGGGATTTGACCCTCAGGCCGGCTGGCTATAGGAATCAGCTGTGCGGAAAACTCTGTCTTCTGGGGAGGCGCTAATCCAGCCTTTGCCTGAGGCGATCGGCAAATGGCTGTGCGCAGGCTTTGGGCGGGGCGGGATCAACAGGGCGGGCGGAGGGAGCAGTTATGGCCACGCTCAGTCCCGTTCCCAGAGGCTCTGCTTCTCAGAACCCCGGCAGCCGCTGCAAACCTCGGAGAGAAAGCTGCCCTCAGGTTCCAACTGATGCCGGGTAATCCCGCTTCTCCCGTTTGAGTCTGGGTCCCTAGAGACTCGCCCGGATCTGGAGCCCAGAGTCTGAGACTCACTCCCGACAGAAAACGACAACCGCGCCCTCAGCCACCAGCCCGCTTTCGCGCGCACCTCGGTACCTTTGTATTTTCCACACTGCGCCGCCTCTGAGCCTCGATTTGCTGTTCTCTTTCCTTCTAGTTGTAGAGTCTCTCTTCAGCCAGCCTTCCTGTGGTTCTGGGTGATGTCCGTTCAGTCTTTTAGTTGTATTTTTGAAATGGTTGTTTGCGGCAGCGGTCTCCGGTGTTTACCTACGCCGCCATCTTGGTCCCCCCTCTTTCATCGTTGATATTTATCTCGCTCTCCCTCTTCCTTCCTCTTTCTGAAATCAATAAAAACATTTAAAAAATCAAAGTAAAATAAAAGCAATTTATTTTTTTTTTTAAGGAAATATTTGTAATGATGTGGGCAAGGTGAAGGCAAACCAGGAAAAAATGGGAGAGCTTCTCAGGGTTAGCAAGAGCCTGGAGAAGCCATAGCCCTTGGGCCTTAGAGGGCAAGGGGAGGAAATAGTTATTAGAACCCAGAGAATGTAGCTGGAGCTGGAAGAGAGGGCTGCCAGATAGGAATCATAGCCTCCAGAAAGAGACATAGTGACCAGCAGGTAGGGAGCCAGAGAAAGAAATACTTTAGACTTCCTCTCCTCGTGCTTTGAACTCTCTAGCAGTGCCCCCCAGTTGGCAAAATCCAATTGGAAACAACGTTAGGCACAATAAGGACCCTCCAAGATGCCCATGTTCTAATCCCTAAAACTTGTGAATATGTTACTTTACAAAGCAAGAGACCTTACAGGTGTGATGAAGAATCTTGAGATGGGGAATGCCCAGGTGGACCCACTGTAATCATAAAGGTCCCCGAGAGTCAAAGAGAGGCAGGCGTGTCAGAGAAAGGGAGAGAGAAAGAGAGGGGGAAAGGAGCAGACTGAAGATGCTCTGCTGCTGAATTTGAAGACAGAGGCCAGGGCCATAAGCCAAGGAATGCAGATGGCCTTTAGAAGCTAGAAAAGCCAAATAAACAGATGCAGCCAAGCCAACACATTGATTTTAGCCTAGTGAAACTCGTTTCAGACTTCTAACAAGTGTGTGTTGTTTTAAGCCATTAAATTTGTGATAATTTGTTATAGCAGCATCACAATACTAATACAGAAACCAAGGGCAAACCGACTGACGTAGACCATAATGACCCAATCCCATAGACACAGAACACGGTGGAAAGGGACAGGGTGTTGACACATGGGGCAAACAGAAACTACACAGCACATTTCCCACACTTGTCTTCCCCAAAGGTCAACAAGTGAACTTTAATGAATAATTTTGGTAAAAGTATTTTTGCACAGATATGCACATCTAAAGCGTATGAAAATGAACAAAAAGATTCTTTCCTTAAGTACTTCTTGGTACAGCTATGACTCAGTTTAACTTATCTATTTCAGAGCTTAAAAACCAAGAAACTAACACATTTTTGCAGTTAAACTTGAGACACCTACATTTATTGTCCTAACACTGGACATACTGTAATTTGTTATTCTTATTGATAGGTTTGCCTTTTAAAAGTTTTCCTAGGGAAAAAAAATATAAGAAAAAAGTAACTATATATATTAGCGTCATTCTTTGAACATTATTTAGGAATAACACAGTCTTAAATATAGCTCAATTTTTAAAAACATTGACAAAATGCTGGAATGTTATTCTTATTTTCAGGATCTCTTTTTGAAAAATACATGAGTATTAAAAAAATAATTTTGTCCTGGCACTGTAGGATGAACTACATCTATACTGTTCACAAATTCAACACACAACAGTGTCTGCTTTAAAAGAGATCAACACTAACAGGTAACATGAAAAAGAGAAGTGAACTTGTGGAGATGCATTCATTCCAGTCTACTGTTAATCTCTCTCAGGTTTCACTAGCACATTACTAAAAACAGATATATACCCTAATTTCACAGATATTTAACAATTTAACTTTCCCTACAGATATAAAGTATGCTTACCTCTTTGACAGCTCCAGTCTTAACTGCAAAAAGTGCCCCAACACATTTTTTCATCACAGGTAGCTATCAGTGTTTCTTAAGAGGGCCATTCCAAATACTGCAGAACATGCAGCATTTCTGGCTCATTCACTAAAAGCCAGCAGGTTTCACAGTCACTGTGAAACATACTCATAACATTTCCAACTGCCCCTTGATGAGAACCACTGAGTTAGATCCAAGATTAATGTCAATTAAAACTTCATAACTTTCACAGAAAGTAACTGCTTCAAAATCTTCAGTAACAATGACAGAAGAACATTTCGTTAAAAACACATTGTAATTAAATGTTATTTTGAAAAGATAAGCTGATTTCTTCAAATTTATGATGATCTGAAAGGATCAGTTGCATAAAGTGCAATTCCTATTTATCCCCAAATGCACACATATATTTATAGGAAAATAACTGCTTATGTTCTGGCATATCTTACCCCACTTATCTTAGTATAAAAATATTTTTGTCTACTACAATAAGATAAAAAAGCATGTAGAACTTCTTAATAAATTCCCTCACACTGATGTTCCTGAAAACTGTTGTCTTTGCTCCAAAACTTGCTGATTTAATAGCTGTTGTTTCTGTAAACACTGCACCACTTCTGGGCTTGTTTTGTTTTGTTTTGTTACAGAGAGAAAGGGAGAAGGATAGAGAGTTAGAAACATCGATGAGAGAGAAACATCGATCAGCTGCCTCCTGCACACACCCTACTGGGTATGTGCCCGCAACCAAGGTACATGCCCTTGACCAGAATCGAACCTGGGACCCTTGAGTTTGTAGGCCAATGTTCTATCCACTGAGCCAAACCAGTCAGGGCATGGGCTTCTTAACAATGACCATCTTTTTTGATTTAACACTTGCTCTAAAAGTGTAGGTCTTGCAGGACGATCCCTGAAAGCTCCTGTTCTTTGTTTAACAATTGAGAGAATGCTATTGAAGTATGGTAGCAACCATCTTAGGTAGAAACTGTAGTTTTACTCTAACCCTGCTGTTTGGCTTAACAATAGAAAAGTTATTTTGATTTTCTGAATTGTATACATCATCCCATTGGATTGAATGACTATCCCATTGATTGTTATCTTACTGGTTTTAGAAAGCACATTCTTCTGTACCTGGGAAACAGGTTAGCACAATTATCCTAAATTGTTTTAGTGGCCACAGATAATGTGTTCCAGTTGACTCAGTGGTCCCAAGACCAGGACAGCGCAATTACTCTAAATTACCTCAATGGCTCTAGATAATGAGTTCCTGGCAACTCAGTGGTCTCAGTAGTATCTAGACCCGGGGGCTCTAGATAAGGTGTTTCTGTCAATTCAGTGACCCCGAGACCCAAAACTATAATTATCATGCTTAATTCTGTAAACTGCTTTTTTTGCAAACCAGGTTCCTCATTCCAAACCTTGAAATGTAATCAATATCTTTGTGATCTTTGCCTATGTAAGTCTGGTTTTGCCACCATCTTATCGCTATGAGATTTGGGGAATGGCCCCTCATAGTCCTGGATTGCAATAAATGTGACTCTTTAATTCGACTTCTTGAGGCGTCTTTCTGTGATTCGCGGGGTACATTACAACACTATCTGCACGTTCCTCCAGTTTGACGTTCCCCGCACTGCCAGCTGGGGTGGCTCCACCGCAATTCAGGGCCTGGTCACTTCTTCTTTTTGTCCTTGTCCTTGTCCATCTTGTTGCGGTGTTTCTTGCACATCCACGGCTTGCGTTGCTTGGCCACCTGGCTTGTGGTTTCGCTGCAACCCTCGTAAGTGCAGGTCTTGCACATGCTGCCCCTGCCGCTGGCCCACCTCCGGGCTCCCCTGCTGCCGCCCTCGCCCCCAGAGTGGGTCTCTTCCTCCTCCAGGTCCTCCAAACTGTTATGCCCAGATTTCAAGATTCCCAAGAAACCACATCAGGGAGCCAGCCAATCCGATGCAAAAGCATAAGAATCTGTATTTCAAGCTAGCTTGAGCTCCCCATCCACCAGACTCACCGACACAATGGCAGGCCAAGTGGCTGAGAGACAGAACCCCGCCTAGAGATGGGTTTTAAAGGGGGGGGTTGGAGTAAGGGGAGGAGAAAGGACTGTGCTCTGCCGATTGGCCAGGCGCAAGTTGATGTCTTGTTCCTGGGTGTGGCTAGCAGAGTCTTAGACTTCCGGGAAGAACCTTCTTGCCAAGCACGTGGCCAAGGTAAGATGGAGGATGTAGCCCTTACCCTGGGGCAAGATGGAGGGTGTAGCCTTTACCCTGGGGCAAGGTGGAGGGCCTAGCCCTCGCCCTTTCACAAACTAGCCGTGCTCTCGCCTCCCGCCGGAGGGTCCGAAGTGTCCAGCAGGTCAGCTTCGTCCGCCCACCCCCCCTTCCTCCTCTCCATCCCCTGCTGCTTCACAAGGATACCTAACAGGCTTGCCCCCCCCCGGCATTGTCCCCAGGGCAGGAGCCTGCCTCAGGACGCTGTCGGCTGCAGATTCCTCCTGCCTCCCGCAGGGATGCATCACCAGGAAGGTGAGCTGTGAGGCCCTAGCCTGGCCTTGGGCTGGAGCCAGGGCCGGGCCAGCGCAGGGGCTGGGGCCCCGGGGCAGAGCGCACCACAGGCGGCAACCGGCCCAGCGCCCTCAGCAACACCCGGCACCTCCGTGGTGCTGAGACCTGGCGGGGGTCCACGACCCAGCTTTTCAGCACCCTCGGGTTCCAACGTCCCATTTTCCACAGTTTTTACACCTCTTTTTACACGCATTCTGTCCTTGGACAAATGAGAAATTTGTTCTGAGACACCCGAGACACACAAAGTCCCATTAACCACATTATCATGGGATGATTTCAGATCCATCACACTCCCAACCTGAAACCGAAAACACTCTCTTTTTATTTAAAAAGAAAGTTTATTGCTCGCCCAGCGTGGCTCAGTGGCTGAGCATCAACTTACGAACCAGATGGTCATGGTTCGATTCCCGGTCAGGGCACATGCCTGGGTTGTGGGCGCTGATCCCCAGTGTGGAGCGTGCAGGAGGCAGCCGATCAATGATTCTCTCTCATCACTGATGTTTCTATCTCTCCCTCTCCCTCTCTTCCTCTCTGAAATCAATATATATATATATATATATATATATATATATATATAGTAAGTTACAGAGGTAAAAGAAGTGAGTCATAGAATAAATGGGCTCAGGAAATAAGTTACAGAGGCAAAAGAAGGGCCCTTGGAGCTTAGGAGAAAGAGAGAGGCAAGGAAACTACACTTGGGGGTCGGGGGTTGAGAAAGGCATGGGCAAGTTCCATAAGTTGTTGGGGACAAAGAAGGGAGAAAATCATTAACATAAAATGTATTGACTAATTTCTCCACCGCTGTGTTTAGTTCTAAAGCTAAATTGATAATCATATCTTCTTTCTTCCAACACCCACTTTATAACCTCCTTAGGTCGGCCAGCACCTCTTTTTAGACAGTCTTTTACCTGGTGGGGTGACCCATCCTTTAGGAAGTCTATCTTTATCCAGTTTCCACAGTTTCCCGTGAACCGTTACTATCCTTGGGTGTGGCAGTACTGAAAGGCATCGCCTGAGTACTGGGTTCTGGACGTGGTCTTCCTTGCTTCCACTTCCAATTTCCTCCTGGTAATCAGGACTGACCAGTCTGGCCAACAGAGTGACCAACTTCTCTACCTGATGGTTCAGTGGCATGAGGAACTCAAAGTCCTCGGAGGGGAGTCCCAGCTTCCATCTGGGCTCTGTTTCCTGGGAAACACATTTCTCTTCTGGGAGCTAGGACCTCTAAATCCACTAACCCCAAGAATTACAGACAGGAAGCAAAATATCCTTCCCTGGGTCTTTAGGTATAGTAGTGAGAGGGACACTCCCACTTTAACCCTTAAACTCCCAGATTCACTCATCATAGCTGGGAAGCAGATGAACCTCATATAGTACACATAGTTGGATTGTCAAAACAAACTCACATGAATCATAGATCTTACCAACATTGAACTTTACCACATGTTCTAGTGAGAGTGTGCCGTGGGTCCTTTGTGTTGAGGCTTTTTATCTTTCCTTGGCCGGCTGGAATCCCAGGGGAGATTCCAGGGGAGGGTCCTAACAGAATACTCATTCGTTTTTCAGGTGTGAACTTCAATATGTTGATTGATTAAAATGTGCATATAGGGGAGTCAGGGGCTATTTCCTGGTTAGTTTCATTTTTAAAGAATGTCATAAAAGAATGTCAAGAACCTCACTGAGGCCGTTCTGTCCTGGGATGGTCTGGACGCTGTAAACCATTTGTTCCTTGGTTAGGGAAGATAAAACCTTGTGATACCTTAGCTGACTATAAATTGCTCCAATCATTTGACCTTGTTTAATTATTTTGTCTCAGTTTCCCTTAGTCTACTTGTCAAGGAATTTCCCTAGCTTCTTGCCATCCTGCCTCAGTCACTTCGTGATGGAAGAGATTCAGTGTCACCAATCTGTCACAGTGTTGGCTGATTTCCCAGGGAATGGGACCACATTTGGGCTCATCGCTGGTTTGTGGTGGTGGTAGTCGCAGCCTCAGCCTGGTGAAGGGAAGATGATGTTGTTACACCCATGCATATTAGTTTGCTAGAGCTGCCAACAAAATACCACAGACTGGGTGTCTCACACACAGACATTTATTTCTCACTGTTTTAAGGCTAGAAGTCCAAGATCAAGATTGTTGGCAAGTTTAGTTCTGAGGCCTCCCTTCTTTGCTTGCATATGGCTACATTCTCACTGTGTCCTCACAAGGCCTCTTCTCTGTGTCATATCGCTAGGATCCCCTCTTCTTATGAGGACACCAATCACATTGGATGAGGGCCCATCCCAACATCTTCATTTTAACTTAATTACCTCTTTAAAGACCCTACTTCCAAATACAGTTGTATTCTGAAGTTATGAGGGTTAGGGCTTCAACATATGGTTTTGGTGGAACACTATTCAGTCCATAACACTATGCCTTCTGGACAATCAAAAGTCATGTCTTTCTCATATGCAAAATACAGTCACTCTTATTCCAATGGCACTAGAGTTGCCGGGAGCCGGTCCATCCTTGCTGCTTGACACAGTCGCTGCAGAGAAGAAGCATCTGCGCAGCATGTGTTTTGGGAGACCTGGCATATATAGCATATTGTTCTTAATATGTTTGCTCTCCTTAGTGCCATGTGTTTTAACCAAGGTCACCTCTCCGAGAAAGGTTGTTTCCCCAGGTGGGGATCTTTCCCTGAGGTTAGGGAGGGGATACAACCCCTTAATTAAGTGCCAGGCGGGTAGTTAAGCTACATAATCTTTACTCCCTGGAATGGAGATAAGAAACGCCCTAACCTTTGTAATAGAAATTGATAGGATTAAAATTGGCTGGTATAAATACAGATGTAACAAGACAATAAACATCAGATCCTCATCAGATCCTCATCAGATCCTAACCAGAACCTAGCCAGAGAACATGGCAAAAGATCCTGGACAGAACCTGGCTACAGAACTTCACTGGAGAACCTAGACAGAACATGGCAAAAGAACCTGGATAGAACCTGGCTAAAGAACCTGGTGACTGAACCTGGCTGGAGAACCTGGAGAACCTGGCTGGAGAACCTAGCGAGAGAACATGGCACCAGAACTTGGTTGGAGATCCTGACCAGAACTCGGCTGGAGTTCCTGGCTTGAGATCCTGGAGGAAGAACCTCGCCATGCTGATCAACTGAATGCTGACCCCGTGCCATTCCTTCTTCGCCGACTCCGTCCACACCTTTGGGGACCCCTGGACCCGCTGGGGTTGGACCCCAGCATAGAGTCTTAACCCACTTCGGCCATCTGTCTACCTGAGCTCTTTCCCTCAGAGTAGATGCCCTCTGGTGGCACTTACATGACACTCTATACCAGGGCTGGGCAAACTTTTTGACTCGAGGGCCACAATGGGTTCTTAAACTAGACCGGAGTGCCGGAACAAAAGCATGGATGGAGTGTTTGTGTGAACTAATATAAATTCAAAGTAAACATCATTACTTTTTTTTTTTTTTTTTTAGTTTTATTCATTTCAAACGGGCTGGATCCGGCCCTCGGGCCGTAGTTTGCCCATGGCTGCTCTATACCCATTCTGAGAAGTCCATCCTACTGGCTCTCCCCCTAGCCTCTGTTCTCAATCTTCTAATTCTCTTCTTATCAAGTCTCTGCATAACTAGTGAACCATTAGTCACAATCCATGAATCAGTTTAGATACATATCTCAAGTTACCTCTTTTTTTATATGATGTGCACAATCAAATATATCTTCCTGATTTCTGCCCTTGGGAGGGTATCCCTCAACCATTCTCAGAATTACCCCCAAGTGGGGCTATCCAGCAGTGGCCTTCATTTTTCGCTCGGTGTCAGGTTAGCATTTTTTTCTACTCTAGGCATAGAAAACTCCATGTAAAGCCTTGTAAGATGAAGAGAAGGCAGCAAAGTAGCACATGCATTTACTAAAAAGTTCTGACTCACGTGGGCAATTTAATTGTGACTCTTAAACCTACATGGACCCAGTGTTTTACTTTTTGATATATTTTTATTGATTTCAGAGACGGAGAGAGAGATAGACACATTAATGATGACAGAAAAGTATTGACTGATTGCCTCCTACACTCCCCTGACTGAAGATGGAGCCCACAACCTGGGCATGTACCCTGACTGGGAATTGAACCATGACCGCCTGGTTCATGAGCCACACCAGCTGGGTGACCCAGTGGTTTATATAATACTAGAGGCCTGCTGCACGAAATTCATGCACTCGGAGAAGGGGGCAGGGATCCTCAGCCTGGCTTGCACCCTCTCGCAGTCCAGGAGCCTTGGGGGATGTCCTGATCGCTCGATCAGGGACAGGCCCTGGGCTGGGACAAGGAACTGGGGATGGGTGGTGATGACCAACCTCCCCCGTCACCCAGGCGGGGGGCTGTGACCTCTCGCTGGCTACCTGGGAGAGGGAGTGATGGGGACGGAGGTGCTGTGGGAATTTGGGGTGTCCGCAGAGCTCGCTCTCACTCCCCCTGCTACCCTCCCCCGGAACACCAGGGTTTGTGCTGGGGTCCAATCCCAGCGAGTCCAGGGGTCCCCAAAGGTGTGGATGGAGTCGGCGAAGAAGGAATGACACGAAGACAGCCTTCAGTTGATCAGCAGCCTAGTCAGGACCTATAGCCAGGATCTCCAGCCAAAGTTCTGGTCGGAGTTCTGGTTAGGAACTGATGAGGATCTGATGTTTATTGTCTTGTTACATCCGTATTTATACCAGCCGATTTTAATCCTGTCAATTTCTATTACAAAGGTTAGGGCGTTTCTTATCTCCATTCCAGGGAGTAAAGATTATGTAGCTTAACTACCCACCTGGCACTTAATTATGGGGTTGTATCCCCTCCCTAACCTCAGGGAAAGATCCCCACCTGGGGAAACAACCTTTCTCAGAGAGGTGACCTTGGTTAAAACATGGCGCTAAAGGGAGCAAACATATTAAGAACAGTATGCTATATATGCCAGGTCCATTGAAACATATGCTATGCAGATGTTCCTTTCCTGCAGCAACTGTGTCAAGCAGCAAGGATGGACTGGCTTCCGGCAAATTCCCCCTTTTTTATTTTTTAAATGATAGCACATGCAAATAAGCGGCCACCTCTCAGATTGGGCTGTTTAAGACTCGGAAGAAGACTGGCAAGCAATGACAATAAGCATAGCTATAAACATAGTGGATGAAGCGCACAAGGAGCCCCATTCCTTAGGAGGTTGCCGGCCTCTTCAGTCAAGAGATTTCAGCTGTCCTCAAGTTGTTGGTTTGGTTGTCCTTGTTGGTCTGGCTAGCGGGCGGCATCACTGGCAACGGGCTTCCCGACGTGTCAGTGAGTTGAAGGGCTGCATCAAAGGGTCCATCAGGGCCGTGCTTGATGGTGGTGTCGGTGTCCAAGGAGGAGTAAGCTGTGTCCTCTGGGTCAGCTGTTATGGAGGATGGAGGGTAGTAGAGAGAAAAAGAAAAGAAAGCAAAAGAACTACAAGGCATGGAAGTGTTTAGAAAAAAGAAGGAGAAGAAAGGGAAGAAGGCAGCATCCTGACACAGCCCTTTCCTTCATCTGCCCCTTTCCCTATGGTCCAAGGTAGAAATGGGAAACAAGTCCTGTTGCAGTGAGAGGGCAGCTGCTGTCAGCCAGTCTCTGTCTTTACCTGGGTCCTGATCTGAGCTGGGCCAAGTCTCTTTCTGTTATCTGGGTTCCAATCTGAGCTGGGCGTGGGAAGCGGGAAGCAGCCATGGGGGCAGGAGACCTCCCTCGGAAGGGGCAAGTGTTCAAGCCCCTGCATAGTTGGGGGGGTGAGGATCTGTGCCCCACCTTTGTTGACCCCCAAGTTCTCTCCTGCTGGCCCCTCTGCGACTGTGCCTGTCTTAGGTTGTTCCTCTTACCCGTCTTTCACTAACCAGCCATCCTCCGGGGCCAAGCAGGGTGATGTGAGGTTCAGTTCTGTCTCCTTGGTAGCCTACGCCCCCGTGGCCTCCATGCCCAGCAACTGCCTTGGGATCCCCTCACCTGCTGGCGGGGCCCTGACATTAATCACATATCTTGGGGAACCCAGGTTTCTTCTCCAGGGAGGGCCCAGCTCATGCCATTGGGCTAGAGACAGATCCATGGTACCAGCCACCATGAGGCTTCAACCTCAGCATGAACAGAGAGCTCAGGCAATAGCTTCAGTCAATTGGATTGTAAGAAGAGGGTCCCTCTTGACACGAGGGTAAGAGGGGCCAATACAGGACAAAGGAGAGTCCCGGGACAGGGCTTTCTCAGCCCAGGATGTCAGGCTCTTGGCACAAGACAACTCTATGTATGGGACATATACCAGACACCCCTAGTCACGGCATAAAAGGGAGGTGCCCTTCCTGGAACAGTAGGGTAGGGAGATTCTAGAAAAGGCTGTGTTCAGGAGAGAAGGAGAAAGGCCAAAGACCAACAAACAAATAGTCATATTAAAAAGGCACTGGTCAGGTGTGCTAGGATGAGGCGGAGATGGAGGGCGGTGAGGCATAAGGTCGGACTAGACGGTCTGGAATCCACACAGGTGAGTCTGCGTCCTGTGGAAATATACAAGCATATCCTCTCCCCTGGGTTAAAAGTACATCAGGTCCCTTCCAGGCTCCTGTAAGCAAGTCTCTCCATTTGACGAGGACTTTAGGTTTAGTTAGATCAGGGTTCCAATGCCTGTACATCGGGGAATTTCCCTCAGAATCTACATTTAGTATATTAATTACAAATAAAGTATGTTGTAGAACATGATGAGGAGAGGAATATTTAAACTCATTTTCTTGTAATTTTTTAATTTGTGTTTTTAAAGTTTGGTGAGCCCTTTCTACTATTGCTTGGCCTTGAGGATTGTAGGGTATTCCTGTAGTATGTGCGATGCCAAATGTAGAGCATAAGTTTTTAAAAGCTCTAGAGGTATAGGCAGGCCCATTGTCTGTTTTAAGTGCCCTTGGTATTCCTAGGTAGGAAAAACATTGGAATAAATGTTGACTTACATCTTTAAAGGCTTCTCCTGTATGTGCAGAAGCAAGGATAACATGAGAAAAGGTATCAATACAAACATGCACATAGCAAAGTTTGCCAAAAGATGGGACATGAGTAATATCCATCTGCCATAAGTCACAGGGTCTAAGTCCTCTTGGATTAACTCCAGTAGCAGGGCTAGGAAAATGAGTAGGACAATGGCCGCAGTCACGCACAATACTTCAAGCAGCTTCTCTAGATATGCGATAATATAGACGGAGAGCAGAAGCATTTTGATGGTGAATGGCATGAGACCGCCGGGCTTCTTCTAGAGCTGTACAAACTACTGGGCGAGTTAGTAGATCTGCCTGATAATTTCCTTCGCTTAAGGGTCCTGGTAGGCAGGAATGAGCTCTAATATGTCCAATATAGAAAGCCTTTTCTCGTTTATGAATGTAAGTTTATAGCTGAGTTAACAAAGAGAAAATGGCTGTTCTTCCTTGTGGGAGAGAGGCGGTCTCAATATGAGGAAATAATTTAACTATATACTGAGAGTCAGTGTACAAGTTAAAGGGAACCTGTTGCAATTGTTCAAAAGCATAAATGACTGCCAAAAGCTCTGTTCTCTGGGCTGACGTCTCTAGGGTTTGTTGAACATGGGTTATTGAGTCAATGATTGTTACTGCCTTACCATTAGAGGAGCCATCTGTGAATACTAAGGAGGCAGGAGGTGATAATGGCTCTTTTGAACATTTAATAGGAAATATAAACGGATGTAGGGAGAGAAATTGCAATATAGGTGATCTTGGCAAATGATGTAAAATTTGTCCTGGGAAGTTACCTATAGCTATTTGCCACTCTTCTTCAAATTGTAATAGTGTGTCTAATTGTTCTCTTTTATAAGGTATTATTATCTCAGTAACTTCTCTTCCAAAGAGTTCGATACTGCGGCGTCTACCTTTGATAATGAGAGTGGCCACTAGGGAAGGATAGGATGGTACAATCTTCCTAGGAGTGACAGGTAAATGTATCCATTCTAATGGTCCTTCCTGCCATAAACATCCTGTAGGAGTATATTTAGTGGCTAGAATAATTAAGGCCCAAGATTTGGAATAATTTAGATACTGTAGTTGCTGTTTATTGATGGCCTGTTCTATTTTTGCTATAGCCTTTTCTCCTTCTACAGTTAATTGTCGGGGAGACTTAGGGTTAGAATCTCCCTTTAAAATGTCAAATAGAGGTTTTAAGTCAAGAGTGGTTATTTTTAGATATGACCTGACCCAGTTGATATCACCTAATAGTTTCTGATAATCATTTAATGTGTTTAAATGATCTTTTCTTAATTGTAAAGGCTGATGGGTGATAGTAGAGGTATGTAATATTCTGCCTAAGTAGGAAAAAGAAGGTTCAGTCTGAATCTTTTCTGGGGCTATTTTTAGACCATGTTCTTCTAAAGCAAGGACGGTCTGAGTAAGAATTTCCTGTAAAGTAGCCCGATCTGTATGAGCTAGTAAAATATCATCCATATAATGAATAAGATATAGATCTGAAAATTTCTTTCTAATAACTTGCAATGCCTGATCTACAAACTTTTGACATAATGTAGGACTATTTTTCATCCCTTGTGGGAGAACCTTCCATTGATATCTCTGATAAGGCTGTTTAAAGTTTTCTGATGGTATGCTGAATGCAAATCTTTGACAATCAGCCGGGTGAAGAGGTATAGTGAAAAAACAATCCTGTAAGTCAATAACAACAACACAATACTCCTGTGGAATTGCCACAGGGGAGGGCAATCCAGGTTGTAAGGAGCCCATATCTTCCATGGTGTCATTTATGGCTCTTAGATCTTGCAAAAGTCTCCACTTGCCTGATTTCTTTCTTATTACAAATATGGGTGTGTTCCAGGGACTATTTGATGGCTCTATATGTCCCTCTGCTAATTGCTGATCAATTGGCCCAGGTTTGCGCACTGGGGAAGCCCCCCCCCCACCCCCCCGCACTCAGGTGCCGGACGCCCACGAGGAGCCCACCCCACATCCACACGGCCTCTTCCTGGTGAGCCGGACTGCAGCCACTGGGACCACAGGAGCTGGTTGGGCTCCCTGTGGATTCGCACAGGAGCTGGTCTGTGAGGCCGGCCAGGAGAGACCGTGCTGCCCTCCAGGCTTTTGTGCAGCACCGCTGGGTAGCCCAGAGGCCCATGCTGCGCCCCGGCCCGCGGCATCCAGCTGCATTCATCGCATCTCTGTGTGGGGACTCAGGCACTGTGACTCAGTCAGAGGGGGGTGCGTGGCGGCCCGGGTGCCCAGGTGCTGCCCAGGGCCCAGAGGTCAGCTGGGACCTGCCCTTTCAGGCCAGGCGCTCGCGCTTCAATCACTAGCCAGGCCTAGGGACTGCACCAGTGCACGAATTCCGTGCACCGGGCCTTTAGTATTAAATAACGCTGAAAGATATTTAGCTTTTTCCAAGTTACAGTCAGACTGGTAAGTGCCTGACTTGTCTCTGGGAAAAGTTTTACTGAGGATTCACAAACACACCTGTGGGCATCCTGTGGCAGGGTCCTTTGCAGCTCCACTTCTGTGAACTAGTTTACTTCTAGAAACTGTATAAGAGGCTATGAATTCCCACTTCAGTGACTTATGTTAGGTTTCTGCCCACCAGACCTGGAATCCTTGTCTGAATATGTCAAGAAACAGCTTGGTAGGTTTCCCTTGTATTTAATTTCTAAGGCCTTGTTATAAACTCTACATTGTTACATATTTCTACAGGTTACACATTCTAATTACTACCTCATCCCTGTGGGCTATTCTGGTAATTGTATTCACCTTGTCACTGAGGTCTAAGGATTGCCATGCCTCTTCCACTTCTGGACCCCTTTATTCCATTTTGAGATGAGAGAACTCAATTTCTTAGCAACATCCTTCACTGTCATCCCTAGCCAACAAAGAACAGCCACCAGAGTGTTAAAAGGATGCTGGTGTCTGCCTTACGAATGCATTCTGTAATGTGTTGGTGTAGAGCAGTGATGGCGAACCTTTGGAGCTCGGCATGTCAGCATTTTGAAAAACCCTAACTTAATTCTAGTGCCGTGTCACATATAGAAATTTTTTGATATTTGCAACCATAGTAAAACAAAGACGTATATTTTTGATATTTATTTTATGTATTTAAATGCCATTTAACAAAGAAAAAGCAACCAAAAAAATGAGTTCGCCTGTCACCTCTGACACACGTGTCATAGGTTCGCCATCACTGGACTGTAGAGCTTGTTCTGCAGGCTCTCCCAGGGAGTTGTGTGGGCCGATTCATGCCCTCATGCTTGCGTGTCGTTTCTCTGAGACTCTATTTATTTATTTATTTATTTATTTATTTATTTATTTATTTATATTACACTTAAAATGGATGCATTTTATTTTATGTAAACAGTACCTCAATAAATTTCATTTACAAACAAAACAAAATGACAGTATACTTTTAAGAGTTCATTTAGAAAAAAGAAATTGACAATTTTTAATTAAAATATGAATACCTTATTTTTTTCACTTTTAAAAAATATGTTTTTATTTATTTATTTATTTATTTATTTTTTTTTTATTAAATCTTTATTGTTCAGATTATTACATTTGTTCCTCTTTTTTCCCCCAATAACTCCCCTCCTTCCAGCTCCCACCCCACCCTCCACCCTCACTCCCCACCCACTGTGTTCATCCATAGGGGCATGATTTTTGTCCAGTCACTTCCCGCATCTCCTACACTCCTTTTCCCCCCAAGAATAGTCATTCTATTCCCTTTCTATGTCCCTGATTCTATTATAATCACCAGTTCATTCTGTACATCAGGTTATTTATTCACTTGATTCTTAGATTCATTTGTTGATAGATGCATGTTTGTTGTTCATAATTTGTATCTTTACCTTTTTCTTCTTCTTCCTCTTCTTAAAGGATACCTTTCAGCATTTCATATAATACTGGTTTGGCGGTGATGAACTCCTTTAGCTTTTCCTTATCTGTGAAGCTCTTTATCTGACCTTCAATTCTGAATGATAGCTTTGCTGGATAAAGTAATCTTGGTTGTAGGTTCTTGGTATTCAGCACTTTAAATATTTCTTGCCATTCCCTTCTGGCCTGCAAAGTTTCTGTTGAGAAATCAGCTAACAGTCGTATGGGTATTCCCTTGTAGGTAATTGAGCCTCTTTCTCTTGCTGCTTTTAAGATTTTCTCTTTGTCTTTTGCTCTTGGCATCTTAATGATGATGTGTCTTGGTGTGGTCCTCTTTGGATTCCTTTTGTTTGGGGTTCTCTGCGCTTCTTGGACCTGTAAGTCCATTTCTTTCTCCAGGTGGGGGAAGTTTTCTGTCATTATTTCTTCAAATAGGTTTTCAATATCTTGCTGTCTCTCATCTTCTGGCACTCCAATAATTCTGATATTAGACCGCTTAAAGCTGTCCCAGAGGCTCCTTACACTATCTTCACACTTTCGGATTCTTTTTTCATTTTGCTTTTCCAATTGGGTGTTTTTTGTGGAATCTTTGGTTTGATTATTGTGCTCCTCTGGTCTGCTATTGGGTATAATATTCTTTATTTCAGTCCGTGTATGCTTACTTTCTAATTTCTTTATCGTAGCATTGAGGGTCTCATTAGTTTTCGTGAGGCTCTGCACAAATTTATGGCAAGCCCTCAAAATTGCGATTCTTAGCTCCATATCCTCCATTTCTGTCATGTTTTTTTGTCTCCGCATCTTTTATGCTTTCTTGGTGCACCCCTTTGTGGTCTCGGTGCACAGTCTTGTTCTAGCCAAGCCTTAATTGTTGTAGTTAACACTAGAGGGATTTGACCTCCAGGCTGACTGGCTATAGGAATCAGCTGCATGGAAAACGTCTGCCTTCTGGGGAGGCGCTAATCCAGCCTTTGCCTGAGGCGATTGGCAAATGGCTGTGCGCAGGGCCTGGGCGGGGCGGGATCAACAGGGCGGGCGGAGGGAGCAGTTATGGCCGCGCTCAGTCCCGTTCCCAGAGGCTCTGCTTCTCAGAACCCCGGCAGCCGCTGCAAACCTCAGAGAGAAAGCTGCCCTCAGGTTCCAACTGATGCCGGATAATCCCGCTTCTCCCGTTTGAGTCTGGGTCCCTAGAGACTCGCCCGGATCCGGAGCCCAGAGTCTGAGACTCACTCCCGACAGAAAACGACAACCGCGCCCTCAGCCACCAGCCGGCTTTGCGCGCGCACCTCGGTACCTTTGTATTTTCCACACTGCGCCGCCTCTGAGCCTCGATTTGCTGTTCTCTTTCCTTCTAGTTGTAGAGTCTCTCTTCAGCCAGCCTTCCTGTGGTTCTGGGTGATGTCCGTTCCGTCTTTTAGTTGTGTTTTTGAAATGGTTGTTTGCGGCAGCGGTCTCCGGTGTTTACCTACGCCGCCATCTTCAAAAATATGTTTTTATTGATTTCAGAGAGAGAACGGGAGGAGAGATAAAAACATTGATTGGCTGCCTCTTGCACACCCTCTATTGGTGCAGGTGCCCTGACCAGCAATTAAACCATGACCTCCTGATCCATGGGATAATGCTCAACCATGAGCCACACTGGCCGGGTTGAATACCTTATTTTTAAGAAATTAATGTATTATGGATAAAGCTAAAGTTTCCTTTGACCACCCTCCCAATCTTCACTGCCACCCCTTATCTCTCCCATTTATACTGTCTCCCCCAAATAATCACTGCTGTGAGTTTGGTATGGGTTCTTCTGAACCTTTAAAAATATATTTACATACATATATAGCCACTGAAAATGTATAGTACTGTATATATCTTTCTGCAATTTACTGTTGTCATTTAACATTATGTTTCTGAAATGTATCCACGTTCATACAGATAAAGTTTATTTTTAAAATCTGATATAAATAGTCTATTATATGACTATAGTGCATTTTATTTAGCCAGACCTTTCCCCTCCTGACAGATATTTAGGTTGCTTTTCTCTATTACAACTCACCAGTGTAGTGGTAAATAGCAGTTACCACTGGGTGGCCATAGGAATGGGAGATAATGTTCTGTAAGGTTCAACTTTTTACAATGAGAATGCATTCATGTATTATTTTATTTATATAATTTAAGTACTGAATTAAAGAATTTTCTGATACATAAATTATCAAAAAAGAAAAAAAAACAAAATTAGTAACAGGAAGCAGTGATCTATTAAAATATATGGAAAACAAAGTTATAGGGCATAACAGTGTACTCATGGTTTGAGACATAAGCACTTACTAAAAAATAGTGATCTGAGTACTAAACAGGTCATATAAACATGTTTCCCTATTCAAAGCAATTATAATGAAAATATCAGCATCTTGGTTATCTTGGCATCAGCATAATTAACACATGCATGAATACTTCATTTATACTTTTTGCTTTCTTCTTTTATGACTATGATGTCTTTCCCCATCCCTCTCTTTCCTCCTTCTTGAGTCCCAATTTTTATCTTTACCTTTATTTCTTTTTCGTTTATGTGGGCTCCTGCCAGAAGCCGGTCCATCCTTGCTGCTTGACACAGTCGCTGCAGGAAAAGAAACGTCTACACAGCATATGTTTCAATGGACCTGGCATATAAAGCATACTGTTTTTAATATGTTTGCTCCCTTTAGCGCCATGTGTTTTAACCAAGGTCACCTCTCCGAGAAAGGTTGTTTCCCCAGGTGGGGATCTTTCCCTGAGGTTAGGGAGGGGATACAACCCCTTAATTAAGTGCCAGGCGGGTAGTTAAGCTACATAATCTTTACTCCCTGGAATGGAGATAAGAAACACCTTAACCCTTGTAATAGAAATTGACAGGATTAAAATCGGCTGGTATAAATACGGATGTAACAAGACAATAAACATCAGATCCTCATCAGTTCCTAACCAGAACTCCGACCAGAACTTTGGCTGGAGATCCTGGCTATAGGTCCTGACTAGGTTGCTGATCAACTGAAGGCTGTCTTCGTGTCATTCCTTCTTCGCCGACTCCGTCCATACCTTTGGGGACCCCTGGACCTGCTGGGATTGGACCCCAGCAGGCTCCTACTCCGATCCCTTCTATGCCGTGAACACTCAGCATCCAAATAGCTTCCACCAGACTGCCGTGAATCTACTGAAGCTGATCGCCTTTCTTCTCTCTTTTTAGCATCATCTTCTGCTTTTTCCTGCTCTTCTTGCCAATTATTATTGAGTTCTTCCATGTGCACATTTACCACATCCCGAATCACCTCAGTGTATGATTTCTTGGTTATGTGAACATTCTTAGCTCTATAGGATTGACGTCTTCTTTTATAATCCCTCACTTCTGCCAAGATTTCAAGGTAAGATTTTGGACTTTTTCGACTATTATCTTGATTGACTTTTGCAGCCAAGTCTACAAAGAGATCACTGTCATTTTCGTTAATTTGAGAATCAGAGCGCTTTTTCTTTGTCTCCTCAATTACAAAATCATAGAGGGCAAGACGATCAGCTTGGGTCAGATCACAAACAAGTCGTTTGTGATTCAGAGGAACTTCGACAGGCAATGAAGAATAAATCCTTTGATTATAATAGTCACCGTCTTTTCCAACTGCAGTTCTAGCTTGTTTAATTATCTGGAATTGTGAGTCCTTATTCAAAGTGATTGAAGGTATCTTCATATTCTCATAGAAAAATTCAGAACTATACATTTTATCCTCTTCTTCTTTGGTGTAGCCCAGTTTCCTCAATCTACATGATACCATGTGCTTTGCTAAAGATGATTTAGGCATGTGATGATTGAAATCATAAGGACATATCACAACTTCATCCTCGGCCGCTGGCGCCTCCCCGGGGTCCAGCCGATCCAGGCTCCAGCCCAGGGACGACGTAACCTCCTGCAGCATCCGATAGCAGCTCTCCACAAACTCGGTCAACTCTTCCTGCAGCCGTTGCCGATCCTCCAGCGGGGGTGGCTCGCCCTCCATGGTTGCACCCAGCCCACCCAGGGGAAGCGGCCGAACTGCCAGCGGCGCACGGGCTTCTCTCTCTGAGACTTTAGACTCCTTTCTCTACACTGAGTCAGTGTTGGGGTCCAACCCCAGCAGGTTCAGGGGTCCCCAAAGGTGTGGACGGAGTCAGCGAAGAAGGAATGACACGGAGACAGTGTTCAGTTGATCAGCAGCCTAGCCAGGATCTCCAGCTAAATTCTGTAGCCAGGTTCTCCAGCCAGGTTCTGTTTTTTATTGTCTTGTTACATCTGTATTTATACCAGTTGATTTTAATCCTGTCAATTTCTATTCCAAAGGTCAGGGCGTTTCTTATCTCCATTCCAGGGAGTAAAGATTATGTAGCTTAAGGGTGATTGTTCGTAGTTATAGTGATTAACTACCTGCCTGGCGTTTAGTTAAGGGGTTTTATTTCCTCCATAACTTCAGGGGAAAATCCATACCTGGGGAAACAACCTTTCTCGGAGAGGTGACCTTGGTTAAAACACATAGCGCTAAGGGGAGCAAACATATTAAGAACAGTATGCCATATACGCCAGGTCCCTTGAAACATATGCTGTGCAGATGTTTCTTCCCTGCAGCGACTGTGTCAAGCAGCAAGGATGGACCTGCTTCTGGCAAGTCAGGAAATTTCAACCAGCTCAAATTGGTGGGCAATGATTTGGGTCCAATATTCCATTAGCCAACTTAGGAGAACATTTATGCTTCTTTGAGGTGCTTGAGTCAACACATTAAATTCTTATCCCCAGAGGAGTGCACCCAACTGATAACTTTGACCTAATCAAATCTTGCATTTATCATCACCAGTGTAACACCTTTGGAATCCAAACATATACCTGTTCCTCAGATTCCTGCCCTTACAAATTGCTGAGATCTGCAATTTTTTTCTTCATGTATAGGCTATCTCCTCCTGGGTAAAGTCTTATATTTCTCTGTCATTTTAGGTTGAATTGTGCCTCCCCAAAATTTCACTTGTTGAAGTCCTAATCCTCGCTACCTCAGGAAGTGACCTTATTTGGAAATAGGGTCTTAATAGAGGTAATCAGGTCAAAATAAGGTCATTAGTGTGGGCTCTAATAAAATTTGGCTGATGTTCTTATGAAAAGGGAACATGCACATGGGGAGAACACCATGTTAACAAGAAGGCAGAAATCAGGGCTACATTTCTACAAGTCAAGGGACACCAAAGGCTGCCAAAAACCAACCAGAAACTTAGGTGAGAGGCATGGAAGAGGTTCTTTCTCAGTCATTGGAAGGAACCCACCCTGCCGATATCTTGATCTTGGACTTCTAGCCTCCAGAAATGTAAGGTAATAAATTATGTTGTTTATGGCACCCAGCCTGTGGTACTCTGTTACAACAGCTTGAGCAAACTAAGACATGTGTGTTGGATCTAACTCTCATTGTGGGACTAGAAGGAATGAAGGATGGTGGAGGGGGCTCAGAGAATTGTCGTAATCTTGGGAGGCTACAGCACAGGTACAGTCATGAAAAGAATTTTATGTGGGGAAGACTGTTTTTGTTTTTGTTTTTGTTTTCAAACAGCCCTCGGCTAGGAAAAAGGGTTTGGGGGTGGGGATGGGTGGTTATTTAGGATTTCGAAGTTCTTGACCTTATTTGTGTCTGCCAAAATGAGCCTTATCCTATCTCAGGGTCTACCTCTTGCTCACAAGTACTTTTGCTTTCACAAAAGAGATCCTGAAAGGATTGAGTATCGGTTTTGTTAGAACTCTGCAATCATTAAATTTAACCCCAGGGCTTGACGTTTAGCTCTATTGGCTCTGCAGCTTCAAAGCTGCCATGGAGGCTGTCTGATATTTCACTAAGTTTCTGAATCAAGCATGCAACTTACCCTTTGGGGTACCAGAAATCACCAACGGGCCCCCAAATCTTTATGATGTACATGGTCAGCACAGCAACGAAATGCCATAGTAATCTGATCTCTCAATGCCTTCAACCTGGGCACCACCCTAGGCTCCTACTTATATTTGAGTGATCATGAAGCCACAATATGCTGTGGATTACCAGTGCTCACTGTCCTCCGAGAAGGGGGTTAGCACTGCTCCTCAAATGTTAGCAACTTAATTCCAGAATCTCATTTTGAAGAAGCTTCCTGAGACCACGTCTGGTACCAGTTACTATCTCAATCCAGGTCTAGTAGGAAACATTGCACATTTAAATACAGACATTAAAAAGTTTAAGAAAAATATAGGTCAATTGACCTTCCACATGGGTGGTAAGACAATTCAGTGGGGGAATGAATAGTAGGGGGACCATTAGATAGATATGCAAAAAAAAAAAAAAAAAAAAAGATGTTGGACCCCCTACTTGATCCTTCCTCCTCTCAACATTCCATTTTCTTTACATAAAAATGGACTCTACAGGGGAAGTTGGGAGGGGCTGGGGATAAGAAATTAACCAAAGGACTTGTATGCACGCATATAAGCATAACCAATGGACACAGACAGTGGGGAGGATGAAGGTTTGTGCTGGGGGTAGGAGTGGGTAGGGAGAGGTTAATGAGGGGGAAAAGGAGATACATGTAATACTTTCAACAATGAAGAATTTTAAAAAATCAATAGAAAAATATCCTCGGGTGAGAATTTAAAATAATAAAATAAAATAAGAATATATGGACTCAAAATGGAGCAAAGACCTAAACTCTTAGAAGTAAACTTAAATGTAAATCTTCAGGACCTTGAGGTAGGCAATGATTTTTTTAGATATGAAGAATACTTAGTATTGAAAAATACTTTGACTTGCCCTGGCTGGGTTGTTCAGTGGTTACAGCACCAGCCTACGGACCAAAGGGTCTCGGGTTCGATTCCAAGCTAAAGGTATGTACCTCGGTTGCACATTTGATCCCTGGCCTGGTCGGGCACGAGTGGGAGGCAACCAACTGATGTATCTTGTGGACGAAAGGGGCCACATGCTAACCTGACAAGCTCAGGAGAAGCCTGCATGGCGGTCTTGCAAACTCAGAGACCTAAAATAACCACAAAAGATGGTCTGAAAATTAAATATTTAACTACAAACAGGTTATAGTGGGTAGTCACGTCCCAGGCCAGTATTTTCCCGGACAAAGATCAACTTAGATCTTTACTGAGCCCATTTGTCTTTTTGCCTCTAAGATAACATGTCTGTGAAATGTCTGGGTAACTTGTAACTTCCCTTTCTTTCTGGACCCCTCAGGACACAACAAATGGCACCAGGACATTCCCTCATTGTTACTGTTATCAAGTTAATCATCAACTGTTAATTATGCTAAACTATCCTGTATGCATCTATGTAAAAGAAGAATGTGTCTATCATTTCACTTTTTACCCTATCCCAGAGGTTTTCCCCGTTTTGCTTTATCCCACCTCCTTAATCTATCACCAAAGAATTTCATGTAACCCATTATGTATTTTCCTTTTGATGGTAAATTTATAAAAAACAAGGTATGAACTCCCCATTCTCCGGAGCATTATCTCAATTCATTGAGGTTCTGCTTCCCAGCATATGTTGACAGTTTGGCTCAAATAAACACACAAAAATTCTTTACAGGTTTCAATGGTTTTTACGCTAATAGTCTCTCACACCGATGTTTCTCTCTCCACACTCTCCCTCCCTTCCACTCTCTAAAAATCAATGGAAAAGATATCCTCTGGTGAGAATTAAAAAACAAACAAGCAACTTTTAGACTTACCACAAAGTTGCAAAAATAGTAGAGTTCCCATATATCTTTTACCCAGCTTGCTCTAATGTTAACATTTTACATACTATAGCATAATGATCAAATCCTGGGAAATAACACTGATACAATATTATAATCTACTCTAAGCCCATATTCCAATATCATCCATTTCCTTTCTTTGGTCCAGGATCCAATTCAGGATCCCACATTTTATTTAGCTGTCCGGGTCTTCTTCTCCTCCTCCTCCCCTACCCCCTCTTCCTCTTCCTCCTCCTTCTCCTCCTCCGCCCCTTCTCTTTCTTGTCCTCCTTCTCCTCCTCTTCATCCTCCTCCTTCTTCTTTGCTATTACTTTTTTCTTTTAATATGCCATGAGGTATCTTGCTTGTATATTTTCCAAGTGCTTTTCCAGACACATCTCCCAATCCTTTCCAAAAGGTTTTATCAGTCTTTCCAATTCAATAAAAGATGCTGGATTACAGTTCTGTCCAGCTTCTTTTTTAAATAACAATATAATCCTAATGACTTTAATGGCCATACATTCTTACCTAATAAAGAAAAACATTTACAAATATCAGAAATCCACTTTGGAAACATTCGCATTAATTTTGCACTGAATCAGCATTTTGTGGGTTTTTAAAAAAGGTAGTTGTTTGAACTCACGACGTATTGACACATTTCTGCTGAGGGAAGGGAGGGAAGGAGGGAGGGTATATGCTGCATTTCTCCAGAGCCCCACAGTGCTCATTTCACAAAAGGATACGTCAAAAGCAAACATGCAACATGAATTTAAAACTTTTACTGCAGCATAACAAGGAGGTAAATAGTAATTAGACCTATCAATTTTCCCCCAAAACAATCTCCCCCAAGAGTAAACAGGCAAATAACTCTGCCTATACTTACACAGCTTCTCAAATCATGTTAGAAGGGTCTCACATTCAATGATCAAGAGATTTTTAAAGAGCAGTAATTACTTTCATTTTAAGAAAAGGTTCCCCTTTCCCCTCTCCCCCAAACCAAGTATTCAACATGAAAGAGTGGGCTTTCTGGGCATTAATTTTATACTGATTTGAAGCAGCAACAATAACCATCAGTGATTTGGCATTTCTGTTTATAGTTGTTCCAACTTTTTTTTTTTCTTCAGTTGCATAAAGCAATTATCCAGTGTTGCTTTGAAATAAAGACTGAAGATTCTAGGTAGCAAAGATTCTTCCTGAAACCAATGTTAAGTCCAAAAAAATAATAATAATAGTAATAAAACAGTGTATTACACTAAATGTCTGGATCTAGTACACTGAAGAGAGTGAAGCCTGGGAAGTCACCTCCTATTCTATACAGGAGATAAAGACCTGCAAAAGCTGATTTGTGGCTGTATAGTATTTTACACGCTGGGAGGATTTGCAGCATATGCTAATTGAAGGAGGCATGCACTGTATTTATCCCTGCCGTATGTCCTAGATCCCTCCCTCCTCACCCCCAACCATCTACTACCTTATACCACGTATTGTGGATATGAGCCTCTCATCCCAGACAATCCAGTGAACAAAGTCAGGGTAATGTGTTAGGTGGGCTCTGATCATTTTCTCAACTTAAGCCATGGATTGTCAACGAATTCACAGGGAAGAGTAACTGAGCAAAACATTTATTCACTTTCCAAGGGAGGAAAGGTGCCGATAGGGCTAATGATCCTCCCTCTGTGAGGGACTGAGGGTTTTTTGTTTTAAGTGTTTTTGTTTTGTTTTTTTAAAATATATTTTACTGATTTTTTTACAGCGAGGAAGGGAGAGGGATAGTCAGAAACATCGATGAGAGAGGGACATTGATTAGCTGCCTCCTGCACACCCCCACTGGGGATATGCCCGCAACCAAGGTACATGCCCTTGACCGGAATCGAACCTGGGACCCTTCGGTCAGCAGGCCGAAGCTCTATCCACTGAGCCAAACCAGTCAGGGCTTAAGTGTTTTTAAATTGATTTCAGAAAGGAAGGGAGAGGGTGAGATAGGAACATCAATGATCAAAGAGAATCATTGATTGGCTGCCTCCTGCACACCCCCCACTGGGGATCATGGGTCCATGCTCAACCACTGAGCCATACCAGGGCCAAGTTGGATTTATTTTTATTTGACATTGACATCTTACAGCATAAACAAGTAGATGGAATGGAAGGGTTTTTATGATAGTGGTATCATTCAATTATTTGAACTCTTTCTGAGGTACATGCCAAAAACTGCATAGTTATTAATCATCAAATGCTGGTTTTTAAAAATATATATATTTTATTGATTCTCTACAGAGAGGAAGGGAGAGGGACAGAGAGCTAGAAACATTGATGAGAGAGAAACATCGATCAGCTGCCTCCTTCACACTCCCCACTGGGTATGTGCCCGCAACCAAGGTACATGCCCTTGACCGGAATCGAACCTGGGACCCTTGAGTCTGCAGGCTGACACTCTATCCACTGAGCCAAACCAGCCAGGGCCAAATGCTGGTTTTTAGTGCAATTTGACTGTCAACTTCTTTGAATCCTCCTTCAATTTTGTTGAAAGCAAAGAATTTGGAAACATCTAGCTTACAAAGTATGTGTTACTCTATCATTTGAGTCATTCAGTTTCTTGATAGCTGTTTCCAAGTGTCTCCTTCCCCTACCCTGGAGCCTTCCTGTCCCTCTAGCAATGCCCCACAGCATGTTCTGTCAGTGGGAGGAGAGTGGACTTAAAGGGGAGCTGGAAAGGTAGGACCTGTAAAGCACTGAGAACCAGCATCATGCCTAGACTCCAGCCAAGTTCTCCGGCAGATCTAGCTTAAGAAAAAGTCTATACAGCCCCGGCTGGTGTGGTTCAGTTGGTTGGGGTCTTCCCATGCATGGAAAGGTTGCTGGTTCAATTCCTGGTCAGGGCCCATGCCCAGGTTGCAGGCTCGATCCCTGGGAGGGGGAGTGCAGGAGGCAGCCTATCGATTTTTTGCTGCTACATCAATGTCTCTCATTCTCCTTTCCTCTTTCTCTAAAAATCAATAAAAAAAAATTTTTTAAAGTATATTGATATCCACTTAAAAAGAGAGAGAGAGAGAGAGAGGGAGGGAGAGAGAGAGAGAAAAGAAAAAGCACATACAGAAGTTGAGGATCTGGAAGTTCATTTTCTTCAAATGAGTGGTCTGCTTTCTCTATCTTCACCAAAGCAGCCATTTTGCTCTTGCCCCCTGCTAGTGTTTACAGAGCCTCCTGCTTCAGATGGACCAATAACATGAATCACGAAAAGGGGGCAGACTTCAAGCTCAGCTCAGGAATGGAGACAGGGGTACACCTTACCTTACAGAAAGAAGGTAATGCATACCCGAGTCACAGCAAATGACAAGAAAGAAAAAAAAAAAACCCACAAAAAAAATCCCTCAGTTTTCTTTTAAAAAAAAAAAAGCTATAATATTACTGGAGTGGAAGAAATAAACCTAATTAAAAGTGAAGGGGGGCCAGCTGGTGTGGCTCAGTGTTTGAGGGTCGACCTATGAACCAGGAGGTCACGGTGGCTTCCCAGTTAAGGCACATGCCTGGGTTTCAGGCTCACTCCTCAGTAGGGTGTGTGCAGGAGACAGCGGATCATCGATGTTTCTATCTCTCTCTTCCTCTCTGAAATCAATAAAAATGTATTAAAATAATAAGAAAAATGTGGCATAGGGAGAAACCAAGATGGCGGCATAGGTTAACGCGGGAGTTTGCTGCCTCGAACAACCACTTCAAAAATACAACTAAAAGACAGAACGGACATCATCCAGAACCACAGGAAGGCTGGCTGAGTGGAAGTTCTACAACTAGGAGGAACCGAGAATCAGAGGAGGCGCAGGGCTGAAGTAAAATACTAAGGTGCGGAGTGCGTGCGGCGCGGGCTGGTGGCTGAGGGTGCGGTTGATTGTTTCAATCCGGAGGGAGCCTCAGACTCTGAGCTCCAGATCCGGGCGAGTCTCTAGGGACCCAGACTCAAACGGGAGAAGCGGGACTGTCTGGTTTCGGTCCCTCCGAGGTTTGCAGCGGTTGCTGGGACAGAGAGGCAGAGACCCTGGGGACGGACTGAGAGCAACCATAACTGTTCCCTCCTCTGCCCTGTTGATCCTGTGGGACCCGCCCCACCCAAGCCCTGCACAGAGGCATTTGCCGGATAGCCTCAGGCAAAGGCTAGATTAGCACCTCCCTAGAGGACAGAAGTTCTCCCACAGCAAACACAGCTGATTCTCACAGCCAGTTGGCCTGGAGGTCAAGTAGTAATTACCTACAACAATCAAGGCTTGACTACAACAAGACTGCTCACAGAGACCACAAGGGGGTGCACCAAGAGTGTCTACCTCAGGTAATTGGGACACTTAACATGGAAAGCCACTCTATCGACACAGTGAAGCATAAAAAAAATGCCAAGATAAGGAAACAGGCCACAAAGGACAGAACTGGAGGAAAGCAGGCTACTGGATATAGAATTCAAAACCACACTTTTGAGGTCTCTCAAGAGGCTTCTAGAGGCTGTCGATAAACTTGATGAGATGTACAGGAAATCTAATGAGACCCTCGATGGTGTGATAAAGGACCGACTAGAAAGTAAGCATACACTGACTGAAATAAAGAAAGTAAGCATACACTGACTGAAATAAAGAATATTATACAGTCTCCCAACAGCAGACCAGAGGAGCGCAAGAATCAAGTCAAAGATTTGAAGTTCGAGGAAGCAAAAAACACCCAACCGGAAAAGCAAAATGAAAAAAGAATCAGAAAGTGTGAAGAAAGTGTAAGGAGCCTCTGGGACAGCTACAAGCGTACCAACATCAGAATAATAGGGGTGCCAGAAGATGAGAGAGAGCAAAATATTGAAAACCTATTTGAAGAAATAATGGCAGAAAACTTCCCCTACTTGGTGAAAGAAATAGATTTACAAGTCCAGGAAGCGCAGAGCAGCCCAAACAAAAGGAATCCAAAGAGGACCACACCAAGACACATCATAATTAAAATGCCAAGAGCAAAAGACAAAGAGAGAATCTTAAAAGCAGCAAGAGAAAGAAACTCAGTTACCTACAAGGGAATACCCATACGACTGTCAGCTGATTTCTCAACAGAAACTTTGCAGGCCAGAAGGGAGTGGCAAGAAATATTCAAAGTGATGAGTACCAAGAACCTACAACCAAGACTACTTTATCCAGCAAAGCTATCATTCAGAATTGAAGGTCAGATAAAGAGCTTCACAGATAAGGAAAAGCTAAAGGAGTTCATCACCGCCAAACCAGTATTAAATGAAATGCTGAAAGGTATCCTTTAAGAAGAGGAAGAAGAAAAAGGTAAAGATACAAATTATGAACAACAAATACGCATCTATCAACAAGTGAATCTAAGAATCAAGTGAATAAATAATCTGATGAACAGAATGAACTGGTGATTATAATAGAATCAGGGACATAGAAAGGGAATGGACTGACTATGCTTGGGGGGGGGGGGAAGGGGGTGTGGGAAATGTGGGAAGAGACTGGACAAAAATCATGCACCTATGGATGAGGACAGTGGGTGGGGAGTGAGGGTGGAGGGTGGGGTGGGAACTGGGAGGAGGGGAGTTATGGGGGGAAAAAAGAGGAATAAATGTAATAATCTGAACAATAAAGATTTAATTATTAAAAAAATAAATACAGTGGCATAAACCATAACTAAAAAAATAATAATAATAAAAAATAAAATAATAAGAAAATAATTTTTTTTAAAAAGTGAAGGGGGAATCCCAAGACCTATGCTTTCCTCTCAACCACCTTTATAATTATTCATCCTTTGGCAAAAGCCAAAGGAGTCTCAGAAATGCTCCCTGGAATATGAAGGCAGCTGGGCACTGAGTATCACATGGTCTAAGACAACGGTTCAACCTGTGGGTCGAGACCCCTTTGGGGGTCAAACGACCCTTTCACAGGGGTCACCTAAGACCATTGGAAAACACATATATAATTACATATTGTTTTTGTGATTAATCACTATGCTTTAATTATGTTCAATTTGTAACAATGAAAATACATCCTGCATATCAGATATTTACATTACGATTCATAACAGTAGCAAAGTTACAGATATGAAGTAGCGACGAAAATAATTTTATGGTTGGGGGTCACCACAACACGAGGAACTGTATTAAAGGGTCGAGGCATTAGGAAGGTTGAGAACCACTGGTCTACGATGTTAGGGAAACAGTCGTTCCCACAGCAAGTGTTGAACAGCAAAGAAGTAAAACTAGAAGATACTGGCGATGAAGATAATCAAGGTTTTGTGGAAATAAGCAAAGACTACCCAAGTGAGAACAAGTAAAGGCGATGCTATTTATTAAGAACTCACCATCGCAGAGTCAGCCACCATCACTTGTGTATTGGGAAACTTTAATAGTGGGAAAGCTTTAATAGTGGAACAAAGGAAAGGGTTCTGGGTGTGCTCTGATTGGAGGTAGTTGGTGTGGGGAAGCTTCAGGTGGAGTAACTGATGGGGGAAGGGCACATAATAGAAATATAATCACAGCTGTTTTATAACTATTGGCATAGAAAAGAGATTTTTCTTACAGACCCTGGGAAACTGGAGGGTGTGTTGCAAAAAGAACAAACAGGGCCTAAACATAAGGCAGCCTTGAAGCCCAGATGAGCCTGTCACTCAAAAGGTACAAAGTGTATCTTCTGATTGGCATGGCTCAGTGGTTGAGCACTGACCCAGGAACCAAGATGTCCCAGGTTTGATTCCTGGTCAGGCACATGCCCGGGTTTTGGGCTTGATCCCCCAGTGTGGGACTTGATCCTCAGTGAGGGGCATGTGATCGATGTGTCCCTGTCATCCATGTTTCTATCTCTTTATGCCTCTTCCCTCCCCTCTCTCTAAAATCAATAAGAGTATAGAAGATAATTTTACATTTTAAGCCCAGAGCAAGGATAGAACCTATGTGAAGGCAGACAACGTTCCAGGGCTAATCTTTGCAGCGACAATGATAGAAGGCAGACCCTGGGAACTCACTAATTTTTAGGATTTTTTTCCCATCCTCTAGCCCTAAATAAGTTCTGGCTTAAGATGAAATGTCAGAGTGGTCTTTTCAGGGTAATACCTGTTGCTCTCTCAGATCACTGGCCATCTACATCAGGGGTCCTCAAACTTTTTAAACAGGGGGCCAGTTCACTGTCCCTCAGACCGTTGGAGGGCCGGACTATAGTTTAAAAAAAACTATAAACAAATTCCTATGCACACAGCAGCGGCAAAAACACCCGGCGGGCCAGAAAAATGTTTTCAGCGGGCCGTATGTGGCCCGTGGGCCATAGTTTGAGGACCCCTGACCTACACTAATAAAAGAGAAAGATGCAAATTGACCGTACCTTCGTGATGCCCAACAGCCAATCAGGAGTGAGCATGCAAATTAACCCAACAAAGATGGCGGGCTAATTTGCATACGCAGGTGCCATGGTGATGACACAGGCATTCTGCACAGCCCCAGCTGCTCGGGCCTCTGGGTAGTGTGGGAAGGCAAAAAGGCGGCTCTCTCCCGGAGTGAAGGCGGTGCTGGCAGCCAGGGGAAGGCCCATTCTTGCATGAATCTTCGTGCATCGGGCTACTAGTCTGAACAATAAAAAGCACCACAAAGATTCAACCTCTTCTCTACTTATTTGACTCTGGCAGCAATGGGCAGTAGGACCCTTTCGTGTCTGGTTTCATAGCTAGAAGTGGAATATCCTATGTGGCTGGTGAGGGGTACATATTTGTCCTTTTCTACTTGGTCTTAAGTTGGAGGTATGGGCAAAAGTAAGGAAAGGCCAAACCGGTTTGGCTCAGTGGATAGAGCGTCGGCCTGCGGACTCAGGGGTCCCAGGTTCGATTCCGGTCAAGGGCATGTATCTTGGTTGCGGGCACATCCCCACTGGGGGGCGTGCAGGAGGCAGCTGATCAATCTCTCTCATCGATGTTTCTGGCTCTCTATCCCTCTCCCTTCTTCTCTGTAAAAAATCAATAAAATATATTTAAAAAAAAATAAGGAAAGCTATCAGGTATTAATTAAGTCCTAGACATTTGGAGCCAATTGTTACAGGATTATTTGGCTTCCCGGAATGTTTGCTAGAGATAGCAATCTGACTTCCTACAAACATGATATCCTGGCTGGTTGCTGTAGAATGTGGGTCAGAGTTCTGTTTTTATGTGTAGTCTGGTTATTTTCAGCTTGTATGTTTAATCTCTCAGTCTAGATACTCTAGCCATTTTTGATGTGACATCAAAGGATGACCGTAAAGTTTTTTCTGGCTCTTGAAGCTCACATGGAGTTGATGTAACAATCCAGCTCTCTGGTTCCAAAGTTGTAGAGAACATCATCCACAAATACTTATGTAATAGAATTTTTTCCATATTAATAATGCTGTTTATTTGTTACTTTCCAATCAATTAACTTTAAATTTTGTATTTACTCCCAAGATCTCTGTTTAAATACAAAGTGTAGATATGGCTTGAGGGATTATTTTGTTATTACTGTTTTTATTTGGGGAGGGAGTTTTTTGTTTTTGCTTTTTTTGTTAGTTAATTTGGTAAATGTGAATTTATACAAGTGGTATGTGTGTATATGCAGTGAAGAATAAATTGGAAAATATTCCCCTTGATTGTTCTCTTTTCTCCCTCCCAAAAACAAAATTTACATTTATTGTGTCTTTGCCTAACTATGCAGAGAATTATTGAAAAGTAAGTGTCTTGTGTTTTAAATATGAAGACATTCAAGAGTTGGGTTTTTTTTTTACAGCTTAACTTTATGTGTTTTTTAAAAATTCTTTATTATTGAAAGTTTTACACATGTCTCCTTTCCCCCCCATTGACCTCTCCCCGCACACCCCCACCTCCCAGCACATGCCCCCACCCCCCCTATTATCTATGTCCATTAGTCATGCTCATATGCATGGATACAAGTCCTTTGGTTGATCTCTTACCCACTCTCCCCTGCCTTCCCTCTGAGGTTCAAAAGTTGGTTTTAATTTGCTATATTAACTTTTATATTTGAAAAAACATTTTTCTTTAAGGTGTCATGCTACCAGCTTTAGTCCAGTTGCCTTTTATTTAGTTACCCAATCAGACATGGAAGAATTTCTTTCACTCTTTTTCTTCCTACTTTTCTTTTCTTTTTTTTAAAAATAATTTTACCTTTTTATATTTATTTATTTTAAATCCTCACCTGAGGATATTTTTCCATTGATATTTTAGAGAGAGTGGAAGGGAGAGGGAGAGATAGAGAGAGAGAGAAACATTGATATGAGAGAGACACATTGATTGGTTGCCTCCCACATGCACCCTGACCAGGGCTGGGAACATGCAACCAAGGTACGTGCCCTTGACCAGAATGTGCCCTTGATTGGAATTGAACCCGGGACCCTTTAGTCCACAGGCATATGCTCTATCCACTGAGCCAAACCAGCTAGGGCTCTTCCTACTTTTCAACCTATTCACTTCCCTCTTCCAATTGTTCTCAAACAGCTTGGTTTCCCTTTGGTAATACGCTTCCTGTTCTCCCATCCAGAAAAGAGGTTAGCATAAAGAGCCAGTTAGCAAATATTTTAGGTGTAGAAGGCCATAAAGTCTCTGTTGCAACTACTCAGCTTTGCCCTTGTATTGTTGCAGAAGACCAAAGAAAAACCAAGCGACGCGTTAAAGAAATGGAGGGACACCGTTTAATTACGCCAGCGGACTCAGGGAATAGCTTTCCAAATCTGAGTACCGAAACATGCAGGGGACTTCTTTTTATATCTCCCTATGGTCTTTGTCCCGCAAATATGGATTATGCTTCCGTTTTTTTTTTTTCGCGGGCCTTGCAAGAAGGCCCTCAGGTGTTGGGGGTCTCCAGGCCATATCTGATGGTTTGGCCTGGCGCCAGCGTTAATAACCCTCCCTCCAGGGCAGTGCACTGTTCAGTTTTATGGCCTCTGTAACAGGTTCTGCAAGACCAGTTTCTGGAAAGGAGGTAATGACTTAATTATAGGTTAACAAGAATGTATACTGAGCTTGCTGGCATGGATTCCAATTGCTAGCCCCCAAAATATCAGGGTTACTTTAGATTTAGCCCTTTTTATAGCCTTCTCAGTATTATGAAAAAGCCATGGATAATACATGAATGAATGAGTATGACAGCATCCCAATAAAACTTTATCTACTAGTATGGACATCGAGATTGTCTTATAATTTCATGTGTCACAAAGTATTATTCCCTTTTTAATTTTCCAACTATTAAAAAATATAAAAACTGCCCTGGCCAGCTTGGCTCAGTGGATAGAGCGTTGGCCTGCAGACTGAGGGGTCGCGGGTTTGATTCTGGTCAAGAGCATGTGCCTTGGTTGCGGGCTCGATCCCCAGTTGGGGCGGGGGCAGGTGGGGGGGGGTGCGGGAAGCAGCTGATCAATGATTCTCTCTCATTGATGTTTCTATCTCTCTCTTCCTCTCCCTTCCTCTCTGAAATCAATGGAAATGTATTTTTAAAAATATATAAAAACTATTATTAGCTACGGGTTGTATAAAAATAGGCTGTACAGATTTGGTTCACAGGCTATAGTTTGCAAATCACTGATATAGATTAAGAAAGAAATCAGGTAAGAAGAATGCTGAGACCCCTCTGTGCAGGAATTGTTCACTCTTCCTAGGTGATAATTGAGACTATCTGCATTAATACCGCTTAACTCTTGGGCTGGAAAACCATAATATTTGCCTCCGGAAATTTTTTTCACAGAAAGATAAGATGAGAAATCAATAGATAACTTTTCTATTCATTTGGCGAAATTTTTGCAAAGCAACGTTATCTAGGTAAACGATTTGGCCATCCAGGCCAAGAACTCTTCTATTAGGACAATAGATGACCTACCTTGACAGAAACTTACTTCTCAAGTAACCATTTGCTGATCACAACTCACTTCCAGATCCTCATCTCTCTGTGTCCACAAATCCTATGTCACAAACTTTGCCCAATCCCAGGCAATTTCCTTTCTCGACAGGCCCATCTAAGCCACTTGAACTCAGACTCCAACACCCTATATCTCTCTCTCTCTGACTCCAGTCTTCTGAAACATTACCAAGACTCTATCAAAATAGTATTCTTCCTCACTGCAGTAAAATATAAATTAAAAAGGTAATAAACAAAGCTTTGCCGGATTAACAGGTGTCTCTAGAAGTCTTTTGGAAGAGCTGACGGTTGACACAAAAAACAACAGTTCGATCCTCAGTTTTTGGTTTTGTATTTCCTTTACTGTTTTTTTGGATTTCAAGATGGGCTAGTTTACATGCACTTACTAAGAATATGTCAACCTTATCTTGTGTCTTAACTGTTCTTATTAGCATATGCAAAGTTGTCTCTTTTTCAGCAAGGTTAACATTTTTAGTAACTTTTTTAAAAAGCAGCCTTTATAAAAATATAATTAACATATCATGCAGTTTACCTATTTACATTGTACAATCCAATGGTTTTGGGAATATTACATTATTAATATTTTACAATGTAGTTAAAATATATATAATATATGCCCTAGCCAGTTTGGCTCAGTGGCTAGACCACTGGCCTGTGGACTAAAGTGTCCTGGGTTTGATTCTGGTCAAGGGCACATGCCCGGGTTGTGGGCTCAATCCCCAGTAGGGGGCAGCCAATCAATGATTCTCATCATTGATGTTTCTATCTCTCTCTCCCTCTCCCTTCCTCACTGAAATCAATAATAAAATATATATAGATATATTATAAAAGATGCCATTTTAACCATTTTTAAGTATTGCCCAGAGCCGGTCCATCCTTGCCGCTTGACACAGTCGCTGCAGAGAAGAAACATCTGCACAGCGTATGTTTCGGGGGACCTGGTGTATGTGGCATACTGTTCTTGATATGTTTGCTCCCCTTAGCGCTATGTGTTTTAACCAAGGTCACCTCTCCGAGAAAGGTTGTTTTCCCAGGTAGGGATTTTTCCCTGAAGTTAGGGAGGAGATAAAACCCCTTAACTAAGTGCCAGGCGGGTAGTTAATCACTTTAACTACAAACAATCACCCTTAAGCTACATAATCTTTACTCCCTGGAATGGAGATAAGAAACGCCCTAACCTTTGCAATAGAAATTGACAGGATTAAAATCAACTGGTATAAATACAGATGTAACAAGACAACAAGACAGAGAACCTAGAGAGAGAACCAAGAGACAGGACTTGGCTGGAGATCCTAGACAGAACCTAGAAACAGAACCTAGCAAGAGAACTTGGACAGAACCTAGAGACAGGACTTGGCTAGAGATCCTAGACAGAACCTAGGGACAGAACCTAGAAACAGAACCTAGTGAGAGAACCTGGCTGAAGAACCTAGACACAGAACCTAGAGACAGAACCTAGCAAGAGAACATGGCAAAAGATCCTGGACAGAACCTGGCTACAGAACTTCACTGGAGAACCTAGAGAGAACATGGCAAAAGATCCTGGATAGAACCTGGCTACAGAACCTGGTGGGAGAACCTCGCTATGCTGATCAACTGAATGCAGCCTCCGTGTCCTTTATTCTTCTCCGACTCCGTCTACACCTTTGGGGACCCCTGGACCCGCTGGGGTTGGACCCCAACAAAGTATACACTTCAGTGGCATTAATTGAAATTAATGTTATACCACCATTACCACTATCTACTTCCATAACTTCTTTATTACCTCAAACAGAAACTCTTTTTTAAATGTGATATTTATTGATTTTTTAGAGAGTGGGGAAGGGAGAGAGAAAGAGAGAAAAAAAACACATCCATGTGAGAGAGAAACATCGATCGGTTGTGTCCCATATGCACTGACAGGATGGAACCCGAAACCTGGGTATGTGCCCTGACTGGGAATCAAATATGTGACCTTTAATTCTTACCATTTGCAACAGCATGGATGGAACTGGAGAGCATTATGCTAAGTGAAATAAGCCAGTCAATGGAGGAAAAATACCACATGATCTCACTCATTTATGGATAATAAAGACCATTATAAACTTATGAACAAAAAAAGATACAGAGGCAGAGCAGAATTGAACAAACTGTCAAACTACAGCAGGAAGGCCAGGGAGAGTTGGGGGGCAGGAGAGGGGGGCGGTAAGAGATCAACTGAAGGACTTGTATGCATGCATATAAGCATAACCAATGGACACAAGACACTGGGGGGTAGGGGAGGCCAGGGGATTGTCAAGGGCGGGAGGGGGAAAAAAGGAGACATATGTAATACTCTTTGTAATACTTTAAGCAATAAATAAAAAATAAAAAATAAAAATCTGTGACCTTTTGGTGCAAAGGAGGACATTCAACTAACTGAGCCACACCCACCAGGGCTCAAACAGAAACTTTTTCGTTTCTATGAATTTGCCCACTCTAGATATTTTTATGTAAGTGGAATTATATAATATTTATCTTTTTGTGCCTGGCCTATTTCAATTAGCATGATGTTTTCAAGGCTCATCCATGTTGTAGCATGTATCAGAACTTCATTTCTTTTATGGCTGAATTATATATATATATATATATATATATATATATATATATATATATATATAAAATGTGATATATATATCACATTTTGTTTCTTCATTTGTCTGTTTTTCCATTTAGACTGTTTCCACATTTTGGCTAATGTGAATAATGCTGCAATGAGTATTGGAGAGTGGGGAAGGGGAAGAGAAAGAGAGAACTATCTGGTTTCAGTTCCTTCAGGTTCATACTTATTAAAATTTTTTTTCTTTTTTTTTTTTTTTTTTTTTTTTTTTTTTTAAATATATTTTTATTGATTTTTTACAGAGAGGAAGGGAGAGAGATAGATAGTTAGAAACATCGATGGGAGAGAAACATCGACCAGCCGCCTCCTGCACATCTCCCACGGGGGATGTGCCCGCAACCCAGGTACATGCCCTTGACCGGAATCGAACCCGGGACCTTTCAGTCCGCAGGCCGACGCTCTATCCACTGAGCCAAACCGGTTTTGGCAAAAATTTTTTTTCTTAAATTTATTTCAGACTGGAAGGGAGAGGGAGAGAGAGATAGAAACATCAACGATGAGAGAAAATCATTGATTAGCTGCCTCCTGGACGCCTCCCATTGGGGATCAAGCCTGCAACCGGGCATGTGCCATTGACCTGAATCAAACCCAGGACCCTTCAGTCTGCAGGCTGACACTCTATCCAACTGAGCCAAACCAGCCAGGGCTGGGTTTATACTTATTAATGGAATTGTTGAGTCACATGATTGAGAGGCGCCAACATAATCAGGAGGGTCAGAAGGGACAGACGGAGCAAACGGCACCAGGGTAATTAGGAAAGGTCAGAAGGGGCAGATGAAACAAACAACTTTTATGGGGGATAGCTGCAGCCAGGGAGGTTACGGGAGATGGCTGCAGCCCGGGAGGGAACTAAAAAGCAAACGCCTGATAAGAAACCAGACAGGCATTAACTCACTTAGAAAGCCAGATCATTAGTGAAAAATTCCAAACTACATTCCCTCCCCGCCAAAAGCAGATAGGTATGTTGACACGGCGCTAGATCTCCAATGGAATGACCCCAGGTTACTTGCCCTGTTTGCTGAAAGGTATATAACCTGTGTTTAAACTCTTGGTCGAGGCTCACGGCCGCTGCTCTGCCGTGTTCAGAGTGAGTTGTTGTGGGCCCCAACATGTTGGAAGCTAAATAAACCCCTTGCGTTTGCATAGAAAGCGTCTCTTGGTTCTTTGTGACAGCGGCTTGCACCCCGGACTTTACATTTGGAGGTCCCACCGAGATACCGGCGGGGGTGAGAGGGACCCCTTATTTAGGGCTGGAGGCTCTCCCCCAGCGGGGAGGAGAGGGACCCCCTATTTAAGGCAGGAGGCTCTCCCCCACTTGTCGCCGGGCACGCAGCGAGGTATTTGTTGCAGCCGCCTCTGGGTTCCAACAGACGCTTCTTGGGGTAAGTGACGGCGCCTTTCTGAATAGCGATCGCCTAGATATTGGAAACACAAATTTAGTTAGAGCTGGCAAATCTGTTTGGTCGGGTGGCTGTCGGGGAGGGGCGTGAGCCTCCCCCGACTGCGACAGACAGACGTGTCGGGAGGTCGCAGGCCACAACCCCAGGGGACGCCCTGGTGGAGTCTGGAGAGGACCAGGGACGCCTGGTGGACTCCTGTCTGTTCCGTCGGTTAGGTACGGATTCTGATTCTGGGTCTGTAGTTCTGTTGCCAGCTAGGTCAATTGGTTCTGTAAATCCTTCTTTTTGGATCCTTCGATTTTTGTCTCGACGCGTTGTGTCTGTCCTTGTCCTTTGTTCCTTGTTTTTTGTCATTGGTGTGTGTGTGTTCGAAGTCATGGGCCAGTCTGCCTCTACTCCCTTGTCTCTGACCCTGGATCGCTGGTCAGAAGTCAAGGGACGAGCTAAAAACCTATCTCTTGTTGTCAAAAAGGGTAAATGGCAGACTTTTTGTTCATCCGAGTGGCCCGCCTTTAATGTCGGATGGCCCCCGGAGGGGTCTTTCCATCTGCCTCTCATCAGGGAGGTAAGGAGACAGGTATTTCAGCCTGGCCGACACGGGCATTCAGATCAGGAGCCTTACATCCTGGTCTGGCAGGACTTATGTGAGAACCCTCCGGCGTGGGTCAAGCCTTTCTTACCCCCTGGTTCTCTCCCTAGGTCTTCGGTCTCTGTCTCTGAGCCAGCAATCCTCCCTGTGAAGCCGGCTCTCCCCTCTCCTCCCCCCTCTGTTCCTCCGGTCCTCCCGGACTCACAGCCTGATCTTATTCTCCTAGATTTCCCACCACCTTATGCTTCGCCTTTGCAGCCTCCGGCGGCCGAGGCACTGCAGCGGCCCGACCAAGTGCCTTCTCCGGCGCCAGGTCCAGCCCCCCTGCCAGCGTCCCCAACGGTGGCCTCCCCAGATTCCACCCTCGAGGTTTCCCTGCTGCCACCGGGCGACGGGCCAGCACAGCGGACTAAAGACTCATTACCCCACACTCCTTTACTTGCCAGGTTAAAGGCTTTAGAGGGAATCCAGCAATTCGTGTGGAAGCCCTTGGCCTCTGCCTATCAGCCAGGAGACCTCAAAGTGCCCCACTCCTTCCACGTTGGAGACTCGGTGTTCGTGAGGAGGCACCAGACCCACAGCTTGGAGCCCCGGTGGAAAGGACCTTACGTGGTGCTGCTGACCACCCCGACTGCGGTTAAAGTAGATGGCATCACTCCTTGGATCCATGCCTCCCATCTCAAGCCTGCACCGCCACCGGGACCTGAATGGACAATGGAAAGGACTGATAACCCTCTTAAGCTTCGCTTTCGTTGTAAGCCCCTGCCTGGCCAAGCTGATGGCGAGTAACCCCCATGCCCCTGTAACTTTAACCTGGGAAGTCATCAACCCAACAGGGCAAGTAGTCTGGTCAACCAGAGGTGTCCACACTCCGGGTAGCTGGTGGCCCACCTTATCTCCAGACGTATGCCAGCTAGCTGTCGGCCTAGACACATGGGACATACCGGAGATTGAGGACCCCAACAAAATTCCATCAGCAACCGGGGGGCGTCACTTACTCTACTATGGAAATAGTCCCAGTAACAATCACACACCGGGGTGTTTAAATAGTGGCAAGCGTACCTCCCTGGGCCGCCTCACCTTTTATGTTTGCCCAAGAGATGATCGTAGTAGGAGTAAAATACAGAGCTGTGGTGGGCCTGAATCCCTTTACTGCGCAGCCTGGGGGTGTGAAACCACGGGGTCAGCTCATTGGATCACCCGATCCAGTTCAGACTGGATAACTGTTCACTGGAGCAGAAGGGGGGAATGTAAAACAGAAGCTTTGTGTAATGGATTAAATATCTCCTTAACAGAACGAGGCAGAGGGGCGGACAAGCTTTCCCACTGGTATAAGGGAAGGACATGGGGGCTTAGGTTTTATGCCTCCGGATATGACTTTGGTCTCTGGTTTACTATCAAACTACAACAAGAGACCACACCAGTCCTGGTGGGGCCCAATCCAGCTGTCCGTCCGGTCTCCCCACTCCGGCCCCTGGCGTCCCTGGGTGGCTTGGCGGGGCCAGTGACAGAATCTCCCCAGGTTACCAACCTTGTTCAGACTCCAAGTAGTGGGGCCCCTCCCCTGAGAAGCCCAAGTGGTAGACTCCCCCTGTTTAACCTCGTAAGTGGAGCCTACTCTGCCCTTAATGCAACCCAAAGCAATTTGACTCGATCCTGCTGGCTCTGCCTCTCGGCAACACCCCCTTATTACAAGGGGACTGCAGTAAACGGAACTTACACCCTGACCACAAGCTCTGCCTGCCGTTGGGGAGGAGATCACAAGCTAACCCTCCCTGAGGTTTCTGGCAAAGGACTCTGCATAGGTTCCCCCCCGCTGAGCCACCGGCGACTCTGTGCCAGAACTGTCTCTATGAACTCCACAGTTGGGTACCTGGCTCCAGAGGCAGGAACTTGGTGGGCCTGCAGTACCGGTCTGACCCCTTGTATTTCCACTGCTGTGTTCAATAGTTCCCATCACTTCTGTGTCATGGTCCGTTTGTTTCCTCGAGTATTATATCATGATGCAAGTTCGTTTGAGGAGATGGTGGGGGAGCGTGTCACCCGCTTTAAGAGGGAACCAGTGTCTCTTACTATAGCAGTCCTCCTAGGAGTTGGAACAGCAGTGGGGATAGGGACTGGGACCACTGCCCTTATCCAGGGGTCGAGCCATATGCACCAGCTTCAAGCTGCTATAGATCAGGATTTAAAGGAATTGGAAACCTCTGTAACTACCCTTAAGGACTCCCTCACATCGCTCTCAGAGGTAGTTCTGCAAAATAGACGTGGTCTCGACCTCCTATTTATGCAGGAAGGAGGGCTCTGTGCAGCTCTCAGGGAAGAGTGTTGTTTTTATGCCAATCATACAGGGGTGGTGGAGGAGTCCATGACCAAGCTTCGGCAGCGGCTAGCCGAGCGACAGAAGGAAAGGGAGGCGCAAAAGGGTTGGTTTGAATCTTGGTTTACACAATCACCATGGTTAACAACCCTGCTGTCAGCGATCGCAGGGCCGCTCATAATCCTACTGTTAATCCTCTCTATAGGGCCCTGCATCATAAACAAAATTATGGAATTCATACAACAGAGGGTAGGGGACATTAAACTCCTTGTCATCAGGCAATAGTACGCAGCCTTAGCTGAACCTGAGAGTCTCTAAGATTAGAGACCGTCCACAGAAAAAGGGGGGAATGAGAGGCGCCAACATAATCAGGAGCAAACGGCACCAGGGTAATTAGGAAAGGTCAGAAGGGGCAGATGAAACAAACAACTTTTATGGGGGATAGCTGCAGCCAGGGAGGTTACGGGAGATGGCTGCAGCCCGGGAGGGAACTAAAAAGCAAACGCCTGATAAGAAACCAGACAGGCATTAACTCACTTAGAAAGCCAGATCATTAGTGAAAAATTCCAAACTACATTCCCTCCCCGCCAAAAGCAGATAGGTATGTTGACACGGCGCTAGATCTCCAATGGAATGACCCCAGGTTACTTGCCCTGTTTGCTGAAAGGTATATAACCTGTGTTTAAACTCTTGGTCGAGGCTCACGGCCGCTGCTCTGCCACGTTCAGAGTGAGTTGTTGTGGGCCCCAACATGTTGGAAGCTAAATAAACCCCTTGCGTTTGCATAGAAAGCGTCTCTTGGTTCTTTGTGACAGCGGCTTGCACCCCGGACTTTACAATGATAATTATAGGTTTAGCTTTTTGAGGAACTGTCAAACTATTTTTTGTTTTGGCTATACTATTTTATATGTCCATTAGCAATGTATAGCAATTTCTCCACATTTACACCAACACTTATTTTCCATTAAAAAACATTATAGCCCCCCTAGTAAGTGTTAAGTGATGAATGTAATTTTTAAAAATATTATTTTAGAGAGAGAGAGAAACCAAGGTGTAAGGGCAGTGCTTGGGGGTTGGAGGTGGAAGTAATAAGACCCAAGGGACAAGCCGTGTAGAGAGGCAGGGGAAGGGGGGAAAAATCTATGATTCTCAAGTGGTTGGAAATCAGCCATGTGCCAGGCATCTCTAAGTGCTGGGTAGTCAATAGTTTTTATAATACGCACTGTAGGCAGAGCTGGATACGTTTCATAGTGTGGACTATGTTTGATCTCCTCCTTTTCATATTCTACAATATGGTATCCAGGATAACATGGAATCTTTTTTTTTTTCCAGGTGCTCATACAACTTCTAGGTTCACTGTTGGGGTATCCTAAACCTGTTGTCACGTTTCTAGCGAATGGCTTCAAGTTGGTGAACTCTCTTCATTAAGATGTTTTCACTAAAGGGGTCGTTTATGCTTCCCAGTTCATCTGTGAGTTAACAAGATGATTTTAACATGCTTGGGGGTAGTTTTTAAGGACTGCACTTACAGTGAGAGGCCAGTGGTGTGTCTCATTCTCTAGCACACTGATGGCTGTGTGCTTTGCAGTTAGCTTATCTAAAATACCTTGTAGAGACTAAGAAGAAACTATGATTTCAGGCAAAAGAGGCTTTCAGATTGGAATCACATTTTCTCCTCACAGAAATAGATTTTTAATAATTTTCACTTGAGAAAAGGATCAGGGCCTGCTAGCTAGGAATTTACTTGTTAAAAGAAAGTTAAATGCTTTACATCATTTGGGTCATAAAGGGTACTCTTTAACCAGTGATGCAGGGAATAAAAAGATAGGTGTTAGGTAGGACCCCCAAATTAATTAATTAACATATATATATTTGAATATATTTTTATTGATTTCAGAGAGGAAAGGAGAAGGAGAAAGAGACAGCAACATCAATGATGAGAGAGAATCACTGATCAGCTGTCTCCTGCATGTTCCCAGTGGGGATCGAGCCCACAACCCAGGCATGTGCCCTGACTGGGAATCGAACTGTTACCTCCTGGTTCATAGGTCAATGCTCAAGCTGTAAGGTACACCAGCCAGGCTTCAATATTTTCAAATGAATTTTAACATTAAAAAAAATTGATTTTAGAGAGAAAGGGAGAAAAAGAGAGAGACACACACATCAATGTGAGAGAAAAACATTGACTGGTTGCCTGCAGCACACACCCTGACTGGATCTAACCTAAAACCTGGTATGTCCCCAACTAGGAATTGAACCTGCCACCTTTTGGTGCAAGAACAACACTCCAACCAACTGAGCCACACCAGCTAGGGCTGAATTTTAACATTTTTAAACACTTAATTTAACATTGATTTAGCTATGAAAAGTATATTATGTCTGTGAATTGTAAAAAATAGCATAGGCATTTTCACTTACATTTATAAAGCAGTAAGACCAACTTCTAAAGCTCTCCAAGCTTTCTGCATGCCAGAGATCATTTGAACTTTTCTCTTTAAACATCTGGAACATAAGAAAAGAGAATGTTTATTCCAAAACACTGGCTCAGTAAAACACTTCTGCCTACGCACAATTACCTTCCTTGGTCTCATTAGTAGACAGCCACGTTTGTGAACAAATATAAACCCTTATGTTTTGCTCAGTATTACAAATACTGAGTATTTGACTACAAATGTATTGTTTAACTTGTATGTTGCTAAAATACTTTCAAGCTCACTTCAAAGAACTTCCCACATAAAGTGTAAAACTGTATTTATTGGGATTTTTTAGTTGCAAATGACAGAAATCCAAGTCAAACTAGTTTAATTACAAGGACAATGTATTGGTTTAGTACATGCATGTCAAACTCAAAGGCTAACAACAGGCCAAATAAACAAGGTTTAAGTTTATGTGGGCCACAAAAAAACAAAAGCTTCAATTTTCATAGAAACAGGTTTATTTCGATAGAGACATGCTGAATACAAAGGGCTGAAATAAATGAGTAATTTTTAACATAAAATAATAGAACATTTTAATAAAAATTAATATTTTTTTTGAACATTAACTTACCAGACACTGAATAACTGCACAAATTAATAAATGTAACGCAAATAAACCTATTTTTCTGGTTTTCTGAAACAAAATATTTCTCTGAAAGTGAAATATTTCTCTGTTGCGCACACCAAACAAGTCAGTCCAAGACTAATGATGTGGCAATTGGCTGCTAAAATAGTCACTGCTAGTATTAGTGAAGAGAAATGGTGTGCCTGCGTATAAGGCGAGTAAGGGAAATGAATGCAACACGATTATAGTAATCAGTCATTAGCAAATATTATAGTTCATTATTAATAATTATGTGTAACAGGATATTGTAAAAATTAAGTTATGAAATGTTTATTAAAACATTTCTTACATACCGTTATATTAGCTGGGCCGCAAAAATACTCGGGCCACGAGTTTGACATGCTTGGTTTAGTACACTGGAAATCCCATTGGTAGATCTAGTTTCAGATACTTCATAATCCAAGAACTCAACCAGTATTACTATTTGCAATTGCTCTTGCAAACATCCTTTCTATTTCTTTTTCCTTCCATGACTCTATTCTGCTTTTCTCTGTCAATAAGCAATGTTCTCTCCCACTACTGATGGGCTTCTTCATGGGGACATATCTGCTATCATCTCAAATCATCCCAACTGCAGGAGAGCAATGTCCATGCTAGCTCTGGTAGATATGTCTACCATACAAAAATATTTGGTGATGTTTCTATATAAATGTTGACTAGAAATTTCGTTTTGCTCAAAATTATTCTTAGAAAAGTAACTATGAGGAAACAACAATCAGAAACTAGATTATCTTCACAGGGAGTTGTGGTAATACCATTTCTTAAATGAAAGAAGAATTATGTATTCAACAAATGTTTATTGAGTACCTGCTATGTTCTCTGAGGACATGTTTTTGAAAAAGCTATTTTAGAGAAAGAGAAAGGGAGAGAGAAAGAAACATTAATTGGTTGGCTCCACTCAAACAGCACAATCAAGGATAAAATACTTTTGAGGCACAGGAAGAGCACAAGAACAAGTAAGTATATGCTGAGACCTTGTGTACGACCAAGAAGGTACACTTCATATGTAGAACCAGTGAAAGTTGTTATAAGTGCTGCTTGCAAAGGACAGTCTAATGATTACACACACAACTCAACTGCACTGTTAAATGTGGTTGTCTTTATTGTCTTTTTCCTTGCCCAGCCCTATCTAAACAAAAAACCCCACGAAATTAACAACCCATTATGAAAATGATAAAGCTTTTTAATAATGGATAGTTAAATTATTTAAAGTATACAATCAAACAGGTAGGGGTAAAGAGGTCTCCAATAAGACTTCCTGGGGTAAGGGAGAAAGGAGGCAGCCAGAGGGGAAACTTGGGAATTTGAAAGACAAAGGGGACACATGACATCTAAGTGCAGGCTGAATAACATTTCTGAAAATATTGATAAGAGCAACAATAGCACCTGCACAGTGGGACTATGAGGAATGAGAGAGACAGCCTGTAGAAAAACCAGAAGCAAATCTTCACATTAGAATGAGACAAGTGCAGAACTTAACTATGTGTACTATGATAGTGTGTCTACAGTAGATATCAGATGGTTAAAAGGTGGTAAAAGGCAATGATTCTAAAAGAAAACAAAAACAGGATTGACCTTTTTTCTACCTAGCCCAGACCTCATTCACTCCGTGCCTTATGAAGAGTGAAGTGTTTTATCATGATCAAATGCTGCATCAAAATAGATGATTTTCCCCCACATGATTTTCCACTATAAAAGACATCTGTTTTTATGGACAAGCTTCAGAAAGATGTCATTTTGGTTTTCAACACATACAGTTGAAACAAGAATTTTAGGGATAAAATAGGACAGGTTTAGGAAATTTTAGAAATTAAGGAGACCATGGAGGAAGCACAGGGCTGCAGAGCAGCAGAAGGTATATTTCCATAGAATAGGGAAGCTGAAAAGCTGCAACAGGTACATTTCCATAGAATGAGGGAGCTGGGGACAGCAAAAGGTCTATATTTATAAAATAAAGGGAAGGAAGCCCAAAGGGAATAGGAAAACAATAAAGAAGGAGTGGGGGAGAACCTCACATGTCCCATGTGAGGTTCAACCTTTGACCCAGGAGTTACTATAGTAACCAGTCTAAGGGAATAGTGACCAATCAGAGGGGATATCAAGGCACCAGGATCTGCAGCCTTTATAAGCCATAGGGAAAAGGAACTCAGTGGGACCCTTTCCTCCTCCCCTGTGGGAGTCCGCTCTGTGGGACTCTTTCCCACTCCCCACGAGGGAGTCTGTACTTGTTCTTCAATAAATCTCCACCTTTGCTATACCACATTCTGTCCACGGATTCATTCTTCGATTCTGGTGGACAAAGAATCCAGGTTTCAGTCCAAAAATTCTGTTTCACAGTTATCGAAATTTGAAATAAAAATGCTGCCATGAAAGGGAACATATGTAATACTTTCAACAATAAAGATTAATAATAATAATAATAATAATAACATGATGACACAAAAGTAAAAAAAAAAAAAAAATGCTGCCAAGGCTCAGACCTTGCCTGCTAATCTGTGTGCACAACTCTTCTGGCTCACGCAGACTCAGAGGCACACGGAGCTTTTCCCTTCTGGACCCTCAATCCAAACTCATTGGGCCTGTGTGGCACTTGATTTTTTAAAAAGTCACTTTGGGTTAAAAGGGTAGGTTATTACTATTATTATTATTTTTTTGGCAAATCAATAAAAATTATACCTATTTTTTGTCATGGTTTTGTCACTTACCTTTTTTGGGGGCCTATTTTTTGTCAATATATCGGCAAAAATATATTTTTGTGTGTGCCACAGGATTTTAGTAATTAGTTTGTGTGTCATGAGATGAAAAAGTCTGAAAATCTCTGGACTAGATATTAGATGGTATAGAATTATAATTAATTTCTCGGGTGGGATAACAGATTGTGTTTATGAGTAGACTCTTGTAAAAGATACCTGTAATTGCTGAGATATTTAGAGGTGAAGTGTCATGGTATCTGGGACTTACTTTCTAATGGTTAGATTTTTAAAAAAGCATAAACACACACATAAATACATTAAATAGAATAATTTCCTTTTTAAGGGAAAAATGGCTGGTTCCAAGTGTGGGGCAGGGAGATGTCAAATAAAAACAAAGCTAGACTTCAGGAGAGACTTAATTAGAAAGAAAGACTATTGCAATAGGGAGATACACTGATCTCAGGAATCCGCAAGCATTTAAATTTCAAACAGAAAAAAGGTTTATCTTAAAGGAAGGGAAACAGATGAGCAGAATCTGATAAAGGGGAAGCTGAATAAACAAAAGAAAGGATCAGTGGGGACCTGACAGGAAAAGGGTCTGGCTCTTGTCAACCAATTCCCAGGAAAAGCTGATAAGGGGGCATGTTTCACTTTCTTGTATATGTGACTGCTGAGATTTGGGGCCAAGCAGAGTTCAGGGGGCAGTAGGAGAAAAATAAATCTGACTAAAGTTTGATCTAGACAAACCAAAGGGGGAAAAAATGGGTAATTGGGAACACTTGGTCAAAAAATATAAGGTGAGCTTAGAATGTCTTGAGATGACCTTAAAATAGATTCCCTAGTTGTTGTTTTTTTAAAAAATATATTTCAGAGAAGGGAGAGGGAGATAGAGACATCAATGATAAGAGAGAATGATCAATCAATCGGCTGCCTCCTGCACACCCCTCAGCGGGGATCAAGCCCGCAACCTGGGCATGTGCCCTGAATGGGAATCAAACCATGACCTCTTGGTTCATAGATAAACACTCAACAACTGAGTCATTCCAGGTGGTGTAGATTCCCTAGTTTTAAATGATGACTCCATCACTTTTTACTACAACACTTGCAAAGTTTGTGAAAATGACACAAGCCCTGGCCAATTTTTCTCAGTGGTTAGAGCATCAGCCTGCGGACCATAGGGTCCCAGATTTGATTGCAGGTCAAGGGCACGTACGTACCTCAGTTGCAAGTTTCCCAGACCTGGTGGGGGTACATATGGAAGACAATCAGTTGATGTGTCTTTCTCACATCAATGTTTCTCTCTCTCTCTCTCTCTCTCCCTTCCCACTCTCTCTAGAAATCAATGGAAAAAATATCCTTGAGTAACAATTAAAAAAAAAAAAAGACAACAAAAAATTACACACACGAACATTAAAACAAATATGACATCATTAACAGTGATTAAGTCCAGGTCTAGGTCATATAGCTATCCATTGTATTATTTTAATTTTCCTGTGTGTTTAAAAGGTTTTTTGAAAAGTTGGGGATTAATAAAAAATGTATTAATAAAAAAGAAAACTTGGGGAAAATACACCTAAAACAGCACATTTTACAAGAAATTTCAAGTGTTTAGAAATAAATCTAACAAAAGGGTACAATTTCTTTTTGGAAAAAATTATAAAAGCTTATTGAGATACATTAAAGAAAACCTAAAGAAGTAGAGACACCATTTTTTTTTTTTTTGGATAAGAGCCAATATCTCTAAAATCTCCCAAGATTAAATCATGACTTAACCAACTGATTCTAAAATTATTATTGAAGAACAAAAGGCAAATCACAATCCATTACTGTTTTTAAAAGTATATTATTAGCTGTAGATTTTTAAATAATGGATCAGTGGAACATAAATGAGAGCTGAGAAAAAAAGTTCCTTGTGTATATAGAAACATGACTTATGATAGAATGGCACTACAGATCGGTAGATGGCTTTTGAGTCAGTGTTGCTGAAACAAGAGAGTTCTAGGTAAATTAAAGCCCCAAATATGAAAGACAAAATTATAAAACACTTGGAAGACAAAACATTTTAAGGTTTCAAATTAGGCAAATGCTATTTAAAAATGCATAAAAAAACATTTGGCAAAAGATTGACAAATTGAACAACATCAAAATGAAGAACATCTATTTATCAAGAGACACCATAGAGTAAGTAAAAATAAAATCTCTAAATCATGTAACTGAAAGGAGTAATATCCAGGATATATAAAGAATTACTGCAAAAATAAGTACATAAATAAGGTAGAGGATTTAAGAAACTGCCCTCCCCGCCCCCCCAGCATATGTCAATTTTACTCAAATAAACTCACAAAAATTCTATAAATAAATAAATAAAATAATGGGCAAAAGGTTTTTTAATAGGAACCATAGTAAATATATGAAAAAATGTTTAATGTCATTACAAATGAAAGAGTAAAAATTAAAGACACAAGATAGCATTTCTTAGGCACTGAATTTGAAAAAATAAAATATTTTTTTCTTTTTAAAAAAATATCTAGCCCTAGCCAGTTTGGCTCAATGGATAGAGTGTTGGCCCTTGGACCAAAGGGTCCTGGGTTCAATTCTAATCAAGGGCATATACCTTGGTTGTGGGTTCCTTCCCAGCCCAGGCCCTGGTGAGGGCTCCTGATATTTCTCTCACATCAGTGTTTCTCTCTGTCTTTCCCTCTCTCTGCCACTCTCTAAAATTCAATGGATGTTGTTTTTGACTGGCCCTATGTACCTCGTTTGGAGCTATCAGCAATCCACCACTTTGTGGCTCCCTCTGCTGGGGCTGGGTGCCTTTGAAAAGAACCAAGATGTGAACCAGGATCTGCTTTTCCTAGCCTCAGGCCCCAAATTTGAGTAGGAAAAGACTCAAAGTTTCTAGAGACCTGCCTCTACCTGCATTCTGATTGTATGCAGTCTTGATTAGCTTCAGGCTATCGACCACAGGGTGGAGCAAGAGGTTTTCCAACAGGGTGGGGCAATTGCTTCTGCCTGCAGGCTGATTGTTATTCTCAGTCTCTTAATGGGCCTCAAACTTCACAGTGTGGGGCAAGGGGTTTTATAATAGGGTGGGGCAACTGCCTCCCCTCCAGGCAAAAATCACTTGGATAACAAAGTTCTGTTTGAGAAAGATGACTTCCACAGCCTGAGGCAATGACTCAGCACAGGAAACCAGGGTGGCTGCCTTCTAAGGTCTTACCCCAGAGCCTTCAAATCTAGCTTCTGCTTACACAGCTCCAGATCATTCTGCCCTCCCTCTGCCAGAGCCCAAGGCAAGTGGCTGCACACAAACTTTTGTGTGTTGGCCCTTAAGAGGGTGCCTGCATTTCTAGTCTCTCCCTGGAAGATAGCCCTCCTGCTGTTTTTCACAGCCAGATGTTCTCTGGGCACCTTTCTGAGTTCTGATGCTCTGGGCTAAGAAGCCCAGTTTGGGGTTTATTCCCAGAGTTCTTAGTGGGAACCTCCCACAGCTGAGATATCCCTCCAGAACTTCAGCTGCTGTCTGTGGGGCCTGTCCAGCCCTTTCGCGCTTCCACCCTTCCTACCAGTCTCTATGCAGTCTCCACTTTCCATCCTTGATTATCAGGGTTCTCTCCAGCTAGTTTTTTTTTTTTTTTTTAATATATTTTATTGATTTTTCACAGAGAGGAAGGGAGAGGGATAGAGAGTCAAAAACATCGATGAGAGAGAAACATCGACCAGCTGCCTCCTGCACACCTCCCACTGAGGATGTGCCTGCAACCAAGGTACATGCCCTTGACCGGAATCGAACCTGGGACCCTTCAGTCCGAAGGCCGACGCTCTATCCACTGAGCCAAACCGGTTTGGCTCCAGCTAGTTTTTAGTTGATTATTCAGGATGGTTTTTCTCTGTTTTAGTTGTAATTCCAGTTTGGTCCTGGGAGCCTGTCAGTGTAGCATCCACTTACAGCCACTTACTCTGCTGCCATTTTGGAATCTCAAGCCTCTGTTTTTGAAAAAAGTTTTCAATCTGATAATAGCAAGTGTTGGTGAGAATGTGAAATAATGAGAACAAATTGCTTTAAAGGAACCAATATCTGAGTCTCAACTTCCATTGTACTCTCATAAAACTGATCTGCCTGGGAATATGTCTACGATCAGCTAGTATTCCGTTCATTCTTCTCCCAATATACAAAACAAGGCGTACCTCTCACCCATCCCAAAATGTGTATGGTGTGTGAACTGTGGGGGTAGGGAGCTGTAAAAATGTTCTCTGAAACACAACATAAAGGAACTATTGAACCTTATTTTATTCAGATACCCAAATGAGCAACTTATACCTTGACTAATGAGCTATTTATTACTGCATAGAAAATTACCTCCAAAATTAGAAGCTTAAAACAATAATAAACACATGCTACCCAGGGTCCTCACTCATGGTGGAATGGGGCTTCATCACTTGATTGAACCGTCAAGACATGTGCAGAGAATCTTGGCTTCAGAAGAGGCAAAAGCAGAAGTTTCTAGAAGGGATTTTGTCCCTCTGGTCACATAATCAAGTCATGTGATCTAATTGGTTAGGCTTGTCAAAAACCATCAGCAAAGAAACTAACTTTGGGGTTAACCAGTGGAGATTCAGATTTTAAACAGCACATCATTACCTTCCACTGCCCTTATATGGGCCAAGAGTCAAAAGCCAAACATCCAGGCCTCCCCAAAGTTACATATTAAACTATTGTCCCAATAAATGTCCTTTCCTTTAAGATCCCTTGGCACAAATTCAGCAAACTGAGGGGTTTTACACACATTACGAAAACATCTAGACACATATGACCCAGCCTTACTTGGAGATCACTTGCTCATATAATAAGCACTTATGAGTGTTCTTACTGCTTATTATATAGTATTTGTTGAGAGAAAGAGGAAGAAGAAAAGGGAAGAAACATAAAAAGCAATCCTGTGAGCCCATTTCCCTTTCTGCTTCTATTTTTCTCTACTAAGCATTTTTACTTCCTCAACTACATTGTAGTTCTACTCTCAGCTGTTTGAACTTCCCTTTCCTAAAAGGGTCAGTGTGATCTTGATATCTGACCCAAAGTTAGCTTTCTAATATCTTTAATCTCTGTTTCCCCCTTATGGCACTGATTGTATCCTCATTTTTCTTAGTCCTGAATGCCTCAATACTGGGCTCCTATTGGGTCATCTCTCAGTTCATCCCAAGAGAGAAGTTAACCTTCTTGCTCTAGGACAGGGGTCCTCAAACTACGGCCCGTGGGCCACATGCAAATACCAATATTGTATATGTTCTTGTTTTGTTTTTTTACTTCAAAATAAGATATGTGCAGTGTGCATAGGAATTTGTTCATAGTTTTTTTTTTAAACTATAGTCCGGCCCTCCAACGGTCTGAGGGACAGTGAACTGGGCCCCTGTTTAAAAAGTTTGAGGACCCCTGCTCTACGAGATGAATAGACTTGATATGTCATTTTTAATTAAAAATAAACACCTCATTATTAATATCTTAAGTTCTACTTACCACTCTTTTCCCTAAGCAAATAGGTTAAAATTGCTTTGTCATCTTTGTTATTCATGTGGTACTTTTCATGACTGGTTCTGTTCACTTCCTTATTATTTTCTTTACAGACTTAGTTTTCTCAATAAATTTCTTCTCAATTCTTTGGGCATATTGAATTTTAGTGTATAAATCTTGTTTATAAATAATATTCTTTTTTTAAATTAAATCTTTATTGTTCAGATTATTACAGTTGTTCCTCTTTTTTCTCTCCATAGCTCCCCTCCACCCGGTTCCCAACCCACCCTCTGCCCTTACTCTCCCCCTCCCCCAACCCGCACTGTCCTTATCCATAGGTGTATGTATGATTTTTGTCCAGTCTCCTCCCGCACCCACCACACCCCTTTCCCCACCGAGAATAGTCAGTCCACTCCTTTTCTATGCCCCTGATTCTATTATATTCACCAGTTTATTCTGTTCATCAGATTATTTATTCACTTGATTTTTAGATTCACTTGTTGATAGATGTGTATTTGTTGTTCATAATTTGTATCTTTACCATTTTCTTCTCCTTCCTCTTCTTAAAGGATACCTTTTAGCATTTCATATAATACTGGTTTGGTGGTGATGAACTCCTTTAGCTTTTTCTTATCTGTGAAGCTCTTTATCTGACCTTCAATTCTGAATGATAGCTTTGCTGGGTAAAGTAATCTTGGTTGTAGGTTCTTGCTATTCATCACTTTGAATATTTCTTGCCACTCCCTTCTGGCCTGCATCGTTTCTGTCGAGAAATTAGCTGACAGTCGTATGGGTACTCCCTTGTAGGTAACTGACTGTTTTTCTCTTGCTGCTTTTAAGATTCTCTCTTTGTCTTTTGCTCTTGGCATTTTAATTATGATGTGTCTTGGTGTGGTCCTCTTTGGATTCCTTTTCTTTGGGGTTCTCTGCGCTTCCTGGACTTGTCAGTTTATTTCTTTGAGCAGGTAGGGGAAGTTTTCTGTCATTATTTCTTCAAATAGGTTTTCAATATCTTGCTCTCTCTCTTTTTCTGGCACCCCCATAATTCGGATGTTGGTACGCTAGAAGTTGTCCCAGAGGCTCCTTACACTATCTTCATATTTTTGGATTCTTTTTTCTTTTTGTTTTTCCGGTTGGGTGTTTTTTGCTTCTTTGTATTTCAAATCTTTGACTTGATTCTTGTGATCCTCTAATCTGCTATTAGAACTCTGCATAATATCCTTTATTTCAGTCAGTGTATGCTTAATTTCTAGTTGGTCCTTTTTCATAACCTTGAGGGTCTCACTAGATTTCTTGAGGGTCTCACTAAATTTATCAGCAATTTCTAGAAAATTCTTGAAAAACCTAATAACCGTGGTTTTGAACTCTATATCCAGTAGTTTGCTTTCCTCCATTTCTGTCATTTGTGACCTGTTTCTTTGTCTCCGCATTTTTTATGCTTCCCTGTGTTGACAGAGTGGCTTTCTGTGCTAGGTGTCCTATAGAGCCCAGTAGCTTAGCCTCCCCAATTACCTGAGGTAGACACTCTTGGTGCACCCTTTTGTGGGCTTTGTGCTCAGTCTTGTTGTAGTTAAGCCTTGATTGTTGTAGGTATCACAGGGAGGAATTGATCTCCAGGCCAATTGGCTGTGAGAATCAGCTGTGTCTGCAGTGGGAGAACTTCTGTGCTGGAGACACCTTTCTGGGGCAAGACTTGCTTCAGTGGGGCTTTGGTGCTCACTGAGTCTGCCCCCTGAGTGTGTCCCTTATGGATCTGAGGAGTTGTAATCTGGATGGTCCACTCTGACCACTGGGTACACTGGCTCTTGGATCTCTAAGGAGGTGCTAATTGAGGCTACCCAGCAGGAGCTATGGAGAGATCTGCAGATTCCTCTTCTTTGTTTGGGGTTTGGAGGTGCCCAGATGAGGCCCAGCTGTGAAGCAATGCAAGCTGCTGTGGGGACTTGGGTCTTTTTTTTGGAGGTTCTGGGTCTCTCTGACCCAGCTGCACTTTGTTAGGTAATTTTCAGATTGCAAAGGGCCAGGCCTTTCATATGCAAAAGCCTCTTCGCACAGCTTGGGTGGGGTGGGGTCTCAGGGGATCAACAGGGAGGAGCAAGCAGCTATGGCTGCTCCTCAGTCCTACCCTAAGAGGCCCCGTGTCTCAGTGTCCTGGTAATTGCTGCAAGCACCTCTGAGAGAAAGCCACCCTCGAGTTCTGACTGATGCCAGACAGTCCAGTTTCTCCCCGTATGAGTCTGGGTCCCCAGAGACTCACCTGGAACTGGAGTTCAGAGCAGTCAGGAGCTTCAGACTCGCTCCCGATTGAAAATACAACTGTGTCCTCAGTTGCCAGCCCTTTCCATGTGCACCTCCGTACCTCTGCACTTTACTTCCGCACCTCCTCTGAGTCTCAGTGTGCTTTTCTCTTTCCTTCTAGTTGTAGAATTTCCACTCAGCCAGCCTTCCTGTGGTTCTGGATGATGTCCGTTTTGTCTTTTAGTTGTATTTTTGAAGTTGTTGTGCGAGGCAGCAATTTCTGGTGTTTACCTATGCCGCCATCTTGGTTTTCCCATAAATAATATTCTTGAATGATAACTGTCTTTAAGATACCATCTGTGAAGTAAGTCAATCAGCAGGTCTAGTTGCTAAGTTCTCACATCTCCAAGGCCATCTGAAACCATGACAGACCCTTGGCCAACCTGAAGGAATGTGGTCCTGAGAATATTCTTTTTAAAAAAATATATATTTTATTGATTTTTTATAGAGAGAAAGGGAGAGGGATAGAGAGTTAGAAACATCGATCAGCTGCCTCCTGCACACCTCCTACTGGGGATGTGCCCACAACCAAGGTACATGCCCTTGACTGGAATCGAACCTGGGACCTTTCGGTCTGCAGGCCAACACTCTAGCCACTGAGCCAAACCAGTTAGGGTGAGAATATTCTTTATGTAATTAACTGATTCATGATTTATGGTGTACACCTGGAGCAATGTGCAGTGCCATACCAGCTTGTCAATTTGCTTAGCACAAAATCCAATTTGATGATGTACACAAGGTTTCATAGTTGAGGTGCTGAGTTTTGGTTGCTATCTGTGGTAGCATAGTAGGACATGTCCATATGACCAGTCCCCCATAAAGCCATATACCATGACTCCCAAATAGGATTTTCGGAGCAGAGACATTCTACATATGCCCCTGTATTTTGCTTTTAGAGAGAAAGCATGTCCTGTGTGGTTTCAGATGAGATAGGATTCAGAATATGTGTTGGATGTCTATACCACCTGATGCATGCTTTTTCTTATTGATTTTGCTCTGTAGCCTATGCTGGAGAAAACTTTAGCTGTGACTTTAAACCGCTACTGAGTCTTCTGGCAAATCATCAGACTTGGGTTGATCCTCGAACCCCTCAAATACATCTATTCCAACCCACATATATGTTGCCTTTATAATGTCTCTACTAACTAGTCATTCCCTCTCTATTTAAACATGTTCAGTAATGGTGAATTCACTATTTCTTGGTGGCATATAAATTTAGAAATCATTTGACTTTAACAACCATACAATGCAATATTCCCAACTAAAAACTGAACAGAGAAGTTCTATGAAGGAATAATATGGATATTAGGAGATTATCTTATTCATCTTGTCTAGAATATCAGGGAGAATAAAGCTGGAAGTTACATTTATACCTGAAAAGTGTAGACCTAAAAAATAGTTAGCTGTTAACTAAATAAATGGTGTCAGGGAAATTTCTAGGAAGAACAAATAAGCATGCTAAGGTACTGAGGGAGAAAGTTGCATAGTGTTTTTTAAGAATTCAAATGAAGCCTAGCAGCAAAACATAGGAAGAGTGATGTGAAAGTCTTTTAACAAATGTTTATTAATTCCTTACTGTACTAGGCATTGTTCTAGCTAAAAGGCATACACTAGTCACTAGTGGTCGGCAAACTGCGGCTCGCGAGCCACATGCGGTTCTTTGGCCCCTTGAGTGTGGCTCTTCCACAAAATACCACATGTGGGAACACGTTTGGTGCGATTGAAACTCCGTGGCCCATGCACAGAAGTCAGTTTTTGGCCTGGGCGAGTCTATTTTGAAGAAGTACTGTTGATATTTGGCTCTGTTGACTAATGAGTTTGCCGACCACTGCACTAGTGAGTAAGACAACAAGGTCCCTACCCTAATGGAGCTGACATTTGGGGTAGAGGTAGGTGTTAGAGATTGAAGTAAACAAACTCACAAATAGTTACATATTTAATCTATAATTGTAAATATGTATATGCATGTATAAGTGGGCATAATTACATATTGTATTAAATGCTGAGAAGAAAATAAATAGTTTCTTCTGTAATATAAAGTACTATGGGGCCTTAGCCAGTTTTGCTCAGTGGATAGAGCATCAGTCTGTTGACCAAAGGATCTGGGTTTGATTCCAGTCAAGGGCACATACCTTGATTGCAGGCTCCTCCCTGGCCTGGGCCCTGGTCAAGGCGTGTGTAGGAGGCAATCAATCAATGTGTTTCTCTCACACCGATGTTTCTCTCTGTCTTTCCCTCTCTCTCCCACTCTCTCTAGAAGATCAATAGAAATATATCCTTGGGTGAGAAATTCGGATTTTATTTGAAACTAGAGGCCCGGTGTATGAAACCTGTGCACTCAGGGGAGGTCCCTCAGCCCAGGAGCTCCCCAGGGAGCATGCCTAAACTGACAGTCAGACATCTTTAGCACTGCCATGGAGGCGGGAGAGGCTCCTGCCACGGCCACTGCGCTTGCCAGCCGTGAGCCCAGCTTCTGGCTGAGCGGCACTCCCCCTGTGGAGTGCACTGACTACCAGGGGGCAGCTCCTGCATTGAGCATCTGCCCCCTGGTGGTCAGTGTGCATCATAGCTATTGGTCGCTCCATCGTTTGGTCCATTTGCATATTAGCTTTTTATTATATAGGATGCATTGAAAACCTGTTGCAAAGTTTTATTGAAGGGAGTTACATTTACATTTATATGCTGAAAAGATTATTCTGTGTACAGCGTTTTAAACACAATAGAGGAAAACAAGAGTGAAAGCAGACAGGAAAGTAAAAGGCTTTGGCACTAATCCAGGTGAAACACTATGAAGCAGCTAGAAGAGGTGGCAATGGTATAGACAGAAGGAAATGAACATATTAGAGAGATACTTAAAAGTCAAACTTGATTACTTTTGTAATTGATTAGATATGAGCAATAAAGGAAAAAGATCCCTAGGCTCCTGAAAGAAGAAATTGGGTGAATAGTGGTGCCATTCACTGGGATACCCAAGTAGAAATGGTAAAATATGCAGTTGGGAATAGGAGCTCAGATGAGATTTTATAAAACTGGGCATGTCTTTGTCCATAGATAGTTACTGCAGCCATGGATGTGGATAATCATACCTAAGAAGGAAGCGTGAAGGAAGAAGGAAAGCCAGCGTAAGTCTGAGTCGTGAGGAACGTGGATCTAAAGACTGCCTGAAGGGGATAACCTGATGAAGGAGACTAAGAAGAAATGAGTATAGATGTAGACAGAAAACGAGGAGAGCATAATGTCACAGAATGCTGCTGAGAGACAAAGAAAATGAGGATTGAAAAGCAGCCACTGGCCAAGATGGAACTGTAATAAATCTACGGATTTGGGGTGACAGAAAAGAAACAAACAAATCAGGCACTGGATTTAAAGACCAGGAGGTCATTGATAACTTTGGTAAGGATCCAGTTGAGGGAGAGGACAAAGCCGGATTGCAGTGGTGGAGAAATAAATATGAGATGACAGAGAGTGTAGATGACTGAGAAATATAGATATAAAAGGAGAAGCTATAGGCCATGGAGTAATCTCTCAAGAAACAGTTTTTGTTAGTGCTTTTTTACAGTCATTTAATAAATTTTATGTTACTGGGGACTTTTCACTTAAGTATCAAATTTACTTGCTCAGTCCACATTTATTTTCCACATTACTTTTTAAAAAAATATATTTTTATTGATTTCAGAGAGGGAGAGGGAGCGAGAGATAGAAACATCAATGATCGAGCCCACAACCTGGGCATGTGCCCTTGACTGGAATTGAACCCAGGACCTTTCAGTCCCCAGGCCGATGCTCTATCCACTGAGCCAAACCAGCTTGGGCTCACATTACTTTTTGATGTTAATTTTATTTAAAAAAAAAAATGCAATGCATCCAAATGATTTCAAATTTCCCTCCTGTCCCTTAACCCCCCAGTTTTTTTTTCCACAGAGGAACCTATATTGTGAATTAAGTTACCTCATTTATTTACTTATTTTTAATATATTTTTATTGATTTCAGAGAGGACAGGAAGAGGGAGAGAGAGATAGAATCATTAATGATGAGAAAGAATCATTGATCAGCTGCCTCCTGCACACTCCCCACTGGGAATGGAGTCCACAAACCAGGCATATGCCCTGCCCAGAAATTGAACCTTGACCTCTTGGTTCATAGGTCGATGCTCAACCACTGAGCCACAGCAGCCGGGCTCTCCCTTCTCTTTATTTTTCTCCCTTTAATACTAAAAGAAAAATCTCTTTAAAAAATAAAAATAAAATAGCCCAGCTGGTGGTGCTACACAGAAAAACCACAGGCCCATAATGGCACCACTCATGCTGAAAGTTCAGGATACCAAACCTAGATTTAATACTTGATCTAATTGCAGTTTCAGCCTCTCCCAGAAATACAATCTCAGCCAATCAGTCTGGAATTTCCTGATAGCACTAGTGAGGTAGTCCATCTGATAAGACCCTCAGTTTTTAGGGAAGGGATCCTTGCCTGAAATAACCCACTCTTAACTTCTTAGTCCAGGAATCGAACGGTGACCTCCTGGTTCATAGGTTGACCATAACCCACTCCACCCTCTTTCTGCTTATAAAAACCTTCCATGTGTACAACTCTAGTTGCTAGATGGAATGCTGACTGATTCATTAATTGCTTAATTAAAGCCAATTTGATCTTGAAATCTACTCAGTTGAATTTTTTTTTAATAATGGTAAGTATTCAACTATATATATTATTGTGCTTTGTTTAACCAGAATGTTATTGATGGACAGTTGGCTTGTTAACTGTCTTTTGCTATTGAGAGAAGTTAGCCTGAAACGCAGGCAGATAGGGCAAGAGTTCAGCGGGAAGCAAAGGCAGGTGGAACATAGACAGGGTCAGGCACAACAGTTTGAGCAGCCTAATCACAGAAACCAACCATGTTGAAAAAAATTAAATGTTTTTGAATACAGAATGGGAGGCATGGGAAACCAAGGGAGGGCCTGCAGTTACAAGATATACGAACACATAGAAACAGAGAAAGTTCAGGTCCGTTGCTGGGCAAGAACAATGAGGGAATCAATCAGGTGGTGACATAGACGGATATGGAGCAGGCTTGTAGCACATATATACTCCTAGAATGACTTGCTTTGCTGGCAATCATTCCTTGGGGCCCCTCCCCGTTGGGGAGTCTGAATCTGCTTGTCATAAACTTTCCACACTTTTGCTTAAATCTTCTGGTTCTCGGAGCTCATTCTTTGACCCCAGGGAAAAAAACCTCGGCTCACCGTTCCAGTCGAACGATCACACATCCCGAAGCAATGAATAACCCTGTGCCATCTCACAACTGTGTGTCTTAGGTCTGTCTCGCCAGAAGCAGATTCTGGTGGAGAGTCTTGTGCACGTGATTTATTAGGAGAACACTTTCGGGAGAAGCCTAGGAGAGTGAGGGAAGCAGGACAGGGAAGGGGAAGAAGCAAGAGCATAATCTCAGATGAAGTCTGGATTCAGTCTGTCCCTGCAGGGATCTCTGAAGCATAAACAGCAGGCAGAACATTGGTTACACGCCCCCAACCTACACCCATCCCTGGATAGTCACTGGCTATGGACTGATCTCTGGTGGGAAGGAGGAGAGGCGGGGAGGGTATGGGGGATCAGCACATAATTCCAGGCACTTTTGGTTCAGGTGGCTCTAATCACCCCAGGGCAATCCTCTGGGGTCACAGGTGGGAGCCATTCCCAGCAGCACCCACAACTGCTGGGGGCATGAGCATGCCAAAATAGTGGGGATCCCCAGGGGTCTAGGTGAGGGCACCAACAGGTTCTGTAGGATCAACTCCTGGAAGTCAAGTTGCCATATGGGCCTAACCTTGCTTGTTGCCAATCAAACAATATCCACCCCAACCTCTGCCCAATCCTTCCTAATAGAGCCCTGAGTTGATTTGAAGTAACTTTTCCTCAATTAAAAAAATACACTCTCATCCTCCCTGGCATGTGACACATTGAGTGTCATAAGATGAAGCTAATAGTTTCTGAGGATAGTGTCCCTTTCTGAATAAAAAGACAACACTTACTTGGCCCTCTTCCCCCTTTACTTCACAGCCTTCTTTCTGCCAGGAATATATGGGAACAGGAGTGTGTAGGTGCAGCCAGCCGCAGGCACCTGTGGCCATGAGACAGGAAGCAGGAAAGCGGAGTCCTGTGCACTGGAACGGGGAAAGGCAACACAAGCCATGAATTAAAATAGTGTCTTTGTGTACCCAGGCCTCAGTGTGGCAGTATTAGTAATCACTATTTTACAAGCTGACATTCATGTATATGGTAACTGACAAATGATGAACGTGCTTTCACAAAATTGGTCCTGTTTCATTTTTTCAATTCCTCCACCCCCGTGGGATAAGCATTGCCACTCTTGGGGAGAAAGAGTCTCCCGCAATATCAAGAGCACATCAGTCACGAATGGCTATGCTGAGTTAGTTTGCTTTCCTTCTAGCAGCTAGTGAAGAGTCGCTATCTTAAATGTGTCTTTTAAATGTGAAGATATGGGACGAAAGTAATGTACCATAGAGCATTTGGGGAAGAGGCCCATACTCCACAGTTAAAGTGACAGGGGACAGGGCCACAAGAGCAAAAGGTCAAAGAAAGGATGCACTACATGGAAGGGAAGAGTGCAGCCAGGATGTCCACATGTTACCAAAGACAAATTTTACCCGTTCTGAAAGTGTGCCCTGTAGTCTGTGGGGAAACCCATGTTCCCTGCATTTCTGTGTTCCTGCAGAGCCCCAGCTTGCGGGGGGCATGGGCATTGATGGGCTGGGGAAAGGAGGAAGTTTCCTTGCATGCCTCCCAGGAGCATCTGCTCCAGTGGAGCCATTTACTACCGCTTACAGGGCAATAAAACGTCTCTGTCTTACCTGGAATCACTGCCTTCCATTCCAGGACAGGGGGCTGCTTTCCCTCCTCCCTAGGCAGAGCCCAGAGGGGTTGAGAGGACTGGCTCCATAGGTGCTTGCACATCAAACGAGGAGGAAGCCCTGGTTGTAATCCAAAGAGGCTGTTTTTATCTTCTACAATTTAGATCATTTAGATTAAAAAAAAAACAAAAACCTGTAATTTAGCTTCCAAAAGGGAACAACCCAAGCTTCTTTGCCTTCCGCTCCTAAGGAAGACGAGGGTACTTTACAGGCAAAGACTTCTCTTCCTCCTTCCAGGGAAAGAGGAATGGTTATCCCTCCCTATCTAAATGTCAGGGCCACATTTTAGGGTCCCTCTCCTACAGTGCGATCCCCTTGCATGTAGGCTTGCCCCCCTGATGGACAAGGCAGCAATGTAACTGCCTGGTGTCCCCGCTGTGAGTAGTGAAAGCTTTGACCACTCATGCAGACTTGATGTTTTTGCAACCTACCTACCTACCTACCTACCTACCTATCTACCTACCTACCTACCTCCATGCAAGTAGGGTAACATTTCAGACCCACCATAGCTTCTGACTTGACATAATCTTCCTTTAAGAAATTAGCGAATTATTCTTTTTATGATTCAACTGACCTTGAATTTCTAATACTTACACAATATCATGTATGTATTTTCCTGCCTAAAAAGATGGAATCTAAACATGGGGAAACATTGAGAAAAATACAAATTGACAAAAATTCTAGAGATGCAGAGAGAAACATCGGCGTGAGAGAGACACAGCAATTGGTTGCCTCCTGCAGCCCCCTGACCAAGGCCTGGGATGGAGTCTGCAACCAAGAGGGGTACGCTGTGGAGTGAGATAGGAAGGCTGAGAGACAAAGGCAACTTCCTGACTGAAGATCAAACCCTTCAGCTGCTGCTGGGTGTCTGCAGAGGCCTTGAAGCCAGTCATGCCCAGGGTTATGCCCACAGGAACCTGAGGCCCACCAATACACTACCCTGCTTGGAGATGAGGGGCAGCCGGTTTTAATGGACTTGGGTCTCATGAATCAGGCACGCATCCATGTGGAGGGCTTCCGCCAGGCTCGGGCCCTGCCATCCCTAGGCTGAGTGCTGTGAGCTGTGATGTTTGGGGAAGGTCTTGTGGCATGGTGTTCCAGAAGGGTGACAGCGTGGCCCTGGCCATACATAACCAACTCAGCATCCCACAAAGCCCCGGGTGCTCTTTAGCATGGTGGCAGCTGCTGGCCTCGGTGATGACTGACTGTGCAGCCCTGGCAGCGCCCTCATATCCCTTTCCTCCTCAGTCAGTTGGAGGCACTGCATCCCCCAGCTCCAGGCCTGCACACTGTCCAGATCTGAACAAATCAGTGGCCACGCTGAGGTAGCCTCTGTGCCTTGGAAAGAGGCCCTGTCCCTCACTGGAACCTCGGTCCTTTTTATCCAGGCCTGCGCTCTCATAGCTGGGGGCAGGGGTGGGGAGACTCAGCTCAGTCTTCTCTCTCTGCTCTGTTCTCTTACCCCCAGAACAACCGGACAGGGAGCCTGAGTTGGGGTGGGTGGGGGATGGGGAAAAGGAAACAGATAGAATCCAGTAAAGGATCTGAGCAGGACTGCCAAGCTTACGTCATGGTCTGCTTCCAAATCTAGGAGCAGGAGAATCCTATATAATAAAAGACTAATATGCAAATTGTCCCCTCCACCGAGAGTTCAAATGGGAGTTCAACCAGGGGGCAGGCCGGCCAACTGCCCACAGCTCCTCCCCCCACCCCTCCCCTGATCTGCCCACCCTACCCCTATTGCAGCAGGCCAGCCAGACTCCACCTGTGTATGAATTCATGCACCAGGCCTCTAGTGTATACATAGAAGAATAAAGCGAAAGCAGCTTGGAAAAAGATTTAAAGCCTACCCCTGGCCAGGTGGCTCAGTTGGTTGGAGTATCATTCCATGCACCAAAAGGCTGTGGGTTCGATTTCCGGTCAGGGCACATACCTAGGCTGCAGTTTGATCCCAGGTTGGGGCATGTACAGGTCTCCCAATTGATGTTTCTCACATCAACATTTCTCTCTTTGTTTCTCTCCATCTCTCTCTCCTTTTCTCTCTCTCTCTCTCTCTAAATCAATAAAAGCCTATCCTCTGGTAAAAATTTTTTTTAAAAAAAGCTTTAAAGCCTATCTGAGCTTTTGCCAAGAACATAAAGACTCAAGGTAAGAAGGAATGATAATAGTATCAACAATAAAATAATATATTTAGAGTACTTTAAAGTTTAAAAATGGCTTCCACCTAACTTGTATGCATGCATATAAGCATAACCAATGGACACAGACACTGAGGGGGGCGGTGAGGGCATGAGCTGGGCTTGGGGGTGGCCAGGGAGAGGTCAATGGGAGAAAAAGGAGACATATGCAATACTCTATGTAATACTTTAAACAATAAAGAATTTTAAAAAATGGCTTCCACATATATTTGATATGAGTCTTATTCAACCTTTAAGACAAAACCAGTAGCCCTAACCGGTTTAGCTCAGTGGATAGAGCATTGGCCTGTGGACTCAAGGGTCCCAGGTTCAATTCTGGTCAAAGGCATGTACCTTGGTTGTGGGTACATCCCCAGTGGGGAGTGTGCAGGAGGCAGTTGATCGATGTTTCTCTCTCATCGATGTTTCTAACTCTCTATCCCTCTCCCTTCCTTTCTGTAAAAAATCAATAAAATATATTTTTTAAAAAAGACAACACCAGTATGTAATAATGGCAGAATTTTTTTAGCTCTATTTTGTGAAGGAGACATTGAGACTCTCTTGCTCAGTATAACAGAGCTACTAAATAGTAAAACAAGAATTCACATCAAAGTCTTCCACTTCCAAGGACTCCAATTCTCCTCCAGATTTTGAATGGGAAACCATGAAAGCCAGGCCTTGCCCACGGGTTTAGCCCTGCCTCTGTGCTGACAGCGGGGCCTGTTCATCTTGCCACCTTTGCCTAGACCCATGACTTGGTCAAGCTCCAGGTTGTCACCATGGTCCAGCTGCCCCAACCTTGTGAAATCCAAAATACAACAAAGGAGAATAGAAAGTCATTAAAAACTCTTTGGTTAAAAAACAAAAAATATTTTCTTTAAGGCATATTTTGACATTTTTAACTTTGTACAATGATTTGTACATATGTTCTCCTAAAATGAATATAAGAGTAAAGGTCTGAGATAAATAATGGAAATGATGGAAAAATTTACAAGTTATTACTACAATAAGTGGCATCCACCAGCAGAATACTTTATCATGCATGAATCTCATGCTTATCATAAATGGTTAAAAGGGGAGCACCACTCTCTTGGGCAACCTGAAGCAGAACTTCAGTTCTACCTGGTTATAACCTCAAAATTAGTTTTCCATTCATACTTCTTTTATATGATCCCATTTGGCAGTTACATCCCCTGGCAGGAAGAATTTCTCCTAGTTCTGTGATCAGGGTGTTCATTTGTCTTCACCAAGACTCCACTGTTCGTCATGCAAGCATGATTTTTGCTTTGAACACAATTGTGATTTATACATCCTCAGATTGCTCTTCATGCATGCATGGGTTTTTTTAAATGCATCATTATTTTTCCTCTGCCTGGATAATTACCTTCTCACTATTTGAGTATTTGTTCTTTCTTTTAAGCTAACACTCACACTGCTTTGTCCAGAAAAGCCTTATTGCTGGACAACTGGAATATATTAGCAAATAGTTCATCTATCATTCTGCTAATCACTTTAAAAGGTCTGTTTAAAGAACAAGAACTAGTAAAAATAGCTTTTCAGATGAAGCAGAGTTCATCCTCCTGCCCAAAGCCAATCCTTACGGTATCACTTATCTATTTCTGCCAATAGGCTCAGCCTCAATCAATACATAGGGCTTTGCTTCTTTATCTTGTACAAAGATATTAACCCCACTACAAAGATATTAATTACTTCAGCCTAATTCATACTCTGCACATAATTTTCATTTTTATTTTTTAAAATATATATTTTTATTGATTTCAGAGAAGAAAGAGGGAGAGAGAGATGGAAACATCAATGATGAGAGAGAATCATTGATCAGCTGCCTCCTGCATGCCCCCTACTGAGGACTGAGCCTGCAACCCGGGCATGTGCCCTTGACCAGAATCAAACCCGGGACCCTTTAGTCCACAGGCTGATGCTCTATCCGCTGAGCCAAACCAGCTACACTGTACATAATTTTTAAAAATCAGCATCATAGTCTGTCCGGTGTGGCTTAGTGATTGAGTGTCAACCTATGAACCAGGAGGTCATGGTTAGATTCCTGGTCAGGACACATGCCTGGGTTTTGAGCTCGATCCCCAATGTGCAGGAGGCAGTTGATCTATTTCCCTCTCATCGATGTTTCTATGTCTTTCCCTTCTTCGCTCTCTAAAAAATCAATAAAAACATTTTTTAAAAATCAGCATTATAGCTATGAAGATATCTTATGTCCATGGTCTTAGTAAAATTAGCACATTGGGAATGAAGAAAGTAGAAATTTAGATTTTTTTACTACTCAACCTATTGATAGGGTTCAGCATCCGCAACCCCAAATATTGCGCCTTGGCATATCAAATATTTTAAGCCAGCGGGTCTCAACCTGTGGGTCGTGACCCCTTTGGCGGTCGAACGACCCTTTCACAGGGGTCGCCTAAGACCATCCTGCATATCAGATATTTACATTACTATTCATAACAGTAGCAACATTACAGTTATGAAGTAACAACGAAAATAATTTTATGGTTGGGTCACAACATGGGGAACTATATTTAAAGGGCCAGAAGGTTGAGAACCACTGTTTCAAGCCAAAGGAATGTGAAAAAACAGCAAAAGCAAGAAGGTCACTCTGACCCTGTCCTTCTCCCTTGAAACCGGTCATAGAACCCTCACGTCAGAGAAGCCCTTTCTATACCCAGAGGCAGGCAGCATCTTTATCTCCAAAGACAAGGGGCACCAAGAGAAATCCAAACCAACAGCTCTTGCCGAGTGTCTCCGGACTACAATGACCTCGTATTCCTCAGCCTATCATTTCCCTAATGCTATCCACTCTTCACCAAACTTAGCATCAAATACTCAGGTTTAACTGTTTCTTTGGGTCTCATGTCATGTAAAACTTACATGAAATAAGTCTCTATGCTTTTCTCCTGCTAATCTGTCTCTGTGAGTTTCATTTTCAGACCCCGCCAGGGACCTTAAGAGGGCTGAGGAAATTTTTTCCTCCCCTGCACTGCAGAATTGCTTGAGACATAGCAATTTAAACAATAAACATTTATTACCTCATATCACTTCAGGTGGTGCGGAATCTGGGAGCAGCTTTGCTGCTCGAGTGTGTCTGGCTCAGAGTAGCTCATGCGGTTACAGCCAAAATGCCAGCAGGGCTGCCGTCACCTGAAGGCTCCCTGAGCTGGGGGATCTACTTCCAGGCTCACTCACCTGGTTGTCAGCAAGAAGCCTCAGTTTCCCACCACTCGTGCCTCTCCTCAGGGTTGCTTACGAAATGGCAGTTGGCTTCCCTTAGTGAATGATAGGGTGGGGGGTGAGGAAGATGTTGGGGGTCGGGAGGGGGGAGGAGGAAGCCAGCAAACCACCAAGAGAAAAGCCACGGTGTCTTTGATATCCTCATCTCAAAAGCAACCACTTCTGCCACATTCAACCAGACACACAGACCATCCCAGGGACAACCTGGGCGGGGATGACGTAGTGTGTGAACACCAGGAGGGCAGGCCGCTGGGGCTGTCTTGGAGCCTGGCTACCCGACTTCCCTTCTCCCACTTCCATCCAGCAGCCTTTTGCTCCCACACTTTGACTACTTCCTCTTTACTAGCTCTTCCCTCACTTGGTTGTAGAGACTCTGAAACACTACTGAGACGCTTCACTTTTATACCTTCTTGGGGAAAAAGAAAAAAGAAATCTCTTCCTACACTATAGGCTCTGCCCGAGTCATGACTCTATCTTCAGGGCTACGTCTCCTGAAGGCCACAAACACCTCCACTTCCCCACTTCTCCTTTCTTTGGTCCACAACAGTTTGACCTGCATCCCAATGTAACTATGATCCCCAGGTCACTGTGACATTGGCAAGAGCTTTGTGGTTGGAAGTTCCTCAATCTGTATAACACTCCATGCACCTCTTTTCCCTTGGCCAGGGTGATACCATTCTTCCCTGCCTTTTGTCTTAACCCTTTCATGGCTGTTTCTCAGCCTCCATTACTGAAATTCTTCCTTTACCGCTCTATAAATATCGGTATTCTTTACAATTCAACCCTCACCTGTCTTTTGTTATTCTAAAAACTTTTACTTTATAATTTCTTCTATATGAGTGGCTTTAGCTACCATCTGTATGCTGCTAACTGATAAACCTAAATTCCCAAAGTAGTCCTCTTTCTCGACTTCCACACTATAACCAAATCCTTGCTTAAGAGTATGAAAGCGCCCTAGCTGGTTTGGCTCAGTGGACAGGGTGTCAACCTGCAGATTGAATGGTCCCTGGTTTGATTCTGGTCAAGGGCACATGACTGGGTTGCGGGCTTGATCCCCAGTAGGGGGACATGTAGGAGGCAGCCAATCAATGATTCTCTCTCATCATTGATGTTTCTATCTTTCTCTCCCTCTCCCTTCCTCTCTGAAATTAAGAAAAATATATCTAAAAGAGAAAAAAAAAAAGAGTGTGAAAGCCCACCAGTTTCTCAATTGATAGATATGTTGGCTCAATTTGAGGGGATCATTTACTTCTGAGAACTTCTAATTGGGAGAGAAAACTTTTTTTTTTAAAGTATTCTTAAAAAAAAACACCTTATCTCCAAAGAGTTTTATCTATTTGGTACAACCCTTAGTGCAAAGGCATAATGGAATATGGATGCAACAAAAGTTTCCCTCCCTTCCCAGAGGAAGCCACCAATATGTCCACCAAGTCATTATTTATCACTAGGGACCCAGTGCATGAATTCGTGCACTTTGAAAGGAACTTTGGGTCGTGAGGCTGCGGTAGGCACAGGGGCGGTTCTCGGCCCATTATCCATGCCCCACCCGGGCCCTCCCACCACGACCCCGATCACCTGTCTGCTGGCAGCCCCACTCCCACCACTGCTGCTCCCACGTGGCATAGGCCCCACTCGCACCCACTGAAGGCACAAAGCAATTGAGGCCGGCACCAGCAGCGGGTGCAAGCGGCAGCTGCTGACCCGATAGCCCCTCAGGAGCAAGGGGAGGTAGAAAAGCCCTCAGAGATGATGGTGCCGAGTGATTGGGACCAGCGCCAGGCACCAGCAGCAGGTGTGAGCACTGGGCAGGACTGCAGCACGCAGGAGCAAAGAATTTTCATTAATCACCAGAGGCTGGCCCCGATGACAGCAACTGTCGCCAGGCCTTGGTCTGGCATCCTCGCTCACCTGCTCCACCACTCCGCCGCTGCCAATGCCCGCCATGGTCTGCTCACACCCCCTGGTGGTCTGCACATGTCATAGCGACCAGTTGTTTGGTTGTTCTGATTGTTCTGCTGTTCAGTCTATTTGCATATTAGCCTTTTATTATATAGGATTTTAGTTCAACATAAAGAAGAGCAGGAGTCTCCCCCTAAAATTGGTTTATGCAGAGAATGATAAATGCAGCTGCTTCGTAATCAACTCCTAACTGCCACCTTCTTCAGACACTTCATGATGGCTGCCCTAAGACTTGCCATATTCTGTCCTAGACAAAAATGCTCTACTAAGAGCAACATCTCCCTGGAACATTCAGGTTTCAGACCTAAATTTCTCCTGAACCACTGTCCTGAGACCAAGGTCTAGGAGTCATGCCCCACAGTACGCTGTTAGCATAGACACTGGTCCACATCCTGCAGCTGCTACTACCAGGGCTACTCCTGCTGCCCCCACTGCTGGGAGCCGGTCCATCCTTGCTGCTTGACACAGTTGCTGCAGAGAAGAAAAATCTGCACAGCATATGTTTCAAGGGACCTGGCGTATATGGCATACTGTTCTTAAGATGTTTGCTCCCCTTCTTGGCGCTATGTGTTTTAACCAAGGTCACCTCTCCAAGAAAGGTTGTTTCCCCAGGTAGGAATTTTTCCCTGAAGTTAGGGAGGGAATAAAACCTCTTGACTAAATGCCAGGCAGGTAGTTAACCACTTTAACTACGAACAATCACCCTTAAGCTACATAATCTTTACTCCCTGGAATGGAGATAAGAAATGCCCTAACCTTTGGAATAGAAATTGATAGGATTAAAATCAACTGGTATAAATACAGATGTAACAAGACAAAAGAAGACAGAACCTAGAAACAGAACATAGTGAGAGAACCTGGCTGAAGAACCTAGAGACAGAACCTAGACACAGAACCTAGAGACAGGACTTGGCTGGAGATCCTAGACAGAACCTAGAGAGAGAACCTAGGGAGAGAACATGGCAAAAGATCCTGGACAGAACCGGCTACAGAACTTGGCTGGAGAACCTAGACAGAACATGGCAGGAGAAACTGGATAAAACCTGGCAGGAGAACCTGGCTACAGAACCTGGCGACAGAACCTGGCTGAGGAACCCAACTATGATGATCACCTGAATGCTGCCTTCGTGTCATTCCTTCTTCGCTGACTCCGTCCACACCTTTGGGGACCCCTGGACCCGCTGGGGTTGGACCCCAGCACCCCATGTTTCTACCCTGTAAATGTGCTGTAGGCAAGAGTTCACATGTTCAGTAGCATCGGAATGCCCAATCAAAGGCCCCCAGGCAGCAGCCTGCTGTTTCTATACATAGAAGATCAGAAAGTTTTAACATTTTTGTGCTGGTAGGTGCCCTTCCTCAAGAGCAAAACCAGAGGTCTGGTCAACCTCACCAGAGTGTATTTTTTCCATTGATTTTGTTGTTTTTTTATAAAGAGTTGAAGGGGAAAGAGAGAGGGCGAGAGAGTGAGAGAAACATCAATGGGAGAGAGCCACATCAATTGGCTGCCTCCTGCACATGCCCTAACTGGGGTAGGGGATCAAAACTGCAACCCAGGTACATGCCCCTGACTGGGAATCGAACAGAGACCCTTTAATGAACAAGCTGACACCCTAACCACTAGCCAGGGCCATGAATGTTATTTTTGCCAGTGACATCTCTGGTACTGAGGCTGCGCATTCAGAATTTCTCCACAGGCTGCCTCTCCAGAGCCTCCATTCTAAGACTGATGAAACCTTCTCTGTACTTCAAGCTCATCTAGTCAGAGACTTCCCAGAGACCAGTCAGCAGTGTTACTGCTGTTCTCGGATTTACCATAAAACTGGCCAGGGACTATAAGAAGAAACTCATGTTTTATACATGGGAGGTGGGGGTAGGGGTAATAGTACAAATAAAACAGAAGAGTAAAAATGGGAGTGAGTTGAGAATACTGGAAATAATGATGGATGATAGGGGCCTCCTAACTAGGGAAGAGAGTGAGGCCAGGAGAACTAGGTGGTAAGATCTGAGGTGAAGACATTCCTGAGAAACTTCTGAGATGATGCCAGAAATTCTATGATGTAAACCAAGGGAGGGACAGGTCCTGAGAAGCTGAGGTATGTCATGAAGGGTCATCAAAGAACGAGTAAAGTTCCAATTGTGTTTTAGCTTCTGAAAGAGTCAGAAGCGCACCAATTATTTGGTTTATTGAAAACTTAAGCCGGAGGGAGACAGTTAATGGCCATAGCTATCTTTAAAATAAAAGCTGCTCCAGAGATTTTATGGGTTTGTGATGAACAAAGAAAACTATATTGATTATGGCATTCACAATCTAAGCAGAGAACGTCTGAGGAATATTTTATGAACAAACTTATTGTTCTACTCACCCCCTTCCCCAAAAGAACTGTTTTATGACTCCAGGTAATCTGCTCAAACAACAGTGTTAATCAAAGCCTAGAGCAGTGGTTCTTAACCTTCTGGCCCTTTAAATACAGTTCCTCATGTTGTGACCCAACCATAAAATTATTTTCATTGCTACTTCATAACTGTAATGTTGCTACTGTCATGAATCGTAATGTAAATATCTGATATGCAGGATGGCCTTAGGCGACCCTTGTGAAAGGGTCATTCGACCGCCAAAGGGGTCTCGACCCACAGGTTGAGAACCGCTGGCCTAGAGGCAAAAGGCTTTTAGGTGCCTAAGACAGTTACACTGCTAGAAAAAATTGAAAACAGGTGTATTTTATTTTATTTTATTGCTTAAAGTATTACAAAGAATAGGACATATGTTTCCTTTTTTTCCCCATTGTCCTTCCCCTGGCCTCCCCTACCCCCAGTCTCTTGTGTCCATTGGTTATGCTTATATGCATGCATATAAGTCCTTCGGTTATTCTCTTACTTCCCCCAGCCCCTTCCAACCCTCCCCAGCCTTCCCGCTGAAAACAGGTGTCTTTATTTGCTTTGTATTAATAGGAAGAAAATGCAGCAGAGGAAGTCTGCCATTTATGAAAAGAGCAGAGCATAGTTAAAATGGACCTTCCTGGAGGGGAGGGGGGGGGCGGGCGGGGAGAAATGGGCGTGCCTATGAAAGGGCAACATGAAGGATCCTTGTGGGGATGCAAATAGTCTGTATTTGACTGCACCAATGCCAATACCCTGGTTGCAATGTTGTACTAAAGTTTTGCAAGATGTTACCACTGTGGAAAACTAGGCTCAGGCTCCATGGGATTTCTGTATTATTTCTTATAACTACATGTGACTCTACAATTATCTCAAAATAAAAAAGTTTCATTGAGTCCAGCTGGCATGGCTCAGCATTGAGCATCGACCCAGGAACCAAGAGGTCACCAGTTTGGTTCCCAACAGGGCAGATATCCAGGTTGCAGGTTCAGCCCCCCACTAGGGGGAGTGCAGGAGGCAGCCGATGGATGATTCGCTCTCATCATTGATGCTTCTATCTCTTTCTCCCTTTCCCTTCCTCTCTGAAATCAATTTTAAAAATATTTTTAAAACTTTTATTGAAAAGGAAAACACACACACACAGAACTTTAGGTTATAGAGAAGAACAGTTACATCCACCCCCCAATAGTTCGGCTAGACCAGTGGTCGGCAAACTGCGGTCCCTTTAGTGTGGCTCTTCCACAAAATACCACGTGCGGGCATGCACCTACAGTGCGATTGAAACTTCGTGGCCACACTCAAGGGGCCAAAGAGCCGCATGTGGCTCGCGAGCCGCAGTTTGCCAATCATTGGACTAGACCAGTGTTCTTCAACCCTAGCTGCAGAAAAAGCATTTGATAAGGTACAACATCCATTTACAATGAAAACACTCAAAACATGGGATAGAAGGAAAGTACTTTAACATAATACAGGGCATCTGTTACAAACCCTCAGCTAATATCATACTCAATGGTGAAAAACGGAAAGCTTTTCCTCTAAAATTAGAAACAAGACAAGGCTACTCTCAACACTCTTATTCAACATAGTTCTGGAAGTCCTAGCCAAAGCAATTAGGCAAGAGAAAAAAATAAAAGGCATCTGAATTAGGAATGAAGTAGATGACATGATTCTGTATATAGAAAATCCTAAATACTCCACCAAAAAAACTATTAGAAACAATAACCAAATATAGTGAAGTTGCAGGATACAAAATCAATGCACAAAAATCCACTGCTTTCTTGTATACTAACAATGAAATTTCAGAAAAAGAAATGAAAAAAAATTCCTTTTGCAATTGCAACCAAAAGAATAAAGTACCTAGGAATAAACTTAAAGGATGTAAGGACCTATACACTGAAAACTACAAAGTATTATTAAAAGAGATTGAAAAAGACACGATGAAATGGAAAGATAGTCCATGTTCATGGATTGGAAGAATCAAATTAGTTAAAACGGCCATATTACCCAAAGCAATATACATATTTAATGCAATTAATGTCATTTTTTAAAAGAATTAGAATAGTGGTTCCCAAACTTATTTGGCCTACCGCCCCCTTTCCAGAAAAAATATTACTCAGCCCCTGGATATTAACTTTTTAAAAATTTTAATAGCAGTTACTCATCACCCCCAAATGCACCTGTGGCCATCACCACCCCCCTGGATCGCTGCAGCGCCCATGGGGGGGGGGAGGGCGGAGGGGGGGGAGCGCCCACTTTGGGAATCACTGAACTAGAACAAAAAATCACCAGGTTTATATGGAACCACAAAAGATTCCAAATAGCCAAAGCAATCCTAGGGGGAACAAAGCTGGAGGGATCACACTTACCTGACTTCACATTATACTACAGAGTGATCAAAACAGCATGGTATTGCCAGAAAAACAGGCACACAGACCAAAGGAACAGAATTGAAATGATTTTTGACAAAGGAGCCAAAAACATATAATGGAGAAAAGAAAGCCTCTTCACTAAATAGTGCTGGGAAAATTGGAAAGCCATGCGCAAAAGAATAAAACTAGATTACAGTTTGTTCTCAAGTACAAAAATCAATTCCAAATGGATCAAAGACCTAAATATAGGATCTGAAACAATAAATTATATAGAAGAAAACAAACTTATGTGCCTGTGGGTGTTTCTTGGCATCTAGAAAGGTTCAGGAATCTGGAGAAGGCGCTGTGGCATAAATTAATAAAGAGATTAGAAATATAATATAAATTTGTAATCCATTGGGGAGCCAGAGGAAGCTTAGCTATAGGAACCAAGTTCTGTCAACCTCTGGACCTCTTGCTCTTTATTAACATAAATTGTCCTAAGGCAAAGCATATATACATATCAAAGGTTAAGGTTTAGTATATAAAGGGTGTCCCAAAATTCACGCAAGAAGTAATTTTGATAGCAAACACAGGTTTATAATTAAAAATTGTAAATTTTTTATTTATTCATAAAGTATACAGTATAGGGTTATGTGTGGAATAGCATATTGGGTAAATGGCCTCCACGGCTTTGCTGGCACATACGCACTCTTTTGTTGAAAATTTCCATGACCATTTTGCATAAATGTGGCTGAATTTCAATGAGGCTCATTTTCATCTTGATGGCTTGGTTAATCGACAAAATTGTCACATTTGGGGTTCAGAAATCCATGAGTGATTGTTGAGAAACAAATGCATCCACAATGTGTCACTGTTTGGTGTGGATTTTGGGCTGGAGGCATCATCAGACCATTCTTCTTTGAAAATGCGGCTGCTCAGGCAATAACAAAAGAGTGCGTATGTGCCAGCAAAGCCATGGAGGCCATTTACCTGATATGTATTCCATACATAACCCTATACTGTATATTTTATGAATCAATAAAAAATTTACAATTTTTAATTATAAACCTGTGTTTTTTATCAAAATTACTTCTTGCGTGAATTTTGGGACACCCTGTAGTAGGCATTGTCTGTTTTGGGGGAACTGCCTTTGGCTGTTCAGGTGTTTGGCCAGCAGGAGACAATAACATGTAGATTAAAATGCCCTCAGCTGTCTGGCAGACAGCCATCATTTATGCATCCTTTTCAGGTTGGGAAATGTCTTCGGCCATTCCAATAGGTAATAACATATGATTCAGCCCTGGGGATCAGGCCTAAACTGGCAGGGGTCCCAGACTACAAAAGGGTGTAGGCTGGGCTGAGGGACCCCCCCCCCCCCAAAAAAAAACTGAGTGAATGAATTTTGTGCACTGGGCCTCTAATAATAATAATAATAATAATAATAATAATAAAACTACAATGAGATACCACCTCACACCTGGTAGAATGGCTATCATCAAGAAGACAAGTAATAACAAAGTATTGGAGAGGCTGTGGAGAAAAGGAACCCTCATTCACTGTTGGTGGGAATGTAAACCAGTATAGCCTCTATGGAAAACAGTGTGGAAGTTACTCAAAAATGGAAAACTACAGTTACCACATGATTCAGCAACCCCTCTTCTGGATATCTACCTGAAAAATTTGAAAAGATTTATTTGCAAAGACATATGTACGCTTATGTTCATTGCAGTATTATTCATGGTGGCCAAGACATGGAAACAGACAAAATATTCCTCAATAGGTGATTGGATAAAGAAGATGTGGTACACATATACAACACAGCCATAAGAAAAGATGAAATATTGACATTTGCAACAACATGGATGGATGTAGAGAATGTCAGGCTAAGTGAAACAAGTCAGACAGAAAAAATCAAGAACCATATGATTTCACTCATGAAGGATATAAAACTGAAAGCAACGGATGAACAAACCAGAAAAACAAGCAAACAAAAACTCAGAGATAGACAACAGTATGGTGGTTACCAGAGGGAAGGAAGGTGGGGCCTAGTAAAGGGTAAAGGGGCGTCTAATATCTGATAATGGAAGAAGATTCAATTTTGGGTGATAAACAAACAATGCAATATAAAGATGATGTATCATAGAATTGTACACTTGAAACCTATATAATCCTATTCACAACTAGAGGCCCAATGCACAAAATTCGTGCACTGGGCGGGGGGGCCCTCAGCCCAGCCTGTGCCCTCTCACAGTCTGGGAGCCCTTGGGAGATGTCCGACTGACAGCTTAGGCCCACTTCCCTATGTCTGCCCCCTGGTGGTCAGTGCACGTCATAGCAAGTGGTTGAGGGGCCTTAGCATATCATTAGCATGTTACGCTTTGATTGGCTGAACGGCCACCAACCAGATACTTAGCACATTAGGCTTTTATTATATAGGATTCATCCAAATACATTTAATTTTTTAAAAAAGAAAGAAAAAAGTAACATAAAACAAACTTTACTCTCTGGTTCAACTAATTCTCTGTCATTTCTTTATCAGACTTGTTCTGATTTTTAATTTTTTCTGTACAAACTTCAGAAAATCCTTAGAATTGGGGAGGTTCTAAGGATTAGAAAGAATTTTATGATGTTAAGTCAGCCTATCATAGGTTAAATTTTGCCTTTCCATTTGCAAATTCTTTTGTTTCCCTTAGTAGTGAGTTAAAAGTTTTATTTAGTTAGAGTTTTACATTTCTTGCTAGATTATTCCCAGAACATTTTTTTTCTTATTTCTATTGTAAATAGAATTTTTCAAGTCCTTGATGTTTGTATGTATGAAATGATTTCTCAATACAGTGGGGCCTTGACTTACGAGTTTAATTCGTTCTGAGACCGAGCTCGTTAAGGAGCTCGTTAACTCAAATTACTCTGTCAACTCAATGCAAAAAATCCGCCGAGAGACAGGTGGTATCTCAAAAAACTCGTTAGTTGGGACACTTGTAAGTCAAGGCCCCACTGTACTAACTTCATACCAATCTACCTGATTCTCTTGAAAAATGTTGTGTTTTTCTCCTATATTTTCCAAGTATATAATAACATCTGCAAATAATTTATAAATTTATCATTCCCACAAATAATCTTTTCTTATTTTGAAAAGTTTATTAAATATAATGTTACATAATAGGCTGAAAGCTTAGCAATAATTTTTGAGCTATAATTAAAATATGATAAAATATGCTACACAATTTTAAAGTGTGTAAATTAGTGATTATACAACCATCACCACTAACTCCAGAATATTTTTGTTACCCCAAAATAAAATCCCATAGCCATGAATGGTTATTTTCTATTCTTCTCTCCCCTTAACTTCTGGCATCCACCAGTCTACTTTCTATCTCTATGGATTTGCCTAGCCTGGATATTTCATATAAATGGGATCATACAATACATGGCCTCTTGTGCATAGCTTCTTTCACTTAGCATAATGTTTTTGAGGTCCATCCATGTTGTAGCATGTAATAGAACTTCATTCCTTTCTATGGCAAAACAATACTCCGTTTTTATGTATTTACCATATTTTTTATCCATTCACCAGTTGATCAGTTGGTGGACATTTGGATTGTTTCCACTTTGGGGCTATTTTGGATAATGCTGTTATGAACACTTGTGTACAAGATTGTATGCGGTTATATATTTTTATTTCTCTAAGATATATACCTAGGAGAAGAATTGCTTGTAGGCTTAACTTTTTAAGAAATTGTCAAATTGTTTTTCATAGCCACTGAACTAATTTTTATTCCCATCAGCAATGTATGAGGAATCGTATTTTTCCAAATTCTTGCCAACACTTGTTATTGTCTTTTTAAAAGAGTATAATAGTTGTCCTGACTGGTTGGTTGAGTGTTGTCCCATGCACCAAAAGGTTGCTGGTTTGACTCCTGGTCAGGATACATGCCTGGGTTTGGGGCTGGATCCCCTAGTAGGGAGCATGCAGGATGTAGCCAATCAGTGTTTCTCACATAGATGTTTCTCTCTGACATTGATATTTCTCTCTCCTCTCTCTCTCTTCTCTCTCTCTCTCTCTCTCTCTCCCCTCCTTTCTTCTCTCTCTAAATATCACTAACCCCCCCCCCCCCAAAAAATTATTATAGTCAACATAGTGGGTATGAAGTGGTATCTTATTGTTTTGATTTGCATTTCCCTAGTGATTAGTGGTGTTAGGCATCTTTCATGAACTCACTATCATTTGTATACCTTCTTTGGAGAAATGTATATTCAAATCCTTTGTCCATTTTTTTCAGTTGGATTGTATTTTATTGTTAAACTATTAGAATTCTTTATATATTCTAGATACAAATCCCTTATCAGATATATGACTTGCAAATGCTTTATCCCTTTTGCAACTAGTTGTTTCACTTACTGGTGGATGTCCTTCAAAACACAAAAATATTTCATGGTAATGAAGTCCAATTTATCGTTTTGTTGCTTGTGCTTTTGGTGTCATATCTAAGAAACCATTGCCTAATCCAAGGTCACAAAGAGTTATATCTATGTTTTCTTATAAGAGTTTTGTAATTTGAGTTCTTAGATTTAGGTCTGAACCCTTTTAAAAATATGTTTTTATTTATTTTAGAGAAGGAGGGAGAGCGGGGGAAGGGAAAGAGAGAAAGAGGGAAACATCATTGTGAGAGAGATACATTGATTGGCTGCCTCCCATACGCACCCCAACCAGGGATTGAACCTGCAACCTGGGTATGTGCCCTGACCGGGAATCAAATCCACAACCTTTTGGTTTATGGAACGATGCTCCAACCAACTGAGCCACCCAGTCAAGACCACAGATAATCTTTTCAATTAGTTTTCTTTAATTTATTTCAATGGTGTTTTGGTTTTTACAGTATGAATCATCTACTTCTTTTTTCAAATTTATTTGTAAGTATCTTATTATTTTTATGCTATTATAATTTCTTAATTTTATCTTTTGATTGTTATTGCTAGTGTATAGAAATATAACTATTTTTGTATACTGATCCAAATATATCTCTGCAACATTGCTGAACTCATTTATTAGCCCAAATAGATTTTTGTGTGAAATCTTTAGGATTTTTCTATATATAATATTATGTTATCTACAAATAAAGATAATTTTATATTTTCCTTTCTAATCTTGGTTTATTTTATTTTATTTTCTTGCCTAATTTCCCTGGCTAGAACCTTCAGTATAATGTTGAATACAGTGACAAAAGCAGGCATCCTTGTTTCCACTATTTTTTAACTTCTATTTTTTCTCCTAATTCTAAAGATATTTTCATTAGCTAGGAAAATTTTAGTGGTAATAGTAGAAGGTAATAGTAACCTTCTGTTAATTGGAATGCTTTTAATATTTTCCTATTGAACATAAGTTGGCCTGGAAGTTAAATAGATTTGTGTAATATATTCTTATTCTCTAATGAACATTATTTTTTATTCAAAAGTAGATGTTAAAAGTTTTTATCAACTTTTTTTCAAAGTCCATAGAGTTGATCTTCCTTAGATCTATTCATAAAATAGATGTCCTAATATTTAATCCTTCCTGTATATATGAAATAAATCCCATTTTGTCATGTTATTTTTAAAGATATTGTGGGATTCTTTTTCCTAATATTTTATTTAGTATTGTTCTGTCAATATTTATAAGTGAGATTAGAGCCTTTGTCAGATTTATTATCAACATCATTCTTGCTTCAGATAAAGAATTTGGAAGGTTTCTTTAAGTACTGAAATAGCTTAAATAGTTTTGAAATTATCTGTTCTTTAAAGCTGCACATAACCAGCTATGGGAAGTACCTGATGCAAAAAAAAAAAAAAAAAAAGGAAGTACCCAATGCTTTTTTTGTGGGACAGTTCTTTGTACTTTCTTTTATGGTAAGTGATTTGTTTATACTTTTTGTTTCCTTTGAGATCAGTTTTAGTAAATTATAGTTTCTTTAAAAGTCCATTTTAACTGGAAAGCCACATGCAAACAAATGAAACTGGATTACAGTTTATCCCCATGTACAAAAATTAATTCAAAATGGATCAAAGACCAAACATAAGACCCAAAACTACAAGTTACATAGAAAAAAATATAGGTACCAAATTTTTTGACCTGGGGGGTGGGGGTAGGACTTGACCTCAACGGCAAGGGAGGTAAAGGCAAAAATAAATGAATGGGACTATATCAAACTGAAGAGCTTCTGCACAGCAAAAGAAATGAACAACAAAGCAAACAGGCAGCCAACCAGATGGGAAATGATATTTGCAAACAGTAGCTTCAACAAAGGCTTAATTTCCAAAATATATAAAGAACTTGTAAAACTTAACACCAAACAAATAAACAATCCAATCAAAAAGTGGGCAGAAGACCTGAAAATACATCTCTCCCAAGAAAACATACAAACAGCCAATAGATATATGAAAAGATATTCAACCTCACTGGCAATTAGAGAAATGCAAATTAAAACTACAATGAGGGCTGACCGGTTTGGCTCAGTGGATAGAGCATCGGCCTGCGGACTGAAGAGTCCCGGGTTTGATTCCAGTCAAGGGCATGTACCTTGGTTGCGGGCACATCCCCGGTGGGGGGTGTGCAGGAGGCAGCTGATCGATGTTTCTCTCTCATCGATGTTTCTAACTCTCTATCCCTCTCCCTTCCTCTCTGTAAAAAATCAATAAAATATATTAAAAAAAAAAAACTACAATGAGATACCACCTTACACCTGTTAGGGTGGCCAATATCAACAAGACAAGCAACTAATAAGGGTTGGAGAGGTTGTGGGAAATAGGGAACCCTTATTCACTACTGGTGGGAATGTAGACTGGTACAACCACTATGGAAAGCAGTCTAGCTATTCTTCAAAAAAGTTAATAGAGCTACCATATGACCCAACAACCTGATTCCTGGGTATATACCCAAAAAACTCAAAATCGTTTATATGCAAAGATATATGCATCCCTAGGTTCATTGCAGCATTATTCATGATGGCCTAGACATGGAAACAGCCAAAGTGCCCTGCGATAGAGAACTGGATAAAGAAGATGTGGTACATATACACAGTGGAATACTACTCAGCCATAAGAAAGGATGAAATACTGTCATTTACAACATGGATGGATCTTGAGAACATTATGCTAAGTGAAATAAGTCAGACAGAAAAAGCTAAGAACCATACGATTTCTCTCATATGTAAGATATAAAACTGAAACTTATGAACACAAGCAGCAGTGTGGTGGTTGCCGGGTGGGGAGAAAAGGGGGTCTTAATATGAGATGACAGGAGAAGATTTGACTTTGGGTGGTGGACACATGGTGATGTATACAGATTTTGTAACTTAGAGATCCACACATAAAACCTATATGTTCTTGTTGACCAATGTCACCCAAATAAAATTTAATTTAAAAAAAAGTCCATTTTGTCTAGAATTTACAAATGATTGCATGAAGTGTATTTTTGCTTTTTTTTCTTAATTAATTTAGCTAAACATTTATCTATTTACTAGAGGCCCAGTGCACGATTCATGCACTGGGGAGGGGGGGGTCTCTCAGCCCGGCCTGCGCCCTCTCGCAGTCTGGGACCCCTTGGGGGATGTCTGCCTGCCGGCTTAGAGAGCAGGCCTAAGCCGGCAGGCGGATATCCCCCAAGGGGGTCTTTAGTGCTGCCTCATGGAGGCGGGAGAGACTCCCTCTGGCTGACTGGCGCTCCCCCTGTGGGAGCACACTGACCACCAGGGGGCAGCTCCTGCGTTGAGCGTCTGCTCCCTGGTAATCAGTGCACGTCATAGCGACCGATGGTTCCTCCATTCGGTTGATTTGCATGTTAAGGTTTTATTATATAGGATTTCCTAAGCAGCCAGCTCTTGGATTATTTAATTCTAGCACTTTTTGTTTTCTAATTAGTTTCTATTTTTATCTCTTTTTTGTATTAAATATATTTTTATTGATTTCAGAGAGGAAGGGAGAGAGAGAGAGAAATATAAATGATGAGAATCATTGATCAGCTGCCTCCTGCATGTCACCTACTGGGGATCAAGCAAGCAACCTGGGCATGTACTCTGACTGGGAATCGAACCATGATGCTCAACCACTGAGTCACACTGGCCAAGCTACCTTTATCTTTTTAACCTTTTGTCTCTGCTTTCTTATTTAGTTTGCTGATTTTTGTTTAACTTCATTTAGGTGCTTACTTCATCAGTTTTCACTCTTCCTTATTAGTTAGTATTATGAAAGTTTTCCAGCTGGTTTGTGATTTATTCACCGCTTGATAAGACCTAGTTTGGAATATTTGTAGAGCCAGTTTCTAGACTATGTTTGTGTCACTATGACCTGGAATATAAGTAATTTATATCTGATTAAAAACCAAAATCATTTAAACAAGCACTGATAATCAATGACAAGGCTGGTCAAACTTAGTGCATGACATAACTTCGATCTGGCAAAGGACAGGTAGGCACTGAACTTTTATACAAACTTTTTGTACGGTAACTTGTTTGCTCTGACTCAGACCCAAACTCCACCCCATGTGCCTAACACCAGCTAAAATAGCCTGCCTTGACCTTACTGTTTTTGCAATATTTGACACAGTTCATTAAATTCAAGACTCCCCCCAGCAATTTTAGTATACCCTTCCTCTTTGTACAGCCACATGGTCTGCGTGTAAAAGTTACCCTTGTTCTTTCCTTCTCAGAGATGTTTTTAGCTTAGGTCTTGAGTGTCTCCTTATTGCAATAGTCTCCCTTAATAAAGTCTTGCCTTGTTCACTATCCAGACTTGCATTTTGCTTGATAGCATGCGTTTGAAAGACACGTTGATTCCTAAAATGCCATTGATTTTAGATGATCATTTTGCTGCTAGCAATTTTTTCTTATTAAATATTATATTTATAAATGTAGCTATTTTTGGAATCTCCTAGTACAATCCCTAGCAATTCTGAATAAGTCCAGGTCAATAAACCTGCTACTGTGGCATATTACATAAGTATTTAAAATATAATGTTTCCTCTAAACACTGCTTAAGCAGTGTCACATGGGATATGTAATATTTTTATTATCATCCTTCTCTAAATAGTCTACAATTCTATTTGGATTTTTCTCTTGAGCCTAAGAGCTGTTTAACCCAAAGAATTTTATTTCCAAGTGGGTAGGGACTTTTGTTTCCCTGTTATACTTTTATTTTATTACATTGCTATGAGAGAAAGTTGTCTGGACTATTTATTTTATATTTTTTAATGTATTGAGGTTTTCTTCTTTTTTTTTTTTTTGAGGTTTCCTTTTTAATTGGGACTATAAGAACGAGGTATATCTGTTTTCAGAATTACAGAGTTTGATATGCACCAATTAGCTCCATCTTATTAATTATGTTAAGTTCACTATATTCTTCTTCTTCTTTTTACTTTAATTTTTTTGGGGGGGAGGTACGCTTTGTCATGGACTAAGGGTGAATTAAAGTACCCTGCCACTAATGTGTTTCTGTCCACTTCTTTTTTATATATTTATTTATTTTTATTGATTTCAGAGAGGAAAGGAGAAGGAAAGAGAGATAGAAACATCAAGGATGAGAGAGAATTATTGATCAGCTGTCTCCTGCACGCCCCCTACTGGGGATCGAGCCTGCAACCTGGGCATGTGCCCTGACCAGGAATTGAACCATGACCTCCTGGTTCATAGGTCGACGCTTAACTACTGAGCCACTCTGGCTGGGCTTCTATCTACTTCTTTGTGTAGATCTTAACTTTTGCTTTAAGGACTCTATATTGCTGCTGTTTTTACATAGATATTCATAACTGTTATCTCTGTGAATTTCACAATTTGGCCTATGAAGTGCCCCTCTCTGTCTTATTTAATGCTTTTTGTTCTGAACTCAGTCACATTTGAAATTAAGATTGTGACTACTTTTGTTTGCATTAGCCTAGTCTAGTTTACCCATTCATTTATCACCTTTGTTCTTTTCACTTTCCATTCTTTTGAACCTCTTTGTTTTAGGTTTCTCACTCTATACAGTGTAGAATATTTTTCTTTTCTGGTATCCAGTATGACTTTTCCCCTTTTAATGGGTGAGTTTGACTCACTTATAATTATTACAATCATCTACAATAATTGATATGAAAGATATGTTTTGTCATGCTTATGTTATCTTGTGTGACAATTCATGTTTTCAAATTTAAAAAATAATTACCTGTGTGAGATTTTGCTTGTGTATATATGCACTAGTGACCCGTTGTGCAAATCACGCGAGACCCGGAACCCCTTCCCCCCCCCGCATGCCACAGGACCACCCCAATTCCCAGAGTCCTGCCCCGCGTGGCCGGCATGCCATGGGACAGCCCTGAGTCCTGTAGTGCTGCCCCAATGCCTCACCCCCGCAGCGCGTGCGAGGTGCCATGGAAACCCCGGCAGAAGCTGCATGAAGCAGCCACTGAGACCCCCGTGCCCCCGCAGGGCCACAGGAACCCTGGCAGAAGCCACGTGGAGCGGCCCCTGGCTCCACCCCCACTTGTGCACCACCATCTTGTGATGGTGTTATGGTGTGATGGTCAATTTGCATAATACCGCTTTATTATATAGGATTTCTTCGGATGATTATAAACATTTGTATCCTTGTCAAACACCTAATCTTTTCTTTAGACAATATTATAAACGTCCTATAATAAACAATAATAAAATGAGTAGTTTTCCTCTTCTTTCCACCTCTCCTTTCTCTCTATAACTTCCCAGTTGTAGTTAATTATACAACCTTTCTGTTTAATAGCAATAACCCCCACATTTATTTTAGTTTTAGTCCTAATCAGCAGTCCTCATACTACCTACCTTATGCTATCTAGTCATCTCTTCTTTGATAAAATGTGCCCACTGGCATATTCTTCAAATGACTTAATGAAAACTAGTTCTAAGATCTTGTGTTTTCAAAACTGTTTGCCTTTATAATTAGGCAACAGTATGACTAGATATAAAATCCCTGAGTTATCCCCCTTTCCTTGAGGATTTTGTCTCTTTTGCTCTGTCTACAATGTCTTCTAGGAAGAAATTGAGAAGAAATCTGAAGTAGGTCTAAGTGTTCCTTATTATAAGTGATATATTTTCTTTAACTGCTTTATTTTTTAAAATCAAATAATTTAAGAGCATATATATTGGTGTTGACCAGGGGTCCTCAAACTATGGCCCATGGGCCACATGTGGCCCGCCGAAAACATTTATCCAGCCCGCCAGGTGTTTTTGCCGCCGCTGCCTGTCCTGCTTAGCAGCCGATTCGTCCCGGGCCCGCAGTGCGCATGTGTGGAATGTCTGAGGGACAGTGAACTGGCCCCTGTTTAAAAAGTTTGAGGACCTCTGGTGTTGACCATGTGGGACCACTTTTTAAAATAGTATATCCCTTTTACATTTTCAGGCTGAAGCCTCCTATTTCTGCATTTTTTCTTGAGTTATATTTTAAAATTTTTTTCTATTCCAAAATTTATTTTTCTTCTTTGCTTCCAAGATCTATGGATCTATGTTTTTCTTCAGCTCTGGCAAATTCACACTATTATCTCTTCATATATTGCCTCTCCTTTCTCATTATTATTTCTATTTGGAATTCTCTCTAAGTGTTAAATCTTCTCATTTTATTTATTTACTTATTTTTGTTAATCATCACCTGAGGATATTTTCCCATTGTTTTTTAGAGAATGTGGAAGAGAGGGGGAGAGACATAGAGAGAGCAACATGGATATGAGAAAGACACATTGATTGGTTGCCTCCCACACCCCAACTAGGGCTGGGGATTGAGCCTGCAACCTGAGGTGCGTGCTGCTGACCAGAATCGAACCAGGTATTCTTCAGTCCTCGGGCCAATGCTTTATCCACTGAGTCCAACCAGCTAGGGCAGATCTTCTCATTTTAGTTTCCATATATTTTAACCTTTTTTCCCCCCATATTTTCCATTTCCTTGTTTCTCTTTACTTCTGGATCAGTTTTTCAGATAGATCTTCTGGTTCTCACTTGAATTACCTAATCTACTTAATCCCTTCACTGAGGTTTTCGGGGTTTTTGTGGGTTTTTTGTTTTGCCAACAATTACTAGAATATCTTTTATTTCTGGTTTCCTTGGAATTGTTTTCATAATGCTTCTGTTCATTCATTTCTAAAGTGTTTCTAGTTGAACGTTCACTTTATGCTTTATTTAAACACTAGAGGCCTGGTGCACAACATTCGTGCACGGGGGTGGGGGAGTCCCTCAGCCCGGCCTGCGCCCTCTCGCATTCCAGGATCCCTGAGAGAGGCTCCGCCACTGCTGCTGCACTTGCCAGCCGTGAGCCCGGCTTCTGGCTGAGTGGTGCTCCCCCTGTGGGAGCTCACTGACCACCAGGGAGCAGCTCCTTCACTGAGCGCCTGCCCCCTGGTGGTCAGTGCGCGTCATAGTGACTGGTGGTTCAGCTGTTCAGTCGATTTGCATATTAGGGTTTTATTATATAGGATTTCACACATAGCTATTTTAAGTTTATGTATGTAATTGTAATTCCAATACTTGACATCGTTGGGGAATCTAAATCTGTTGTTTCTTGTTTCTGCTGACTCTCACTCATGGTTATTATCTTCTTGTGTGTTTGGTAATCCTTATGAGTTCATTGCTTGATCATAATCTGTGGGAATCCTCTGAACCAAATTTGGAGTGCTTTCCTCCATATAAGGTCTGTTTCTATTTTTGCCAGTAACCAAGACCATTTCCTCCTTGGGATTTTTGGCTTAGGGTATTCCATGTTCAGCTTGGCCACATAGCTGCTGTGCCAAGGTTTACTACCCACAACAGTTGTGTTGCTATAGGAACACTTTCTCAGGCCAACACTATGTCCTGGCTTCCTGCCCACCTAAGTAGCTTCCTCTTAACTCTGGCTTTCTACTGTTTTCCAAGCCAGCAGAAATTTGGCTTATGACCAAAACTTTGTGTGTGAGTTTGACCTTGACTTCTCCCCAGCCAGTGGAGATAGGACATTACAGGGATGTTCACAATGCAAACTGTTCTCCCTGACTGTCACAGTTGCAGACTGTTTTCTGCAAATACAACTTGTCCCTGTTGCTGCACTCTCTCTGTTTCTTGGAACCTTATGTAGTCTAAGGAAGCCCCCACAACCAGCCTGTGAATCTCATTCCTATCTTTGAAACAAAAGATTTAGGCTCTCCACAAATTTAAATTATGTCCTTAACCTTGAAGCTGTATATTATGCTATTTAGCCCTATCCCTAACTCAAATTCAATCCCAAATTCAACCTAATGAGATCTTCCTAAAATATGCACTCTTAACATCCTCCCTTACTCAACCCTTAGGCTTCTTTCGTAATTCAGAGATTTGTCTCATAGCTTTTTCTTCTCATTCTGCTTTGTTACTTTTGGGTGTTTATCCCCTGCCACCACCACCACCAAAAAAAAAAAAAAAAGGAAAAATGCTAACTTTACGCTACTGTCTTCAAATCTTAAATCCATTACATTCATGCACTTTTATTGTGTTTGGCCCTGGCTGATGTGGCTCAGTTGGTTGGGCATCTTCCCATGCACTGAAAGGTTGCTGGTTTAATTCCTGGTCAGGGCACATGACTGGGTTGTGGGCTTGATCCTCAGTAGGGGATGTGCAGGAGGCAGCCATCGATGTTTCTCTCTCTCTCAAAAAATCTATTAAAATATTTTTACAAACCAAAAATGATGTTTGGCAGTTTGTTTCCCCTAACATTCAACTACCAGGTGCAACTCATCTTGGTTTAAAATATTTTCATAACACTTTAATTTTATGTGTGGTTCCCACTGTGTGGTCTTATATCTCCAATGTTTAAAAAAATCTTATCAAGGACTTTGAAAGTGTTTTACTAAAGCAAAAGCATAATGATGAAATGGTAATGTAAATATTAAAGTTCAGAATGTCAAATGTAAAAAATGAACAGGACTTCCATTTTTAGATAAGTGAAGAGGCAAATGTGATAATTTCATAGAAACAAGTGAAAAAGAAAAATATATGACTAGAGTGAATAGAATAGAAGATGAATAGAATTCTGAAAATTAGCAATCCAGCTATTTTTTCTTGTTGTGTTATTTTCTAAGTAACTCTGTTAAGTTTTGGCATGAAGTCAAATATGTTAAATCAACTTCTAACAAGACACTGTGACCTCTGGCAACTCAATTTCATTTTTCATTACCAAAATAAACAACAGGGTACAAAATTAAATAATTCTCTTTGCTAAAGTCAGAAAGAGGCCAAAACTACAGATATTTTATTCAAACTTACACTCCTTATATGCTAAAACAGGTAGTTCTCACAGTTGTCAAAAAGTCTGCAACAATTAGCTGCAGAGTTATTGAAAATATGCTCAGAGAGAAAGTAAAACAAGGTATTGGCAAAATTCCATTGTCAGCTTATTTGTCATTGTGTAATGTCAATGGAATTCAATGTGAAAGAGGAATGCTTGTCCTATGCTAGCAAATATTCTGTTTAGAGTTGGATGAAGCCACTAATCACTAATGTGCAGAACATGAATCAGTTCTTGGCACATATGTGGTATATGAAAGAGAAGTACTAGAGGAGTTTTTCTGCTCATTATTAATATATAATGCTACAGGAAAAAATATTGTTTTTAGAGTCATCAATATTTTGTGAGCTATAACATAGACTGCAAAGGATATGCTGGATTCAATTCTGATGGTACCCCAGCTAATTACATGTAACAATAAAGGGTGCACATTAAAGCCAACTCATGCATTGCTTCATAAAAAAGAATGAGTGGTCATCTGGCCAGTATGGCTCAGTGGTTGAGCTTGGACCCATGAACCAAGATGTCACCAGTTCGATTCCCAATCAGAGCACGTACCCAGGTTGCGGGCTCAATCCCCAGTAGGGTGTGCATAGGAGGCAGCTGATTGATGTTATTGTTAAAGCTTATATCCAATGGAAAATTATCAGTTTAAGTAGCAGAACAGATATCGCATGTAAGAAACCGAAGAAGCCCTTCAGATGAAACAAGATTCCACCTAGTAAGGCCTGCAGGTTTCCTGGAGGCCATACATGCCGAATGACTTGAAACCTAGGAAAACTGTGTCTTCCTGGGAGAGAAATACCAACACGGCTATCACACCTGAAAATATAGGGTATTTCTCTGTCTTTTATTAGGAGTTCTTGCCGGGAGCCGGTCCATCCTTGCTGCTTGACACAGTCGCTGCAGAGAAGAAACATCTGCACAGCATATGTTTCAAGGGACCTGGCGTATATGGCATACTGTTCTTAATATGTTTGCTCCCTTTAGCACTATGTGTTTTAACCAAGGTCACCTCTCCGAGAAAGGTTGTTTTCCCAGGTAGGGATTTTTCCCTGAAGTTAAGGAGGGGATAAAACCTCTTAACTAAGTGCCAGGCGGGTAGTTAATCACTTTAACTACAAACAATCACCCTTAAGCTACATAATCTTTACTCCCTGGAATGGAGATAAGAAACGCCCTAACCTTTGCAATAGAAATTGACAGGATTAAAATCAACTGGTATAAATACAGATGTAACAAGACAACAAGACAGAGAACCTAGAGAGAGAACCAAGAGACAGGACTTGGCTGGAGATCCTAGACAGAACCTAGACACAGAACCGAGAGTCAGGACCTGGCTGAAGAACCTAGAGACAGAACCGAGAGACAGGACTTGGCTGAAGATCCTACACAGAACCTAGAGACAGAACCTAGCGAGAGAACATGGCTACAGAACCTGGCTGGAGATCCTGACCAGAACTTGGCTGGATCCTAACCAGAACTTCGCTGGAGACCAGAACTTCGCTGGAGATCCTGACCAGAACTCGGCTGGAGTTCCTGGCTTGAGATCCTGGAGGGAGAACCTCGCTATGCTGATCAACTGAACGCTGACCCCGTGCCATTCCTTCTTCGACTCCGTCCACACCTTTGGGAACCCCTGGACCTGCTGGGGTTGGACCCCAGCAAGTTCTGAAATTGAGTCCCATACCCTTTGTTAATAGATGAACTACGACTAAGGTCTGCTATGAAAAATCTCTACTGAATCTGACCCAATGAATTAAACAATTCTTGTGATTCATACGAAGTTTATCTAGTCTCAAGGCATTTGCTGTTCTTTTTTTTTTTTTTAAATAACAGCTTTGGAATATCATTCATCTATTAAACAATTCACCCATTAAAGTTTATAATTTAATAGATTTTAAGTATATTCAAAGAGTTGTGAAACCATCACAATTAATTTCATTTTCTCACCCAGGCTGGCCAGGCACCCAAGCGGGACCCCCACCCTGATCCGGATCACCCTTCAGGGCAAACCAGCCGGCCCCCACCCATGCACCAGGACTCTATCCTATATAGTAAAAGGGTAATATGCAAACTGACCCTAACAGCAGAACGACTGAGAATGACTGGTCACTATGACACACACTGACCACCAGGGAGCAGACGCTCAATGCAGGAGATGCCCCCTGGTGGTCAATGTGCTCCCACAGGGGGAGCTCTGCTCAGCCACAAGCCAGGCTGACGGCTGCCAGTACAGCAGCGGTGGTGGGAGCCTTTCCTGCCTCCTCAGCAGCGCTAAGGATGTCCGACTGCAGCTTAGGCCTGCTCCCCGCTGGCAAGTGGACATCCCCCAAGGGCTCCTGGGCTGCCAGAGGGATGTCTGACTGCCAGCTTAGGCCCAATCCCCTGGGGAGCGGGCCTAAGCCAGCAGGTGGTCATCCCCCAAGGGGTCCCAGACTGTATCATTGGCAAATATGTTCTCCCATACAGTAGGTTCCCTTTTCATTTTGTTGATCGTTTCTTTTGCTGTGCTGAAGCTTTTTATTTTAATGTAGTCCCACTTGTTTTTTTTTCTCCTTAATTTCCTTTGCCCTAGGAGATGTAACTGTAAACATATTGCTACGCAAGATGTCTGAGATTTTGTTGCCTATAGTTTTTTCTAGGATTTTTATGGTTTCACGACTTACATCTAAGTTCTTTATCCATTTTGAATTTATTCTTGTGTATGGTGTAACTTGGTGGTCTAGTTTCATTTTTTTTTTTCATATATCTGTCCAATTTTCCCAACACCATTTATTGAAGAGACTGTCTTGACTTCATTGTATGTTCTTGCCTCCTTCGTCAAATATTAATTGAGAGTAATGGTATGGTACGATTTCTGGGTTCTCTGTTCTGTTCCATTGATCTATATGCCTGTTCTTGTGCCAGTATCCAGCTATTTTGATTATGGTGGCTTTGTAGTATAACTTGAAATTTGGTATTGTGATTCCTCCAACTTCGTTATTTTTTTTCTCAAAATTGCTGCAGCTATTTGGTGTCTTTTTTTGGTTCCATATACATTTTTGGAGTATTTGTTCTAGATATGTGAAATATCCTGTTGGTATTTTAATAGGGATTGCATTGAATCTACAGATTACCATGGGTGGTATGGACATTTTAATTATGTTGATTCTACCAATCCATGAACATGGTATATTCTTCCACTTGTTTATATCTTCTATCTCTTTTTTCAACATCCTGAAGTTTTCCAAGTACAGGTCTTTTGCCTCCTTGGTTAAGTTTATTCCTAAGTATTTTAATTTTTTTGTTGCGGTGGTAAATGGGATTACTTGTTTAGTTTCTCTTTCTGATAATTCATTATTGATGTATAAAAAAGCCATCAATTTTTGGGTGTTGATTTTGTATCCTACTACATTGCTAAATTCATTTATTAAATCTAGTATTTTTTTGGTGGAGTCTTTAGGGCTTTCTATGTACAATATCATGTCATCTGCAAATAATGAGTTTTACTTCCTCCTTTTCATTTTGGGATGCCTTTTATTTCTTCTTGTCTAATTGCTGTGGCTAGAACTTTCAGTGCTATGTTGAATTAAGAGTGGTGAAAGCAGACATCCCTGTCTTGTTCCTGTTCTTAGGGGAAATGGTTTTACTTTTTGTCCATTGAGTATGATGTGCACTAGGTTTGTTATATATGGCCTTTACCATGTGGAGATATGCTCCCTCTATTCCCACTTTTCTGAGAGTTTTTACCAAAAATGGGTGTTGGATTTTGTTGAATGCTTTTTCTGCGTCTATTGATATGTATAATTATTTCTCTCTTTACCGCATCCAGCGTGGCTAGAGAGTGGATACAAGTACTGAGTAGGGGTGACAGGGAATTGAGAAAATGAAAGAGATAGATGCAGAAACAGTAGGGAAAGCTCGGACCAGGTGGGACAGCTGTCCTCTGATGGAGAGACAGTGACCCAGAGCCGGTGCAGCGCGTTTATTATATATAGCATGATTCCAGGAAGTTTTACTAAAATTTAAAACAAAGGAAATTATGAGAAATCATGGTTAAAGATTAAGCTATAATTTTTCATTCTTGTGGCTTTGTAATTGTCACTCCTGGCTAAGCCCGGATAATTGCGCCTGTTCCTTGCGCCTGGCTGAACTTAGATAATGAAACCCACCCCCTGGCACCTGAGCTAAGGGTCAGGCTGACAACGTACCTGCCTCTGGCACGGTACATTTCCAGGATGTGGCTCTGTTAACGCCACTGGACTCAGCTGACAATAATTAAAGAAATGCTTATGTGCCTTCCCAGGCACTCTCTACAGATATGATCATGTGATTTTTGTCTTTCGATTTGTTTATGTGATTTATCACATTTATTGATTTGCATATATAGTACCAGCCTTGCATCCCTGGACTAAATCCCATTTGGTCATTCACTACAATTAATTTTTAAAAAAATATATTTTATTGATTTTTTACAAAGAGGAAGGGAGAGGGATAGAGAGTTAGAAACATTGATGAGAGAGAAGCATCAATCAGCTGCCTCCTGCACACCCCCTACTGGGGATGTGCCTGCAACCAAGGTACATGCCCTTGACCAGAATCGATCCTGGGACCCCTCAGTCCCCAGGCCAACGCTCTAACCAGTGAGTCAAACTGGCTAGGGCGCTACAATTAATTTTAAAACATTTTCATCACCCCCAAAAGAAACCCTGTTCCCATAAGGAATATATTTGCTCTTCTTTACACCTGGAATGCGATTCTCCAGATTTTCTAATACTGGCAATTACTTATTGACAAGACAAGTAAAACATGATCATTTCTAGGGATGTCACCTTACCACCCCTTTTATTTATTCCACGATTCTCTGCGGATAGCAGTGTTTGTTGCTTATAGTCATTCCCTCTTGCCTCCTCTTCTAACAGAATCCTGATTTTGTTTAGGCACCTCAGACAGTACCTGGTATCTTGTCAATAGCCAATAATTTTTAGTTGAAAATGAATGAACAAACAATGCCTTGCATTCTCTCTTTTCCTCACTTCCAATCCTTCAGTAAGCCCATTGGTTGAACCTTCAAAATATATCTACTCTAAGCATCTGTGGGGCTATCATTGCACCAGATTGGAAGTGTTGCCTCACCTTCCTGTTCACCTAGTAAACTTCCCACTTCTCTTCCTGTTTTCATTGATTCCATTTTTATGTAGGTGCATGCAGGGCACTGGACTGTCCTCATGAATCCACAGTCTAGTGGAGGAGGTGAGAGAGGGATCCTGATACAAATCATTACTGTGCAAGAAATGGGGATGCACAGGTGGGTATAGTGGTTTGGGTAGATGGAGACCCCGCAGTCTTTGCTCCAATTATGCAGCAGACTAGGCAAGAAACAAGTGTAACTGGACAATCAATGGGTTCGTGCTGCCTGTCACTACTTGAGCCAATTAAGCAGAGACAGGATTGAATCATACATGAGTGTTTATTCCAATACTGCCAGCAGCATGGGAGAGCAGCAGGTCATCCACAAAAATCTGCTCTGCCTCTCCCCATAAGCCAGCTGCTTATATTGGATAGAAGGCAAAGATTACATGAGAAAGTAGGCAAAAGGGTATGCCAAATGGACAGCTTACATGTCTGGAGATTTCCAAAGGCCTGCGGGTATGCAAAGGGCTGGGGGGTCTTCAAAGGGCTGGCAATCCTGGTTTCTGCAACAAGGTTGTTAATCTTTCCATGATAATAGAAAGATTATCATGGGGAGCTGATAATGGGGAGGATGGGTTGCAATTCCAGGTGAGCTCCCAGATCCCATGTGCTTTCTTTAATCAGAACAAAACATTCATGGTTAACAGAGCATGATGAATATTTCTTACAGCTGGTCCCCAATATTCCATTTCTGCCCCTATCAGAAGGAGCCACCCATCTATACTTTGTTTTTTTTGTTTTTGTTTTTGTTTTTTTTTTTAATTTTTATTTTTAATTTTAATTTTTATTTTTTTTATTAAATCTTTATTGTTCAGATTATTACATTTGTTCCTCTTTTTTCCCCCAATAACTCCCCTCCTTCCAGCTCCCACCCCACCCTCCACCCTCACTCCCCACCCACTGTGTTCATCCATAGGTGCATGATTTTTGTCCAGTCACTTCCCGAATCTCCCACACCCCTTTTCCCCCCAAGAATAGTCATTCTATTCCCTTTCTATGTCCCTGATTCTATTATAATCACCAGTTCATTCTGTACATCAGGTTATTTATTCACTTGATTCTTAGATTCATTTGTTGATAGATGCATGTTTGTTGTTCATAATTTGTATCTTTACCTTTTTCTTCTTCTTCCTCTTCTTAAAGGATACCTTTCAGCATTTCATATAATACTGGTTTGGCGGTGATGAACTCCTTTAGCTTTTCCTTATCTGTGAAGCTCTTTATCTGACCTTCAATTCTGAATGATAGCTTTGCTGGATAAAGTAATCTTGGTTGTAGGTTCTTGGTATTCAGCACTTTGAATATTTCTTGCCATTCCCTTCTGGCCTGCAAAGTTTCTGTTGAGAAATCAGCTGACAGTCGTATGGGTATTCCCTTGTAGGTAATTGAGCCTCTTTCTCTTGCTGCTTTTAAGATTTTCTCTTTGTCTTTTGCTCTTGGCATCTTAATGATGATGTGTCTTGGTGTGGTCCTCTTTGGATTCCTTTTGTTTGGGGTTCTCTGCGCTTCTTGGACCTGTAAGTCCATTTCTTTCTCCAGATGGGGGAAGTTTTCTGCCATTATTTCTTGAAATAGGTTTTCAATATCTTGCTGTCTCTCATCTTCTGGCACTCCAATGACTCTGATATTAGTCCACTTAAAGCTGTCCCAGAGGCTCCTTACACTATCTTCACACTTTCGGATTCTTTTTTCATTTTGCTTTTCCAATTGGGTGTTTTTTGTGGAATCTTTGGTTTGATTATTGTGCTCCTCTGGTCTGCTATTGGGTATAATATTCTTTATTTCAGTCCGTGTATGCTTACTTTCTAATTTCTTTATCGTAGCATTGAGGGTCTCATTAGTTTTCGTGAGGCTCTGCACAAATTTATGGCAAGCCCTCAAAATTGCGATTCTTAGCTCCATATCCTCCATTTCTGTCATGTTTTTTTGTCTCCGCATCTTTTATGCTTTCTTGGTGCACCCCTTTGTGGTCTCGGTGCACAGTCTTGTTCTAGCCAAGCCTTAATTGTTGTAGTTAACACTAGAGGGATTTGACCTCCAGGCCGACTGGCTATAGGAATCAGCTGTATGGAAAACGTCTGCCTTCTGGGGAGGCGCTAATCCAGCCTTTGCCTGAGGCGATCGGCAAATGGCTGTGCGCAGGGCCTGGGCGGGGGCGGGATCAACAGGGCGGGCGGAGGGAGCAGTTATGGCCGCGCTCAGTCCCGTTCCCAGAGGCTCTGCTTCTCAGAACCCCGGCAGCCGCTGCAAACCTCAGAGAGAAAGCTGCCCTCAGGTTCCAACTGATGCCGGATAATCCCGCTTCTCCCGTTTGATTCTGAGTCCCTAGAGACTCGCCCGGATCCGGAGCCCAGAGTCTGAGACTCACTCCCGACAGAAAACGACAACCGCGCCCTCAGCCACCAGCCCGCTTTGCGCGCGCACCTCGGTACCTTTGTATTTTCCACACTGTGCCGCCTCTGAATCTCGATTTGCTGTTCTCTTTCCTTCTAGTTGTAGAGTCTCTCTTCAGCCAGCCTTCCTGTGGTTCTGGGTGATGTCCGTTCCGTCTTTTAGTTGTATTTTTGAAATGGTTGTTTGCGGCAGCGGTCTCCGGTGTTTACCTACGCCGCCATCTTGGTCTCCCCCCTATACTTTGTGCAGAGATGGAGGTGGGGGTTAGAATCAGGGTAGGTATAGAAGGAGAGGCCAAGCAAACCCTTGCATCTGTTCTTCCCTTCAAGTGATGCTAAAAACAAAAATAGTTCCTCAGTCTAGAGCAGCGGTTCTCAACCTGTGGGTCGCCAACCTGTGGGTCGTGACCCCTTTAGGAGTCGAATGACCCTTTCACAGGGGTCACCTAAGACCATCGGAAAGCACATATATAATTACATATAGTTTTTGTGATTAATCACTATGCTTTAATTATGTTCAATTTGTAACAATGAAAATACATCCTGCATAGCAGATATTTATATTATGATTCATAACAGTAGCAAAATTATAGTTATGAAGTAGCAACGAAAATAATTTTATGGTTGGGGGTCACCACAACATGAGGAACTGTATTAAAGGGTCGTGGCGTTAGGAAGGCTGAGAACCACTGGTCTAGGGGGAGTACACATTGTCATACCTCTCCTCTCACGTATTTAGGAGGGAGGGACCAGCTGGCAGATAGAGAAATTGAGACTCAGCGAGAAGCCATTTCCCAGGGTGCATCTCTTAACAGTAAGGCCACAGGCAGACCAAATATCTTTTTGCTCAGAAGCAGCTCACATTACAGCTTGCTGAGCACCCAGCCAGCCTCCCCAGAACAGAGGCTTGCTAAGTGGGAGTTGCTCACCCAC